>NC_064639.1:484352013-485832314 GCF_023864345.2 Schistocerca serialis cubense | reverse complement strand
TCTCTCTCTCTCTCTCTCTCTCTTTCTCTCTCTCTCTCTCTCTTTCTCATTCTCTCTCTCTCCGTCTCTTCTCTCTCCTCTCTTTCTTTCCTCTTTCTCTCTCTCTCTCTTCTCTTCTCTCCTCTCCTCTCTTTCTCTCTTTCTCTCTCTCTCTTTCTCTCTCTCTCTTCTCTCTCTCCTCTTTCTCTCTCTCTCTCTCTTCCTCTCTTTCTCTCTCTCTCCTCTCTCTCTTCTCTTTCTCTCTCTCTCTTCTTTCTCTCTCTCTCTCTCTCTCTCTCTTTCTTTCCTCTCCTCTTCTCTTTCTCTCTCTCTCTCTCTTTCTCCTCTCTCTCTCTCTTTCTCTCTCTCTCTCTCTTTCTCTCTCTCTCTCTCTTTCTCTCTCTCTCTCTCTTTCTCTCTCTCTCTCTCTTTCTCTCTCTCTCTCTCTTTCTCTCTCTTCTCTCTCTTTCTCTCTCTCTCTCTCTTTCCTCTCCTCTCTCTCTCTCTTCTCTCTCTCTCTTTACTCTCTCTCCTTCTCTCTCTCCTTTCTCTCTTCTCTTCTCTCTCTCCTCTTCTCACTCTCTCTCCTCTCTCTCTCTCTTCTCCTCTCTCTCTTTCTCTCTCTTCTCTCTCTTCTCTCTCTCTCTCTCACTCTCTTCTCTCTCTCTCTCTCTCTCTCTCTCTCTCTCTCTTTCTCTCTCTTCTCTCTCTCTTTCTCTTCTCCTCTCTCCTCTCTCTCTCTCTCTCTCTTCTCTCTTTCTCTCTCTCTCTTTCTCTCTCTCTCTCCCTCTCTCTCTCTCTCTCTCTCTTTTTCTCTCTCTCTCTAGCCTCTACAGCTATCTCCAGTACTATGTAACTCATTCCTTGATGTCTTAAATCCCTGTAAGCCACATGACTTAATCTTACGTTCTGCACTTAAACGTAGAGGGTTCTGTTACCCTCTGCGTTTTCATGCCGTTGACCGGTCAGGGCCAGTTTCCCATCCCCAGGGACAACTGTGTTCACCAGTTAGTGTGCTTCTGATCTATCTTAGACAACACCGTTCTGCCAGAACGGGCGTAACTGTTGATACCCGGAAGTCTTATTACACTGGGTGTCCCAGGAGGAATGGTCATTAGTCAAGAATGGAAAGAAACTCATTCGAGGAAAACAGTCTAGTAAAAATGGGCTCTGATGCTTGCTTAGATAGCTCTGAGGCTTGGGCACGTTCACCACAGTGAAACGCAAAACTTCTACAGTAGTAGTGCTCATAGCTCTGAAGATACGCTTTTAGAATCTGTTTACCAGACTTTCTTGCTTCGAATGATGTTTCCTGTCATTTTCCTGAATATTAACTATTCATCTCGAAATCCGTGCGTAGAGTATGCCATTGTTTTACATCGTGCATGCTAATTCAGCCGTCACCCCATTAATGGTACCGAGTCACTACCCCAGTAGTTAGATGAGCTTTAACGTAAATTGATATACAGTAATTATGACACACGTAGTACGTTCAGCGAGGAAAAATACACCATTCATTTACAGAGGCATATGTAAAGTCTTAAGGTCGGCAATAAGTAATACACAACACAACTAAGACAATAGTTTTTGAACGTATAAGGAAATTGCAACGTGCCTCGTATTTTGCGATGTAAAACCCTCTTTCCGGCCACATGGCGTGTGCTGTACTGCGCTTCTAAATTAGTAGACGAAGTGTTCGTATTACACCTATAAACGAGAAACACAGCTTAGTTCCAGAATACAGGTGCACATGAAGATAAATTAAATGTTAATTTAAAATACTCAGTGTGTCTAATACAAATGTGGACGACATAGTCTATGGAGAGCAGCGACCTGATATTACATTTAAGTTAAAGTGAACAGTCGAGATAGCAATAATGTTTACCGGTTTCGGCTTACGTTAAAACAATGTTCGGCCCCCTATGGCTGGTGCTGGCGGCTCCTCGGTTTTCTCGTGATAACACGATCGTACACAGTTTAAATCTCCACTGCGAGTCAAACGTGACGTGTTCAGAGTGTGTAGGGCAAACAAATCCTTTCCTCTATCCTCCTCTGAAGTAAACGGAACACAGCGACGTTCCATAGTGTTACTGCGTGGTATTTTTCGGCGATGAAATTACCATCAGTTCGGCACAATTGTAATCTGAGCTGTTTAGCCTTCGCTGTTCATTCATGATATGGAGTAAGTTGATAGCGGCTTTTTGCACAAAAGGGGCACCCTAGAGATTTTCAAAGTGAATGTGAATGACGGAAGATAGGAATAAGGATTCTCAATGTATATTATTCAGGCAGATAAGCAACGGGTACCCCAGATTTGCTGTAAAACGATATTACAATACTGTGCATAACGAAATATAAGATTTAATTAGAAATGAAACCGCAAAAAATTAAACCACTCGACAGACGAGATTCAGTTCTGTACATAAACAAGGACTATGTCCTAAATTTTCAGGCACCGAGGAGGTGCAAAAACAGGTGGCGCGAGTAGTAAAACATTTGACGCAGCACGCATTATTCCACTGTTAAAACGGTCTCCGATGGAACTAAACGAAGGTTATTGCCCTTCATATATTAATGCAAAAGTACATTTAAGTCAAGGGGCATGCCTGGAACAATTTTCCGGTTTAAAACTTGCTATACTTGAATTTATGAAGTAAAAGGAGTGCACGAACGAAAATTAAAATATCCCGAATAATTTCAGACCTTGTATTTTAAGTGAACTTCATTGCGCACTGCCCACAGACGCTGCAAGATGGAAAACAATTTAGTTCTGATTCGATGGGGGATTAATTTAAAAAGAAAATCACGTTATGAAAGGGACAAAGTCCAGTTTCTCTAAAGTAACAGCCAAGGTTGAAAGAACTAAAAGGACAGTATTCTAAACTTTTTGTGATCAGTACCAATCTTAGATTTGTGATAAAGTTGTTATTGAAATCATTTGCAACTTCAGTTGAAAGCGCCTCTGTGCATGCAGAGATGTAACTGACTGATCGGCAAGGTAATTCGCTTTCTAAGGGGAATTCCACTTAACCTTAAAACTCTGCATCTACATTGCTTTCCTCGGGTAGAATTTCCACATAACAATGAGGTTGCAAAAACGATGCAATATTTAGACCAACAGATGTGTGAAATTTTGTAGATACAGAAACCAAATAAATCAAGATTACATGGAAACCTTAGCTAAAAAAGCTCGTTCTCTGCGTCTCTCCATATGCCGACGGTTCGTACTCCACAAAAATTGTATTCAGCGCGCCAAAAATAAATGATACTCAAATATGTTTTTGTTTTCATCTAGGTTGTCAAGAAATGTGAAATATAAAACTGGGACTCAGGACC
The DNA here is from genome assembly GCF_023864345.2 of Schistocerca serialis cubense. Taxonomy (NCBI): domain Eukaryota; kingdom Metazoa; phylum Arthropoda; class Insecta; order Orthoptera; family Acrididae; genus Schistocerca; species Schistocerca serialis. The sequence goes on along the minus strand of NC_064639.1, from coordinate 485,828,999 downwards.
CCAGCATGACTCGCGAGCCGACTTCTTGCCCACACCTGACCTAAATGAACAATGCATGAGGCAACGGGCGTTAAAAATGCAGCTGCCAAAACGTAATATTAATGTATTCAAATGTACTGAGATAGTAGAAAATGGGTGAAATCTCGAAACGCATCTTCGCATAAAGACTTACAAAAAGTGATGGGTTCCTACGCTTCGTGAAGTAATCAGTTACTCGCACTATGTAGTGCACTGAAGTTTCAGAAGTGCTATAGCCTGTTACAGCAAATGCAGTCTTGCCCTGTGCAGAAGTATCATTGGTAACCAGCGTAAACCTAGACATATTTTGGACAACCAAAGTACTGGAATAGTACGTTCAGATTTTTTACTTTTGTTAATTTCCATTAACACGTGGACTGCCACACGCTTAGTGTTAGACGCTTCGCTGTTAGTCCAGGCCGGCGACCTCGTGGCAGTCAACAGGTTAATACACATAGATTTAATACACATAGATTTAAAATTTTTTATCTATAAGGATAAAAGGTTGTCGGTTGCGGGCTATAATGTAGACAATGTAAATAGTGCGGATAGCTGATCCAGACAACTCATTTTCAAGATGATGTCGTATTAAGAATTACATGTCACAATTGCGCAATTACTTTTATCTACACTCCAAAATCGGTCGTATCCCATCCTTCCATTTTGGATGGATACATATTATCGCGACAATATCGTCTACATTACAGCCTACAAGGGATCAAGTTCTCTTTTATTGATGATACAGACATGTTGCATTTGACTGTTTTAGTGTTGGCGTCCATTGTAATTTTGACTTACTGTATCAAAATGTTTTATGATACTAAAGCATCTGAAGATTGTTTATGTAAGTTTAATCAAATCTGTAAAATCTTGTGAAAGTTGTGCTATTTAAAGGACGGGATCCGAATCTGGGTACCCTGTTTCAACTTGAAGGTACTCCTTTTTGAGAAAACCCTACATTTTTTCTTTCATTAAGACCAGTCGTGTGTTAAATTACAAGTGGAATACCAATATAAACAATATCGATTCGGAAACAGATTTGCAAGAAGCTTGTAAAATATCACAAAGAAAAAATTAGGTGCAGATGTGGGCTTTACCCAAAGGTAAACATTTTTGAAATGCCTTAATAAATATGCATTAAACATACACGAAACAGTACATAAGTATACAAAGCGCAACTTGTTTATGTAAGCATTTTAAATGAACACACAATCAGAAATCAAAAACTTAAATGACACCTTCAGCCTTGGAGCAACCAAAATTTGTTCATTTGGTACATGACAAATTTCTCACTTTAACATTCTCTCTAAAGAATTTTCAGTCACCAAAGGCACAGTTTGCATTGCTCAGGCCATTATTGCTATCCATATAGTGAGTGACGTAGTAATATAAAGTAGTCCGAAACGTCTCACATGTGGAATTTCTTTCACCTTAGAAAGATGACCAACATCAGAAGTAAATTACAGCGACTGAGAAAAGCCGCGTTTCCAAAAGTATCTTACGATTGTGCTTTCTGGGTATCACTGAGAAAGCACTTAAAGCTAAATTTTTGGCATACCTGTGAAAGGTTTGCAGTCTAGAACAAACACTAATTCCACAATAACCAATGATGCATTCAGACTACTTTAAAGAGAGGTAAAACTACTCATTCTAATAACAAGTTGTGCCATTTACAATGCAGGCTGCCAGTCCGCATCACATCTCGTACCCCTTTCGGGGGATGTATCCACATTTACACCTTCCCCATTTTTACTTATATATATATATATATATATATATATATATATATATATATATATATATATATCCACTAAGATGCGAAAAATGTCGCCAGCAATGTCTTGCTAGTGTATTTTCATGATCCACTGTGTAGCAATTAAAATGAGATCATTCTTACAACTTTCCTAGTCTCTTTATTGAAAGATGTTTGTACAAGTAGACTGCAATATTAATACGTAAAATTACCGTGTCTATGCGTTATGAGAAACGGTGGCCTATGAAAAGGTATTTTCATGTTTGTAATGGATTCTTTTCATGTATCTTATCTAAAACAGTGAGAACAGCATAATTCAATTAAAATTATACATAATCAACAGCAGTTATTAGTTATTGCTATTAAGCATTACATATTTTTTAAAATCCTGTTGGTCCACTAAATGTGAAATATAATAAGCTCAGCTTTTGTAAAAAATCTAGCTCACAATTCATTGCTGTAGTTCCCTTGAGGCATCTTATTTTATTCTGGTAATATCATTGTGCTGCAGATTATGTGTTTTTATATCAAAATGATAGTTCGCAATAGTATAATTGAAGACATTGTAGAGTCTAAGAACAAAATTGCCACTTCTGTTCATCATGTATAATCTTAAGTAGATGAAATCAATGTTAAGATATAAAGTTTACTGCAGTTATAAAAGTTCATAATACAGAATAAATTATGTAAATGGGGATTGCGAGTTATAACACATTACGGAATACAAATAAACCAACATTTTGCAAATGCAAATAGGATAAAAGCTCTTGCAGGTGTAATAGAAATTGATAATATCTGTAGGCATTCAGGAGTGTTCCCAAAAAAAGTTTCTTGCTACTGTTCACAAATTTCTCCTTAGCCTTTGTTTCGAGAATGTATTCACATTAAACATAATGGATTATGAAGCAACTGCGATCACTGAACAAATATCCTGATATGAAACTTTCTGGCAGATTAAAACTGGTCCTGAGTTAGTCTCGTTCCAGCACACAGTTTTAATCTACCATGAAGTTTTATATTAGCGCACACTCCACTGCGGAGTGCAAATCTCATTCTGGAACTATCCTGATCCTCAGATTCTTTCGTTACTTCCTGGTAAAACAATTTCATATGTAAGCGCCAGTAGCAAATTTGACGGCATTTCACTGTAAGAACGACGAGTGTAGTTCATATTTCAAAATAATTCAAGAATCTCTCGCAATGAAAAACATTAACCTTAAGTTCACACGACATTTTGAATTAATTTCAGTGATAATACGTAAAGATTTAAATTTATGCCTGTCACCACAGATCCCGAAACGATTATTGCTTCAACTATCCCAAATTGTGAACACTAAAATTAAAATTTTAACTATCGGGTTTATATTAATATGCTTAGCTCAGCCACCCATCTGTATAGTTGCTTATAATGTGATGAAATGTTTGCACAAGATCAATGAATATTCAATTAATAGTAAAATACTGTGAAATTTGGGTTAGCAAGTACATAAAGAACGAAACAGTGTGTATATACAAATGTTACTTCAGTATCAGAACAGCTTGTTACCTATCTTAACTGTATACTGTAATTTTACATTTCTTAAAATTGAATTCAAAATGCATTGTTTATTCATCTATGAATACTAAAAAATAAAAATTGTTAATGTAATGATACTATGTAGTGATTTGTATGACATTTCTTTTTGTAGTGAAACTGTTGAAATTCATATGGAATATCTCGTACTCGTCAACAGGTGGTCCTGATACATTCAGCTGATACAGAATTTGCTTTTACTTTTAAACCTGCCATAAGCCCCGTCTTTCATACTTCCTGCGGTCCTGTTGCCGATTTTACGTTTGCCATCAGTTCCCAATTACTGCTCTCGATGAAAAAGGGCTTTCAAAAGAAAAAGCTCCACCCAGTCATCTCGTGCATGTGGGCTGTGTAATAGGTCCACCCATGCACAAATATTGGATTCATCATGAAGCTAGAGAGATGTGCACGAGCCGCTTTACAATCTCCCAGTAAAGATGATGGATAGGGTCACTTGGGCAGTCGACTGCAAGCTATCCTTCACTAATCTGAACCTTCAGGTAACCAGCTGTCAACATAAAGTTCAGAACAGTGGAATCCTGAAGACATGCATCGTAAGGGTGCATACTATTTGAGATTCGCGTCTCATCTATTTTGTTACGGTGATAGCCATTATAGACTGGACGTTCAGATCGAATGAGTGTTTCGTCCATCTAGCAACCAGGCAGGTGTCCTGTAGTGTACAACGTTGGCCTTTTTGCAAGAATAAGAAAAATCTTAAAGCGAAGTGGTGTCAAATGTGTGGTATACCATTCATTGACCGAAGGACGAAAACTAGGGTTAAATCTTGGACAGCCTTCTTAATCTGCGGTAGCTGGGTGGTTCTTGAAGTATTGTCACTCCACAAAAGCTAAGAAGAGAGAATCCCGTATCATACGTTGGTAAGGGAAGTGCGTCGCTATCGAGCGAATTAATAAATCTAGGGAGAAAAGTTTCAACAAGAGATGTCTGCTATCAAACCAGCAAGTCCGGGGATCCTCACGGCTGATTACGCAAGCACCAGAGTTTGGTATTCTGGAAACAAAAGATTTCGGTAGCAACTTGTCAAGTGTCAGAACGGCTACGAAAATGAATACAGTCCTACAGGCACGGGCACCCACGTGTCAGACAGCTAAATGCAGTAACGTGCTAGAGGCTGAGTAGCACACCTGTCACAAAGGACGTAGAGGCTAGGTGCTGTCTAAGGAGGCGGGTCTCCTACAGAAAACCTGTGAATCGAGGGTATGTATTTGGAACAGACGGTACACACACCAGCGGAATCACAGGAATGTGTGGGGGTTATACTAGAGGGCAAGTGTAAAGGGGAGGTGAGCTCCCTCCACAGCTCCGTACATCAGGAGCACCTGTTCACAACGAGGTACGTGATCGGAATATTGTTAGTCCTAGTGGCGCCCACTTGCGAAGACGTAATTCAATGCACTTCGCGTCGGGTCATTGTTTTCTCTTGCGTCACTCACCGATGTTAGCTTTATCTAGACCTGGTAACTTTGTCTAGTTTGGTTAGAAACTAAGTATCTGGTAAATGAAGGTATAAATGAAACCCATTTGTCCACTGAACTTGCCTGAAACTCTTGTAACTAATTTCTCTGATGTAAATTCACTGTTGCACAGTGAATAATAACGTTAACTTAACATGTTATTGTGAAACGTCATACTTGCTTTCAAACAATCGTTGTGCGAAATATTGTTACATAAATCTTGCTCATCACATTTTTGTATAAAAAGCAAAATAAATTCATTGAAACTAACATCCCTTTTTCATTGGGTGGAAAATCTTGACCCGTATTTTGGTGTACACCAATAAATGGTTCTGCTGCTAAGAAAATGTTTATTTTAGTTTCCACATAAACACCCTTAGACTCCAGCAATAACCGAAAAGAAGTAATAATTAAATTCAATATGTTACGGACGAGCGAAGTTAACATACGAGTAAGTAAAAGTGTTTGGAGGAAAAGCTGCAGAACTGTTATATGAAATGCATAAGGTAAGACATTTTTAGGTTGATAAGTGACACAAACTTCGACCCCCCCCCCCCTAGTGTAGTACTACAGTAAACTGACACTGGCGTAAATCTATCAACTACGAAAATAATAGAACAATAAATCATCTCATTGAAGCAAAAAGACTTAAAACACTGAATTCCAGCACGAAGACGCATGGTACATGCACCATGTTGATAGAGAATAGACACAGTAGTTTAAGGAGCTTCAAGATGGTGTCTTATTCTCAAGGTTAACAATGTTCTAATAAATGTAAAATTGTACTGGTGCCAAGTACACACTAATAAACCGGTGGTGGGTGGTGGGTGGTGGTGCAATGTTCATGTAAAACAGTGTTCTGCAGAAGAGTTGACTCTTATTTGCTTTGGACGATGGACATGGAACCAAATTAAGTTATATTTAATGTCAATCAACAGTGTGGAAATCTTTCTTGCTTGAATCTTCACAAGGTTCTAGAATCTCACTATGCTCAGTTTTTTCCATACACAGGCAAATACTGAAAATTGTTAGTTTTGAAATTTCTCCGGAAGCACAGCAGTCACACTGTATTTATTCCCAAAATACATAAGTAAAGTATGTGAAAGAAATTGCTTGATTCGAATGAAGGCATGTAATATTAACAATTCTTGTCGCAACTTCACCCGTGTGCTAAAATGCGTATCAGTGCCTGTGCTTGCTTTTGAACGTACAGGTTCCGCAATATTATTGAACGAGCGACGTTAGAGACGTAAACAATGCCCAGAAACCCCTTTGCCTGAATGTTCTGTCGCAAAGACTTGTCTGTCTTTCCACATGACTGATACGAAATATCACAAAGTGTCCACGGAAGAACAGGAGGCCACGATGCAGGAAACTTGAAGTAAAGAATGAACCCAGAATTTAAAAAAAAAAAGTTGGGTGTACATCCATATCAAAACTTAAAACTTGCCACACACAAGCTACTAGCTACGTCTGAACACCTACTGCTTGAATACACCACTCACTTTCATACAACAGGGAAACAAATACCGAACTACTAATACGCGAATTACGCAGAGAAGGAATAGCAGCAAAAACAACAACGTTCGCAATTCAAGTCATACCGTGTGTTTCGTAAACTTTACCTTTAAATTAGACAAACCTAAATTTTCCCTGACACGTGAGTCTCCACGAATTGCGTAACAAAGGAAACAGGCGTCTCTCGACCAGCTTACTCCACAGATTCAAAATGGTTCAAATGGCCCTGAGCACTATGCGACTTAACGTCTGAGGCCATCAGTCGCCTAGAACTTAGAACTAATTAAACCGAACTAACCTAAGAACATCACACACATCCATGCCCGAGGCAGGATTCGAACCTTCGACCGTAGTGGTCGCCCGGCTCCAGACTGTAGCGCCTAGAACCGCCACAGATTCAAATTTCCATATTTATTACTAATGTCAATAAATCGAGGAACTCCCCAGTTGACAGAGGCACACTCTTCAGCAGATAACCTTGAACAAACTAACGAAATGTTCCAATCAAAGATAAATGTGGGGGATGACGACTTGTAGATCGGGAATTTCGAACATACTTCGCACCTCCGCTCTTCCACCAGCCTCACTAACGGCACCAATTAGTAACAGACAGCACCCCTGTCTCACGGTTTCCTCGTGGCTTTTGGATGAACTACACTCTGCAACAAAGGGACGCAACTCTGCACCAAACCCTACTGCTAACGAAGGCATCTGTGAAGAAAAGTTGACCAATAACTCAAACATCCACTGATCAGCCAGAACATCGACCACCAACCTACTATCGACACACAACCGTTCAAGGGATAGTAGCGTATCCTGGGAGGACTGACTGCGAGCCACATACACACAGTGCATGTAGTATCAATGAGAGTGCACTCCATGCGGTGAATGGGGAAGGCGAGAGAACTGAGTTTGGCAGAGGGCAGATTGTGCTGGCCCAGAGGGTCGGCGCGAACATTTCAGAAACTGAAAGACTCCGCGGGTATTCGAGGACTGGTTTGGTGTCTTCAGCAAGTGGCGAAAACAAGGATGTCGTGGAGTTTGTAGGCCACCCCCTCAGGACAGATATCTGTCGTCGTCGGCTGGACAAACTCGTAAAACAGAACAGGCGGAGGTATGGAGGACCTATCATCAGACCTTAATGCTGGGTAGAATAAAAGTGTCCGAACACACAGTGCACTGAAGATTCTAACGATGGGCCTCCGCAGTGTGATGACCCATGCATGTGCACTGTTTACATACTGGCAGCTAAGAGCGTTTTTTCGTGATCCGATGAATCCCGATACCTTCATCATGTCAATGGGAGGGCACGAATACGTCATCCATGGGAACAGTTCATTCACGACTGTACTTAGGGATTGAAACAATCCGGTGGAGGCTTCATTATGCTCTGGGGAACGGTCATACGGGTATCCATGGGTCTATTGAAACTCATGTAAGGCACCGTGATGGTCAAAGAGTATCGTACACTGGTTGCAGTCCACGCACACCCATTCATGACGATCGCGTCTCCTGACGACGGAGACACTTTTCAACAAGATAATGGGCCCTGTCACAAGGCCTTGAGTGTGATGAACGGTTCTAGGAATGCAGTAGCGGTTTCTAATTGATGTTATAGCCCCCTCCCCAACTCGCCAGCTCCGAGCCCAATCGAACACATCTGGGATGTGACTGAAGGTGGCGTCACGGCTCACAGCCCCCTTCCGTGGTATTTACGGGAATTACGTGATTTTTATGTATAGACGTGGTGCCAAATCCCTCCAGCAACTTACAAGGGCCTTATGGATTACGTGCCACGATGAGTCACCGCTGTTACCCGTGCCAAAAATACATTCCGGCTGTTATGTAGGTGTTCATAACGTTGTGCTTTATCAGTGTATACAAAGATAAAATGGCCACAAGACATTAGAACATTAATTCCCATTCCTCCGACAGCACACACAGGCGCCAAGGAAATATATATTTAAAACGTTCAGTCTTAGAGCCTATGAAACAGCAGACAGCAGTAAACGTAAGTGCGAAAGACTCTAGGGAATCATTATTAACTTAGTCAGTGCCAATGGCTTCAGGAAGAAGCTCCCAATGTTTGCACTGTTAATACACACACAAAAAAATAGCCCTACTGAGAGCCCTAGAAACCAGGGCAGACAGCCTCCAGTTAACGCTAAGCACAGCACAGCACAGCACAGCATACAGTACATCCGGGGGGTCTCTCACAACGCGGTACTCCCAAAGGCGGAGAAGCAATGTTCGACGATAAGGGAATGAGCCATTAAACAATACTTATTGACACAACTGTCGTTCAGGTTAGCGCCTTCAATTGCACATGCGCATTCCACACTTCATCTAATTAAAAAATTCGTACCTCAACAGGAGGAACTGTCGATAGTTCATACATTAAGCCACAAAGTGAATTTATAATCATTACGATCTTAATGCAAGATCAGTAACATTTGCAGGTTCCAGAAATAACAAACTGGATAGCGCTGGCAGTTACTTGAAGACGACAGAGACTGAAAATGTTTGGCCTACAGTGCACATACTTTAATCATTCAGGCCACAACATACGCCAAATACGCCAATATATACTCACCCAACAGCTCTCTGGAGACCGTGTTCGGTGCGACGATCTGCCTCTAACGTTTTGAAACTTCTGCAAAGACGAACAGTATGGTGGTAATAGATAGTAAACACCTAAATGCTAAAACTAGGCGTCTACACACCTAGGAAATATTACTCGGAAAAGACTGAAAAGACTGATAAAAATAAAAGCTGTAGCAATATAAACAACTGAAAGCACACCAGTAAAGTAAATAAAACCAACGTAGACAGGAGTATTAAAGACTATCTAAATAAACAATAGTTAGCGACAACTGATTTGAAGCCATCGCACAACTGTTACTAAAGCCATGTTGGGGATATGCAGCCCTGTTGTCAATCGTGAGATTGTCACATGTTTCACACCATCCTATATTAAAGTTCTGGAAACAAGGAAAGCAGATAAAACTACCCTCCTTACTGACCCAAGAATTACCGACGACCAGAGTTATACACTAGTTTGAAAAACTTGCTTGACTTACTTGAATTTCTTTAAAGGACAACAAATTAGAACAGTGGATGTGGCATAAGGTGGTCACAGATAACTGGATGAGAACTGGATCGTAAGTCAAGATTGTCATGCAAGATGTGTGGGGCAAATGGAACGGAATTTTGAAGTTCCATTTAAAGAGCATAAAAATAGGGTGGCTCGTAAACTGTAGCAACTCGTCCCAAGAATGGGCAACATTCGTTGGGGATATAACAGAAAGCACGAGGAGGCTGCACGTTGAAGAAAACTGGTTGTTTGCTATCAAATTTAATGGAGGTACATTTATTGTACCTCGATAGTGTGTCGGTATTTTAAGAGAGGACGCAAGTATCTAAAGGGTATTTCTGGACACTTTACCGATATTCGTCTTAAGTAGTAGTCAGTAACTTATTATACCTACTGACATAGGATTTTTCCACTATTTTCGCTCAGGTCGTAGCGTAGGTGTACTTTAAAGTCAGACTGGGCTAAGACCAGACACACATTTGTCAAAAATTTGGAACACCAGTAGTGTCGCTGGTGCTGAGATTTAAGCTTGAAGTAAATATCATTGTTCGGTGATGGCAGTGGCTTTTTCACAACAGTGCCTCGCCAACGCATGCTTCACGGGCTTGTGATATGTTTTATAGTCTGAGTTGACAATGCATGTGCAGCAGGCCTAATGGTATAAAAGACTTTCTAAGGTAGGGTATAACTCCGGATGCCTGTAATCTCAACATACCTGTTGGTATCCGGACTGTTTTGTGGTTTCCTTGTTTTTAGCACTTGCAAATGGGCTAGTATTGTCACGAAACACGTTGTGACAGACGATTGGCATGTGGGCTGAATATCTTCAGTATCGTGAGTAGTTCGCGTATCGAAAAGGAAATGGAACACTGAAAAACGTGGTTAACGAATACTTCAGAGAATTCAGAGCCGAGTGATCGGCTGAGACGCACAAAATCCTAGGCCACAAGCAAACGGGTACTGGCAGACGTCTGGAAAATTGGAAGAAATCCAGCACAGAATCGATCCTCCAGTATGGATCCTCCAGTATGGATCCTCCAGTATGGATCCTCCAGTATGGATCCTCCAGTATGGATCCTCCAGTATGGATCCTCCAGTATGGATCCTCCAGTATACCACGAACCTACCGCAAACTAACACCCAGTCACACCTGCGTACCCCCCCCCCCCCCCTGCGGGTCCGGGGATTAGAATAGGCCCGCGGTATTCCTGCCTGTCGTAAGAGGCGACTAAAAGGAGTCCATCCCCCTCACGGGGGTAGTTAGCGCCTGCGTCCAGAGACGGACGGTTCCACGACCTATCATCGTGGTCCTTTTGGTTTTTCACTTCTCGTTTCTTCCTTCCTTTTGTTGGTTCCTTTCTTTGCTCTTCTCCACCTCACTGTCTTCCTTACTCTTTCCCTTGACTTCTCCTTGCTTTCTCATTGCCTTTTTCTCCTTGCTTTCTCATTGCCTTTTTCTCCTTGCTTTCTCATTGCCTTTTTCTCCTTGCCTTCTCATTGCCTTTTTCTCCTTGCCTTCTCATTGCCTTTTTCTCCTTGCCTTCTCATTGCCTTTTTCTCCTTGCCTTCTCATTGCCTTTTTCTCCTTGCCTTCTCATTGCCTTTTTCTCCTTGCCTTCTCCTTGCCTTCTTCTCCTTGCCTTCTCATTGCCTTCTTCTCCTTGCTTTCTCATTGCCTTCTTCTCCTTGCCTTCTCTGGTCTCCGCCTCGGCGTTTGAGACAGTCTGTCCTCTTTCTCCCTCTCTCTCTTCTTTTTCCTCTTCTTCCTTCCTCCCTGTGCGTGCCTGAAGGCCGACCCACGCGTTCGCACGCGTAGCCGGTGACGGGGTAACGCGTAAGTCCCCGCCCTGGGTAGACATGTAAGGCACGCGCGTACCCCCTGGTAAAGGCCAGGCCCGGGGAGGGGTGATTGCCTGAGCTGATACCTTCTGACCATGCCGATTGGTCCCTCCGTCTGTTACTCGGGAGGTGTGACCTGAGGTGTAAACATTCACCTAAGGCGGGAGTGCCCTCTGAGAGGGTCCCCACAAGGAAGGAGCGCGCCATCGGAGACGCTGGCAATCATGGGGGATTCCTCCGCAATGGATTCTACTCCATCTCTTTCGACTTCGACCCAAAAACGGAAACGTGACCAGCCAACAGTGACACAAGTACTACCGCCTGCCCCACAGTTCCTCGTAGTTTCTCGATCTGAGGACGGAAAGGATTTTTCCTCTGTCAATCCTTTCGTTATTCAGAAGGGCGTAGATGCCATAGCCGGATCTGTCAAATCTTGTACCAGGTTGCGTAACGGCACCTTATTACTAGAAACTGAGAGTGCCTTTCAGGCACAAAAACTGCTTTGGGCCACCCTCCTGTACACGTTCCCTGTCCGGGTGGAGGCCCACCGAACTTTGAATTCGTCTCGTGGTGTGGTCTATACTAGCTCCCTCGACGGATTGACTGACGAGGAGCTTCAATCATTCCTCGCTGAGCAGGGCGTGACGGCTGTCCATAGGGTCATGAAAAAGGTCAACAATGACCTTGTACCGACCCGGACAATTTTCTTGACCTTCGATAGTGTTAAGCTGCCATCGCGCATCAAGGCGGGCTACGAGGTTATTTCTGTTCGCCCCTATGTCCCGACACCTACGCGCTGCTACCAGTGTCAGCGTTTCAATCACACTCGACAGTCTTGTTCCAATGCGGCTAAATGTGTCACTTGTGGCAGGGATGCCCATGAGGGTGACTGTCCACCTCCGTCTCCTCGTTGTGTGAACTGTCAGGGTGACCATGCCGCATCCTCCCGCGACTGTCCTGTCTATAAGGAAGAACGCTGTATCCAGGAAATTAGAGTCAAAGAGAAAGTGTCCACCTCGGCTGCTCGCAAGCTATTGGCTAGTAGGAAGCCCGCGCTGCTCCCAGTGGGGAAATATAGTACTGTCCTCGCCTCTCCTCGGACTACCCGGGAGGTAGCAACCCAGACATGCGATCTGACCTTCAGCACCACGGTCGTCCGTTCGGCCAGTGCTAAGATCGCGCGGTCGACGTCTCCTCTTCCTCCCATCACCCCACAGACACGAGCACCTTCCTCCGCTTCTGCTAAGACGAAGACCCAGAAGTCAGATGCACGGGCCTTCAAGAAGGAACCATCCCGTGCAGACTTCCTCCGTACCTCGACCTCCCAGCCTTCGACCGGTACTTCCACTACACGTCCTTCCAAAAAGGCACATAGGAAGCACAGTTCTCCTTCTCCGCCACGGCGCATTTCTTCTCCTGCGCCACCCAGCGGTTGCCGCCCCAGGCCGTCATCCGTTTCGCCTGGCCGCACGGCTGGTCGCCGTACATCTGGCCGTTCACTGGCGGAGGAAGCTCCCCCTCCCGGCCATCCTCCCGAGATGGCCGATGACCCTATAGACCCAATGGACGATGACTGTCCGCCTACTGATAGCGGCGGCAGTGCTCGCTCGAAGCCAGGCCCTAAGCGGCCTTCGAGGTGACCACTTCTCTCATCTTCCTTTTCTTACGATGGCACTTATTCACTGGAATATTCGCAGCATTCGCTCCAACCGAGAGGACTTGAAGTTGCTGCTCCGCTTGCACCGTCCGCTTGTCGTAGCCCACCAGGAAACGAAGCTACGCCCATGCGATCAAATTGCCTTGGCACACTACACCTCTGTGCGTTTTGACCTACCCCCTGTGGTAGGTATCCCAGCTCATGGAGGGGTTATGTTGCTGATCCGGGATGATATTTACTACGATCCCATCACGTTGCACACCGGCCTGCAGGCAGTTGCCATCCGAATTACTCTCCCCACTTTTACGTTTTCCTTTTGTACCGTTTACACTCCATCGTCATCTGCCGTTACCAGGGCAGACGTGATGCAACTTATTGCTCAGCTACCTGCACCATTTTTGTTAACTGGAGACTTCAATGCCCACCATCCCCTTTGGGGCTCTCCAGCATCCTGCCCGAGGGGCTCCTTGTTAGCAGACCTTTTCAACCAGCTCGATCTTGTCTGCCTCAATATTGGCGCCCCTACTTTTCTTTCGGACACATCTCACACCTATTCCCATTTAGACCTCTCTATATGTACTCCCCAACTTGCACGCCGGTTTGAGTGGTATGCACTTTCTGATACATATTCGAGCGACCACTTCCCGTGTGTTATCCATCTCCTGCAGCATACCCCCTCTCCGTGCTTCTCTAAGTGGACCATCTCCAAGGCAGACTGGGGGCTCTTCTCTTCCAGGGCGACCTTTCAGGATCAAACCTTTACAAGCTGCGATCGTCAGGTCGCACACCTCTCGGAAGTCATTCTCGCTGCTGCTGAATATTCCATCCCTCACCCTCCTTCTTCTCCACGTCGCGTACCGGTCCCCTGGTGGACCGCAGCATGTAGAGACGCTTTACGTGCTCGTCGACGTGCTTTACGCACATTTAAACGCCACCCTACAGTGGCGAATTGTATCAATTATAAACGATTACGTGCTCAGTGTCGTCGTATTATCAAAGAAAGCAAGAAAGCCAGCTGGGCTGCTTTCACAAGCACCTTCAACAGTTTTACTCCTTCTTCCGTTGTCTGGGGTAGCCTGCGCCGGCTATCTGGCACTAAGGTCCACTCACCAGTTTCTGGCTTGAAGGTCGCGAATGACGTCCTTGTGGCCCCTGAGGCTGTCTCCAATGCCTTCGGCCGATTTTTCGCAGAGGTTTCGAGCTCCGCTCATTACCACCCTGCCTTCCTCCCCCGCAAACAGGCAGAGGAGGCTAGGCCACCTAACTTCCGCTCCTCGAATTGTGAAAGCTATAATGCCCCATTCACCATGCGGGAACTCGAAAACGCACTTGGCCGATCACGGTCCTCTGCTCCAGGGCCAGATTCTATTCATATTCAGATGCTGAAGAACCTTTCTCCTGCGGGTAAAGGTTTTCTTCTTCGTACATACAATCGCATCTGGATTGAGGGACATGTTCCCGCATGCTGGCGCGAGTCTATTGTTGTCCCGATTCCTAAGCCGGGGAAGGACAAGCACTTGCCTTCCAGTTATCGACCTATCTCGCTTACCAGCTGTGTCTGTAAAGTGATGGAGCGAATGGTTAACTCTCGATTGGTTTGGCTGCTCGAGTCTCGACGCCTACTTACCAATGTACAATGTGGATTTCGTAGGCGCCGCTCTGCTGTTGACCATCTGGTTACCTTGTTGACCTTCATTATGAATAACTTCTTGCGGAAGCGCCCGACCGCGGCTGTGTTCTTTGATTTGGAGAAGGCTTACGACACCTGTTGGAAGGCGGGCATTCTCCGCACCATGCATACATGGGGCCTTCGCGGTCGCCTCCCTCTTTTTATTCGTTCCTTTTTAATGGATCGACAGTTCAGGGTACGTGTGGGTTCTGTCCTGTCCGACACCTTTCGCCAGGAGAATGGGGTGCCACAGGGCTCAGTTTTGAGCGTCGCTCTCTTCGCCATCGCGATCAATCCAATAATGGATTGCCTCCCAGCTGATGTATCAGGCTCCCTTTTCGTGGACGATTTTACCATCTATTGCAGCGCGCAGTGTACACGTGTCCTGGAGCGCTGTCTTCAGCGTTCTCTTAACCGTCTTTACTCCTGGAGAGTCGCCAATGGCTTCCGTTTTTCTGCCGAGAAGACGGTCTGTATTAACTTCTGGCGCTACAAAGAGTTTCTCCCACCGTCCTTACGACTCGGTCCCGTTGCTCTCCCAATCGTGGAGACAACCAAATTTTTAGGCCTTACATTTGACAGGAAACTTAGCTGGTCTCCACATGTGTCATATTTGGCCGCCCGTTGTACCCGTTCTTTAAATGTCCTCCGTCTGTCGTGGGGAGCGGATCGAACCGTCCTACTTCGTCTATATCGGTCGATCGTCCGCTCCAAGCTGGATTATGGGAGTTTCGTATACTCCTCTGCACGGCCATCCATCTTACGCCGCCTCAACTCCATACAACATCGGGGTTTACGACTTGCGATCGGAGCATTTTATACCAGTCCCGTAGAGAGTCTTCATGCTGACGCTGGCGAATTGCCACTCACCTACCGGCGCGATATACTGCTTTGTCGGTATGCCTGTCGGCTACTGTCAATGCCCGACCATCCGTCTTATCGTTCCTTTTTTGACGACTCTCTTGACCGTCAATACGGGTTGTATGTCTCTGCTCTGCTACCCCCTGGAGTTCGCTTTCGTCGCCTCCTTCAACCCCTTAATTTTTCACTCCCTGCAACCTTTCGAGTGGGCGAGAGCCGCACGCCACCTTGGCTCCAGGCTCAGGTCCGCGTTCACCTTGACCTCAGCTCGCTCCCAAAAGAGGTCACCCCCGGTTCGGTCTACCACTCCCGTTTTTTGGAACTTCGTTCGAAGTTCATCGACATGACTTTCATTTATACAGATGGCTCTAAGACCAATGACGGGGTCGGGTGTTCCTTTATTGTCGAGGCACAAAGTTTCAAATACCGGCTCCATGGCCATTGTTCGGTCTTCACAGCTGAGCTCTTTGCCCTCTACCAGGCTGTTCTTTACATCTGCCGCCACCGACATTCTGCTTATGTCATCTGCTCAGATTCCCTGAGCGCCATCCAGAGCCTCAGTGATCCGTACCCGGTTCACCCTTTCGTACACCGGATCCAACGCTCTCTTCAGCAGCTGGTGGACGTCGGTTCTCCAGTTAGCTTTATGTGGGTTCCTGGCCATGTCGGTATCCCTGGGAACGAAGCTGCAGATGCCGCGGCCAAGGCTGCGGTCCTCCAGCCTCGGACAGCTTCTTGTTGCGTCCCTTCGTCCGATTTTAGCAGGGTGATTTGTCGGCGCATCTTATCTCTGTGGCATGCCGATTGGGCTGCACTTACCGACAACAAGCTTCGGGCCTTAAAACCTCTTCCCGTGGCTTGGACGTCCTCCTCACGCCCTTCTCGGCGGGAGGAGGTCGTTTTAGCCCGGTTAAGAATTGGACACTGCCGGTTCAGCCATCGCCATCTGCTGACGGCTGCGCCGGCGCCGTTCTGCCCATGTGGGCACTTGCTGACGGTTAGACACATTTTAATGTCCTGTCCAGATCTTAACACACTGCGCCTCGATCTTAACCTGCCCAATACTTTCGATGTCATTTTAGCGGATGACCCACGAGCAGCTGCTCGTGTTCTTCGTTTTATCAATTTGACAAACCTCGCTAAGGACATTTGATGATGCTGTTTTTTAATCCTATGCCTGTCAGTCTGTCTTTTATCGTGTTTTCCCTTTTAGTTGTTGTGGTCCACTTGTGCCTCGCGGTGCATTCTTAGAGTAGTCAGGGCGCTAATGACCATTGAAGTTGTGCGCCCTAAAACCACAAAAAAAAAAAAAAAAAAAAAAAACACCTGCGTACTGGGATACTGTTCAGTTACGCGCTGCATCTAAATCGCGCGCACACTGAGTTAGGGCAGAGTTCGTGCTACCAGCCGGCTGGCGATGGAGCTATGACTGCGCAGAGCCAGTCAGCGGTTCGCTTCCGCTGCAGGCACTGTGGCGCCACATAAGGTTTTCCTCCGGCCGCTCGTGACGCCAGCGTCCCGTAGCCATTATAACTTCGAACTTGGCGGTGTACTCATCTGTTAATGTGCAGCGTGAATCGTCCTGAGTACAGGGAAGCACGAGGTGTCAAGCGAAAGATAAGATTTCAAATCCAATGATGCAGATTTGATCCGGAAATGACGTACCACAGGAGATACAAAGACCGGTTTGAATATAATGCACTAAATAAATTAGCATTCTTAAAAATTTATCCCACCAGAGAGATGACTGACTCAGTTCACAATCACGATAAGACGCATCGACGGAGCTACTTAAATGATTAACTTCAGTAATCAGGCTGAGAGATTTTAATTGAAAAATCAGTTGAAATAAGCATACTAATGAAGATACACTGACATCATGGTAGTATGTTCGCAACGAGCACTGTTTGGCACATGCACAAATGTGTTCAGATTTATTTTGTTACACGTTCTTGCCTGCTCAATATTTAAATTTCATTAAAGATACAAGAACACTAATAACGGCAATGGATACAGCAAACTAGCTACCATTCGCATTTGTACCATAAACAAAAAGGTATCAAAAGAATAAATTCTCACCGCTCCAAGCCCACATTCTGAATACGTGAACTTCGATTTCAGGGCAAACTGACAGCTAGAAATTACTACTACATATGTTTATAGTGCGAAATTTTAGGGTGTAGCTACTGGTGCAAACAGAATTTTCAAATTTGAGCATGAAAAGATGTAAAACAGGACTGGCGATCACCAGAGGCCGTATGAGACGTCAATGGGGGTGACTTTCGCGGGTAGGGGTGCTGACAGTTGGATAAGAGAGAAAGTTTACTGGAGGGGTGACTGAATCTCTACAAAATCGGTCTAATTTTCTCAAGGTCTTCAGGCAGCAGTCGGTCTGTCTTAAGTTGGTAATTCGGTCCGATCACCCTTGGGAAGAGTTGTATGTGCAGTGTTCTAGCTGAACTAGGTAGGTGTTTGGGCTTGGAAATGTTCTGGAACTCTCTGGACTCTATTTTGCACTGTGTGTCATAATTGTGAGGCCTTAAATTTCTTAACTGATCGGCATTTAGAACACTGGATTGTTCAGTCAGTTTATTGGTGAGTGTGTTTCAGTGAATTAGTAATTATGAACACGGTCTGGTGTTGCCCAGGTACTTCATTAATTCATTAAACCATTAATCTTACGAGGTGATGTTATCAGCCACTGGGGGCTCGCGTCATTTTGATAATTCAGCATAACTTGCGTTCATCACCAGTCAATAGTTTAGTGAATGATTATCTGGACAATAAACGATATGTTAGATCATCTCTAGCTGGGAGCGTGATATATAGCAGCATCTCCGTTCAACCTAATAGATACCGTATTTATGACTTGGCGTCAATATTTCACGGTTTTATTTCAATTTAAAGCTTCGCAATTCAGGTGGTAATAGCAGCAGCAGTCTCCACAGCAATCTCCACCCCTCGCCAAATAAAGACACAGGGCCACTCTTTTTATTCTGTTCTTAAATAAATTGCGTCGCAAAACTAAAACCAAACCTCTTAATGGAAGTGCTGCAAAACATTGGTAGGTCGCCAAAAGACCCAAACTTCGAAGCAAGACATGAATAAATAGTAAAATAACTTAAAAAAATCCAGAATAAGTCACTCAAACAAAAGCAGTTTTCACATATGAAGTAACAATCGGGAAAATGAAAGCCATATAGAAAAGCAGGGTTGCAGGAGTAGACGGCATAAAGCGAAACCTAAACAAATTTTCACCAAGAGAGAAATGACAAAGCCTAAAAACATTACAGAATATGGCCTGAAGATAAAAATTCCAATACAATGAAGACAAGAAAAAAAAAATATTGTAATGCTACCGAAACCAGGCAACTCCCTAACGATCAACTATCATATCCGCTAGTAACACGGCTCAAATAAGGAAATGTTTAGAGACGAAACAACTTTCGCCGAAAAACATAAATTTCGAAGTGTGAGTCCGGCAGTGGCATGACAATAGATCTCAGTATTCTGTACTGTGCTGCACCACTAAACATAGAAAGGGTACTTGAAAACGCGTGGCTACTTAAAAATGGGCAGTCTACCACACAGTTGTCGAATATTCTAGGTAGCCAACCCTTCCAGAATAATTACAAATGTCGAATGTAGAGCCTAAAGCTAGGAGAATTACAGGGGCCGTCAGATCAGCCCTGCTATAGTCTTTGCACATCATACATCTCGCAACGAAAAAACTGAAGACATTCCCCCGACGACAAGGTTTATTGGTGTTACACCAACGATAAGAGAAACGAATGAACAGTCAGGACTATTTAAACCAACTTGAACGGTGGCTCAGAAAATAGAAAATAAAACGTAGCGCAACGGGAACATAATCGTTAAACACAAATCACTACTTTGGAACAAAAAACAAGACGCAAAACGAAAGTTATGGAGGGAAGACAAGCAAGAAACTGTGAAAGCTTCAGGATCACCCACAGACAGTCATGGAACGAGATCAAGGAAACATCAAACTTTCTTCGAATACTAAGTGGAAGAATAACACATGGTAAGTCGAAACACAGCATTTTACACACCTACAAAGCCGTTAACACTGTCTTCAAATACTGGAAATGGCAACTCTCCCGCACTGGCTCGCTCTCGCAACCGTAGAACCACCAACGAAATGGTTTACAGAAACATAAAAATGGAAACGAGCCAACCTATCAAGAAAAGGTAAGAGACATAATGCCGAAAGTAGTTGGTACAAGAAAGCCACTTCACTACTCGAAGAAAATTATTCATAATTTAGATACTCCAAGAAGAGATACCATTATCTGACGAAAATAATCATAACCAGCAGTAAATCAGCTGATAAAGTTGTTAAAAGCATAAACTGGCGAGGACAAAAAATGTAACAGCAGATGAAGCACAAGATACACGAACCAAGTTACAAACAGCCCACACAAAGAGCTTGAGGTGGCCTGGGAGAGGTGAACTACTGGATTGACAAAGTGTATGTACTTCACGAAGTTTATCATAAGCACCTGACCACCCCATAGTTAGTAAAACATACAATTTAATAGTGGGCTCAACGTCAATAAAGTAAGTTCTTAAGATATGAGATTGCAGGGTGATGACCACAAAAATTCACATTGACGGTCCAAAAAATTAAATGAACCTGCTTACTTTACTTACCAAAATAAAGTACTAAGCAGTTGCAGCAAGGATTACTAATTGTCTGCTAAGGAGCAACGCCGTATGGCAATTGTGGATCAAGAACTTAAGTAATCAAACAAATAACTACACGTAGCAACTGTAGTCGTCTTACGGCCCTATAGGAAATGCCTACCATGGCGAGGCCCTTGCAAATAATTGAATCTTAAATACAAATTTCACTATCGAACAAGATATCTCGATAGTGACCAGTCTTGAGCAAACTACATTTCTCTACTCAAAATACTTACTTTTTTAAGACAGATACAGGATAACAGAACCAACGTCCGGTCGCCACGCAAAGAATGGGCGAAAGTGCTTCATTATTTACACGAAATTTAAGAGTACCATTAGCAATTATTTTTAGCGACGTTAAGCTTATGTCAAATTATATCTCCACGGGCAGGCAAGCTGTAAAGCTCAGTTATTCAAGAGGGATGTAGAACGAATCAGCTGTAGTGATTTACAAGGGAAACTAATTGCAAGTGTCCCCTAGCTGGTATCACATACAACTACAATATACAACGGCAACTTGAGACAAGCAAACAGAATTAACCCATAAAATGCAGAGAAACAATTAGCTAATAAATAATTAGGGTGAAAGGTATGGAAAGAAAACTGGATGGGAAAAACAGCAAGGGAATAACGACTCCCAAGCTGACGTGGCACTGCGGCAACGCAACGGCGAGAGCTGAGAATTTACGCCTGTCCGGCATTCGAACCCGCACGCTCATCGTCCCTAGAGCGGTTGCCGTTACCTCCGTAGCCACCAGGACACACTTCCAGTCAGACCAGAAATCCCAACTGGCTTCTCGCCGCACAGCGACGCCTCCGTCCACTCTGTCTTCAGATTCCACAAACTTTTTCATCAGTCGTCGAGCCCATATAATTATTGATACGAATGGTGTCTGTCCCGTCGGCCATTTCTATTACGTGCGGCGAACGAGAAGTTGGCAAGTATGGAGCATCAGGGTTGAAGCCCCAGTCGGACACAATTCAACTCTAGACATTGCATTGCCGCAGTACCCTGTGCCACATGACAAACTAAAGCATACAGTTACGCCAGTTTTCTGATTAACTCTTGACTTCAATAATCAAGGTTTCAAATAATCCCTAATCTGCCCTGTATCTTGCGCACATAAGCTGAATTAAACGCTAGCCTAATAAAATACAAATACCAAAAATTTAAACAGGGGTGGCAAGCACTGAATAGGTAATATGCCAAAAAAGCTTACAGAAAATTAACAATAAGCCTGTACTTGCTTACACAATCAACCAAGTAACGTGGTAAATTAGAATCAACATGTAAAGTATATTCAATGTTCTCCACAAATTGCGAATACATGTCCATAAAATCAGCTAAATACAGCCTGGTAGAAAAATACAAAGGAACGCCTTCCCCCACAACAGAATATTGGAGAAACGAGCACAACTAAGAGTTAGATCTGAGAGGAACTGGGATGTAGGTGTCACGTCAGTTCAGAAAAGTTATTGCTCGTTACAGAAAACGGGTCACCGTATAGTTAACTATATAGACACACACACAACGGTTCCCCTAGCAGGCTTGCTTCCTCCAGTGGTAGAGTAACTCAAAAACTCCAGTGTCCGTGATGGGGCCAGGAACACACCGGAGGCTATGCAGCCGCCTTCCAGCTAGATTCCTCAACTCTCCGCATTCCTGCCAGCAAGTCTTTCCTTGTAGTTGATGCACACGCCACTATACCACTACACACCGCTGCTCACGCGCCCTATTACAGGCCAGCGTCTTTTAGTTTCTCAGGAGTGGGCCAGAGACTTAGAGAGTGCAGGTACTACCGATAACTGAGCTGACAAAGACGACTTAAACACAAGACAAAGATAACACCCAACAAGAGACTTAAAGGGAACAAGACCAAGAGATCCTTGGGGAGAATTTATGGAGGCTTCTCTTCAGCACTAGGACAAATGCCAAGGAGACCAACCACCTTCCCATGGCCTAAGAAGCGACAACCATAGAGTAGATATAAAATCAAGTCAGCCCACAGTATAAAATAGATTAACGTAAGACGGCAAAGAGCAATACGTTCTGTGCCGGTCTCCCCCGTCTATGGAAAACATTAAGGAATAAAACCTACAATACAGCAACGATTCCCAGCAACGAAAGTCAACACCACTGTACCACTTCCTACTGGCCCCCCTCGCTACAGTGACTGCGAAATGTAGTTCTGTTTGCCAGTTTCGGCTCGAAAGTCTGTTTTGCATACACTGTGAACAAGCGCCATTGAGAGAAACATCAACAAATAAGGTCCGATTTAAATTATTTGGTATGTGATATCTAAAGTGGAGACTTCGCTGCGACGAGTGCTACCCATAGGCAGCCAACACAGCGCTCCTATCTCCGTGACAATACCAAACGACTTCAAAGTGTATCCTCTAAAAACAGCCCTTTGACATTTATTGATCTGTACAGTGTCTCCCAAGATCAGTTCTGAATATTAAAGCTTACTAGGCAACGCACCCTCTTAAGTTTCACACCCTTTTGCATCTACTGTGTGTATGCTTCGTACAACGTGTTGCAATTTTGTTTACTATTAAGTTCATAAAAACTACGAATTTTAAGTTCGGAACGCATACACCTATCATTTGGCCCGTTAAAGCGTGCCGTCACTAAGAGTGAACAAATTTTTAAAACTATTATCAAAGTATAATGATGAAATGTAATCCACCAAACAAGATTTATTTCCTTCCTTCCTTCCTTCCTTCCTTCCTTCCTTCCTTCCTTCCTTCCTTCCTTCCTTCCTGACAATACGCATTTAGAGGAGGACAGCATAAACACACTTTGAGATGACGATTTCTGGTCAATTTCAGACGCTTTGAAACTTCTGTGCTCAAAGTTACCTGTTGACAGTGAGCAAAGACTCAAACAGTACGTCATAGGCGATATCTAATCGAATGGATCAAGATACTGTTCAGATGTAAATGATGAATAGCATCATCTCTTACTTGATGACAGCTTGTAATGAGTTGTACGACCAGGAGAGGCTATGTGATGCACTGGAATACACAGAAATTTAAGTTACAAATGCAACAAGATTACACACACACACATACACACACACACACAAAATATTAAGTAGTAACATGTTTCAGAACGAACTTAATTTCCCTAAAATTGTGTGTATTTAACTAGCGAAAAATTAGTTATTGAACACGGAAACAAGAGCCACATAACTGGATTTTTATTTTAGAAAAATATTTTTACTGTATAGGAAAGTCCGTTACAGAAGAATAGGAACTTCTCGATAATCAAGTGTTGTTGCGTTGCTGTTTCGCCCATAACATCATGATTCTTAAATGTCGTCATTACGTATCAGTTCATGACATTAAAAAGGAGTCAAGGTGAATTACGCTCGAGCTAATAACTACCTCAGGTGACGTTGAATTGATGTCAACTGTATGTTGACAAGATGATAAGGAGCGGGGGCATGCTTACCATTCTTATGAAACTGCGAGCGTTGATCAGCTTGCCTTACTGCTCCAATGCGATGCCTGCAGGCGTCCATGTCGACCTAGAAACAAAGAAAATAGCTGTGCTGATTCAGTGACTTACTCCTTTTTCTAATTATTCTGTCGTGGAGTTGAGTCAGTAATTTCGCTTTACAGCGAATAATTTCTTCTCTATAACAGAGTCGGAGTTAAGAGTTACCTTGATAATAGGCTCTTACACAATTTTTTACGTATGTTAACTTCTAGTGAATATAATTTTTAAAAAAATGCTCCGGATTATAGATTGCTCTCTCGGTTTGCCACAAACAATTACGATTTAGGCAGCATTTTGCTTTGTGCATCGCTTGAAACATTCCATGAGAAGTCTTTGTTCGAGCTGACTGCTCTTACGCATCATAAAATCAAACTTAACACCATCTTAAAAAGGAAAAAGACCACACAGAAAAGGTGCCTGACGTTTTACAGGAAGGACACCAGTCGCGCACATGCAAGTTATTACTACATATTTTCATTTCTGTGTAGGGCAGGCACAGTAGCGGCATCATCTTAAAAGCTTGGCTGTAGATACACCAGAATTGGACACAAAACCGCGATCTCGGTTTATAAGGTAGAGAGCGTGGAGGTCGTCAGAAGGATACCGACGATAAACAGCAAACAAGACATCTGCAGTAATTATTCTCCGTGCAGAACCTCGAGGGCCTATTAAAACTTTGATGGATTAACATTCCGTTACGTGACGTATATCATTCATTACATGTGTTCTGGCTAGTAGATGATTTCCACTGCCTTTGAGACGATCGCTGAGAAACCAGACTTTTTAAGAATTGCAACCTCCTCCTTAGTGTCATTTGACCTCTAGCAATACTTCTATGGTGTATGGCATACCAGTCCCCTTTCCTAACTTAATGTACGTCCATTTCAGTCCATGCCAGCCTTATTTCTTACTTTCTGTCCACCATTAAGAACTTCAGTTACCTAAATTCTATCCAACAAGTGGTGAGTCCGTAGGTTCTCTCCTTTCCCGTATATCCTATGCACTGTAGATAAATATTACACCTAAACCACCTCTTGCTGTCCATCTTGTGCTGAATTCCGATGACAGTCTCTACACTTAACTCCAACAATCAAAATTTTTCTCCAACTCCTACTTAACTTGTAATGTTAGTTAATTGCCTGGGACGGTCAAAATGGTTAATATAATATTGATGGCGACCGAAGCTTTATGTGGGTCTGTAGTTATTAAGAGGAATTCAATTTATTTGTCGGCTGAAGTCCACAAACAATAGGAATAATTTAAACAAAATATTATTTTTAAACAATTGATACAATCAGACCAAATATAGACGGGAGTGATCCACAGACAATGCTCCAAGGATCGACCTGAGAAAAGTCCCTACTGATGCGTAAGCCGTGAGACAGGCAGCCAAGAGTTATGCTCTCCTAACAGGATGGCAACCAAAACTAGGGACAGTTAAAAGGCCGATCAATCCACCAAACGTGTGATAACTAGTACAACTATGGAATAAATCAATCGAGGACTAAGTGACAGACAGCACTGCGTCTTCAGAATACGGTGTTTAAAACATCTAAAGGCAGAAGGAACCACTACACTACTAGACAAAACAAACCACAATCCACAGCGCAATCAAAGAGGCTGTCGAACTACACGTCATGCCAGACAGCATCAGCAGGGCGAGGAAAAGTACACTGCCGCAAAAATACGCTAACCTCTAGGGCAGGTAACTGCGGCGTTAGCGACCACTAGGCAGTAAAATACCGCTGGTTGCACTTCACCAATAAATAATACAAAATTCAAAAATTAATAACAGGCAGTACAAGATGGCTAATAGATTCCGCCAACTCGACACGCTCCATTTGTTGCTGTTCGTCTCAGGGCGACCCTGCGAGCAGCAATGCACGAACACACGGCGTGATCACAAACAGTTAAGGTTTCACTACTGGACTAATGTTCACTCAACGTCCTGGATCCGGCGGACAACGGGGTTGTGGCCCTCGCAACTACAGCTCCTTGATCCGGCAATGCCTGCGTGCCGCCGGCGGTCGCGGCACGTCCTCGCGCTGCCAGACCTCTCTGCTGCTCCGTCCCAAGCGAACTACCGACACACCCGACCCAGGAAACACTTCACTTCGTTCCAAAGATATTACGGGTACTAGGTATTGATAAACGCTGCTGCTGCCACTTGCGGACAGACAACGCTAGCAAACGTAGAGGCGCCAGTAAACAGAAGAAGAAAACGAGTCGCCACTATCCCCATTACACGATGCCAACCTAGCAACGGCACCAACGCGAGCCGCACACGGCTCACTTATTAAAAGCTCATTGTGCAGTTTTCTTTTTAGGACAGAGACTAGGGCTAACAATCACTTACTGTTCGTGGAAAGTCAGACGATTTAGCGCTCAGGGCTGACTAGATAATTTTAAGCACGCTCCTTGTGCACAGTTATGGCTCCGCTACCCAAAGTCCTTATTATAAGGCGAACTTTTAAAGTGTCGCAACTTGTGAACGACAATCGGTTGCAAACTCTAAAGAAACTGTTGCTCTCAGTGACTGCAAGTATGTTTTAACCAGTTTCCGAACAGACATTGCGTTGGGAAGTGCAGGTAATGGACACTTGGATACGTCGCAAAAGGCTTTGACTCATACCAGCATATGCAGCTGCGCGTCATCAGTGGGACAAGCAACACAGAAACCGGACACGACCTGACTAGAGGCACGCAGAGGGGTCCGAAGGGTCACGATTTTGCCTCATTTTCGAATGATCCACGGCGTCGAGTCCACCGATGGCCTGACGAGGTGTCCAACCCGCAGCATGTGGTCTATGTAGCTCAGGTTACAGGTGGATCCGTTGCTTTTGAGGGTGCTTTTCGTACCACGTCTTGGACTCATTGATTCAGGTTACCCTGTACATGAACAAGGATATTCGCTTCAACATTCTCAATTACCAGGTATTGCCCTTTCTTCTACAGCCTCATGTCACTGTAGACACTCCCGCCTTCTAAGACGACGACGACGACGACGACAGGTATTCTCCCAGGGCTGCAAGCATTCCTTACTGTTTCGAGGAACACCCGGGCACCCTGCTGCATTTCGGTTGGTCCGGTAAATCAGACGATTGTAACCCATTAGAAAATATTTGGAAAGTAGCAACTACCTTCTTGTAGCTCTACAGGATGTAAACATCAATGAGTGGCTTCAACTGGATATGGCATAATTGCAGGAAACTTGTAGACTCCCCTCTTCGCCCAACGGAAGGCATTTTCAAAGACAATGACAGTGAAACACAGTTAAAGCGCGGTGCCTCCTGGGGCTGTTACATGGTAGTAGATGATGACTAAGCTTCATGTGCGGTGTGCTTATTGTGACTAGGCGTGCCCATTGTGACTAGGTGTGCCCATTGTGACTAGGTCATTTGGCAATACGCAAACGTGCTACACTAGTATGACAATCATTATTATCGGTCGCAAATCGTGCCCTCGACAGCAAATTCGAAACATATGAGCCCTCTCGAATGTCAGTTGAATCCCATCGTGTAACCACTCTTAGTCCCAGTTCCCAACGAACTGCTGGAACTGCACTGACAAGGAGACAACCCGGCGAATCAATATTAAAATTTTGTTTGTTTATAGTATGTGGAAGTCAAAAATCGAATATCAAATATCAATTTCTCCAAACAGCTCCGTACAACTCAAAAATTCTGGTGAAAATCGTCTTTGAAATTTTCCGACTACTTCTAATTCACGAAAGTTAACGCGATTTTCACAATGGGCCATCTGGTTTACTCAGTATCGTTCGACGGTGGTAATGGCATTGTCAGTGGATCGGTGGTTCGAATTTCGCTACGATCAGCACAGGGGAGCAGATGCAGGAATCCTGCACTGACACTCAGGGCAAGGTGCTCGTGGATGTGGCTCGCTGTTGCCTTCCACTGACCTGTTATGAAGTGTCAGGTGTGTATCCGTGTCGTGTGGATGACTGCGAAGAGTAATGTCAACTTTTTGTTATCAAGGATGAAAGGGAGGGACAAGATGAATCAAGGTGATGGCAGATAGTCTACTACTCGAGAATAACAGCAAGGGGGCCGTCGAACTTAACGTCCCCGTTCGACGAACGGATCACTATCAGCAATGTCACATGCCCCCACTTAATGAGGCACTGCGAAGAGGTCTGACATTCAATCCAGGACATTGGCGCAAAAACTGATGATCAAGAACTTCAGGCCATCGATCGTCCACTTACTGGCAGAGAAAATTTCATCCACCACCAGGTTCTGATAACATACTACGCGCTAACATCAGTTTTCTTTGTAAATGTAAATTCTTAAATATCGCTATTTTATACAAGGTCGTTGATAAGTTTGAAATGTTTTTTACTTATATAATTTTTAATAAAATACCAATATTTCAGAATTTATGTTCGCTGTAAAAACGTGAATTCTCCGGTATGTAATTAAAAAAAGAAACGTGCATTTTTCATAAAAAAGGCAATTACACAGTTGTTAATTACCATATGTTTCACGAATTTTATGTTTAAATGATACAGGTATTTGAACTGAACTAAAAAAAATACCAAAGAAAAAACAAGCCCCAGCGAAATTCATAAAAGCAATCCATTTATTACCCAGTTACCATCCTCCAACAATACCGAATCAGCCATGCATCCCATTGTAAAACTCGCCTTAATCTTAGTGGATTAAAGGTCCTCGCAAAATTTCAGAGATGATTTTCTTGCGGAATTTTGGCACTTCCGTCGAACTGCTTTAGGAAATTGATATTTCTGTACGTCACGTACCATACAATATAAGTTACAAAAATCCGATTGCCAGTCGGTTTGCTTGTAAGAATATAGAGATTTCATCCACTTTTACCATCGCCTACTACTAATGATAAAAAATTAATGTTGCCATCTGCTTTCCATGAACTAATTATATATGAATAAACCAGATGAACTCTTATGGCGAAGAAAATAGGCCATCGGTTGTTAAAAGGAATAGTCGCAATTGGTCTACGAACACAATGAATGATTTTAATCTGCTCTTTCCCACTGCACTACCTTTCCTACGCCGTGCCGCTGACGGACCAACAAGCTCTTACGTGGTGGAATTGTTTACTTTGCACAATGCACAGCGCGTAGGTAAACCTTACAAGTAGTTCACTTCGCGGCATGGGACAAGAACGACATCCGCACTTCCACGCAGTGGAGCGAGAGGTTCCACAGTCGGTAACTTTTCATTCTCCCCCAGGGACCTTGACAAAGCCAATAACAGAATTTTTTTTAAGTTTGTCCGTTGTTGTATTTTGTCATCTCAGCCTCACGTCCCTCACTGCTGAGAACGACATTGGAAGAAATTCGTAAAACCTTCGGCCAAGTACTTGCTGTCTACGAATAAATTCAAAATATTGAAGATGAAACTGTAGTTTTAGAGATTAATTAAAGTAAGTGACGCCACTTCATTGTGTTGGCCGCTGTTATGGCGGCGTACTGGACGCGTCGACCTGCGATAGTGGAGCGCCTGACGCCACGATGCGAGTAATTCATTTCGGTTACAGATGGCGCCCCCGCACGTACAGCAGCGGCCGAGGTGAGGCCAAATATTTGGCGGCCACTCGGCGTGCTTTGTAATGACGCGCATATCGACCACTGCCGCCACAGCCTTCTCCCGCCCTCTAACACCTTCCTGCAGCCTGGCCTCCGCGTGGCCTTCAAAGCCCCTTACGGTGCCTAACACTATAAATGAACAAAAGTTTTTTTTTTTTTTTTCAACGTGACTATTAAATTCAAGTGTGTACACTATGGGACAAGAAACGCATAAACCTGCTAAATTTATGCCCTAGCTGACACACCCCATATTGCCAATTTTCTATTAGAAATATCACGGACGCAGCTCCTTCAGGTTTCTACAACGCGATTTTGTAGACGTCTCTAAGGCAACACCTCGTCATAGCACTATAAACGGCTATCATTTTCAGCTACTGCCGTCTGCTCAGTTGAAAGCTGTCAAAAACGCTTCCTGTTTCACGTATTTCCTTAAGGGGCTCCGGAAAGGCTCAAAATCAAGAAAAGTTCAATTTTTACTTTTTTGCGTTTTCTGAATCTGCAGACTATTACCTTTTAATAGATATATAATTTATTCAATTCCGAAGACTACAAATATTTTTAAATTTTTTTTGAAATGTGTTCTACATGGACGTGACCCACTGTGACGCTGTTAAACTGCTGTCAAATGGTGTTATTATTAACGTCCGTGTTCATCAGGTACATTTTAGTGATGTGAGATAAAGTATGTGTTGTGGCTAACCTGTGATGGTTCAATATATATCGCTGGTGTCGCTGGTCTGATTGTCGATTGTTTCATGTTTATTTACTCTGTCGTTATCTCGAAAATATTCGTAATTAATTCTGTTTCTTGAGTCTCTGTTTCGTTGAAGTATAATAATGAGTAAAAGTAAAGTTATTAGAAATCCTCTGAAGGCTTTTAAGAAAAGGAGAAATGTTGGAAAGCCAAAGGCATGTGTTATTACTGTAAACAATAAAGACGATAACCAAGTGAGTGAACCTAACCTCTCAAGTACACCTGCCCATAGCAGTCAAAGTGGGAAAGAAAATACTTCACAGAAGAAGCTTGGTTCAATGAGTGAAAACTATGAATGTTTTATGGGCGAATCGGATGTGAATGAAATATTTGATATGTCGGTTCTCAAAGGAATTTTTTCAAACTGTGTAAGATGTATTCATTGTAGTGAAGTTGGTCTGGAACTCTCCATAATAAAGCACGTAGGACTTGCTAGTGAAATACAACTGAAATGTGATAAGTGTTCATACATGACCACCTTTTGGAACAGTGTTGCAGTAACTGCAACTGAAGAAAATGGTAGCAAAATCTACGAACACAACAACGAGCGATGCTTGCTTTAGACAAGGAACGCCTTCGGGCTGCAGACAGGGCTGTAAAGAGTCTAGAAATGCAAGCAAGAGTAAACAGGAGGAGGAACAAGAGGAAGCTGGAGGAGGAGTTTGCAGAGGATGAAGATAATCCATCCTATGGACCTGGAATGCACTAAAAAGTTAATCCAATCTTTGTCGCTCGATTCCCAAAACTTTTATTTTCTCATACTAATTACGTGTTTTCTAAGGATCTTCCAAACATATTTGTTTCAAACTTTCAGTAAATGTTACACAGTACCTTCTGCATAATTTAACACAGCCTTTTTCCAAAAAACTGTATATTTTTGAATATATAAATAAAAAATTGCAAAAAAAATGTTGTGAATTTTCATTACAATTGAAAAAAAATCATCTTTAATAACTGAACTAAAATTTTGTAAAATCCCTGTGTTAAGTTGTAGCCCATATTCCAATAAATGATCTGTAAAAAGTTCAACTTCCTACCTCAAATACTTTGTGAGGAAAGATGTAATTCATAAGCGTTATTTTAACATTGCAAGTATAGGGCGTTCCGGAGCCCCTTAAGCTGACTCGACTGTAGGAGTGCTTTAGTAGTGCAGAATACATGTATTAAAACTGCTTGCATTATGAGACTTTTTTTCACGCACCCCAGTTTATGAAGTAACACCTCTTGAACTGTATGTTATACACTGAAGCGCCAAACAAACTGGCATAGGCATGCATATTCAAATATAGAAATATCTCAACAGGCAGAATAAAACGCTACGGTTGGCAACGTCTATATAAGACAACAAGTGTCTGGAGCTGTTGTTAGATCGGTTATTGGCCGCTACAGTGGCAGGTTATCAAGTTTAACGTGGTGTTACAGTCAGCGCACGAGTGATGGGACACAGCATTCCCCAGGTAGTGATCAAGTGGATCGAGTGGAGATGTTCCCATACAATCATTTCACGAGAGTGCAGTGCATATCAGGAATTCGGTAAAACATCAAATCTCAGTCATCGCTGCGGCCGGAAAAAGATCCTGCAAGAACGGGATCAACGACGACTGAAGAGAATCGTTCAGCGTGAGACACGTGGAACCATTCAGCAAATTGCTGCAGATTTCAATGCTGGGCCATCAAGAAGTGTCGCCGTGCGAACCATTCAACGAAAAATCATCGATATGGGCGTTTGCACTCGAAGGCCCACTCCTGTACCCTTCATGACTGCTCGACCCAAAGCTTTACGCCTCGCCTGGGCCCGTCAACACAGACATTGGATTGTTGATGACTGGAAACATGTTGCCTGGTCGGACGAGTCACGTTTCAAATTGTATCGAGCGGATGGATGTGTACGAATATGGAGACAAAAATCATGAATCCATGGACCCTGCACGTCAGCAGAGGATTACTCAAGCTGGCGTAGGCTCTGTAATGGTGCAGGGCGCGTGCAGTTGGATGGATATGGGACTCCTGATGTGTCTAGATACGACTCTGACGGGTGACATGTACATAAGCATCCTGTCTGATGTGATGTTTAAAGTATGGCTTAGCGGAGCTCAGCGCGTACTCGCCAGTACTACTGCAGTGGCACTCACCTGAAGATGGCCAGAAGACTCTGCGCCGAAAAATCGTGGCAGGATGTTACTGATATCCGGCAGTTCTCCCGTGCTTTTATGGAACATCCTGTCTGATCACCTGCATACATTCGTGCCCATCGCCCATTCCGACGGATTTGGGCAAATCGAGCAGGAAAATGCGACATGCCACACATCCAGAATTGCTACAGAGTGTCTCCTGGAAAACTCTTCTTAGTTTAATCATTTCCTCTGGCCACCAAACTATCCAGACATGGACATTATTGAGCCTATCTGGAATGATTTGCAACGTGCTGTTCAGAAGAAGTCTCCACTCTCTTGTAGTCTTACGGACTTATGGACAGACCTGCAAGATTCATGGTGTCAATTCCCTCCAGCACTACTTCGGACATTTGTCAACTGCATGGCAAGTTGTGTTGCGGCAGTTCTGCGTGCTCGCGGGGGCCCCACACGATATTTGACAGTGCCACCAGTTTCATTGGCTCTTCAGTGTATAATGATACACTATGAGATTAAAAGTATCCGGACACCTCCAAAAACATACGTTTTTCATATTAGGTGCATTTTGCTGCCACCTACAGGCAGGTACTCCACATCAGCTACCTCAGTAGTCATTAGACATCGTGAGAGAGCAGAATGGGGCGTTCTGCGGAACTCACGGACTTCGAACGTGGTCTGGTGAATGGGTGTCACATGTTCCATACGTCTCTACGCAAGATATCCACACTCCTAAACATTCCTATGTCCACTGTTTCCCATGTGATGATGAAGTGGAAACGTGAAGGGACACGTACAGCACAAAAGCGTACAGGCCGACCTCGTCTGTTGACGGACATACGCCTCCGACAGCTGAAGAGGGTCGTATTGTGCAATAGGCAGACATCTACTCAGACCATCACACAGTAATTCCAAACTGCATCAGGATCCACTACAAGTACTATGACAGTTAGACGGGAGATGAGAAAACTTTGATTTCATGGTCGAGCGGCTGCTCATAAGCCACACATCACGCCGGTAAATGCCAAACGACGCCTCGCTTAGTGTAAGGAGCATAAACACTGAACGATTGAACGGTGGAAAAACGTAGTGTGGAGTGGCGAATCACGGCACACAATGTGGCGACCTGATGGCAGGTGTGGATATGGCGAATGCTCGGTGAACGTCATCTGCCAGCATGTGTAGTGCCAACAGTAAAATTCGGAGGCGGTGGTGTTGTGGTGTGGTAGCGTTTTTCATGGAGGGGAATTGCACCTTCTTGCTTCCCACTGAAGACCAATTCGGGGATGGCGACTGCATCTTTCAACACGATCGTGCACCTGTTCGTAATGCACGGCCTGTGGCGGAATGGTTACACGACAATAATATCCCTCTAATGGACTGGCCTGCACAGAGTCCTGACCTGAATCCTATAGAAAACCTTTGGGATGTTTTGGAACGCCGACTTCGTGCCAAGCCTCACCGACCGACATCGATACCTCTTCTCAGTGCAGCACTCCGTGAAAAATTGGCTGCCATTCCCCAAGGAACCTTCCAGCACTTGATTAAACATATGCCTCCGACAGTGGAAGCTCTCATCAAGGCTAAGGGTGGGCCAACACCATATTGAATTCCAGCATTACGATGGAGGGCGACGCGATTTTGTAAGTCTTTCTCAGCCAGGTGTCCGGATACTTTTGATCACATAGTGTGTGTGTAGGTACATTCAGGAGCATATGTGGACACTGTGTGCAAAATGTGTTGCGAGTAGACTTAGTTCAAAAGAAGTAATAAAATTTAAAGGTCATGCATGATGCGGCTCTTTTTCACACATCTCACTGTTGATGAAATTAAATCTTCAAAGTTATGATGATAGGTAGGTGGTTTTTACACCCAGACAGCGATTGTTGTCTAGCAGTAGCGGATATGTGTACCAGGTTTGGTAGATGTTGCTCTAGCGGTTTAGGAGGAGATATGGAATAGACACTCACACATAATGTTCATAAATAATACGAGCGTTGGAACTTAAATTGTGGCAACTATTAATTCATAACCGATACAAAAAAGTTACATGTTTACACCTGTTACTGTCCTTCAAAGTAGTCACCAGCGTTGTGTAGAACCCGTTGCCAGTGATGTGGAAGGCCTAGTATACCCTTAGCAGAGCCTGTTCTCTTGATGACGCGAATGTAGCGGTCTAAAGTGATGGTGATTCTTGTGTATGACTGTGATGGCGTTATCCTAACGTACAACGTTCCTCCACGGCAGACCGTCAATGCTCAGTTGCTCAGTATTACTGTTCGTTTTTGAACCATCACCTGGGGCCAGCTTTGCGGAAGAAGCGGCGACGCTTTCTGCGCAACTCATCCATCAGTTTGCACGACAATGCGCGGGTGTATACAGCACAAGGTGTGGCCCCTCTGTTCGGTAGATGGGACTGGACTTAAGTCCTTGTGACTTTGATTTGTTTCGGCAGATGAAGGAACCACTTCGTGGCATTCGCTTCAGAAGTGTTCCAGAGATTCGACAGGCAGTATACCGCTCCATTCGCACCATCAACAGAACAAGCGCTGCTAACGGTATACTACGCCTTCCACAACTCTGGAAACGGGTTCTACACAACGCTGGTGATTACTTTAAAGGACAGTAACAGGTGCAAACATGTAACTCTTTTGTATCGGTTATGAATAAATAACTGCCACTATTTAGTTCCAACCCTCGTACATACATATGCATGCATACATGCTTCTGCTTCTTCTTCTTCTTCTTCTTCGTGGATGGATCACTTAGCACTCCAATCCCCCATGACTATTAGGTTTTCATCTCCCTATACGTAATAAATTACCCGTTCAATATCCTTGTATGCTGCATCGTCGGCATGTATACCTGAATTATCGCTATCGGTGTTCGTTTGCTGTCGATTCTGATGAAAACAACACTATCACTGAATTGTTCAGTCACTCACTCTCTCCCCTAACTTTCTGTTCATAACGAATCCTACTCCCGTTACACCACTTCCTGATGCTGTTGACATAACCCTACACTCATCTGATCAGAAATCATTGTCTTCTTTTTATTTCACCTCACAGACCCCCACTATATCTAGACTGAGCCTCAGAATTTCACTATTCAGATTTTTTGGTTTCCTACGACATTCAAACTTCTGATACTCCACGTCCTGAGTCGTTGAACATTGCCCTTTCGTTTCGTATTCAATTTTTTCTCTTTGCAGTCTTCTCCCGGAATTGTGAATGTGTTCCGGAATCTTTCGGTAATGGAGAAATCATCATGACAGTTTTTCAGTTACAGGCCACATGTCCTGTGGATACACATAAGGTGTCTTCAGCGCAGTGGTTTCCATTGCCTTCTGCATCCTCATCCCGCTGATCATTACTGATTCTTCAATCTTTATAGGCAGTTTCCTGCCCCAAGGGAAGAGAGTGACCTGAACCTCTCTTCGCTTCTCCGCCCTCCGCTAAGGTCATTGGCAGAATGAGCGACTTGTTATTCCGGAAGTTATCAGCCACCCCATTGCTGGCGACTTTTATTCGAAATTTAAACGGTAGCTGCGCGGGGTAGCCGCCCGGTCCAGGGCATCTTGTCACGGCCCAAGCGGCTCCGCCCGTCGGAGGATCGAGTTCTCTCTCGGGCATGAGTGTGTGTGTCGTCCTTAGCGTTAAGTTAGATTGAATAGTGTGTAAGCTTAGGTACCGGTGACCTCAGCAGTTTGGTCCCTTACGACCTTACCACAAATTTCCAATTTTAAACGGTGGCAGGGCTCGAACCATTTAGCTAATTCTTTACATAGTCGCTTCTCCGACTCCACAAGAGGGGGCCACGACGTTCGGATCACGAATTTAACTTCAAACTTCGTACACTTACAGTTGCCTATGAAGACAATATAACTTAAAAGTAGTATGGAGTACTACTTAGGTAATTCCGAAAAAATCGCTAGAGAAGTTTTAGCGTCAAATATTTACCCCTACGTTGCTTTTCTCAGTATGAGATGGAGGCGGTCAAGTAGTTAGCGTTCAAGCTACAAGATCACCGGATCGCTAAATCGAGCTCCGCTTTCGTTTTTCGTTTTCAAATGCATATTTTATTACCACTGGTCATATGATTGACATTATGTGACATTTGCAAGGTAATATAATGATAAAACGCTTTTAATTACAACAACACAACAGTCAGGCTTGGTTAGCATCTATATTTATTTTCAAGTATGCATTTCTTGAGGTGTTTACATACATTTGTCCAACCTATGTAGTAGTTAGTATGGGTACGCGTTGAGCTCTTCAACCGAAATGAATTAATAATTGGTTTGTTTTACCGACTTTCCGATTCAGATGACACAGTTGTGGTGACATCAATCTAACAATCGCTGCGTTGGCGAAAATATTTGTTTCAAATCGGTGATGCGAATGGTAGTAAATATTTTGTCAGAACATTATTATGAGCAGTTAGTTCAGGAGCCTGCATAAAGTGTAAATGGTTGAAATAACAGACTAATCCTGTTAACGACAAACAATGATCAGCGAATAAGGACCACATGGTCGTTATAGCGAGGCAGAATATCCTAACATCCAAATCAACCAAAAATAAACACAAAATATACATATATTAAAAAAGCTGATAACAGATTTCATTATGTCTTCCTAAGAGAGAGCCCTCATTTCCATTGGCACAAGTCTCATAAACGTCGCCCAATTGTGGATTTGATTCTAAGAAATAATGTTGACGACAACTGAGATTTTTCTGCCAAGTAAACACATCCTCCATGTCACACAAAACACCTCAGTATACGGTTGCAGGAACAGTGATCTCGGTATACAGTTGCAGGAACAAGGAAAAAAGTGTACCAGATATAAAAAAACGCAAAATCTTCAAGGCAAGCGACGTATTACAGAAGCTCGAAATTTAATTATGAGACACTTTTAATAGTTTCTACAACAAAAGCCTGACACGAAAACTCGCGGAAGAGATTCTGATCGTATCTCAAGTATCCTAGCGGTAAGACAGAGACAACAACTTCACACCACGATAGCTGTGGTAATTTACAGATGACAGTGCCACTGAAGCGGAGTTACTAAACACAGTTTACCAAAATTCCTTCGTCAAAAAAGAAAATTCATTTAACATCAGAGAATTCGAATCACAAGTAGTTGCTAACATGAGTGGCACAAATAGATTCTGTGGATGAGGTGAAGCAAATTATCACTCAATAGAGGTATGTGTCCCAAATCAGACTGGGTAACAGTTTCATTTTTTTCGGAGTAAGCTGATAAAATAGCGTAATTTTTTACTAGTCGTATACTTTGAAGAGCCAAAAACTGGCACACCTGCCTAATATCGTGTAGGGCTCCCGCGAGCATGCACAAGTGCCGCAACACGGCGTGGCATGGACTCGACTAATGTCTGAACTAGTTGTTGTTGTTGTTGTTGTTGTTGTTGTTGTGGTCTTCAGTCCTGTGACTGTTTGATGCAGCTCTCCATGCTACTCTATCCTGTGCAAGCTTCTTCATTTCCCAGTACCTACTGCAGCCAACATCCTTATGAATCTGCTTAGTGTATTCATCTCTTGGTCTCCCTCTACGATTTTTACCCTCCACACTGCCCTCCAATACTAAATTGGTGATCCCTTGATGCCTCAGAACATGTCCTACCAACCGTTCCCTGCTTCTAGTCAAGTTGTGCCACAAGCTCCTCTTCTCCCCAATTCTTTTCAATACCTCCTCCTTAGTTATGTAATCTACCCATCTAATCTTCAGCATTCTTCTGTAGCACCACATTTCGAAAGCTTCTATTGTCTTCTAGTCTAAATTATTTATTGTCCACGTTTCACTTCCATACATGACTACACTCCATACAAATACTTCCTGACATTCAAATCTATACTCGATGTTAACAAATTTTTCTTCTGCAGAAACGCTTTCCTTGCCATTGCCAGTCTACATTTTATATCCTCTCTACTTCGACCATCATCAGTTATTTTGCTCCCCAAATAGCAAAACTCCTTTACTACTTTAAGTGTCTCATTTCCTAATCTAATTCCCTCAGCATCACCCGACTTAATTCGACTACATTCCATTATCCTCGTTTTGCTTTTGTTGATGTTCATCTTATATCCTCCTTTCAAGACACCGTCCATTCCGTTCAACTGCTCTTCCAAGTCCTTTGCTGTCTCTGACAGAATTACAATCTCATCGGCGAACCTCAAAGTTTTTGTTTCTTCTCCATGGATTTTAATGCCTACTCCGAACTTTTCTTTTGTTTCCTTTATTGCTTGCTCAATATACAGATTGAATAACATCGGGGATAGGCTACAACCCTGTCTCACTCCCTTCCCAACCACTGCTTCCCTTTCATACCCCTCGACTCTTATAACTGCCATCTGGTTTCTGTACAAATTGTAAATAGCCTTTCGCTCCCTGTATTTTACCACTGCCACCTTTAGAATTTGAAAAAGAGTATTCTAGTCAACATTGTCAAAAGCTTTCTCCAAGTCTACAAATGCTACAAACGTAAGTTTGCCTTTCCTTAATCTTTCTTGTAAGATAAGTCGTAGGGTCACTATTGTCTCACGTGTTCCAACATTTCTACGGAATCCAAACTGATCTTCCCCGAGGTCGGTTTCTATCAGTTTTTCCATTCGTCTGCAAAGAATTCGCGTTAGTATTTTGCAGCTGTGGCTTATTAAACTGATAGTTCGGTGATTTTCGCATCTGTCAACACCTGCTTTCTTTGGGATTGGAATTATTATATTCTTCTTGAAGTCTGAGGGTATTTCGCCTATCTCATACATCTTGCTCACCAGACTGGCTCTCCCAAGGCTGTCAGTAGTTCTGATGGAATGTTATCTACTCCGGGGGCCTTGTTTCGACTCAGGTCTTTCAGTGCTCTGTCAAACTCTTCACGCAGTATCGTGTCTCCCATTTCATCTTCATCTACCTCGTCTTGCATTTCCATAATATTGTCCTTAAATAAGTCGCCCTTGTATAGACCCTCCACATACTCCTTCTACCTTTTTGCTTTCCCTTCTTTGCTTAGAATTGGGTTTCCATCAAAGTTCTTGATATTCATGCAAGTGGTTCTCCTTTCTCCAAAGGTCTCTTTAACTTTCCTGTAAGCAGTATCTATCTTACCCCTAGTGAGATAAGCCTCTACATCCTTAAATTTGTCCTCTAGCCATCCTTGCTTAGCCATTTTGCACTTCCTGTCGATCTCATTTTTGAGACGTTTATATTCCTTTTTGCCTGCTTCATTTACTGCATTTTTATATTTTCTCCTTTCCTCAATTTAATTCAATATTTCTTCTGTTACCCAAGGGTTTCTACTATGCCTCGTCTTTTTACCTATTTGATCCTCTGCTGCCTTCACTATTTCATACCTCAAAGCTACCCATTCTTCTTCTACTGTATTTCTTTCCCCCAGTCCTGTCAGTTGTTCCCTTATGCTCTCGCTGAAACTCTGTACAACCTCTGGTTTTTTCAGTTTATCCAGGTCCCATCTCCTTACATTCCCACCTTTTTGCAGTTTCTTCAGTTTTAATCTACAGTTCATAACCAATAGATTGTGGTCAGAGTCCACATCTGCCCCTGGATATGTCTTACAATTTAAAACCTGATTCCTAAATCTCTGTCTTACCATTATATAATCTATCTGATACCTTCTACACTCCTGGAAATGGAAAAAAGAACACATTGACACCGGTGTGTCAGACCCACCATACTTGCTCCGGACACTGCGAGAGGGCTGTACAAGCAATGATCACACGCACGGCACAGCGGACACACCAGGAACCGCGGTGTTGGCCGATCTAATGGCGCTAGCTGCGCAGCATTTGTGCACCGCCGCCGTCAGTGTCAACCAGTTTGCCGTGGCATACGGAGCTCCATCGCAGTCTTTAACACTGGTAGCATGCCGCGACAGCGTGGACGTGAACCGTATGTGCAGTTGACGGACTTTGAGCGAGGGCGTATAGTGGGCATGCGGGAGGCCGGGTGGACGTACCGCCGAATTGCTCAACACGTGGGGCGTGAGGTCTCCACAGTACATCGATGTTGTCGCCAGTGGTCGGCGGAAGGTGCACGTGCCCGTCGACCTGGGAGCGGACCGCAGCGACGCACGGATGCATGCCAAGACCGTAGGATCCTACGCAGTGCCGTAGGGGACCGCACCGCCACTTCCCAGCAAATTAGGGACACTGTTGCTCCTGGGGTATCGGCGAGGACCATTCGCAACCGTCTCCATGAAGCTGGGCTACGGTCCCGCTCACCGTTAGGCCGTCTTCCGCTCACGCCCCAACATCGTGCAGCCCGCCTCCAGTGGTGTCGCGACAGGCGTGAATGGAGGGACGAATGGAGACGTGTCGTCTTCAGCGATGAGAGTCGCTTCTGCCTTGGTGCCAATGATGCTCGTATGCGTGTTTGGCGCCGTGCAGGTGAGCGCCACAATCAGGACTGCATACGACCGAGGCACACAGGGCCAACACCCGGCATCATGGTGTGGGGAGCGATCTCCTACACTGGCCGTACACCACTGGTGATCGTCGAGGGGACACTGAATAGTGCACGGTACATCCAAACCGTCATCGAACCCATCGTTCTACCATTCCTAGACCGGCAAGGGAACTTGCTGTTCCAACAGGACAATGCACGTCCGCATGTATCCCGTGCCACCCAACGTGCTCTAGAAGGTGTAAGTCAACTACCCTGGCCAGCAAGATGGAGGGACGAATGGAGACGTGTCGTCTTCAGCGATGAGAGTCGCTTCTGCCTTGGTGCCAATGATGGTCGTATGCGTGTTTGGCGCCGTGCAGGTGAGCGCCACAATCAGGACTGCATACGACCGAGGCACACAGGGCCAACACCCGGCATCATGGTGTGGGGAGCGATCTCCTACACTGGCCGTACACCACTGGTGATCGTCGAGGGGACACTGAATAGTGCACGGTACATCCAAACCGTCATCGAACCCATCGTTCTACCATTCCTAGACCGGCAAGGGAACTTGCTGTTCCAACAGGACAATGCACGTCCGCATGTATCCCGTGCCACCCAACGTGCTCTAGAAGGTGTAAGTCAACTACCCTGGCCAGCAAGATCTCCGGATCTGTCCCCCATTGAGCATGTTTGGGACTGGATGAAGCGTCGTCTCACGCGGTCTGCACGTCCAGCACGATCGCTGGTCCAACTGAGGCGCCAGGTGGAAATGGCATGGCAAGCCGTTCCACAGGACTACATCCAGCATCTCTACGATCGTCTCCATGGGAAATAGCAGCCTGCATTGCTGCGAAAGGTGGATATACACTGTACTAGTGCCGACATTTTGCATACTCTGTTGCCTGTGTCTATGTGCCTGTGGTTCTGTCAGTGTGATCATGTGATGTATCTGAACCCAGGAATGTGTCAATAAAGTTTCCCCTTCCTGGGACAATGAATTCACGGTGTTCTTATTTCAATTTCCAGGAGTGTAGTATCTCCAGGGTTCTTCCATGTGTTGGGTATGATTAAGTTATGCTCTGCACAAAATTCTACCAGGCGACTTCCTCTTTTATTTCTTAGCCCCAATCCATATTCACCTACTATGTTTCCTTCTCTCCCTTTTCCTACTATCGATTTCCAGTCACCCATGACTATTAAATTTTCGTCTCCCGTCACTACCTGAATAATTTCTTTTATCTCATCATACATTTCATCAATTTCTTCGTCATCTGCAGAGCTAGTTGGCATATAAACTTGTACTACTGTAGTAGGCGTGGGCTTCGTGTCTATCTTGACCACAATAATGCGTTCACTATGCTGTTTGTAGTAGCTTACCCGTACTCCTATTTTTTTTCATTATTAAACCTACACCTGCTTTACCCCTATTTGATTTTGTATTTATAACCCTGTATTCACCTGACCAAAAGTCTTGTTCCTCCTGCCACCGAACTTCACTAATTCCCACTATATCTAACTTTAACCTATCGATTTCCCTTTTTAAATTTTCTAACCTACCTGCCTGCCCGATTGAGGGATCTGACATTCCACGCTCCGATCCGTAGAACGCCAGTTTTCTTTCTCCTGATAACGACGTCCTCTTGAGTAGTCCCCGCCCGGAGATCCGAATGGAGGACTATTTTACCTCCGGAATATTTTACCCAAGAGGACGCCATCATCATTTAATTATACAGTAAAGCTGCATGCCCTCGGGAAAAATTGCGGCTGTAGTTTTCCCTTGCTTTCAGCCGTTCGCAGTACCAGAACAGCAAGGCCATTTCGGTTAGTGTTACAAGGCCAGATCAGTCAATCATCCAGACTGTTGCCCCTGCAACTACTGAAAAGTCTGCTGCCCCTCTTCAGGAACCACACGTTTGTCTGGCCTCTCAACAGATACCCCTCCGTTGTGGTTGCACCTACGGTACGGCTATCTGTATCGTTGAGGCACTCAAGCCTCCCCACCAACGGCAAGGTCCATGGTTCATGGGGAGGCTTGAAGTAGTGCTGGAGCGAATTGATATGATGCAAGTCTGTCCATAAATCCGTAAGAGTACGAGGGGGGGGGGGGGGGTGGAGATCTCTTCTGAACAGCATGTTGCAAGGCATCGCAGATGTGATCAATAATGACCATGTCTGGGTAGTTTCGTGGCCAGCGGAAGTGTTTAAACTCATAAGAGTGTCCTTGGAGCCACTCTGTAGCAATTATGAATGTATGGAGAGTCACAGTGTCCTGCTGGAATTCCCCAAGTCCGTCGGAATGCACAATGGACATGAGTGGATGCAGGTGATCAGACAGGATGTTTTCGTACGTTTCACCT
Organism: Schistocerca serialis cubense; assembly: GCF_023864345.2. Classification (NCBI taxonomy): domain Eukaryota; kingdom Metazoa; phylum Arthropoda; class Insecta; order Orthoptera; family Acrididae; genus Schistocerca; species Schistocerca serialis. The sequence goes on along the minus strand of NC_064639.1, from coordinate 485,786,083 downwards.
GTCAGAGTCGTATCTAGACGTATCAGGGGTCTCATATCACTGAAACTGCACACGCCCCACACCATTACAGAGCCTACACCATCTTAAACAATCCTCTGCTGACATGCAGGGTCCATGGATTCATGAGGTTGTCTTCATACTTGTACACGTCCATCCGTTCGATATAATTTGAAAGGAGACTCACCCGACCAGGCAACATGTTTCTAGTCATCAGTAGCCCAATGTCGGTGTTGGCGGACCCAGGCGAGGGGTAAAGCTTTGTGTCGTGCAGTCATCAAGGGTACACGAGTGGGCCTTCGGCTCCGAAAGCCCATATCGATGGTGTTTCGTTGAATGGTTCGCACGTTGACACTTGTTGACCCTGCATTGCAATCTGCGGCAATTTGCGGAAGGGTTGCACTTCTCTCACGTTAAACGATTCTCTTCAGTCGTCGTTGGTCCCGTTCTTGCAGGATCTTTCTCCGGCAGCAGCGATGTCGGAGATTTGATGTCTTACCGTATTCGTGATATTCACAGTACACTCGTGAAAGTGAAAATCTCCACTTCATCGCTACGTAGGAGTTGCTGCGTCCCACCACTCGTGCGCCGACTATAACACCACGTTGAAACTCACTTAAATGTTGATAACGTGCCTTTGTAGCTGGTGTAACCGATCTAACAACTGCGCCAGACACTTGTTGTCTTATATAGGCCGCAGCGCCGTATTCTGCTTGTTTACGTATCATTGCATTTTAATACTCATGCCTATACCAGTTTTCATGGTGCTTCAGTGTAAAACAGCTCGATCGACGAAGGATCTGTAGTTAAGAACTGGAGAAGTCCATATGATAGACATAGATTTAGAATATTATTTTGGAACACATGTTGTTTTCTAACATCATGAAATATCTCAAAAAAGTGAGATCTATTGACGCGCCGCTAACATTGACAACTGGCTCTTTATTCATATAAAGTAATTAATACAATCGTCTGGACGTCTCAAATTCTTCTTCTTCTTCTTCGGCAGTACGAGGATTAGATAATACCTTTACTGTCTTCAAAACATGTCTGACCATCGTTTCCTTTGTCTTCCTGGTTATCGAGTTCCCTTAGGTCTATAATACAACGTTCTTCTTGGGATACGATCCTTATAGTTTGTGTCAACACGTCTTCTTCAGTCATTTCTATAGTTTGAACTGTTTTTCGACGTGGTTTATTCCTAGTTCTTCGCGAACTGATCCTATACTTCTCGTTTCCAGAAGGCTTTTGACATTATTCCTCACAAGCATCATTTCATCATGCTGCATCCTTATGCATTATCGTCCCAGTTGTGCTATCGGATTCGTGGTTTCTTGTAAGAGTCACAGTTTGCAGTAATTAACAGATAGGCTTCGAGTAAAACAAGTTATTTTTTGCGTTTACCAAGATAGTGTCAATAGGCCCTCTGCTGTTCTTGATCAACACAAACCATTTAGGAGACAATCTGAGCAGCGTTCCTAGACTGTTTGCAAATGATGGCGTTATTAATCGTCTTGTAGTACTAGAATATCAAAATCGATTGCAAAACGATTTAGATGAAATATCTGTGTGGTGGGAAAAGTAGAAATTGTGATCCTAAACAACGAAAAGTGTGAGGTCATCCACATGAGTGCTAAAAGCAATACGCTGAATTTCGATCACACGATAAATCAAACATTTCTAAAGGCTGTCATTTGAACTAAATACCTATGTATTAAAATTACGAACAACTTAAACTGGAAATCACATAGAAAATGCTGTGAGGAAGGCGATCCAAAGACTTTGCGTTACTGGCAGAATACTTAAGTCTTAGAAGCTGCAACAAATCAACTAAAGTGACTGCATGGACTAAGCTTATCCGTCTAGAGTATTGCTACACCGTATGGGATCCTTATCAGATAATTTTGACGAACTACATCGAGAATGTTCAAAGAAGGGCAGGTCGTTTTGTATTACTATGAAATGTAGAGAGTGTGTCACGGATATGATACGTGAGTTGGGGCGGCAATCATCAATATAAAAGCGATTTTAGCTGCGGCGAAATCTTTTCACGAAATTTCAGTCACCAGCATTCTTCCCCGAATGTAAAATATTTTGTTGCTTCCCACGCATGTACTGAAAAATGACCATGGTAATAAAATAACGGAAATCATAAATCTAGATGTGCAAAATAGAAACGGTCGAGAAATTAACTGAAAGTGATTCTATGAACAGGTCTGCCATGCATTTACAAGTAAATTGGAGAGTAGCCACGTAGATGGTAATACAAAACGGACTTGCTGTAGATTCCTGCCGAACATATACATTAAAGATACAAAGCACACGAAATATTTCTGCAGCACTTATTTTCCTGTTGGTATTAGCAGAAACAAAACTAAATTTGCAGTTTATATGAACGAAGGAAGTAGTTGGTTATGTCGATGTCTTCTAATGAGGTTTCACAAACTTGTGATTTGACATACATGTGTTTCTGACGCCGTCTCAGTAAATGACATAGCGTTCATAACAAGAAATAAAAAAAGAGACCTCAGTCACAGACATACAGGTGAAATCGTTTTGCCCAACTGCATTACGGTGGGCCGTCTAGATGACAGGGTCCACAGACGCACAGTAGTTCTAATCGCAGAGACAAATTTCTGCATCCAAGTAGAACAGAGATTACTGTTATCTCCAAGAAGTAGAAGTACTGTCGAAGTGTGCAGTCAGATGCAAAGGACGAAATTTTCGAGGGCAACATCTTTCCAAATGGTTTGTGACACATTATTGCCCATGAAAATTAAATGAGCATCCTCTGAGGCACCTCAATTTTATCCATAGCAGGGACAATTATTTACAATTTTTGTTACCATTAAATAAATGCTTTAAGCCAGCTCACATACGCCTAAAATTAATGTATCGTCTTAGCTCAAAATGTATATAATAATCGTTATACCAACAGTCCTGCGACCGTTATCATTTGATGCTTGCAACAGGCGCAGTTTGTTATGCCTACTCCATAGATATTCCTGCTGTATGGTTAACTTTTTAGCAACGGCGTGCATAACAAATTAAGAACAGGTGTCTTACGTCGCCATGCAAATTTCCGTATTCTTTGGATACTAATAATTTTTTCTCCTACAAGAACCTTGTACATGAGAAGTGTTTAATAAGTAATGCAACACATTTTATTCTGAAAGCAGGTTGGTTTTTCTCACGATCCAAATACACCATACTATTCCCCACTTATTTTGCTACAAAACCCTGTTTTTCAACATAATCTCCGCCCATTCCGACGGCTTTACGCCCCCTCACTTGGAGCACCTGTACGCTCACATGGTGCCACTCTATAGGTCGACGACGGAGCCAACATCTTGTTGCATCAATAACCTCCACATCAATCACATGCGGCGGCGGGCATCCTTCACGGGGCCGAACACATGGAAGGTGCGGGATCTGACAGGTTTGCCTCGACCTTGTTGCGGTGATGACAGCCGTCTCGCCCAACGATTCACCATGCTTATGTCTACTGCCAGGCCTCCGTAGCCATTCTGCAAGCGCTTATGAACGTTTGTGATGATCTGGTTTTCCGCCAAAGACAGCTTGGAACGCACCAGCTTTACAGACGCCAGTTTTGAAGGCCACGTCTAGTGCCGCGACCGGAACTCCATGAAACTATAGGGGCTGAAGGGGTGAGTGTTTCATTAGTAGTATGGCGTTGGTGGCTTGTTTGCCGTCGATATAATGTGAGATTTAGGACATTTGAATGTCAGGTGCTTCCTGTATTATACTGCAAGAGGTGAAGTACAAGTTTATTGAGATGTAACCCAAGAAATATTCTGTTCTGTAACAGAATTTTTTGTGTAACTGAGGTCAGTGAAATCGGTAACGAAATCGGTAATCGATTCTAAGAAAGCCAGTTCGAATCTTGTAATGTTTCCATAAGGCGAGTTTCAACAGCCGTAAAGTATTTTATAAAACACATTTTAGCCATCAGCTGTTTATTTGTCCCATTATCCATCTACCGGTTTAGATTATTAACCACCATCGAGAATGTCGTGTACAACAGATTAGTTAAAAGCATCTCACATTCCTTTGAAGCTGAACAATATCGGAATTATCTTGGATGATGGTTAATAACTGAAACCGGTAGATAACTAATGGTGCAAATAAACAACTAATCGTTAAAATGCATTTTATAAAAAAAAGTTGGGATTTTGGCGAAGGAAGCAATCTTATATGTGGGAGTTTGACAGGGTAGGGGAGGAGAAGAGAAGGTGCAAAATTTTTGGCCATTACGTTTTTGCACAAGTGTTCTGGATCTAAATCTGAACTTAATGCAGTGTCTCATAAATTGAGTTCACATGATGATGATGATGATGACGACGACGACAGTCCATCAGTCGGACTGGGACCTTAAGAGGTTCCCTTAATGATGACTACAGTGTGTGCGTGCGTGCGTGCGTGCGTGCGCTCGCGCTTGCCTCTTCTTACTCTTCTTCCGTTTCACCCTGTTTGGAGTCCAGTGAATCAGTTATTTCTTAGGTGTCGTTCGATCCATTGTGCGCAGTATTTCTGCACACTCTCTTTGAGCCCCTCCTCTCGGTTCCAAGGTTATCGGTTTCATCTTCGTTTGAAATTTGGCTTGGGACCTTATTTTTTCCGTCTGTAATACTTACCTGAGCTATTCTATCGAGTATTGACTTTCGTAATTTTTAATTGTCATGAGCCTTTTTCCATATTCGTAAACCAATTAGGTTTTGTTACTCGGTTATGGAAGAAATCAAAAATTCATTTAGTTAATCTCCTTTTGCGCATAGTATCGGAGAGCTTTTTTTTTTTCTGTATACTATTTTGTTATCCTAAAATTTTGTTCCTATGATTTTTTCTTAAAATTATTTCGTTTAGTTCTAATTGTTCTGCCTGGCCTGTGTGATTTATACTTTGGGTTTCTGCTACATGTGCAATGTTTCTGGATTAAGGACTTTTGTAATGTTAATTTGTTGTATGTCTACTTCGTCATTTGGAAGACCGATTGAAGTTTGGTTTTTCAGGATTCTATTGCCTTTCTTTCTGTTGCATTTCAACTAACCCTTTCCCCAGATATTTAAATTCCTTTTCTGTTTCCATTTTGTATTCTTGGCCTTTTAGGTGTTATTTGGGAGTTTGTTGTTTGCCATGATTTTAGTTTTTTGAAAGGGAATGTTCATATTAGTCGAGCACAACGTTACATTACCTGGGATGCGGGCGCTTTGGTCGGTTTATCGTGTGTGTATATATCGTGGTATTTGACGAGGACACGCTGAGCCACTTGATAGTAAATGCACAAGTGTCCTAAAAGCATTCACAATACGGTGCATTTTCCTTAACCATCACTGTACTTGTTTGTCGTGGCGTTGAAGAGTGTTTCCGATAACGGCCACAGGAGGCCAAGTGCAGTAACATTCGTTGTCGGGTAGCAGCAGTTTCGGCTACGTGTTCCTCTAGTTCAAAGATTTATTCCTTTGCTTCCACCATTGTTTCAGCAAACAGGGCCATATCATCTGAAAAGGTAATACAGCTAATTTTGAGATTCTTCTTGTTTGCAACCCAGTACCATTCTACTCGTTATATTTTTGTTCCGTTCTCTAATTACTTCCTCAAGTCCACAAATAAACAGTAAGGGGCAAAGCCCGTTCCCTCTTGTTTTACTCTTGTTTTTATTTCCAACTGTCTGACAATTCACACAGGAATTTAACTTTCGAAAACGCATTTCTAACAGTAATTTTTATTATGTTAGTTGTTTTCTTATCCAAACCCAGTTTTTCTGTTACCGATGTTAGGGTTTCTCTCAGTTGAGTCGTATACCCTCTTTAAATCAATGAAGGAAGTTATGTATGTCTTTGTACTTGATTTTTGGTAGCCCATACTGTTTTTAAGGTTTACTGTTTGTTCAGAGCATGATATACCTTTTCTGAACCCTCCCTGGTACTTCCCCCGTTGTGGATCCAGTAGGGGCTCTGCTCTATTTAAAATGACTTTTAAAAGAATCTTGCGAGTTACATCCAGCAGTGACCTTCCTCGGTGCTTGTTTTGAGAGCTGTTTTTGGAGCTGTTCTCCAATCTACTGGGATCTCTTTTATTAGCCTTTTCTGCCGGCCGAAGTGGCCAAGCGGTTCTAGGCGCTACAGTCTGGAACCGCCCAACAGCTACGGTCGCAGGTTCGAATCCCGCCTCGGGCATGGATGTGTGTGATGTCCTTAGGTTAGTTAGGTTTAAGTAGTTCTAAGTTCTAGGGGACTGATGACCTCAGAAGTTAGGTCCCATAGTGCTCAGAGCCATTTGAACCATTTTATTAGACTTTTGTCATAGTTCGTCCACTATTTGATTTCCACCAGATGCTTATTACTTTTTAAATCTAAAATTCTTTCTTGTAATTCTTATAGCCTGACCCAGATGGGGGCTACCGTTAAGACAACTGTCGCACGTCATGTGAAAAAGGGGCCACTGTTGTGGAAGAAGAAATTCTCTTTCTGACTGAGCGGATGAACAATCCCTCGGCGTATCCCAGCCATGATTGCCACACGTCTCCTTCCTTTTTCTTTCGACAACGAGAGCGTTGCTGGGAAGACTGGGCCGAGTAAGCTCTGACATAATAATAGCATTTGCTCGACATTGACAGGTGAAGAACACCATTCTGTCTGCTAATTTTATATTTACATTTGGAATGATCATCTTCGAACCTTCACAAATGTGGCATTGCCGCTAATACCTATTCAACTACCTAGTCGTGTACTGGAAAACACTGTTAATACATTATGAGGCATTGCCCGCCCCCCCCCCCCCCCCCCCCCCCCGTAGGTGCAACCACAGCGGAGGGGTATCTGCTGAGAGGCCAGACAAACGTGTGGTTCCTGAAGAGGGAGCAGCAGCCTTTTCAGTAGTTGCAGGGAAGGGTATAGATTACAGTTAGATATAGTGGGAATTTTTTTTATGGGACTTAACATCTATGGTCAACAGTCCCCTAGAACTTAGAACTACTTAAACCTAACTAACCTAAGGACAGCACACAACACCCAGTCATCACTAGTGGGAATTAGTGAAGTTCGGTGGCAGGAGGAACAAGACTTCTGGTCAGGTGAATACAGGGTTATAAATACAAAATCAAATAGGGGTAATGCAGGAGTCGGTTTAATAATGAATATAAAAAAAGGAGTGCGGGTAAGCTACTACAAACAGCATAGTGAACGCATTATTGTGGCCACGGTAGACACGAAGCCCACGCCTACTACAGCAGTACAAGTTTATATGCCAACTAGCTCGGCAGATGATGAAGAAATTGATGAAATGTATGATGAGATAAAAGAAATTATTCACATGGTGAAGAGAGACGAAAATTTAATAGTCATGGGTGACTGGAATTCAACAGTAGGAAAAGGAAGAGAAGGAAACATAGTAGGTGAATATGGATTAGGGCTAAGAAATGAAAGAGGAACCCGCCTGGTAGGATTTTGCACAGAGCATAACTTAATCATAGCTAACACTTGGTTCAAGAGTCATAAAAGAAGGTTGTATACATGGAAGAACCCTGGAGACACTAGAAGGTTTCAGATAGATTATATAATGGTAAGACAGAGATTTAGGAACAGGTTTTAAATTGTAAGACATATCCAGGGGCAGATGTGGACCCGGACCACAATCTATTGGTTATGAACTGTAGATTAAAACTGAAGAAACTGCAAAAAGGTGGAAATGTAAGGAGATGGGACCTGGATAAACTGAAAGAACCAGAGGTTGTACAGAGTTTCAGGGAGAGCATAAGGGAACAATTGACAGGACTGGGGGAAAGAAACACAGTAGAAGAAGAATGGGTAGCTTTGAGGGATGAAATAGTGAGGGCAGCAGAGAATCAAGTAGATAAAAAGACGAGTACTAGTAGAAATCCTTGGGTAACAGAAGAGATACTGAATTTAATTGATGAAAGGAGAAAACATAAAAACGCAGTTAATGAAGCAGGCAAAAAAGGAATACAAACGTCTCAAAAATGAGATCGACAGGAAGTGCAAAATGGCTAAGCAGGCATGGCTAGAGGACAAATGGAAGGATGTAGAGGCGCATATCACTAGGGGTAAATCTACTGTCAACAGGAAAATTAAAGAGACCTTGTAGAGAAGAGGACCACTTCCATGAATATCAAGAGCTCAGATGGAAACCCAGTTCTAAGCAAAGAAGGGAGAGCAGAAAGATAGGAGTATATATAGGGTCTATACAAGGGCGTCGTTCTTGAGGAGAGTATTATAGAAATGGAAGAGAACATAGATGAAGATGAAATAGGAGATATGATACTGCGTGAAGAGTTTGACAGAGCACTGAAAGACCTAAGTCGAAATAAGGCCCCGGGAGTAGATAACATTCCATTAGAACTACTGACAGCCTTGGGAGAGTCAGGCCTAACAAAACTCTACCATCTAGTGAGTAGATGTATGAGACAAGCGAAATACCGTCAGACTTCAAGAAGAATATAATAATTCCAGTACCAAAGAAAGCAGGTGTTGACAGATGCGAAAATTACCAAACTATCAGTTTAATAAACCACGGCTGCAAAATACTAACGCTAATTATTTACAGACGAATGGAAAAACTGGTAGAAGCCGACCTCGGGGAAGATCAGTTTGGATTCCGTAGAAATGCTGGAACACCTGAGGCAATACTGACCCTACGACTTATCTTAGAAAATAGAATAAGAAAAGGCGAACCTAGCATTTGTAGACTTAGAGAAACCTTTTGACAATGATAAATGGAATACTCTCTTTCAAATTCTGAAGGTGGTAGGAGTAAAATACAGATCTACTTTGTCAACTGTGTTAAAAGTAATAAAAGCCACCATAAGAGAGAAAAGGTTATTTAATCTATGCAAACTCTTTATTGGAAAGGTCTGTACACATAAATAGTGTAGCCATTAAAGTTATAAGTTCACGTACTTCGTAATTCGTAATGCTGTAATTTTCGCCGGGAAGGTTATTTTTGCCTAGATGGCGTTGTAGGGGTAGAGTGGAGGGGAGGTGGGAGTGGTGAGTTATATGCTTAACGCGTTGGACAACGATTAAATCTTCATGAGGGATATTTGATAAGTAAAAACTTTTCCCTTCGTCCGCTGTGCAAAGATATGAAATGTCGAACTCTCCGACCTCGTATAACCTACAATGACACATTTGAGGCTCTCTTCTATCTGATCAGTGCTCAAAGAAACTTGGCGTTCTGGTGTCTTTGAATGGGGACAATTTACCTTACTGTTGTGGTTGTAATCGAAATGTAATTTTGATACATTCGGCTTTCCAGCGTAGTCCTAACCCATCTTAACATTTTAACAACGTGTAAATAAAAATTAAAATTGAACTATTTAAAAAGAAGTACTGAAAATTCTGTACTATTCAAGTTGCTACATGTCTTTTTGGTGCAACATTGCAACATGATATTATTATACTTAAATGTAGTGTAACATTTATATCTGAAAGTGATTCTGAAAGATTGTTATATGCTATATTAAGAAAACAAGTACTTTTTACCGGATCGGAATGAGTGAGCACGATGAGACACTTCTGTAGACTACGAAAAGATCATCTCAAAGAAGGATATAATTTGGAAATTTGTGGTACTGACTGTGGAACCAATCTTCTGAGGTCTTCGGTCCCTAGGATTACGCACTACTTAACCTAACTTAAACTAAGGACGACACACACACACACACACATCACGAGGGACGACTCTCGAAACTCCGACGGAGGGGGCAAGCCGCACGAACCGTGACAAGCCGCTCAAAGACGGAGATAATACGCCGACAAAGACCCGTAAACAAGCAGCAATGATGGAAAGCCGCAGAATGGTCATTATTTAAGTACCCTCTCTGTGCGCTGTAAACAGTGATATCTCAGTGTGTTACATCAGGAACTTGGCAGGACGGCAAGCATAATCTTTTAAGAAACCACCAAACGTTTCCCACCTGCAACGTGGTCCCAGTTGACAATGCCCCAATGCAATGATATAGTCACCAAAAGTTGCGTATTTTTTCCACAGTCAAGTCGTGGAATAAAAAGCTTAACAATTTCTGCCTCTTCAGATCCGAATCTAAAATTCTTTGCTGCTGGTTTCTTGGGGGATACTTTTCATCAAATCACCAGTGTCTCACACAGTTTCAGTAGGTAAAATAACCTCGCCAGACAAACAAAAGTAGTCACCTACTGTAACACACACGATATTAATTTCAGACATCTGTTGATTCTACTGTGACCTAAAACTGTGATGCAATTGTAATACACTGGTTCACATTCCCATCAAGACGGTTCAAATCCCCTTCCAGCCATACTGATGTAGGTTCCTCGCGGTTCTCTTGCTGTGTCGTCCGAACAAGATACAGCTCAGCGGTAGCACCACAGGTGCAAAGATGCGAGCTGGTGCCAGCGCAATATAGACTCGCCACTTGTGCGAGTTCCACCAGCGCCACGGGCGGTGCTGAGGATGAAGATATCGACTTCGCCTCGGCCAGTTGCCGGCCGAGTACAATCCGCCAATAGCGGTACAACAACGGACAGAAGCTTACTCGGAGGATAGAAAAGAAGCTCTCGCCTCCTTGGTTACAGATAATCGTCTAGGACTGACTTAGATAGGGAACGTCGTTCAGTCAACTCTTAGAAGTGAACAGGCAGTAGTTGTAAATTGCATTTGTTATATACTGTGAAGTTTACCTACAATTATTTGCACTTAACCATTGAGGGCGTTTTATGTGTTATATTACATGCAGTGTTGCAAACTTCTTTATTCGACAAGCCACAAACATAAGTAAGCCTTTTTAACTCATTTATGTGACTTTGTTACTAATCTGTTGAAGTGGTTTGTTTCGGACATGTCAGAAAGAACAGATACTAATGATATTCTTCAGTGCGGATGCACTCACATAGCCCTAACTCTTACAGGAATCGGTAGATTGACTGCCGCGAGTAATGAGTATGCTGAGCGGGGACACTACAAATGTATTGTGTGGAAAGAGAGTAGGAAGTGTGGGTCTCACAAGGGAGCGTGCCGTAGATAAGTCCGTGCAGTCGCACTATCTTCTGTACCCTCGATGGCTCAGTCGGATAGAGCGTCTGCCATGTAAGCAGGAGATCCCAGGTTTGAGTCCCGGACGGGGCACACATATTCGGCTGTCCAAGTTCATATTTATCATCACCTGTAAGCAGCTAATGGTCTGGATTTCATTGTAATTTCATCTTCCTTTACGCGTCCGTCGTAGGCTTGTTCTCCTCCATTAACGACCTCGTTGTCGTCAGGAACTCGTGAACCGTAACAAAAAAGAAATGAACAAATAATATAAACATCGGAGATGCGTTTCCAAAGAATGCTGGGTACACACAATCTTACAGGACGACTAATGATGACATCACAGAAGAACTGGAAACGAAAACCCTGGATGAGAAGATTAAGGAATACAGGAACTACTGTAAGGACAGCATCACAAGAATGGAAGCGACGGAATACCAAAATTAATTGTTACTCTCTAGGCAGAAGATTTTTAGGAAGACCGCAGTGAAGGTGGAAAGATCAAGAGGGCCAAAAATTGCCTCATACATACATTCAGAAAGAGGGAGAAGAAGTATTAGATTGTCGACTGAAGAAAATAATTTTTTTCTCATGATGAATTTTTAGCCTGTTGCTACTGTCTGCCTGCAAAACAGCCTCCACTATTGTCTACAGAAAATTCGTAGTCTGTTTAATTTGAGAAAAAGTTGAAGCACTTCCTTTTGTCGAACACAATGTTTCTCACATAAATTAGACATGATGGTCAGTTTTCTATCTGTCAAATAGTAAAACAAATACTTCCATCTTCTACTAGCAGTCCCCTCTCCCTCCCCTCCCACTCCCCCTCCCCCCCCCCCCTCTCTCTCTCTCTCTCTCTCTCTATATATATATATATATATATATATATATATATATATATATATATATATATATAAATGGTTCAAATGGCTCTGAGCACTATGCGACTCAACTGCTGAGGTCATCAGTCGCCTAGAACTTAGAACTAATTAAACCTAACTAACCTAAGGACAGCACACAACACCCAGCCATCACGAGGCAGAGAAAATCCCTGACCCCGCCGGGAATCGAACCCGGGAACCCGGGCGTGGGAAGCGAGAACGCTACCGCACGACCACGAGATGCGATATATATATATATATATATATATATATATATATATATATATATATCAGTACTTGCGTTCCATGACGTTTCTCTTCCTCATTCTCTCCCACATATTCTCTCCTCGCCATTTTTGCTAGAGCCGTTTAAATCAACGTAATTGTTACCTGTCTTCGTTGTACCACTACATTGATGAGCATAAACATTATGACCACATACGTCTTGATCTAGCTTTGGAACACCATGCGGTATCGATTCTGCTTAGTATGGAGCCCGGAGGTATCTGGCGCCAGATCCTACGCACAGGTCATGCGATCCCCGTAAATTACGGACCGGTGGTTTGTGGTCACGTACCTGTCACGCGATAGCGTTCCGGATGTGTTCCATCGGGCTCAGATCAGGCGAATGTGGTTCGAGGCATCAACATGGCTTCACTATCATGCTCCTCAAACAACTGCAGCATGAGTTTGTCCTTTCAAATGGCTCTAAGCACTATGGGACTTAACATCTGAGGTCATCAGTCCCCTATACTTAGAACTACTTTAACCTAACTAACCTAAGGACATCACACACATCTATGCCCGAGGCATGCCGGATTGAAGCGCCTAGAATCGCTCGGCCACAACGGCCGTCTATTTCATCTATATCTCTAGCGAATTTCGCCCTGCAGTTTCATTGTCACGTAGCTCAGTATTTATGATGTCGTATTTCCTGCATAATGTGTCGTAGAATGATATAATTTTGCAGATACATCCAGTGCTAATATGTGGCTACTGTCTGCGAAATGTATTGCAAATACAGATAGAAACAAAGAAGTAATCACTTTAAACGTCATAATTTACGCGCCAGTTTTTTATGCATCTCTTGGTTTATGACGTCACACCATCTGAACTGTGTGCCGTACGGGGATGTAATTTTGCAGATATGTTTTGGTGTTTGTGAATGCTGTCTGAAGAATTTTTCTTGATAATGAAGTAATAAATTAAAACTTCATGCGGCATTTTTACTACATAAACAGCGTAAATCATGTAAGAGATTTTCCTTTCATAGTTTTGTGCGGTTTGTCAGCGACAAAAATGTTGGTAAAGGTTCGATATTATGTGTAAAATTCGTTGCAAGTCATTAAGTCTTCTTATCCTCAAATATCGCATGAATAAAGTATTGGTATTCGGGCGTTGTGGGCTACAGTACTTTTTCACCCTCACCCCTTTCATAGGGGTGTATAAGGTAACCTATGTGTTAATTCAAACTATCTCCATTCTACACACACACACACACCCACACACACACACACACACACACACACACACACACACACACACACACACACACACACGAAGCGTCACATTTATAATACGTGTAAGATTGGGACACATGCGCAGGGTTTTGTTACCGCAGAAAATCTGCAGAAGGACGTGGCTGTAGGGAAAATAAAAGCATAGTGTCAGTAGCCAGCAAATGAGCGAAGCGAACACGACTGGTTTTATTTTCCCGAATCCTGCATATCCGTAGTTTTGGCCCAAGTATTCTTCGGCTAAACCATCATCACAAGTGCTAACAGTGTGCTGTTTGATACCCACTAAGAGTCACAACATAAAAGCATAGCTGTACACAAAGAAGGTTAGGAAATATACGAGGACACAGTAACTATTTTGGTAACCCTGGACATTTGAGTAATTTGATTATGTTAATTCATTCACCGTTTACAAAAATGTAAAGAACGGTGGAGTTATACGTGGCAGTCTTCATGACAATATTGTACGTTGTTACACGCCATTACACGCCACATGACGACAAGGATCAGGACGTTTTGTATACCACCGTCGTTAAGATAGCCACGGTGAGTGAGAACGCAATACAAGAGTAACATTAGGGTACGTATATTCAGGCATAATATCATTCCGAACGACATAGCCGACTTTATTGGAATATGGAGTAACATGGTTTGTATATTGCCTGACACAAGTGTCCGTTAGTCATAACTGTCAAGTGATAAGTGACAGAGCACGAAATGAAAGGTGCTTGCCGTCCCTAGGAAGAGCTGATTAAATCAGACAGTTATTAATGACTCTAGCCTTCTTGAATGAATCGATGTAATCGGCTAATGGGGGCCGAAGAGCATTTTCATCTGGAAAAAAAGGTATTTTGTAAGCAGCAAGCGATGTGCATCTTGGCACATCGGCTAGTGAGAGTCTCTAAACTAGGACGATATCGGAATCCTGGTTACGATGCACTAGCAACTGCCTCGCAGAGTCTCTTGTTGAGCTAATGGAATTATGACAGTTGTTTCTGAATTTCGATTATTTCAAATTTCAAGACAAAATATACCAGCAACATGGCGGCTTTGCTATGCAAAACGGCCTATCTGTAACTTTGGCAGATATATTTATGAATAACTTGGAATGCAGATTCTTCAATAAATTCCTACAAGGATCCAAAGAAGTATGTACTATAAAATGTATATTGACTATTGTGTGATGCTATTCAGAGGCAATCAAGCTGAACTAAATGATTTGCAGGCAAATTAAATGCAATGCGTCGAAGGTAACTTTAACGGTTGAGATGAAAGCAAATGACAGGCTCAGTTTCTTAAACGCACTCTAATCAAAATTTCAGGTAAACATGAAATATATATTTTTTAGAAAGCCTCTACCTACCGATGCCATTGCGCACCCACAATCCTGCCATTCGCAGCAACATAAAAAATCATACTTTTACGCTATGATCATTACAATTCTCAATTTTGCACTAACTGAAAATGAAATAATGAGGGAACTTAAAATCATGAAACAAATAGTATTAGAAATAAACGGTTTTTCAAATGGTTCAAATGGCTCTGAGCACTATGGGACTTAACTTCTGAGGTCATCAGTCCCCTAGAACTTAAAACTATTGAAACCTAACTAACCTAAGGACAGCACACACATCCATACCCGAAGCAGGATTCGAACCGGCGACCGTAGCGGTCGCGCGGTTCCGGACTGTAGCGCCTAGAAACGCTCGCCCACTCCGGCCGGCAGTAAACGGTTTTTATGCGATTTTTCATCGAATTTCCATTATCAAGCGACAAATTCCTATCGCTTGTCTGCATCGTCTTCTGCTGTTCAATCCGGTGTAAATGATAGAGGCCGTGCATACGTGATGTCCGCCATTATAATGTTTGTGGGACATTGAATGGTGTACAAATTCTATGTGCACTTTTTGCTGGACTGCGACCTGTCTACTAAACAATATCTTCCAGTTCATCCATTCTCTGTTCATTAGGTGTTCGGATGAAATATGACAGCCAGGCACTGCACCAGTCTTATGAGTTTAGTGAAATGGCGGGTAAGCGCTCTTTAGTCTGATATTGTGGCTAGGATGTCGTCTTTTGTATTCTCCACAAGCAAGAGCAGTATTTACATTATAAAATCCATACACAAATGCCATATCGGCAATCTTAGTATTAGTAAACACGTGCAGAATGCTTCAAAAAATCAAATGACTCTAAGCACTATGGGACTTAACATCTGAGGTCATCAGTCCCCTAGACTTAGAACTGCTTAAACCTAACTAACCTAAGGACATAACACACATCCATGCCCGAGGCAGGATTCAAACATGCGACCGTAGCAGCAGCGCGGTTCCGGACTGAAGCGCCTAGAACCGCTCGGTCACAAGGCCGGTGCAGAATGCTTAAACGATACAGTAGAACTGGCCAAAAAATCACAATCCCAGTTGAAAAATACAATTATGTAAACTCAACCACAACTTCACAACATGTTACTGATACGTCGCATATATGTACAGTACTTAATAATCACTTTCTGAATATAGCAGGTGAACTAAATAGAGACCTAGTCTCAACAGGGAATCATATAGCGCTCTTAGAAAAAAGTGTTCCGAGACTGTTACCTGAAATGCTCCTCCATGATACTGACAAGAGGGAGATTGAGTTAATAATTAAATCACCAAAGGCCAAGAACTCTCATGGATATGACGGGGTATCTAGCAGAATACTGAAGTATTGTTCCACGTATGTTAGCTCAGTACTTAGCCATATCTGTAACTTTTCCTTTAGGTCGGTTTCCTGACCGATTAAAGAACTCGGTAGTGATGCCACTTTATAAAAAGGGAGACAGGGATAATGTTGACAATTATAGACCTATTTCTATGCCATCGGTGTTTGCTAAAGTTTTCGAGAGGGTTGTATATACAAGGTTACTGCAGCATTTAAATTCACATAATTTGCTGTCAAATGTACAGTTTGGTTTTAGAAATGGCTTAACAACTGAAAATGCTATATTCTCTTTTCTCTGTGAGGTTTTGGACGGATTAAATAAAAGGTTGCGAACGTTAGGTGTTTTCTTTGATTTAACGAAGGCTTTTGACTGTGTTGACCCCAAAATATTACTGCAGAAGTTGGAACATTATGGAGTAAGGGGAGTAGCTTACAATTGGTTCGCCTCCTACTTTAAGAACAGAAAGCAGAAGGTAATCCTCCGCAATATTGGGAGTGGTAATGATGTTCAGTCCCAATGGGGCACTGTTAAATGGGGCGTTACCCAAGGGTCGGTGCTGGGGCCACTGCTGTTTCTTATTTACGTAAATGATATGCCTTCTAGTATTACAGGTGATTCAAAAATATTTCTGTTTGCTGATGACGCCACCTTGGTAGTGAAGGATCTTGTGTGTAATATTGAAACATTATCAAATAATGTAGTTCATGATATAAGTTCGTGGCTTGTGGAAAATAATTTGATGCTAAATCACAGTAAGACTCAGTTTTTACAGTTTCTAACCCACAATTCTGCAAGAACTGACATTTTAATCAGACAGAATGGGCATGTTATAAGCGAGACGGAACAGTTCAAGTTCCTAGGCGTACGGATAGATAGTAAGCTGTTGTGGAAAGCCCATGTTCAGGATCTTGTTCAGAAACTAAATGCCGCTTTATTTACCATTAGAACAGTATCTGAAATAAGTGACATTTCAACACGAAAAGTAGTATACTTCGCATATTTTCATACGCTTATGTCATATGGTATTATTTTTTGGGGTAATTCTTCTGATTCAAAAAGGGTATTTTTGGCTCAAAAACGGGCTGTTCGAGCTATGTATGGTGTAAGTTCGAAAACCTCTTGTCGACCCCTATTCAATAGTCTGGGAATTTTGACATTGCCCTCACAGTATGTATTTTCTTTAATGTCGTTTGTTGTTAGCAATATTAGCTTATTCCCAAGAGTTAGCAGCTTTCACTCAGTTAATACTAGGCAGAAATCAAATCTGCATGTGGAATGCACTTCCTTGACTCTTGTGCAGAAAGGAGTGCAGTATTCTGCTGCATCCATTTTCAATAAGCTACCACAAGAACTCAAAAATCTTAGCAGTAGCCCAAACACTTTTAAATCTAAACTGAAGAGTTTCCTCATGGCTCACTCCTTCTATTCTGTCGAGGAGCTCCTGGAAGAGCTAAAAAATTAAGCAAATTCCAGAGTTACATTCTTGATTTTCTTTATTTAAACTAACGACTTGTCGCCTGAATATGTTTCTTATATTTCATTTTATCTGTTTCTACAATCGTGTTATAATTTCATGTATTGACTCGTTCCATGACCATGGAGACTTCTCCTAAATGTGGTCCCACGGAACAATAAATAAATAAATAAAAAATAAATAAAAGAATGACAAACGTTAAATAAACACACAACCTCTCTTAAACTATCTGTGTCTCGGTAACCAGCAACAAATGGATACATCTTGCACGTATTGTTTTGTTTGAATTATTCTATGTGAACGTCTACTAAAATATTTACTATTCCTATTCAAACACTAACACAACAAGTAATTGAGAAGATTGTAAGTGTACGCTGAGATGATGATGATTATGATGATGATGATGATGATGATGATGATGATGATGATGATGATGTCATGGCAGGACACACCTAACCGATCAGAATAGGAATGGCTCGCCCCCCACCCCCCATCCCCCACCTCCCTCCCGACGCTCAAAAAAAATTTAAAAAATAGGGATCACTTTTTGTTCGAGCATCACACTTACCTCCATTTGCATCTGCAACTCAAGCAACGGATTGACACCTCCTCTTAATTATATTCACTGCTCGGGGGCATTCTCCAACCATGTTGACACGGCCTCATCTATTCTAAGTGGCGATATTATAGTCTCGTTAAAGATATCGGCAGCCGATGATAGTTTACTATCAGAACTCTGCTCCTTTACTGTGGTGTGTGGCCGTTTTGTAGTGAGACCAAGTTACTTGATGCAGCATATTCCTCATACATACACACACACACACACACACACACACACACACACACACACACACACACCACCTGCCATGTTTAACAATGTGCAACGTCGTGTCAGATGAGAACGCAGGGACAGCCGGAACCGCCGCTTCGTCTCGCTTGGCGGCCACCGGCGCACCATACTCCTCCGTAAGTAGAGAGCCCCCCAGAGCGGCCTACGGACGATCAATGTGCGAGGTATATGTCTTAAAACACTCCCCTTCAGCGACTCGCCAGAGACCGACCGGCCACCGAATCGATAGCCCTGGCGCTGCACACGACCGATGCAAACTCTTCTCCGACCAACCGTGTGCACTTGTCATTGCTCGGGACCCACAACGCCTTGGAACCGCAGCGAACCGTAGTTGCTTTGTCTCTGCAAAAGTCATTCCTTGCATTTAGTTAACTTTTTATCATCCAACGATTAAATTTTTGTGAACGATGTGAATTCTCTACAACCAGAATGGGGGCCAAATTTAGCTCATCATTTGCATTTTTTCCATTCGTGATACACAATACTTGTAGTTCGCAGGATACAGTACTTTTAGAAAAGCTTCGATGCATCGTGCACCCACTGTTGATCAAACAGTTATCTTATTTCAGTTCAGCCGGCCGGTGTGGCCGAGCGGTTCTAGGTGCTTCAGTCTGGAACTGCGCGACCGCTACGGTCGCAGGTTCGAATTCTGCCTCGGGCATGGATGTGTGTGATGTCGTTAGGTTAGTTAGGTTTAAGTAGTTCTAAGTTCTAGGGGACTGATGACCTCAGATGTTAAGTCCCATAGTCCTCAGAGCCATTTGAACCATTTCAGTTCAGATGCGACGGTGGTTTTGAAACTTCCATGGGACTGATAATGGATAAAATAACGAAAAATTAATCACCCATTGGGATCAGTTTGGGGTTTTGCTCTAAGACCTTATACAAACATTTATTTCTCATGAGGCAGACAATCAGTGAAACTTTATGTTCACGAACGGATTAATAATAAAAGTTGATATTATAGGAAGGATTCCTCGAGAAAATGATATAGCGTAGGCACAGGATTCAAATTTTGTTTCAGTCTATTCAGATCAATCATGAGGTTATTTCAAATGGTAGCCTTGCACACGCTCATTGAAACGTGGGACTTACGGAAAGCAGAAAAGGTGTGGACAGACTCTAATCAGTTACCGTTGGTTGCACAGACAACACGTACACTTTATTTTTTTTAAACAAAACTCTCTACAATCATTTTTAAAAGATTTTACTACACTGGTGGTTGAAAGCCTTACTAGAAGAATTGCAAGTTATTGTCGGCTGAAGGCCACAAACAATGTTACACACAATCACTGGCTGAAGGCATGATTAAGAAGCTTCAACATTATTCGTCGGCTGAAGGCCAGAAGCAATTCCAAAAATACACAACAGCTGAAGGTCTGAATTACCAATAAGGTGGACAATTACACGTTAAAAATACCAAAAAATCCTATTAACATTCTTAATAGCTGTAACAAGTTATAGTGACGGCTGAAAGCCTTATCAAGACGTAACTGGAACTATTTGTCGGCTTAAAGCCACAAGCAATTTACAGACATTTAACGGATGAAGGCCAACAGCAGTTTCAGAATACTCAACGGCTGAAGACCTGAATTACAAATAAGGTGGAAAGTTACACTTTAAAAATACTGATACCATTTCTAATAATCTTAATAACTTATAACAAGCTATGGTGACGACTGAAGGCCTCGCTAAAACAGGATTGAAAATTGTTTGTCAGCTGAAGGCCACAAGCAATATTACAAAAGACTTGTGCAAATAAGACGGAGTGATCCCCAGATAGTGCGCCCTCGATCGACCTGTGGAAGGTGACTAAAGCTAAGTAAGCGGTGAGACAGACAGCCAAGAGTTGTACTCACGTAACAGGATGGCAACTCAAACTAGGGGTAGCTTAAGCGTCGACCGACCGACTAACCAATCTGCCTACCGTCCGATCACCGGTACAATGATGAATACTTGTAGGCAAGGGCGTAGAGACGAAAAGCACCACGTCTTCAGAAACACACCCAAGGCCGAAGGAAACGCTAGAACCAAGGTAGACCTCCTAAAAACATATGAGCAGTACAATTCAAGAGGCTGTCGAACTACACGCCATGTTAGACAGCATCAACACGACGAGGAAAGGTACACTGCTGGAAAAGTACGCTAACCTCCAGGGCAGGTAACTGGGGCGTTAGCGGCCACAAAGAAGAAAATGCCGCTGTTTGCACTTCACTAATAAGAATAATACTAAATCCAAACTAACATCAAGGCGTAAAAGGCGGCTAATAGCTTCCGCCAACCAAACAGACTCCACTTGCTGCGGCTGGTTTCACTGACCCTGGGAGCAGCAACACGCAAACAGCGAGATCTCAAACAGAGGAGGTTTCAGTACTGGACACGGTTCACTCAACTTCAAACGTCCTAGGTTCGGTCGTCGGCTACAGCCCCTCGGTCCGACAGTGCCAGCACGCTGCCAGCAGTCTTGGTCTGCCCACGCGCTGCGGACCTCCTCGCTGCTCCGTCAGAAGCCGAACTACTGACACCAGAACGCAGGCAGCATTTAAATAACTGGACAGAAAACCACACAAGATACACTCGGATCCGCGAAGACACTTCCACAATGTCTCTAACAATACTAAAATCAGTCACTGTGAAACAACACGGACGAATTATAAGTCGGCACAGATGTAGAGAAGCCAGAAGCGGTCGGAAAACCAAATGCACATCGTCCGTTGCGACGACCGGCCGAAAGACCAACCAACGGTCGTCCGCACTCAAGTCAGGCATAGAAAAGATGCCAGTATAAATCGTCGACCGATAATTTATTGCCATTAGGGCACTTCGATGGGCGTACATATACACACAGGTGAAACTTGCACTACTCTAATATCACGATCCATTCAACTGAACCTCGATGAATCCGGTCCTTGACGTGGTCGTGCACTCTCGCGACCACATCCTTCCGTCGGACCGTGCATGTGCGTCGCCAGCGGTCGGGAGAGTACAGGCTGTAGGGCCCTCAGTACTGCTCCGTCCCAACTCAACTCGCTCGACACACGATGTCCCGGAAATACTAGAGGCCGCTCCAAAGATAGTACCACAGTACGTGCTATCGATAAGCGCTGCTGTTACCACTCACGGACAGATAAGGCGAGCAAACGATAGTGGCGCCAGTAAACACACTAAGAAAACGAGACGCCACTATCGGTATTACAAGAAGCTAAGCTATGAACGGCACCAACGCGAGCCGCACACGCCTCATGTCTCATTCATATTCAGTAAAGCAGTGACATATATACTTCTGACATCGTCATCGTGAGGGCGGTCTCTGATGTTGTGGACAGTGAATAAATTTCCAGCTGCCAAGATCGCGAAAATCACTTATTCATATAGGTTACAGGTTTCGGCACTTCTCTGTTGCCATTTTCGGATTTATGTTTACATCATTACACAATCTTCTTCTTCAGTACAGTAAGTGGTGCTATCCAGTCTATGTCTAATTTGGTATCATGAGCTAGACTAGAAGTCAGGAAGTCAATATTGAAATAACAGCTTTGTACACACATTTATTGTACCTATTGCACTTGTAGGTGGCGCAATAGTACCTGTTAAACAATACTATAAAACGAAACTTCCTGGCAGATTAAAACTGTGTGCCCGTTTTTGGTTTCTACCGAACTGCTTTCGAAAACGTACGCATCATGTCTGTAGCATTTGTTATTGATTTTATAAACAATTTTATATTTAATGTTAACTTCATGAATATTGTAATAATTTAAATAAGGTCGTTTCTTTGGTACAGTTTCAACACTGTCGTTAGATTTTCTGTAGCACCTCATAAAGTGGTGGTGGTGGTGGTGGTTAGTGTTTAACGTCCCGTCGACAACGAGGTCATTAGAGACGGAGCGCAAGCTCGGGTTAGGGAAGGATTGGGAAGGAAATCGGCCGTGCCCTTTCAAAGGAACCATCCCGGCATTTGCCTGAAACGATTTTAGGGAAATCACGGAAAACCTAAATCAGGATGGCCGGAGACGGGATTGAACCGTCGTCCTCCCGAATGCGAGTCCAGTGTGCTAACCACTGCGCCACCTCGCTCGGTCATAAAGTGGTTTTCGCGTTTTTAGTGAATACTGGAAGCTTTAGTTTTAGACGGTGAGGTGCTGGCCATATTGCTCACAAGGAGACTATACGAACTTCCCCTCAGCCATTTGATCCATACTGACAGGACATATTTGGCGTTACTAGGACCTGAAGATATTTAAACAAGAAGACGCAACTCTCGACCGTTTTCGAGAAAATCGACTTTGAAAACTGTAGGCACGCATATATACTTTGTGTGGTCGCTAGTATTAGAGGACTCGGCAGCCGTGAAAGTTAAAGCATAGTTTCTTAAGTGCGAGATCCCTGCATCGACTCTCATTGCTGGTACTTTTCTTCATCCACCTCCAGTTGTAAAACAGATTTATTAAGACTGTGAAAATTATCTGTATTTAATAATTCATTCATTATTTTCATAATGCTTATCCTGAAAAAAGAATTTTTTCGTAATGAGTTTGAAAATAAGCAAAAGGATGTACGAGAACTGTCAATAAAATTAATACATTTATTTTATTTACATTGCTGTATCAAATTAGTGACAAGTGTAACATGTAATCTATGGAACACTTCATGAAAGAGGATGATAGTGAGCATAGGAAATTAGAAAACAAATCACTATTGCTACATACAGCATACGAAATAAACGCCGAATTTTTCCATGTGTACGATTTTGCCAATCTGTCTATTGTAGAACTTCGTTTAGTTCCATAAAAGGTTTTCGGTAATCCCACAGTTTCGTGGCATACCACGCATATCGAAGCATGTCAGCGAATATTAGTGCATATAACTGATGGTATACGATTGAATGAATTTTTGTGGAGTCTTCTCTAGAAACTCTGTTCTGTTCTATGATTTATGCGCAATTTTGTAGTTGTTTCATCAGATGCTTCACCTGCCTGCAGAAATAAGTCTCAATGTTGCACCAGCGGAGTATATTTTGAAGGAATTACTTTAATACTGCACTTTGGCAGAATTTTGTGAGAATGAAAGAAAAATCAATGGCAGCGGGATTCGATCCAGAGACCCCGCGCTGGTGAAACTAGGCGCTTACCTGCTCAGCTGTGGACTCTTTTGAGTTCTAGCAACCACACAAAATATAAACACACCAAGTATTTTTAAACTCGATTTTCTCGAAAACGGTTGAGAGTTGTGCCTTCCTGTTTCCAAACGTTGAAATTCTAGTCCTAGTCGTGCCCCACACACACACTGTCGGCACACACTGCCAGTGCGAATCAAATCGGTGAGGGGTAGTTCTCACGGTCCCCTTTTTACTGTGTCCATAGGCTTGGAGCGGCACAGTCACCTAACTGCCACGGAAAGTTCCAAATAGCGACAGTACAGAGGCCTACCCGACAGCTTCTCTTCCCCATCCTCCTCCTCCTCCTCCTCCTCCTCCTCCTCCTCCTTCTCGATTCTCGCTGCAGTGACTTTTACCTACCTGGCTCACCCAGTTCATGGCAAATTGCATCACCTGACGGTGAACCAACCCTCCGTTTTAGGTTCCATACCGGGCAAACCGCTCGTAACGTTATTGTCTATTAGACAGATATTTTTTGCCACATATGCAGACTTACACTGTTTTAATGACGTTCGGTAAGCTTGTGGCAATGTAAAACACATATCATTGTCGTTGGCATTCAGTTCTTAAAAGCTGGTCTAAAGATCTTTATATACAATATCTGTAGTGAAATTATTTACTGTAATGAACGTATTGGTGGCAGACACATAAGTCAGTATATTTCGTGATATACAATACGTACTTTGAACAAACTGCAGCTGTATTGCAAGTTAATAATGGAGCTCACTCTTATGAACTTTCTACAATATGTATAGAACAGTACAAAAGGCAGAACTTTGTCTTGAACTTGTGAAATGATAAGCATTATAGAAAAACTTCATGATTCATTTTGCAAATATTGAACTGGAGCTAGTGAGAGCGCCAGCAAACTGAAATGGGAATTTTAATCGTGTCCACAACGGTGCAGAGCGGCGCAAACCATTGCATACTTGCGCGGAATGGAGTACAGTGTTCGTCGGTGCGCAGTAAATGTTCCAGAGTGCGCGCACTACATTAAAAATGGAAAACGAAAAACGATGTACCACTATTGCGCAGACCTTGTTCGTTGTTGTGCACAGCGGCGCGGTATGACGTCCACAGCGGACGCGCCGATCTGCGTGGCGCGGCCGATGTGTGACTGAGAGAGAGAGACAGAGAGAGGGGCGCGGAAGGGGGGGGAGGGGAGACAGCAAACAGACAGAAAGGACGATCTCTTTCCCCCTGCGCCAACCTCTTCACCTCAAGTAGCACTTGCAACAAACATCCTCAATTATTTGTTGGATGTATTCCATCTCTGTCTTCCTCTACAGTTTTTGCCCTCCACAGCTCCCTCTAGTACCATGGTAGTTACTCCCTGACGTCTTAGCAGATGTCCTATCATCCTGTCCCTTCTTCTTGCCATTGTTTTCCACATATTCCTTTCCTCTCCGATTGTGTGCGGAACCTCCTCATTCGTGACCTTATCAATCCACCTAATTTTCAACATTCTTCTGTAGCACCACATCCCAAATGCTTCGCTTCTCTTCTGTTCTGGCTTTCCCACAGTCCATGTTTTGCTATCATACAATGCTGTGCTCCAAACGTACATTCTCAGAAATTGTTTCCTCAAATTAAGGCCTATATTTCAGCTCTTGGACAGGAATGCCCTTTTTGCCAATGCTAGTCTGCTTTTGACGTCCTCCTTGCTCTGTCGTCATTGATTATTCTGCTGCATAGGTAGCAGAATTCCTTAACTTCATCTACTTCGTGACCATCAACCCTGATGCTAGGTTTCTCACCTTTCTCATTTCTGCTACTTCTCGTTACTTTCGTCTTTCTTAGATTTACACTCAGTCCATATTCTCTACTCATTAGGATGTTCATTCCAGTCAGCAGATCATGTAATTCTTCTTCACTCTCACTGAGGATAGCAATGTCGTCATTGAATTGTATCATTGATATCATTTCATCTTAAATTTTAATTCCACTCCCGTACTTTCCTTTCATTTCCATCACTGCTTCTTCGATGTAAAGATTGAACATCCCTGTCATACTCACTTTTTAATCCGACCACTCTGTTCTTGGTCGTCCACTCCTATTATTCCCTCAGAATTGTTATCGTCAGAATTTGGAACACCTTGTACTATTTTACATTATCGAACGCTTTTTACAGTTCGACATACCCTATGATAGTATTTTGATTATTCATCATTTTGCTTGCATTACCAACCGCAACGTCAGAATTCAGAATTGCCTCTCTGGTGCCTTTAGCTTTTCTAATGCCGAACTGATCATCTGAGACATCCTCTATCTCCTTTCCGTTCTTGTGTATATTATTCTCGTCAGCAAGTTGGATAGATGAGCTATTAAGCTGGCTGTTCGATAAGTCTCACACTTGCATGCCTGTCCAAAGGAACATTTAATCGTAATTCTGAATCACACAGGCTCTGCAATATCGTATTTGTCCGCCGACGCCGGGCACGCAACTTGCAAGTAAAATGTCTCGCCTGTACGGGAATATACATAACGGATGTACGAGTACAGGCTGTAGGCACATGATTGACTACGTATGTAAGTTTGGTTCTCACCGCGAGTCGTGCTCGGATAGCCTAATGGTAAGACAACCGCTCGCAATAAGAAAGAAATCCGAATTCGAGTCCAGATCTGGCACAAATTTTCATTATCGTCTTTCCATTCTATATCTGATGGTTGTCCGTATTCGGTATTGCGAATGCATTTCATGTGCTGAGTGAGTGTGGTTGCTATGATACATGAAGGGCTGCGCCCCTGGTAAGTCGGTCACCACCTTTCCACTTAAGCTTCGCGGGCCAAGTACGGCCCCTGCCACACCTCAGAGATTGTACGAGTATATCAATAGCAGAATCGCTGAACTGTTTACCGTCGAGCCGCCTCAACGTCTGGGGCTGCAAGCCGAGAGGGTATAGAGCGCTACAGTCGCAAGCAGCTATTCGAGTCACGTCCCACATTACGCCGCGCCCGTAGTCTTCCGCGGACACGCACTTAGGTCAGGCCTCCGCCCGTCGAGAGACTGTCATTCTCCGGGCTCCGGTCGACCGTCAGCCACAACGAGTTACAGATCTACCGCCTGCCACTAATGATTTCCATCGTGTCATTTCGTCTTCGCTGTGAGAACCGTACGACGCTGGAAGTCCGTCAGCCATTCCCGGGGGCACCGCTTCGCAGGATCTGTATCTGACTGCCCACGAACTCACATTCACGTGATACCATGTCGTTACTTATCCTCCCTGCTCCTCGCCACTCTGAGGTTCATGGACTTTGTCCTAATGTGGACCTGTTATGAATTATCAACGAACGACATTTCAGATGTTATCAAGTTGTATGGGCATTCGTCCTCATAAGACGTTCATATCAATAAACATACATTTGTTATTGAAAACTGTATTTAAACGTCATATGTAGTACCACACCGCCAAGGATAGTTCAGTTGCCTAATTACGTCAAGCACCCATGAGTCTTTCAGATAGCGCACAACAATAAAGGGGAATATGTATGCTCTTACTGGCGTTTAATCTTAGTAGCATTCGTATCCCATTTGTAGTGGAACGTTTCCTCAACCTATTTCATTTACGTATGAAACAACGTTGCGAACTTTACTACTCCCTAACGCCACAATAGCACTGAAAGCTATTGGTGTGAGTGCATTCGTCCTTGACGGCAAACTTATAACTCAGTGGATAAAGACGGAAGTTCCGTAGAGCTTTTCGCGGATGATGATGTTATTTGGTGAGATGTCGCGACTTTAAAAATAGTGGCAACATGCAGTAATACCTGCAGTGGATCCAGACTTCGTGCATTGATAGTTTACTTTCAACATAAGCAAATGCATCTCACTGCACATAATAGCTAGAAAGATTCATTATTGTATGGTTAAACGATTGTACAACAGTCACTGGGAGAAGTCACATCCGGTAAGTATCTGGAAGTACGCCTACTGAGTGTTTTAACGTGGAACGACCACATAACACGAATCTCTGATAAGGCGGATACCAGACTGAGATTCACTGGAAGATGCACAGGAGGCTGTAACCCACCTACAGTGGAGGTAGATGATAAAATCCTCTTTCGACCAATACCAGAATAGTGCTCGTCGGTCTGGCACCCATAGCAGAGAGTATTGACAGAAGAAGTAGATCCAAAGAAGAGCATGGCGTTTAGTTAGAGGTTGTGGAGACTGTCAGCGAGCTCCAGTGGTAGGCGCTTCGAGAGACACGATCTGTATCACGTTGTGGTCTGCTGTTTAAGCTGTGAGAGCATACCTTCGTAGAAGATACACCCAATATATTTCTCCCTCCTACATACATCCCGCGAAAAGACCGTGAAGATGAAATTAAACAGATTCTAGTTCACTCCAAAGCTTACCAACGATCGACCTTCCAGCGGACCATTCGGAAGTGGAACAGGAAAGGGGGGGAATGACAGTTGTAGATAAGGTAGCTTGCGGATGGAGATGCAGAGCAATAAAAATCCTCTATAAATTATGGGCCTCGTGCATTTAATGTGACAGTTAAAACGTCACAAACTTCACGCAGACTCCCATTTATGACGTTTCAAAATCCTTCAACGGCGATTTGTAAGTAAATTTAATGCTAATACTTAGAGTAATGTCTGCCTGCTGGTTCTCGCAGTCTTCTTCCATTTCTTGTGTAGTCGACTCATTGACTTTTCCTGTACACAAAAAAATCAAAATTTTGGTGGGAATCAGCAACGTTTCATTTATCTAAAGTGCTGAAGTCAGTTTGTGCTATATTATTCAATGTAATCTGTTAAAGGTATTGAGTTTTAAAAGTATTGAGTTCTTATTTAGAGTTCCATAACTTTTATGATCTAGAATACTACAGCCAGTAGTTTTCCTTGTAAATTTAATTCCAACAGCAGTGGCTCCTTTCTTTCTTGATTTCGAATGTGCTGTCTTTTGTTGTTACAACAGACAGTTGGCTGCGCTAAGTATTTGTAAGCTATTAATCCTGTTTCTTATCAGTTCTCTTTTTAAAGCTTCATTAGCTATTCCGTATGCTTTGTATATTTTTTCTTTTTTTTACTTTTTATTTTATTTTGAATGCGGTATCTGCATCGACTACATAAGACGACGCGAAATTGTCAATGCTTAGAATTTTGATGTCTATTATCAAAATTGGTACTCAAATTTTACTTCTGTTAATCATTTTACTTTGAAGATTATGCCTTTGCTTTCCGTTGTAGAGTTCTATTTTTGCGGTCGTGCTTAGATGGTGAATGGAAAGTATGCGGAAGGTCACATTCAAAGTTTCAGTTATAAAATACTTCTATGTATGGTGGCTGATACCTTAGTGCGTATTAAAAAAACAGTTTTAAGTATGAAGTACGACTGGACAGACATCGTCAAACCTAGTCAGGATCGTGCATTGTTGATTGTAAAGCTTGGTTTACTTAGTGCTGTGAATTTTTTATTAGATGTAGAGAGGCGTCAGAAACAAAAGGACACCGTTGTTGACACCATGTTACAAATCCACTGCTCAGCGATCTCTTCATCTCCGCATAACTAGTACAGCCTACATCCTTGCTTTACAAACAGCAAATGTCAAGAAAATTTTTGTCGTTGATGGTTGTCTATCATAATAATAATAGTGCACTGACCACATTTGGAGCGCCTTGAAAATTTCCTGTATGCAGTGCACTCTTATTGCTTACCTCTCACAATGTGTTTTATCATACCAGTTTCATTAACAGTTAATGATTTTGTTGTTCAACAAACGAAAAAGATTAGCTAGCTGGTTCTTTCTATTGCCATCAAGACAAATAAATTTATAGCAGTGAGCTGTGACATGTCAAATGCCTTGTTAGTAGAACGCTTCATGTCTCACAAATGATTAATAGTATCACGATCACAATGAATAATATTCGTGGACAGAACGAGGAAATCTGATGGTGATATATCTAGTATCACCGAATTGTTTTCAGTACGACTTGTTTGGGATAAATTCAGGAGAAGTGTAATGTTGACCGAACTGACTAATCATTGAAGTAATTAGCGTGACGCGCAGTAGTTATGACTGTTGCATTGGAATCCGTTTACGGTAGAACACTGGTATTGACAGCTAACCGGCTGTTGTACGCCTGACCGTCAGTTTTAGTTAAACGATTTCGGATACCAATGCAGCACTCGAGGTAAGACTCATATACGTCATTGTTTTCTTCGAGCCATGTTACGGTGAAATGTAGTTGCATAATGATGGAAAGATGGAAAGTAATTGAGCGGGTAAACTTATTTTGAGAGATTTTCAAACTTTACGGTGATTTTGCATGAAGATGTATTGATTAAATGTCACCCCGCATTTTCTGAAGAGGGCAGAATCACACAATGAGCGTCACCTGAAACAAATAGTACTGTTAAAAAAAAAGAGAAACTACCAATATGTCCCTCCTCCCTAGCTTGGGAACTTTCCCTTCGTGTCAGGATGATTATTCCAACCATTCAACGGCTGATTCCATTACCAATACTTGTCCAATAGATTTAGCGCTCCGTCTCTGATTATCTCGATATCGACAGGGCATAAAAGGAAAAATCTCAGACCTTCACAATAATTGTCTTCTTGCATCAAAAGTTGTCCAGATAAAATATAACCAAAGTATACTGGAAAATCGCGGAACGACGTACCTGACGTATAATAAGCGTATTTTACCAAACTATTGCATAACAAAGAACAGATCAGGTGATGAAAGAAAAGAGACAGCTGACCATTATTATCGAGGGAGGGAAGCGGCACTTTCAAAGTCTAACAGGGAAAGTTTTAAGCGCACCAGTTGTTTGCCACACGCTCCCGGCCCAATGCATCCGCCTGATGTCCGAGAATGAAAAAGTCTCCAGAGAAGTGACAACCAGTGCTCGCCTTGCCCGCCTATTCGCGCCATGTTGAAGGCAGAAACAGAGAGAGAGAGAGAGAGAGAGAGAGAGAGAGAGAGAGAGAGAGAGAAGAGAGCAGGGAGGGTACGAGGGGGGGGGGGATACTACTCAGTGTCAACATGAATAAACTTTAGCATCTGAAGAATTATTACTAAATTATGGTAATGATTCTCGATTTACAATGTAATCATGTCAGTCAAGTCGAAGAACAGCGTGTCTCCTAAAAATGTGCTTCACCTGTACTGTGCTAGCTTTACAATCCGTAGAAAAAAACCAACAACAGCGATGCTAGCAATTAACTAGATCAACGCTACTTCTTTAATGGCACACTGTTTCGTTTCATTCATCAGCTCTAAGTTTGTGAATCGCAACATAAAAATGTTCAAACAGATGTCTGGCGTCATCTACAGGCTAGAAACCGCGCACTTTGACACAATGAAAACACCGTGTTAACAATGTCAAAACAGTAATTCACTAATCTCTTAGTCACTATACTGTATAGAGCTTTACGCTCGGGCAGTAGGAAGGAATGTTGGCCATCGCTGAAAGAACCGGTTTTAGGTTATACTTTTTTTCGCACCTGACTGTTAAAACCGCTCAAAATAGCCGGTTTCTGAAATAATTTATCTGTGCTTTTTTATTTCTGTTAGTTTCTATGATAAAAGCAGAAATCGAGCAAAGACGAAAATTTTTACTCGCTCACTTTCTAGATAAATAGATCCAAAATATTAAATTAAATCGGCAAATAAAAGAAAGCTTAATGCGTCCGCCGTTCGTTATTTTTCTCTAAAAGTCGTAAGTGTTGAGTGCTACAAAATAATCATAACTATTCTGTTACTGATTCTAATTTTCTCAAACTCTGCTCAAAAAGCATGTTGCGATTGGGGATAGTACTACTATTCAGGCATTGCGAATAGTCAGTTCTAAAGGGTGAAAACTGAGGTTGGAGAGCTCTGTTTTTCGAGTTAATTTGTTCGTTTTTCAGGGCTACAAGCAGATAAAGAGATATTATGTAGACACAGGCAGCATATCAACTACTTTCTGTTTTTAATGTATACTATGAATCTAGAATTAAATCTGCCAGGAAGTTTTATACTATGAATGTTGTTAATTTTTAATTTACTATTGTTTCTGTAATTTCCTGCCTCTTCTAATATTTCATAGAAATGGCCAAAAAATGTTTAAATCAAATGCCATTTCACTTCGTAAAAATATTTCCAGACTACGTTTGATGCAATATGTGTACAACGGATGTCTGGTGACGACAGCGAGGTGTTATAGTCGGCGCAAGAGCGATGGGACGCAGCCTCTAAGAGGTAGCGGCGAAGTGGGGATTTTGCAGTTCGACCATTACACGAGTGTACCGTGAATATCAGGAATCCTGTTAAACATATTTCTCCGACATCGCTTCGGCCGGGAAAAGATCCTGCAGGAACGGGATCAACGACGACGGAAGAGAATCGCTCACGTGATAGAAGTGCAACCCTTCCGCAAATTGCGGCAGATTTCAATGCTGGTACATCACCAAGTGTCAGCGTGCGAACCATTCAACAAAACATCATCGATATTGGCTTTTGGAGCCGAAGGTCCACTCGTGTACCCTTGATGACTGCACGACAAAAAGCTTTAGCCTCGCGTGTGCTGGTCAACACAGACATTGGACTGTTGATGACTAGAAACATGTTCCCTGGTCAGACGAGTCTGCTTTCAAATTGTATCGAGCGGATGGACGTGTACAGGTATGGAGACTTCTTCATGAATCCATGGAGCCTGCATGTCAGAAGTGGACTGTTCAAACTTTTGTGTGTAACGGGATTGGCCGTGTGCTATTGGAGTGATATGGGACCCCTGACACGTCTCGATACGACTCTGATAGTGACACGCCCCTAAGCATCCAGTCTGATCACCTGCATCCATTCATGTCCATTGTGCATTCCGACGGACTTGAACAATTTCAGCAGAACAATGCGACACACCATACGTCCAGGAACACTCTTCTGAGTTTCAAAAAAAAAAATGTTCAAATGTGTGTGAAATCTTATGGGATTTAACTGCTAAGGTCATCAGTCCCTAAGCTTACACACTACTTAACCTAAATTATCCTAAGGACAAACACACACACCAATGCCCGAGGGAGGATTCGAACCTCCGCCGAGATCAGTCGCACAGCCCATGACTGCAGCGCCTAAGACCGCTCAGCTAATCGCGCGCGGCTGAGTTTCAACACTTTCGCTAGCCTCCAAACTCCCCAGATACAAACATTATCGAGAATATCTGGGATTCCTTGCAACGTCCTGTTCAGAAGAAATCTCCACAGCCTAGTACTCTTAGGGATTTATGGACAGCCCTGCAGGATTCAATTCGCTCTAGCACTAGTTCAGTCATTAGTCGAGCCCATGCCACGTCATGGTGGGGCACTTCTGTGTGTCCGCGGAGCCCTACACGATATTAGGCAGGTGTATCAGTTTCTTTGGATCTTCAATGCAGAAAGATTCACCCTATTTCACAAAGCGATATCTTCTACATGAACGAAGATAAAAGCGTACGGTGGACTTTAACTTAAGCATTGAAACTAAAAATTTAGCTTAACGCCAGCTGCAGGCAACCGGACCAGTTGTTGACTCTACAGGATGCCAGTTTCAGGAAACTGGTACGCTCTCTCATTCGTCCAGTATCCAGCGTCTTAAGACAGCATTAAAAGGCGTACAGCGTGTTCCGTTTAAACAGCTGCACTTAATACACAGCTTTGAGGCGTGATTTTTGTCGAGACTGCGGCACTACACTTCCCACAGTGCAAAGTATTCGATGGAGGCCAAAGCGTATTCAAGATGCTGGTTGTTCCTGTAAGTGCAAATCTGCTCGTCATCCATGCACGGTCGTTCGAGACACAGAGTGTCTTAAAGGGAGCTCTGCACGTAGTCTTCTGAAGTCGTCTTGTCGTCTGAGGTGATGGTTTGCTGTTCCTCACGTGTCTATTAGGTGTGTTTTGTGGCGACGATTGTATTCTTGTATCGGGCTATGGTTCAAATGGCTCTAAGCACTATGGGACATAACATCTGAGGTCATCAGTCCCCTGGACTTGGAACTACTTAAACCTAACTAACCTAAGGACATCATACACGTCCATGCCCAAGGCAGGATTAGAACCTGCGACCGTAGCAGCAGCGCGGTTCTGGACTGAAGCACCTAGAACCGGCCGGCGCATATCGGGTTATCAAGTCTCCTGATTGGTTTAACGCAGCCCGCCACGAATTCCTCTCCTGGCCCAACCTCTTCATCTAAGAAAACGTAGCATCATCCAACGTACTCAGTTATTTGTTGCATATATTCCAGTGTCTGTCTTCTCCGACAGTTTTATCCTCTACAGCTCCCTCAAGTAGCATGAAAGCCATTCATCTATTCCACATGCCCTACTATTCTTTTCCTTCTTCTTGTCAATGTTTTCCATATGTTTTCCTCTGAGCCTGATCCGCTATCGATATCCAAAGATATCAAGGCCACGTCTCTAGGCAACAGTTACGTCGGCGTCTAGCTAGGGGACAGCGGAGTCGGGCTATGAGGTTATAAAACACATACGCAGAGGGGCTCGTTGTCTTGTCACCTCCAGTGAATGAAAGGGTTAGTGAATCTTGTGGGACAGCGGAGAAGCTGTTCGCATATGGAGCTGATGCCGCGTGGTCGGCACGGTGTTACCATGGACGGAAGTTCGGTGGCAACATTTATAGAGAATGTTCGTAATATCACATGAAAGTAAAGTGGAGTTTCAAGTTATGTCTTGAGACTAAACCGAGAATTGGTGTTAAACTGTTACGCTTGGTGGTCGAGCTAGTCTTCTGTAGAGATTACGAGCTGTTAACGCACTGCTGAATGTGCTGTATGCATTATCTAAGGGTCAACAGACGCACCAAGTACAGTTGAAACTTCTTTATTAAATATTTTACTTAAACTGCTGAGTGAAACTGAATGCAAGTGAACCTACTTTCTCTTTACTTATTCTTATCATGTCAATATTGACCCACAATATTCTAGCGCAACGCAGTCTGACTGCGCAAAAAAGGATAACCTGACTTCACATAATTAATTCAGGTGAATGGCCCTGACTAAAGAGAAATCCTAACAATAACGTATACATTTCATTAAGCACTTACCTCACAAAAATCTTCGTTATGCGAACTACGGCAATACTGCGAGCGTCATTGATTTTTGTTTTGTTTTTTTGCGAGCGTCAATACTGCTACCTAAATAAAAGACTCTAACTACTAATTGGCATGTGGGTAGCAAAGGAAAGGTTTTGTTGCAAACCAAATAATGTATTTTTTACCTTTATAATGTGACATCCAGTAGAAAGATATACAGGGTGCTCCATTGATAGTGACCGGGCCAAATATCACACGGAAAAAGCGTCAAACGAAGAAACTACATAGAACGAAACTTGTCTAGCTTGAAGGGGGAAACCAGATGGCGCTATGGTTGGCCCGCTAGGTGGCGCTTCCATAGATCAAACGGATATCAACTGCGTTATTAAATTGGAACCCACATTTTTTATTACATATTTGTGTAGTACGTAAAGATATGTGAATGTTTTAGTTGGACCACTTTTTTCGCTTTATGATAAATGGCGCTGTAATAGTCACAATCATATGGCTCACAATAAAAATACAGAACGTAGGTACGTTTGAACATTTTATTTCTGATGTTCCAAAGTGACACATGTACCTTTGTGAACTTATCATTTCTGAGAACGCATGCTGTTACAGCGTGATTACCTGTAAATACCACATTAATGCCATAAATGCTCAAAATGATGTCCGTCAACCTCAATGCATTTGGCAATACGTGTAACGACATTCCTCTCAACAGCGAGTAATTCGCCTTCCGTAATGTTCACACATGCATTGACAATGCGCCGACGCATGTTGTCAGGCGTTGTCGGTGGATCACGATAGCAAATATCCTTCAACTTTCCCCACAGAAAGAAATCCGGGGACGTCAGGTCCGGTGAACGTGCGGGCCATAGTATGGTGCTTCGACGACCAATCCTCCTGTCATGAAATATGCTATTCAATACCGCTTCAACCGCACGCGAGCTATGTGCCGGACATCCATCGTCGCCATTCTGTCATGCAGTGGAACACATTGTAGTAACATCGGTAGGACACTACGTAGGAAATCAGCATACATTGCACCATTTAGATTGCCATCGATAAAATGGGGGCCAATTATCCTTCGTCCCATAATGTCGCACCATACATTAACCCGCCAAGGTCGCGGATGTTCCTTGTCATCGTCGATTTTCCGTTGCCCAATAGTGCATATTATGGCAGTTTACGATACCGCTGTTGGTGAATGACGCTTCGTCGCTAAATAGAACGCGTGCAAAAAATCTGTCATCGTCCCGTAATTTCTCTTATGCCCGGTGGCAGAAATGTACACGACGTTCAAAGTCGTCGCCATGCAATTCCTGGTGCATAGAAATATGGTACGGGTGCAGTCAATGTTGTTGTAGCATTCTCAACAACGAAGTTTTTGAGATTCCCGATTCTCGCACAATTTGCCTGCTACTGATGTGCGGATTATCCGCGACAGCAGCTAAAACGCCTACTTGATCATCGTCATTTGTTGCAGGTCGTGATTGACGTTTCACATGTTGCTGAACACTTCCTGTTTCCTTAAATAACGTAACTATCCGGCGAACGGTCCGGACACTTGGATGATGTCGACCAGGATACCGAGCAGCATACATAGCACACGCCCGTTGGGCATTTTTACACAATAGCAATTCATCAACACGATATCGACCTTCTCCGAAATTGGTAAACGGTTCATTTTAACACGGGTAATGTATCACGAAGCAAATACCGTCCGTACTGGCGGAATGTTACGTGATATCACGTACTTATACGTTTGTGACTATTACAGCGCTATCTTTCACAAAGCGAAAAAAGTGGTCTGAGTAAAACATTCTTTACCTACTACACGAATATGTAATAAAAATGGGGGTTCCTCTTTAAAAAAAACGTAGTTGATATCCGTTTTACCTATGGTAGCGCCATCTAGCGGGCCAACCATAGCGCCATCTGGTTTCCCCCTTCAAGCTAGACGAGTTTCGTTCTTTGTTGTTTTATCGATGCTTATTTCGTGAGATATTTGGCCCGGTCGCGATCAATGGACCAGCCTGTATATGATGAGGCACCTTTATTCTTGTCAGACCTTTTGAAATAATTTAAGTTGGTTTGGAAAGAAAATTATCTTTCATAACTTTGCTCTTAGTGAAGATTAGTAATCTGCTTTCCTCGGAAAAAGATTTTGGCCAGCACGTGATTCATTTCACTCTAGGAGCTTCAGAAATCGTGTTTTAGGAAAGTTTCTTCCATTTTTTTAGTCATAATATTTGGCCAAGTATTGATAAAACCTTGTTTATTTAAGCCATAGTCAAAAGCTAAATTTTTATCCGGTAGAAGCCCTCTAATTTAAGGTATTGTTTAGTACCATTACATGGATTTCAAATTACGTTACCCATAATGTGACTGTCTTTTACCAAGAGGCTTTTGAGAAAAGCGTTCCTTTATTGTAGTGTGTCAAAAGTTTAATTACTTATTCTATTGTAAGACGCTTACTATAATTAGCTTTTATGTGTATTTTAGATCACTGAATAGTGTGATCCCTTCTTCATAGTAACTGATATCCGTTTCAGAAGGAAACGTGATTGGGACGCCGGTCGGGGCGGTTAGTCTTTAAAACGTTTCATCCATAAAGGAATTGTTAAATAATTTTAAGACTGAACTGTACCTGTTTTAATAAGTATTGGTGTTCATTGTTGGCAGCCTTTATTGTTGTTACTCAAATTTCTAAGCTGGCCGTTTTCCTTCGAGCTACTTGGTAAAATAAAATTATGAAGAATTGTACGTGTTTATTTCTGGCTGTGTGTGCTAGGTACCTTTCACTACTGAAATGAATGCAGCATCTTGAGGCAATTCTGAGAAAACTCACTATTCTCACAGATTCTGCTTTGAACCTACACCTAAGTTTCAATATTCTTCTATAGCACCACATCTCAAATGCTTCACGTCTCTTCTTTTCCATTTTTCCCTAAGTCCAAGATTCACTTCAATACAGTCCTGTACTCCAAATGTACACCATTAGAAATTTCTTCCTCAAATTAAGACTGATGTTTTATACTAGCAGACTTTTTTAGCCAGGAATGCCCTTTATACAGGTGCATCCGCTTTTCATGTCCTTGTTTCATTGCTTATCTTGCTTCAAGGGAGCACAGTTTATGCACTTACTTCACTTCACGGTCCCCGGTCTTGATGTTAAGTTTCTCGCCGTTCTCATATCTGCTACTTCTGATTACTTTGGTCTCTCTTCCTCTCAATCGATAGCATTCTCTCATTACGCTAAAACATGTAGCATGCTGCTACTACAAGCTCTTCATAGTGATGACAAACAACATGTAGAATTTTATGAATTCATTCTGAATGTGTAGGTGGAAATCAACAATTTCAATTCATGTTCAGTGTTCAGTGACGAGCCTACGTTGCATTTAAGTTTACAATTCAACCACCACAACGTAGGAATAACACGAACACGCCATCGCATGTAGGAACATTTCACTGCTACAGGCTGTCTCGACGGTGGATCAGTTGTAAGGGGCTTATGCGTGTCGCATTGCACAGCTGGCCTAAAACGTCGCCTTGTCTTACGGTACAGGAATTAATTATGGAGCTATGTGAAGAACGCTATGTGCCTACCTTGCAACAACTTTGCGTGAAATTATACGCACCAAAGCAATAGCAGCGAATGCAGCAGTAACAGGGAGACTTCCAGAAGCGTCCACTCTGGAACACATTGAACATTTGGGAAAGGTAAATGAAAATGTTGACCCTAAATGTCATTAAAACGAGTACCTTAACTTTGCATGTGCATTATTTTAATAAGAAACCTTTATAAAATAGTTCTTTTGAAAACATTTTGGTTCGAACACACGACATTTCTCTCGTCTTTTCTTGCAGGTAAATCTTTTTGCGAGAGGTCGTCTGTTCTCATGATACGTGAAGTTTTTATTTTTATTTTATTTTATTTTCCTAATTTCTGTGTGTCTCCATTCAATCTACTTTGCGTGAAATGCGACGCCACAACATATAAAATCAAAATCTTGTTGTTGTCGTCAACCAGACAATTAAGCAGATATACATACGTAAGATATTCCATTAGGAGGAGCTCTGGAAGAGGCACTAGAATTCCAACAACGGCAGTATTAAAGGACATGTATTTTATTACAACACCAAGAGACAGTTCATGCCGTTGCAGATAACAGCAATGTATCTTTGTTACTTCTTGAGTACCGCTTTCCGTAGCGCTACTATCGTCCTCTCACTGGCATCGACGCTTCCTTGTTACACCCTTCTACGAAAGAACTATCTCTCTACTCTTCTCCATCTCCCCCACTTGCCAGTCAACGCATTGACTCCAAAGACTACGAAATATTGAACTGTAACGTAACATTCCCTCAATATCACAGCCAGCACTTTTATAGTACTAACCCATCGGAATTGTCTTTTTTACATGATTCAGTACCTATTAATATAACACATTCGATGTGTTATTGTCATTGTCACCTAAATATTATTTCCACAGCATAATATCGGTTAGAGAATTTATAAAATACCACAATGCATGAAATGCAATATTACCCTGTATTTATCTACATGTCTGCTCCCGCATCTCACACTTACGTACTTGGGAAAGGGTTCACAGAACCACTTCACACTATGTCTCAATCGTTCCACTCCTACCCAGCACGTGGGAAAAATGAACACCTAAATATCTATGTGTGATCATTGACTTCTCACAATTCATTACGAAGGTCACTTCTGGCTATGCAGGTGGGAGTCAACAAAGTACACTACTGGCCATTAAAATTGCTACACCACGAAGATGACGAGCTACAGACGCGAAATTTAACCGACAAGAAGAAGATGCTGTGATATGCAAATGATTAGCTTTTATGAACATTCACACAAGGTTGGCGCCGGTGGTGACACCTACAACGTTCTGACATGAGGAAAGTTTCCAACCGATTTCTCATACACAAACACCAGTTGACCGGGGTTGCATGGTGAAACGTTGTTGTGATGCCTCGAGTAAGGAGGAGAAATGCGTACCATCACGTTTCCGACTTTGATAAAGGTCGGCCGACCGAAGTGGCCGTGCTGTTAAAGGCGCTGCAGTCTGGAGCCGCAAGACCGCTACGATCGCAGGTTCGAATCCTGCCTCGGGCATGGATGTTTGTGATGTCCTTAGGTTAGTTAGGTTTAACTAGTTCTAAGTTCTAGGGGACTAATGACCTCAGCAGTTGAGTCCCATAGTGCTCAGAGCCATTTGAACCATTTTTTGATAAAGGTCGGATTGTAGCCTATCGCGATTGCGGTTTATCGTATCGCGACATTACTGCTCGCGTTGGTTCAGATCCAATGACTGTTAGCAGAATATGGAATCGGTGGGTTCAGGAGGGTAATACGGAACGCCGTGCTGGATCCCAACGGCCTCGTATCACTAGCAGTCGAGATGACAGGCATCTTATCCGCATGGCTGTAACGGATCGTGCAGCCACGTCTCGATCCCTGAGTCAACAGATTGGGACGTTTGCGAGACAACAAACATCTGCACGAGCAGTTCGACGACGTTTGCAGCAGCATGGACTATCAGCTCGGAGACCATGGCTGCGGTTACCCTTGGCGCTGCATCACAGACAGGAGCACCTGAGATGGTGTACTCAACGACCAACCTGGGTGCACTAATGGCAAAACGTCATTTTTTCGGATGAATCCAGGTTATGTTTACAGCATCATGATGGTCGCACCCGTGTTTCGCGACATCGCGGCGAACGCACATTGGAAGCGTGTATTCGTTGTCGCCATACTGGCGTATCACCCGGCGTGATGGTATGGGGTGCCATTGGTTACACGCGTTGAAGGCACTTTGAACAGTGGACGCTACATTTCAGATGTGTTACGACCCGTGACTCTACCCTTCATTCGATCCCTGCGAAACCATACATTTCAGCAGGATAATGCACGACCGCATGTTGCAGGTCCTGTACGGGCGTTTCTGGATACAGAAAATGTTTGACTGCTGACCTGGCTAGCACATTCTCCAGATCTCTCAGCAATTGAAAACGTCTGGTCAATGGTAGCCGAGCAAACTGGCTCGTCAAAATACGTCAGTCACTACTCTTGATGAACTGTGGTATCGTGCTGAAGCTGCATGGGCAGCTGTACCTGTACACGCCATCCAAGCTCTGTTTGGCTCAATGCCCAGGGGTATCAAGGCCGTTACTACGGCCAGAGGTGGTTGTTCTGGGTACTAATTTTTCAGAATGTATGCACCCAAATTGCGTCAAAATGTAATCACATGTCAGTTCTAGAATAATATATTTGTCCAATCAATACCCGTTTATCATCTGCATTTCTTCTTGGTGTAGCAATTTTAATGGCCAGTAGTGTACATTGAAGGGAAAAAAATCTCAGCCGCAAAGACCTATTTAGTTTCGAGCAATGAAATTTCGGGACTACATTTGTCTAGATAACAAATTTTAGTGATTAATATAAGGGCGAGATAAGCCTGTAATTCTGGTATATTAATAACCGGCGTAACCACCACAATGTTGAATTCAAACATGCAAATAGCATCCATTGTATCGTACAGGTGCCGAATGTCTGTTTGTGGGGTAGAATTCCATGCGCATTGCACTTGGTCGGTCAATACAGGGACGGTTAACGCCGTTTGTGGATGACACTAGACTTGTCCGACGACGTCCCACATGTGCCCGATTGGAGACAGATGTGGTAAGTGAGCAGACCAAGGCAACATCTTGACACTCTTTAGGGCATGTTGGGATACAACAGCAGTATGAGAGCGAGCGTCACCCAGTAGGAAAACATACCCTGAAACGTTGTCCATGAATGAAAGCACAACAGGTCGAATCACCAGACTGAAGTGCAAATTTGCCTTCAGGGTGCGTGGGACAAACACGTGAGTGATCCTGCTATCATAAGAAATTGCACACTAGGCCAAAGCTCCAAGCGTATGTCTAATTTGTCTAGGACACAGACAGGCCCTCAACTGGCCTCCTCCTAACCAA
The DNA here is from genome assembly GCF_023864345.2 of Schistocerca serialis cubense. Lineage (NCBI taxonomy): Eukaryota > Metazoa > Arthropoda > Insecta > Orthoptera > Acrididae > Schistocerca > Schistocerca serialis. Next base: position 485,744,430 of record NC_064639.1, on the reverse strand, counting down.
AACACAGCCATCATTGGCACCGAGAGTCAGCTTTCATCAGAAACGCAAACGACCTCCACTCCGCTCTCCAACCAGCTCTCGCTTGACACCAGTGAAGTCGTGGTGGTTTGGGATCAGTGGAACACAGACTACAGGGCATCTGGCTTGGAGCTTTGAAGTAATCGATTTTTAACAGTTCGTTTTGTCACTGCATTGCCAACTGCAGCCCAAATTGCATTTGCAGTACGATGAGCCAGAGCCGTACGCCGAACCCGATGCTCTTCCCTCTCGGTAGTTCCACGTGACCGTCCGGAGACGGTCTTCTTGCGACCGTACATTCTTGTGACACAGTGCCAGCAATCATGTACAGTGGCTACACTCCTGATTAGTCTTTTGACAGTATCGAAGAAATAACATCCAGCTTCTCGTCGCCCTATTACACGTCCTCGTTCAAGCTCACTGACGTTCAGATAATGAGTCTTTGTCGCCTTAAGGGGCTCCGGAAAGGCTCAAAATCATGAAAAGTTCAATTTTTACTTTTTTGCGTTTTCTGAATCTGCAGACTACTACCTTTTAATAGATATATAATTTATTCAATTCCGAAGACTACAACTATTTTTAAATTTTTTTTTAAATGTGTTCTACATGGGCGTGACCCACTTTGGCACTGTTAAACTGCTGTCAAATGGTGTTATTATTAACGTCCGTGTTCATCAGGTACGTTTTAGTGGTGTGAGATAAAGTATGTGTTGTGGCTAACCTGTGATGGTTCAATATATATCGCTGGTGTGATTGTCGATTGTTACTCTGTCGTTATCTCGAAAATATTCGTAATTAATTCTGTTTCTTGAGTCTCTGTTTTGTTGAAGTATAATAATGAGTAAAAGTAAAGTTATTAGAAATCCTCTGAAGGCTTTTAAGAAAAGGAGAAATGTTGGAAAGCCAAAGGTATGTGTTATTACTGTAAACAATAAAGACGATAACCAAGTGAGTGAGTGAACCTAACCTCTCAAGTACACCTGACCATAGCAGTCAAAGTGGGAAAGAAAATACTTCACAGAAGAAGCTTGGTTCAATGAGTGAAAACTATTAATGTTTTATGGGCGAATCGGATGTGAATGAAATATTTGATATGTCGGTTCTCAAAGGAATTTTTTCAAACTGTGTAAGATGTATTCATTGTAGTGAAGTTGGTCTGGAACTCTCCATAATGAAGCACGTAGGACTTGCTAGTGAAATACAACTGAAATGTGATAAGTGTTCATATATGACCACCTTTTGGAACAGTGTTGCAGTAACTGCAACTGAAGAAAATGGTAGCAAAATCTACGAACACAACAACGAGCGATGCTTGCTTTAGACAAGGAACGCCTTCGGGCTGCAGACAGGGCTGTAAAGAGTCTAGAAATAGAAGCAAGAGTAAACAGGAGGAGGAACAAGAGGAAGCTGGAAGAGGAGTTTGCAGAGGATGAAGATAATCCATCCTATGGACCTGGAATGCACTAAAAAGTTAATCCAATCTTTGTCGCTCGATTCCCAAAACTTTTATTTTCTCATACTAATTACATGTTTTCTAAGAATCTTCCAAACATATTTGTTTCAAACTTTCAGTAAATGTTACACAGTACCTTCTGCATAATTTAACACAGCCTTTTTCCAAAAAACTGTATATTTTTTAATATATAAATAAAAAATTGCAAAAAAAATGTTGTGAATTTTCATTACATTTGAAAAAAAATCATCTTTAATAACTGAACTAAAATTTTGTAAAATCCCTGTGTTAAGTTGTAGCCCATATTCCAATAAATAATCTGTAAAACGTTCAACTTCCTACCTCAAATACTTTGTGAGGAAAGATGTAATTTATAAGCGTTATTTTAACATTGCAAGTATAGGGCGTTCCGGAGCCCCTTAAAGGCATTCTTGAGTAACATCAACTCACTATGTCCAATCTCAAAGGTAATTAACTGTACTAGCCACAGTCTCACGCAACTGACGTGAAATTTGAATAACCTTTCAAACGTAGAAACACGCTACCAACTTTCTTTTATGTCGCACAACTCAGTCTTGGTGTCGCGATTGTTTTTTCCGTCAGCGTATTTTCGCATTCGAAGGAGAAAGTTTCGGATTGAAATACATCTTAGTTTTAAATATCGTCACATTAACTCGTAATATTCGTGATATTCTTTCCCCTCTTTTGTGATAATACAAAACGAACTGCCATTCTTTCACCTTTTCGACGTACTCCGTCAATTCTATCTGCTAAGGATTCTATACAACGCAACAATGCTCCAGAAATGAACGGACCAATGCAGTTTAGGCAGTCTGTATCGTAAATTTATTGCACATAAGTGTCCTGCCAGTAAAAAGCAGTCTTGGGTTGCCTTCCGCACAACATTTTCTGTTTCTTGGTTCCAGTGTAAGTCGTTCGTAATTGTTATCCCTAAGTATTTAGTTGAATGGACAACATTTACTTTTGCGTGATTTATGGTGTAACCGGAATTTCACAGATTCCTTTCTGTACTCATGTAGAGAATCTCAGACTTTACTGAGGTCAACGGTCACTTTCCATACCTCGCAGGTATCCCGTCTTGCTGTTCGTTTTGATCCTCTGAGGTCTTGACTAGACGGTCAACGACAGCGCCATCTGCAAACAGTCTAACAACGCTGCACAAATTGACTCCCACTTAGGTAGATTAAGAACAGCAGAAAGTCTGTAATTACTTGAAACTTCCTGGCAGATTAAAACTGTGTGCCCGACCGAGACTCGAACTCGGGACCTTTGCCTTTCGCGGGCAAGTGCTCTACCAACTGAGCTACCGAAGCACGACTCACGCCCGGTACTCACAGCCTTACTTCTGCCAGTACCTCGTCTCCTACCTTCCAAACTTTACAGAAGCTCTCCTGCGAAACTTGCAGAACTAGCACTCCTGAAAGAAAGGATATTGCGGAGACATGGCTTAGCCACAGCCTGGGGGATGTTTCCAGAATGAGATTTTCACTCTGCAGCGGAGTGTGCGCTGATATGAAACTTCCTGGCAGATTAAAACTGTGTGCCCGACCGAGACTCGAACTCGGGACCTTTGCCTTTCGCGGGCAAGTGCTCTACCAACTGAGCTACCGAAGCACGACTCACGCCCGGTACTCACAGCCTTACTTCTGCCAGTACCTCGTCTCCTACCTTCCAAACTTTACAGAAGCTCTCCTGCGAAACTTGCAGAACTAGCACTCCTGAAAGAAAGGATATTGCGGAGACATGGCTTAGCCACAGCCTGGGGGATGTTTCCAGAATGAGATTTTCACTCTGCAGCGGAGTGTGCGCTGATATGAAACTTCCTGGCAGATTAAAACTGTGTGCCCGACCGAGACTCGAACTCGGGACCTTTGCCTTTCGCGGGCAAGTGCTCTACCAACTGAGCTACCGAAGCACGACTCACGCCCGGTACTCACAGCCTTACTTCTGCCAGTACCTCGTCTCCTACCTTCCAAACTTTACAGAAGCTCTCCTGCGAAACTTGCAGAACTAGCACTCCTGAAAGAAAGGATATTGCGGAGACATGGCTTAGCCACAGCCTGGGGGATGTTTCCAGAATGAGATTTTCACTCTGCAGCGGAGTGTGCGCTGATATGAAACTTCCTGGCAGATTAAAACTGTGTGCCCGACCGAGACTCGAACTCGGGACCTTTGCCTTTCGCGGGCAAGTGCTCTACCAACTGAGCTACCGAAGCACGACTCACGCCCGGTACTCACAGCCTTACTTCTGCCAGTACCTCGTCTCCTACCTTCCAAACTTTACAGAAGCTCTCCTGCGAAACTTGCAGAACTAGCACTCCTGAAAGAAAGGATATTGCGGAGACATGGCTTAGCCACAGCCTGGGGGATGTTTCCAGAATGAGATTTTCACTCTGCAGCGGAGTGTGCGCTGATATGAAACTTCCTGGCAGATTAAAACTGTGTGCCCGACCGAGACTCGAACTCGGGACCTTTGCCTTTCGCGGGCAAGTGCTCTACCAACTGAGCTACCGAAGCACGACTCACGCCCGGTACTCACAGCCTTACTTCTGCCAGTACCTCGTCTCCTACCTTCCAAACTTTACAGAAGCTCTCCTGCGAAACTTGCAGAACTAGCACTCCTGAAAGAAAGGATATTGCGGAGACATGGCTTAGCCACAGCCTGGGGGATGTTTCCAGAATGAGATTTTCACTCTGCAGCGGAGTGTGCGCTGATATGAAACTTCCTGGCAGATTAAAACTGTGTGCCCGACCGAGACTCGAACTCGGGACCTTTGCCTTTCGCGGGCAAGTGCTCTACCAACTGAGCTACCGAAGCACGACTCACGCCCGGTACTCACAGCCTTACTTCTGCCAGTACCTCGTCTCCTACCTTCCAAACTTTACAGAAGCTCTCCTGCGAAACTTGCAGAACTAGCACTCCTGAAAGAAAGGATATTGCGGAGACATGGCTTAGCCACAGCCTGGGGGATGTTTCCAGAATGAGATTTTCACTCTGCAGCGGAGTGTGCGCTGATATGAAACTTCCTGGCAGATTAAAACTGTGTGCCCGACCGAGACTCGAACTCGGGACCTTTGCCTTTCGCGGGCAAGTGCTCTACCAACTGAGCTACCGAAGCACGCCTCACGCCCGGTACTCACAGCCTTACTTCTGCCAGTACCTCGTCTCCTACCTTCCAAACTTTACAGAAGCTCTCCTGCGAAACTTGCAGAACTAGCACTCCTGAAAGAAAGGATATTGCGGAGACATGGCTTAGCCACAGCCTGGGGGATGTTTCCAGAATGAGATTTTCACTCTGCAGCGGAGTGTGCGCTGATATGAAACTTCCTGGCAGATTAAAACTGTGTGCCCGACCGAGACTCGAACTCGGGACCTTTGCCTTTCGCGGGCAAGTGCTCTACCAACTGAGCTACCGAAGCACGACTCACGCCCGGTACTCACAGCCTTACTTCTGCCAGTACCTCGTCTCCTACCTTCCAAACTTTACAGAAGCTCTCCTGCGAAACTTGCAGAACTAGCACTCCTGAAAGAAAGGATATTGCGGAGACATGGCTTAGCCACAGCCTGGGGGATGTTTCCAGAATGAGATTTTCACTCTGCAGCGGAGTGTGCGCTGATATGAAACTTCCTGGCAGATTAAAACTGTGTGCCCGACCGAGACTCGAACTCGGGACCTTTGCCTTTCGCGGGCAAGTGCTCTACCAACTGAGCTACCGAAGCACGACTCACGCCCGGTACTCACAGCCTTACTTCTGCCAGTACCTCGTCTCCTACCTTCCAAACTTTACAGAAGCTCTCCTGCGAAACTTGCAGAACTAGCACTCCTGAAAGAAAGGATATTGCGGAGACATGGCTTAGCCACAGCCTGGGGGATGTTTCCAGAATGAGATTTTCACTCTGCAGCGGAGTGTGCGCTGATATGAAACTTCCTGGCAGATTAAAACTGTGTGCCCGACCGAGACTCGAACTCGGGACCTTTGCCTTTCGCGGGCAAGTGCTCTACCAACTGAGCTACCGAAGCACGAGCTTCTGTAAAGTTTGGAAGGTAGGAGACGAGGTACTGGCAGAAGTAAGGCTGTGAGTACCGGGCGTGAGTCGTGCTTCGGTAGCTCAGTTGGTAGAGCACTTGCCCGCGAAAGGCAAAGGTCCCGAGTTCGAGTCTCGGTCGGGCACACAGTTTTAATCTGCCAGGAAGTTTCATATCAGCGCACACTCCGCTGCAGAGTGAAAATCTCATTCTGGAAACATCCCCCAGGCTGTGGCTAAGCCATGTCTCCGCAATATCCTTTCTTTCAGGAGTGCTAGTTCTGCAAGTTTCGCAGGAGAGCTTCTGTAAAGTTTGGAAGGTAGGAGACGAGGTACTGGCAGAAGTAAGGCTGTGAGTACCGGGCGTGAGTCGTGCTTCGGTAGCTCAGTTGGTAGAGCACTTGCCCGCGAAAGGCAAAGGTCCCGAGTTCGAGTCTCGGTCGGGCACACAGTTTTAATCTGCCAGGAAGTTTCATATCAGCGCACACTCCGCTGCAGAGTGAAAATCTCATTCTGGAAACATCCCCCAGGCTGTGGCTAAGCCATGTCTCCGCAATATCCTTTCTTTCAGGAGTGCTAGTTCTGCAAGTTTCGCAGGAGAGCTTCTGTAAAGTTTGGAAGGTAGGAGACGAGGTACTGGCAGAAGTAAGGCTGTGAGTACCGGGCGTGAGTCGTGCTTCGGTAGCTCAGTTGGTAGAGCACTTGCCCGCGAAAGGCAAAGGTCCCGAGTTCGAGTCTCGGTCGGGCACACAGTTTTAATCTGCCAGGAAGTTTCATATCAGCGCACACTCCGCTGCAGAGTGAAAATCTCATTCTGGAAACATCCCCCAGGCTGTGGCTAAGCCATGTCTCCGCAATATCCTTTCTTTCAGGAGTGCTAGTTCTGCAAGTTTCGCAGGAGAGCTTCTGTAAAGTTTGGAAGGTAGGAGACGAGGTACTGGCAGAAGTAAGGCTGTGAGTACCGGGCGTGAGTCGTGCTTCGGTAGCTCAGTTGGTAGAGCACTTGCCCGCGAAAGGCAAAGGTCCCGAGTTCGAGTCTCGGTCGGGCACACAGTTTTAATCTGCCAGGAAGTTTCATATCAGCGCACACTCCGCTGCAGAGTGAAAATCTCATTCTGGAAACATCCCCCAGGCTGTGGCTAAGCCATGTCTCCGCAATATCCTTTCTTTCAGGAGTGCTAGTTCTGCAAGTTTCGCAGGAGAGCTTCTGTAAAGTTTGGAAGGTAGGAGACGAGGTACTGGCAGAAGTAAGGCTGTGAGTACCGGGCGTGAGTCGTGCTTCGGTAGCTCAGTTGGTAGAGCACTTGCCCGCGAAAGGCAAAGGTCCCGAGTTCGAGTCTCGGTCGGGCACACAGTTTTAATCTGCCAGGAAGTTTCATATCAGCGCACACTCCGCTGCATAGTGAAAATCTCATTCTGGAAACATCCCCCAGGCTGTGGCTAAGCCATGTCTCCGCAATATCCTTTCTTTCAGGAGTGCTAGTTCTGCAAGTTTCGCAGGAGAGCTTCTGTAAAGTTTGGAAGGTAGGAGACGAGGTACTGGCAGAAGTAAGGCTGTGAGTACCGGGCGTGAGTCGTGCTTCGGTAGCTCAGTTGGTAGAGCACTTGCCCGCGAAAGGCAAAGGTCCCGAGTTCGAGTCTCGGTCGGGCACACAGTTTTAATCTGCCAGGAAGTTTCATATCAGCGCACACTCCGCTGCAGAGTGAAAATCTCATTCTGGAAACATCCCCCAGGCTGTGGCTAAGCCATGTCTCCGCAATATCCTTTCTTTCAGGAGTGCTAGTTCTGCAAGTTTCGCAGGAGAGCTTCTGTAAAGTTTGGAAGGTAGGAGACGAGGTACTGGCAGAAGTAAGGCTGTGAGTACCGGGCGTGAGTCGTGCTTCGGTAGCTCAGTTGGTAGAGCACTTGCCCGCGAAAGGCAAAGGTCCCGAGTTCGAGTCTCGGTCGGGCACACAGTTTTAATCTGCCAGGAAGTTTCATATCAGCGCACACTCCGCTGCAGAGTGAAAATCTCATTCTGGAAACATCCCCCAGGCTGTGGCTAAGCCATGTCTCCGCAATATCCTTTCTTTCAGGAGTGCTAGTTCTGCAAGTTTCGCAGGAGAGCTTCTGTAAAGTTTGGAAGGTAGGAGACGAGGTACTGGCAGAAGTAAGGCTGTGAGTACCGGGCGTGAGTCGTGCTTCGGTAGCTCAGTTGGTAGAGCACTTGCCCGCGAAAGGCAAAGGTCCCGAGTTCGAGTCTCGGTCGGGCACACAGTTTTAATCTGCCAGGAAGTTTCATATCAGCGCACACTCCGCTGCAGAGTGAAAATCTCATTCTGGAAACATCCCCCAGGCTGTGGCTAAGCCATGTCTCCGCAATATCCTTTCTTTCAGGAGTGCTAGTTCTGCAAGTTTCGCAGGAGAGCTTCTGTAAAGTTTGGAAGGTAGGAGACGAGGTACTGGCAGAAGTAAGGCTGTGAGTACCGGGCGTGAGTCGTGCTTCGGTAGCTCAGTTGGTAGAGCACTTGCCCGCGAAAGGCAAAGGTCCCGAGTTCGAGTCTCGGTCGGGCACACAGTTTTAATCTGCCAGGAAGTTTCATATCAGCGCACACTCCGCTGCAGAGTGAAAATCTCATTCTGGAAACATCCCCCAGGCTGTGGCTAAGCCATGTCTCCGCAATATCCTTTCTTTCAGGAGTGCTAGTTCTGCAAGTTTCGCAGGAGAGCTTCTGTAAAGTTTGGAAGGTAGGAGACGAGGTACTGGCAGAAGTAAGGCTGTGAGTACCGGGCGTGAGTCGTGCTTCGGTAGCTCAGTTGGTAGAGCACTTGCCCGCGAAAGGCAAAGGTCCCGAGTTCGAGTCTCGGTCGGGCACACAGTTTTAATCTGCCAGGAAGTTTCATATCAGCGCACACTCCGCTGCAGAGTGAAAATCTCATTCTGGAAACATCCCCCAGGCTGTGGCTAAGCCATGTCTCCGCAATATCCTTTCTTTCAGGAGTGCTAGTTCTGCAAGTTTCGCAGGAGAGCTTCTGTAAAGTTTGGAAGGTAGGAGACGAGGTACTGGCAGAAGTAAGGCTGTGAGTACCGGGCGTGAGTCGTGCTTCGGTAGCTCAGTTGGTAGAGCACTTGCCCGCGAAAGGCAAAGGTCCCGAGTTCGAGTCTCGGTCGGGCACACAGTTTTAATCTGCCAGGAAGTTTCATATCAGCGCACACTCCGCTGCAGAGTGAAAATCTCATTCTGGAAACATCCCCCAGGCTGTGGCTAAGCCATGTCTCCGCAATATCCTTTCTTTCAGGAGTGCTAGTTCTGCAAGTTTCGCAGGAGAGCTTCTGTAAAGTTTGGAAGGTAGGAGACGAGGTACTGGCAGAAGTAAGGCTGTGAGTACCGGGCGTGAGTCGTGCTTCGGTAGCTCAGTTGGTAGAGCACTTGCCCGCGAAAGGCAAAGGTCCCGAGTTCGAGTCTCGGTCGGGCACACAGTTTTAATCTGCCAGGAAGTTTCATATCAGCGCACACTCCGCTGCAGAGTGAAAATCTCATTCTGGAAACATCCCCCAGGCTGTGGCTAAGCCATGTCTCCGGAATATCCTTTCTTTCAGGAGTGCTAGTTCTGCAAGTTTCGCAGGAGAGCTTCTGTAAAGTTTGGAAGGTAGGAGACGAGGTACTGGCAGAAGTAAGGCTGTGAGTACCGGGCGTGAGTCGTGCTTCGGTAGCTCAGTTGGTAGAGCACTTGCCCGCGAAAGGCAAAGGTCCCGAGTTCGAGTCTCGGTCGGGCACACAGTTTTAATCTGCCAGGAAGTTTCATATCAGCGCACACTCCGCTGCAGAGTGAAAATCTCATTCTGGAAACATCCCCCAGGCTGTGGCTAAGCCATGTCTCCGCAATATCCTTTCTTTCAGGAGTGCTAGTTCTGCAAGTTTCGCAGGAGAGCTTCTGTAAAGTTTGGAAGGTAGGAGACGAGGTACTGGCAGAAGTAAGGCTGTGAGTACCGGGCGTGAGTCGTGCTTCGGTAGCTCAGTTGGTAGAGCACTTGCCCGCGAAAGGCAAAGGTCCCGAGTTCGAGTCTCGGTCGGGCACACAGTTTTAATCTGCCAGGAAGTTTCATATCAGCGCACACTCCGCTGCAGAGTGAAAATCTCATTCTGGAAACATCCCCCAGGCTGTGGCTAAGCCATGTCTCCGCAATATCCTTTCTTTCAGGAGTGCTAGTTCTGCAAGTTTCGCAGGAGAGCTTCTGTAAAGTTTGGAAGGTAGGAGACGAGGTACTGGCAGAAGTAAGGCTGTGAGTACCGGGCGTGAGTCGTGCTTCGGTAGCTCAGTTGGTAGAGCACTTGCCCGCGAAAGGCAAAGGTCCCGAGTTCGAGTCTCGGTCGGGCACACAGTTTTAATCTGCCAGGAAGTTTCATATCAGCGCACACTCCGCTGCAGAGTGAAAATCTCATTCTGGAAACATCCCCCAGGCTGTGGCTAAGCCATGTCTCCGCAATATCCTTTCTTTCAGGAGTGCTAGTTCTGCAAGTTTCGCAGGAGAGCTTCTGTAAAGTTTGGAAGGTAGGAGACGAGGTACTGGCAGAAGTAAGGCTGTGAGTACCGGGCGTGAGTCGTGCTTCGGTAGCTCAGTTGGTAGAGCACTTGCCCGCGAAAGGCAAAGGTCCCGAGTTCGAGTCTCGGTCGGGCACACAGTTTTAATCTGCCAGGAAGTTTCATATCAGCGCACACTCCGCTGCAGAGTGAAAATCTCATTCTGGAAACATCCCCCAGGCTGTGGCTAAGCCATGTCTCCGCAATATCCTTTCTTTCAGGAGTGCTAGTTCTGCAAGTTTCGCAGGAGAGCTTCTGTAAAGTTTGGAAGGTAGGAGACGAGGTACTGGCAGAAGTAAGGCTGTGAGTACCGGGCGTGAGTCGTGCTTCGGTAGCTCAGTTGGTAGAGCACTTGCCCGCGAAAGGCAAAGGTCCCGAGTTCGAGTCTCGGTCGGGCACACAGTTTTAATCTGCCAGGAAGTTTCATATCAGCGCACACTCCGCTGCAGAGTGAAAATCTCATTCTGGAAACATCCCCCAGGCTGTGGCTAAGCCATGTCTCCGCAATATCCTTTCTTTCAGGAGTGCTAGTTCTGCAAGTTTCGCAGGAGAGCTTCTGTAAAGTTTGGAAGGTAGGAGACGAGGTACTGGCAGAAGTAAGGCTGTGAGTACCGGGCGTGAGTCGTGCTTCGGTAGCTCAGTTGGTAGAGCACTTGCCCGCGAAAGGCAAAGGTCCCGAGTTCGAGTCTCGGTCGGGCACACAGTTTTAATCTGCCAGGAAGTTTCATATCAGCGCACACTCCGCTGCAGAGTGAAAATCTCATTCTGGAAACATCCCCCAGGCTGTGGCTAAGCCATGTCTCCGCAATATCCTTTCTTTCAGGAGTGCTAGTTCTGCAAGTTTCGCAGGAGAGCTTCTGTAAAGTTTGGAAGGTAGGAGACGAGGTACTGGCAGAAGTAAGGCTGTGAGTACCGGGCGTGAGTCGTGCTTCGGTAGCTCAGTTGGTAGAGCACTTGCCCGCGAAAGGCAAAGGTCCCGAGTTCGAGTCTCGGTCGGGCACACAGTTTTAATCTGCCAGGAAGTTTCATATCAGCGCACACTCCGCTGCAGAGTGAAAATCTCATTCTGGAAACATCCCCCAGGCTGTGGCTAAGCCATGTCTCCGCAATATCCTTTCTTTCAGGAGTGCTAGTTCTGCAAGTTTCGCAGGAGAGCTTCTGTAAAGTTTGGAAGGTAGGAGACGAGGTACTGGCAGAAGTAAGGCTGTGAGTACCGGGCGTGAGTCGTGCTTCGGTAGCTCAGTTGGTAGAGCACTTGCCCGCGAAAGGCAAAGGTCCCGAGTTCGAGTCTCGGTCGGGCACACAGTTTTAATCTGCCAGGAAGTTTCATATCAGCGCACACTCCGCTGCAGAGTGAAAATCTCATTCTGGAAACATCCCCCAGGCTGTGGCTAAGCCATGTCTCCGCAATATCCTTTCTTTCAGGAGTGCTAGTTCTGCAAGTTTCGCAGGAGAGCTTCTGTAAAGTTTGGAAGGTAGGAGACGAGGTACTGGCAGAAGTAAGGCTGTGAGTACCGGGCGTGAGTCGTGCTTCGGTAGCTCAGTTGGTAGAGCACTTGCCCGCGAAAGGCAAAGGTCCCGAGTTCGAGTCTCGGTCGGGCACACAGTTTTAATCTGCCAGGAAGTTTCATATCAGCGCACACTCCGCTGCAGAGTGAAAATCTCATTCTGGAAACATCCCCCAGGCTGTGGCTAAGCCATGTCTCCGCAATATCCTTTCTTTCAGGAGTGCTAGTTCTGCAAGTTTCGCAGGAGAGCTTCTGTAAAGTTTGGAAGGTAGGAGACGAGGTACTGGCAGAAGTAAGGCTGTGAGTACCGGGCGTGAGTCGTGCTTCGGTAGCTCAGTTGGTAGAGCACTTGCCCGCGAAAGGCAAAGGTCCCGAGTTCGAGTCTCGGTCGGGCACACAGTTTTAATCTGCCAGGAAGTTTCATATCAGCGCACACTCCGCTGCAGAGTGAAAATCTCATTCTGGAAACATCCCCCAGGCTGTGGCTAAGCCATGTCTCCGCAATATCCTTTCTTTCAGGAGTGCTAGTTCTGCAAGTTTCGCAGGAGAGCTTCTGTAAAGTTTGGAAGGTAGGAGACGAGGTACTGGCAGAAGTAAGGCTGTGAGTACCGGGCGTGAGTCGTGCTTCGGTAGCTCAGTTGGTAGAGCACTTGCCCGCGAAAGGCAAAGGTCCCGAGTTCGAGTCTCGGTCGGGCACACAGTTTTAATCTGCCAGGAAGTTTCATATCAGCGCACACTCCGCTGCAGAGTGAAAATCTCATTCTGGAAACATCCCCCAGGCTGTGGCTAAGCCATGTCTCCGCAATATCCTTTCTTTCAGGAGTGCTAGTTCTGCAAGTTTCGCAGGAGAGCTTCTGTAAAGTTTGGAAGGTAGGAGACGAGGTACTGGCAGAAGTAAGGCTGTGAGTACCGGGCGTGAGTCGTGCTTCGGTAGCTCAGTTGGTAGAGCACTTGCCCGCGAAAGGCAAAGGTCCCGAGTTCGAGTCTCGGTCGGGCACACAGTTTTAATCTGCCAGGAAGTTTCATATCAGCGCACACTCCGCTGCAGAGTGAAAATCTCATTCTGGAAACATCCCCCAGGCTGTGGCTAAGCCATGTCTCCGCAATATCCTTTCTTTCAGGAGTGCTAGTTCTGCAAGTTTCGCAGGAGAGCTTCTGTAAAGTTTGGAAGGTAGGAGACGAGGTACTGGCAGAAGTAAGGCTGTGAGTACCGGGCGTGAGTCGTGCTTCGGTAGCTCAGTTGGTAGAGCACTTGCCCGCGAAAGGCAAAGGTCCCGAGTTCGAGTCTCGGTCGGGCACACAGTTTTAATCTGCCAGGAAGTTTCATATCAGCGCACACTCCGCTGCAGAGTGAAAATCTCATTCTGGAAACATCCCCCAGGCTGTGGCTAAGCCATGTCTCCGCAATATCCTTTCTTTCAGGAGTGCTAGTTCTGCAAGTTTCGCAGGAGAGCTTCTGTAAAGTTTGGAAGGTAGGAGACGAGGTACTGGCAGAAGTAAGGCTGTGAGTACCGGGCGTGAGTCGTGCTTCGGTAGCTCAGTTGGTAGAGCACTTGCCCGCGAAAGGCAAAGGTCCCGAGTTCGAGTCTCGGTCGGGCACACAGTTTTAATCTGCCAGGAAGTTTCATATCAGCGCACACTCCGCTGCAGAGTGAAAATCTCATTCTGGAAACATCCCCCAGGCTGTGGCTAAGCCATGTCTCCGCAATATCCTTTCTTTCAGGAGTGCTAGTTCTGCAAGTTTCGCAGGAGAGCTTCTGTAAAGTTTGGAAGGTAGGAGACGAGGTACTGGCAGAAGTAAGGCTGTGAGTACCGGGCGTGAGTCGTGCTTCGGTAGCTCAGTTGGTAGAGCACTTGCCCGCGAAAGGCAAAGGTCCCGAGTTCGAGTCTCGGTCGGGCACACAGTTTTAATCTGCCAGGAAGTTTCATATCAGCGCACACTCCGCTGCAGAGTGAAAATCTCATTCTGGAAACATCCCCCAGGCTGTGGCTAAGCCATGTCTCCGCAATATCCTTTCTTTCAGGAGTGCTAGTTCTGCAAGTTTCGCAGGAGAGCATCTGTAAAGTTTGGAAGGTAGGAGACGAGGTACTGGCAGAAGTAAGGCTGTGAGTACCGGGCGTGAGTCGTGCTTCGGTAGCTCAGTTGGTAGAGCACTTGCCCGCGAAAGGCAAAGGTCCCGAGTTCGAGTCTCGGTCGGGCACACAGTTTTAATCTGCCAGGAAGTTTCATATCAGCGCACACTCCGCTGCAGAGTGAAAATCTCATTCTGGAAACATCCCCCAGGCTGTGGCTAAGCCATGTCTCCGCAATATCCTTTCTTTCAGGAGTGCTAGTTCTGCAAGTTTCGCAGGAGAGCTTCTGTAAAGTTTGGAAGGTAGGAGACGAGGTACTGGCAGAAGTAAGGCTGTGAGTACCGGGCGTGAGTCGTGCTTCGGTAGCTCAGTTGGTAGAGCACTTGCCCGCGAAAGGCAAAGGTCCCGAGTTCGAGTCTCGGTCGGGCACACAGTTTTAATCTGCCAGGAAGTTTCATATCAGCGCACACTCCGCTGCAGAGTGAAAATCTCATTCTGGAAACATCCCCCAGGCTGTGGCTAAGCCATGTCTCCGCAATATCCTTTCTTTCAGGAGTGCTAGTTCTGCAAGTTTCGCAGGAGAGCTTCTGTAAAGTTTGGAAGGTAGGAGACGAGGTACTGGCAGAAGTAAGGCTGTGAGTACCGGGCGTGAGTCGTGCTTCGGTAGCTCAGTTGGTAGAGCACTTGCCCGCGAAAGGCAAAGGTCCCGAGTTCGAGTCTCGGTCGGGCACACAGTTTTAATCTGCCAGGAAGTTTCATATCAGCGCACACTCCGCTGCAGAGTGAAAATCTCATTCTGGAAACATCCCCCAGGCTGTGGCTAAGCCATGTCTCCGCAATATCCTTTCTTTCAGGAGTGCTAGTTCTGCAAGTTTCGCAGGAGAGCTTCTGTAAAGTTTGGAAGGTAGGAGACGAGATACTGGCAGAAGTAAGGCTGTGAGTACCGGGCGTGAGTCGTGCTTCGGTAGCTCAGTTGGTAGAGCACTTGCCCGCGAAAGGCAAAGGTCCCGAGTTCGAGTCTCGGTCGGGCACACAGTTTTAATCTGCCAGGAAGTTTCATATCAGCGCACACTCCGCTGCAGAGTGAAAATCTCATTCTGGAAACATCCCCCAGGCTGTGGCTAAGCCATGTCTCCGCAATATCCTTTCTTTCAGGAGTGCTAGTTCTGCAAGTTTCGCAGGAGAGCTTCTGTAAAGTTTGGAAGGTAGGAGACGAGGTACTGGCAGAAGTAAGGCTGTGAGTACCGGGCGTGAGTCGTGCTTCGGTAGCTCAGTTGGTAGAGCACTTGCCCGCGAAAGGCAAAGGTCCCGAGTTCGAGTCTCGGTCGGGCACACAGTTTTAATCTGCCAGGAAGTTTCATATCAGCGCACACTCCGCTGCAGAGTGAAAATCTCATTCTGGAAACATCCCCCAGGCTGTGGCTAAGCCATGTCTCCGCAATATCCTTTCTTTCAGGAGTGCTAGTTCTGCAAGTTTCGCAGGAGAGCTTCTGTAAAGTTTGGAAGGTAGGAGACGAGGTACTGGCAGAAGTAAGGCTGTGAGTACCGGGCGTGAGTCGTGCTTCGGTAGCTCAGTTGGTAGAGCACTTGCCCGCGAAAGGCAAAGGTCCCGAGTTCGAGTCTCGGTCGGGCACACAGTTTTAATCTGCCAGGAAGTTTCATATCAGCGCACACTCCGCTGCAGAGTGAAAATCTCATTCTGGAAACATCCCCCAGGCTGTGGCTAAGCCATGTCTCCGCAATATCCTTTCTTTCAGGAGTGCTAGTTCTGCAAGTTTCGCAGGAGAGCTTCTGTAAAGTTTGGAAGGTAGGAGACGAGGTACTGGCAGAAGTAAGGCTGTGAGTACCGGGCGTGAGTCGTGCTTCGGTAGCTCAGTTGGTAGAGCACTTGCCCGCGAAAGGCAAAGGTCCCGAGTTCGAGTCTCGGTCGGGCACACAGTTTTAATCTGCCAGGAAGTTTCATATCAGCGCACACTCCGCTGCAGAGTGAAAATCTCATTCTGGAAACATCCCCCAGGCTGTGGCTAAGCCATGTCTCCGCAATATCCTTTCTTTCAGGAGTGCTAGTTCTGCAAGTTTCGCAGGAGAGCTTCTGTAAAGTTTGGAAGGTAGGAGACGAGGTACTGGCAGAAGTAAGGCTGTGAGTACCGGGCGTGAGTCGTGCTTCGGTAGCTCAGTTGGTAGAGCACTTGCCCGCGAAAGGCAAAGGTCCCGAGTTCGAGTCTCGGTCGGGCACACAGTTTTAATCTGCCAGGAAGTTTCATATCAGTGCACACTCCGCTGCAGAGTGAAAATCTCATTCTGGAAACATCCCCCAGGCTGTGGCTAAGCCATGTCTCCGCAATATCCTTTCTTTCAGGAGTGCTAGTTCTGCAAGTTTCGCAGGAGAGCTTCTGTAAAGTTTGGAAGGTAGGAGACGAGGTACTGGCAGAAGTAAGGCTGTGAGTACCGGGCGTGAGTCGTGCTTCGGTAGCTCAGTTGGTAGAGCACTTGCCCGCGAAAGGCAAAGGTCCCGAGTTCGAGTCTCGGTCGGGCACACAGTTTTAATCTGCCAGGAAGTTTCATATCAGCGCACACTCCGCTGCAGAGTGAAAATCTCATTCTGGAAACATCCCCCAGGCTGTGGCTAAGCCATGTCTCCGCAATATCCTTTCTTTCAGGAGTGCTAGTTCTGCAAGTTTCGCAGGAGAGCTTCTGTAAAGTTTGGAAGGTAGGAGACGAGGTACTGGCAGAAGTAAGGCTGTGAGTACCGGGCGTGAGTCGTGCTTCGGTAGCTCAGTTGGTAGAGCACTTGCCCGCGAAAGGCAAAGGTCCCGAGTTCGAGTCTCGGTCGGGCACACAGTTTTAATCTGCCAGGAAGTTTCATATCAGCGCACACTCCGCTGCAGAGTGAAAATCTCATTCTGGAAACATCCCCCAGGCTGTGGCTAAGCCATGTCTCCGCAATATCCTTTCTTTCAGGAGTGCTAGTTCTGCAAGTTTCGCAGGAGAGCTTCTGTAAAGTTTGGAAGGTAGGAGACGAGGTACTGGCAGAAGTAAGGCTGTGAGTACCGGGCGTGAGTCGTGCTTCGGTAGCTCAGTTGGTAGAGCACTTGCCCGCGAAAGGCAAAGGTCCCGAGTTCGAGTCTCGGTCGGGCACACAGTTTTAATCTGCCAGGAAGTTTCATATCAGCGCACACTCCGCTGCAGAGTGAAAATCTCATTCTGGAAACATCCCCCAGGCTGTGGCTAAGCCATGTCTCCGCAATATCCTTTCTTTCAGGAGTGCTAGTTCTGCAAGTTTCGCAGGAGAGCTTCTGTAAAGTTTGGAAGGTAGGAGACGAGGTACTGGCAGAAGTAAGGCTGTGAGTACCGGGCGTGAGTCGTGCTTCGGTAGCTCAGTTGGTAGAGCACTTGCCCGCGAAAGGCAAAGGTCCCGAGTTCGAGTCTCGGTCGGGCACACAGTTTTAATCTGCCAGGAAGTTTCATATCAGCGCACACTCCGCTGCAGAGTGAAAATCTCATTCTGGAAACATCCCCCAGGCTGTGGCTAAGCCATGTCTCCGCAATATCCTTTCTTTCAGGAGTGCTAGTTCTGCAAGTTTCGCAGGAGAGCTTCTGTAAAGTTTGGAAGGTAGGAGACGAGGTACTGGCAGAAGTAAGGCTGTGAGTACCGGGCGTGAGTCGTGCTTCGGTAGCTCAGTTGGTAGAGCACTTGCCCGCGAAAGGCAAAGGTCCCGAGTTCGAGTCTCGGTCGGGCACACAGTTTTAATCTGCCAGGAAGTTTCATATCAGCGCACACTCCGCTGCAGAGTGAAAATCTCATTCTGGAAACATCCCCCAGGCTGTGGCTAAGCCATGTCTCCGCAATATCCTTTCTTTCAGGAGTGCTAGTTCTGCAAGTTTCGCAGGAGAGCTTCTGTAAAGTTTGGAAGGTAGGAGACGAGGTACTGGCAGAAGTAAGGCTGTGAGTACCGGGCGTGAGTCGTGCTTCGGTAGCTCAGTTGGTAGAGCACTTGCCCGCGAAAGGCAAAGGTCCCGAGTTCGAGTCTCGGTCGGGCACACAGTTTTAATCTGCCAGGAAGTTTCATATCAGCGCACACTCCGCTGCAGAGTGAAAATCTCATTCTGGAAACATCCCCCAGGCTGTGGCTAAGCCATGTCTCCGCAATATCCTTTCTTTCAGGAGTGCTAGTTCTGCAAGTTTCGCAGGAGAGCTTCTGTAAAGTTTGGAAGGTAGGAGACGAGGTACTGGCAGAAGTAAGGCTGTGAGTACCGGGCGTGAGTCGTGCTTCGGTAGCTCAGTTGGTAGAGCACTTGCCCGCGAAAGGCAAAGGTCCCGAGTTCGAGTCTCGGTCGGGCACACAGTTTTAATCTGCCAGGAAGTTTCATATCAGCGCACACTCCGCTGCAGAGTGAAAATCTCATTCTGTAATTACTTCCTTGCGGAACGCTTGATATGGCTCTGATTTCACTGGCTGACTTTCAGTCAGTTATTACGAACAGCGACTTTTCAGACAGGAAATCCCGAATCCTGTGTTACTAAGACACACAGATTAATTAGAGGCTGCTTGTGAGGAACGGCGTCAAAAGTGCTCTGCAAATTTAGAAGTGCGGAATGAACTTCGGATCTCCTATCGATAATGCTTACTACTTCGTGTAAATAAAGAGCCAGTAGCGCATGAATTATATTTTCTGAATCTCTGCTTCCTATGTGCTAATAGATCGTTTCCTTCGATATATTCTTATTATTCGAAAACAATACATGTTCCGAAAGTCTACTGCAAATTGATGTCGGTAATACGAATCTATAATTCAGCGTATTACGCTTATTTACCTTCGTGTGTGTTGTTGTGAACTGTGCTACTTCCACGTTTCTTCGTCAAGTGAGCGGTTGCATATGACAGTCAAAAATGGAGTTAATTCAACAAAAAACTCTGAAAGGAATCCAATTGGTATACAGTCTGTTAAGGTTGGTGGAAGACCTGTATTCATTATCTTTACCCTTTTGTGGTCGATGGGAGACATACGTCCCACTAATAAACACGCATTTATGAGCATTGGGACACTATTTCAGTTCTGCTTGGTTCTATCATCCAGACAACGGCTTTCGAAACTAACAGAAAGACACCATGGACTAGGGGTAGATATAAGGCTGTGAGGGATCAAACTGGGCAGGGTATGTTTACAGCTATCACAGAGCGTTTGTTTCATTAAAATCAGGTCAGATCCTCCGTTATAAGGACGTCTGAAGTAACTAACTGTGCAGTCTTATTCAATTCTTATTCATCATATATTTTGTTTTTGAACATTACTGCACTCCTAAATTCTGCTGGTTTGTACATAATTTGTAATTAGGAGGACGTACATGCCCCAGCCAACTTCCAAGAATCAACCAAACCTTGGTATGTAATATGTCTAAACCATACTGAAATTTTATGTGGAATATCTGGGTGCGATATTTTATTTTATTTAACTGATGAATTCTTCTCGGGTTATCACCCGAGTGCCACCACTCGGCTGATAACCCGAGAAGAATTCATCATTGGAATACGCCGAGAAAGACTGCAATCGGATATGTTTTTAACTGTCTCGGGAATAAATGAGCTTTGATGCTAATTTATTACATTTTTTCCATATTTTCAATCTTTCTGAAATCACTGTACAGACAAAAATTCAACTCTGAAAAACCTTGGTTCATATGCAGTCATAAACCCAGTTAGGTTTGTAGGACACACGTCTACAACCTCACCTATTTTCAAAATCGGCCAACTTAAAATTTTTTTGTAGTGTAAATGTACTATTGGCCATAACGTAATGTAATTTTTAACTTTCATCTTTCGAATCTCAGTAACATAAATTTTAACCACTAAATGGTTAAGCAGGCTTGTTACCTCGAGGGATTCTGAATCTAAGTTACTCACGCTGGCATCTGTTCTCGATGCGAATTCTGGAATATTTACTAGGCCATCTTTGTTGAAGGACTTTCGGAAAACTGTTATTACTAACTTCACTATAGTTGTGCTGTCATCACTAACACTTCCGTCGCCATCGCGCAGTGAAGATAATGATTGTGTTTTCTTGCTGATATTCTTTGCATACGACCATAATCTCTCTGGATTTTCAGCCAGATTTTGAGACAGAGCCTCGTTGTTGATACTAGTAAAAGTATTACATTAAAGTCTATACTAAATTTCGAATTTATGTAAATCTCCAATCTTGGAGATTTTGTATTCTTTCAAATCTGGCACGTTTAACTCGTTTCTTCAGAAACTTTGTCCTTGCTTCTTTTGTGTCCCATGTAGGATGTCCTCCGTCTCTTATTAATTTACTTGGTATGAAACTTGAAATTGCCATTAACATTAATTCTGTATATTTAATCCACGTCTGCTGTATGCTTATACAGTTTGTTTGGAAGCCAGATTGTCTCTTCGTAAGAACGTCACATAGGAAGACGTGAAGAAAATTTTTATCTTCTCCTTTTAAATAGCTATATTTTGCATTTATTTTTAGTTTATTTCGATGTTACGGTATTTGGTCTTCATTCAAAGATCTAGCGGTCACTGATCCCTGTATGCATCATTATGCTATGTATTTGCTTAGGATTGTTTGTTGGTAAGAGGTATAGTGAACTGTCGCAAACAAAGCATTTAATAAATCTCACATCGTGTTTCAAGCCTAGCACCGATTTTAACCTGTATTTCCTCCAACACATTGACGTAGACTGAAAGTATCACCGACCATAATTGTATGAGTTGGTAGAATATTCAAAATGAGACGCAAATTTTCCTTGAAGCTTTCAGGAACAACATCATCTGAGTTGAGAGTCAGTAAAAGGAGCCAATTATTAATTTATTCTGGTTTTCTAGTGTAGCTAAGTCACAGTAGCTAGCTACTTCAATTTCAGTACATGTTAAACTACTTCTAACCGCAACAAACATCCCAAAAACTACAGAATATAATCCATCCTTCCTCATCACCGCTCGGTCCTTGAAAGGAACTGCCGGTGAACTTATCTCCAGGTTTAGCCAGCATTTAATAGCTATAATGATTTCTGCTTCAGGGTCCTCTGTAAGTGCTTTTAGTTCTTCCCAGATACAGATACGACAATTTACAATTTCTGCACCGATGTTTCTTATGTCTGCTCTCATTCTGTGTTTGACCTTCGCGTTTGAGACTGGACTCCTGTTTGTACGTTACCGAGACGCTCTAGCATAAAACACGGCCCAGTTCTCTCCATACAGTCCCCTCTATCCGAATAACCGCCTCTTGTGTGTAACGGACTCTCGGTGTGTTTAGTGGTTCGCGACAACTCTTCACCCTACGACGCAAGTCAAGGTGCCTGCAGACCATAAACGTGGTCCTTAAGAGTAAATTCAGTTGTAATACTTCATTGTAACATATACGGCTAGTGATCCATAAGTGTAGAACCAATCTTTTAAAAAAGAAACATATGAATAAACAGAAATTTGTCAAGCAATACGAGATGGGAACCGTCATCTTGTATGCAAATTGTAATTTTCAGATGGAAAGTAGGTTATATGACAAGCCAAACAGATACAGAATTTAAGCCAGAAAAACAATTATATCTCTAATTTGAGCTTGGCTTTATTCATTCCTGACTTATGCTGAATTTTGTACAGAATAAGTCAAATCTCTAATGAACTTGTGGTCGAATATACGCTAAACACTAAAATACTAACAAAGCAAATGCTGCTGGCAACACATGTATGCTGCAGGACATGCTCAATGAATTATGCAGCACTTTGTGAGGTCTGTTTTTATCTGTTCCACCCATATCCCATAGACTTTAGCCATTACAGTGCTCTTAGGATGCGGTCTTCTGCCCGCTGATGTTGAGTTAATGTGTAATGACATGGATGCAGTTTTTCTTCGCGCACACTTCAGCAACCAGTCTTTGAGATATCTGGAACAGCCCTGCAATATCACGGGTACTTCGCGGAAGTGACTGGTGAACGGTTTCAAGAATCGCGTCCTCTGTTTGTGGAGTACATGTAGTACTTGGACAACCCATTCCATTACCAGTGGGCGAAGATTCCGGAATTACCGAAGGCGTTACTCCAGGCGAGGAAATACATTCTTCTATGGATGGCGCCTTTGAGGGTACCGTACAGTACTCGAACGGGACAGCAGCAGCTTGGTTATCGGGTGCACCAAGCAGGAAAATCATATCGCCATACTCATCGCTTGTGCACTCCATCAGGAAGCCACCCTACGTGAACTTGACAGGACAAGCTATGGTTGTGCACTGCGCAGTTAGCAGGCGCATGCGGTTTAATGGATCCCACTGTCATGTGATACGCTATTGTCATGTGAAAAAATAATGTCCTGCTTATAAACGACGAGAATTACGGAATGGAGGTTTAAAAATTAAAAGAAAAGGACCTGGTGATTATTCGAACCGTAGCACCATGGCGGATGTGGGTTTGATGTCCCAGAAGTCTACTTATGGAACTACGACGGCTGGGTACGGTTGCTGGGAGTGGCACAAGTTCCTTTACATATTCCGATGTGCTGGACGATGTTAATGTTGCCAAGTCCTCGTTTTCGTACTTATATTTTCAAAATTTGATTTTAATTGATAAACTTTTGTCTTCAGTGTGGATGAGGAATCGCATTTAGGCTTCAAATTGCGGGATTTTTTCTCTATCCTGTACATGTCTATGTGAAATGAAATTGATGGGAAAGTTCAGCCACCGCGTTGCAAACTGACGCCACACTGAGCGACTTGCATGTCGATAATGATCAAAACAACCACATCTAGTCCCCAAGCGGAGGAAACCTACGTACCAGGCCGGGAATCGAACCCATCCCACTCTGTGGCTGTCAGACGCGCTGACCACTCAGCTAAGATGGCGGCTTGAAGAAATATCAGTTCATTCTTACAAATTTAAGTATCTCGATTTGTTCAAATCTACATATTTCCTGATATTGATTTAATAAAATCGAAAACGAACACCTTGAAAATAGAGAAAGGAATAGAAAGAAAACATCTATGTGGTAACCGAAAAGCAGTCTTCAGTTGTATTGTAACTACGACCATCGTTGCCAACACATTGTCTTTGAGATATCACACCATAGCTGCAAATAAAGGCAAAAGTACTTCTAGTATCCAAATGAAAGCACTTGATTGATATTCAGAACGTGGAACACCTAATATCAAATTTGCATTGTAATAGAGAGCGCTGAAGAAATTTGATTCCGCAAACTCCACTCTACATAATGTTCACGGAAGCCTTTCAGGTCTTATAAAGTGTGGCTAATAGAACTGAAAAAAAAATGTCTGCTTTATCTGTTAGCGTCTACCTTGGAACTGTCCACGTCAGTTTGTCAGTTTGTGAAGCGGCAGTGCTTATCAGCAAGGACTGAACACGCCAAGTCCACAGCCCGAAAGAGGTAATGTCGCTGCTTGCGTGAGCACCTCTTGTTTTGTTTGCTGTACATGAAGTCTTGATGTTAGGTCAGCGAATATATCCTTTCACGTTTCTTGTTGTCTATTCTTCGCCGTAAGAGAAGTGCGTATTTGTGAACCTGAACCATGCATCATAACGTTCTCTTCAAAATACGTACTTCTGTATAAGAAGTAATCGTCGCTCTTTGTACCTACGAGGCCGTGCTGAAAAGTAATGTCTCCGAATTTTTCGCTCTTTTCTCAGTATCGTTTGAGGTATTACATGTCGTGGTCATTATTCGGTCGACTTTTACGCCTCGCTGACGCAAGTTACAAACCTCTGCTTCTAAAAGGCCGCAAACTGAAGCTGTAACATGGCGTTTTGTAATGTAACTATGTCGGTGCGTGAGAAACAGCACCCTGTAATCTAATTTCGAATTCGACGAGTTCGTCCACAGGCGGAACATTCTCACCTTAAGCACGAAAATGCAAGATCACACACTAGCGCTGCGACGTCGGCAACAATCTGACGCCTTGGATTCCTGTCATCGATCATCCTCCATAGTGCCGACTTAACCCCATCCGATTTTCATCTGTTTCCAGAACCTAAATAACACTTTCGAGGACTTTGCTAGTGATGACGAGGTGCAATGAGAGGTGGTAGCTCCGGCAGCAACGTCAATCATTCTACAGTGATGGTATCAACAAACTGGTCTGTCGTTGCGAGAAATGTGTCCGTTACCAGGGAAACTAAGTTGAGAAATAAATATGCAGAAATGTAGAAGAAAGATGTAGAATGTTAATAACGTTTGTTTTGTTTAAAAAGCTTTAGGAGTTTTCATATACAAAAGTCAGACGCATTACTTTTCAGAACGCCTTCCTACTTTGGACAAAGGAACGTCAGAAACCAGTTGACAGCACTGTGCTTAGTACGTTGCATAGACTTCCTGGTCATAGTAGAAAGACCCACCACGATGCTCCAGAACTGGAATACGTCTACGTAGCCGAGGATGTTAACTCATGTTAGCAGTGACTCATAGGTGCTGTTGGAATTTCGATGGAGGAAGAAACGCCAGTGTTTGACCGACAGCGGAAGGCCAGATATTGTACACGATCCCCAAACTAAGCTCCAGTCTTACAGGTAAAACCCCTTATATCTTTGCCATACTATAGTATTGGTTAAAAACAGTCTTGGTTGCAATTTTAGTTTTTTATTTTTCAACGACGCGTTTCGCCTTCTTTAGGCGTCTTCAGGTTATCTACATAGAAAACAGAACAAATACATCTATTTAAGAATCGTGATCACGTTGTGCAGACTTGGATAACCTATAAGCATGTATAAACAGATCACCTAATGAAAGAGCAAATACCTTAATTTGGTATTCCTTAGAAGAATCCTTTGGTCAGTGTAGCCAAAGGGCATCGTCGAATATATTAGGCCAACATCGCCTTCGTTAACCTCAGTAGGCGATGTTGGTATTTGCTCTTTCATTAAGTGATCTGTTTATACATGCTTATAGGTTATCCAAGTCTGCACAACGCGATCGCGATTCTTAAATATATTTGTTCTCTGTTTTCTATGTAGATAACCTGAAGATGCCTAAATAAGGCGAAAAAAATAAAAATAAAAATAAAAAAATAAAATTTCAACGAAGACTGTCTTTAACTAATACTGTTAAACACTGGTTTGCTGTATGCCACATATGGGTTGAAAGAATTTCTATCTTTGCAATAGCTCATGAAGAAACGAGAAACAGCCAGACTATGTGCTGGCACCGGATTCCAGCCTCTACGTTCATTCCGGCAGCCATTAATGAGAAAACATAACCACCATTCATCACCGTCACCCACAACTCTACTTGACATACTACCCTAAGAAATAAAGAAACCTTTGTCAGAATTGTCTTCCTCTGACGTAAATGAAGAATGAAATGAAGAATGTTACAACTGGTAATTATCAAACTTTGTCGCTATGTCTATCACATACGGGACATTAAATAATTAAACTTTCATTTATTTGGGAGCTGATGTCCATCATCAGTATCAAACGTTTCTGATACTATGCGTACAGACAGTAAAACGGCATTCTAAGGACGCATGGATAATAAGGCGACAACCCTCACGTATTCGTTATGGAACGGAAGCAGACTCCGAATGTCATCTGGAGGATTTTCTTGCCATGCCTGCAACACATTGTGTGTCAATTGAACAAGAGTTCTGGCTTGAGGCTGGTATGAAAGTGTGCGTCTTCCCATCTCAACTTCAATCTCACTCACCCAGACAGGTATAGTAGGGACTGCAGTAAGCGCAGATTACAAACCACCGTGTAACGCGGCATTTTTCACATTAATTAACATTGTCGGAGGCCAAAGAAGTTTTAAGTGACAGATACAGCTCCTAGGATTACATGATACATATTCTTCTTAGCTATAATTTTTTTACATTTTTGTACTCAAAATACACTTAAATTTCTTAGTTTTTAATGAAAAATAAGATATAAGAATAAAAAGATGCTACATCAAGGCGAATAAGATCTTAAAATGAAGCACTACACATTCACGAAAAATTGAATGATCTGCATTGTGAAAGATTAGTTGGGAGAGGGAAAGTTACGCGTTCTGCAGTTGGCTCTGCAGATTACGACAATTGGAAATCAGAGGACAAACAATGGCGTTTTTGGAGTCGCGTTTGCGGATAGTGTAAGTAATCGAGGTGTTCACAGTGAGCGAGGAGAGATAGGAAACCAAGATAAAACATGGCTGCATAAGATGCTTCAGCACACGTCGCACGGAACTTGCAAGTACTCGGACTATACAAAATCATTCATCCATTTTGAACATTTCAAACATCTCACTCGGTCACTGATGAATTATTCATCGGCATTTTAATTTTCGTATTTGTTACTGCTGTATCATATACTTGGCATTTGATAGGTAACTTTTTGAGCTGAAATAGCTTTTATGAATTGGTAGGTTTCTGGAAACAAGTGCAAGTTTTACTTGCATAACCAATGATGAGATACACGATGCTCAGGTAAATGTTTCCTTTAAATTCCAGAACCTCATATGAACTCCAGAGAATATCGTTGCCAATATTCTGTTTCTGGCGACAGTCGACGGGAACAGTTGTATGCAGAATAGGCACTCTAAACGCCATTACTCATTTACAGACGTCTCGAGCAACAGGTGCCACGACTCATTAAACCCGCTCCTTATTCCCAGTACCATGAATTAGCTACGGAAGCCATAAAGAACGCTGTCGAAGCGACGGCCCATTAACACTGCGAAATTCTAGAGCCTCGAGTTGCGCCCCCTAGGCTCCTCTGGGCCGTAAATTACCTAACATATTTTCAGGGTTCGCTTTAAAGGTTTATTCGTCGAGGAAGCACGTTCACGGTACTTAGCCGTGGAATAAGTTTACTTAAGAAACGGATGTCTATCGATGTCTCACATTGCTGTTATAAACAATACCGAAGCAGTAGTAGAGTGAGACGGATTGCACCACTTTATTCCTTTGAAAATATGCAAGATTTTTTTCACCTGTTATCAGTTACAAACTGCATGATGAAAAGTCTTCAAAGAAAACAGCGTCTGTGAGCTAGGTGTTATTAGGTAAGTGCATAGAACACCAGGTCTAGCCTCGTGAAATTTGATTTCGCAGGTCCCTGCGGTCATCTAAAGCCTTTTGTGGGCAGAATTAACTAGATTGTAGAGGCTCCTAAACTGTGTGTTCTCCGATCCAAAATCAGTAGTCGGAAATTAATATCCCAGGCGGTATGAGGTTTTGAGTAAGGAGAATGCATTTAATTCGGGTTTGTCAACTGCTTCATGATAAAGAACTGACGTCTGCCGGCTGGTTCTCTAAACTCACTCAATATTGTTTCGCGAAAAGTTCTTCCACTCAGAGGTTCCAGCTGAGTTCACTGAAGACTTCTGTAACACTCCCGTGTCGATCAAAGCTATCCGTATCAAATCTAGAGGCACGTTTGTAAGCTGCTTCGATATCTTTCTTAAGTCTGACTTAGTGGGGCTCCCGAAAACTCTACTCAAGAATAGGTCACACGAGTGGTCTGTGCGCCCTCTCCTTTATTCATGAGCTCCCAATAAACAGAAGACAACGATTCACCCCACTTTACGCACTCGTTTTATTTTATGTTACTTTGCAACGCTACGCCTGGATGTTTAATCAGCGTGACTTCGTCAAGCAGAACATCAGTAATACTGTATGCTAACATTACAGGATTGTTTTCCCTATTCATCTGCGTCTAGAGCAAGCTGCAATTCAGCACACAATAGAAATTCTGTCGTCCTGTATCTTCCCCCAGACATTCAACGCCGAGACTTTCCCCTTCACTGCAGAGCCATCAGCAAACATTCGCATACTGTAACTCTCATGTCCTTCCAATCGTTTGTGTACACAGAGAATAAGAGTGGACCTATCACACTTCCAGGACCTTTGTACCGGGGGAATCCTCGTTTTCCAGGACAACATACTGGGTTCTGTTACTTAACAAGTCTTCAAGCCAATCACATATCTGAAAACCTATTTCGTGTACTCGGACTTCCGTTAACAGCCTACAGTGTGACACTGTGTCAAACACTTTCCGGAGATGTAGGAATGTAGAATCAGCCTTTTGCTCTTCACCCATGGCGACAGAAGTATCGCGCGAGAAAAAGGTATGGTGAGTTTCTACAAATACTTGCTAAATTTTTATGGATTTGTGGATAGAAGTTTTTTTTTCTTCTTTCCAGGTCATTTATCATATATTAGCTTAAAATGTGCTGAAAATTTTTGCAGAAAACGGACGTTAAAGCTGTTGGTCTATAATTCTGCGGATCTGTTCATTTACCCTTCTTATGTACGAGAGACGTCAGTTGCTTTGGACTTAGCGCTGAGCGAGAGATTCAGGATAACTATGAGCTAAGCTAATTAAGGGGACAATGCCGAAGGGCAGTCTCTGAAAAACCGATTTGGGATACATTTTCAGCTGCTTTTCAACACCAGAGATGCCCATGTCCTTAATACTGGCGGTTGTACGGCGATAAAACGATGGTATGCCTGTGCGATCCTCCTCCTGCATGAACTTGCAGACAAGCGTTTAACTTACGGTCAGAAGTAATGTGCAAAGTACCCGTGGTCTAGGGATGTAGTTGGCCTTTGGCTGTGCTGCGGTGAGGACGTGCTGTTTGTGTTCCTGCCGCGGAGCGAGCGCTCGTGTTGTTTACATCGTACTCGGCCGTTTCGCGCGTGTCGTACTCAGCATATAGATCACCATGGCGCACCAATACAGAAAATCGACGCTCAAATTTACGTTCCGCAACGAATTTGCACGGCCCAAAGCACTCTAAGTCGAACGATTTCTACGAGAAGAAGTTAAAATCCCGGCGACCGACATTCTCGGCATTCACTTGTCCATTGTGAGTAGTATCGTATATGTCAAGATCATCAACGACGCAACATGTGAACGGATCCTTCGGGACACGAAACAGGGCCTCCGTTTCTGCCATGCTGATTAAAATGTGGGGACTGTACACGTCGATTATTCTGGCATGGGACTTCGCACGATCAGAATTTTCGAACTTCCTTTCGAATTACCGGCGGAGGACGTCGTGACAGCGCTGCGCCCCTACGGCACGGTCCATGATCATACTGCGGAAAAATGGACGCAATTCCAGACATATCCGGTGCTGAATGGAGTCCGCCAGGTCCGAATAGAACTTAAAAGACATGTACCTTCTTATCTGACTAACGGTGGCTGCCGTGCCATCGTCATCTACGATGGGCAACCAAAGACCTGCTCTGGTTGTGGGAAGGAGGGACACCTTAGATCAGAATGTCTCTAACGTCGAATCACGCAACTGCCGCCGGCTGACGCAGACCCGCCATCGCAGCCGACGCTGCTTCCCGTGACTTATGCAGCAGCCCTCACGACAGCTACCACTTCACCACGACAGCCGACATCCACTGTTGGGTCGCGGCTCCATCCTCCAATACAGGGCGATGACGACACACCCGTTCTACAAGCTACGGATTCAATTCCGATGCCGCCGCCCCCGTCGACGGATAACAACATACATGACGGTAGCATGGCAGTAGACTCGCTTATTGTGCCTACAGCTGCCTTTGTGCCGGAACGTCGGGAATCTTTGCCGTCGTCTGCCATTGGCGCCGGCTCTCTAGAAAGGACGGCAGGTGAGGTTTGTGGGGATGCGGAGGTGCCAATAGAGTCAGAAGCGCCATAGGCATTTCCAGTCTTAATGGTCTGCGGTTCGACAACAAGCTTATCGTATCGCCATGCTTAACCTCAACACGATACGAACGGCAGTGAAGATCCAGTTGCTGCGTGAGATGCTTCGTTCTTCGGATGTTGCCCTGTTGCAAGAAGTGTATATAGCGGCCTTCCCCGTTTTCTACGGTTATGTGACACATATGTCACCGGCGGACCGGAATGGCAGCGGTACGGCAATACTAGTGCGCGACGGAATTGCCATCGAAGAAGTGACTTAACTTCAGTCAGGAAGGGGGCTGGCGATCACAGCACTGGGCACACGCATCATTAACATTTACGCTCCATCAGGAACTGATCAACGCCGCGAACGATCGCTGTTCTACTCGGAGTATATCGCCCCCCTCTTTATCAGCCGCTACGATCAATATATCTTCGGCGGCGACTTTAACTGTGTGCTCAAGACCAAATCCCACACTTCTCGACTTGTCAAGAACTTCGGCTCCTGGTTCGAGATCTGCATCTCACCGAAACGTGGGAGACAGTGCACGGTGACCGTCCCGGGCCGACATACCTTACTAGTCACTCAGCCAGTCGCCTAGACCGCATTTATGTCTCACGAGCTCTAGCGCCGGGAGTATTGGACGCCGAACGTTGGCCGCTTGCCTTCTCCGATCATAGCGCTTTCATTTGCACACTCACTCTACAACAGCAGCGGATATGGCGCAGCCGAGGACCCTGGTAGCTGAATGTGGCACATCTTCAAGACCCGGAATGCCGTCGGATTATCGCCAACACATGGCTGGATTGCGAACGTCGTCTTCACCGATATCCTTCGACTCTAGCATGGTGGGTGGACTGTGCAAAACCAGCGTTTCGGCGTGTGCTAACTCAATTCGGTAAAGATATCGCAGCTTGGCATCGTCACACATTGGACTTTTATTACACGATGCTTCGCAAACTCGACAGCCAACCATCCTCTCCAAACCGACAAATGGACAGCCGCCGAATTAAAGGTCAAATATTGTCTCTTACGAGGAAACGTTTGGAGGGGGTCGTCGTGCGATCGCGACGTCAAGACCGAGCGGAAGGAGAAAACCCGTCTATGCATCACGTCGTGCTCGACAGCCGCCGACGCCGACAGCAGCTGATCACGGACCTCGTATTGCCAGGTGGTAGGGTCGTACTGACTCAGGCCGCGGTTACAGAAACCTTTGCAGATCACTATCGCCGGTTTTACGACGAGGTGAATATAGAGGAAGAGGAAGCGGACCATCACGACATACTGCAGCACGTGTCGCACACCCTCGACAATGCAGCAGCGGCGACGCTGTTAGGTGGAATTACACGGGACGACATCGAGGACGCGCTTAACAAGGGAGCATTCAACAAATCTCCCGGGCCAGACGGACTGCCGCTCGAGTTTTATCGGACTTTCCGCGATCTAATGATGCCCCGATGGATCAGCATGTACCAAGAACTGATGACCCCCGGTTCCCACGTGTCACCTGCATTCGTGGAAGGTCTCCTTATACCGATACACAAGCCTTCCAGAGGTCGGACGGTCGAGGACTACAGGCCCATTACAATGCTCAACTCGGACTACAAAATCTTCGCCCGACTACTCGCCAGCCGCATAAAGAAGGTTCTGCCCCTACTCCTCTCAATGGAGCAAACGACACAGGGCGGAGTGACCAACATGCAAACGGCAACCAGCGAATGCAGGGATTTAATAGCCATCGCCACATGCTGTCGCCTTCGAGCTGCTCTGATCTCCATTGATTTCGACCACGCCTTTGACAGAGTTCACCAAAAGTTCCTTCTGTCCGTTATGGCCCGCATGGGCTTCCCGCCTGACTTTCTCGACATCTTTCAGCGCCTTTTCCGTGGAGCTGCATCCCGTGTACTGGTGAATGGATGGATTGCGGGTCCCTTTCCGATCCGACGGTCAGTCCGCCAAGGATGCCCACTCTCCATGATCCTTTACGCGATCGCACTCGAACCACTTGTCGGAGGGTTGAAAAACAGGCTCTCGGGAATGTCATTGAGGGATCACACCTTTCACTGCAGGATATATGCTGATGACCTTCTATTACTTGCCCGATCTGGTGACGAGGTACGATCGGTGATACAATGGATCAATCGCTATGGATTGGCAGCTGGCAGCCTCATGAATGTGGCCAAGTCGGCAGCGATGCCGATTGGGAGAGGTCTACAGGAGGACGCTTTAGCCCCACTCCCACTAGTTAACAAGATCCGGTTCTTGGGCGTAACATTTACACAGGATGTGCGCCGCACGGCTGCCATGAACTATGCACGATTACTACAGGCCCTACGCACAGAAGTTCGCCGGAACTTACTTCGACGGATGGACCTCCTACAGCGTGTGGAATATCTCAACCTTCACGTGGCGACTAAGATGATCCACATGGCCCAGGTCCTACCGATATCGACAGCGATGGCACACAGATTGCAAGCAGCGTTTGGATATTACCTTACGCCGGACACCTATTCAAAGTCCGCTACGAAACACTCACCCTCCCTCCGCGTGATGGTGGACTGGGACTTATAAATGTACGAGCAAGAGCTACAGCGTTATACTTGTGCACAATGATGAAATTGTGGACCCACAAAGATGCTTCCCTTACGGGACGTCTGTTAGAGGAATTGCTGCCGGCGTCTCTTCTGCCACCTGTCACGGTTGCGCACATTACACCTTCACTCTCGCACCTTTCGGCATTTATTCTTGAATATAGTTACGTGCACCCAGACCTTCCCAACACTCGCACTCCCAAGGCGAGAGACGTTTACAGACTGCTGCTAAGGTCCATACCTTGGAATGTGATTGAGAGGAAGAGCCCTACGACCCTATGGCCGGCAGTGTGGAGAGCGGTCCAGAAGCCGTTCCTCCCCACGCGGGTACGAGCCGCGTAGTACCAGGTGGTGAACGGGAAGGTTGCAACACGACAAAGGCTGCACGCTATTGGGATGACGGATTCCCCCATTTGCCCACGTTGCCACCTCGTGGATACTGACGAACACCGCTTAACATGTGGATCGGCGTTAGATGTATGGCTGCTAGTGCAGAAGATCCTCGCCTGCTACCTACGTATCGCGCCTCGCACAATTGAGCCACGGCTCCTCCTTTGTCCAGAGGATACTTGTTTCCCACCTGCGAAGACTCACGCTCTCACATGGTTTAAAGGCATGTCCATATACGACCTCTTTCGAGTTAATGAGAAGATGGTGCCTGATTACTGGCAATTTCTCCAGGACAGTCATAGCACACTTGAGTGTACACCCCGATACCGACAACTATTTGCGAACTATTTGCGCAGTGTCTTCGACAACCCCCCTCACAGTTGGGGAGTACCGGGTAGAGGATGACCACCGACATGGGGCTCCACACGCCGCGAAATGTTGTACCAATTTGGAAAATGGAATCTGTACTTAGAGGGGCCATGCACATGTCATGGCGTGCGGGATTTGGTTACATTTTTCTTTCTTTACTATCTATCATCACACTATTAGTTTCAAATTCTTTTTCATAGTTTAGAAGGAACTCTTGTTCTGTTGTTGCTACGGCTGTAATTTTCTAATTTTGTTTGTCGTAACTGAAAGACGCCATTTGTCCATGTATATATATATATATATATATATATATATATATATATATATATATATATATATATATATTTAAAAAAAAGGTTGGCAGCGAAAATAATTTCCAATTTTAAAAAGGGGGGGTAGCGTCTTTGATTCATAATCAAAACGCCTTCGGTCCCGGGTTCGATCCCCGCCACTGCCTAAATTTTGATAAATAATCAGCATTGGCGGCCGAAGACTTCCGGCATAAGAAGTCAGCCTCATTTTGCCAACGGCCTTGTCAAAGAGGGCGGAGGAGCGTATAGAGGTTCAGGGCACTCTCTTGTCCTAGGGGTGGGAAATTGCCCCTAAAGGCGGAAGAATCAGCAATGATCAACGACATGAGGATACAGAAGGCAATGGAAACCACTGCATTAAAGTCACGTAACGTGTATCCACAGGACATGTGGCCTGTATTTGAAGAAGTGTCATGCTGATCTCCCCATTGGCAACAGATTCCGGAATAGTCCCCCATTCGGATCTCCGGGAAGGGACTGCCAAGGGTGAGGTTACCATGAGAAAAAGATTGAATAATCAACGAAAGGATAACGTTCTACGAGTCGGGACGTGGAATGTCAGAAGCTTGAACGTGGTAGGGAAACTAGAAAATCTTAAAAGGGAAATGCAAAGGCTCAATCTAGATATAGTAGGGGTCAGTGAAGTGAAGTGGAAGGAAGACAAGGATTTCTGGTCAGATGAGTATCGGGTAATATCAACAGCAGCAGAAAATGGTATAACAGGTGTAGGATTCGTTATGAATAGGAAGGTAGGGCAGAGGGTGTGTTACTGTGAACAGTTCAGTGACCGGGTTGTTCTAATCAGAATCGACAGCAGACCAACACCGACAACGATAGTTCAGGTATACATGCCGACGTCGCAAGCTGAAGATGAACAGATAGAGAAAGTGTATGAGGATATTGAAAGGGTAATGCAGTATGTAAAGGGGGACGAAAATCTAATAGTCATGGGCGACTGGAATGCAGTTGTAGGGGAAGGAGTAGAAGAAAAGGTTACAGGAGAATATGGGCTTGGGACAAGTAATGAAAGAGGAGAAAGACTAATTGAGTTCTGTAACAAGTTTCAGCTAGTAATAGTGAATACCCTGTTCAAGAATCACAAGAGGAGGAGGTATACTTGGAAAAGGCCGGGAGATACGGGAAGATTTCAATTAGATTACATCATGGTCAGACAGAGATTCCGATATCAGATACTGGATTGTAAGGCGTACCCAGGAGCAGATATAGACTCAGATCACAATATAGTAGTGATGAAGAGTAGGCTGAAGACATTAGTCAGGAAGAATCAATACGCAAAGAAGTGGGATACGGAAGTACTAAGGAATGACGAGATACGTTTGAAGTTCTCTAACGCTTAGACACAGCAATAAGGAACAGCGCAGTAGGTAATACAGTTGAAGAGGAATGGACATCTCTAAAACGGGCCATCACAGAAGTTGGGAAGGAAAACATAGGTACAAAGAAGGTAGCTGCGAAGAAACCATGGGTAACAGAAGAAATACATCAGTTGATTGATGAAAGGAGGAAGTACAAATATGTTCCGGCAAAATCAGGAATACAGAAATACAAGTCGCTGAGGAATGAAATAAATAGGAAGTGCAGGGAAGCTAAGACGAAATGACTGCAGGAAAAATGTGAAGACATCGAAAAAGATATGATTGTCGGAAGGACAGACTCAGCATACAGGAAAGTCAAAACAACCTTTGGTGACATTAAAAGCAACGGTGGTAACATTAAGAGTGCAACGGGCATTCCACTGTTAAATGCAGAGGAGAGAGCAGATAGGTGGAAAGAATACATTGAAAGCCTCTATGAGGGTGAAGATTTGTCTGATGTGATAGAAGAAGAAACAGGAGTCGATTTAGAAGAGATAGGGGATCCAGTATTAGAATCGGAATTTAAAAGAGCTTTGGAGGACTTACGGTCAAGTAAGGCAGAAGGGATAGATAACATTCCATCAGAATTTCTAAAATCATTGGGGGAAGTGGCAACAAAACGACTATTCATGTTGGTGTGTAGAATATATGAGTCTGGCGATATACCATCTGACTTTCGGAAAAGCATCATCCACACAATTCCGAAGACGGCAAGAGCTGACAAGTGCGAGAATTATCGCACAATCAGCTTAACAGCTCATGCATCGAAGCTGCTTACAAGAATAATATACAGGAGAATGGAAAAGAAAATTGAGAATGCGCTAGGTGACGATCAGTTTGGCCTTAGGAAAAGTAAAGGGACGAGAGAGGCAATTCTGACGTTACGGCTAATAATGGAAGCAAGGCTAAAGAAAAATCAAGACACTTTCATAGGATTTGTCAACCTGGAAAAATATAAAATGGCGCAAGCTGATCGAGATTCTGAAAAAAGTAGGGGTAAGCTATAGGGAGACACGGGTCATATACAATATGTGGACGATCAAGAACGAAGTGCTCGTATTAAGAAGGGTGTAAGACAAGGCTGTAGCCTTTCGCCCCTACTCTTCAATCTGTACATCGAGGAAGCAATGATGGAAATAAAAGAAAGGTTCAGGAGTGGAATTAAAATACAAGGTGAAAGGATATCAATGATACGATTCGCTGATGACATTGCTATCCTGAGTGAAAGTGAAGAAGAATTAAATGATCTGCTGAACGGAATGAACAGTCTAATGAGTACACAGTATGGTTTGAGAGTAAATCGGAGAAAGACGAAGGTAATGAGAAGTAGTAGAAATGAGAACAGCGAGAAACTTAACATCAGGATTTATGGTCACGCAGTCAATGAAGTTAAGGAATTCTGCTACCTAGGCAGTAAAATAACCAATGTCGGACGGAGCAAGGAGGACATCAAAAGCAGACTCGCTATGGCAAAAAAGGCATTTCTGGCCAAGAGAAGTCTACTAATATCAAATACCGGCCTTAATTTGAGGAAGAAATTTCTGAGGATGTACGTCTGGAGTACAGCATTGTATGGTAGTGAAACATGGACTGTGGGAAAACCGGAACAGAAGAGAATCGAAGCATTTGAGATGTGGTGCTATAGACGAATGTTGAAAATTAGGTGGACTGATAAGGTAAGGAATGAGGAGGTTCTACGCAGAATCGGAGAGGAAAGGAATATGTGGAAAACACTGATAAGGAGAAGGGACAGGATGATAGGACATCTGCTAAGACATGAGGGAATGACTTGCATGGTACTAGAGGGAGCTGTAGAGGGCAAAAACTGTAGAGGAAGACAGAGATTGGAATACGTCAAGCAAATAATTGAGGACGTAGGTTGCAAGTGCTACTCTGAGATGAAGAGGTTAGTGCAGGAAAGGAATTCGTGGCGGGCTGCATCAAACCAGTCAGTAAACCGATGACAAAAAAAAAAAGTAATGTGCAGAGAAACGTTCGCGTTAGGTACCACGCTAACTGAAAATATTTTTCCGCTGCGAATGGAAACTTCCACAGAGAGCTCGCCAAAGTCCACGGCAAAGAGTTATATAATTTGACGATATGGTATCTGATCGTATGGAAAACGATAAGCACCCCGCCAATTTGCCCGTGAATCACACACTTCGAAGAACACAATGAGGAGGGTGCGAGTAGCCCGCGCGGGTCTAGCCGAGCGGTCTTAGGCGCTGCAGTCATGAACTGTGCGGCTGGTCCCGCCGGAGGTTCGAGTCCTCCCTCCGGCATGGGTGTGTGTGTTCGTCCTTAGGATAATTTAGGTTAAGTTGTGTGTAATCTTAGGGACTGATGACCTTAGCAGTTATGTCCCATAAGATTTCACACACATTTGAACATTTGGTCCGAGTGGAGCAGCAGTTACATCCGAACCATAAATAACAGGTGCCGGCGATAGTGCCAAATGAATTTTAGCCTAGCGTTTGGATCTCTCTGTTAAGTGTTCAGCCACTTTGAACGGTCACAAGGAACTTAAGTTATTGGTAGGACATCTAAGTCCTTTACATCAATAGAAAAATAGATCAACGTCAGCCAATAGTTCTTTTTCTCGAAGTGTGCAGGCTACCGTTATTAGCTGAATAAATTTGATGCTACCAATCTGGGACACAGTGTATTCGGATGACTTATCTGTTGGCATTAGTTACAATCTCAGACATAACTGACATGACACGGTTATTTATGAAGATACGAGTCCGATAAAAAACAGATGTAGTCGTATTATAAAACAAGCGATCCATCACGCCTTCATACAGGTAGCATTTAGTACCTACGGCGGCAAGATTTGTCTGGCTTAGCTGTAATAAATTGTATAACAAACTTTCCTCATGAATTCGTCGTCAGTAGTTCCTAACGTTAACCTTCACATACTGACGTATAAATGCGACGCGGGGACTTGAATTCATCATACACTATGTGACTAAAAGTATCCGGACACGTGGCTGAAAATGACTTACAAGTTCGTGGCACCCTTCATCGGTAATGTTCGAAGTCAACATGGTATTGCCCCACCCTTAGCCTCCATGACAACTTCCACTCTCGCAGGCATACGTTCAATCAGCTGCTGGAACAGTTCTTAGGGAATGACAGCCCATTCTTCACGGATTGCTGCACTGAGGAAAGGTATCGCTGTCGGTCGGTGAGGCCTGGCAAGAAGGTTGCGTTCCAAAACATCCTAGAGATGTTCTTCAGAATTCAGGTTAGGACTCTGTGCAAGCCAGTCCATTACAAAGGTGTTATTGTCCTGTAAACACTCCGCCACTGGCCGTGCATTATGCACCGGTGCTCGATCGTGTTGAAAGATGCAGTCACCATCCCTGATTCCTCTTCAACAGTGGGGAGCAAGAAAGTGCTCAAAACATCAGTGTAGACCTGTACTGTGATAGTGCCACAACAAGGGGTGCAAGCCCTCCTCCATGAGAAACTCGACCACACCATAACACCACTCCCACCAAATTTTACCGTTGGTACCACACACGCTGGTAGATGACGTCCACTGGGCATTCGCCATACCGACACCCTGCCATCGGATCGCAACATTGTGTACCATGATTCGTCACCCTGCCCAACTTTTTCCCACTGTTCAATCCTCCAGTGTTTACGCTCCTTACAGCAAGCGAGGCGCCGTTTGGCATTTAGCGGCGTAATGTATGGCTTGTGAGCAGCCGCTCGACCATGAAATCCGAGTTTTCTCACGTCCCGCCTAACTGTCATAGTACTGGCAGTGGATCCTGTTGCAGTTTGGAATTCCTGTCTAATGGTCTAGATAGATGACTGCCTATTACGCATTACGACCCTCTTCAACTGTCGGCGGTCTCTGTCAGTCAACAGACGAGGTCGACCTGTACGCTTTTTTGCTGTACGTGCCCCTTCACGTTTCAGCTTGACTGTCATACAGGAAACAGTGGACTTAGTGAAGTTTAGGAGTGTGGAATCTCGAGTACAGACGTATGACACAAGTGACGCCCCATCACCTGACCACGTTCGAAGTCCGTGAGCTCCACGGAGCGCCACATTCTACTCTTTCAGGATGTCTAATGACTACTGATGTCGCTGATATGGAGTAGGCGGCAGCACAATGCACCTAATATGAAAAATTTATGTTTTTGGGGATGTCCCTATACTTTTGATCACATGGTGTATTTCAGCCAATTTTCATGAAATATTTACGAATTAGAAACACAAAACTTCCTCGTGAGTCACTCTATTATCGAAAGCAGTATAAAAGTCACTGCAGCAGTTCCTGAGATCGGTCTTCACATGCAAACAGAAAAATAGTCTGTGGGACTAATTTACGTGTCTAGATTGGGGTTGAACTGCGCTGCTCTCTGGAGTTGCGGCACCTTCTACTTTCTGCTATCCCGCCAGATACCGCCTTCTCTGTAGATTATCAGGTTGTAACTCGCATCATTTCCACGAGACGCCACTCCAAAAGCCAATTAAATATGCAAGAGATAACAATATTACACACTCATCGTTACTATAATAATAAGTTGTATACACCAAACGTTCCCACTGACTAATCCTATTATCGTCTACCGCTCGGGGTTTCGCGGTAGCGGTCTCACTTCCCGAGCACGGCGTCACTGGGTACTCTTGTGTCGTCTTCATCATCATCATCATCATCATCATCCATCCCCATTGCCGTCGGAGGATGAAGGCAACGGCAAACCACCTCGATTAGGACCTTGCCTAGTACGGCGGTGCGGGTCTCCCGCATCGTTCCCCTACCTTCTGTCAAGAAGCATGGGACTTCATTTCCGTTTCCAATCCTGTTTTCACCGAATCGACGCGATGGGAGCTGCGTAAGTTGGGAACTGCAGGGCGTGCTGTAATTCTAAAACTACTCATCAGTGATCAAATGCCCGTAACAGAAAACGTGATGCCGAAGCCATAAAACCTGGACTACGGAACAAA
Source organism: Schistocerca serialis cubense (assembly GCF_023864345.2). NCBI lineage: Eukaryota > Metazoa > Arthropoda > Insecta > Orthoptera > Acrididae > Schistocerca > Schistocerca serialis. Next base: position 485,705,146 of record NC_064639.1, on the reverse strand, counting down.
GGGTTAATGTCATTCGGTCTAATGATTGTTGTTTCGCACAGTTTTCACCTTCTGGCCTAGTTCATGTTCCTTGAGTGGAACGTGGCCGAGATTCTGTGCTGATTTGGGAAACCATATCGTGATATGTCCTTTGCCCCATCGTTTCTCTGCAACGCGTCAGGGCGCTGATGACCTCGATGTTGAGCGCCCATAAGCCCCAACACACCACCACCACCATCTCTGCAACGCTGCATTACTGACAAGGGCTAGCCGGGGTGGCCGAGCGGTTCTAGGCGCTACAGTGTGGAACCGCGAGACCGCTACGGTCGCAGGTTCGAATCCTGCCTCGGGCATGGATGTGTGTGATGTCCTTAGATTACAAACTGCCTATTGGCTTCTGTCTCGGGTTCTTCGGCCGACGGTCATCTAATGATTTTTCTGACGTTTCGCCAGCACGAGTGGCTGGCATTGTCAAAACTTCTCCCTCCATCGCCAGTTCACCATCGGCAATGGAGGGAGAAGTTTTGACAATGCCAGCCACTCGTGCTGGCGAAACGTCAGAAAAATCATTAGATGAACGTCGGCCGAAGAACCCGAGACAGAAGCCAATAGGCAGTTTGTCAACAAGTGGCCACGAAAGCCTTAACAATTTTTTCCTTAGATTAGTTAGGTTTAAGTAGTTCTAAGTTCTAGGGGACTGATGACCTTAGAAGTTAAGTCCCATAGTGCTCAGAGCCATTTGAACCACTACTGACAAGGATTATGTGGCCGTTTTGACTGATCAGATCCATCTCTTGGTACAATAGTTCTTCCGCAATGGTGATGCAGTGCGCTAAGACGACAGGACTCCTGTTCAGTCAGCTCTCACCGTCCAGGACTGGTTTTGTGAGAGTGAGGATGAACCGTAGCATCTCTCTCGGCCCACACAGTCATCGTATCTCAGTATGATTCAGCCTTTGCGGTATACTTTACAGAGAATGGTGCGTTGTCTCTACACACGTCTATCATCGCTACCCGAACTTGCCACTATTTTGCAGGAAGCATGGTGTACGTTTCCCTTGAAAAATCATACAGGTATTGTATATAGACTTTCCCAAACGACTGGAATCAATTTCAAAAGTCAACGATTTTGCTACACCGTATAAGACTTGACAATGTGATGTGTTTGTGCGTTTCCATATTTCTATCCATCCTCTATATCTGTTAGTGAAACCAGTATCTAAATCCGTAAAATAGCTTCTTTACGTATAGAAGAAAAAAAACGGCTAGAAACTTTAATTTCTCACAGCAAAAAATAGCAGAACTTATAGGAACTTTAATTTGGTTGAATGACTGGTATAGCCCACATTTCGTGGTCGTGCGGTAGCGTTCTGGCTTCCCACGCCCGGGTTCGATTCCCGGCGGGGTCAGGGATTTTCTCTGCCTCGTGATGGCTGGGTGTTGTGTGATGTCCTTAGGTTAGTTAGGTTTAAGTAGTTCTAAGTTCTAGGGGACTGATGACCTAAGCTGTTAAGTCCCATAGTGCTCCGAGCCATTTGAACCATTTGAATGACTGGTATCAATCAGTGCAAAGAAAATTGGAAAACTGCACTAGTCAAAGTAAAAGTTTAATACCTTTTGACTACACGAGGATAACAATTACGGGAATATAAGGTGGAATGATCATGTGAGTGCACTTGCGTCTTAACCAAATCGGAGACCTCTGTGTCTTCGTAGTGTATCTGGAAACTGCGCTTTGTCTACGAAACATTTTATAAAACTATTGTAGGGCCTATCGTGGGGTATGTCCAAAGTGTGTGGGATTTGAACTGCATTGGATTAGCAGGGGACATTTATGAGGTGTAAACATTACGTTTTCACCTCAAAAAACAGTTAAGTAATTAATTTTTTGTTGGTTTGCAGTTCCACGTCTGCAGTCTCTGATCACACTGAAATCCCTGATCCATGGAACAGTAGCATGCCGCTAAGAAACCCAAAACAAAATAACGCACTTCATAGATAAAATGGAGAGCGGCAGCAGTACATCACCATATTACACAGCCTTATATGACACAGACGCTTCTCGTGTGGCCAAATAAATCGAATGACGAACAACGGTGCGGCAGACCATCTGTCGGCAAGGAACCTTGAATCGCAAGAGAAGTGGAGCCTCTGGTATTTGGAGACCGATGTATCATAATCGAGGCGTTAATGGGAAAAGTGAAAATCAGTCATGTTGAATTTGAATAAAATCTCAGATCTAGTTGCACTTTTATTTTTATTTTTAAGCACCACTGCCGGTGTCGGCTATCAAACCATTATCCAGTGGTATCTACGCAGTACCGAACAACAAAATACAAAAGCATTAGCCAGAGAAGAATATAGAAATAGGTATCATAAACAGCAAATATAATACATGAATGTTCAAAACGATTCGGCCATACATATCGTAAAGCAGAAAATCAAAAAATATTATAGGGTGAAATTGTCTAGTAGTAAAATTGGTATATGATACGTAAGTTTGTTTGAAGTCATGTACAATCTAGGAAACTGTCATATTTCATATGAACTTACATGTTAGTCGGCCAAAGAGAAGACCACAGAAAGACTGGCGAACGAGCCAGGAAGTGGCACTTAAGCAGTGGAGAAGCAGGTTAAATGGAGGGCCTTAGGGAGCAAATAGGTAAGTAGACAGAGGTAAGCGACAGAAGGTGATAAAATACTTTAAAAATAAAATTAAACACAGGAAAAAATGGTTTTTAAAAAATTAACACCGATTCATAATAAAACGACATGTGACAAGTGTTATTGCGAAAAGAGAAAAACATCAGACGACGTTCTGATACCCTACTACGAAAGAAAAGACGATGCAGGAAACCAACGATGGCAAACAAACGGAAGCAGCGAAGGGTATATCTGCATACAAATATGATGTTAACACGATGTGCAGTGACTGATCATGGTCTGTTGCATGCGATGCATGTGACTACCATATTATGTACTTAATTCCAACAGCGCTGACATTAATTACATTATAGCCGGCTGTTGTGGCTGAGCGGTTCTAGGCGCTTCAGTCCAGAACCGCGCTGCTGCTAGGGTCGCAGATTCGAATCCTGCCTCGGGCATGGATGTGTGTGATGTCATTAGGTTAGTTAGGTTTAAGTAGTTCTAAGTCTAGGGGACTGATGACCTCAGAAATTAAGTCCCATAGTGCTCAGAGCCATTTGAACCAATTACATTATAAATACATCAAACACACTCTAAAAGGCATCCAGGAAAACAATGTTTTTAGGCTTTTTTTTTTTTTTTTTTTTTTTTTGTTCGTTCTCAATGTGGTGCACATGGTTGTAAATTTGTCTTCTCCAAGATGCCAGTACGGCTACCTTTCTTCATTTTATGCAAAACTGGGAGGGTGTTTCCAATATTAGTGGCAATGTATATTTTGGAATGAAATAAGGACATGTCTATTTGCTTTCTGCATTTTTCCTCCCCACTTGCTCTTTAATACCTCGTTTTAAAGTTCCTGCTTGTCTCGCTAGTACGAACTGATATGTAGACAGTTCTATAAATGACTGAAGTTGCAAACATATTATTTTGGTTTTAATATGGTAGACAAGTAGCTCAGCTGGTGTGCTATCGGTTTTGAAGGGAATTCTAAAACCAAATTTGTTGCCTCTGCTTTGGAGCACCTCGAATTTAGATTTATATATATTATGAACTATGGAAAAATTGCAGCTAGTTTTGGAGGAAATACGATACAATATGTTCAGTTCTTTATTTTCTTTATTATTAAGGCGTAATTTAAGTAACCTACTTATCACTACTTGAAAAAGGGGTTTCCCATACCACGCTGGTGGCACGAATACTGGGAAATAATGAAATCAGTTGCAATAAATGCAAACGAATGATTCTGATTGACGTAAGAACTGTATAAACCCAAAAAAATCAGTGGATATACATTCCTGGAAATGGAAAAAAGAACACATTGACACCGGTGTGTCAGACCCACCATACTTGCTCCGGACACTGCGAGAGGGCTGTACAAGCAATGATCACACGCACGGCACAGCGGACACACCAGGAACCGCGGTGTTGGCCGTCGAATGGCGCTAGCTGCGCAGCATTTGTGCACCGCCGCCGTCAGTGTCAGCCAGTTTGCCGTGGCATACGGAGCTCCATCGCAGTCTTTAACACTGGTAGAATGCCGCGACAGCGTGGACGTGAACCGTATGTGCAGTTGACGGACTTTGAGCGAGGGCGTATAGTGGGCATGCGGGAGGCCGGGTGGACGTACCGCCGAATTGCTCAACACGTGGGGCGTGAGGTCTCCACAGTACATCGATGTTGTCGCCAGTGGTCGGCGGAAGGTGCACGTGCCCGTCGACCTGGGACCGGACCGCAGCGACGCACGGATGCACGCCAAGACCGTAGGATCCTACGCAGTGCCGTAGGGGACCGCACCGCCACTTCCCAGCAAATTAGGGACACTGTTGCTCCTGAGGTATCGGCGAGGACCATTCGCAACCGTCTCCATGAAGCTGGGCTACGGTCCCGCACACAGTTAGGCCGTCTTCCGCTCACGCCCCAACATCGTGCAGCCCGCCTCCAGTGGTTTCGCGACAGGCGTGAATGGAGGGACGAATGGAGACGTGTCGTCTTCAGCAATGAGAGTCGCTTCTGCCTTGGTGCCAATGATGGTCGTATGCGTGTTTGGCGCCGTGCAAGTGAGCGCCACAATCAGGACTGCATACGAACGAGGCCCACGGGGCCAACACCCGGCATCATGGTGTGGGGAGCGATCTCCTACACTGGCCGTACACCACTGGTGATCGTCGAGGGGACACTGAATAGTGCACGGTACATCCAAACCGTCATCGAACCAATCGTTCTACCATTCCTAGACCGGCAAGGGAACTTGCTGTTCCAACAGGACAATGCACGTCCGCATGTATCCCGTGCCACCCAACGTGCTCTAGAAGGTGTAAGTCAACTACCCTGGCCAGCAAGATCTCCGGATCTGTCCCCCATTGAGCATGTTTGGGACTGGATGAAGCGTCGTCTCACGCGGTCTGCACGTCCAGCACGAACGCTGGTCCAACTGAGGCGCCAGGTGGAAATGGCATGGCAAGCCGTTCCACAGGACTACATCCAGCATCTCTACGATCGTCTCCATGGGAGAATAGCAGCCTGCATTGCTGCGAAAGGTGGATATACACTGTACTAGTGCCGACATTGTGCATGCTCTGTTGCCTGTGTCTATGTGCCTGTGGGTCTGTCGGTGTGATCATGTGATGTATCTGACCCCAGTAATGTGTCAATAAAGTTTCCCCTTCCTGGGACAATGAATTCACGGTGTTCTTATTTCAATTTCCAGGAGTGTATTTTGCTGGTGTTCACAGTAAAGTGAATAATAAGATGAAATTCGTTCATCTTACAAGCTTACTGATAAATGTCATCCTTAGACCCTATACACAACAACAGAATGTCATCCGCATATCTTTAGTAATAAGTCATTTTCTGTACATGTTTTGAGACCTTGCAGAGTAACAAAGGAACCCATGGAATACCATTATACGGCTGCCCAAATCATCACCCAACCAGCGTCATATTTCACCCTCGGAACGGAAACTCGGCCAGAAGTTGGAAACAGGATGAAACAATATTCATCCCACCGAACAACATTCATCCATTGTTCCACAGTCCAGGTTTTATGACTTCGGACCGACATCTGAACACTAATGCGTAGTTTTCAAATTCCAGCTCGCCCTGTAGTTCCCAGTTTACGCAGCCCCCTTCGTGTTGTTTCAGTGCTAACAGTGTTCGTGCGACATTCTGTTCCGCAGTGACTTTTGGCGCTTATTTTTCGTCATAACCATCTTCAACAGCCGTCTGTCACGATCGCTCACTTCGAGTTGTGACTTAGCTGATGATATTTTTTCGTTTTCCTTGTACGCGCTGCAAATTTTTGATACACTAGGCACTATGGCTACATTAGTTACGATAGCAACAACAATTTTCCCACGTTCTAATTCACTCAGCTCTGACACAGTGCACTCACAACTACACAGAACAATGTTTGGACCACGACCACGACTGACTATTGCAACGTATTGAGAAGACTGCTCAGGTTCGTGGTCAAATATAATAGCGTAATCTGCAGGCTTGGCTAACATCTGCGTTTGTCTTCAAGCATATATTTCTCGCTGTTTTTCCACACTTTTGTCCAACCCGTCAACACGCTGGTAAAGACGACGGCGAATGCCTTCGCGTGTATTTGTAATTTGTTAACAATTAGCGTCCCAGCGTTAGCGTTAACAATTAGTTCGTTTCATATCATTTGTCCAAACCGACCAGTAAAAGAGTCTATAATAACATAGATGTCGATGATGCTTTAATCTGTACCCTTTCGTCTCTCAGCACGTGATGAATAACGTATCAATCAGTTTTGAATTAGCACACCACGGATTTCAGTGGAGAACTGACAGTGAACCAGATTATGTGCTAAGCAGCAAAGTGCGCAAGGTTGCCTAAGTGGAAGGGGACATTGCGAACGCCGGCAGAGGAGGACTCCGCGTGAGACAGAGTCGTCAGCCTGACGTCTGCGTTCCCTCCTTCCCACTTTGTCTCCGGAAGACCCTCGGATCCGAGTAATTTCAATCGACTGTGGCGAGCACAGGAGTGCCGCTTTTATGTCTGAGACGCAGACTGGCAGCTGCGGTATTAAATATTAAAGCAGAAAGGCGAGGCTGTGCTCCCCTCGTGATGCAGTTTCCGTCCCAGGCACTCGGATGGCAGCTGTTGCTTCGTCTGAAGTCAGGTATTCCAGTTTAACTTATAAGGAAGGCCATTCTATGGTAAAAAGTCATTTCCTGCTTCAAGGGTAAGAGATCAGGATCACGAAAAGAGATTATAAAAGGAACTAGAACGAAGCGAGTATAATGCAATGTTGTCGGATTAAATTAGATGATGTTGGGGGAATTACATTAAGAAATGAGACGTTAAAAGTAGAACATGTGTTTTGCAATTTATGCAGAAGAACGACTAATATTGGCCGAAGTACAGAGGATATACACTCCTGGAAATTGAAATAAGAACACCGTCAATTCATTGTCCCAGGAAGGGGAAACTTTATTGACACATTCCTGGGGTCAGATACATCACATGATCACACTGACAGAACCACAGGCACATAGACACAGGCAACAGAGCATGCACAATGTCGGCACTAGTACAGTGTATATCCACCTTTCGCAGCAATGCAGGCTGCTATTCTCCCATGGAGACGATCGTAGAGATGCTGGATGTAGTCCTGTGGAACGGCTTGCCATGCCATTTCCACCTGGCGCCTCAGTTGGACCAGCGTTCGTGCTGGACGTGCAGACCGCGTGAGACGACGCTTCATCCCAAACATGCTCAATGGGGGACAGATCCGGAGATCTTGCTGGCCAGGGTAGTTGATTTACACCTTCTAGAGCACGTTGGGTGGCACGGGATACATGCGGACGTGCATTGTCCTGTTGGAACAGCAAGTTCCCTTGCCGGTCTAGGAATGGTAGAACGATGGGTTCGATGACGGTTTGGATGTACCGTGCACTATTCAGTGTCCCCTCGACGATCACCAGTGGTCTACGGCCAGTGTAGGAGATCGCTCCCCACACCATGATGCCGGGTGTTGGCCCTGTGGGCCTCGGTCGTATGCAGTCCTGATTGTGGCGCTCACCTGCACGGCGCCAAACACGCATACGACCATCATTGGCACCAAGGCAGAAGCGACTCTCATTGCTGAAGACGACACGTCTCCATTCGTCCCTCCATTCACGCCTGTCGCGACACCACTGGAGGCGGGCTGCACGATGTTGGGGCGTGAGCGGAAGACGGCCTAACGGTGTGCAGGACCGTAGCCCAGCTTCATGGAGACGGTTGCGAATGGTCCTCGCCGATACCCCAGGAGCAACAGTGTCCCTAATTTGCTGGGAAGTGGCGGTGCGGTCCCCTACGGCACTGCGTAGGATCCTACGGTCTTGGCGTGCATCCGTGCGTCGCTGCGGTCCGGTCCCAGGTCGATGGGCACGTGCACCTTCCGCCGACTACTGGCGACAACATCGATGTACTGTGGAGACCTCACGCCCCACGTGTTGAGCAATTCGGCGGTACGTCCACCCGGCCTCCCGCATGCCCACTATACGCCCTCGCTCAAAGTCCGTCAACTGCGCATACGGTTCACGTCCACGCTGTCGCGGCGTGCTACCAGTGTTAAAGACTGCGATGGAGCTCCGTATGCCACGGCAAACTGGCTGACACTGACGGCGGCGGTGCACAAATGCTGCGCAGCTAGCGCCATTCGACGGCCAACACCGCGGTTCCTGGTGTGTCCGCTGTGCCGTGCGTGTGATCATTGCTTGTACAACCCTTTCGCAGTGTCCGGAGCAAGTATGGTGGGTCTGACACACCGGTGTCAATGTGTTCTTTTTTCCATTTCCAGGAGTGTAAAATGCAGAATGCCAACAGAAAAATAAGCAATTGTTGATATCGAATATAAATTTAAGAGCTACAGCTGTTTTCTGAAGGTATATGCCTGGATTGTATTCTTACACGGAAGTAAAAAGTGGATGATAAACAGTTCAGATAAGAAGAGAATAGAAGCTCTAGAGAGATGTTGCTACGGAAATACGCTGTGGGTTGAAAGTGTATTGCCTTCCATGGACAGTGCCGTCATTAGAGAGGGCCCACAAGCTCGAATTACGAAAGGTTGGGGAATAAATAGGCCATGCACTTTTCGAAGTAAGCATCCTAGCATTCGCCTGGAGCGATTTAGGGAAATTGTCAGAAACCTAAATCTGGATGGTCGGAAGGCTCCCGAATGCAATTCTAGTGTGCTAACTACTGCGCAACCTCGCTCGGTGAGATTCAGATGGGTAGATCGAAAAACTAATGACAAGATACTTTACCGAATACGGGAAAAATAAATTTATGGCACAAGGTGCCTAATAGGAGCGATCGGTTGACAGGAAATATCCTAAAACGTCAAGGCATAACAAATTTGGTAATGGAGGAAAGTGTGACGGGGTAAAAAATGTAAAGGGGGACCAAGGCTCGAATACAGCAAGCAGGTGCAGACGGATGAAGGTTGCAGTAGGCATGCACAGGTGAAGAGGTTTGTAATGGATGAAATGGTACGGAAAGGTGCATCAAACCAGTTTGCGGACTGAGGACCACAACACCAGCAGGTAATTCAGTAGTTACGGCATGAGAGGAGACTGGTTCAAATGAAGGACAGTTCTCTTTAACTGTGGGAAGGTGCAAAATAACGCCTATACGAAAGAGAAGCACTCCAACTGTGTCCGATCACGTGATAAGTAGCGAACGTCTTGAGCACGTCACTTCGGTTACGTATCGAGAGGTGTACTTAAATCTCGACTTTACGTGGGACGAACACGTTAAATCAGTAGTAGAGAAGACAAGTGAGAAAGTTAGATCCGTTCGAAGGGTTCAGGGATATTGAGGTCCACTTGTGAAAGGACGCCCATATGAAACGCTAGAGCGACCAGATATAACCTGTGAGACGGTGTTGCAGAGGAGCTCGAGCAACTTAAGCTGGGATTTTTAGCAGAAAACTGATGTTGTACTCTCGAAACCCTTCTGAGAAAATGTAGAGAGCCGGTATTCGAGGAATACTGTGAGACAATTCTACTGCCGCCGTCGTATATCTCAGGGAGGAATCGTGGGAATAAGACAAGCTATTAAAAACGTTCGAGGCAGACCGCAATGCGCCACAGATTCTTTTAAGAATACGCAGACTTTTCGTTTTTAGGCCTCTTTACCACAATCGCAGCTGTGTAAGTAGTATGCTCTATATCTATATATTTATCAAACATAAAACACTACCGAAAATGGACCTACACAACTTATAAACGAAAATATATTGCGCATCAGTGAAGTGCAGTGTACTAAAATCCAAGACCTTCGTGTAGAATAACGTTAGGAATGAAGTAGGAAACAAAAAATCTGAACACTGAATATGCTTCAAAATGAAGCGAAACGCCTGTGATATAAATAATTTAGCAAAAGAGGGTATTAGAGTGATGGGGAACATGGACTTGGCAGTGGGTAGGTGCTGAACCCCAAAAAAATGAGACTTCGAACGTCATTTATTCGCCCCAGTGGCATTTTAACATTCATCTAAAGATCAGTCCAAAACAGCTCTTGAAAGACCCCACCATAGAATGCTTACGAATGCCAGAGTGGGAATGATATATTTAAAGTTTTCTATGGTGCTGAGGAACAATGGTTAAACATTTATTTTAAAGAATAAACCGCCATTTGACTGCATATGACTGTATTTAACTTCTGTACTACCTAGATTTCGGCTTTTGTGCCATTATCGAGTACAATGCTAAAAGTTCTTAGACCATTAATGCGTCCTACCTGGTAAAGTCAGTCAAAAGCAAGTAAACAGGCAACTTTCAGAGAACGTGGCTTTTCAGAGTACTAGGAAGTACTTTAATCAAACGTAACCAAAGATGCTCACTGTTTATTTCATTTACTCGTGTCCTTGGCTGTGTAGTAAGTACTGGCAGCTCAGCCAGCTGTCCCAAAACAGTAGAAATAAGAAACGTACCTACCCTGGAGAAGCAAACACTCGGCCATAAGGGAGAGAGAAGCAGTAATTCTTCAAATATCGTAGGCACATCCGCCACTGGAATGCCATATGTAACACTATGAATTAGTGCCCAGCCCTCGGTGAGTAGCTCCCGTTACCAAGCAAAACACCAGCCAAACGTTGAATCAGAAGAGAGCACACATGCGGTTAAATTAGCTTGGCGTGCGGCCATGCTGCATCTGGCGTGGCACCGGCGAAGCCGTCGCCATGATGTAGACCAGAGAGGTTTAATGAGCGGCAGATATCGATTCCAACACACGCATGACTCAGTTATATAACCTATATATACTGATACTTCTCAGAAACTTTATTTTATTTTCACGGCTGGTTCATGATTCTTATGCACACCTTGAAATGACTACACTTCTTTCAGTTCGGTGTCAGAATGGTCGTCTGCTCATCTGCTGCTGCAACGCCATACTGAAGCAACCGTAGTCATCTGAAGACGTGGATAATGACCAGAAACCGGTCATGGAAATAATATAAGGTTTCTTAAAATTGTTTTTGGTTAGTAGCTGTCTCCATCAACAGACTTCAATTGAATAACAAACATGCCGCCCAGCACTGATACCGTAACACAAATACAAAACAGATTAGGATGCACGCAAAGACACAAAGCGTCGTTTTTACTCACGCAGTGCACGAATAAAATAGACTGAAAACATATAACACTCGTTTGAAATATGTGCAAGCGCCACGAGCTGAACAGTGGACTGCGGAGTGCATATGCAGACGTAGAATCCAAGTTCAGTTGTCAGTATTAAGGTTACACAAGGTTTCCAAAAATCACTTAAGATTAGTGCTAGGATGTTTCCTTTAACACTGCTACCGCTCACATCCTTCCCAAATCTGTCCCAGTTCAACTTGTGCTCCGTCATTAAAGATCTCGGCAATGGCGAAACGTTAAACCTTAGTCTCTCTGATATTTTCCAGTACCTGATCACTAAACGCCAAATTTACGTGCAGTGTAACAAGCCTCAGTGTTTCTACCGTAATAGTAACATTCAAAACTACGAGAAATACTATCTGACGTACAGCCCACAACGTAAAAGCGACGATAAAACATATGTACGCTGTTACTTACAGCAGCGGTGTTCCAAAAGCGAACAAGCCACTTATGTATTACATGTGGCCATGAAACTGTGACGAGACGGCCGGTTCTCTTTCCAGTCGTCCTGATTGTTAACGCTGAGCGTTGAGGGCTCCAGTGATAGCAGAGTATAACGACAGCGCCTCTCTCAAAAAGGCTGTAATAGCAGTGACCCTACCGTTTTATGCTGACCGTTTACTATGGGGCCTTTTATTTGTTTCTCGCGAGTAAAATTTCCGCTGAGGCAAGCGGAATAGCCTCCACTCAACTACATTTACTGAGAAGTCTTTCAGCGTATGTCAGTCTGGCATTTTCCTTAGCCACGATTAATTTTATGCGGCCGTTCCATTTCAAATCGTTCCGTATGAATATTGCTGGGTTTTTATGGATGTTAATGCTTCCAACGATTGTTCTGCTGTGGTTTAATTATAAAATAGTGGGTCTTCCTTCCTATTTAGGAGAAGTACGTTATATTTGTTCATGTTGAGAGTCAGTTGTCAGTCCTTGCATTTCGGCACAATTTCCTAGCGTTGTGACTTAACCGCATAAAACATCAATTATCTACCAGGTCATTTATATAAACCGAAACTAAACGTCTTACAACACTCCCTCAGGGTGTGCCCGATACTACGTCTACGTTTGAAGATTTCTCTCCGTTGAGAATGACATGTTGTATTCTGTTTGCTACAAACTAATCAATGCAGTCGCGCAGCTAGGTTGACGTTCCACACCATCATATCTTGTTCATCATTCGAAACTGAAAAAACTGTATCTGACGCCATCTAGAAATCAAGGAACATGGCATCAACCTGTGCACCGGTATCTACAGCTTTCTGATTGTCATGGACGGACAGAGCGACCTAGGTTTCACACTATTTGTGTTTTCTAAACCTATTTTGATTACTACAGAGGACAATTTTGGCCTCCGCTAAGGTATGTTCCTTCTCGGGCTACATCTCGTCATTTCGTGATTTCAAATGCAATGATGAATAGGTTAATAATGAATAAGTGAAATCACTTTTCCAATCATGATAAGCAACAGACTGACATCACATATTCGCATGTCTGTTCGGTGACCCTTCTTCAAAAATGGAATGACCTGTTCTTTTTTCCAATCACTAGAAACACCACATAATGTCAGCGACCTGCGGTATGCAGCTGCTTGAAGAAGAGTAAATTCGTTCCGATACTCCGTATTCACTGTCCAGCCACATTAGTAGCCGACCGAGGTGGCCGAGCGGTTCTAGGCCCTACAGTCTGGAACCGCGCGACCGCTACGGTCACAGGTTCGAATTCTGCTTCGGGCACTGATGTGTGCGATGTCCTTAGGTTAGTTAGGTTTAAGTAGTTCTAAGTTCTACGGGACTGATGACATCAGAAGTTAAGTCCCATAGTGCTCAGAGCCATTTGAACCACATTAGTATAACCACATCTCAAAATCCTGAATAACTACCTTTTGCGGCGCAGATTGCTGTGAGACGTGCAAGAAGAGAGTCATCGAGGTTGTGGTAGGTACCGGCAGGAAGTGGAGCCATTCCTATTCCAGTGCCGTGTCCAGCTGCGCTATCTTTCTCTGTTGAGCAATCAAGGCGAACAGCCCGATCGAGGAGGCTCCACCTATTCTCGAATGAGTTTAAATCCGGGGAGTTTAGTGGCCTGGGAGTACGGTGAACTCATTCTCATGCTCTTCGAACCACGCACGTTCACAGCGAGTTGTGTGATTCGTTGCATTGTCCTGCAGGTAGATGCCATCTTTCCGAGAAAAAACCAACTGCACGCAGAGGTGGAGGTGGTCAACATGGGTAGATGCATACTTCTGTTGTGCCTTCCAGAATAATGAGATCACCCAGAGAATGCCGCTAAAAGATTCCTCAGACCACAAAGCATGCAGGATATTTGTTTTGAGATTCTCACGCCATCGCGTTAGTGGCCGTCTGTCCGATTGAGTATACAACGCAGTTCATCGGAAAAGGTCACTTATCGCCACTATGTGGCGGTATTGGCGTGCAAATTTGACCCTTCATCGCCGATGAACTGCGGTCAGTATGGCTGCATGAACCAGGTGCCCGCCGCGGAGGCCATAAGCACCAATGTTCCCTGAACGGTCGTTCAGCAGACACTTTTGATAGCCGGTTGGTTCACTTGGACGATCAGCTGCTCAACAGTTACACGTCTGTTCGTCTGTACGCATCTTTGCAGCCGTCGTTCACTCCTGTCTTCTGTAGCTCGTGGTGCACCACAGTTGCTTTGGCGCAGTTTCGGACAGCTGTGCCAGGGCTGCAAGTGCTGCTACCTGCCATCTGTCAGTGGTTATTGTACGCTGACGACGAACATAGGCGGCGGTAACGTTAGTGCGACTGGAGCGTTTAGATTCGTACTGGTAATCGAACAGGTCCAATGGACGTTCCGCCGTTGATCGATTTCAGTTGCTTTTCTACCCTGTCATGGCATCTGAATTGCGCTCAAAATGTTTTTCAGCCAGAAGTTTCTTTAGGTAATGGAATTTATAAGTTGCCAAACTAGGTCCTCAGGTAGGCAGGTGGGTGGTTACGAGGGTGGGTAAGGGGGGGGGGGTGGGAATATTAGTATAGATTCTCATTTGTTCCACTACTGAGCCACCATTACAAGCAGATGCCCTATCCTCATGAAAGATTTTATCTTTTGGACTCGAAGCCTATCTTCTTGTATCGATTTTACGCAGTACGTCCGTAAGGCTTGCCTAATATTTGCCAGTTGCTCTTTTAGCACTTTGAAGGCAATCAGTAAGAGAACCCTTTCACCGTACCAAAAAACAACTGCCCATAAACTGCCCATTGCAGTTTGTTATTTCCTACGCAGGATCACAGACTTCAAAAATGGTTCAAATGGCACTGAACACTATGGGACTTAACTTCTGAGGTCATTAGTCTCCTAGAACGTAGAACTACTTAAACCTAACTAACCTAAGGACATCACACACATCCACATCCGAGGCAGGATTCGAACCTGCGACCGTAGCGGTCGCGCGTTTCCAGACTGTAGCGCCTAGAACCGCTCGGCCACCTCACAGACTTCCAATCTCAGATTTTTTAATACTGTTTTGTTTAGGACGGAAATAGTAGGCTTACAAACCAAGCACATTAGCAAATCCTTATAAACAATAAGGAGACGATTTTCAGAGTGGTTAAAGTACTGAGGTGAATTCCGGTATCGCATTTGCTTTTGGTCAGCAGAGCCTGTTTATTACAAAGATTTCTCATATGAAAGAACGGTTTACTACGAGACTGAATGCCATCTGGTAGCGTTTCGGGCACGTACTTAGTAAGGAAATACACGAGCGAAATATAGGTGATTACGGAATCATCCTAGTGACTCTAAGAGGAAATCCACTGACATAAAAACTTTGACAAAGGGCAGATGGTTATGACCCGGCATCTGGGAACAAGAGTGTCAGATACGGTGAAGCTGGTCGGCTGTTAGTGTACTACTGTCATGAGCGTCTAAGAATGAAGAACAGTGGAACTGACAGTAGGTGACAAGGTATTAGGTGTCCACGCCCTATCATATCCCGCTCTGTAAAGCGCGGTAGGCGAAGATGTGTGGAAAGTCTGACAGAGTAAAATTCTGGCGCAGGTTCAAGTTCTTCGGAGCACGTCGCTCAACGCACCATTTTTGTACTTGGAGCTCCTCAGGAGACGGGCCCTAAGGTTCCAAAGTTGGCTCAAAGCGATCACCATCTGCGATTGCAGTGGAGACAGGAACATTGAGACTGGACCATTAATCAGTGAAATCGTGTTGCATGGTCGGGTGAACACCAGCAGGTCGATGGTCATATCTGGATGCACTGTCATCCAGGAGAACGGCTTCTCCAAACAAGCACCGCACCAAGAACCCAGGCTGGTGGTGCAGCGTTACGCTACAGGAGACATTTTCCTGAGCTTCCACGTGACGTCTAATAGTAATCGAACACTCTGTGCAGCTGTGGTCCACATGAATTTTACGGCAGACAACCTGCATCCATTCATAGTTGATGTTCATGCCGATACCGACGCGTATAGGATATATGAGCCTGCCACAAGGTCAGAATTATGCCACAGTGGTTCTAAAATCATGATAGTGAACTAACGTTGATGTTTCGGACACAAAATTCGTCCGATCTGTACACATATGGTTCGTTTCGGGCGCCATATCCGCGCTGCAAACCACTAGTCCATAATTTACGGGAATTTGCGTGACCAGTGTATAGACACATGCAGCCACATACCTCCGTGAATTTGCCAAGGATTTTTGGAATCCACGCCACGCAAAACCGCTACAGTACTGCGCTTCAAAGGGTGGACGAACATAATTCTCTGGCTCATCACTGTAGGATTTAATCAAGTAAAATGTGCCGCGGCTTTTCCTCTGGCACGCTACGACTTCTAGTTTTACAAATACTTTGAATCGACGATGATCGATCTACATCTATACACCGCCAACCACCTTAAGATGTATGGCGAAGGGTTTTTGTGACACAACTATCATTTCACCCTACCTCGTTCCATTCGCTAACGGTGCGTGTGAAGAAAGACTTTCGGTGAAACATATCATCTCCAGTTTCTCTTATCGTATAATGAAAGGTCTCTGTTGGATTCCTTTCATGTTAATTTCTTAAAGCTGTTGTCATTTACGGCATAAATTCCTCTTCTAAATTTACTGTGGTGTTTCTGACTATCTGGGAGGAGACTGAGCAGTGAAACGTGTTACTTTTACACATATACAAGAACGATCTGTCACACTACTACACTTTAAAACACAGTTTATATATAATTCATGCCACACAGTCTCATACGGAACCTACATCCGCTTTCTTTTATATACTGTATATGATAAGGTACTGTCATCCCCCTTCCCTTCTGTGTGAAAGAATGAATGAGCAAATGTATTTCTAGTTGCATGCTTGATGGTAGCAGACAAGCCTGTCTGCTAGAGAACAGTAGGACCAACGTCGGAACAGGTAGCAACGCTTTCTAGAAGCAGAGAGGTTTCTATTCTTAGTATAGTCCTGTCTGTCCCTTGTCATGTTGGTATAGGAAGCTGCCTCTCTGGTCACTTCCGTTTGTATCTGTGAGGCACCCTCAGGAAGGGACCACGGCAGTCTGTCCGCGGCGAGCGTCTGAAGTGGTAAGATCTCCGGCTAAGCGCGTGTCTGCTAAGTATGTAGGACAATGGATGTCTTAAGTTCAGCCTAACTGAAAATTTAATCACCTTTTCAGGTTTAGCTCTAAAATATCTAATGTTATCTTAAATTACAACGCAATGTATTTCGAGTGTGAAGTTCAGAATATCTTCCAGTAGTTGCTTTGTCACTACTTTGTGAATAAAGTGGAACCACGTGTTGATCAGTAACTCTAAGATCATCAATCTTAAATGCGAATGTGCGTGAGATTATAACGTCTCGTCTTGACAATATTTTTCAATATAGCAACTTTTCTTTATGTTCAACCCACGTGGGGTGTACTTTGTGAGACCAGTACCACGTGCTTATACAATTTTTTGACCCATCAGGTTAATAGTAAGACGATAGTAACCAGTTCGAGGTTGTTCTTTTGTAAATTGCTTTTCGATCTACTTTATCTTAATTATCAAAATTATTGTTGAGTTACACTCTTTGTGTAAACCAAGTCGACCACGTGAAGCATGTGGTGTAATCATCAAAGTAGCCCTCAGCTATTCTTTTCGAGAAGATTTCACAGAGAGTTAGTATGAATTTAGTATACCAGTGTGTGGTAATTATATGACGGACAGGATTGCGCTACAAACGTAACTTCTTTGGGTGAAAATTGAATCGGTTGGTTGTGGTTAATTTCCTCTTGCATATGTTTCAACGTTCTTCATGTGTTTTTTTATGAATGCAGTGTTGTATGCAGTCTCCCTATCTTGGCTCCATATTTGATGTGTTCCGTAAGGCTACAAACTCACATTTTCACAATCCTAAATAAGGCACCAGTTTAGTTATGAATCAAGTTTAATATGCTGAAATTTCAATGATCAATGTTAAAATAAATGTCCAAATATAAACTGATTTATTTCTTTTCATTTAAATTGTCTTTATATATATATATATATATATATATATATATATATATATATATATAATCACCGGTTATCGTAAGATGAGTACTAAAAGATTATAATTAATGTTAGTCTGGTTGGGAATTTGGTAAGCTAGCCTGGGTACCTGGTGAAACAGTTGCGCAGTGATGCAGGGTTAACTTCCTCATATAGCTCACAGCTTTTAACCCACATTTATGGTCTTGAATATCAGCACCCCTTTCAGAACAAATTAATGCAACAACATTACACATTGCGACCCTGTTCTGTGATTCCGCTAGACTCTGGAATCTCTGAAACGTTAGATTGCGAGCGTTGTATAATCTTAATGTTTTTTCCCTGTAGCGCTCAAACAACTTCTGCATTGTTGCTGAGCAGACTTTCAAAAGATTCACGGCGTTGTTGAGCTGCGTTATGTTGTTTGTCTTGTTTTGTTTCCTATATTTGTGTGTTTATGTGTATGTGTTTTTTTTCCCGCTTGTAAATTGCACTGAGTTCGATCAAAGATATGAATTCGTTTTGCATGTGAAAAAGTGCGTACTAGGTTGGGTACCTTTCGTGTGTCTGTCGTAATTCCTGGGGGATACATTTATTCTGATTAGTGTGTTGTGTACCGGGTATAAATTGAACTAATGCAGACACGTAACCAAGCTAAAAGTAGGCGGCACAACAACTTAAGCAACATGGACCAAGGGGATAATTTGATTTCGAATCTTAACGCCTCGGACGGTTCCGAAAATGCAATGGGGAATGCAAAACAGGACGTACGGGCTCACATCAGAGCCAGAAATTAATTTGCCTCCAACTAACCAAATTGATTTGGCAGAACTCATGAAAGCCATATTGCAACAAAATAAAGAAAACGCAGAGAAATCTGAAAAACCGGTCCAAGAGCTAGACGAACAAATACATGAAAAACTAATCCAGCAGATAAATAAAGTCGACAAGTCGATGCAGAGAGTGTCCGATGATATCTCACAAAGAATAAACAATCTGGCAAGTGAAATACAAAGTGATATTATGAAAGAATTAGGCCATACATTTGAACGAATCGATGATCGTCTGCCAGCCTTAAACAGGGCAAGCGGGGGCGCGATGCGGAATAGAAAGAGAGCGAGGAACAGCTACTTAGGAATTTCCAAGCGCTGAGGTACTCTCCAGGGTTCAGGTGGCGGAAACGCATTGTCCCGCGTCCGTTAGCAACACAGTAGCGGACAACAGTCAAGCGATTCACGCACTCGAACAGCAAGTAGAACAATTGAAGCAGACTGAGGCGGAGGACAACAGACAAATAAATGATAATATTGCTGCATTAGCGGACATCGTAGGCACGATGAAGGTGACGGAGAGCGATAACAATACTACACTGGTAGCGGTCGTAAAGATCGAAAAAGTGCGTTCGCTTCTTAGATTTCAGAAGGGACAGTTCGAAGTGAACAGGCGGCACAAAGCTGTAACAAGCGAATTGCAAGAATGCGTGGCGCATCTGGAAAGCCGCATGGGGAGTGATTCCGAACTCGCCAATAGCACTAAAAATAGCTGTACGAACAGTGCAGAGAGGGACTCCGGCCACGAGGGAGATTTTGACGACAGGGAAGAATATATTTTGAGGGGCAGACATGAGAAGAATAGAAACATTCAAGGGCCTCGCCAGGAGGAAATGCGGGGATTTGATTTCAGACATTTCCTTACGGTGAGAAAGTTTGAGATATTTCGAAATTTGCAAAAAGGAATACATCCACGAGCATGGCTCAAGCAATTTGAGTTCTGTCTTCCCCCCGACTGGGCAAGTTCACATAAGATAGAATATATGTGTGGCTATTTGGAAGGCGAACTGGCGATTCGCATGAGGTCGGCAGCGCGTCACTGCAACTCCACTCGGGAGTTTCGACAAGCCTTTCTGTCCGCCTATTGGTCGGAAGCGACACAAGATAGGGTCAAGCATAGCATAATTATGCTGCCAAATTTGAACCAGTCTGGTTTCGGCAGCCCAGCACGTCTATTCGACCACATGCTGCAGGCAAATCAATTTCTATACAACCCATACGGGCCTGTGGAACTAATTAGGATATGCATCACCAAATTGCCGATGCACTTGCGCCACGTCATTCTTGCGGGACGATGCAAAGAGGACGTGGAAACGTTTAAGGCACTTCTCCAAGAGTTGGAATATAATACAGCAGAATACGCGCCTAATCAGGCACAAAGCTATTACGGGGCACAGCAGCGCGATCGCAGTCGTGGCCGTAGTACTAATCAACGGCGTGACTGGTCGTCGCGACGCGAACGGAACAATAATCGGGACCGGCCGTATAGAAACTGGGGTAACAGTCGCGAACACAGGTGGAACAACGGAAATGATCGAGGACGTGTACAGGATAGTGAACGCAACAGTTACGGCAACAAGAATCGATACTACGGTGAACACGGTGGGAATAGGACTGTAGGCGGAGCACCTCATGATGTTGAAATTCGGCCGGCTAACCCTAGACATAATCCAGCAAATGGAAATGAACGAAACCGGCAATGACAAACGATAAGCGCAGAATGCGCCCAATCGGAACAAATGAGCGACATGGCAAATGAGTGTGTACGGTACATAGAGAGGGAAGATATTAGAGAGGATTTGTTGCAAGAAACTACGAGTGCTAAAATTTCGGGAATAAATCCAGTCGTGACAGTTGCAGTAAACGAAATATGTTTTAAGTGTGTCAGTGACACTGGAAGCCCTTTCTCCGTAGTGAGCGAGGCAGCATTTCAAAAATGCGAAGGGACTGGGACTTGGCCCGTTTTTCAAGTGCGAGGAATAAAGGTGAAGGGCGCAATCTACGGTAAGAGCGTAGAATTCCGAAGGCAGACTCGACTTAATTTTACCTGCCAGGGAAGAGAGTTTGAGTACAACTTCTTTGTCCTCCCAATGCTAAATATGGCAATGAGTTTAGGAAATGACTTCATGAGTGCCCACCATGCAGTAATTGACATGGGTGGAGGAGTAATGACAGTTCAAGTTGGGGATCAGCTAATTAATCTAGTATTTGATGAATGCATATTACGTGCCGAGTCAGAAATTAGTTGCCTAAAATTTCAAACTCAAACCGAGTCGCAACCCAGACTGGAGCTACTCGTGAACTATGTAAGTGATTCGTGCTCTACGTCTGGTGAGCAGGGGAAAGATGTTGTTTTTGGTGATGTACTGAGAAAGAGCATCGCGGGTGTCAGGACCACGGACAGGGAAAAGGAGAAATTGTATTGCCTACTTAGGAATCATGAACGGGTATTTTCTGAGACTCCGGGAGCGATTAAGGGTTTTACTTACCAATTCAGAGTACGTGACCATCAGAAGTTTTCTGTTAGACCATACCCTATTCCCGTGGCGTATAAAGCCCAGGTTGAGAAGGAAATAAACAAGATGTTAGAACAAGGAATAATTGAGCGGACAGTAAGCTCGTACATCTCACCTTGCTTGTCGTACCAAAACGCGACAACTCGGTTCGTTTGGTACTAGACTCGAGACAGATAAACACAATTATTATGTCGGAAACGGACAGGCCTGAGAGCCTTGAGGAACTCTTACAACGTTTCCACGGGGTAAAGGTACTATCATCTGTCGACCTCCGTTCGAGTTTTTGGCAAATCGTGCTACACCCATCTTGCAGATTATATACAGCGTTCCTACGTTATGGAAATTGTTTCCCATTCCGGCGTCTCCCGTTCGGACTAAACGTCTCAGCAGCTGCTTTTATAAGGGGATTAAATAGCATTTTGCCTGATGATTTGAAACAGCGAGTGACAATTTACGTGGATGACATATTAATTGCGGAAAAGTCGTGGGAGGATCATAATGACGTTCTGAACAGACTACTGGATGTTTTTGAGAAGGCAGGTGTAACAGTCAACTTAGATAAGTCACAGTTCGGACGAGAGAACACAAAATTCTTAGGCCATATTGTCTCAGCAAATGGAATACAACCTGACCCGGAGAAAATTGCGGCGATAGCGGAGTGTGCAATGCCGACAAATAAAAAACAGTTGCGAGCATTCTTAGGCCTGTGTAATTTTTATAAGCGATATATAAATTTTAGTGTACTTGGTACACCCCGTCTATGTGGACTAACAGGGAAGAACGCTTTGTGGGTCTGGGATCAAGAGGCACAGGATGAATTTTATAAATTGAAAAAGGCACTGGTAGAGGCTCCCATCCTCGTGCATCCCGACCTGACACAAGAATTCTGTTTAATGACGGACAGTTCCTTGTCAGGATTAGGTGCGGTACTGTTTCAAACTGAAGGAAATGATGATACTACAACTTGGAAAACAATCTCGTTTGGGAGCAGAGTGCTCTCTCGATGTGAAAAAAATTATTCCATGGCAGAACTCGAAGCACTCGCGATAGTTTGGGCATTCTCAAAATTTAGGTATTTCTTATTTGGAAGGACCACCAGGGTGTACACTAACCATCGTGCACTCCAATTTCTTATGAGCACAAAAATCACGCATGGGAGACTAGGACGTTGGGCACTATACCTACAGGAATATAATTTCACTGTAGAATACATTCCGGGACAGAAAAATGTAATTACTGACGCTTTATCGCGCATTCCTATAGGTTTGGTTCACACAGAAGAAGGGAAACTCGGTCAAAATAATTTTAGCATCCTATACTTACAGAATGTAGCGTTCGAGAACTTTTTTACCACCTCTTTAGGGATTATAGCGGACGAACAGGATAAGGACGCAGTATTGAAAGATATAAAGAAGAAGTGGGAGGACAAGGAGAATGTAGGAATACGCCAGTACTACTTAGTGCGCAATAGAATACTATTCAAGAAACGAGCCCCGGACGACTCCAGATGGGTGTTGGTGATTCCAGAGGAACTCGTAAACAAAATTATATGGTACATACATTTGAGTTATGGTCACTTCGGAGCACAGAAATGTTGTGAAAAACTAAGGAGACATGCTATTTTGATAACATGCTACGGCGTATTCGTTGTGTACTTAGAGTGTGCGGACCTTGTCAGCGAGCAAAGGCGGCGACAGTGACGTATGCTGCATCATTGCACCCGATAATACCAAGAAAACTGAGTGACCTCGCGGCCGTGGATCTATTTGGGCCACTAATACTATCTAAAGCAGGTTTTGCATATGTTTTCGTAGCTAACCTCCAAGTTTGTGTGTCTGACTCCGTTGAGGTGAGCCACAGGAAGGGCAGTGGCAACTGCATTTGCAAAGCAGTTTTTGCATGAAGTTGGGCGTGTGAAAAGGGCTATCTCGGATGATGGACCACAATTTAGATCGCAATACTGACAGCGGATGCTTCGAAAGAGAAGAATTAAACCTATATATATATCTCTATTTCACCCCAGCTCGAACCCCAGTGAGCGTATTATGCGTGAATTAGGAAAATTATGTAGGTTACACTGCAGTCGTGATCACCGATCGTGGGACATACACCTAGAAGGATTTCAGAACATAATTAATGAGTTGCCTAATACGTCAACAAAGCTTCCGACAACCACTGTGCTAAAAAACAAGGAGCCCCCGAGCAAAATCAAAGAGATGGTGCCTTGGCCACTAGAGCCAAGACTACGCTGGAACGCAATTGTTGACTTAGCTTTATGCAACATCAAGCGTGCAGTAGAAGCCAGAGTCAAGGCGTATAAGAAAAACGTGAGAAAAACAGTGTTTCATGTAGGACAAAAAGTTCTTATCAGATCACACAGGCTGTCTAACAAACAGTCAGGTGCCTGCAAGAAATTTTTTAATCTCTTTAACGGCCCGTATCGGATAAGGAAGATTCCCCATGAAAACGCCATAGAAGTTGAAACTCTTCGATCGAAGAAATCAAAAGGGCTACACCATGTGTCAAACATAAAACCATACATTTGGTAGAAAGGACAGTCAGGAGTAGAGAGGACGGTGAAGAGAAACAATTGATTAGTTTACATTTGTGATAAATGCATTTTGAATAACATGTCGGTAAAAATAATGATAAAGATGTTTCTATGTGATTGATTGAAGTGATGTTTATGGTTTTTTTGTGTAAATTGAAAAGAGTCGCTTCTGAGGGAAGCAAGATCTGTGTTGAATTAATGCAAAACTCAGGGGAATATCCGATCTGTGGGTATTATGGGTCTGGCAAACCCAGGTCCCCAGCTGTTAGTAGCCTTGTTTCCGATTTTCTGCTGTCAGTGCTACTATCTATCTGTTACTATTCTATATCTGTCAGTATAAATGAGGATCTCTTACTATAGTATGCGTGCTGTATGAATATTTTAAGATAGGAGAACTCTGAGAAAGGAATGAGTAAGTTTGGAATCTTGAAAACTGGATGTAGTAATACGATTGTTTAACCAATGGCTTCCCAATATGTGCTAATATGTTAATGTTGATGATATACGTCTTTTTTGTTCCTTATAGCTTAGTACGTAAAGTGCTGTCTGTGGATTTCGTAAGTAGATTGACTCCCTTCAAGGTCAAAGAAGAGTTGTGGATTTTGTAATTTACGTGGCCCTGAAACATTATTATGGTAGTCAAATGACGAGCAGTTTGCCAGCAAATGGAGAGTGGAACAGAAATATGGATCCTTTCTGTAGTCTTGATTTATGTTGAGCCAGAGCCTGAAAAATTATTCCGCGGTAATACTTGTCCTAGAAAAGCGACGTTTATGTGTTTTGCTGATGCTGTGAGCATTACAGCTTACTGTTTTCGCTGGTGCGGGATGCACTGCAGCCTATATGATTTGTATTGAGGAAATTTCCCTCTTTAAGGTAGAGGAAGATTAAATAATTTTGATTATGGGACCGAAGGAAAGCTTGGTCTAAGGTAATAAGGATGAAGCAAAACATTTGTCATTTAAACTAAAGGATGATTCGGATCTTTTGTGCCTGTTGTAAGTTCAATATGTTAAGATGAAATTGTTTTACAGAATAGAGGTGACCAGAATTTTGCCATTCATGAGAAATGAATTCAGAATGACCACCACAGGCGAAATAACTGATTTGGAAACGAAAGGTAACTTAAAGAAGGAACGAAATGGGTAGAAAAATGTAGTAAAACCTGTGTAATAAAAATATATTTACCCTTCTCAGAGTCATCTATGTGATTAATTCTTGTGATAACGTAATTTTAGATGAAATTGTCTTATTGTTTTATATGTGAATATATGAGTTTGATAAATGTATAATTGCGAGTCTCTTACCAGGTGTGTCAACTGGTATAAATGTTTTGGCGTGTAAATAACCATTGATCTTTTTAATGTGTATGTTTAAGGAAAGTTTCTCCACATTTATCATGTGACAAGACATATGCCGCGAGCGTCAAGAAGAGGACGAATTAGAACAGTGTTGTAGTGGTATAAACACTGTGTTGAAGCAGCATTGAAGTAGCTTGTTGGATTAACTAGTAGTGGATTGATGTAGAATTTTGAGTAATACATGTTTACGGGTAGTTAGTTTGTAGTATAGACAACAGGTGTGCATGTGTGTGTGTGTGTGTGTAAATAACATGTGAACCCTATGCTGCCCTGACCTATCCTTGCTCAAGGCATAATCCTATTCCTTTTAGTGAATTAATAAGTAGCATTTGATTTATTAAAATGTAAGTGAACCACATTAGTGATGTGGATTTAGATATTATATTGTCAGTTCATTTAATTTTTATTTGAATACTGTCAAGTCATTTCACTTTTATTTTTTATATTGTCAAGTCATTTAACTTTTATTTTTATATTGTCTACTGATCTAACTTTTTTATTTAAAAAAAAGTCTCACTTCTGTTCTTAAAAATTGTGAAAGACAATACTAAGTGGTATTATGTATGACATTTTGTAATCACATAACTATGATGAACAATTTCTGTGAATGCAGTTGAGAATGTGAAAGCGAACCGGCTAAACTCTTACGAGACAGCAGGAGCAGCGAGGAGGAGAACTAGTTGTAAACAGGCGGGTTTCCCAGCAGGACACACTGTCAACCAGGCCACTTCGGGAGCGCGGTCGACAACAGAAGAAGGGTACGGGACAAACACTTTCCCTTGCACCCGGAGCTAATGGCCGGCAGCACCAATGCGACCCTTCGTGGAGGCGATGACCTGAGATTGCCGAGCGGTCCACCGTGCGGAAATCCATCTGCTGGCAACGCACCACACGCACGCGACCGTGACGAGACGACCGCGGTGAAACGACAGAAGACAGGGGATAAAGGGGCGTGGAGCCTTTTGACAGGTACTGTCCAGAGAAACTTGCAGGTGTCAATGACGACTATCAACATTTCTTGGCGGAAGCCCACTGTCAAGCGACAGTAAATCATAGTTCGATGTTCTCTGGTTGCTAAGGGTGGCACAAAGAAAAGCCTTTAAGTGTCATCCTTGCCCAGGAATATCAACCTGGCGTGTCAAACGAGGATACTGCACGAATTTGACGACACAAACATGGAACCAAATCGAGATGTACGTGACACGGGCCACCAAGAGAAACTTCATGAGAGGGCAGAGACGGCGGGATTGCTCGCAACAGATGGACAAAAATCCCTGCTGACAGCTGCGGCGACGAACCCCCCCCCCCCCCTCCCCCTCTTATATTGTGCCTCGCAACAGTGGAACTACTGAGTGTGCCAGTGAACAGTGATTATACGGTTCTTAGTCCAATGCATATACGTGTGTTCTTTCAGAGAAACTTTAATCGTGTATTTTGCATTCATTGGTTTTTTTTTTTTTTATTAGACTGCCTCTTGTATTTTGCAGGTGTTTTATTTATTGTTTTTTTTTTTTTTTTTAGACGTTGACTACTGTACTTTCAGAGCTGTTTTATTTCGCAATGTTTGTTTTTGTTGTATTATATTTGTGATATTTTGTTTCGTAAATTCATTCCTGTGGCATTGCTTCGTTTATCAGTCAGATAGCTATTCATGCTCATTGAACTGTGATCGATTAGCCTTTGCATGGGGCATATTTATAGTGAGGAACCCGTTAAGGGTAACATTCACATAATTAATTGTAGTGTCAGTATAATGACACAGTGATCATTGTTTGCTAACTAACTGAATTATAGTAGAGTGATTAAATTAGTGCCACAGAGTTAGTTTAATTCTACAAATTATTAGTTTTATAAGGTATAGAATTTTTTTGCGATAACCACTTTGTAAAACATGTTTTTTTTTTTTTTTTTTTTGCTTTTGCGGATTGTGCATTGTAATGTTCTGCTGTATAATACTGATGTTATTTTCATGTTTTTTTAATTGCTGTGGCACCTTTGCTATTTTCATAAATTTTACTTGTTAATAAACAGTCATAAATTTTCCTGTGATCAGCTGGCTCTTGCAATGAGCAAATACCGGTGAACTCCGTAAGGGTAACAACCAGATATTGTTTTCGTATTAATGACACAGGGACCATTGTTTTTACTTGCTGACCGAATTAGGTCTACACTATCTTTAAATAGGTATCACAGACTGTTTTTTCTCTTTGAAATTGGTAGATTCTAAAGATGTGTTGAAATTATTGTGTTTTAGCAAGTAGCTGGTGACCTTTTGCCTTTTCTTTACATTTTTGGTTTAAGTTGGGTCTGAGAAGCCTGCTTGGAAATGTCCTAGCATGGCCAGAAAATTCCCTGCACAGTCTTTTTCCGGAATGTTGGGGTTATGAAAGGTCTTTGTTGGATTCCTTTCATGTTAATTTCTTAAAGCTGTTGTCATTTACGGCAAAAATTCATCTTCTAAATTTACTGTGGTGTTTCTATCTGGGAGGAGACTGAGCAGTGAAACGTATTGCTTTTACACATAAACAAGAACGATCTGTCACACCACTACACTTTAAAACACAGTTTATATGTAATTCCTGTCACACAGTCTCATACGGAACCTACATCCACTTTCTTTTATATACTGTATATATTATAAGATACTGTCATCCCCCTTCCCTTCTGTGTGAAAGAATGAATGAGTAAATGTATTTCTAGTTGCATGCTTGATGGTAGCAGACAAGCCTGTCTGCTAGAGAACAGTAGGACCAACGTCGGAACAGGTAGCTATGCTTTCTAAAAGCAGAGAGGTTTCTATTCTTTGTATAGTCCTGTCCATCCCTTGTCATGTTGGTATAGGAAGCTGCCTCTCTGGTCACTCCCGTTTGTATCTGTGAGGCACCCTCAGGAAGGGACCACAGCAGTCTGTCCGCGGCGAGCATCTGAAGTGGTAAGATCTCCGGCTAAGCGCGTGTCTGCTAAGTATGTAGGACAATGGGTTTCTTAAGTTCAGCCTAACTGAAAATTTAATCACCTTTTCAGGTTTAGCTCTAAAATATCTAATGTTATCTTAAATTGCAACGCAGTGTATTTCATGTGTGAAGTTCAGAATATCTTCCAGTAGTTGCTTTGTCACTACTTTGTGAGTAAAGTGAAACCACGTGTTGATCAGTAACTCTAAGATCATCAATCTTAAATGCGAATGTGCATGAGATTATAGCGTCTCGTCTTCACAATATTTTTCAATATAGCAACTTTTCTTTATGTTCAACCCACGTGGGGTGTACTTTGTGAGACCAGTACCACGTGCTTATACAATTGTTTGACCCATCAGATTAACAGTAAGACGATAGTAAGCAGTTCAAGATTTCTTTTTTTTTTTTTTGTAAATTGCTTTTCGATCCACTTTATTTTAATTATCAAAATTATTTTTGGGTTACACTCTTTGTGTAAACCAAGTCGACCACGTGAAGCATGTGGTGTAAACATCAAAGTAGCCCTCAGCTATTCTTTTCGGGAAGATTTCACAGAGAGTTAGTATGAATTTAGTATACCAGTGTGTGGTAATTATATGATGGACAGGATTGCGCTACGAACGTAACTTCTTTGGGTGAAAATTGAATCGGTTGCTTGTGGTTAATTTCCTCTTGCATATGTTTCAACGTTCTTCGTGTGTTTTTTTATGAATGCAGTGTTGTATGCAGTCTCCCAATCTTGGCTCCATATTTGATGTGTTCCGTAAGATTACAAACTCACATTTTCACAATCCTAAACAAGGCACCAGTTTAGTTATGAATCAAGTTTAATATGTTGAAATTTCAATGATCAATGTTAAAATAAATGTCCAAATATAAACTGATTTCTTTCTTTTTATTTAAATTGTCTTTATATACATATAATCACTGGTTATCGTAAGATGAGTACTAAAAGATTATAATTAATGTTAGTCTCGTTGGGAATTTGGTAAGCTAGAGTGGAAATTCTTGGTGAAACAGTTGCGCAGTAATGCAGGGTTAACTTCCTCAATAGCTCACAGCTTTTAACCCACTTTTATGGTCTTGAATATCAGCACCCCTTTCAGAACAAATTAATACAACATTACAAAAATAGTGATAATTTCAAGGACGTAGGCCTATGTGGGAGGAATTAATATGTTGTCTGTGTCTTCTTTGAATGCAAGCTATTGGAAAGTCAACAGTAAACCTGCTTGCGTAACTGAAGTTTTTTGAGCTGATGTGTATTGCTCTCGTCCTTATTAAACAACCCATTCTCAAAAAAATGCCGCTCTCTTTGGATATTCTGTATTTTTTATTTTAGTCCCATCCGATAACGGCTCCAAACTAATGAGCAGTACTTAAGAATCCACCGAAGGAAGTTTAATACGACACTTTCTTTGTGGATGAACTATTTTCTTAAGATTCTGGGCTCTGCTTTCCTCCAACTAGCTTTATGTGGTAATTCCGTCGCTCCGGTCGCTTATTTCCAGATTTTTTTACGACTATTACTGTTTGCAGTGATTTATTGTCAATAAGTCAATCTAATGGTAGTGTATCTGTTCGCCTATTAGTGCACAATACGGTATATTGAAATACATTCAGAGTTAGCTGCGAGACTCTGCACCAATCTTCCATTCCTTTCAGTTGCGAAGACATGAAATTGACAGAGAAAATGAGTGCGCTTTGGCAAGCCTACACTTTGAGACAACTCTACTTGATAGAGCAACGTTCTTTTCTTTCGGATAAAGAAAAGCTTTGTAATTGACACACGAGGAAATTTATGCTGCGGTCACTCAATCGATTGAGCAGTTTCTATTCGCAAAAGGGCATCTGAACAACAGCAATCAACAATGCAGCACCACATTAAAAAAAAGAGTTTAAAATGGTAGGATTTAGATCAATGAATTATCTGACAACGACAATGACCAGAAAGTTGCAACCTACTGTGCGTTGTTAGCACCATTTACGAATTCTGGGTCTAGATGAAGCATACGTAATATCTCGGTGCAAAAAGGGGCAATGTCTTTTTCTGCTCTAAGGAAACTCCTATTTATGTGCAATTTGAACCCGCCTCATGTCACGATAGGGGCCAGGATGTCGATCTCTTCAGACCGTAATTTTTTGAAGGGTACGGGAATAGAAAATCTTAATTGGACAGGTTTCAAACGTTTTAATACATGAGACTGAAGACAAGGGAACCATGGATCGTGTGTGTGTGTGTACAGCAAGAGGGAGCTCACTTCGCTATCCATGGGCACAATTACTTCGATGCTACTGTATTGGTAGTTTTCTAACATCTACACCGCCACTGAAATGGCCACCACGAAGACCGGACCTTACCACAGTTGTGAATTCATTTTTGTAAATAAGCAAGTCCCATGTGGCACAATTACGGTACGAGGCTTATGAAATGTGCAAAAATGTTGAGGAAGCTTCTCGAAACATAACTCCTGAGATGTCCCGCAAGATGAAAAAGATGAAATGGAGACACGCAGATCTCTGTGTACGACACAATATGTTATGTACAGGTTCAAATGGCTCTGAGCACTACGACACTTAACATCTGAGGTCATCAGTCTCCTAGAACTTAAAACTACTTAAACCTAACTAACCTAAGGACATCACACAATCCGTCGCCCGAGACAGCATTCGAAACTGCGACCGTAGCGGTCGCGCAGTTCCAGACTGAAGCGCCTGCAACCGCTCGGTCACACCGGCCGGCCATATACAGGTACCAAGTTTTTGTATGTACTCATAAGTACTCGTTTGCGCAATATAATGTTCTGACCTAGGAGCACAGTGTGCATATGCACGGGAAGAACACATTTAAAATCCATTCCAGTTTCTGAGGTAGCGACTCCATCGAGAAGCAGCGCAGGCAGCCGCAGACAACACCAGTAAATATTCCCACGGAGTGCCAGCAGCTCTGGAGCTGGAGTGTAGCTGGAGTGTCTTCTGGCACGGAGGAGCGCGCGGTTCGCGCGTCAACAAGGTCAAGGAACTGTAAGGCCGAGGCCGACAAGTAAAAGCAACCCGATGCGCGCACCTCACACTCTGCTGTCCGCTGCTGTTGCAGCAAGGCAGGGGCACGACTTTTTGTGCTGGCGAGTTTAAAGCGGTATTGCAGTCTCCGACCCCGCCTGTGTATTTTGTTGCATTTTTGACCCCCTGTAGAAGAACTAAGACGTAGAGAAATCAGCTTACCACGTTTTTTTAGACCGACATATTTCCTTTGTAAATACTAGTAAAATAATAATTAATGATTTATTGCGTCATGGTTAACGTGAATAAAACCGACAAACTTCAGGGACGAATTCCTGACTGGAAATGGAAGAAAGAAGGTCCTATGAACACCCGTCTGTAAATGCATGGTTGCCACGGTAGACGACGCAGACGAATGACAATTCCTCTCACCAGCTGCCGTGTGTTCCTTGTGTGTCGCAGGCTGTGTGATTGACGCAGCGTACTGTAAGCAGCAGAATGGTCCGGTATTCATGTGGGGAACAAGCAGAGATGGTGTCTGTGTACGGCCAAGCAGATGGAACCAGTCGAGAGACTACACGGCTATACCAAAACAGGTACCCTCACAGACCCCAACCACATTACACAACAATTCAAGCCCTTTTTGGGCGTTTATGTGATGATGGGTCCTGTCCGGCACACGAACGTGCGGGGACGCGGTGGACTGTGCTCACCAACGCTACGGTCGCAGGTTCGAATCCTGCCTCGAGCATGGATGTGTGTGATGTCCTTAGGTTAGTTTAAGTAGTTTTAAGCTCTAGGGGACTGATGACCTAAGCAGTTAAGTCCCATAGTGCTCAGAGCCATTTTGAACTGTGCATACGCCAGATTGGGACACAAACACCATCTCAGCTTGTTCCCGACATGAGTACTGGGCCATTCTGCCGCTCCGCTTCCGGTACGCTGCGTCGATCACACAACCTGCGACACGCAAGGAACACACGGCACGTGGTCAAAGGAACAGAGGAACTTTCATTCGTCAACGCCACCTACCGTGGCTATGATGAATTTTCCGACACATGTTCATAGGACCTTTTTCCCTCAATTTCCAGTCCAGTTTGTCGGTTTTATTCCACAGTTCGTGTTACACGCCTCTAGAGGCTGTAGAGGGGACTTAGTGTATCAACTTTTACATAGAAACCCACGTTCTGAAACGTCATCAAACGACGCTACAGTTAGTTAAAATTATAGGCGCCGGCGTCTAAAAAAGTACATGCCTACAGCTTGATTCTGTTATGAGCTTACAAACTTTCTAGGATGATAGAGAAGGCCAAATGTATCAATCTGAGGTAAGGGTCCATGTATCGGGAATGAACGAGTCGAAAGTTACAGCGAAAACTGATGTTTTTGCTGAGGTTATAGGATAGACAACTTTCAGACCAAAACAAGGAAAATACGTCCAGTAAACACGGGCTCAAAATTGCATACATTATGAGCTATGAGCACTTTTTCAACAGAGAAGATATGTTTCGCAGTACCGAAGATGAAACAGTACCCGTAAATCCGCAGTTGTGCATTTTAGCATTTTAGAGCCCATGTTTACTACAGACTTTTTCCTTGTTTTGGTCGATACTACCACCTCTGAAAGTTGCCTATGTTACAATTTTAGTAACAACAGCACCAGTATATGTATTCGACTGTCAGAGGTATCAGAGCTGTTTCCACTTATAAATTCCATCTCGTTCGTTCCCGGTATGGGACTCTCGCCTCAGATTGATACATTTGTCCTTCTCCATCATCCAAGGAAGTTTGTAACGTCGTGACGGAATCACCCTGTATATACACTACTGGCCATTAAAATTGCTCCACCATCAAGAAATGCAGATGATAAACGGGTATTCATTGGACAAATATACAGGGTGTCCCAGCTATCTTGTCCACCCAAAATATCTCTGGAACAATAACAGCAATTGGAAAACGACTTTCACCGGTATCAATGTAGGGCTGGGGTCCATGAATGTACATATTTAGAAACATTCTAAAACGAAAGCATATATGTTTTTTTACACAAACGTATGTTTTTTTTAAATGGACCTCCTATATTTTTTCTTCAGCAATCCATAGCATGACAAAGCACATACACAATGGCGTCGATTGCATCGCAATATTCCCATTACATCCCGAGATATTGAGACGCGAAGTTGACGCTTGAAACACCCGACATGCGCTGCTAGCGCACGTCCTGAGGCTCAGGCGTGAACCCCATGCTGCCCGTAATCGCGATGTGATTGACATGTGTAATCACACCTCCATTTCTTCTAAATTTACTGTGGCGTTTCTGACTATCTGGGAGGAGACTGAGTAGCGGAACGTGTTACTTTTACACATAAACAAGAACGATCTGTCACACTACTACACTTTAAAACACAGTTTATATGTAATTCATGTCACAGAGTCTCATACGGAACCTACATCCGCTTTCTTTTATATACTGTATATGATAAGATACTGTCATCCCCCTTCCCTTCTGTGTGAGAGGATGAATGAGCAAATGTATTTCTAGTTGCATGCTTGAGGGTAGCAGACAAGCCTGTCTGCTAGAGAACAGTAGGACCAACGTCGGAACAGGTAGCTACGCTTTCTAAAAGCAAAGAGGTTTCTATCCTTAGTATGGTCCTGTCTGTCCCTTGTCATGTTGATATAGGAAGCTGCCCCTCTGGCCACTTCCGTTTGTATTTGTGAGCCCCCCTCAGGAAGGGACCACGGCAGTCTGTCCGTGGCGAGCGTCTGAAGTGGTAAGATCTCCGGCTAAGCGCGTGTCTGCTAAGTCCGTAGGACAATGGATGTCTTAAGTTCAGCCTAACTGAAAATTTAATCACCTTTATTTCAGGTTTAGCTCTAAAATATCTAATGTTATCTTAAATTGCAGCGCAGTGTAATTCGAGTGTGAAGTTCAGAATATATTCCGGTAGTTGCTTTGTCACTACTTTGTGAGTAAAGTGGAACCACGTGTTGATCAGTAACTTTAACTAAGATCATCAGTCTTAAATGCGAATGTGCGTGAGATTATAACGTGTCGTCTTGACAATATTTTTCAATACAGCAACTTTTCTTTATGTTCAACCCACGTGGGGTGTACTTTGTGAGACCAGTACCACGTGCTTATACAATTGTTTGACCCATCAGGTTAATAGTAAGACGATAGTAACCAGTTCGAGGTTTTCCTTTTCTAAATTGCTTTTCGACCTAATTTATTTTAATTATCAAAATTATTGTGGAGTTACACTCTTTGTAGCCGGCCGTGGTGGCCAAGCGGTTAATGGCGCTACAGTCTGGAACCGCGCGGCCGCTATAGTCGCAGGTTCGAATCCTGCCTCGGGCATGGATGTGTGTCATGTCCTTAGGTTAGTTAGGTTTAAGTAGTTCTAAGTTCTAGGGGACTGATGACCTTAGAAGTTAAGTCCCATAGTGCTCAGAGCCATTTGAACACTCTTTGTGTAAACTAAGTTCTCCACGTGAAGCATGTGGTGTAAGCATCAAAGTAGCCCTCAGCTATTCTTTTCGGGAAGATTTCACAGAGAGTTAGTATAAATTTAGTATACCAGTGTGTGGTAATTTCATGACGGACAGGATTGCGCTACGAACGTAACTTCTTTGGGTGAAAATTGAATCGGTTGGTTGTGGTTAATTTCAACGTTCTTTGTGTGTCATTTTATGAATGCAGTGTTGTATTCAGTCTCCCAATCTTGGCTCCATATTTGATGTGTTCCGTAAGATTACAACCTCACATTTTCACAGTCCTAAATAAGGCACCACCTTAGTTATGATTCAAGTTTAATATGCTGAAATTTCAATGATCAATGTTAAAATAAATTTACAAATGTAAACTGATTTATTTGTTTTTATTTAAATTCTCTTATATATATATAAAAATCATCAGTTGTCGTATGACTATTAAAAGATTATAATTAATGTTAGTCTGGTTGGGAATTTGGTAAGCTAGAGTGGATACTTGGTGAAACAGTTGCTCATTAATGCAAGGTTAACTTCCCCAGACAGCTCACAGCTTTTAACCCGCTTTTATTGCCTATCAGCACCGCTTTCATAGCAAATTAAAGCAACAATATTACATGATTACATTTTCACGCAATTTGGGTGCATAGATCCTGAGAAATCAGTACCCATAACAACCACCTCTGGCCGTAATAACGGCTTGATACGCCTGGACATTGAGTCAAACAGAGCTTGGATAACGTGTACAGGTACAGCTGCCCATGCAGCTTCAACACGATACCAAGTTCATCAAGAGTAGTGACTGGCGTATTGTGACGAGCCAGATGCTCGGCCACCATTGACCAGACGTTTCCAGTTGGTAAGAGATCTGAAAAATGTGCTAGCCAGGGCAGCAGTCGAACATTTTCTGTATCCAGAAAGGCCCGTACAGGACCTGCAACATGCGGTCGTGCATTATCCTGCTGAAATGTATGGTTTCGCAGGGATCGAATGAAGGGTAGAGCCACGGGTCGTAACACATCTGAAATGTAACGTCCACTGGTCAAGGTGCCCCAAAGCGAACAAGAGGTGACCGAGACGTGTAACCAGTGGCACCCCATATCATCACGCCGGGTGATACGCCAGTATGGCGATGACGAATACACGCTTCCAAGGTGCGTTCACCGCGATGTCGCCAAACACGGATGCGACAATCATGATGCTATAAACACAACCTGGATTCATCCGAAAAAATGACGTTTTGCCATTCGTGCGCCCAGGTTCGTCGTTGAGTACACCATCGCAGGCGCTCCTGTCTGTGATGCAGCGTCAAGGGTAACCGCAGCCATGGTCCCCGAGCTGATAGTCCATGTTGCTGCAAACGTGGTGAACTGTTCGTGCAGATGGTTGTTGTCTTGCAAACGTCCCCATCTGTTGACTCAGGGATCGAGACGTGTCTGCACGATCCGTTACAGCCATGCGGATAAGATGCCTGTCATCTCGACTACGAGTGATACGACGCAGTTGGGACCCAGCACGGCGTTACGTATTACCCACCTGAACCCACCAATTCCATATTCTGCTAACAGTCGTTGGATCTCGACCAACGCAAGCAGCAATGTCGCTATACGATAAACCGCAATCGCGATAGAGTACAATCCGACCTTTATCAAATTCGAAAACGTGATGGTACGCAAGTCTCCTCCTTACACGAGGCATTACAACAATGTTTCACCAGGCAACGCCGGTCATTTGCTGTTTGTGTATGAGAAATCGGTTGGATACTTTCCTCATGTCAGCAGATTGTAGGTGTCGTCACCGGCGCCAACCTTGTGTGAATGCTCTGAAAAGCTAATCATTTGCATATTACAGCATCTTCCTTCTGTCGGTTAAATTTCGCGTCTGTAGCACGTCATCTTTGTGGTGTAGCAATTTTAATAGCCGGCGCCTATAGCTTTGACGCTCTGTAGCGTCGTTGGATGACGTTTCCAGACATGTGTTCCTACATATGTAAAACATGATGTACTAAGTCCCCTCTACAGCCTCTAGAAGTACATAACACCAATTGTGAAACATCCTGTGAATTTTCATCACATGTGGTAATATGACGTACATTCACTGAAGCATTTTAGATAGCTTATTGATGTTCATAGTGTCTAACGGTATCTGTACGAAGATGTTTAGTAGATAATCACATCTGAGGATGCCAACTACTTGCCAAAACACGGAATGTGAATATTATAATTATTTTAACGATCGTGAAATAATAAATTATTATTTTACTTTGCTTGTCAGTGATCTTTGTATGTACGCAATAGCAGTTCAGTTCTTTGCAGTCGTCTAATTATGTACTTTCGTGAAACATTCTCTGGCACTTGCCTTATTTGGGACTCCCAAATCCGGCTATAGTAAACCAATTTTCCCAATAACGTCGATGGTCGATCATGACAGCCTCCGTTATTAATTCTGTAAATGCGGTTCTAGCTGACGAATTACTTCATTCTCATTCGACATTCGCACTCTACCGTTTTTCAAACGTGCTTTCGTCGTCAGGTTCGTTCTTGCTCTCTCGCGTGATTACTGGTTCTGCACGTACACACGAACACAAACATACACACACACCACACACACACACACACACACACACACACACACACACACACACACACACACACACACACGGCGCACTTAAAGACAGAAAACGAGTAAAAACAAGAAAATAGGAAAACACTAGGAACCTAAAAACATTTGAACTTATGTTACGTTACGCAGTTACAGTAACTCTACACGAGAAAGAGCGACTTTCAATCGATTTTAAAATTGGGGGCAAAACTGCATTATCTTCAAGTAATGAATTAGGCATAATATCCCAGGACTCCGAAAATGCTTTGTCAAAAAGACGAAAGGTGCCTCGATGCATAAATAAAACTGCGAAAAATGGCCATCGCAAGAGACATATCGCAGATAATTATGCGTGTGCTACACCAGAAGAATTTAAATAATTAGAAATTCGTCACTTACGCGGAATGGTTTTACTCTAAAATGCTATATCGACTCTCTCTTTGGGTGCCAATGGTTCTCGTACTCAATCAATAGTTAGTGACAAAACGTCGCTAATTCCGAGCGTGGCAACATGACTGTGTCATTCATTCATTCCGAAATTTTGTATCCATTACAGGTATCCACAGGTATCCAGAACGTTGGAATGCAATAATCTCCCACCAGTGATCACATTGCATTTTTTCCACAATGATAATTTTACAGTTTTGTCTGCAAAAAGAAGGTGTCATTCAGTATCTGAAGTTTTGTTCGTACTTTGTATTATTTGGGCTCATGAGTTTCAGTTTATCTACAGATTCTAGACTTTGAGCACTGCTTAGCTTAGGGCTGTAAGGTTCATTTCTTCTCTTGTTCTCACACAAAGTCACGAAAGGAAATCCGTTCGTGTCATTCGTGCGGTGCTGGCGAGGTGCCACACTTTTGGTCGCTACGCCCTGTAATAACGCCACTGTCGCTAAGATAATACTTCATTAGACTATCCGCGTCACGCCCCTACGCTGTTGCGCAGGTAAAATTGTTCAAATAATGGCAGCCAGCGTTGGTTTTATCTCCGATGTTTTACACTCATGCTATCTAAACTGCTAGCTATTTGTATACACGCAAAAAGTAAAAATTCCAGATCCGATCACAGAACGGGAAATGAAACACCACAAATAGCGTCGTTGTAACCTCCGAGCTCCTTGCGAAGTCATGAAAATTCCAAACAGAGTGTAATCCTTCAGTGTTAATCTTAACAACGAGGTTATTTCCACTTTAACAAACCTCAACATTTCCGTCCCTTCGTCTCATGCGATCTAACGTAAGCTCTATAATCTTATCTAGACACCAACCGAAACATAAGACCAGCTTGGAGTAATCTCAAGATATGCGCTTTTAAATACCAAAACGTCCTATACAATGTCAGTAAATAAACATTTTAAACAAATTTCTATCACTGACGGTTTTTCCCTGCACTATAACGAAAACTTCGTGAGTGGCAGAAAGTGACGGGAAAGGTTGTCCTATTTGAAGAACTGGCACACATGTGATACCAATGTAGCCGCTAGATGCAATGTATGGCGCGATAGTAAACAGTGTCTCACAGATACGTGGCAGCACAACACATGCAAAAAGACTTCAGTATTCTGTGCAAGAAATGTGGGTCGTGGCATATAGGAGGCTACACAAGAATTCAGGTTTCAGGCATCAACAGAGTCTAAAATGGATCTTCAGAGATATTATCTAGACACGATTAAACCGCCACGCAGAAAAACCCCAAGTGTTTGACGAACGGATGTCACGTCACCTCCGTAGAGCAGTACGGTGCATTGAGAGTTAGACAACAGCCGTTATGAATGTGGGGCATCAGGAATCCATTTCTATCTGGATTGTAAAGACAGAACTGTATCGCGTAGGCTTCAGCAGCCGGGGACCTATTCGTGTCCCATTGATGAAACATCAACACCGATCTCAGCGACTGGCATGGTCACAGGAGCATGGAACAGTGGCGGCATGTCGCGTGGTCCAGTGAATTACAATTTCAGTTGTATCGCCCGTTAGAGTGTTGCGTGTATCACATGAAGCTATGGATCCTGGGTGTCAACAAGGCTGTGTCCAGGCTCGAAGTAGTTCAGTCAAAGACCTGCGCTTTGTTCGCACAATCGTAATTATCCCCCCTTTCCCCGGCTGTAGGCACCAATGATAGACGCAAGTTACGTGGACGTTATTGCAGACCTTCTGCATCCCTTTCTACCACAGGAGTACCCTGATAGAGATGCTGCGATTGAACAGGAAACTGGGAGATTTCACCACTCTGGTTGCACGCAGGTGGCTTGATGAATATTCCATTGAACACATGGCTTCGTCATCCAGATCATCCAATCTTAAATCAGTCAAACATCTGTGGGACGCTGCCAATACGCCTCTACACTCAATGGATCCAAAACCAACTACGCTAGATCAATTGTTGGTAGAACTGCTAGATGCATGGATCAATGTCTCTCCTGCACAATTCCAGCACTCTGTGGAGCCGATGTCTAGACGTGCTGCTGCAGTTTCGAGGGTTCGCGGAGAAGCGATGTCCTACTCACGTCACATCCAATGCCACTCCATCACCTTTGGTCAGCATTTGCCAGTAATACGAGTTTCGTACAAATCACCTCATGCGAATATCGTGATTTTTCCTGACACACGAAATGATCTCTTTCCTTGTTCAGTAGACGTACAACTTGTCCAGTCCCTCGTCTCTGATAACCATGATCCCTCGTCTCTGATAACCATGACACTGACGAGACATCGAAAGCTAGTCGTCCTGATTTCCATTCGTTTCCTGCCAGAAACTAGCCGATTTTCAACTTTGTCACTACTCTTTGTATTCTGATTATGTTTGCAAGGAGGTCATCCCGATACTGAAAGAAAGCAGCCCTTTCTGTGCTGCTGTTGCTGCTAGGTTGGTAAGGAGGTCGGTGTCACAGGTGTGAGGTAACGCAGAGGAGTCTGGAGCCAGACTTGTGGCAGGCAGTCGGGCATCCGCAGGCTCTGCTCTCCTGGGGCCGCCGCTCTTCCTCCTCCATTCCCTCCCCCTCCCCCGCCCCCCGGAGACCCCCCGCGGGTTTAATCACGGCGGGCGCAGCCTTTGCCGGCAGCTGGCTCTGCTTCTGCTCGGCTCTGCGCTGCGGCCCGCGGCCCCCACACGCCGGCAACACCATTGTCCGACAGCCCCCGCCGCACGTGGAATTCCGGCTGCTGTTCTGCTTCGCCTCGCCTCGCCTCGCGCTGCCAACCTGGCCGACCACATCGCTTGCGCGCGCCAACTCCGCGCCGTGTGGGAGCGGACGCTCTCCGGTTGCGCTTCCGTAGCAGTGGCAGCGGCAGCGTTTACAAATAACATACCTCTAGCGTTGCGCACGTTTGTGGAAAGGTACTCTGTACGTTTACGTCGCATTCTGGCACAGGGACTCATAATTAAAACTTAAAATACTGATTCAGTCCATTCCGGCCGTCTGATGCAGCAACCGGCTATGAATATGTTGAATGAAATTAGTCTCGATTGCAAAATTATTTTGTTAGTAACTACTACGCGTTTCGCCCTTGTCAGACATAATCAGATTATCTGGAGACGATAGAACAATAAACTAGTGTGACAAAACACTGAATAGAATGAGGCTTCTAAGCATTCCATAAATAATGCAATACATTTTTTTCTCAGACAATTTCGGTCGAAAAAATTTAGAGCACTCCCGCTTCAGGCCCTGAAGTTTCATGAAGTTCCCATAGGTGGCGGCGCTACACGTAGCTTTTAAAATGGCGCCTGTAACGGAGGTGCGTCCCAAGCAGAGAAGAGTCATCAAGATTCCTTTGGAGGAAAACCAGGGCATCAAAGATGTTCATAGGCGGATGCAGAATGTCAACGGAGAGCTGGAAGTGAAAAAAAGCACGATGAGTCGTTGGGAGAGGCGTCTGTCATCATCGAAATAAGGTATCTGATCTCCCGCATGTCGGCCGGCAGTAGACAGCTGTGACTCATGCAGTGTTGGAACGTGCGGACACTCTCCTTCTAACAAGGGAACCTCCCCATCGCACCCCCCTCAGATTTAGTTATAAGTTGGCACAGTGGATAGGCCTTGAAAAGCTGAACACAGATCAATCGAGAAAACAGGAAGAAGTTGTGTGGAACTATGAAAAAATAAGCAAACTATACAAACTGAGTAGTCAATGGGCAACATAGGCCAGATCAAGGATGATGTGAGCTCAGGATCGCCGTGGTCCCGTGGTTAGCGCGAGCAGCTGCGTAATGAGAGGTCCTTGGTTCAAGTCTTCCCTCGAGTGAAAAGTTTAAATTTTTATTTTCAGACAATTATCAGAGTTCAGGCACTCACACATAATCAACTTCGCTCTCCAAAATTCCAGGACATGTTCAGATTTGCTTGGACATATGCAGGATTTGACGGTCTACACACGGAAAAAATTGGAAAGTGTGCAAGTTAGGTGGGTCGACAACATATTCCTGTCATGTGACGCACCTGCCATCACCAGTGACGTATAGAATATATCAGACGTGTTTTCCTGGATCAAATGTTTTCGTGTTCCATTGGAGAGGCACGTCCTTTCGTCTAGTAATCGCACGGTTTTGCGGTGCGGTCGCAAAACACAGACACTAAACTTATTACAGTGAACAGAGATGTCAATGAACGAACGGAACAGATCATAACATTGCGAAAATAAAGTAAGAAAACTTTTCGCTCGAGGGAAGACTTGAACCAAGGACCTCTCGTTCCGCAGCTGCTCACGCTAACCACGGGACCACGGCGCTCCTGTGCTCACATCGTCCTTGATGTTGCTTATGTTGCCCATGAACTACTCAGTTTGTATATTTTGCTTATTTTTTCATAGTTCCACACAACTTCTTCCTGTTTTCTCAATTGATCTGTGTTCAGTTTTTCAAGGCCTATCCACTGTGCCAAATTATAACTAAATCTGAGGGGGGTGCGATGGGGAGGTTCCCTTGTAAGTGATCGACATTGCAAATGGTTAAAATGGCTCTGAGCACTA
The DNA here is from genome assembly GCF_023864345.2 of Schistocerca serialis cubense. Taxonomy (NCBI): domain Eukaryota; kingdom Metazoa; phylum Arthropoda; class Insecta; order Orthoptera; family Acrididae; genus Schistocerca; species Schistocerca serialis. The sequence continues at coordinate 485,663,090 of NC_064639.1, read as the reverse complement.
TGCGACTTAACTTCTATGGTCATCAGTCGCCTAGAACTTGGAAGTAATTAAACCTAACTAACCTAAGGAGAGAGCACACGTCCATGCCCGAGGCAGGATTCGAACCTGTGACCTTAGCGGTCGCTCGGTTCCAGACTGTTGCGCCTAGAACCGCATGGCCACTCCGGCCGGCAGATCGACATTGCACAAACCAACACCTCCCTGCTCAACAGGGCATCTCTGTTGGTAGTGTTCACACACTCTTCCACGATGTGGTGTACTCAAAGATGTGTGCCCTCTGCGTTCCTCGTTGCTCAAACGAAGACCACAAAGGGCAACGGAGGCCCATCTGTGCCGAAAGCAGTATGTCAGTGACGACCAGATTATTGATGTAGCAGGACTCCTGCTCCGATGTCGACCAGTGGAGTGGTACCATGCGGACATCCCAGTAAGGTGGCGTAATGCCGTCGCATTGAACGGAGATTATGTTGAAAAATAGGGTTTTCTAGCCAAAAGAGTGGGGAATAATATGATGTATTGGAATCTTGAATAAACTCAACCTGCCCTTGGAAAATAATGTGTTGCATTACTTACTGAACGCTTCTCGTGTGCATAAACTCACGTAAAAATGTCGGACGATAAGCTGCATCAGTCTGTTGCTGCTGAAAGGCTAAATAAGAATAAGAAGCGTCTTGATGTATCATTGAGTCGTCAGATGTCGTATAACATACGTAAAGGACCTAAACGGGAAGTAAAATTAGACAAGCAAAATTAACGAAGATTAATGAAGGGTGGAGGGAGAAACGGGAATCCAAAATAGATAAAGTACTAGACCAGTTAGCTACCCTACGTGCCCTAACGTAGGTTCAGCATGGTGTTCACAGCACAGAGTCACGCGTACAAAATCTGGATGCATAGCAGGTCCGCCCAGCACAAGCACAGAACTATGAGCCGTGCCACTAGATATGCCGCGCTAGTATCGCGGGTATGGGCTAGACGGCGCAAAAACTAGACTGACATAACAGGTTACACTAACAGCACCCTAATTGTATGTCAGCAACATTAAAATATAAGCGATACCACATAAAAAGAGCACAAATCACATTGCTGTAGTAAAACTGTAAAAATCTAACGCAAACTTACTAATGACAGTTGAGAACGTGATGGATGCGTAAAAAGACACAGAAAATGTGGTAGTGAAAGATGAATTAGTGCCAGATGCAACAATGCTCACAATAGCCAAGTAAACAAAAGAACAGTTACATTAATAAAACAACAGTAAATACATAAGGCAGTCTTATGACGAGGCTGAATAAACGGTATGCGCGACACGTCTGTGCACAGGGCTGCAGAGCCAACATATTAATTTATAAACTTATAGCTTTCCCATACCAATATGTGATGACAGCATTTTTGTAAGTGAAATGAGACGTACAACAGGGTCGTGAGACTTTGATATGTGTGAAGACAGCGTTTTATCCCAAAAATTACGAAAATTAGTAGTCTAGAAAACCAAGACAATAATTATTGAACTCTACATCTCACAAATAAGGTTAGAAAGGTGAAGCAAAAAGATCGAAATCAACTGTCTTGCATTTGCAGACCATTTTGCTATACTATCCGAAATTGTGCATCTGCTATAGCACAAATAAATCCCCTAGAAGAAACGGACAGCAGAAATGGCATAAGAATTTCTGCAGAAAAAAGAAAATTTGTAACAAACTTTAAGGATGTTCCAAAATTTCTGAAAAGAGATATTGGCCGAATAGACAGGGTAAGAAAATCCAAATATCTAGGGGAGATAATCCAAGAATATGCTTTGGAAAAATCTGCAAGTTTGCATAAAATGGGGAGAGTATATGGTATCACCAAAGACAATAAAAACTGCCTATCCAAAAATACAAAAATATAGCATTACAACACAGTAGTGAAGCCAGAATGGCTGTATGCAAGCGAATGCCTGGCATTAAACTGTAATTTACATAAATTATAAATACTAGAAAAGCCAACTATAAGGAAAATATTAGGACCACAAAACACAGCACAAGGTCGGAAATTATGAAGTAATGCTGAAATATAGAAAATATTTCAAACGTAATGAGCCAAAGAAGATTCATGTTTTTTGGACATCTATTTCGAATTCAGTACAGTAGATTAAGTATTAAGATTTTCAAATATTTGTGGGTTAAGAAATCCACAACAAGCTGGGACAACGAATTAAAAAAGGATTTTGAAAGAAACAATATAAAAATAGTAGATATAAACAACATAGAAATCTTTCGGGGAAAAGTATTTAAAATGGAAGGATTCCAAGGCAGGGTAGCTAAAAAGACTGGTTCAAAATGGTCTGAAGACAGAAAGAGGAAACAGTGAACAAATGAAGGCATACTGGAAGAAAAGAAAAGAACAAAGAAAGAAGATTTGAAATTGGAACATGGTCCTCAGATGGCCTATCCGTTATAAAAAATAAAATAAAAAATAAATGTTATCATTGTACTGATAAGTGTTCATCTGCGGTCTTCAACCTCTCTCTCTCTCTCTATCTGTCTATCTATCTATCTATCTATCTACCAATCTATCTATTTATCTATCTGGTTGTCTTTCGAACAGTTACTACGTATACTGTTTGTCCAGGTCTGTAATGTAATGTAATTTACTGAGCTGATATAAAATAGACAACAGATTAAATTGTCAGTTGAGTTTTGTTTATAGAAGCGATAAACCTGTCTCAGATAATCCCAGTTTTCAGAATTATAGCATTATCTGCAGAGGAGCGTAAACGGCGTCGTTGGAGCGCTGCAGTCCGACGCCATTACGCGACACATTTAAAATTTACATTATTGCTTCACAGGTCATTAATATAAGCTCAGATCGTTTAATAATTTTTCTTCTAACGAAGCTGGAGACGTGGACCAGGCAATCTTATTGAGAAATTTGTCAGTCAATGTAAGGCATTGTGTGCAATTAGGACATGGCCTGTAATACGTCGAAATGCGACGAGTTTCATTACGTGACCTAGCAAGTAGAAAAGCGAAATGACAGCTAAAAGAGTATTTATTTTCAAGAATAATCATCAAGGCGCTTTTGGTTGTGTTTTAATGTGTTCGTAAGATATCGATCGTATGGTGGCTCAGAATTTGCATAGCGTTGCAAGATTATTTTTACCATTTTATCAATTATAGCAATATTACGCCACATGCGGATAATTTCACTGAAATAGTAGTATTTAATTAGCATAATAATAATATTTTCAAGATATATACAAAAATATAATTTAATCAGAGAGTACAAGCACGTTAAACACTGCAACAGTTTTTAAAAGGTTCCAAACCCTATGGAAGTGGAAACACAGTAGCTAGCGTCATAAATATCCTCCATGCATGCTTGTATTTATGTCAACATTATAATAATAAAACGATTCCAAGAAATTATTGGTTTACATAAAAATCCCTGAAATCCATATGTACTATAAAAATGGGAATGTGTGTGTTTGCGCGTGTGTGTGCGCGCGCGCGCTCGCACGTGCGTTTCCCACATCTCCTCCTATGCCAGAAGACCGATTACAAGCAATCTTGGTACGCAAATAGCCTACAGTCACCCAGAAAAAGCTGTGGAGGCAAGAACCACCCACTTATCAAAGACATGAAAGTGGGAGATGAATAAGAATCGTAGCCCACGACGTGTGAATCCGCAGACTTTATTCGTCCAGTATTTAACAGTGAGAGCACTTAGCAATTTGTAGCCAACTTTCAACATAATTTCAACCCTTTAAGAAATTTTTCTCGCTGAAAACTCCTACAAAATGACGAAAGGAAAAATATTTATAGCTTACTATTTCCGCTGTTCATGCAATAAAACTACCGCATGAGGCAAGACGTTTTATAAATTTTTATTTGTTTACTACTAACTGTATTCGCGACACGTTTTACAGACATCATCCACAAAATGGCTCTGAGCATTATGCCACTTAACTTCTGAGGTCATCAGTCGCCTAGGACCTAGAACTAATTAAACCTAACTAACCTAAGGACATCACACACATCCATGCCTGAGGCAGGATACGAACCTGCGACCGTAGCGGTAGTCCGGTTCCAGACTGTAGCGCCTAGAACCGCACGGCCACTCCGGTCGGCATCATCCACATGTGCTGCTTAATTTAACTACAATATTAAATCATTGTGTGACTCATAGTTCGAGAGGTATGACCTCATAAAGAGTGAGATTCTTGAAAAAGTACCGCATTTAAATTTATTACTTGGCTGAAACTTCATTCGCAACACGTTTTGCAAATAGTAACCACATACGGTGCTGAATGTAGCTACAAAATTATATCATTTTAAGACACATAGTTCAGGAGATATGACGTCATAACGCCAGACGCTGTATGGTGCGGGCGTGGACCTACAGCTATAAAAACGTACCTGGGCAACAACGCTGGGTATCTACGCTAGTAAAAGAATAAATGCTAACACATAAGCAGCGCATTAAAATAGGAGAGCTAATGAACGGAAGTTGTGCTGACCAAATCTGGAAGTAAGCTATATCCTGGTAGGGGCCTTATTGTTGGTGTTATTACATCGTAAAATGACTGGTTCTTTTGCTCCAGCTTCGTTCAATAGCCTTTCATTACTATCACATGAGCATTTAATGAGCTCCATCTCTTCCAACAAATTCTTCTTTCCTTTGCGAGAGGTATGCAGCGCGTTCATATTGCTCAGTGTTGGTGGCTGATGTCCATTTCAGGTGCTCAGCAAAGACTGAGTAATGTTAACCTTACCATTACTTATTTAGTAAGTACTCATCGAATTAGTATGTTCACAACTAAATCTAACGGATAAAGCTTATCCTGTTACATCTGTACGTAAGTTTTTGCATGTATTACTGTCTGTTACACGCAAGGCTGCATATATAAGAATCAGCCTCACTCAGTTTATCATTTTGTCACATAAATGTTTTGTTCTGTTGTCTCCAGACAATCTGATGATGGCCCTCAAGAGCGATACGGGTAATTATTGTTGATAAAATTAATTTTGCAGTCCAGACTGCTTCCATTCAAAAGAAACAAACCTAGAAATTTTCTCCACATTCACTACCCCTGACTGAACTCTAACCCTCAGAAACAATTGTAAAAACAACAAAATTAACATCTCTCACGAAACAATCTGATAGGCAAACAACCAGCTTCAAAATTATTCAGCATCTCCATGACACTTCAGCTCTCAGTAAACGAATCTTTGCCAAGCTGCGTCGATTTTCTTTCAGAATTCACTATTTCCCGCGTTAGTCAAATCTGGTAAGAATCCCAGACTGACGAGCAATACTCAAGTATCGGTCGCTAGAGGGTTGTGTAATTTACCTCCTTCGCGAGTGAACTGCACTTCACGAGAAATCTTTCAACTAGAGCCGTCAAGTGATGTATAAAATGCCTGTCTGACCATCAGCTCTTATATTTTAAACAGAAATATCAACCGGTTTCAGTCATTGACCATCTTCACGGAGAAAGGTAAAAATGGTTTAAGCCACTATATCACATTTGTGATTACTTAAATAATGCGTAGAGCATGTAATGAACATCAGGACTCTTCTTGATATACATGACATGCTCTACACATTATGTAAGTAATGACAAATGTAACATGATGGCTTAAATGATTTTAACCCTTATCCGGTTGATTTTTCGGTTCAAAATAAAAGCAGATGATGGTCAAACATGTATTTTATACTTTCAACGAGAGTTTTGTAAGCTACCTTCTCCGTGGGTGGACTACACGAGGAGTCTTCCAGAGACTTGGTTTGGTAGCTACCTCCTGTCCATACTGAGCGTGGTTAGACTCCTTGACTAAGGCCGTTATTACAGTATCAAATTTCTTTGTCAAATATCTTTGTCCAATATCTTTGCCAAAGATATTTGATGGTGTAATAGAGAACTTTGTCAAATGTCGTCCAATATTTGATCAAATCTAGGGCCTCGCTGTAGATTTGATCAAAGAAGTCGCTTGTCTTCTGTCCACTGCAATGTGACATGTTACCACATGGAGCGCTAGCATCGCTGCGTTCTGTCGTCTGTAGTGTTTTTATAAACATTGCCTTTAAATACAATTGGTGTGTGCCGACAACTACAAAATTATAGAGATGTATGAAGCTGATGAGGCGCTTTACAACGTGAGGCACGTGACAATTGTGGTACATGCAACTGCTGCAGTTACTAACAAGTTGTTGTTGTCAGCCATCTTGAACTTTGACGAAAAATATGATGACAGTTTAATACCCCTTCTAGCGCTACGTCAAAGATCTTCGTCAAATATATTTGACGGAATATTGATCACATCTTTGATCAAATCTTTGACAAAGAAATTTGATAGTGTAATACCGGCCTAAGCAACGGCTTTGCGCACGGCGCCACAGAGGGCGTCCACATGGAGTTCCGAGACTTTTAAAGACGTACCGGGCACGCGAATTGGAGTCTCGGTCTGGTGGTCAAGAGGCAAGGCAGCGTCTGTACTAGAGCGCCCTCTCCACCCCTGTCGGACGAGCTGAGGCGGCGCCTTCAGAGGAGGGCGTGGCTCAGTCCATGAGGTCAGCGCCGGCAGCTGAGTGAGAGTGGGGGCGAAGCAGGCAGCTGTACAGTGAGGGGACAAAAGTTATGGGATGCCTCTTAATATCGAGTCGGACTACCTTTGCCAGGAGTAGTGGAGCACCTTGACGTGGCAAGGCCTCGACAAGTCGTTGTAAATCCCTTGCAGAAACATTGACCAATGCTGCTTCTATAGCAGTCCACAATTGCGAAAGTGTACCCGGTGCAGAATTTTGTGCACGAACTGACCTCTCACTTACGTCCCACAAATGTTCGATGGGATTCATGTCGAGCGATCCGGGTAGCCAAGTCATTCGATCGAACTGTTCAGAATGTTCTTCAAACCAACTGCGAACAACTGTGGCCCAGGGACATGACACTGTTGTTTGGGAACATGAAGTCCATGAATGTCTGCAAATGATGTCCAATTAGCCCTATCGTAATCATTTTCAGTCAATGATATGTTCAGCTGGACTAAAAGACGCAGTCCTTGCCATGTAAACACAGCCCACACCATTATGGAGCCATCACAAGCCTGCACAGTGCCTTGTTGACAACTTGGGTCCACGGCATTTTGGGCCCCGCGCCACCTTCGAATCATACCATCATCTCTTACCAACTGAAATCGGGACTCATCTGACCACGCCACGGTTTCCCAGTCGTCACGGGCCCAGGAGAGGCGCTGCAGGTGATGTGCTGTTAGCAAAGGCATTTTCGTCGGTCGTCTGCTGCCGTAGCCCATTAAAGCCAAATTTCACCGCACTGTCCGAAGGGATAGGTTCATCGTACCTCCCACATTGATTTCCGCTGTTATTTCATACAGTTTTTCTTATCTGTCAGCACTGTCAACTCTACACAAACCCCGCTACTTTCGATCGATAAGTAAAGACCATCGTCCATTGTGTTGTCAATGGTGAGAGGTAATGCTTCAGATTTGGTATTCTCGACACACTCTTAACACTGTGAATATTGCACTATTAAATTTCGTAACGATTTTCGAAATGGACTGTCCCATGCGTCTAGCTCCAACTACCACTTCGCGTTCGAAGCTGTTAATTTCCGTCGTGCGTCGCAAATATTTTCGCGTGAATCACCTGAGAACGAATGACATCTCCGCCAATGTACTTCCCTTTTATACCTTGCGTACGCGATACTGTCGGCTCATGTGCATATCGCTACCCCATGACTTTTGGCACCTAAGCGTACAGTGGGCGAAGAAATCGCCACGCTGCGGGAGGCGGTCAGAGGAAGATTGGTGCAAAAGTCGCCAATTGGGACAGCCCCTGTTCAACCGAAAGAACTAAACTCGGTGACCACGTTTCAGAATTTTGTCTGTCGCAGCGAGCCTCCGCCGCTAAGCTGACTTCAGTACAATCTGTTCAGCGCTATTCGCGAAACATTGTATCTATTGAGTGCAGTAGCCTTTTACTTGATGGATATTGCTTGTGGACAGGACTAAACGCAGTGGATTGTTCTTCATGTTAAATGATTACCGCCCGATATTTGCTCTCGTCATTACGAGTAGAAATGAAATGCTTTTTCCTATGATTGAAATTGGCCATTTATCAGTTTGTGTCCAAGGACTGATTGTGAGAATAGTTTGATACAGCTGGTCTGACCTTGCTTATTGAGTACGTCTGGCTCTAAGTTTTGGTGATGTGGTTTTTGGTAACTAGTCTTATTTGATGCTCTCATTTACTCAATTTTATTTGATTAGCCCCCCTCATTTTCACTCTCCTTGGAAGTTTCAAGCTAGCGGTGTTATCCTTGCACCAGGTTTAAGTTATTTAAGGAAATGCATTGTTTCAGTTTATTCTTATTTTAATTTTGACACGTAATTCATTCAAGAACTTGCTGTTAATGCTTTGCTATTTAAAAGTTAACAGCTGCTGCCGTAACATAAAAGCACTGTTCTTTTAATTTGTTCGTTTCATTCGTGGGTTGTAAATGATCTATTAGTGCCTTGAATGATTATTCTAAAACATATCCGGCTAGAGGCGATGCAACCTATAATTTTGCCGATCTTAAAAAGGGGTGCTCACTTTGTGTGCTGGTTACTGTGTGTTTAAGTGTATTTCTATTTTTTGTATTTTTTCTTTTAGAAGTACCAGTCGCTACGCTGCGTGATCAGATCGTGTAGAACGGCGTTCCCAGCACTGTAAACTGATGCGGGGCTTGAGCGCTATCCACAACTGCCTCAATGTAAAACCAAATTTATTAGGCGTCTGCTGACATTTATTTGTTTTGCCATTTATTTTATAATTTAAATAAAATTTTCTGTTATTGCACAAATGGAGTGTATTTGAGGGCCGGGTCCTACGCACTTTGCTCTACGTCCATTTCACTTTCCTTCTACGGTCGTTCCACTTTAAATTGCTCGTTACACATACTAAACTAACCAAATTCCGTCCTAACAGGCCTTGGAAGGCCCAACGGTACCGACCGGCGGCCGTATCATCCTCAGTCCATAGGCGTCATTGGATGCGGATGGAGAAGGGCACGTGGTGAGCACAGCGCTCTCCCGGCCGTGTGTCAGTTTCCCAGACCTGAGCCGCTACTTATCAATCAAGTAGCTCCTCAGTTTGATTCACAAGAGCTGAGTGCACCCCTCTTGCCAATAGCGCTCGGCGGACCGGACGATCACCCATCCAAGTGCTAGCCCAGCCCGACAGCACTTAACTTCAGTGATCTGACGGGAACCGGTGTTACCACTGCGGCAGATCCAATGCCCCTTACGCATACTACCAGTCATGAAATCGACATGACTGCTTTCAGTGGCTGTCCGGCAATCGTGTAATCATACACTATCTCATCTTACCGACTATTTACACTCTACGCCATGTGTCACATCATTCTCGAGTAGGGCGTGAGCAGGAATGTCAAGAACATTTAACCACACCGTCTTCATTGCTCCATACTCCTCTATGTTCCATTTTTATCGATTTGTTTATCTTAGAGTGATGAAGGTTCATTCTTGCACTTACAGCCATCCATCGAGGTATGAATGCACCAGAACGGAAAGGTATAATCTACAGCAGGAAAAAAATGCCATTGCAGGTGTAAGGATTGTTGGAGAAGGTGTGATCATACTGTCACGAGTCTAAAACTAACCAGGAAATAAAACATGAGCAACAATATACACAAACACACACATACATACATACATGTACAAGCATACACCGTTGATGCCATTGCTTTGGGTATGCTTCTACTCAAGGCCATATTTACGCTTTGGTTCTCTCGGCTGCATCAGAGGGCCCCATAGCACAAAAATTTATAGTTAAAAATTATCTTTGTTTTGATATAGTAGTCAGGATCCTCTTACAATCATCAAATTGTAGACGTAATTATATTGCGTCGACTTATTTGACTGAATTTCTCGGAATACGCCTCTCAAAGCTCGTGGCCCCTCGCGTGAAATTTCAAATCGTACTCCAGTTGACAATATCGCTAATTCAAAAGAATGGTTAAAGGAATTTTTGTAGTTTAAATTGAGTTCGATTTCGCTGAAAGCCGAATTCATTTATATATCAGTTCATACCGGGCCTGTCACTTTCTCTCTCTCTCCTCCCCCCCTCCACCTTCCCCTCCTCCTTCCCCTCCCCCCCTCTGCTTCCCTGTCTCCCCTTTTCGCTTTCTGCTGTCAGATGCTAACTCTTGAGCTTTTGACTTAGGAAAATCGTTTTCAATTATCGTGGGGCGGGTATGACGATAATAAGATAACGCGTTTACTCTGAGCATTATGACCCGGAAATGCAAAAGCTAAATAAACTAATGAGTTCGTAAGTTTCCACTACCAATGTATTTTGAATAAAACAAATTTGGCTATTAGCCTGCTTCATTGTAAAACAGTAAAGCAATGAAATTTCTGACGTTTCGACAGACTTACTGCCCTGGAGAGGACCGCACAAATTCAGTGGATTCTGATAAGATTCTCCTAACGGGTAAGTTGCCTAACAGTGTAGCAAACGGACTCCTGCAAGTGGCTAGGGAGTGATAGTTCCGAGTGCAGCTGAACTGTACGGGAAAAGAGGGAATGTGATGGTTTCACTGATTGTCACAGTACCTACAGCACACAGTTTGTTTTCATCTTTCTTGGAATTTGGTGTAGTGCGCTGCGCTACGAATGGGAGAGACCAAGTTTCCCAGTAAAAAGAGTTGGTGCATCTGTTTGAGAGTAGTCGAATTTGCAGGAAAGAATGTGTTGTCCGCTCAACGGCATGTGGGATGCAACTGGTGCGTTCTGGCTGTTCTCTACCTATGGTTTCTTAACTGTAGACCGTATTTCTGACTTGTTCCTTCTTCACAGATCTTGGAATCTGATCTGTCATGGAGATTTCGGGATTTGTTTCCAGATTCATGGTGTCTCTCTGGCCTAGAATAGAGCTCACAGGCGGAACTACTGAGGATAATTTACAGTTGCTACGAATGCTGTTAGCAAGGGGATCACTTGAATGATAGATTTTTATGTCACTGTAGGTGTCGCTTGTGAGCGAGACATTGCTCAGCTGTAAGTAGTTGTGTGCTGGGCATGAGTTAACCCCCTATATTATCTGTGTTAAATTTAATATAAACTTTGGACCGCAGCGATTGGCCAGTAAGTTTTACTACACCTCTTGTAAGCATTTATTTTAAACAAGAATTTTCTTGTTGCTATCTAGTCATTCGTGTGGTTGTCTTAGAGTTTTGAAGGATTATGTGGTGCTGCACACATTAGATGTTTGATGAAGCGTTATTTTTAAGCTTCTAGAGTGTCATGGTAGTTTGTTTTATATCTATGTTGGAAGTGTTTCAGTAGAATATCATGTATCGTAAACATGTGGGTAGAGGGAATTTAACTGCCTCAGGCGTGAAAGCAAATTGCAGAAGTGGCAAAACTCCAGTATAATCTGTTTTCTAGTGTTTAATTCGGTGGTCAACAAGAACTGGCTATCCGTAACAAGCAAAGCTAAGTTCATTTCTAGAGAGTGAAGGCAGGTGCTCGTTGTATTTAGCATACATTGTCGAATCACTCTTTATATGTAGTATATATTATTTGTTGTGGCATCAAGTTATTTAATTTTGATTCTTAGAATTTGTAATAGTTATAAATATTTAGAAGTCGTTCTGCATTTCATTTACCGTGTTATTGCTCCCACTAAAAGCGATCTAATCGTTCTTATTTGTATTAATCCGGATAGACATTGAGTGGCAGAGCGGTTCTAGGCGCTACAGTCTGGAACCGCACGACCGCTACGGTTGCAGGTTCGAATCTTGTCTCGGGCATGGATGTGTGTGATGTTCTTAGCTTAGTTAGGTTTAAGTAGTTCTAAGTCCTAGGGGACTGATGACCTCAGAAGTCCCATAGTGCTCAGAGCCATTTGAACCGGATAGACATTACAAGTAAAAACCTCGTACTCCCTTCTCCAATTATATCCTTTGCAAGCCACTTAGTAGATACGCTTTCTTCGATATAACCATAGACTTTCTATTCACCTTTGACTCGAAATGGGAAAACTAGTAGTTTACTGATTCCTTGCATACCTTCTGCTTTGCCGTGCACACAATATTGTCTATTCGTGGTAGCGTATATTCTTTACTAAACCCTGAATTTTGATTGTATAATGGTAGGTTGCTATGGATATAATACAGACACACAGAGAGTGAATATGCATAAAACAATCAGTCTTATTCAATGTGAGGAATGTTTGGTAATCCATCATGTTGCCTTTTGAAATACGTGAATTGTTGACTAGTTGGGCTATTTTGTAGGACGTGGAAATATGTGTCATGAGTTTGAACATTTGCAAGTAAATTTAGATAAAAATTGGATTTACTTCAATAACCTGAAAACAAAGCCCATCATACTTAACGAAACTATATCACAAGGAAAATGGTATCTTAACATGAGTAATAACTGCGCTGTGTCGACACTCAGTGGGAGTACAAGAATACATGACTTGCAGGGGACTAGATATGGAAACTAGGACGACTTCATAAGGAGACAACAGCTCGGTTTTTTATACATGCAGTCAACTGCCGATAGAAGTTCCGAGAACTTGAGGATCTTATCCGAATAAAATAAAACCTTACAGACCATACACAAAGGGGGTGAACAACATTAGCATAAAATTCGATTTCAGACGTCCCACAAAATTTAATAAATCAGTTACCTCCATTTAAATTGTTCCCCTCCAAGCAAATGGGGGTCTATTCTGCATAGAATACTTTGATCTATTCTTTGCTGATTCCCACGGCCACAAAATAGTTGCTTTCATTAGACGTGGTGATCGTGCAACACGAAGGTTGAAGTACTAACGCACGGGAACTGGTTTACAAAATTCTTGATAAAATCAACGAAAACACACACAAGAATCAGGGGTATAACACTCAAGGCGGTTATCCAACTAAACAGTTACAGACTTTGTCCGTGTATGACACTGAAATTCAACATTCAAGACCACCAACTTACTTACGTCCCAAAAATTCGGTTTAATATGATGTTCGCGAGTTGAGAGACATTAATTCTTAGAGGCACCTGAAGAGGTTCAAGTCAACAGGTACAAGTTATGAGAGCATATGGTAAATGCATCGGAATTACACGGCAAATAATATCAAAACATATCCGAGTGAGTAACTGAAATAGCTGAATGATTCTCTAACGTAAAATAACCGTTAAGTCCGACTGACCCAAATGAAATCATGCCAAGCCATGTTCAAGGGAACAAGGGCATTCTCACATTTAGGCGGTGAGTCCCGGAGTTACTTAAAAGAGCGCTGACTGTTCGCTGTTGCCTTGATGCCGTGAGGACTTTTTTTTTTTTTTTTTGGCAGGGTAGGGGTAGACCTCTAGTCAACTGTACGGACGACAAGAGCGGGAAAGCTCCGAAACGAAAGGTAACCACTTTTCCAGACATCATTGGGGGAATTCCAAAAAATTGGCAGCTCTGCCCGACAGAAAATAAACTCTGCGCCACCATCGGCGTATTTGAAAGCTCACTCACTCATACATTCACTTTTACAAATATCATTTAGGGCCAAGGCGCGGATGGAAACAGATTACTAGTAATAAAAATTAATAAAATTTTCTGCTTCATATATATTCACTTTACAAACAATTTATGTAATAGCCATGAAGACGCTTGTATAATCTGTGATAGTAATAACGGTGGTATAAGAGTGGCGAAAAATGGAAGAGGGCTAAAGCATATCCCTTTCGTCACTACCGAACAGTGTAACAATATTTTTCTCTTTTAATCCATCATTACGTACTGCAGTCAATTACGAACTAATCCCACTAAAGAAAGTTTTTCTTCTTTTTGTGTCATCAGTTCGTTAAATAATAACTTCTATGATGAAATTGTATACACTTAAATAATAAACCGTAATGCTGGGTTATAAGCCTTTAATTCAAAAACAGTCCGAAAATGATGTTTTTGCCGATTGGTTCTCACAAAATTTCCCGTGGTAGGCCAGCACGGCAGGTTCAGGCGCTGAATAAGGCGCTGCTTCCACTAATGAAACTCCTGAAGCAAGGTCTTTGGGCCTGGCCCATGTGCGTTTGACTTTATTTTGTTCCGTAAGCTTTGTTACTGACGCGGCTTCATCTTCCACTGACCGCTCCTCAGGTAAACGTTTAGTGAATAGCGCTAGACTGACTCTTGCTGCCGCATCAGGAGAAGGAATGTCTTCCCGTTCCGTCTGGGGGCCAAGTGCCTCCGCACTGGAATTAGTCACAAAATTTTTCAGTAGCACTGCGCGCATTTCGAAAGAGACTTCAGTTTCTTTCTCGTGTGGTAATCGAAACGTGCGATTACCTTGCGATTACCTTGCAGCTGTAGCGGCGCATCGAAAGCTAAGTACTAATTAATTGTTTGTGTATAGTATTTTATTTAGGAACTTTAGTGGTCTTCAACCGGTGTTCTTGGTGTTTTCCGGTGAAATAACTTCAGAAGACATTTTTGCGAACTGCTTTCAGTTTCGTTACTGTCATTAGACGTTTGATTTTCTTTCTGTGTTAGTATTTTGTTATATTCTCATTTGTTGTTGATTAATACTTTCAATAATAGTAGTTACTTCCCTTGTAGAGCAAGTTTGTGATAATTGTAGTCAGTTTTTAACATCCTCTTATTGTAGTAGCGGAACTTAGATAAAGTTGTTTTCTTGTTTCAATAATTGTAAAATTTTACCATGAGTGAGAAATGTGGGCTTTGCCGTAGGTTCGTGAGTAGTGGATTGCGGTGTGAGACTTGTTCGAAGTATTTTCACTGGGGGGAATGCAGTGGGGAAGCCAGTGGGCATTCTGGTGAGATCCTCTCCTGGAACTGCAGGTTATGTAGCAAGAGTAAGTTGATAGAGGAGCAGGAGCGTAAGATCTGTGCCCTTCAGGTGCAGTTGAAAAACGCACAGGAGCAGCTAGATAGGATGAGGAGGGAGAAGGGGGTTGGGGAATGGGAGCTGGCTGTTGGCAAGAGATCTGCTAGGAGAAGGAGATTTTCAGATAGTTTTACTATTGGTGTTTGTAATAGATATGACCAACTGTCAGAGTCTAGTGGAGAGGAATCTCTAGTAGCTGTAGATGTAGGAAGTATGCAGCAGACCTCAGCAGTTACGGTGGCTAGGACAGTTGCAAAGTCTAAGAGAAAGAAGAAGGTTCTGCTGTTAGGTAGTTCTCATGGTAGAGGTGTAGGCCAGCAGTTGCAGGAAGTTTTGGGGAGTGAGTACCAGGTCACCAGCATTGTGAAGCCTAATGCAGGATTGGCTCAGGTGACTTTTAACATAGGGGGGTTATGTAGGGATTTTACTAAAGAGGATCAGGTAGTGATTGTGGGTGGGGCTGGTAATAGTATTGATAGGGATGGGAAGTATGACATAGATGGTGACCTGGAAAAGATAGCCACTCAGACTGGCAACACGAATGTGCATTTCGTGGAACTGTTTCAGCGTCACGATCGGCCTCATCTTAATATAGCCGTCAGGCGTAATAACATGAGACTTGGGGGTGCGCTGATGACAGAAGGCATGAGTCACATTTCAGTGGTGTCGTTGGAGTCTATCAGTAGGACGGGTTTCACTAGACATGGCCTGCACCTCAACAGGTATGGGAAGGGGAGGTTGGCAAAACTTATAGGTGACAGCATAGGTGGGGGTGGTGGGATCACTCATGGGAAAATTCCGGTAGTTGTGGGTGTTAGAGCTGTACCTTTTTTAGATTGAAGTCAGCTGATAGGTATTCCTGCTTAAGGGAAGTCTCTCTAACAAAGAAACCACTTTCTACAAAGCTTGGGTATCCGATTAATGAGGGAATTAGTATATTTCATCAAAATATACAAGGTATTCGAGATAAAGTTAGTGAACTGCTTATAGATGTTGACTCTGAAATTATTGGTATATCTGAACACTTCTTAAATAAGGAGATAATTCAGAGGCTTCCTTTACCAGGATACAGGTTGGCTGGCAGCTTTTCTAGGAGCTCTTTGCGGTGTGGGGGAGTAGCCATGTATGTGAAAAACGGTATCCCATTTGAGTCAATTGATGTTTCAAAGTACTGCACTGAAAAGGTGTTTGAATGTTGTGCAGGTGTGGTTAAATTTAGTGGAGCTAAACTTCTTACTGTTGTTATTTATAGATCCCCAGACTCCGATTTCACAACATTTTTGCTAAAGCTAGAGGAGGTTCTTGGTTCACTTTATAGGAAATACAAAAAGTTAGTTATATGTGGTGACTTCAATATTAATTGTATAAGTGATTGTTCAAGGAAAAGGATGCTGGTAGACCTCCTTAATTCATATAATCTTATGCAAACCGTATTCTTTCCAACGAGAGTGCAAGGGAACAGTAGAACAACCATAGACAATATTTTTGTTCATTCGTCATTATTAGAAGGGCATTCTGTTAGCAAAAAGGTGAATGGCCTTTCAGATCATGATGCACAAATTTTAAGTCTAAAAGATTTTTGTGCTTCAACACATGTTAAATATAGTTACCAACTTTTTAGGAAAGCTGATCCAGTTGCCGTACAGACTTTTGTAAACCTTATCAAGGAACAAGATTGGCAAGATGTTTATAGTGCTGATACAGTAGACGATAAATATAATGCTTTCCTCAAGACTTTTCTCGTGCTCTTTGAAAGTTGCTTTCCGTTAGAACGTTTAAAACAGGGTACTAGCACAAACAGGCAGCCTGGGTGGCTGACTAAAGGGATAAGAATATCTTGTAGAACAAAGTGGCAATTATATCAAAACGTTAGAAACAGTCAAAATCTAAATGCAGCAGCCCATTACAAACAGTATTGTAAGGTGCTTAAAAAAGTTATTAGGAAGGCAAAAAGTATGTGGTATGCAGATAGAATAGCTAAGTCTCAGGATAAAATTAAAACCATATGGTCAGTCGTAAAGGAAGTGGCTGGTCTGCAGAGACAGGTCGAGGATATAGAATCAGTGCGTAGTGGGGATGTCCGTGTTGCTGATAAGTCGCATATATGTACAGTACTTAATAATCACTTTCTGAATATAGCAGGTGAACTAAATGGAAACCTAGTCCCAACAGGGAATCATATAGCGCTCTTAGAAAAAAGTGTTCCGAGACTGTTACCTGATATGCTCCTCCATGATACTGACAAGAGGGAGATTGAGTTAATAATTAAATCACTAAAGACCAAGAACTCTCATGGATATGACGGGGTATCTAGCAGAATACTGAAGTATTGTTCCACGTATATTAGCTCAGTACTTAGCCATATCTGTAACTTTTCCTTTAGCAGTGGTCGGTTTCCTGACCGATTAAAGTACTCGGTAGTGAAGCCACTTTATAAAAAGGGAGACAGGGATAATGTTGACAATTATAGACCTATTTCTATGCCATCGGTGTTTGCTAAAGTTATCGAGAGGCTTGTATATACAAGGTTACTGCAGCATTTAAATTCACATAATTTGCTGTCAAATGTACAGTTTGGTTTTAGAAATGGCTTAACAACTGAAAATGCTATATTCTCTTTTCTCTGTGAGGTTTTGGACGGATTAAATAAAAGGTTGAGAACGTTAGGTGTTTTCTTTGATTTAACGAAGGCTTTTGACTGTGTTGACCACAAAATATTACTGCAGAAGTTGGAACATTATGGAGTAAGGGGAGTAGCTTACAATTGGTTCGCCTCCTACTTTAAGAACAGAAAGCAGAAGGTAATCCTCCGCAATATTGAGAGTGGTAATGATGTTCAGTCCCAATGGGGCACTGTTAAATGGGGCGTTCCCCAAGGGTCGGTGCTGGGGCCACTGCTGTTCCTTATTTATGTAAATGATATGCCTTCTAGTATTACAGGTGATTCAAAAATATTTCTGTTTGCTGATGACACCACCTTGGTAGTGAAGGATCTTGTGTGTAATATTGAAACATTATCAAATAATGTAGTTCATGAAGTAAGTTCGTGGCTTGTGGAAAATAATTTGATGCTAAATCACAGTAAGACTCAGTTTTTACAGTTTCTAACCCACAATTCAACAAGAACTGACATTTTAATCAGACAGAATGGGCATGTTATAAGCGAGACGGAACAGTTCAAGTTCCTAGGCGTACGGATAGATAGTAAGCTGTTGTGGAAAGCCCATGTTCAGGATCTTGTTCAGAAACTAAATGCCGCTTTATTTACCATTAGAACAGTATCTGAAATAAGTGACATTTCAACACGAAAAGTAGTATACTTCGCATATTTTCATACGCTTATGTCATATGGTATTATTTTTTGGGGTAATTCTTCTGATTCAAAAAGGGTATTTTTGGCTCAAAAACGGGCTGTTCGAGCTATGTATGGTGTAAGTTCGAAAACCTCTTGTCGACCCCTATTCAATAGTCTGGGAATTTTGACATTGCCCTCACAGTATGTATTTTCTTTAATGTCGTTTGTTGTTAGCAATATTAGCTTATTCCCAAGAGTTAGCAGCTTTCACTCAGTTAATACTAGGCAGAAATCAAATCTGCATGTGGAATGCACTTCCTTGACTCTTGTGCAGAAAGGAGTGCAGTATTCTGCTGCATCCATTTTCAATAAGCTACCACAAGAACTCAAAAATCTTAGCAGTAGCCCAAACACTTTTAAGTCTAAACTGAAGAGTTTCCTCATGGCTCACTCCTTCTATTCTGTCGAGGAGCTCCTGGAAGAGATAAAAAATTAAGCAAATTCCAGTGTTACATTCTTGATTTTCTTTATTTAAACTAACGACTTGTTTCATTTTATGTGTTTCTACAATCGTGTTATAATTTCATGTATTGACTCGTTCCATGACCATGGAGACTTCTCCTAAATGTGGTCCCACGGAACAATAAATAAATAAATAAAAATAAATAAAAAAAATCTCAACAACGAATTTTTGTTTAAGCCGTTTCTCGGCACATGTGTGGAATTTGTTGGCATGGTACACTGTGTTTGATGACACCAGTGTCTTTTGTATGTATAATATTTGCTTTTGTTAATCATCGCGATAGTTCATAATCTGACAAAATTACCGGAGTAAATTTGTGATCAATCAGTGATCGCACACTACATACATGTATCAAAATTTACGACGCGGTTGATCCATTATTCAATACTACTTTAGGCTCATACGGACGTTGTTACTTGTCTTTAATCTTTTCCATACTGTTTGGATGTTGATTCATCTCATTTCTCGCGTACTTAAATAATTTTGAACAGATTCTGCATTATTGACACATGTTCTCGTAATCATGAGCTTTCAGTGACTGGTCACGTGAGATGGACCCAAATTTTCCTTGCTACTTCTTTTAGTATACAAGGTGAACCAGAAATCCACGGATAAAGTTTCAGAGGTTGTTCAGGGGCACCTTCTAATTATTTTGGTAAGAGCGACCCAAGTCATTCGGTGGCTAGACTAATAATGCAACTACGACTTTTTTGGTTTTCTAACGCAGTCACCCTTGTTTCTGTGGTAATTTTTCACAACAGTGAAGAAGCCTATAATGTGTAGCAATCAAAAAGTGCAATACACAACACAGAGTAATGCAACAACCCTCAGACGAAACACACATACTTTTATCTTAACCTGTTCTGTTCAGTGTACAGCACGTAAAAAATGCAGAATTTTTCCCTTACAGGTATTGTTCAAAATTTCGTCTATCACGGTCACGGAAGGGTGTACAGAGACGCACCATCGAGTGCCTTACACGTTCAGGAATTCCAGGAGTTTGGCGTAGTACTTCCGCAATTGCGATAACCGTAGTAACCAGGTCCGTGCGAGTATCTACGGTAGTCTTGTAAACTAGGCCCTTCACATGCCCTCAGAAGAAGAGCTCCATTGGTGTGATGTCCGGTGACCGAGATGGCCATGGAAGAGGACCGCCAGGATCAGTCCATTGTCGTCAAAACTGTACTTCAATGTGGTTCAGTATATCAGGAAGTAGGTAAATTCCAGTTATAAAATCTTTGATACTGCCAGCCCGTATATGCACAGCATCGACATGCCAGTGCGTGTAGATTTTCGTCATTCAGTACACTGCTATTACTGCTATTGAACATGCCCCCCCCCCCCCCCCCCCCCATTCTCTTCTATATTCGGTGTTCTGGCATACCTCACACAGCCAGTATTTTCGATTCTAACACAGAAGGATCGAGTTAACCGTAGGCGTCTATCTACAGATGCAAAAGTACAGCGATGCAGTTGCCGTTGATGCAGGAGCAGTTTGGTTTCTTGTTATGCCGCTCTTCCATTGCGTTCAATGAATCCGCTAATCCGCACACGAGTGCCCATCGGTCAACTCTTCAAGAGTACACCTGTCCATGGTAATGATAAGCAAGCTGTTAACGGACAACTAACACTGCCAGAGAACAAAACTACAGACAGAATGCAAACTTGAAGGCAATGTGTTAAGGAGGGCATTACTTTTGTCAACAGCTGCTAACGTGAACGAATGGCAACAACGTACTAAGCGCACATCGTCGACATTGGCACTGTTGTGCACTGTTTTCAGTGCAATACAGATACAAAGCTAATTGGGGAAAGAAACCAAGCGAAAGGCAGTAACTCTGTAACAAACTGCCGGATACCGTTGATCACTCACACTATAAAGTACGCAGAATGTATCCCTAAACAATCTCTGAAAGTTTTTGGTGGCTTTCTGGTTCGCACTGTATACTAATTTAACGAAGGTACTTGGTCATTTTGTTAAATAACAATATAATTTTCCGCATTTCTGCTCTATAGATTCCAAGCTAGCACGCACTCCAGCTTGAAACACAATAGACTGCACATTTAGTAAATATTAACATCAGTGCCTTTTGTTTCAGATTTTCAGGGTACTTTCATCGAAGAATAAGACTGCGAGGTGCAGAGCAGAGTTGATATCGTTTCCGTCGGAAAAGTTTTTAATTTAAAGGCAATAGAGCGAGACAGTTTTTTTTAGAAAGACAAGATTCAGAGCATAGCTGATTCATGAAGCAGTTCAGGGCTTGTATAATTTTCTTGATCACCGCTTTATTAAAGCTTAGGGTTTCAGAACAGGAGATAACCTCTATCTCGTAAAGTTGATAGCTGTCAACCGGGCATTAAATGTAAAGCTCAGCTAAACATTGTTAGCTGAAGCCTATTCCTACAAATAAACATTCGGAGGATGGTTCAAATGGCTCTTAGCACTATGGGACTTAACATATGAGGTCATCAGTCCCCTAGAACTTAGAACTACTTAAACCTAACTAACCTAAGGACATCACACACATCAATGCTCCAAGCAGGATTCGAACCTGCGACCGTAGCGGTCGCGCGGTTCCGGACTGAAGCGCCTAGAACCTCTCGGCCACAGCGGCCGGCCATTCGGAGGAAAGTTGGTATGGGGCCACTCCATGTCTTGGTGTTCTGTTTCCGGTTCGATGTTATGAACTCATGTTTTATCGCCTGTGACGATGTTTGTCAAAAAAAATTGTCACGACCATCCTCGTAGCGCTCAAATCATTCCGCACAGATGGTCGTTGATTGGTCCTTATGGTCTTCTGATAGGCGGTGAGGAACCCAGCGGGCGGAAACCTATGAGTACTCCAACTGGTGGACGAGTGTGTCAGCATCACCAACAGAGACGTCCAGCAGAAGAGCGAGATGTTTGATTGCGATCAGTCGGTCATCTCGAATGAGAGGGTCCACACGTCCCAACGCTGCAGGAGTCACAGCTGTGTGCCACTGGCCGGCACTCGGGACGTCGGACAGGTTTGCACGACATTGCAAGCCCCTATGAATATATGCTTTGCTCTGGTCTTCCGCCAAAAGAAACTCAGTGGCAGCTCTCTGCTTGGAACACACATCCGTTACAGGTGCCATTTTCAAGGCTAAATCCGCCTCCTATCGGAACTTCATGAAACTCTAGGGATTGAGGCGGAAATATTCCACGATGTTTCACAACAAATTCTACATTTTTTCAACCAAAACTAACTGAGGAAAAAAGTGTTGCACTTTTATGTGAACGCACCTCGTATTTTTGTCAAACATGTAAATGTTAGGGCCGGCCGAAGTGGCCGTGCGGTTAAAGGCGCTGCAGTCTGGAACCGCAAGACCGCTACGGTCGCAGGTTCGAATCCTGCCTCGGGCATGGATGTTTGTGATGTTCTTAGGTTAGTTAGGTTTAACTAGTTCTAAGTTCTAGGGGACTAATGACCTCAGCAGTTGAGTCCCATAGTGCTCAGAGCCATTTGTAAATGTTAGGAAACGTCGTTCGCTGACATTTAATTACACTCACTGCCTAATCAAGACCTGTAACCGCTCATTCACCAAGGCCACTAACCGTTCGGTCTGTCGCTTTTACTCATTATTTAAGCACCACGTGTACTGTCAAACAGTTCAGTTATCGACTACGCGCCTGTATTTCTGAAGTATCATTATATTTTTACCTTCCTTTTATAGACCTGATGGCGACTGTAATGCCGTAACCGGTTAACGGTTGATTCACATTTTACATGTGGTGAAGACCAGGTTCTACAGATTATTTAAAACGAAATTGTCTGTAGATGCTAGAAAGTAAAGAAAAACAAGAGGAATATTCGTGTTAAAGTTCCATCAATGTCATTGGAGAAGGATTAAATTATTTCTTCATTCGTCTGAATTGATTTAAGGCTGCAACAGGAAATTTAAATCAGGATCCTGAAAGAGATCCCTTTCTTGACCCGTCTGAATACGTTCTGTGTGGCTTAAGCGCTGCCAAGGCCATATATGTCGACCACCACATGACAGACTGAAAAGCGACGTTCCAAAATCCCAGAAGAATAAGGTACAGCATCAGTTACTTTATCTGCTGCAATAATCCTAGCAACCGCTCTCATGTGTATGTAGACCAGTTTCGAAAACTAGGTTTTCATCTGCTGTTGTTTTTTTTGGGGAGGGAGGGAGAGAGAGAGAGAGAGAGAGAGAGAGAGAGAGAGAGACCAGACAGCGAGGTCATCGGTCTCATCGGAGTAGGGAAGGAAGAGGAAGGAAGTCGGTCGCTCCCTTACCCCTTACAAAGGAACCATCCCGGCATTTGCCTGGAGCGATTTAGGGAAATCACGGAAAACCTAAATCAGGATGGCTGGACCCGGAATTGAACAGTCGTCCTCCCGAATGCGAGTTTTTCATCTGCATCCAGAAAGTGTGCAGCCGCGCGGGGTAGCCGAGCGGTGTCACGGTTCGCGCGGTTCCCCCCGTCGGAGGTTCGAGTCCTCCCTCTGGCACGGGTGTGTGTCTTGTATTTAGTGTAAGTTAGTTTAAGTCAGATTAAGTGGTGTGTAAGCTTAGGAGCCGATGACCTAAGCAGTTTGGTCCCATAGCACCTTACCACAGATTTCCGAATTTCCAGAAAGTGCGGTTAACTTTACAAACACGACATCCATTTCTTATTAGACACTTTTGCACTGGTGTGCAGGTGTTGTCAGTGCAGCGGCGTAGCGAGGGTACTTTGAGTAACAGTCCCACGGATTTATTCCGCAACAGTTAGTTATCAACGTTTGAAGTTCGTCGCTAGTATTCGAACTCACCCTGTGCAAATTACGTGTAAGACTTAGTAACGAGACGCGTTAAAAGTCGCCATGCTGGTATGAAAACCAGCCAAGGCACGTGCAGGGTAGGCTCTCCAGTTATGGCGAAGCCAGAGTCGAGCAGGGCAGCTGCGGGCCTGGGCTGTGGCCTCCTGGTGACGTCGCGGCGGCCAGGTGCGGCGGCACCTGCTGGCGACGGCAGCTGCCCAGTATGCGGCCAGGTGGCGCGTGGCGTCGCATTCCTCAAGGTGTGCCCGTCAAGGGAAGTAAGCTGCAGAGGACACCGGCGGAGCATCTGCCACGGGTCTAGCTCTTACAACAGCAACGGCGGACAAGCTTACTACACTACTGGCCATTAAAAATGCTACACCAAGAGGAAATGCCGATGATAAACGCGCATTCATTGGACAAATATATTATACTAGAACTGACATGTGATTACATTTTCACGCAATTTAGGTGCATAGATCCTGAGAAATCAATACCCAGAACAACCACCACTGGCCCTAATAACAGTCTTGATACGCCTGGGCATTGAGTCAAACACAGCTTGGATGGCGTGTACAGGTACAGCTGAACATGCAGCTTCAACACGATACCACAGTTCATCAAGAGCAGTCACTGGCGTATTGTGACGAGCCAGTTGTTCGGCCACCATTGACCAGATGTTTTCAATTGGTGATAGATCTGGAGAATGTGCTGGCCAGGGCAGGAGTCGAACATTTTCTGTATCCAGAAAGACCCGTACAGGACCTGCAACATGCGGTCGTGCATTATCCTGCTGAAATGTAGGGTTTCGCAGAGATAGAATGAAGGGTAGAGCCACGGGTCATAACACATCTGAAATGTAGAGTCCACCGTTCAAAGTGCCGTCAATGCGAACTAGAAGTGACCGAGACGTGTAACCAATGGCACCCCATACCATCACGCCAGGTGATACGCCAGTATGGCGATGACGAATACACGGTTCCAGTGTGCGTTCACCGCAATGTCACCAAACACGGGTGCGACCCTCCTGAACCCACCGATTCCATATTCTGCTAACAGTCATTGGATCTCGACCAACGCGAGCAGCAATGTCGCGATACGATAAACCCCAATCGCGATAGGCTACAATCTTTAGCAAAGTCGGAAACGTGATGGTACGCATTTCTCCTCTTTACCCGAGGCATCACAACAACGTTTCACCAGGCAACGCTGGTCAACTGCTGTTTGTGTATGAGAAATCGGTTGGAAACTTTCCTCATGTCAGCACGTTGTAGGTGTCGCCACCGGCGCCAACCTTGTGTGAATGCTCTGAAAAGCTAATCATTGGCATATCACAGCATGTTCTTCATGTCGGTTAAATTTCGCGTCTGTAGTACATCTTCGTGCTGTAGCAATTTTAATGACCAGTAGTGTACAAAGGGCAACGCACAATCCAATGTACGCTCATGTTCAGAAGAAAAAAAAAAAACAGAATACCTTGAACGACTACATACATATTCGTATTTGCAGGACATGTAAATTAGAATGTTCTGCAGAAATGATTAGAATTTCAGTCACCTCAATTTAGCATGTGTCTGTTGCCTAGTGGGCACAGAGTCCTGCCTGGACTGTGGCCTCCTGGTGACGTCGCGGCGGCCAGGTATCGAAGAGTGTAATACGTGTAATACCGTGTGGTACAGCATCCATGCTCCATTCACCTAGTTCCAAAGTTCATCTGTGGTGGTTGGCATTGGTTCACAGCGCTGCACTTGTCGTTTCGCCATATCCCACGCATTCTCGATTGGCGACAAGTCTGCTGATCTGGCAGGCCAGGACAAAGGGTTGGCATCCTGTGACACCTAAAAGATACATGTTCGTGCAGCACCATGTGGTAGTGCATTGTCTTGCTGAAAAATGACGGGGGCTACTGTGCAGAAAGGGTATGACTAAGGGTCGAAGGACGTCATTCACGTGCGTAACACTGGTCACAGTGCCCTGGACACGGACCAACTGTGATTTGTGGCTGTACCCAGTAGAGCCCCACACCACAAGGCCTTGAGTTGGTGCTGTACGTCTTGTGGGAATGCAGTCACTGTGATGTCCCCTACCTGTCTGTGGCGAACCAACATGCTGACATCATTTTCAAACAAACAGAACTTGGATTCATTCGGAGACACTATCTGATTCCTCTCCCCAGTGACGTCGTTCCATATACCATAGCCGCCTAGCAAGTTTCTCCACATTCGTCAAAGATAGGTAGAGGAGTGGACGACGCGGACGTGCCCTCGTCTTCATAAACGTTGACGGACTGGCACCCCTGATAGTTTATGATGTGTTACACTGTTCCACTATTACACCAGAGCCGGGGACGACACCTGTCCTGCAATGCCTTTCGTATGAGGTGTCGATCTTCTCGGAGGATGGTCTGGACGGAGCGACCTGAGCCATCTAGTCACGTCGCGTTCTTGGCCTTCAGTGAATCATTCTGCACGCAAGCGTTGCACTCCCGAAACACTTTGTCCCACACGAGCAGCAATTTCCCAAATTGATGCACCACAAGCTCTCATGCCAACAATGCGCCCCCTTTCGAACTCACTGATTTGACGATACTGTGCGCGCATATGTCTGCGAGGCATCCTCCTTGTCTGCTCCAGTCACACTGGTCCATTACCTTCGATTTATATCTACAACCAGAGCCTGAAGCATTTGTTACCGGTCGGTGGTGTAGCGCCTTGACCTTGAATCCGCGGGTCGACGTGAGTCGAATGCTAATCGTTTCTGAGGAACGTAGTAATGCTCATATCCTTTGAATATGAGCACCCTATCTCTAGTCGTCCACTGTGTTCTGTTTTTTTTCTGAACATGAAAGTACCTTCATAATGGTTAGCACTGGCGTGATAAGAAGCAGTGACTTTAGCTCTCAATATAAGATGCATTTGACTCGTTTTCATTTCAGCCTGGTAAAACTCTTGACCCATATCACTTTATCACTTTTTCAGAGGGGCAATGTACTAATCACCCTGAAAGTAAGTCCCATGCAGCTGAGTCTTCAGTCGACCACAGATAGACAAGTTCCTGCTAGGTGCTAGGTCCTAGGTCGGAAACGCAGAAGGTTTGAGTATCATTACCCATGCCAGTTCCCTAACGTTTTGAATCGTGACGCTTGTATTGTGCGGTCCTGCATTATCATGATGCAACAATTTAGTCCTCTGCTCATGGTTCGTATCGTAGTGTGCTCAAATCACCCATCTGTTTTCGTGAGAAAAAGTCTCCATCAGTTTTCTGACCGGTCAAATCACGGTTCCCTCTCACGCAGTGGTTCTGATACGTCCAATCTATCCATTTACTCTCTGTGGATCGAAGTAAAACAGCCAAGTTTCACCACATGAAATAACTCCGAGAAGTATTTGCGAACGCACTCCTCCAAAATACTGCAACAGATCATCACATACACTCTTTCCGACTAGCATCTTCTCTCTACTCATGAACCTTGGATCCCAGCGGTCATTAAATTTTAGGTTCCCCAGTCACTCGATAAGTGTTAACACTGAATTTTGTGACGTAATTGTGCGATCGATGATCTGTCTGTTAGTGATGCAAATGCCATCTACGACGAGTTTTTAAATGATTGATGTACTTGCAGCGATTCTGATGGTTAACGGTGCACCTGGACGTTCTGGAAGCTGCAACAACTTTCCCGATATATCTGAAGCCTTCTTCGGAAATTTTGCTACAACTCATCTTTAGAAACTGTCACGAGCTTTCTGTGAGTCGATGTCGTTAACGTATGGTCGAATCTGTAGTATGCTGTAAGGTAAATTATCCGCCAAACATCTGACGCTGTTCACGCCTACACCCTTGCAGACCCGGTTACAACACCAAAGACGAACTAATGCACTGTAGTAACTGTTCTACCTGTCACAGATAACTGCAACTCTAATCATTTACTTACTCGCTGATAGTACGTCTGTGTTCCAAATTAAATGCATTGACACCTGACCATGTGTTCTGGGCGCTTCATTATTTTAATCAGATAGTGTACACAAAAATGACATCTTGACGTACTTTGTAATATTTCGATCCCAATAACCAGTACTATGTGAGACAAAAGAGCAGGGCTACAACAGTAAGATGACAGAACACTGTAACTTACTTTCTCAGAAAATTAAATAATTCAAATAATTCGTGTATGTAAATGGCTTCAACCTTGTCTCAACATTGCCCATAGTAGACTAAAAACATATAGGATATTTGAGTCATTATTTTATAACTTAACTGACAAGGAAGCCGTATCTAACACCCCATTTTCAAATTTCTGTTTCCAATCCGGAGCTGTAGGACTATTTCATTATCAGACGGCATAGAAATTTTTAAAAAGATGTTATTTTGAAAGGTCTAAAAAGAAATAAATTACCGTACTAATGATCACAAAAAGAAATGTAAATATATCAAAGCAGGCGTCCGCAGCTCGTGGTTGTGCGGTAGCGTTTTCTCTTCCCGCGCCCGGGTTCCCGGGTTCGATTCCCGGCGGGGGTCAGGGATTCTTTCTGCCTCGTGATGACTGGGTGTTGTGTGCTGTCCTCAGGTTAGTTAGGTTTACGTTCTAAGTTCTAGGGGACTGATGACCATAGATGTTAAGTCCCATAGTGCTCAGAGCTATTTTTTTTTTATCAAATCAGGCGTACTTTGTTATTCCTTCTTGTACACAAAGTGAGTGCTACACACTTATGACTCAAAACTTTACGATTATCTGTTTAATAGCCATTTGGCCGACATTTGTTATGCAGTTGTGCAGCAAACCTGCGTGGCATGGATTCGAAAAATCTTAGACTGTATTCCGGAAATACGTGGCAATAGTCAATCATTTCCCGTAAATTACAGGACGTTGCTTTGTGGGCGCAGAGCTGTTGAGCGATAATGCCACCTGTGTGCCATTGGGTTGAAATCAAGCAGTTTTGGTAGGCAAGACATAGACGTGATTTCTCGATCATTCTGCTCAAAATACTGCATCACACTCTGGCCTAACAAGGACAGCTTTCCTGCTACAAAATGCCATCGCCGTCGGGGAATACATCAGTAGCGCAGTGATACGCAGCTGATCCACAACCATGTTATCGTATTTCGCAGATGTTTTGCTGCCGCCGATTAGTACCACAGGTTCCATGTAAGTCCCTTTAAATACCCCCAATAGCCCAATACTGCCCCACCGTCTTGCGTCCGTGCGGATTATTTCGAGAATCCGTTCAGCTGGATGACTGCGTCTCCGGACCCAACCAACATCCTGGTGTAACGAGAGACTTACTCCAACCGACCAGGCGGCACGTTAATGGCGTCTCTGGACACAACCAACATCCTGGTGTAACGAGAAACCTGATCCAACCGACCAGGCGGACGTTGACGGCATCTCCAGGCACAACCATCGTCCTGGTGTAACGAGAAACCTGATCCAACCACCCAGGCGGCACGTTGTCAGTGACTCCAGACACAACCATCATCCTAGTGTAACGAGAAACCTGATCCAACCGACCAGGCAGCACGTTGATGGTGTGTTCAACCATCGTCGTAACAAGAAAGGTGATGCAACCAACGAGGCAGCTTGGTCACGGCGTCTCCGGCCACAACCATCATTCTGGTGTAACGAGAAACCTGATCTACCCGACAATGCGGCACATTAACGGCATCTGCGGACACAACCATAGTCCTGGTGTAACGAGAAACGTGATCCAAATGACGAGGCAGCGCATCGTCTCCGAGCACAACCATCATCCTCATGTAAAGAGACACCTGATCCAACCGACCACGAGGCTGATGTACGGCGTCTCCGGGCAGAATAATCGTCCTAGCGTAACGAGAAATGTAATCCATCGACAGGGCGGCACATTGACGGCGTCTCCGGATACAACCATCGTCCTGCTGTAACGAGAAACCTGATCCAACCGACCAGGTGGCACGTTGGCGGCGTCTCCCTACACAACCATCACCCTGGTGTAACAAGAAACGTGATCCATTCGTACAGGCGGCACGTTTCCACTAGGACTGTAGATAAAATATCGATATGTCGACATACCAATATTTTCTGCAAAATGAGTTCATATCAACGGCTCGATATCCAAAAAGCAATATCGGTAGCCGATATTTTTACTTTTTGTTATTTTTTTTTTTTTTTTTGCAGTTTCGTAAATATTTAAGTTGTTCTTTTCAAAATTTAGTTGAACATAGCTGCGCTTTCACAGTGTGCAGGAGTCTTACTACTTTTTGCGCTTTTATGGAGTCCATTGTTTTTCTATGACTGTGTTTAGCAAGTATACGTGGCTCAAAGAAGAAGTCCGATTGCACGGGGATGGGGGAATGTAAAAAAATGTTACACCAACGGCGTTAAAAAGCAATTTATAACGCAACTAGTGTACTATTTCTTCACATCGGCATTCTTCAAAAACAGTTGCTGAAAATGATGAACTAAAATCTAAATGACGAGATTGGTCTTTTGCGGTGAGCGGCGCTACCAACAGAAACCGCAATTTTTAGCTTCATTACATAAAACTTTCCGGAGAAATCCGATATATGATGAAATGAAACGACGGATGAATCGGACACCTTTTACTGTGCCACTTACATGAAGTTACCATTGTTAGCTAAAGTGGTTATCGCCAAGCATGAAAGTGCATCGTTTTTCTCTCAATTCTTGCTCTGAGGGGTATAGGTAGGCTGCTAGCTTTTTGATGTGTGGAATACATAATAATAAATCAGTGCTTAAATATACTGCTCTAAAGTCGACAGCGCATTTACAATGTGCACCCGATATTTTTATATGCCCGTAAGTCGGTATTTTTCCCGACGAAATATCAATATATCGATAGATTTTCCGATATATCGACAGCTGTTACCCATACTTCGTTAAATAACGTTATATCGGACTCCCAATGTTTTTAAAAATATTAACAATCCTAGCTTCCATTGATCCGTAGTTCAATCTCAATGGCCTGCGGCCGGCCGCGCGGTTCTGGCGCTGCAGTCCGGAACCGCGAGGCTGCTACGGTCGCACGTTCGAATCCTGCCTCGGGCATGGGTGTGTGTGATGTTAGGTTTAAGTAGTTCTAAGTTCTAGGGGACTTATGACCTAAGATGTTGAGTCCCATAGTGCTCAGAGCCATTTGAACCATTTGATGGCCTGCGCCCACTGCAGTCGTTCCGTACATACTTAGTATGGCTTCTCACTATGGCACCTCACCAGATGTGAATGATAGAAGGGAAAGAGAAGACAATGAAGACCAACGCGTTACGTTACAGGTTCGTTTAATAAGTGCGTAAGCACCACGGAGATTCTCATTGGAATGAGGAACAGTGACAATGGCACATAAAGTAGCCTGCGTAGATGTAAAATACGCCGCATGTTGACGAGATATCGACCTTAAATATAAACACTTCAAATGTATAGCACTCCATAGCTTCCATATATAGAGTGACAATTATTGAACTACACACATCAAAAAAAAAATTGCATCACCTCGGTTCCAAGAGTTTCGGAACCTGTACAAAATTGGAACAGAGATCAACATAAACATCATTTCCGCCCTTTTTATTGCTCATGAAAGCCACGCTTTGCGTGTTTACCATCATTCAGAGAGACCTTCAGAGGTGGTTGTCCAGATTGCTGTACATACCGGTACCTCTAATACCCAGTAGCACATCCTCTTGCATTGATGCATGCCTGTATTCGTCGTGGCATACTATCCACAAGTTCATCATGGTACTGGTGGTCCAGATTGTCCCACTTCTCAACGGCTAAACGGCGATTCGGCGTAGATCCCTCATAGTGGATGGTGAGTCACGTCGTCCATAAACAGCCCTTTTCAATCTACCCCAGGCATGTTCTATACAGTTCATGTTTGGAGAACATGCTGGCCACTTTAGTCGAGCGATGTCGTTATCCTGAAGCAAGTCCTTCACAAAATGTTCAGCATTATTCAACATGGTGGCGTTGCTGTCAGGGTTCCTCCGAGCCATAATCCATAGGTAGCGGTCATCCACTGCAGTAGTAGCCCTTGGGCGGCCTGAGCGATGCATGTCATCGACAGTTCCTGTCCCTCTGTATCTCCTCCATGTCCGAACGACATCGCTTTGGTTCACTTCGAGACACCTGGACACTTCCCTTGTTGAGAGCCCTTCCTGGCACAAAGTAATATTGCGGACACGATCGAACCGCGGTATTGACCGTCTAGGCATGATTGAACTACAACACGAGCCGCGTACTTCCTTCCTGGTGTAATGACTGGAACTGATCGGTTGTCGGACCCCCTCCATCTAATAGGCGCTTCTCACGCATGGTTGTTTACATCATTGGGCGGGTTTAGTGCCATTTCTGAACAGTCAAAGGGGCTGTGATACAATATCCACAGACTACGTCTTTCTTCAAGAGTTCGGGGAACCGGGGTGATGCAAAACTTTTTTTGATGGGTATATGAAAAAATTCTAAATTAGTTACAAACTACGGCGTGCACACATATTATTCAACATGTAAACGTCACTACAGATATTCGGATTTAGATCATGATATGTTTGATGTGCCTGCCATCATTGACGATGATGTGGGGAAGACGAATAGCAAAATTCTGCATGACCCGCTGAAGTATCTGAACCTCCTGAATGACTATTTTCAGCTCAGGTCTAGGGTTATTTATGTACACCTTATCTTTAATATAGCCCCATAAAAACAAATCGCACGTGTTCAGATCCGGAGAATATGGCTGCCAATCGAGACCCTTGCCAGTGGCATCTGGATACCACGGTGTAAGCATGCGGTTCCCAAAGTGCTCCTCCAGGATATCAAACACTCTCCTGCTTCGATGGGGTATAGCTCCGTCTTGCATGAACCACATCTTGTCGAAATCAGGGTAACTTTGGATTATCGGGATGAAATCTTCTCCCAAAACCTTCACGTATCGTTCAGTAATCACCGTGCCATCAAGAGATATCGCACCGATTATTCCGTGACTGGACATTGCACAACACACAGTCACCCGTTGAGAGTGAAGAGGCTTATCGATCGCGAAATGCGGATTGTCAGTCCGCAAATGTGCCAATTTTTGTTATTGACGAACCCATCAAAATGAAAGTCGGCTTCGGCGCTAAACCATACCATACATGCGCATACTAATTCCCATCATACCTCGCGGCCAACCGCGCAACTTGAACGTTCTACCGCAAACCGTTCAGAAGCTATGACGATTTTATTTCATATAGTTCAATAATAGTCGCCGTGTAAGTTTAATTAATAAATGGCATTTTACGACAACCATAAGCTCGAATTAGCTTCAATTGGTTTTCTGCAAGTAATCCTTATCATGATGCATTCAGTGCCATTAACTACATCCAATGTAATTTTCTTGATAATGGATAGTTTCCAAACATCGACTGAAGAATATAAAAATTTATACGCGCCGTAATGGGACGTTTGTCTGTCAAAAGAGTCATTTGCGAAAGAAATTACTTTCGTTTAGTGACGATTGTTGTTGTTATTTTCTAATCGGAAACATACACAGACTGACAATCAATTCAGGAAAGTAGGCATTTGTTGAACTTGAATCTTCATGTCGCATATACCAACAACTTCGTAGCCTCCACGGCGCTCGGAATCGCGTGAATGAAATCGTCTTCTGTGCATAATGTTTGAGAGGAACTTCTAAATCCAATTTCTTCGTATTGTCTTTGGATCACTCCATGTCAGATTGTAATACAGTTCAGCGACCTTCATACGTTAAATCCAGGCAGTTGTCATCCACCTGCGGAGTTCTCTCCTACAAGAGCTGAAGTCTCGCCCTGTCGGTAGTCACGGTAAGCCTCTTAGGCGGTCTTAGAATGCTCTTCCTGGACCTGAGTCGTTCCGGAGCAGGGTACGTCTGTTCAAAGGGTGGGCACTGTTCTTCTCCTCTTTAAACCTCTAACAGTAGCCTCTTCTCTGTGTACGGATAGAAGCGGTATTGTAGACGCACCCTCAGCCGACGGTCTTCTCGGACACTGAAGGGGTTATTTTTGTATCCCGCCTGGAAGGAGGCGCTCGGGTCTGCTCCTGTAAACTGAAGGGTAGGCTGAATATAGGAAGCTAGGAGAAACAGCTGAGGTAGAACTCTCGGGACTGCAGTGTGAACTAAAGTCACCTTTACTTAACTTTGCGTACAGATGAGCACGTAGGTGCGAAGCCGTATATCCAGTTCCTAAGTTACAAGTAGTGGTTGGCCCACTGTGAAATAGAAACCATGTTGCTAGGTCGTCTCCTCGGAATCAAATGGGGAGAATCTGCAGCGGCGCTCGTAGAGCTGCACAGCGCCGGCTAGAGGGCGCTGTCGTCGGTGTCGGTGTCTGTCATAGTGCCAAAGTACGAACTTGAACCTACGCCGTGGCATCGTACCTATCAATACCACAGTTATTCTGTTTGTTGTCCTCCCTCATGGTACAACGATCAACCCTCAAGTTTATTGTGCTGCCCTCAGATAGAAACGGCTTCAGCGTGTTCGTCGCCACAAAAATGTAAATGAGCTCCTCCTCCATGACAAAGCAAGACCGCACACAGGTCTGCGCGTCCGAGAGGAGATCACAAAACTTCATTGGACTGTTCTTCCTCATCCACCCGACATCTGGGATCTCGCTCCTTCCGACTTCCATCTACTTGGCCCAGTGAAGGATGCCCTCCGCAGGAAGCAGTGCGTGGGTGATAGAGAGGTTATTAATGCAGCCAGACGTTGGCTCCGATGCGGGCATACAGGACCTCACAGTAAGGTGGCGTAAGGCAGTCGCATTGAACAGAGATTATGATGAAAAATAGGATTTTTCAGATCCTGTGTGTGAAATCTTATGGGACTTAACTGCTAAGATCATCACATCAGTCCCTAAGCTTACACACTACTTAACCTAAATTATCCTACGGTCAAACACACACACATGCCCGAGGTAGGACTCGAACCTCCACCGGGACCAGCCTCACAGCCCATGACTGCAGACCCTGTGACCGCTCGGCTAATCCCGCACGCCAGTAGGATTTTTTAGACCAAGGAATGGGGAATAAGATGGTGTATGGGAATCGTGTATAAAGCTTTCAGAAAAAAGGTGCTGCTTTACTTTTTGAACCCCCCTCGTAGATACAAAAGTAAACCAATACGCTACAACTGGTTACGTGTTCAAATAAATTAAAGTTTGATTAAAACTGCGAACCCTACAATTTATTTAAAAATCTAGGTGACCAGTCTGCTCCAGTGGTCAAAGAGATCTCATTTCAAGTTCGTTTTATTTGACCTGAAGACACAAGTTACTTCAGGAGTGTAGTAATTCCTAAATTTAATGCTCTATGCGCAATATTAAACAAAAAAATTTTACGTATGTCGTCTGACCGACGAGATAATCGTCGAAGACGAATCACAAGCTCGGAAAATGGGATCAGCTCTGGTTCTGACCGACACTTGAAAATCACCTCCTGCACTATTCCCAACTGGGATTCCCTCTGTCTCTTATAGCTCACTTGATATTTGGTCGAAAAGATCCTCATTCTGCGATGTATCGGTACTTGCGCCACCAACTGATAGAAAAAAAGTATAGTAGCTAAAACGAATGTGAAATAAAACTTTTTATTCTCCTCCCGCTTTCCTAACATTTGAATCTGGGGAAAGAAGTTACTTTCAGGGATGTTTCAAGTTATGTCAGGTGTTAAAAACTTCTTTTATTCTTTCTTGCCCTTTACCCGATCTAGGAGATGCAGCAATTGACCCACTGATTCGTATTCTGAAGGCGTAGGATTCAAACCCCTTTTAGCCACACAATTTAACATATTTCGTAGTTTGTTCTTTTGATAAGGACACTCGGTGGGGTTTCCTTTCCAATTTTGTGATCAGTCACTACCTTTTTTTCTGACGGATCGTGAAGCACTAATCTTCAATTGCGCCTTTCTTTCTTGCAGTTATAAGCAGCAAATCGTAACAGGATGGAGCGTAATGCAGCTTTTAAGTATCCTGGTTGGCGCACGGAGTTTCTTTTGATGTAACAGTGCACATGAAATACTCTTCCCTACACTCCTTCTAGCGGCTTTATATGTCGCCCTGCATACAGTTTCCGAAATCTAAGCAAAGGAGATCTTGCTATCTTAAGAAATTTCGATACACCTTCTGGAGATGCTCGATGAAATAGAGGACAGGCAGCCAGGGTCGAGGGCTCTCGAAGCTCTTGACATACTGTAGTGTACCGAATATCGAGTGTGGGTAGCCTTTTGTCGTTTCACAAAGGCAAGACACGGAAGTCTGCTGAGATAAGATGTAAGTACCTCATGCCTGTCAGCAGAACGGCATACGTTTTTCTACATGGCTGTGTAAACCATTGATTTCCATTTATTTTTCTAATTCTGAATACTGACTGAATAATATAAATAACGCCTGCACTGTGCTAAGTAACCAGAATTATCAACATAATGATAACATTCACATTATCTTTTACGAAGAAATACCGGATTTGGCTATTAGTCTTGTCGACGAAGCAACACAGAAAACAGACTGCTGGAGGGCGGAGGGGGGGGGGGGGGGGGGGGGGAAGAAATAGTCCATCTGTGCGGGCAGGAAAGAAATCGAGAAATCGTCCATATCGTTTTTTAAGGAACCATCCTACAGTTCGCCTAAATCGTTTTAGGGAAACCAAGGAAAACTAATATGTGACGAGAATTTCAATATCATGCCTCCCAATTCGGGATCCAGTGTCGTAAAAAGTGTTTTACCTGACTCGCAGCTTAGACTTCTATGTTACTGATCTTGTTGTCTCCAGTCTGAATGCTGGTTTGATGCAGCTGTCGTCTGTACTAGTCTATCCTGTGTCTTGTGCAAGCCTCTTCATCTCTGCATAACTACCGCAACCTGCATCCATTTGAACCTGTTTACTGTATCCAAGTCTTGGTCTACCTCGGCTTCACCTCCTAAACCCTCCCCCTTCCCCATACTTACTTCAATTACCAAACTGGCAATCCCTTAAACCCTCAGTATGTGACCTATCAAAGGATCCCTTCTTTTAGTCAAGTTGTGCCATAAATTCCTTTTCTCCCCAATTCAATTCATTACCTCCTCATTTGTCATTCGATCAACCCCTCTAATCTTCTGCATTTTTCTACAGCATCACATTTCAAAAACTTCTATCGTCTTCTTGTCTGACCCGCCTATTGTCCACGTTTCGCTTCCATACAAGCCTACATTCCAAATACTTTCAGAAAAGATTTCCTAAGGCTGAAATTGATGTTAGACTTTAATAAATTGCTGTTTTTCCATAAATGCGTTTCATGCTATTGGCATTCTGCGTTTTATATCCTCTCTACCTCGACTGTCATTAGTCATTTTGTTGCTTGAATAATAAACTCATCTTCTACTTTCAATTTCTCGTTTCCTGATCTGATTCAATCAGTATCGCCTAATTTACGTCGACTGCATTCCATTACCCTTGTTTCACTTTTTTTGGTGTTCTCAAGAATAAAAGCTCTTCTGGTTTTGATGGTGTCTCCAATAGAGTACAAAAGATTTGTTCCCATACAATAAGCCCGGTACTGTCCAAAATATGTAATGCATCACTAACTCAAGGCATTTTTCCAGAGAGACTAAAATATGCCACTGCTAAACCCCTCTTTAAAAAAGGTGATAAGAGAGACGTCAGTAACTACCGACCTATTTCACTGCTGACATCATTTTCCAAAATTTTTGAGTAATTGAAGTTTTATGGGATTGATGGTATAGTCAACCAATGTATCAACGAAAGCAGAAAGTTGTACTTAGTAGTACTTAGTAGTAATCCAACCAACAGAATCCAGGGACATAATTCTGACTGGGGAGAAATTACGTATGGGATTCCCCAAGGCTCAATCTCAGGTCCACTACTGTTTTTCATATATGTAAATGGTCTAGCGTCTAACGTACAACAAGCAGAATTAGTTCTTTTGCAGATGACACCAGTATTGTAATCACTCCCAGTATACGTACAGAAATGGAAGAAATGGTGAACAAAGTTCTCAAAAGTATTAGTGAATGGTTTTTTGCGAATGGTCTCACCCCGAATTTCACAAAGACACATCATATTCAGTTCTGCACCTCTAGGGGTACTACACCAGTGATAAGTGTAACACATGGCGATGAAACAATACATGGGCTGGAAACTTCAAAATTCTTAGATGTCCATGTTGATAATTTAAATAGGAGAAAACACATTTTGGAACTCCCCAAACAACTTAGTTCAGCCACATTTGCACTTTTGGGGAGAGAGAAATCAGTAAGTTTACATATTTGCTTATTTTCATTCAGTAATGTCATATGGAATAATGTTGTGGGGTAAATCATCTTTAAGAAAGAAGGTCTTCATTGCCCAAAAACGTGCTGTATTATATGTGGTGCTCACTCGTGATCATCTTATAGACATCTGATTAAGGAGTTTGGCATTCTGACTACTGTTCCACAGAATATTTATTACCTCATGAAGTTTTCTGTAATAATTCACTACAGTTCAAAAAGAACAATGAGGTACATAATTACAATGCTAGAAGAAAAAAATGACATTCGTTACTCAACATTAAGGTTGTCTTTAGCACAGGAAGGGGTGCATAATGCTGCAACAAAAATATTTGACCACTTACCCAGTGATATAAAATGTCTAACAGACAGGAAGGTACATTTTGAAAATAAATTGAAAAAGTTTCTCCTAGACAACTCCTTATATTCTGTAGAAGAATTGCTATGTTTGTAAAGTGTGGTGGGTAGGAATTTCTAACTCAATGTTTATATCTTGTTTACATTTCAGGAAAAAGTTATATATGGTGAATTTAGAATACAAATAGATGTACAAATTAATTTGCAATATGACTTTAAAATGACTCGTTCCACATCATGACGATTTATCGTGCAAACTGATCCACGGAACATGAAATTAACTAACTAACCCCTTACGAAAAGACTGCTGCTGGCGGATGACATAGTAATTCAGTTTTCCTCTCTCAGAATTTTAATTTCCTTTCCAAATTTCCTCTTGGTTTCCTACACAGTTCGCTCAGTAGATAGATAGAACAACATCGATGACAAGGCTCAACCTTGTCTCTCTCCTTTCTCAACCACGGCTTTCCCTTCTTGTCTCGACTCTTATAACAGCAGTCTGCTTGCTGTGTGAACTCTTAATAACCTTTCGGTGGCAGTATTTTATCCACGTCACCTTCAAAATTTCAAAGACTGTAGTCCAGTCCACATTGTCGAAAGCTTACTCTGATTCTAAAAAGGCTCACGTAGCTTTAGCTTTCTTCAACCAATCTTCTAAGATATGTCGTATGGTCACTATTGTCGCTCATGTTCCTACATTTCTCGGGAAAACCAAATGATCTTCTCGAAGGTCGGCCTCTACGAGCTTTTCCATTCTTCTGTAAGCAACTAGTGCCAATATTTGCAATAATAATTTATTAAACCGATAGTCCGGCAGTTTTCGCACATGTAAACACCTGCCGTATTTTCAATTGGAATTACTGCAGTCTTCTTGAAATCCAAGGGTACTTCACCCTTCTTGTATACTTCGCAGACCAGGTAGAATAATTTTTCTAGGCTGGCCCTCCCAAGGATCTCGATGATTCAGAGAATGTGGTTTACTCCGGGGACTTGTTTCCTCTTAGAGCTTTCAGTGTTCGGTCATACTCCTCTCGTAGTATCATATCTCTCATCGCATCTTCCCCTATTCCTTCTTCTGTTCCGGTAATATTATCTTTAGTAGTGTTTCCCTTATTATATGGTTACAAAGTTAGACGAAATTTGGGGAAGCAGACTCGTAGTTACGAGCAGCGTGTTAGCTGCAAGAAAGGAAGCACGATAACTAAAGTTTAAAGTCACATTGAAGACAAGTACATCCATACATATACTCCTAAAAACACCTTAAGCCCCCCCCCCCCACCATCTTTAATTTGTCTGAATTTGTTGTGGTCATTTCGCGAGACGCGTTTGGGACGCTGTGGTCCTTAGAGACGGAACATTTGCTTGGTCTGGATAACACCAGGTCATGAAGCTAGCCATTAACATTTTGCCGATCTTAGAAATAAGCTTAAGTAAAGAGAAAAGTCAGCGGAAAATAAAAATCTTGATATCCGAACGGACGTATGAACGTCCTACTTCTAAGTGAGTCAACAGTGCCTCAATCACAGCGTCCCCCTGGTAGGTGGTAACTGGTGTCACGCATCGTAGCTGCAGATTAGGTCTGAAATATTAGGATGTTCCATTAACTTCTCAATCAACTCAAGCCTTTGATTTACTTCTGGCTCAGAGATGATCATGTTTCAGAGACAAATTTACTAGATATTGATAATAATTAAAACCATGAATCCTTGCGATGTGACACTTTTGAGGAAAATTAATATTAAAGCACATAATGACTGGCTAGTTTTAGCGCTGGAAGTCATTTTCAGATTAGACATGTGACTTTGAAGAAAGCCATCGCTCCACCAGTCTGTATCTTAAAACAGTTCTTAATCAAGCGATGCTGCTGTGGAGGTTTGCTCATTCTCAAGAACATCTATAATAGATGTGGATACTCGTCCTTGTCAAACAGAAATCGCATGCCATGCCTAGTTCTGCATAGCACATTCGACATAGTGCTCGATTTTACGATGATTAGTAGTTATTTTGGAAAATTAAAATAAGCTGAACAGAGCTGAAAAAAATTTCCTAAAACGCTTTGTCCGAGGTAAAGAACTGTAATGGGATTACCCGAGAAACGTACGTACGTACTGTGAACGACAATACGCCTCACAGTTTCCTACAACGCAGGGGAAATCCAGACAACAGCAGCGTACGCCGGTGTCGTACACTGTTCGTAACTCATGCAGGTAATGCAAATGAGCTGCCACATGTGGTGTCGCTGGCGCACGAGGTCGTCTGTGACGTAAAGGAAATGGCACGCAGCGTGTCAGTGACGTAGCGAGCGGGGGCAGCTACGTGCTGTGTTCTTCGTGAAAGCTGATCAAATGACGTCTTGTCTTCTCAAAGCTAACTGTGCTGCAGTTCGCTGATGTCAGTAACAGCAGAGAGCACAGTCCGTTTTTTCGTTAACAGCTGTCGTCTGCATCCTTAACAAATGTGTCACGCTCTTCGCTGTGTTGAACGCATATTTCTAAATCTTTCCGTGTCCTTAGGGCTACAGTACAGTAGACACGTATAAACATGCTTTTGATGGAAGTTCCAGTTAACGCGTCTTTTTCAGAACGAAGACGGGTATATAATTTTTAAGACAGAACTTTCGGTCTGTATTGTTGGTTCAAGTGGCTCTGAGCACTATGGGACTTAACTTCTGAGGTCATCAGTCCCCTAGAACTTAGAACTGCTTAAACCTAACTAACCTAAGGACATCACACACATCCATGCCCGAGGCAGCCCGCATCTCGTGGTCGTGCAGTAGCGTTCTCGCTTCCCACGCCCGGGTTCCCGGGTTCGATTCCCGGCGGGATCAGGGATTTTCTCTGCCTCGTGATGGCTGGATGTTGTGTGTTGTCCTTAGGTTAGTTAGGTTTAAGTAGTTCTAAGTTCTAGGGGACTTATGACCACAGCAGTTGAGTCCCATAGTGCTCAGAGCCATTTTTTTGCCCGAGGCAGGATTCGAACCTGCGACCGTAGCAGTCGCGCGGTTCAGGACTCAAGCGCCTAGGACCGCTCGGCCACCGCGGCCAGATATATTGTTGTCTGGATTGAAGAAGAGGCTTTTGAAAACGAGTAACTTGAAACTTCTCGTGATAATCCAATAGATCAAAACGAAAGTGAAATTTAAGACCGATTAGGCGCGGAGATAATCAAAATGTATACAGTGTTTTATACTGAAATCATTGGAGGCTTGTAACCACACATTCGGAATTATCTCGACAACTGTTTGTTCGCGGACCCATGTTTATTAGAACTTTTATGCTTCTGTTATCGAATACTTTTAAAGTGTCAAAAAAAATGGTTCAAATGGCTCTGAGCACTATGGGACTTAACATCTGAGGTCATCAGTCCCCTAGAACTTAGAACTACTTAAACCTAACTAACCTAAGGACGTCACACACATCCATGCCCGAGACAGGATTCGAACCTGCGACCGTAGCGGTCGCGCAGCTCCAGACTGTAGCGCCTAGAACCGCTCGGCCACTCCGGCCGGCTTTAAAGTGTCAGTTTTGACTGTTAACTGAAGGGTTACCATGCTGAAGGGACTAAGCAACAGTTTTGCGTAAGCTGTGCTTGCTATTTTGTTAGGTAGTATGTGAACAGGACTTTTACATACTAAAAGGGCCATCTGCAGTGATAGCTACTTTAGATGCTACCGAGATCAGTATACTGCATGTGACGTGACTCTTACAACCTTTTCATGCTAAATGTGGGATGTGCAGAATGTGTCACACGAGCTTCTGCTTGTTCCTGGCCTTTTGTAGCCTGTCTCTTGCTAGTCTTCGTTGTTGGTACAATAGATAGTGGAAACAATATGAATAATTCAGAAAAGGGAAGTAATATAAAAACTGGTAGGTCTTAGAGAGTTCAAATTATTAAAAAAGAGCAAAAGTGAGGAAGCTTTTTGTTCCTGAAGATTTAATGAACACCATAGCAACAAATGCAATAAGCAACCATTTAAAGTTATTCAGATGAGAGACGGTTGTTTTGTGGACTTTCAGCAAGAAGCTGATATGATCGTTAGCACAATTAAAGTTAATATAAGTTCTGCCTCATGGATTAAAATGACCGTGCATGGGGTAATTCAGATAAAAAAGACATTTGGTGAAACAGGGGATGGAAATGATAAGTGTGTTGAGAAAGGAAATCGAAGAGGAGATTCCAAAATGATCACATTCTGTGAGGTCGTTGCTGCAAAAGGATTGTCTTCTGAGAAAGAAAGAAAAAAACAAAAAACAAACAAACAGAACTCAAAAGTATCATGGAATACTTACACGAAGTACTAAAATAGTTTTACAGTGAATTATACCAAGACTGAATAGTAAAGTGATTACTAGAGGTAGAAATATTACAAAAATTGCTTGGTGGACTTAGACCGCTTAGCATTTCATTGCAAATGTATTTAGAAAAGTGAGTGGTTACTTATAATTTTTTGGTCTTTCCAAGTGATTACTTGCTTTCCAAAAGTCAATGGACAAGAGTTAATGTGGATTTAATACATATTTATGTTCAAGTTATTTGTATAACGTTTATTCTGAGTAACCAAGAAAACACATTTTGTTACTCAGTCCCTTTAACATGATCATCCTCAGTTCTCTTCCACACAGTATCTACGACACACAGTATCTATCTCGTACAATAACAATTTTTTTCACAACAGCTTTTAGAGACATCATAAATTATCTTAAATATAAGTGAACTGCGGGACAATATAACCGCCATTTGACTGTACAATATAGAACTCGATCTAGGTTTCAGCCTCAGGCCATTTTCAAATGTTGCAACTGGAATAAATGAACACGCAATAAAAGCACAAATAGCAGAAAAGTAGGGCAAAAAAAAATGAATATGTCGACGACATGCCTTGGTTCTTGCTTACATGTCAAAAATTATCGGAGTAAATTTTATATGACTGTTGCTCCACATGGAGGAAATGTCATCAGACGTGAATTGGTTCTTCGCCTAATATTTAGCAGTGGAATAAGACTTAAAATTTATTTCTGTTACAGAACGTGTATATAAGCCTGCTATTTGTTTTAAAATTGAATTCCAAGGGCACTAGATTAAGATCTATTTTTAAAGGTTTATATCAAGAACCCAAAAACAGGTTATTCATGTCTGTGGGAGGTTGGGAGGAGGTGCCAGACGATATGTCACTTGTGGGGAAAAATGTTGTCGAACTGGCCCTGGTTTCACTACCGGATATCTTACAGCATTAAAGTATCTCAAGCTTTTGCGCCGTGTTCGAAAGGATTTTTTTTTTTTTCTGGACAAAGCAGACGTAGTCTCTGTCAGCGGAGGATGTCTTTGAAGAGGAGAGGTGGAGGGGAAAGGGTCGATCACGGCACACACAGGCAGCAGTGATACACTGCATGTAGTGGGCTACGAACCCCGCTGAAGATGTCCTCCACAGACGGTAACGAAACGTCGGGTTGATCTAGAATGTTCATTCCACCACCCCACATAAAACGACATATTTTAATAATTGTGATACAATGAAAGACATCCATTAGAAAACATCTTTCAAAGCATTTATCTGTAGGCCAGA
This sequence comes from Schistocerca serialis cubense, assembly GCF_023864345.2. Taxonomy (NCBI): domain Eukaryota; kingdom Metazoa; phylum Arthropoda; class Insecta; order Orthoptera; family Acrididae; genus Schistocerca; species Schistocerca serialis. Next base: position 485,619,378 of record NC_064639.1, on the reverse strand, counting down.
TATCAGTTGCTGGCAAGTTACAAAAACACACTATCCACGGATTTCGTGCGTTATGAGTGCCACACTCTTTGACTACACAGCGAAGGTGCGTCTATACTCCGTAATTCTGTGGAGTAGCTGTTTGGTTAATCCGGTGTCAGTGTGGTAGCGTTCGAGCAGTGCATCTCCGTAGATGGTCAGACAAATCACACTTGTGTTCGCGGCAGCACTGGGACTAGATGCATTGCGAAGACGCTGCCTGCACAGTTTCGTTAACTTGGTCCGATGTTTCATTTCGATCACCATTTTCCTTGCTGCAACCTATTGGTTGTGGCTTACACACACTCACTGGTGCAATACTTAATTCACGAGTTTTCACCTTTATAGATGTAACGTCTTTCTGACCAAGGTTGCAAGCGGTACGCTGTATTGTAAGAATGAGCTACTACCGTGAGTAATTAAGTAAAGCCCTGATCTATAAAGCTATACAGTATATGTGAATGTTTATGGCCTTGTATTCAATTAAAAATGCGTTGTAGCTACAAATGATTAACGAAGTAGTCACATGCACAGAGGTAAAGGAGGTACACCTCTTTCAGAATTTCAAAGAACTGTTTTTTGTTTGTTTTTGGGAGGTCTACTTCATCGTAGTGTTCACCCTAAAGGCACCTGAAACTCCGTTATCGATTTAGAAGCCCATATGTGAAAAAGTGTTCCCGAAAACCATTCATAGCGGAAAATAAGTTGGCATGCAATTTCAACGATGGCCTAACAGGCATTAACATAATTATAAACGTGCTCGAACTCGAGATCGGACCGGTGTGTTACAACTTCCGCACAAAAACGCGGAAAAGCGCATCCAGCAAAAAAGTAGCGGATGTCTGAAGCTGCCAAAGACGCCCGCGGGACGGTAAAAACAACTTGAGAACGGTAGATACGATTTGAATCGGAATCCTATGCCGACATTCTAAATTAAATACCTTATTAGCGTACATAGCCATTTTGTGATATCTTCAAAGGTCCATTTTCGGTGCACGCTTGTGGCTCGATTTTGAGGGCGAAGAAAATTGCATGTGTTTCAAGACGTCACTATTTTGCTAGAACTTAATATATTTCAGTTATCCTAAGTATACGCATGGAAAAATATTGAAAATGACTTATACAAAATTCTTTTGGTGTATGTTCAATAGATGGGCTTCAGTAATTCCTGCTGATGACCATTGTTTCAGCTGCAAGAGTTCTTTCCACCTGTGCAGAGGTTGCACGAAGACTTCCGATGTAGACACAAAAATGATTTCTTCAAGACGAAAGTGTAAGCAATAGAACTATATCATCAGATTTAACAATAATTTCCATTATACTTGAAAAAAGTCACGAAAATCCCCTATTTGTCACGTATTCAAGGAGGGCTAACCCCTAAATGTACTGTTGCCCGTTTTCATTTTATTATACCGAGGTTTACAGTATATTTACATCAGTATACATATCTGTTCTACACGAATTTCCGTTAATGAAAGGTCTAACACAAGTCCATTTCTTAAAAAGTACGTCACACAAATGGCTTTCATCAAAGCGGTGTGTTATTGAAAACGTTCGCGTAATTTCCTCAGTACTTTCTCAATCATTTTTTGAGAAATGGCCTCTGTCTCTTCCCGGATAGCGACTCTCAGTTCATCAATATTGTGGCGTCTCCGTAAAACTTCGTTCTTGAGATGATATCACAGGAAAAATCATCACGGGCTGAAAGATCAGGTGACCTCGCCGGGCATTCTTTGTGTCCGAAAAATATTACATTTTTTTATTAACAAACCCATTCAGATGAAATATGCCTCTTCAGAAATCACAAGATTTCTCTGAAATGCCTCATCCTGGTTATTTCTGACCAGTAAAGTTGTGCGGAAATTGTGCCTAATCACTTTATCTCCCGGTCGTAACTGTTGAGCCACTTGCAGCTTATGAGGATGAAAGTTTAAATTCCGTTTCACAAGCCTCTGTAAAGACCTGTTAGGGATTTGTAATTTTCTAGAACGGCGATTCGGAGAGATCGCTACGGCGTTCGTTGCAGAGCTGCACGAACTCTTTGGATATTTTCCGGCGTTCGAACTGTCATTTCAGATTCCTTGTGGTTCACACTGGGTACAGAACCTGTCTCGAATCATTGTATTATCCTCCCGGATACGTTCCTTCTGTCTGGAACACGGAAATTACCGTCCTTCAAGGCGCTTTGTGCGTTGGACAGATGCACTATTCTGCACATAACAGAACTCCTCCACTACTTCAATATGCACCTGCATTGGCCAGGTTCTATACCGAACTGAGTAGCATACTGTGTGGGTGTGATCAGATCTGATAGATAGCGTGAGCTTAAGTACTTGTTAGAATGGTTGCCAACTGAAAATGTTCTTTTTCCCGTGGGCTACCCTGAATAAGCGCAACGATAATTAATATCCATAGCTGTGTTCGCTGCCTCTTGATAGCAGACAAGCACCCACCAAAAATTTTCCAAAACCATATAATGTGTACACTTTCACCTTATAATCAAAACCACTGAAGTGAGGCTATTTCCTAGTGCCTGTAATCACTGAATTTAGGCTCGGCAAAAGTAGATATTTAAATACTTCATTAAGCCAATGAGATCGTAAAGTAATCTCCACGTACTATTGGAAATAGGGAGCCCCTCACTACATCGTGTTCCATGAAATATCTCACTGTTGTACAGAAACATAATTCGGAGGTGTCAATTGATTTGTTTAACATATCCCTAAGGTGCTACAGATCTAATCTCCAGAAGATTATAAAATGGGATACCGTTGCGCTAAATTTCTCTTGAATTGTTTTGATGCCACCGTCATGAAAATGTTTTCCTTTGATGTTTCCACGTGCTCACATATTCTTACCTAAATCAGTAGCTAACCCCAACAGAGTTCGCACGTTCAGCCTTCAGCACAATCGTTTTTCACATAAGCTACCATCACCAGACGTATTTTAAATTCTTTGCGTGTATTTTACAGCAGGTGTAGGGGAGGATTCTGTTGCTGCTAGCTTCGAAGATTCTTGATGATCCTGAATATTTTCGGAGTGATAACTGTACTGCATATTCATTGTGAATACGTGTTACGTCACACAAAACGAGGGATTAAATCCTTATTTCACGTACCCTTTCTATAAGAAAGGGAACACATACACTTGCAGGTCGTACCAGGAGATCAAAGAGTGCTGACTGTAATGTTGCATTTGCTTGAGTACCTGTTAAGTTACCCTTAAATCACTTGTTGCGCTGCAAAAGTCCTCCCTACTTCTCATTAGATCACACTGCAATCAAAGCGAAGTACTTTCCTTTCAAGAGTCTAAATTCTGCATAAAAGGGAGAACATTTTCAGAGCATTTTCACTTCAGTCATGCCAGTTATGTACTCAGATTTCTTCAAGAAAAGAAGTGGGAGTCTTTCAACTTTGCTTTCCTTGTTGTTTTGATCGAAACATGTCTGTAATCGGCACATAAGCACACCACTCGATGGCCACACACGCGAGCGACGTATCGCAGCAGCGATCCGTCGCAGAAATGGTTCAAATGGCTCTGAGCACTATGGGACTTAACATCTATGATCATGAGTCCCCTAGAACTTTGAACTACTTAAACCTAACTAACCTAAGGACATCACACAACACCCAGTCATCACGAGGCAGAGAAAATCCCTGACCCCGCCGGGAATCGAACCCGGGAACCCGGGCGCGGGAAGCGAGAACGCTACCGCACGACCATGAGCGATCCGTCGCAGAGATACTCCTGCAGTCAGTGGCTCGCCTCGGCCCTACCCACACAAGTGATTTGCTGTGCAGTTTCAACCAACACCGCGAACGCCACTGTCTCGTGTAGTTCTGCTATGCAAATTGTACTGCTGTATTAATAATGTTCTTCCGAGTGTTCGGCCGAGTTGTTTCCATTTTGTGCACAATACGTGCTGAAAAGCAATGCTTCCGAAATTTTCATTCTCTTCTCGATATCGATTGAGGTATTCCATGTCATGCATATTACTTGGTCGACTTTCCTGCTTTGCTGACGCAAGTTGCAACCCTCTACGCTAGAGGGCTCCGAATTCTAACGTATAACATGGCGATGTGTACCGCAACCGTGGAGCTAAAATTTGGGGAGTTGCTATGATGTCACAAACTTGAATTAAACATCCGCCATTTAGTAGGGCCAAACGCTAGCTTCTGTAGGGAGTGTTTTTACAAAAAAAATGCTACCTTGCATCATTTACAGGTGTATTAGTAGTTCTGATTATAGCCTAAAAGTGTAAGGGAATTCGTTCAAGCGATATGTTCTTTTATATATATGAATCTTAGTTTCGCTAGTTACTTTTACTGCAGCGGTGTTATTTTTGTCATTTCACTTTAAATGTCCTATAAATACAACTGAAAAAGTGCTCTGAACACTGTGAGAAGGGCAGGCTGGTGTGGCCTTGAGGTTCTAGGCGCTTCAGTCGGGAACCGCGTGACCGCTACGGTCGGAGGTTCGAATCCTGCCTCGGGCATGGATGTATGTGATGTCCTTAGGTTAGTTCTAAGTTCTATGGGACTGATGACCTCAGATGTTAAGTCCCATATTGCTCAGAGCCATTTGAGCCATTTGAACTGTGAGAAGGAAGTATCGCGGACCGTTCAGACGTAGCAAAACATGTTCTCAGAATTTACTGGAATGAAGACCAACACGAAACATCAGTTTCGTCATTCCGTTTTAAGGAAAATGCTGGATTACGAAATCAGCCTTTTCGCATCACATACTTCGCTTCTTGGTTATTTTAAACGCGTAACAAAATTGAAGTTACATTTACGAGAACAAATGTGTCGTATTAGTGGATCAAATATGCCTTTAACACTAGAAAAACGTCTGAAAATGCCATTCTAACGCTGTATTACTGAGGAAAGTAGTTTAATATTTCCTACATAAAACAAATGTTGGGTGGACACGACTGAAATAAAAAACAAGAAGCGATTGTAAACAGTAGTCTGCTAATATTTAGGGGCTACTAACAATGCAACACCGTATCCAAAGTAATGTTCACCGTTACGTCCATAGTGCCATCTCCCCTTATTCTACCTCCGTGAAATTAATTACGTAGGTGCGCGAGAAATTGAAGCTGCGACACCTGCAGAGGTCCGACGGCTTGGGTCCACTGTCATCGATCACCCTCCATACAGTTGGCCTCATCCGATTTTAATCTGCTTCCAAAACTTACAGAACTCCCTCGAGGACTTCACTTGGATGGTGATGAAGCGGTGCAAACAAATGCGAGGTTCTGGCTCCGTCAATAAGATCAAATCGTTGGGAGAAATATGTCCCCCGCTATGGTCACTATATTGAGAAATAAGTATATTGACATAAGAATAAAGATGCAGACTTTTAGTTAAGTTTATTTTGTTAAAAAATCTTTAAGAGTTTTCAAATAAAAAATTTGGAGGCATTACTTTTCAGGACGCCCTCGAATTTCGACGACCGACCAAGCCGTCTTCTTCAGGTGCTACGACTTTTGCTGTTATGTGCACTCGCTGCATGGACTCCAACCACATTGTGAAATATTGTTGTTCTCATGCCACAGTTAATAGCCTAGTTCGATTCCCGAGCACTTTATGCCTTCTGATGAACTTTTGTTTTCCAGACTTCAATTCTCTCTGGGTTTTCCAGCTCTCGCTGATCGAAGGCCGGCAACATTTTAAATAAGTGCCCGACCTCATCCTTTATTTAAATCGGAACCACTGTCCCTGTTTATTAGGTTTTTTGATTTCTTGACTTCAACAGACTCCCTAATTGTGCTGCTCCAGAAACTTGGCGCAGTTGTTAGCACATTGGAGTCGCATTCGGGAGGACCACGGTTCCGGGCATCCTGATTTAGGTTTTTCGAGATTTCCCTAACTCGCTTCAGGCAAATGCCGGGATGTTTTCCTTCAAAGAGTACGACCGACTTCCTTCCCATCCTTCACTAATCCGAAGGGACCGATGACCTCACGGTTTGGTCCCCTCCCTCAAATCGAACAACCAACCAAACTTGGCGCTTGCACCGCGGCACTGGTCTCATCGTACTTAACTTCATGAATATATTCGAGGCAGTGCTTGGCGACAGCTGATCTGTTCCGCTATCTTTGTTTGGTACGTCGCTTATGTTCCTTGCACCTCTTGTCGACTATTCTGATAGTCTGCCCCACGTAAGACATTACACATTCGCGTGGAATGCTATATACACCTGGCTTTCGGAGACCTAGATCATCTCTAACGTTACAATGAATACTTATAATCTTGGTTAAAGGGAGCAAAATATACCGAATGTTGTGTTTTCGTAGGAGTCTACCTTACCGGATAATGGGATTTTTGGTTTCTGTTCCTCTGTGTCAGTCTCAGCTTCTTTCTCAGGCGTTCTTGATTTTGACTGCATAGCAAAGTGAATGCTCGAACATAACAACTGAGCGAAACGTGGTGCAACCAGTATCGTGGTGCAAACATCAAGTTCATGGGGCAGCATAATTAAGAAGTACGTTAGGTCTTTTGACATGTTCATTTAGATAAACAGGAACAACGGCTTCAATTTAAATAACAGTTGGAGTCCTTCACTCAATTTATCAAAATCTCGCCGGCCATCACATCCACCGGTGTTGGAAAATACTGAGAGAACTTGCGTATCATGGAACATCAGTGCAAGCTGTGGAAAACAAGAGAATCAGAAGACACAGTAAGCGTCGGGAATCCAACTCGACAATAAACAGCGGCGCGAGATCAACAAATAATTGAGTATGGTTGAAGTGCAGGCAGTGAGTACACATGACAGAAAAACTTGCAGCACCTGAAGCATGGGTCGGACGTCGAAACATCGTACACAAAAATGGAAACAACTACCCCGCAGAACACCCGAAAGCACACTATTAATCAATCACACCGAGAAAATCTAAGAGATCAATGTACTTATATGTTTAGCAGTAGTTGTAGGTTGTCTCCGTACCTCCACAAACACTCGCAAAAAATAAATTTAAAAATAACAGGAATTTTTTTTACTAAACTTTTTTTGAAACGCTTTTCTTGGGACCTGCAGGTTACTTTACAAAATATATTAGATTACTCAATGACGCCAATTGGATTGCACACGTCTCTCGCGTGTGCTAATTCAATTCGTTTTTCATCCATTAGTCTTATGGTTTTCCTGTAAGTATTTACGCAGTTGCTTTTGCAGACTCAGTGTGCCTATAGAAATATTGTCAATAGCAACATTGCTGATCGCCATAACTCTTTATTGTAAATTGTATGAGGGAGAGTTAGCTCGTATGAAATGACTTAGGACTTGATGATAGCTTTATAACAATTTTCCCTGCACATTAAAATTACGAGAGGCGTTCAGTAAGTAAGGCAACATTTTTGTTTTCTGAAAGCAGGTTGATATTATTCTACGCTCTTTCGGCAACAAAGTCCTATTTCTCAACACAATCCCCGTTCAACGCGAGGGTCTTCCTCCTCCTTATTTGAAGAGTCTGTATGCCGGTATGGTACCACTCTATTGGTCGACGTCGGAGCCTACGTCTTCATACTTCAGTAACCTCCCCATCATCCACATACTGCTTCCCGCGCAGTGCATCCTTCATTCGGTCAAACGCATGGTCCTTCGTTACTATTTATGATCTTCTGATAGGCGGTGACGAACCCAGCGGCACCTCTGAGTATCCCAACTGGTGGACGGGAGTGTCAGCACTACCAACAGAGACGTCCAGTTGCGTAACGAGCCGTTTGTGATCCGTCGATCAGCTCGAATGAGAGTGTCCGCACGTTCAAACACTGTAGGAGTCACAGCTGTGTGCGGCTGGCCGGCACGTGGGAGACAGGACAGGTATAAGGCAGCTTGTTGTGATGATGGCAGACGCCTCGGCGGACATGTCACTGACTGCGCGGCCCCTCTCACCGGAGGTTCAAGTCCTCCCTCGGGCATGGGTGTCTGTGTGTGTGTGTGTGTGTGTGTGTGTGTGTGTGTGTGTGTGTGTGTTGTTCTTAGCATAGGTTAGTTTAAGTAGTGTATAAGTCTAGGGGCTGACGACCTCTGCAGTTTGGTCCCTTAAGAACTCACACAAATTTGAACATTTTGAACGCCTCGCCCAACGACTCACCATAATTTTATCCACTACCAGGTCTCTGCTTGGAACACATCTCCGTTACAGACGCCATTTTGAAGGTCACATATAGCACCGCCACCAGTTGAAACATCACGAAAACATAGGGACTGAGGCGGGAAAACGTCCAATTAATATTTCGCTGCGACGTTCTATTTAGAAGTCAAAAACATTAATCATATTTGTAGTTGCTTCATAAAATGAGCTTCCCGTCAATTCTACTTTTACAGCAGAGGCTTCACAATGCTTGTGTTTATAATACTTCTGAATATACACTACTGGCCATTAAAATTAACACACCACGAAGATGACATGCTACAGTCGCGAAATTTAACCGACAGGAAGAAAATGCTGTGATATGCAATTGATTAGCTTTTCAGAGCATTCACACAAGGTTGGCGCCGATGGCGACACCTACAACGTGCTGACATGAGCAAAGTTTCCAACCGATTTCTCATACACAAACAGCAGTTGACCGGCGTTGCCTGATGAAACGTTGTTATGCCTCGTGTAAGGAGGAGAAATGCGTACCGTCACGTTTCCGATTTTGATGTACGTCGGATTGTAGCCTATCGCGATTGCGGCTTATCGTATCGCGACATTGCTGCTCGCGTTGGTCGACATCCAATGACTGTTAGCAGAATAGGGAATCGGTGGGTTCAGGAGGGTAATACGGAACGCCATGTTGGATCCCAACGGCCTCGTTTCACTAGCAGTCGAGATGACAGGCATCTTATCCATATGGCTGTAACGGATCGTGCAGCCACGTCTCGATCCCTGAGTCAACAGATGGGGACGTTTGCAAGAGAACAACCATCTGCACGAACAGTTCGACGACGTTTGCAGCAGCATGGACTATCAGCTCGGACACCATGGCTGCGGTTACCGTTGACGCTGCATCACAGACAGGAGCGCCTGCAGTGGTGTACTCAATTTGGCTGCACGAATGGCAAGACGTCATTTTTCCGGATGAATCGAGGTTCTGTTTACAGCATCATGATGGTCGCATCCGTGTTTGGCGACATAGTAGTGAACGCGCAATGGAAGCGTGTATTCGTCATCGCCATACTGGCGTAACACCCGGTGTGATGGTATAGGGTGTCATTGGTTACACGTCTCGGTCACCTCTTCTTCGCATTGACGGCACTTTGAACAGTGGACGTTACATGTCAGATGTGTTACGACCCGTAGCTCTACCCCTCATTCGATCCCTGCGAAACCCTACATTTCAGTAGGATAATGCACGACCGCATGTTGCAGGTCCTGTACTGGCCTTTCTGGATACAGAAAATGTTCCACTGCTGCCCTGGCCAGCACATTCTCCAGATCTCTCACCAACTGAAAACGTCTGGTCAATGGTGGCCGAGCAAAGTGGCTCGTCACAATACGCTAGTCACTACTCTTGACGGACTGTGGTAACGTGTTGAAGCTGCATGGGCAGTTATACCTGTACACGCCATCCAAGCTCTGTTTGACTCAATGCCCAGGCGTATCAAGGCCGTTATTACGGCCAGAGGTGGTTGTTCTGGGTACTGATTTTTCAGGATCTATCCACCCAAACTGCGTGAAAATGTAATCACATGTCAGTTCTAGTATAATATATTTGTCCAATGAATACCCCTTTATCATCTGCATTTCTTCTTAGTATAGCAATTTTAATGGCCAGTAGAGTAAATTGCAACTCCGGCTTCAACTTTACTTCTCAGAGTGGTTCGTGGTCACTGAATAACTATAAATTTTAAGCGCAATTTTTACTCGAGGAAGCCAAAGTGAAAATAAAAACCACGCAAGCACCCTGCTAGGCTGCGGTCCATTAGATAGACTAGAATTTCCAGGCGATCAGCCACCGAACTCCGCGATTTGCAAACACACCTGCGATCGACGCAGTGATCGTTGCTATCCGCCGCTCGCGTGTGAGATCCTCTAGACATCAAGCGAGATGCTAGAGAGACTACTTCACTCGATTCGCAGTTGTAGCAGCTGGGTTAAGAACACCTAGCGTGCATGCTGGTTGAAATTTAAACAAACCAATTTGATGCCCGGATGGTTCCTTCAACAAGGACGCAACCATCTCGTTTTGCCCTGCCGAAGCTAGCGCCCTGAGAGTCTAGTGCTTTTGCCCTCGATGGGACATCGAGCCCTTCCGCTTGCGGAGGTCGCGGTATCGGGCCCTTCCGCTCACGTGCACACGAAACGGTGAACGTGCGCAGCGGCTCGCAGTGCAACCCGATAGGCAGTGGCGACGGCCAGCCTTGTGCCTCGTGGCCCGCGGCTCGTGCTTGGCAGTCCTTATCGTGCCTGCCTTCATTAGGGGCTAAGTGCTCCGCTAAGAGAACCGTTTGGCGCGTTCTATCCAATCGCCGCAGCGGCATGCTCAGTCTCTGCCCGTAGCTGTTACAAGCGCTTTTCGCCGCTGCGGTAAAGGAAGGCAACGTCTCGCATTGTACCGCAACTACTTTTTGTAATCCAGAGGAACATACATTCTGAGCAGTGATATGGGTGCTGTGCACTGCATATCGAGTAAGAGCCTTGTAAAACACCACATCGGTTGCGTGATGTAAAGCGGACCGCAATATTCACAGTAACAACGCGTCATTGCAAAGGGTGATAGTATTTGGTGAAAGGTAAAGTGGAAAGAAATGTGAATCTGTAGTCAGCCTGAAGGTTGTTCTTAACTGACTTATCCAGAAAGGTATAGAGAGAACTGCAGTTTAACGTGGAGTCTGAAGAGCAATGGCATTTTTCACACTTAAAAATCATTACCACTGGTGAAAGAAGCGATAAGAGCCAAAATTTAGGCACCAACTGAGGATTGAACAAATGGTTCAAATGGCTCTGAGCACTATGCGACTTAAATTCTGAGGTCATCCGTCGCCTAGAACTTAGAACTAATTAAACTTAATTAACCTAAGGACATCACACACATCCATGCCCGAGGCAGGATTCGAACCTGCGACCGTAGCGGTCGCTCGGCTCCAGACTGTAGCTCCTAGAACCGCACGGCCACTCCGGCCGGCGAGGATTGAACAAATGGTTCAAATGGCTCTGAGCACTATGGGACTTAACATCTTAGGTCATCAGTCCCCTAGAACTTAGAACTACTTAAACCTAACTAACCTAAGGACATCACACAACACCCAGCCATCACGAGGCAGAGAAAATCCCTGATCCCGCCGGGAATCGAACCCGGGAACCCGGGCGTGGGAAGCGAGAACGCTACCGCACGACCACGAGATGCGGGCGAGGATTGAACACCGGACCTTTGAAACTGAAGACTGACTTCCCAAAAAACTGTGTGCCGTACCAGAACATGAGGCTGGTACCTTTGCGTTTCGTGGACAAGCACTCTACCGACATTTTTCCTTCTTCTTTTTATCATTTTCTTCGTTGTGTTTTCTTCAGCAGCTCTGTGTGGATGTCGCATAAAGTCTTTCATTTTCCATCGACGAAAACTTCACTCACATTTTTTTTATTCCACACTGTGGTCGGTCTTCTGATCGAATACGCTGAGCTTCCACGCCAGCCCCGATTGAGCTATACGAGCACTACACACGAGCCGTGCTCACGACTATATTTTCGCCAGTAGTTCTTCTTCTGCCTTCCAGACTTCACAGTATTTTTTCTGCATACCTTGTGAGACTATCACTCCTGGAGGAGTTAGCTACAGCCTAGAGGATTCTTTCCAGAATGCGTTCTCTCTCTGTAGTGCCGTGTGCGCTGATTTGGAACGTCCTGGTGTATTAAAACTGTGCGCCGGACTGAGACTCGAACATCGGGCCTTTATGCGTACTCCGCTACAGAGTGAAAATACAGCTGGAAACAATCCACTAGGTTGTGGCTAACACATACCTCCAAAATAACCTTTCTTATGAGGGTGTTAGTCCCAGAAGGTATGCAGGAAAACTTCGGTGAGGTTGCGAAAGTAGCAGAAGAGGTAGGGCGGAAGGAAAGCTGTGAGAGAACGTCGTGAGTCGTGCCTGGATAGCTCAGTAGGTAGCAGAGGTTCCACGTACGTGTCCCGGTCAGGCACGCAGGTGAGGCACTGCGGTGTTTCTTAATGGGCGCGAGGCCCTACTGACTTGGGCCAGTGAGCTAATAACTGAATCAGGCAAAGACGACCAGCCGCGCAGTGGAAAGGTCACCTAAGCACAGCGACCTCCCTGATGAACCGTAGCACATTGAGTTAATGAGAGTATGAATCGCTAATAGTGAAGAACTACAAGCTGCAGCTGGTGAAACCGCTTGGCCACCCGTAACTTACGCGATTGTAACCACACGAAAAGAAGGCCTTCTGCCTCTACATCTACGTGATTACTCTGCTATTCATAATTAAGTACCTGGAAAAGGGTTCATTGAACCATGTTCAAGTTATTTCTCTACCGTTTCATTCTCGAGCAGCGCGAGGGAAAAGCGTACACTTTCTCTAACTTTTTTATGCTGATCATTTTTCCTAACGAAAATTTTTACACCCTGAGGGCAAAGTTGGTGATTCAAATTTCATGGCACGATCCTGCTGCAACGAAGAAAGCCTTTCTTTTAATGATTGCCTCCCCAATTCGCATATCATGTCCGTGTCACCCTCTCCCCTATATACCTATAATACAACTTCTTTGAACTTTGTCGACGTATTCTGTCAGTCCTATCTGATGCAGATACCAAAAGCGCAGACAAGCGTAGTGTAAGCGGTCCCTTTAACAGGGCTTTGCACTTTCTAAGTGTTCTGCCAATAAAGCGGAGCCTTTCGTTTGCTTTGTTATCGTTCCAATTTAAGCTATTCGTAGTTTTAATCGCAAAGTACTTAGTTGCATTTACAGGCTCTAAGTTTTTGTGTATCGTGTATCAAAATGTAGCAGAATCCTTTTAGTACTCATATGAATGACTTCACACTTTTCATTATTTAGAGTCAATTGACACTTTTCGTATCATACATATACACTCCTGGAAATGGAAAAAAGAACACATTGACACCGGTGTGTCAGACCCACCATACTTGCTCCGGACACTGCGAGAGGGCTGTACAAGCAATGATCACACGCACGGCACAGCGGACACACCAGGAACCGCGGTGTTGGCCGTCGAATGGCGCTAGCTGCGCAGCATTTGTGCACCGCCGCCGTCAGTGTCAGCCAGTTTGCCGTGGCATATGGAGCTCCATCGTAGTCTTTAACACTGGTAGCATGCCGCGACAGCGTGGACGTGAACCGTATGTGCAGTTGACGGACTTTGAGCGAGGGCGTATAGTGGGCATGCGGGAGGCCGGGTGGACGTACCGCCGAATTGCTCAACACGTGGGGCGTGAGGTCTCCACAGTACATCGATGTTGTCGCCAGTGGTCGGCGGAAGGTGCACGTGCCCGTCGACCAGGTACCGGACCGCAGCGACGCACGGATGCACGCCAAGACCGTAGGATCCTACGCAGTGCCGTAGGGGACCGCACCGCCACTTCCCAGCAAATTAGGGACACTGTTGCTCCTGGGATATCGGCGAGGACCATTCGCAACCGTCTCCATGAAGCTGGGCTACGGTCCCGCACACCGTTAGGCCGTCTTCCGCTCACGCCCCAACATCGTGCAGCCCACCTCCAGTGGTGTCGCGACAGGCGTGAATGGAGGGACGATTGGAGACGTGTCGTCTTCAGCGATGAGAGTTGCTTCTGCCTTGGTGCCAATGATGGTCGTATGCGTGTTTGGCACCGTGCAGGTGAGCGCCACAATCAGGACTGCATACGACCGAGGCACACAGGGCCAACACCCAGCATCATGGTGTGGGGAGCGATCTCCTACACTGGCCGTACACCACTGGTGATCGTCGAGGGGACACTGAATAGTGCACGGTACATCCAAACCGTCATCGAACCCATCGTTCTACCATTCCTAGACCGGCAAGGGAACTTGCTGTTCCAACAGGACAATGCACGTCCGCATGTATCCCGTGCCACCCAACGTGCTCTAGAAGGTGTAAGTCAACTACCCTGGCCAGCAAGATCTCCGGATCTGTCCCCCATTGAGCATGTTTGGGACTGGATGAAGCGTCGTCTCACGCGGTCTGCACGTCCAGCACGAATGCTGGTCCTACTGAGGCGCCAGGTGGAAATGGCATGGTAAGTCGTTCCACAGGACTACATCCAGCATCTCTACGATCGTCTCCATGGGAGAATAGCAGCCTGCATTGCTGCGAAAGGTGGATATACACTGTACTAGTGCCGACATTGTGCATGCTCTGTTGCCTGTGTCTATGTGCCTGTGGTTCTGTCAGTGTGATCATGTGATGTATCTGACCCCAGGAATGTGTCAATAAAGTTTCCCCTTCCTGGGACAATGAATTCACGTTCTTATTTCAATTTCCAGGAGTGTATCTTGTCTAAATAATTTTGCAATTCGTTTTGATCATCTGATGACTTTACGAACTGGTAAATGACAGCATCATCTGCAAAAAATCTAGGAGGGCTGCTCAGATTGTCTCCCAAATCGTTTATGTAGCTAAGGAACTGGAGAGGGCCTATAACACTTCTTTGGGCAACGGCAGGAAGTACATCCGTTTTACGCGATGACACTCCGTCAGTTACTACCTTTCTGACGGGAAACCATAAGTCCAGTCGCACAACTGAGACGATATTCCATAGGCACTAGAAGTCACTTTTGAGGCATGGTTTAAAAAAATGGCTCAAATGGCTCTGAGCACTATGCGACTTAACTTCTGAGGTCATCAGTCGCCTAGAACTTAGAACTAATTAAACTTAACTAACCTAAAGACATCACACACATCCATGCCCGAGGCAGGATTCGAACCTGCGACCGTAACTGTCGCTCGGTTCCAGACTGTAGCGCCTAGAACCGCACGGCCACTCCGGCCGGCGAGGAATGGTATCAAAAGCTTTTTGGAAATCTAAACATACGGAATCAACATCCCCAGTCGATAGCACTCATTACTTCGTGTGTCTAATTTGGCACTGCTCACTGTCATATGAATCCTTTTTCTGGCGAAAGGGTTCATCAAAGAGCATGCTACTTTTTGGAAGCAGGCATCCACTTTTGCTGTCAGAGCCCTTCATTAATGTGCCTAAAGACTCACCTATTTTAGTTGGCATCACATGGTCAAGCACTTAGTAATAATTCGTAAATTATTTCAGATTTTTTATAACTTATTGGAAAGAAACGCGTAGCTTGCTGATATGACCGGTTATAACACATTAAACTTCATCCTTTTGGAGGTACCTAGAATTTCTACAATTTTCTGTGCACTTTCATTTCGTGCATTTCGCAATGTCACTACATTACCTGAGGTGTAGCCCTATGTTCACCATGTCTGTCTTCAAGCCGATGCAAGGTACACGCCGTTATATTGGACTTGTATGGTGATTTGAACCTACAGGGCTTCATTAGGCGAGGTTGTACTGGAGGCGGCAAGTAGTTGCTTCCCTCTGACCTCTCAACTGACTCACCCATCCAATTACAAGAGGACCTACTCTGATGAACCAAAATATTGTAACCACCTGCTATTAGCGTGTTTGTCCGTCTTTGAAACGAAATACATCACTAATTCTGTGTATCAGGGATCCGACAGTTTGTTGGTAGGTTTGTGGAGGTATGTGGCATTAGGTGTCTACCCACAGGTCATGTAATTCGCGTAAATAACGGTCCGCTGATTTGCGTATACGGTGATGGCCTCCGACAGCTACCCAGATGGGTTCTATAGGATTCACATCAGGCGAATTTAGTCGCCGAGACATCAACGTGAGTTCGTTTTAATGTTCTCAGACCACTGTAGCACGGTCCTGGCTCCGAGATGCACAGTTATGCTGCTGAAAGATGACGTTGCCGTCGGGGAAGACATCAAGTATGAAAGGACGCCGGTAGTTCGCAGCTGTCAGCATGTCTTAGATTACTACCACAGGTCCCGTGCAAGTGCAGGAGAATGTCTCACCCAAAGATCCGACACGTTTCCATTGATCAACAGTCGAATCCCGATGGTCCCATGCCCACTGCAGTCCTAATTGACGACGTCGTTGGGTTATCATGTGAACACATAAGGGTGATATGCTACAGGGCTCCATGTTCAACCATGTACGATGAACGGTGTGCTCCGAAATAACTGTGTGCCCCAGCATCGTGCTCTTTCGGCTGAGATACCATAGAACACCATTTATCTTATTTTAAAGAGTAGACAAGCCTCTGAACCTTACGTTCTACGAAGAGTCGTGAACCTCCAACCAGCCGGCCGGAGTGGCCGTGCGATTCTAGGCGCTACAGTCTGGAACCGAGCGACCGCTACGGTCGCAGGTTCGAATCCTGCCTCGGGCATGGATGTGTGTGATGTCCTTAGGTTAGTTAGGTTTAATTAGTTCTAAGTTCTAGGCGACTGATGACCTCAGAAGTTAAGTCGCATAGTGTTCAGAGCTATTTTTGAACCTCCAACCATATAGCGCCTAGTGGTAGTTTCACTGTCCTTCTACCTCTTTTCTCAGGTAATCTTATACATCTACATCTACATCCATACTCCGCAAGCCACCTGACGGTGTGTGGCGGAGGGTACCTTGAGTACGTCTATCGGTTCTCCCTTCTATTCCAGTATCGTATTGTTCGTGGAAAGAAAGATTGTCGGTATGCCTCTGTGTGAGCTCTAATCTCTCTGATTTTATCCTCATGGTCTCTTCGCGAGACATACGTAGGAGGGAGCAATATACTGCTTGACTCCTCGGTGAAGGTATGTTCTCGAAGCTTCAACAAAAGCCCGTACCGAGCTACTGAGCTTCTCTCCTGCAGAGTCTTCCAATGGAGTTTATGTATCATCTCCGTAACGCTTTCGCGATTACTAAATGGTCCTGTAACGAAGCGCGCTGCTCTCCGTTGGATCTTCTCCATCTCTTCTATCAACCGTATCTGGTACGGATCCCACACTGCTGAGCAGTATTCAAGCAGTGGGCGAACAAGTGTACTGTAACCTACTTCCTTTGTTTTCGGATTGCTTTTCCTTAGGATTCTTCCAATGAATCTCAGTCTGGCATCTGCTTTACCGACGATCAACTTTATATGATCATTCCATTTTAAATCACTCCTAATGCGTACTGCCAGATAATTTATGGAATTAACTGCTTCCAGTTGCTGACCTGCTATATTGTAGCTAAATGATAAGGGATCTTTCTTTCTATGTATTCGCAGCACATTACTCTTGTCTACATTGATAATCAATTGCCATTCCATGCACCATGCGTCAATTCGCTGCAGATCCTCCTGCATTTCAGTACAATTTTCCATTGTTACAACCTCTCGATATACCACAGCATCATCCGCAAAAAGCCTCAGTAAACTTCCGATGTGATCCACAAGATCATTTATGTATATTGTGAATAGCAACGGTCCTACGACACTCCCCTGCGGCACACCTGAAATCACTCTTACTTCGGAAGACTTCTCTCCACTGAGAATGACATGCTGCGTTCTGTTATCTAGGAACTCTTCAATCCAATCACACAATTGGTCTGATAGTCCATATGCTCTTACTTTGTTCATTAAACGACTGTGGGAAACTGTATCGAACGCCTTGCGGAAGTCAAGAAACACGGCATTTACCTGGGAACCCGTGTCTACGGCCCTCTGAGTCTCGTGGACGAATAGCGCGAGCTGGGTTTCACACGATCGTCTTTTTCGAAACCCATGCTGATTCCTACAGAGTAGATTTCTAGTCTCCAGAAAAGCCATAATACTCGACAGTAGCACGTGAACATTCGACCAGCTTCACTGTTTTCTAGCTACTCGTTTACAGGCTCCCCGTAATAATAATCTGCTCTTTGTCGCTTATCTCAATGGATTTCCCCATTTGCAGCCTATATTTCCGCTATGGTGATCCCTCGCCCGTGTCTGCTCCGCTTACATATGTTCGTTGCCGCGAGACGTGCCCGCAGAGCATCCAGGCGGCTTCCAACGTCGCGGTGGGCAGTGATCATAATTTTTCGGCTTATCAGTGTATAGTTTAAAGTGTATTTGGAATCTCGGTGTCATGTGGCATTGTCGCCTAAAAAAATCGTTGCCAGAAATGAAATAAGTAATAAGTGACAAAAAACATACTCGTGATGACTGACGATCAAATCGCGAGTCTTTGGGTTTGTAGCCTGGCATTTACCTGCTACCTAAATATTTTCATAATGGTAGATTTCCCTTTTGGTAGACCAAATATCTTCAAAGGATGTGTCTAGCATCCCGGACACAATAAATGTGTTTGAATGCGGATCTTTAATTCAGTTACACTTGTCTGCTTTCCCAGACAGTATTCCTCACGTGGTGTGACGTTTCCTACTACAAAGCACAATTCAGCTTTCTTATTCCTAGATCACCCTTTTCAAACACCGTGCAATCTAAAGAACAACATCCACAGCGAGTACACGGGAATCTTGACAAACCTTATGGAAAATCACCATCGTGTAGTCACAACGACGTAACAGATGGATGACATCTCTTTACATCCCTACAATTTACTGTATGAACAAACTACTAAATACTTCCACAAATTAGTGTACTATCTGTTTAGTAACAATAAACACCTAAATCGGCCTCTTTCAGATAAAATTTTGCCATTGTTTCCCTAATTATTTGTTACTGCAACCTAGGTTTCAGATTATTAGTAGCACATTGCCTAGCGTCACTGGTAAAGATGTTCTGTGCATCATATCGTTTTTACCAGTAGCGCTAGACTGTGGACCAACAACTGAAAGGTAGGTCACAAAAAAAGTGAAACAGTGAAAAAGTATGTTTTTTCGGTGTGCTAAAGTTTCACTGTGCAGTCAACAGAAACTATCAGTCTGTTTATGGGCCTATGAATTCTTTACAGTACCAAATGTTTGGACATCCAAATACTATTGTCTTTATATTCGATATTTGAAATCAGTTCTCTTTAAAGCTGCTTACACAGTATGATAACATCTGTTCGCTATCGTCTTATTATTTCTAACTATATACCACATATAAAAATCCAGTTTTCATTGCATATATAAATTCTTATACAATATTATTTTATAAAATATTGTTAATAAAGTTTAATTCAACTAAAGAAAAACATTTCAAATTAATTTTTTTAATCGTCATGTATTTTACTCTTCACAGAAATGCGTGCAGAACATATACATTTATTTGAATATTTACCTACGCTAGGAATCGAACGTGTCACCCCCATGTGAGGGGAAAGTACTCTGCTACAGCGCCCTGTTGCCTATCGAAAAGTCGATCTTAATTTAGGGTATTGAAGGTGTTCATGAGAAGCTTCAAAGGCAATTTTCTCGTAAATATTTTTATAATAGCATGGTCTTGTTTTGTGCGATTGACCTTTAAGTTCTGAACTTCTCGTACCACGAATACATAAACTTCAGAAGTCCAGTTGTCGTGTGGTCTCCTGCTTAGCCACCGAGTTACGTGAAATGTGTTAACTGAGACCTAAACTGAAACTTCCTGACATATTAAAACTCTGTGCAGTAACGGAACACGAACCAGGTCCTTCGCTTTCCGTGGACCAGTGCTCTACCGACGGTTTTTTCCTTTAATGCTTCCTGTTTAGATCACCTGGTTTTATAATTTAACTGCAATTAAGGCAATACCATGTACGTTAATAAGTTCAAGATGCAAGCTTTTGGTTATGCCGCTTGATGAACGCCGTTTTAGTTTTAGTTTCCACTACCGTTGGAATAAATATTTCAGCTGTAGTTTAGTCACAACTAATCAGAGTTATTATTTTATCCACTGTGTTTAGAGGACACTGCACCTGTTCGCGTAAGTCGCATAATAGGAAATACTACAACCAGCCACAAGTGTTTTCGAAATGATCTTATTGTACCGTTATGAGTTTTGTGCCTGATCCCCGACTGCATCCTGAATGATTAACCAGAATTACAAAACCAAATGTACCTTACCTCCAAAATTTGATACAACTCCTATTATTTTAAATGATAGAAATAATAATTAATTGACAGGGAGAATATTCTTCGTTGGCCATTCCCAGCAGCTTTCAGATCTAATAATTAAGTGTATACGTATCTCCAGAAGTGTGCCATATCTGTACACAAATCATGTTCTTTGGCACATCGGATCAGCAGCTGATGTAAACAAATTTATCCACCATCTTTCGTTTAATTTAGCTCATAGGTCAGCGTGGATCGAAAACTAGAATCAAAAATCTTTTTTATAATATCTAAAGGAGATCGTGACAGAAAATAAGTACAGTATATAGAACTTATGTACAATTTAAGACATTTTATAAATTATTTAATGACAAAAACTTTGTAACATATTAGGACAAAAATGTAAAACATTTTGTCAACTACGTAAGCACAAAAACTTTGTTATATTTGTAGGACAGAAATATAAAACTTGCCAAGGGATCAACTCTACCATCTCAGGCACGAAACTAGTAACCGTACAATAAAATCATTTCTAAAAAACTTGTGGTTGTTTGCAGTATTTTGTACAGTGTAATTTAGTCAGAGCCACTGCATCTCTTTCCTCTGGCTTGCGTATATTTGTCACCGTACTACTCGGCGTATTCAATGGAATATACATTTCCTACCTTCAAAGATAACTTACTAAGTAGATTTACAGGTGATACTCTTTGATCTAGTGGCGACCACATTTCCGCACCGTGGCGTAAAATGGCAGCGCCCGTTTTGGTTTTGTAAGATGTATTAATTAAACGTATTCGCCTTTCCTTAGTTACTTTTTAACAGCACCGGCCATTTATTTGACAGATTTAAAATCTCCTTACAGTATTGACAGTCGAGTTTCAGCAGAATATAAGATTTTAATTGGTTACTCCCTTGGGTAACTGTTCTTAAACATTCGCAGAATCCGTAACATCAGAAGCTGCTGATTTATTTCAATGAAAACGTGATAATAAGTCCTATTGCCCCAAAAACAAAGTTCTATAGAAGACAATGCTATCACTTTCTAAGTGAAATGGTTACCAGACACGCTGTTTTGTTGTTGTTGTCTTAAATTTATCACTATCGCAGTATATACATACGTCTCACTACGTATCAACTTCTGTGCTACACTAGTGCTTTTTGTCAGTATGATAGCTTGCAGGAAGGAATCCTTCTCATAAAAAAATCATTGTCGTATTTACATTCTTTTGAACAGTTCTCACACATAGGGAAAAACCGGCCGTACACTAATTGCTACAGCTCGTCCTACAGAAAACATAATTTTTCGTATAACACATAAGTAACACATTTACACTTTTGATACAGATTTTGTTTTCCTGTCCGCCAAAATATCCGGTAATTAATTTTTCTTTCTCATTTTCATGAGCTTTAATGACAATGCGTATTAATACGTATTAATGTATCACGGGCACTAATGACTACACCTGTACTATCCCCGCGGCAACAGCATGAAAAAGCCAAATTAGGTTAATTTCTATTCTATTCGGTTCATTTATTCAGGTAAAATATTATCAAACATAAATTACGAAGCTGATAATAAAGAATAATACTTCTACAGTAAGTTTTCATTATTTACTTATTTACTTACACAGTAATGTTAAAATATACTTAAGAACTAAATTTGGAATTAATTAAAATTTTGTGCCACCTTTCTTTGTTGATGCGCGCCCAGAAATCCATTACTTTTTATAAAATGTTAACTGAAAATTTCTCTTGGTTTCAAAAAACTTATTGATGGCTAGGCCTCCAAATTCATTGATTTTGTAAGGAATAGAAAGAGTTACTCCGTAGTAATAGACTTCGTTCAGATATCGTGGGACCTATCCAGATGATGACCCACATGCCTGACGTCCGAAAAACTGCTGCTAGCAGATGATAACTCCGGGAAAATACACAGTATGTTAATACGAGGTCGACCTTCCCATGGCATAGCTGACGACGTAGGGAAACGAGAACCAAATTAACTATGAGGAAGCTTTATGCAAGATATGAGTTTCGTATCTAGAATGATTACTATAAGGAAATACGAAAATTCTCGGCAGTGTTGTACCACTTCAAAAAGAAGTAACTACTTACACTGATTCATTACGGTAGAAACGAGAGGATCCATCTCTTTCATCGCCAAACGCTGAACAATAATAGAAGCAGTGTATGGGTTCCTGTGGTTCTACATCAGAGAAGGCGAGAATACCCTAAGTTCATTCACTGCAGAAAATGTTTGGTAAATCCAGAATGAATGTTCACTCTGCAGTGGAAGTGCGATGATTTGAAATTTCATGCCAAATTAAAACTTTGTGCCGACCTGGGAATCGAACGTGGTACCTTTGCCTTTCAAGTACGGTTAGTGTTTCCCGGGATGCCAAAGCGTTTGTTACTAATTACCTTATGGTAAATGAGAAAACAATAAACAGAGAGTACTAGGCAATTATTCTAGGTCAAGTGGATGAAAAAAAATACCTGAGAGAACACAAAAGCAGAAAAAAAGAAAAAAAAGTTGAAGCGACCAGAAATCGAACGCTAAATCCTTGGAATTGTAGTTAGTAACACTACTAAAAGAGAAGGAGGCTCCTAATGTAAACATAGGTTGTTGTTTTCGTGCGTTTTAAGAGGAAGTAGTGTTTTGTATGTCATCGCCTATTTCTTTTAAGTATCTTATAAATGCAAATGGGTAATGTACTGATATCTGACTTAAATTCACAGATGAAAGTCTTGTAGAAACTAAATCACTAACGCAGTCATCATAAATATTTTACATCTCGTGAAAATAAGAAACTAAGCAAAACGTTCTTGGACATCCCATCTGCTTTTCCTTTACTTTTCATTAGGAGAACGACATTTTTCATGGACCTAACTGAAATGCAGTGAGACTACAATCTCAAACGGTTTCTTTTGGAGTACTGAGAGTAAACCTTCTTCCCTGCAGAAATGTGGGCTTTTCTGTAGTAAACCCAGATACAATTTACAACAAGATTCTGTAGTTCGTATCGTATTCCCCTACGAAAATTATGATCCTTTTCGCATAGAGTCAAATGGCTCTGAGCACTATGGGACTTAACTTCTTAGGTCATCAGTCCCCTAGAACTTAGAACTACTTAAACCTAACTAACCTAAGGACATCACACACATCCATGCCCGAGGTAGGATTCGAACCTGCGACCGTAGCGGTCGCGCGGTTCCAGGCTGTAGCGCTTAGAACCGCTCGGCCGCGCTGGCCGGCTCATAGATCCGGGTTACTCACCCGTCCAACTCCATGTAAGAATAACATCTGAGCAATATAGAAGGTGAGCGAAACTGATATGTAATGTTTTATACTGTGCGTCCAAGTTATGTTTAATTTATACATCTTACTGGGTGCTGAGTTCCGAGGCTGTGGATTCTATTGCTTAAAGACACACCAACCAGCCACTTCTTATGTATTTTTATTTAAAGCTATATGCGTTTCGGGCTTTCGTCTATCTTCAGTTGTCGTAATACGTATTTAAATCTTCAACCAGCACATCGTTCCAAACATCGACTTAGTTCGGTTGTTGCAGCTACCTATCTAATCTGTTTGCTCTTGCTCCAGTTTTCCGCATTTATAAGCATAGAACAAACACTTTTTCTTTGTTTGTTGCAGAAAAACAGCGCAGTAGCTGCCATATTGCCGACACTGGCTGATGTATTTCTTCAAGTAATAGAAGCTATAGACTGGAGTAGTTAATTTCATGATGACATTTTCTGGAGTCGAGTAAGCAGGAGGTTGTCAAGTCCTCAGTAGGCTGTGTAAAGTACCAGTGCAGTCTGGTTCCTGTATGGATACTGATGTAAGACGAGAAGTTAGCTGCCGATTCGTCCGAAGCGCCTTGGGTGGCCGAGATTCTGCCTTGTTGCCCGTAAACAAAAAAGAGAAAGGGAAACGAAAGCCGCTGGAGCGTCCAGTCCAGTCCAGTTCAGTCTCAGCGGCAGCGGAAGCGGCTGGAACGCGGTGACTCACTGCTCCAGGCCCAGCCACGCCAAGGCCGACCACAGAACGATGTCAGCCGAAGGGCGACGGAGACACACGAGGCGCTGTCACGAGCGCTCTCCGTGGTGAAACTGTGTTACTCCTAGGAGCCACGAATGGTTTTTATTATTTTTTTTTTCATGAAACGGGATGTCCCGTTATTGCTGATATTATTCCACTTCATTTTGGCCTGATGCAGCAACGGTGTTTCAGTGTTCCATAAACAGAAAACAGTCTCTGTTGCAAGTGTTTTATTAATAACGACGCGTTTCGCGTGGTTAGCAGACTTCAATTTACCTGTAATTAGTAATAACAATCTCGTTACATAACAGCTTATTCGTGAACATAACTAGCACGGATCAGTGGGACAGCCACAGGAGAGCAGTAAAGTGATTCATTTGCCTTGAACAGCGGTGTCACATTTAAAAGCTATTGATACGACGGTGTCAAATAAGAGCTTAGGAAAGCCTGAAATGTCAAGTGAAAACCTCTACGTTAAAAGCGTAATATTACAACATTAATAAGAAATTAAATCAGCATGAACGCATGATTAAGAACTAGAAACAAACTCACAAACCATGGCCACATGGGGTACGAAGATGGGTTAGCGATCACAGCCATGAATCATGGCTGTTAACAAATACTGCTCTAGATAACGTATATGATGAAGCAGTTGGTGCGCACAGTAGATTGACGTGAGAACGAAACTTAGTGGAAGCGCCGACAGGTGGCGCCGATAGTAAAAACGGATGGAAATAGAGTAGATGTTGAAGAGAGTCAGTTAAAACGATGGAATGGAATAAAATACTCGTAACAATTAAAAATAGATGAACTAGTGGTGATATACAACATAACTATTTCAGTTAACTGACCGAAATGTCAATAGGAAGGAGGAGGAAAGGGTGGCAGTGTGAGAGGGTAAAGAATAGGAGATGATAATCATGTATTAGATAGTATTAGAAAGGGGGGGGGGGAGAAAAAGTTAAAAACCACAAAGGTCTAAAAATGTTTAGCACTTTGATTCATGGCCGTGATCACTAACCTATCTTCGCACGGCATCTTACCATGGTTTGGTGAATTTCTTTTTTCGTACATGCAGATTTAATTTCCTATTAATGTTGTAATTTTATCTTAAAGGTTTGCAGTTGCTGTTTCGGACTCTCCTATGTTCTTGTTTGACGATTGCAGTCTTCACTTTAACGCCTTCGTGTCAATGGCTGACTACTGCGGTCTCCACTGTTCAAGGCGAGTGAACCACTGTACTTCTCACCTTTAATTTAGTAATTCCATTGATCGGTGCTAGATAGATTCACGAATAAACGGTTATGTAACAATATTGTCATTACTACTTACAGATAATCTGAAAATGCACTAGCCATCCGAAAAGCGTCATTATTAATAAAACACCTGCAACAGAGACTGTTTTCTATTTTTGGCCCAATAATTAGTTAACTTTACAGAGTTTTGAGCAAAAAAAGTTGAGAGGAAGACAATATAAGATAGAAAAGCAGATTAGGTAGAGGGAGAACGAACTTCGTTAGCGTTTGTTCGGCAGACAAAGATGCTTACAAGGCCAAAATTTACAAAACAAAAATCGATACTTCTTCATAATTAGCAGCTAGTGCCATATTTTGTTCATATTTTTTATGTGCTAGCTACATCAAAAACCGTGTAAACAAAGACTCAACATACAACCTTCCTTTTCGCAAGCAATATACTTTTACCACTAAGCCCTCCGCGATCCTCAATCGCATCTTCAAATCCGTCAATACGTCTCCGCTTTTCAAACTTTACAGAAACTCTCCAGCACATTTTGATTGACTGGATCTGCTGGAAGAAAGGATATAGGGAAGCAACAGCTCGAACAGTTCAGCAACAATCTAGATGATTGTTTCCAGAACGAATCTTTCACATTGTAGCGGTGTCTACGCTGTTGTGAAACTTGCTGGCAGATTAAAAATGCACCGTGAATCGTACTCGGATGGACGAAAAAATAAGGCTTCTAGTTCGAAAGCCGGCCTGATTCACATCTTTAAACAGCCAAGAAGTTTCAAAACTGCGCAAACTCTGTAGAAGAGCGAAAGATTCATTCTGGATATTGATTCTGTTCTTTCCCGAGGTACTGCTTCTAATATGGAGCTGATGCAGCTGTAATTATTGACTTATTTGCCAATAAAGACCAATATTCTGATTTCGCATGCTCTAATGCCTTGTGATTCGTAACATAAGTCGTTGACAGAAAGCTATATTTCTTCCAAACGCTCTCCAATTACGCACTGTAGTTCCGATATTAGTGCTTTGCCATTTTGTAGTCATTGACCAGCTGTAGCCACTCTATAGCGCTTGCAGTGTCACCGGTGACAAACGGTGTAAAGCCAGAAGTGCTGATCTGTCACCCACAAGCTTCAGAAGAGCATTTCTGAATGTGTGTGATGCCACTTTACAAGTCGCTGTTATCTTGAAAATTTCTCGGGTTTTCAGCCAGGTAGCGTCGTCCTAAAGGCGCGATATTTCGCCAAGCCGACTTCTTGCCATCTTAAAGGCGTTCTTGGTGTCTGACATCAAGAACGCCTGAAGATGGCACGAAGTCGGTTTGCCGAAATATCGCGCCTTTTGGACGACGCTACCCGGCTGAATACCCGAGAAATTTTCAAGATTTCTGTACGCTGGGAAAACCTCAGATCACACAAGTCGCTGTTACATTTCTGTATTCGGGTTGCCCAATGCTTACCTTAATTGAGGTATGTTAATGAATGTCCGATGTAGAAGTAAACAGCGAAAGAAGTGTGAAATATAAGAAGTTTAACAAATTTTTTGACCATTCGTAGAGTAAGGACTCGTAAATTATTCAATTGCTACATCTCTGTTGAAGCCATATGAATAAAATTATGGCAAATATTCTGGATGCACTATAAAATAATCAAACTTATTTACTAATGTGTTCTTTCAGTGGGTATTAACTGGTAATGCTACTGTCAAGGCTAAGACTCAAGGAAATGCATTTTAAGTGGCACTCTACATGTACATCTACATTCGGCGCGTGGCGGAGGATACCCTGTATAAATCACTACTGGTCATTTCCTTTCATGTTCCACTCGCAAATAGAGTGAGGGAAAAACGACTGTCTGTATGCTTCCGTATGAGCTCTAATTTGTTGTAGTTTACCTTCGTGGTCCTTACACGTAATGTATCTTGGCGGCAGTAGAATCGTGTGGCAGTCAGCTTCGGTCACCGGTTTTCTAAACTTTCTCAATAGTGTTTTTCGACAAAAACGTTGCTTTCCCTCCAGAGATTTCCATTTGAGTTCCCGAATCATCTCCGTAACATTTCGTGTAGTTCGAACCAACCGGTAACAAATCTAGCTTCCTGCTTCTGAATTGATTCGATGTCTTCCTTCAATCTGACCTGCAACGGATCCCAAAAGTCGAGCTGTAACCAAGAGTACGTCTTACCAGCGTTCTACATTCGGTCTCCTTTACAGGTGAACCACATATACCCAGAACTCTCTCAATGAAACACAAATCGACCATTCGTCTTCCCTATCACAATTTTCACACGCTCGTTCCATTTCATATCATTTTGCAAAGTTACGCCCAGATATTTAAACGACGATCGTGTCACGCAGGAGACTAGTAATTCTGTATCCAAATATTACAGGTTTCTTCTTCCTACTCATCCCTATTAACTTACATTTTTACACATTTGGAGCTAGCGGCCATTCATCAAGCCAACTAGAAATTATGCCTAAGTCGTCTTGTATCTTCATAAGCACTCAACTTTCACACTTTACCGTACACCACAGCGTTGTCAGCAAACAACTGCAGGTTGCTACCCACCCAGTCTGCCAGGTCATTTATGTATATAGAAAACAACAGCGGTCCTATTACTCTTTCCTGGAGCGCTCCTGACGATACCCTTGTCTCTGAAGAACACTCGCCGTCGAGGGTTCTATTGCTTAAGAAGTCTTCGAGCCACTCACATCTCTGTAAACTTATTCCATATCTTCGTACCTTCGTTAAAAGCCTGCAATGGGGCACCTTGTCAAATGCCTTCCGGAAATCTAGAAATGTGGAATCTTCCTGTTGCCCTTCATCCGTAGTTCGCAGTATACCAAGTAAGTACGTAAAGAACAAGCTGAGTTTCGCACGAGCGAAGCTTTCTAAAACAATGCTGATTAGTAGACATAAGTTTCTCAGTCCTAAGAGAGTTTAATAT
The DNA here is from genome assembly GCF_023864345.2 of Schistocerca serialis cubense. Classification (NCBI taxonomy): domain Eukaryota; kingdom Metazoa; phylum Arthropoda; class Insecta; order Orthoptera; family Acrididae; genus Schistocerca; species Schistocerca serialis. Next base: position 485,591,135 of record NC_064639.1, on the reverse strand, counting down.
ATTCGAATTGAGAATATGTTCAAGGTTTCTGCAGCAAATTAGGGTTATTGGTCTGTAATTTTGCAGATCCGTTCTTTTACCCTTCTCAAATACTGCAGTCATCTGCCTTTTTTTCCAGTTATTTGGGAATTTGTGCTGAACGAAAGATTCACGATAAATGCGGGCTAGGTAGAGGGTCAAGGCCGTAGAGCACTTTTAATAAAACCAAATTGGGATTCTATCCAGACCTGTTGATTTATTTGATTTCAAATCTTTCAGTTGTTCCTCTGCACCAGTGATGCTTATTACTATGCCGTCCATACGGGAGTCCGTCCGATGGTTAAATGAGGGTTTGTTTGTACAATTCTCCTGGGTTACAATTTCTTGAATGTAAAATTTAAAACTTCAGCTTTCGTTTTGCTTTCTTCAACTACCACACCAGACTGATCAACAAGGAACTGAATGAAATGAAATGAAATGTCGTGTGACGAGGGCCTCCCGTCGTGTAGACCGCTCGTCTGGTGCAAGTCTTTCGATTTGACGCCACTTCGGCGACTTGCGCGTCGATGAGGATGAAATGATGATAATTAGGACAACACAACACCCAGTCCCTGAGCGAAGAAAATCTCCGACCCAGCCGGGAATCGAACCTGGTCCCTTAGGATTGACAGTCTGTCGCGCTGACCACTCAGCTACCGGGGGCAGACTAAGGAACTGAATGGAAGCCTTAGACTCGCTTAGCGATTTGGCGGATTAAGGAACTGAATGGAAGCCATAGAGTCGCTTAGCGATTTTACATAGAACCATTGTTCCTGTCATCGGCCAAATATTGGCTACGTGCATTTGACAGCGCCTATGGCTGTAGCTCAGTATTTCGTTACCAAGTGGCTCGTATATGGTAGGTGAAAAAAGAACTGTTAGCTCTCGGAAGCTAGTGTCTTTTGCTTTATTTAATCGCGAATGAAGAAAGGCAATCATGTGTAAGTAGGCTGTAACTCTTCAGGCTTTCCCGGCGATCTAAAGACATCTTGGGTTGTCGGGTGTTCTGCCGGATATCAGCGTCGTACTTGCACGATATTTCGGTCACGTAGCTCGAGACCTTCATCAGGTGCGACCTGAGACTGCTCCTCGAGTGGACCTGGTCCAGTATTTATGCCTATGGACTTCCCCCTCCACCAACAGCTGCAGGCGCTTCCTCTGTGGTCCGCGCCCATTCCCTGTGACCTGCTGGAGCGTTGCTGCTCCGTTTTCCGTCCGCTGCGGTTCTAGGTGTTCCCTCTGCGGTCCGCGCCCACCAAACCCGCTCCTGGGGGTTTCATCTACGGTCTGGGGTACCAGGCGTTCCCCCTGCGGTCCGCGCCCGCTCACCACGACCTGTTGGAGCGTTGCCGCTCCGTTTTTCATCTGCTGCGGCTCTGGATGTTCCCTCTGCGGTCCGCGCCCACCAGTCCCACTTCTGGGTGTTCCATCTTCGGTCTGGTGCTCCTGGCAGTCCGTCAGGGGCTCGTTTACCATCTCCATGTCTCTGGTTCTTCTGTTTGTGTAGTGTTGCAGCTGGCCCCGTTGCTCCTTTAACAATTCCAGAGCCGGATCCCAGGCTCTGCTTAGCTGGTACCCTGTGTCACGATTCATAAGATCGTCAGCCATTTTAATCTCAATCGATTCTCTTATGACACTGTCCCAAAATCTGGGTGTTTGTGCTAGAATCTTGGTGTCCTCATACTTCATGGCATGATCTAGCTCTAGACAGTGTTCAGCAATGGCTGACTTAGTCACCTGTCTTAATCTAGTGTGCCTCTGATGTTCTTTGCACCTGATCTCCACAGTTCTTGTCGTCTGGCCAATGTAGGACATGCCACATTGACAAGGTATATTGTAAATCCCTGGTTTTCGTAACCCCAGGTCGTCTTTGACACTCCCCAGCAGTCCCCCGATCTTGTTGGATGGACAGAAAACACACTTGATATTGTGTTTACGCAGGATCCTACTGATTCTGGCAGAAATAGAGCCAGCATAGGGCAGATATGCCACCTTCCTTGCTTCATCTTGGTCTTCTTCAGGAACCTGTGGTATAGGGGCTGGTCGGAGTGCCTTCTCAATTTGTCTGTCCATGTATCCATTCTTGGAGAAAACTGTTTTGAGACGTTCTATCTCTATGGGTAGATTCTCTTGGTCTGATAGGGCACGTGCTCTGTGGACCAAAGTCTTCAGAACCCCATTCTTCTGTGCAGGGTGGTGACAACTGCTGGCCTGCAGATATAAATCAGTGTGTGTAGGTTTTCGGTACACACTGTGGCCAATTGACCCATCTGCTTTCCTCTGGACTAGTACATCCAGAAATGACAGCTGGCCATTCTTCTCCAGTTCCATGGTGAACTTGATATTAGGGTGGCATGAGTTAAGATGTTCAAGAAACTCATTGAGCCTGTCCATCCCATGTGGCCAGATCACGAAGGTGTCATCCACATACCTAAAGAAGCATGTGGGTTTAAATGTGGCTGTCTCCAATGCCCTCTCCTCAAAACTCTCCATAAACATGTTGGCAACCACAGGGGACAGTGGGCTGCCCATAGCTACACCTTCAGTTTGCTCGTAATATTGGTTTCTGTACAGGAAATACGTGGATGTCAGTGTATGACTGAACAGGTCCAACAGAGCACCATCAAATTTCTCTGCAATCAGTTCTAGTGAGTCCTTCAGTGGGACCCTGGTGAACAGCGATACCACATCAAAACTAACCATGATGTCCGAATCTGTGATGTGCAGTTGCTTGAGGCGTTGCAGGAAATCTTCTGAGTTGCGGATGTGGTGAATACATTTCCCCACATATGGAGCCAGGAGACCTTTCAGGTACTTGGCTGTTGTGTACGTAGGTGCCCCAATATTACTGACAATAGGACGTAGGGGCACACCCTCCTTGTGTATTTTAGGCAGACCATACAGTCTGGGTGGCACTGGCGCTTTTTCCCGTAGTTGTCTGATGATCTTATCGGGCATCCCTGTTTCCTTCAAGAGAGCACTAGTCTTCTTGGCCACCTTGTCCGTGGGGTCACACTCCAGAATTCTGTATGCAGGGTCCTCCAGAAGTTGGCGTACTTTCTCATCATAATCCACTCGCTGCAAGATGACAGTGGAGTTCCCTTTGTCTGCTGGCAGTACCACAATGCTGTTGTCTTCCCGTAGTTTCTTGAGTGCAAGCCTCTCCTCGGTTGTGATGTTCGATTTCGGCGGCCTGGCCTTGGTGAGGGCCCTGCAGGTCTCTCGGCGGACTTCCTCTGCCACATTAGGTGGAAGTGTGGCTGCAACTTGCTCTACTGCACTGACGAATCCTGAAATGGGTACGTTTCTAGGGGTCGTAGCAAAGTTGAGACCCCTGCTGAGTACCTTTAAGGTTGTATCATCAAACTGTATGCCACTCAGATTCGTCACCGTGCGTGTCTCTTCCATCTGCTGTGCTTTCTTGCTCATGCGGTCAAACTTTGCAGATTGGCAAGATGAGGCATTCCTTCTAGCACACTCAGCTAAAGACCAGGAGGCACGGTCTACCCAATCCCAATCTTCTCTTTTTAAGGAAGCTGCCATGTACAGATGAATGTGTAACAGCTCCCTGGCCACAACATCTAACCTGTGGCGCATATCTCGAATCCTCTCTCTCACCAGTGCCATGCTAGCTCTGCGTTTTATCTTGTTCGCCGCTGTGGAGTTGATGTGATGTTTAATTCTGGCAAATACTGGTACCACTTCTCCATCTCGACACCTCAGCAAAAAACTGAGAGAACTCAGCATCTTCCCTTTCTTCTGCCGTAGCTTGTCCAGCTTCTTGATATTCTGATACATCTCCTCCCCGTAGAGACTTTTGATGTAACTCTTCAGGCTTTGCTACGACCCCTAGAAACGTACCCATTTCAGGATTCTTCAGTGCAGTAGAGCAAGTTGCAGCCACACTTCCACCTAATGTGGCAGAGGAAGTCCGCCGAGAGACCTGCAGGGCCCTCACCAAGGCCAGGCCGCCGAAATCGAACATCACAACCGAGGAGAGGCTTGCACTCAAGAAACTACGGGAAGACAACAGCATTGTGGTACTGCCAGCAGACAAAGGGAACTCCACTGTCATCTTGCAGCGAGTGGATTATGATGAGAAAGTACGCCAACTTCTGGAGGACCCTGCATACAGAATTCTGGAGTGTGACCCCACGGACAAGGTGGCCAAGAAGACTAGTGCTCTCTTGAAGGAAACAGGGATGCCCGATAAGATCATCAGACAACTACGGGAAAAAGCGCCAGTGCCACCCAGACTGTATGGTCTGCCTAAAATACACAAGGAGGGTGTGCCCCTACGTCCTATTGTCAGTAATATTGGGGCACCTACGTACACAACAACCAAGTACCTGAAAGGTCTCCTGGCTCCATATGTGGGGAAATGTATTCACCACATCCGCAACTCAGAAGATTTCCTGCAACGCCTCAAGCAACTGCACATCACAGATTCGGACATCATGGTTAGTTTTGATGTGGTATCGCTGTTCACCAGGGTCCCACTGAAGGACTCACTAGAACTGATTGCAGAGAAATTTGATGGTGCTCTGTTGGACCTGTTCAGTCATACACTGACATCCACGTATTTCCTGTACAGAAACCAATATTACGAGCAAACTGAAGGTGTAGCTATGGGCAGCCCACTGTCCCCTGTGGTTGCCAACATGTTTATGGAGAGTTTTGAGGAGAGGGCATTGGAGACAGCCACATTTAAACCCACATGCTTCTTTAGGTATGTGGATGACACCTTCGTGATCTGGCCACATGGGATGGACAGGCTCAATGAGTTTCTTGAACATCTTAACTCATGCCACCCTAATATCAAGTTCACCATGGAACTGGAGAAGAATGGCCAGCTGTCATTTCTGGATGTACTAGTCCAGAGGAAAGCAGATGGATCAATTGGCCACAGTGTGTACCGAAAACCTACACACACTGATTTATATCTGCAGGCCAGCAGTTGTCACCACCCTGCACAGAAGAATGGGGTTCTGAAGACTTTGGTCCACAGAGCACGTGCCCTATCAGACCAAGAGAATCTACCCATAGAGATAGAACGTCTCAAAACAGTTTTCTCCAAGAATGGATACATGGACAGACAAATTGAGAAGGCACTCCGACCAGCCCCTATACCACAGGTTCCTGAAGAAGACCAAGATGAAGCAAGGAAGGTGGCATATCTGCCCTATGCTGGCTCTATTTCTGCCAGAATCAGTAGGATCCTGCGTAAACACAATATCAAGTGTGTTTTCTGTCCATCCAACAAGATCGGGGGACTGCTGGGGAGTGTCAAAGACGACCTGGGGTTACGAAAACCAGGGATTTACAATATACCTTGTCAATGTGGCATGTCCTACATTGGCCAGACGACAAGAACTGTGGAGATCAGGTGCAAAGAACATCAGAGGCACACTAGATTAAGACAGGTGACTAAGTCAGCCATTGCTGAACACTGTCTAGAGCTAGATCATGCCATGAAGTATGAGGACACCAAGATTCTAGCACAAACACCCAGATTTTGGGACAGTGTCATAAGAGAATCGATTGAGATTAAAATGGCTGACGATCTTATGAATCGTGACACAGGGTACCAGCTAAGCAGAGCCTGGGATCTGGCTCTGGAATTGTTAAAGGAGCAACGGGGCCAGCTGCAACACTACACAAACAGAAGAACCAGAGACATGGAGATGGTAAACGAGCCCCTGACGGACTGCCAGGAGCACCAGACCGAAGATGGAACACCCAGAAGTGGGACTGGTGGGCGCGGACCGCAGAGGGAACATCCAGAGCCGCAGCAGATGAAAAACGGAGCGGCAACGCTCCAACAGGTCGTGGTGAGCGGGCGCGGACCGCAGGGGGAACGCCTGGTACCCCAGACCGTAGATGAAACCCCCAGGAGCGGGTTTGGTGGGCGCGGACCGCAGAGGGAACACCTAGAACCGCAGCGGACGGAAAACGGAGCAGCAACGCTCCAGCAGGTCACAGGGAATGGGCGCGGACCACAGAGGAAGCGCCTGCAGCCGTTGGTGGAGGGGGAAGTCCATAGGCATAAATACTGGACCAGGTCCACTCGAGGAGCAGTCTCAGGTCGCACCTGATGAAGGTCTCGAGCTACGTGACCGAAATATCGTGCAAGTACGACGCTGATATCCGGCAGAACACCCGACAACCCAAGATGTTGTAAGTAGGCTGTTTAGGTTTTTATATTGGTAACGCCACGTAGCGCTCTGTATGAAAATCACTGGCAGTCTGTGGCTGATTTGCATTGTTGTTGGCTATTGTAGTGTTGGGCTGTTGGCTGTTAACAGCGCGTAGCGTTGCGCAGTTGGAGGTGAGCTGCCAGCAGTGCTGGATGTGGGGAAGTGAGATGGCGCAATTTTACTGTGATGGATGATCAGGACTGTCTTTATGGACTGTGAGAAAGTTTTAGCTATTGACCAACATTGTATCAATAAGTGTGTGCATTTGATTTCTTTGTTACTGTAATTATGAAAAAAATTTTCAAATCTGTATTGGCCATTCCCCAAAACAATTTGTAAAATTTTTTTGTGGGGAGCATGGGAGCTATGTAAGTAGGCTGTTTAGGTTTTTATATTGGTAACGCCACGTAGCGCTCTGTATGAAAATCACTGGCTGTGCTGTGTGCAGTCTGTGGCTGGTTTGCATTGTTGTTGGCTATTGTAGTGTTGGGCTGTTGGCTGTTAACAGCGCGTAGTGTTGCGCAGTTGGAGGTGAGCCGCCAGCAGTGGTGGATGTGGGGGAAGTGAGATGGCGCATTTTGGAGAGCGGATGATCTGGACGTGTGTCCAACAGAAACAGTACATTTGTAAGAATGGATGTCATGAACTGCTGTATATATATTATCATTTTTGAACACTATTGAGGTGGCAGTAGTGGCGCTCGCTGTATTGCAGTAGTTCAAGTAACGAAGATTTTTGTGAGGTTCAAAAATGGCTCTTAGCACTATGGGACTCAACTGCTGAGGTCATTAGTCCCCTAGAACTTAGAACTAGTTAAACCTAACTAACCTAAGGACATCACAAACATCCATGCCCGAAGCAGGATTCGAACCTCCGACCGTAGCGGTCTTGCGGTTTTTTGTGAGGTAAGTGATTTGTGAAACGTATAGGTTAATGTTAGTCAGGGCCATTCTCTTGTAGGGATTACTGAAAGTCGGATTGCGTTGCGCCAAAAATATTGTGTGTCAGTTTAAGCACAGTCTTGTACAATTTTTCTAAGGGGACGTTTCACATGCAGGCTTTGCCAGTTAACTCTTATAGAACAGGTATATCAGCGTTAACATTGATTTATACAAATGTAAAGCAGTATTTTTAGTATTTGAAGGACTTATTAAAGAATTCTCAAAATAAATTTCTGCAAATACATCATTACATTTATTCGAAAAGGAACACCTCAATAATTGTATTCTCAAAATTGTAATGGAAACACTCTACGAAAGATATTCCTACTCACTCAGCGACCACAAATATGCCCGAAAATAAGAAGCAAAAATGGCAAGCCGATGGACTTCAGAGAAAAAACTAATCCACAGTCTGAAGTAATCAATAAACTCTTACTTACAATCAAGAAGCCCCATTTACTCTAGAAAGATAGAGCAAATTAATGTTTTCTCAAATTTCTTAAACAGCTCCAAATAAAAAGAAATGATAATAGTAGCAATGAGGACTCCACAGTAAAAAAATATCTTTATATTTAGCCACTAAACACATATAAGCACAAAAATAAACAAATAAAATTTTTCCTTCAGTCTCAAATTGTTTACTGACAACTCCAGCAAGTGGACAGGTTACTTTAATCGGAGTAGCTGCACTGTGTTTTAGTACAGATGAGTCAAAGGAATTTTGTATTATGTTTTTAAGAGCGTTGCGTTTACATGAACAGTGCATTATGACATGTTTTTTAACACATCTTGTGGAGTGGATTACTGAATACAAAATATAGGGTGCTAGCTAAAACAGGAATACTGCAGTTCATATCTTCGTAACGAACAATATTATAAGCTGGTTAATGACCCCCTGGTAGCTAAACAACATTTGCTTGATACATTTTTATTTTGCTTCAGGACAAAAGATTACTTTGAATGGCTAAGATAAACGGGTCCATGGACTATATCGACATGTGTCCACTATTTTACAGGGTTTCCTATTCAAGACAAACTAATGAGCTTCATGCAGACCACGTATGGGCTACATACAAGAGCCACAGATTAAGAAAGACATTTTCAAATTGGCTCCGATCTTTTTGTCCGCCTCCATAGCTGAGTGGTCAGAGCGGCTGGTTGCCATGCGGTGGATTGGGGTTCGATTCCCAGGACTCTCCTCTCCAAACAAGTGGGCCTCGGAACTCCCAGTCGTACCGATCGGCCGCCGTTTCGTCCTCAACCGATAGGCGTCACTGGATACCGATATGGTGGAGCATGGCTACTCTTCAACCAGGTAGCTCCTCAATTGGCCTTACAAGGTTTGAGAGCAACCCGCTTGCCAATGGCGCTCGACAGACCAAGACGGTCACCCATCCAAGTGTTTGCAAAACTCGACAGCGCTTAACTTTGGTGATCTGACGCCGTTTGAGCAGGCGATCCTGGCTCCAGTCCCGAATTGGTACAAACTTTTGTTTGTCACTTCAGATTGCATTTACATATTATAGATTTTTGGTAGTTAAAAAGGTCTTTGGAACCAAATGTTTTCATTTACTGAGTATACTTTGTAAGGATTGCGCTGTAGTATATACAGAGGCTTTTGTGGCTGAGGTCAGGTCCCATAAAAATGCTGTTGGGAAGATGACGAGAATACTTGACGCCCATTGATGAATGCTATTTTGCAATAACGGCCGAAAAGTGATACAGTTGCCTACTATGTGAAATTGTGAGAAACTAGTGTTTTACAGAAATGTTTATTAAACGATATTTTGAAGTCTCAGTGGGACCAAATATGGTACAGTGGAGTAGAGTGCAGATCAAGAAATATACATCTCTACCTGTATTCTTCTTTATTAAGGAAAATCGGCTCCTGACAGAATTGTGAGTTCACAGTGTGAACTATGTAATGTCCCAATTACTTCCTCAGTGCAATACTGCCGCTCCTCAGCTGCAACTGGTACGAATCGAAATAGGATTAAGCAGTTTTTCTTCCATTCTGATGAAGATTTGTTAATCAGATGGACAACGAGGGAACAAGGATAACCAAAGCATTCCAAAAGTGTCCACACGTATTCAAGTTCCGACTAACAATGGAACACGTGGCTAAGCTGATTATCAATATGCTACTGTGCGCTTAAATCGTTTTCCATCAGTGCGCTTTAAAACAACGAAGGTCCTGCTCGGACCTCCAACGTGAAGCTTCGAAACGTCTCAGGCAGAGCACGTGTTAAGCACGCTGAAAGTCGTTGCACTAACTGGAAAGAATCACTGACATATTAGTTGTTTAATGTATACGCTTTGTGTGTGTGTGTGTGTGTGTTGCTTGCCACCTGTCTTTATCAAATGTTTATGTAGTACCATGTAACGGTGTTTAGGGCTACGCGAGTTAATCCCCCACAATCCCAGCCAGGACAGTGTTTTAGATCATAAACGTTACACAATAACAACAATACCTTAAGCGTAGGACACACGATTCAGAAACAAACATCAGAAGGCCGCTGTGTCACTGGATTAACAAGCTAACAGCGCAAGCAAAACAGACGCGCAGCTCTGAGCCCACATGCTTGACAGTGTTCGTATTATCTCGCGCAACGGACAAGGGCACCACTGAACGCGTAACAGGAACAAAGAGACGTACAAACTGACACAACGGTAGGAGATCCTGCAAAGAAGCAACCGCCTCTCATGAAGAGAATCCGCCATAGATCGCTCTTTGATATAGTCTAAATTGTCAGGGTGACAGGATGATATTATAATAAATGACACTTTTTTGACTTAGATACCAACATGCAATAGCTTCCGAAGAAATGACGGTCAAAGTTTCGACGCGACTTTGGGGGCACTCGCGTAATAGGCAAATGCGGATAATATGTGTACAAGAGCCAAGACGAAGCAATAGGAGTGGAAGACCAAGAACGAGGTGCTCGGACTAAAGCGGATGTAAGACAGGGATGTAGTCTTTCGCCCCTTCTGCTCAGTCTATACATCAGAGAAGCAATGACGCAAAAGTGAGATTAAAATGCACGACGAAAGGATATCAGTGATTAGATTCGTTGATGATTTTGGTATCCTCAGTGAAAGCGAAGAAGAATTATAGGATAACTTGAACGGTATGAACAGTGTAATGAGTACAAATACGGATTGAGGGTGAACCGGAAAAAGACGAAAGTAATCAGAAGAAGCAGAAATGAGAACAGCAAGAAACGTATCAAGAAAATTGGTGATCACAAAGTAGACGAAGTTAAGATATTCTGCTGCCTTGGAACCAAAATTATCGATGACGGACGAAGCAAGGAGGACATAAAAAACAGACTAGAGTAAACAAAGAGGGCATTCTCGGTCAAGAGAAGTCTACAAATATCAAACATAGCACTTAGTTTGAGAAAGAAATTTCTGAGAATGTACTTTTGGAGCACTGCGTTGTATGGTAGTAGTTCATGACTAGTGGGAAAACCAGAAGAGAATCGAAGAATTGATATGTGGTGTTACAGAAGAACGTTGAAAATTAGGTTGACTGCTTAGATAAAGAATGCGGAGGTAGTCCACAGAATCGATGAATCGATGAAGAAAGGAACATATGGAAAACACTGACGGTAAGTAGGGACAGGATAATAGGAAATCTATTACGACATCATGGAATAATCTCCTTGAGACTAGAGAGAACTTTAGATGGTGAAAACTGAAGGGAAAGACAGAGATTAGAATACATCCAACAAATAATTGAGGACGCGGGCGCAAGGCTACTCGGAGATGAAGATGAGGAATTCGTAACGGGTCGCTTTAAACCAGTCAGAAGACTGATGACAGAAAAAAAAGTAAGTGATGAATCTAGGCACATTGCGACCGCCTACATACCGTTGCCGTGGTAATCGCGAATACTTGTTTATACAAATTGTGGCGCTTGATTAGATCAATTGTCGCACGCACAGAGGCATATAAGCAATCATTTTTCCCGCATTCCATGTGTAAATAACACGAGAAGTAATTCTAATACTTCGACTTCACAGAAGTTTGGAGAGCGTAAATGTAGATGTAGATTTAGATGTAGATGTAGATGTATATGACGCAGATGATTCGTTCAGATCCTCTGTCGACTCACAGATTTAATGTCGAACGTGGAACTGAATTACCTAAAAAATTTAAAAAAGATTGTTAAACTTTTAGATTACAGTTCAAGCTCATCGAAGCATTGTAGAGGGTCCTTAGGCATACAAAAGGCAAGGGATATTAAAATTGGCCATTTAGGAACAGCTCCTGCTATTTGTTTCCATGCATTTAATGCATCTCTATTGGAAGATGTGATGCCAGGAACCAGTTCCCTCAGCCCTAATGTGTCAGGATATAGTTTTAAGCGTTTCCCATCTATTACTTCTTCAAGAGTTCTATATCAATCTATTTGTTCCAGAGCGGTCTAAAATGCTAGGAAAAGCTTTGAATGTTGATCACTAACAGTGTGCATATTTGCATTACAATCAGACATTATCAGTTAAGCTGGTGCAGGAGAGTGGAAAAAATAGGCCAGATATCTACTGTTCTGAACAAGATATCCTGAAAAATGTTTACCTCAGGAAGTGGCGCAACTGCAAGTCTTTCCAGCACCTATTGTCCCAGACCTATACACTGTGTTTTGGTCTAAAAGAAAGAATAACTTAAAGACCTGTTGCGTACCCAGCTATGCGTTAGTTGTTTGCAAAAAGGTAGTGCCGAATCGCGATTCATAGATGAACACAGCAGGCCATGCTTTCTGGTCAAGGCACTATACCAAACATAGCCCTTTCTGAGGTGGTATTAATGGCTGCCTACGCATGGAACGACAATTCCGTAGTCTGACTGCTACTACTCTCCGACCAAGGGTGCGGGATGATACAGAATGTGGCAAAGCGAACATTACATTTTCTAGGATGATAGGCACAAATTTGAATGGGTTACCATGCGTTTGATGTGCAATACTGCGATTATCCCATGTAGTGGACAGACTGGTATGCCTGCCCTCATGTTGCTATGGCTTCCAACACGAGGCCATTCCCACATCCGAATGTCCCATAAATCTGTATATTACACAATTCGATCAACATGAAAAATAGAGACCCCAGTGAGGCCAATTTCAAAATCTTTCAGGTGCTGATAATGCTGTCTCATTCGAGTACCCGGCATGTGCGTGTGTTTCACAGTGATCACTCAAGGCCTGACTCTATTTACTCCAATTATGTGCCGTACTAGGTCTGATTACAACACTAAACACGAACAGCAGAAATTCCTTCACCAGGGAAGACGAATGTAATGTTCCAGAATTTGAAACACGAACGGCTGCTAGCATGAGTTTCTTAGAAGTAGATACCTTAGGGGTTGCGAAGTAACTCAAATCGCTTGATACGGGTAAGTCTTCAGGTCCAGATTGTATACCGATTAGGTTCCTTTCAGATTACGCTGATACAATTGCTGCCTGCTTAGCAATCATATACAACCGCTCGCTCACCGATAGATCTGTACCTACAGATTGGAAAATTGCGCAGATCGCACCAGTGTTTAAGAAGGGTAGTAGGAGTAATCCATCGAACTACAGACCTGTATCATTGACGTCGATTTGCAGTAGGGTTTTGGAACATATACTGTATTCAAACATTATGAATCACCTCGAAGGGAACGATCTATTGATACGTAATCAGCATGGTTTCAGAAAACATCGATCTTGTGCAACGCAGCTAGCTCTTTATTCGCAAGAAGTAATGGCCGCTATCGACAGGGGATCTCAAGTGATTCCGTATTTCTAGATTTCCGGAAAGCTTTTGACACCGTTCCTCACAAACGACTTCTAATCAAGCTGCGGGCCTATGGGGTATCGTCTCAGTTGTGGGACTGGATTCGTGATTTCCTGTCAGGAAGGTCGCAGTTCGTAGTAATAGACGGCAAATCATTGAGTAAAACTGAAGTGATATCAGGTGTTCCACTGGGAAGCGTCCTGGGACCCCTGCTGTTCCTGATTTATATAAATGACCTGGGTGACAATCTGAGCAGCTCTCTTAGGTTGATCGCAGATGATGCTGTAATTTATCGTCTAGTAAGGTCATCCGAAGACCAGTATCAGTTGCAAAGCGATTTAGAAAAGATTGCTGTATGGTGTGGCAGGTGGTAGTTGACGCTAAATAACGTTGGAATTCGATTACTCGATAAATAGTACAATTCTCAAGGCTGTCAATTCAACTAAGTACCTGGTTGTTAAAATTACGAACAACTTCAGTTGGAAAGACCTCATATATAATATTGTAGGGAAGGCGAGCCAAAGGTTGCGTTTCATTGGCAGGACACTTAGAAGATGCAACAAGTCCACTAAAGAGACAGCTTACACTACACTAGTTCGTCCTCTGTTAGAATATCGCTGCGCGGTGTGGGATCCTTACCAGGTGGGATTGACGGAGGACATCGAAAGGGTGCAAAAAAGGGCAGCTCGTTTTGTATTATCACGTAATAGGGGAGAGAGTGTGGCAGATATGATACGCGAGTTGGGATGGAAGTCATTAAAGCAAAGACGGTTTTCGTCGCGGCGAGATCTATTTACGAAATTTCAGTCACCAACTTTCTCTTCCGAATGCGAAAATATTTTGTTGAACCCAACTTACATAGGTAGGAATGATCATCAAAATAAAATAAGAGAAATCAGAGCTCGAACAGAAAGGTTTAGGTGTTCGTTTTTCGCGCGCGCTGTTCGGGAGTGGAATGGTAGAGAGATAGTATGATTGTGGTTCGATGAACCCTCTGCCAAGCACTTAAATGTGAATTGCAGAGTTATCATGTAGATGTAGATGTAGATGTATTAATAGCTCATGGTATAGCAGAAAAATGATTTTTTCTCAGATATTTACGAGCTGTGGGGCACTGCCTGCACAAAGTATACGTAACTGAAAGGCCTCCATTACTTATTTGTAACACCATAAATGATGAATATATGACCTATATACTCGTACTCTTCATACAGTTGCCACCGATTAGGCATAGCTGCGTATCATTCGTAGAAATAACAGCTGAATAAAGAGGCGCTTATTAAAATTCTCGAGATAGGAGAAGCTGCATATTAAGCATGTTCTTTAGAACAGTGTTATACGCCAATATCTTTAAAGATTACAGACAAATCGAACAGAAGAAGGTAAATGACTGTCGTAGGGGAAGGCGATTCAGATAGGTCGAAGGACTGAATGCTAGCTAACATGGCGCGTGTTCGTCAGGGAGCCGATGACCCCGCAGATATGAAATGCTGTGACGTCACATCCGGCGCCACGCCGGAAGCGGAAGGCGGTGGCGCAGCGGCCATGAATGTTGACGACCGTGTCTGAGTCCTTGTCTGAATGGGCTACATGGGCCGATGTAGGTACCTGGCGGCGCGCAGCTGCTGCAGATGGAAATGGAAGCCGGCAGTGCGCCGTTAATAGACGCGCAACTCCACTGGGAAAGCAAACTAAGCTTTACCTCCAGGTTACAGATTCATTTCACATATATGTCAAACTTGACAAGCGTTCAGGATTTGAGAGCACTAGAGCTAATAGGTCGATGAGTGGTTTAAAAGTACTGTCCAACTTCCCCAAAATCTGCTGCTGGCACAATAACTATCAATCTAAATTACAATAAAGTAACACGTTCCAGATAGTTGGAACACGTTAATTTTCTAGATGGAAATTTCTGGGCACTGTGTTTGAAATTCCTCAAAACTATTGCAGTTTAGTGCATGATATTACCGATTTTCATGAACTTGAGTCCACAGATGCGACACATTGTTTAAATGAGTTCATTCCGCCTGCAACTTTCAGTGTTTTTGTTGTTCATTTCTAGACAACACATTTGCTAAAAATTTCTTAATAATAGTTCTACCGAGAACACTTCTGAATAAAAGTGAAGAAACCTTGTAGAAATACTACCAAATAGATATACGTTCGTAGACTTCCATAGTTAATCAGTTTGATTAAAATCATATTGGCTATGAGACCGCGTCATTATAACCCAAACACTTACAGAAGTCGAAAAGGTTTCTCTTCGGTGGTAAAAGGGGTAATGGACAGAATCATCAGAAAATTTGCATTCAGAAAGAAGCTGGAGAATATAATAATCCTCCAGGGAGAAGGAAAAGTGCTCTTGGTGTGTGACAAGGAGTTCAACTACCATCACTCACATCCAGCTGCGCCCTAAAGAAGGCAGTGAGAACTTGCAAAGCGAAAGTAAAAGATGAGTAGTCTACTTAGGGAAAAAGTCAGAAGGTAATACTTAGCTGTTGCAGATGGGTTTGAAGTATCTTGAGAAAACTCAAAAAAATCTACCACACGTCTCTTGGTAAAGATCACAACGCTAGCAGGCTCAGAATCACAGCAGCAAAGACTAAATTCGTGACAAACGACAAAAACGGGCAAAAATTGAAACGATGAAATACGTCATGACGTTCAAATACCTTGATGAGACAATACAAGAGACCAGATTTTCAAAAATGCCTCATATGGAGCAAGCCGGAGTGGCTGAGCGGTTCTAGGCGCTACAGTCTGTAACAGCGCGACCGCTACGGCCGCAGGTTCGAATCCTGCCTCGGGCATGGATGTGTGTGATGTCCTTAGGTTAGTTAGGTTTAACTAGTTCTAAGTTCTAGGGGACTGATGACTTCAGAAGTTAAGTCCACAGTGCTCCGAGCCATTCGAACCATTTTTGAACCTCATATGAAAGTTGATTCTTAAAAATGAAAACACCATTCAGACTGAGAAAAAATTCTAAAATAATGTGCGCATCTCCTGGAACAGCAAAATAATGCATTGTTGCTCCTGTCCAAACAGTACCTGTGCGAAAGTGAATTTGATTTTGAACGTGTCGGTCTCTTAAATCGCCATAGAAATGTATATTTCATGGTATCACAACGGCCACAAATTGAAAACCTACAAGGAACCCACTAAAACTAAAGTCAACATACATGCAACCTCATGCCACCCAAATAACCCAAAGATTTTGTTCCCTACAGATCAGTGTTGCAGCGAGCATTCACGACGCCTCTGAACGAGGAAGACAAGCAGCAGTAAGCAGATATTAAGCAGATGCAATAGTAACTATTACTATGAATCCGTGATAATCAAATTAATAGAGACATCAAAGAATGAATAACTTCAGGTTAATTATGGCATCATACTGTACACGACATAAACAAAAAAATCACGTAAAATTTGCTGAAATCATGTGGCCTGTAAACAACCTTCCCATGCACAATGATCTGTGTATAACAACTGCTTACGCAGAAATAAATTCTCAACATCTGGAATATGTAAAATTAATTGTTCAACTTGCTCAAAATGTTGCATAATTTTAGGAAAGGAGAGAAAAATCAGAAATAAAAAGTGTTTGAGAATATGGAACTCACAAACAAAGCAAACAGTTGAAGAAAAATGGAAATCGTACAAGATAAAAACAAAGCAGATATGTCCTTTGAGGTATGTAAAGAGAAAGGAACAACTGCCAAGGCAAGAACCAGAAAGGATCTCGAGGAAGCATAGGATAAGTTTGTAATTGAGATAGGGTATTATGTACATGGGAGGAAGTTAACTAGATATAAATGATTAATCACATAAATACATGAGAAAAACAGTACAATGTTAAACCAAACAGGGGAACAGCAAGGGATAAAACCTAATCAAATACAATCATACTAGTGGAAGAGACTTGGACAACCATTCAGTTGACTGGTGTTTCTCTGCTGCTCTGGCACCTGACGGCAGGCAACACCATGTAAGAGGCGTTTAAGGGGTTGCCCGCCCTAAAGTTCCATAGCAGCAGAGAAGCACCAGTCAACTGAATCGGTGCTCAACTCTGACAGATACATTTTTAAAGTGGTCAACATAGGTGTGAGGGTGGCACCTAGGTTGTTGCCAAACTGCAGGAAACTCTAAGAAGAGGAAACGTTTATCGTTTTATTTACGGATGTGTCAGTGTTGTAGCCACCATAATCACGCCACAGATGGGCGTGAAACAGAAGCGCTGAAAAAGCATGAACACCGATTGTTACCGAGCGGTTCTAGGCGCTTCAGTCTGGAACCGCGCGACCGCTACGGTCGCAGGTTCGAATCCTGCCTTGAGCATGGATGTGTGTGATGTCCTTAGGTTAGTTAGGTTTAAGTAGTTCTAAGTCCTAGGGGACTGATGACCTCAGATGTTAAGTCCCATAGCGCTCAGAGCCCTTTTTGAACCGATTGTTACTTCGGATCACATTTAAATTAAACAGTTTTGAACAGTCCCTAGAGTTCCTCCCTGTATACTAGAGCAAAAATTTCTGTCGCGCTTCACTCCAAAGGGTTCAATAGGCTTGGTCCCCACGATATCCTTACAATAGGACTGGGGGGGGGGGGGGGGGGTCAACAGTGTGGAACCTTATCAAGAACATCCTCCTGTTGCTCGTTGCACAGCGAACTGCGAACTGGTTTTCGACCGCAGAATCTGTAGGATCAACACCTCAAGGGAAGGTGTGGTTTCATTGAAGTCCTGAGGCTTTTTGTGTCGATAATGAGCGGCGGAATGTCTGAAGTGCTTTCCTCTGCCACCGTAATAAAACCGTGGGACTTCAATGCTGGAAGTCGTGGTTCTGCCATCCATCAAAGAGAAATCGAAAGAAGGGGTGCAATGTGAGTAAGAGGGGGGGGTGACGATCTTCCCATCGTATGACACGTCCACGATGGCGGTGGGCAGAAATGTTGTGAAACTTGGTGTAAATGTGCCATCTTTAACCCACGTTACAGAAAAACGTCTGATCTGTGACCTTTCCGGAGGTGTCGACACCTTGTTGTCTGAAGCATCGCAGAGTCCGACGGCGACGTCGCAGGGCGATCTATTTTGCACCGTTAAAGAGGGAGGTTGTAGGCAACTTTGAGCCAAATTTAAAAAAAAATGGTTCAACTGGCTCTGAGCACTATGGGACTTAACTTCTGAGATCATCAGTCCCCTGTAACTACTTAAACCTAACTAACCTAAGGACATCACACACATCCATGCCCGAGGAAGGATTCGAACCTGCGACCGTAGGGGTCGCGCGGTTCCAAACTGTAGCGCCTAGAACCGCTCGGCCACTCCGGCCGGCGCCAAATTTCAAACGTACGCGTAGCAATGGGAAAAAAACTGATCATTTAATTCCATTTCTCAGTGTATACTCTTCTTGAGAGGGGCGGGGGAGGGGAATGGGGGATAAAGGGTTGGTTCACGACAGGACAATTCCATAGCAGATTCCCTGTGCAGTGAATAGCATTGCTTTCTATAGCGTCGGAAGACAAGGTAATTACCTAACTGTGCCGGCTTGTTTTCCTTCACAATGAAACTAGCTTTATCTGCCACCGTTGATGGATATGAAGTATATCTCTCCGTGCTACGTTAGAAGTTGCTAGAGATTCCCACAAACTTGAGTCCGCGCCCGCATCTATCTGGACTTCAGTAACTCGGGTCTGATCATGCGCAAACGCGTCTCATTTCAAGTAGGAATGCAAAACGAGGAAAGCACCATCTTGTGAAATATTCAAATTCCTCCCATTGTATCTTATGTTACTGGATGGTCGCCATTACAATCCCAAAATCCACACGTTCATAGTTTTGTTGCAGTGGCCAGAGAAACAGTACGGTCTCGCTTTAAACTCTGAGCAAAGACCTCAAACCCTCTGAGCTACCGAAATACAGTATATTGCATTTCTTTTGTATATGCTCACAAGAAGTCCCAGTCACAGATTTATTTCTGTCCTTACGTGTGACGTAAAATTTCCAAAGTCGCTAGTGGCCATTCTGAAGTCACTTCATTTGACGTAACGAACCACTTATGTGCCGCGTCTTACTTTATTTCTGCCATCATACGCGAGAGAATACTTTTCATTTTTGTATTACTATCCCTGTGTACCAGTCGGACACAGAGGAAATTATTTCTTAGTTGTACCTGCCTGGCTCATACAAAACGGTAATGATTGTCCTTAAGGAAAACATAACTTTCATTTGGTATCCACATCTTTCGGTGCAGAGATCAATGCAAAGAAGGTTAGTAAACGAGACATTCTTTCACGTTATATACTGTCAAAAACTGACACTACGAGACGATGGCTACCTGTCGAATACAGGTAAGTGCTTTCTGAAATGAAGACAGACGTTATCGGTTTAGTAATTTCAGTTCTTCAGCCGCCACACACTGTGTACAGCAAACAATACTTCCAAAAAAAAAGTTATAGTATTACAAATCCTTAATTTCTGGAAAATATGAAACATGAAATGATTACATGGAAATAAGAGCAGGAATTCAACTGGCAAGAAATAAATAATAACATGAAGTAATGGTAAAATCCAGAGCTCTCAGAGCATCATGTACCCGTACGTAACAATGGACCATTCTTATTTATTTGGATATTTTGTTCTTGAATTATACATTTACGTTCGCTAGAATAGAATATTTTGTTGTCAGTTTGCGTATTGTGCTACACATCCAGTTGTTTCAACATCTTTACAGATAAATAAGTTGTAAGTATTACCCATACAGTAAACTACTCTCCGCACCGCATGATTTCATTTGCCAAAATATTGCTTAGAAGCCTTGAATTCTTTAAGAAATATCAGAGATATATGCTTTATGTCGAATAATCTCAATACTAGTTTCGTACATCGAGATTGCGATAGAACGGTACAATAGGCTGTGTGTGTGTGTGTGTGTGTGTGTGTGTGTGTGTGTGTGTGTGTGTGTGTGTTTCACTTTATAGTCACCGGAAAGGCGTCGAGAATGCAGAACGAAACTCACCGTTTAATTTTAAACATTAGGTTACTGATACTAATATCCGTGTCAGGTGTCAGTCAAAATCACAAGCAAGATATCGCACGTTAAGTATCTTTGAAAGAGAGACTTGATTAAAAGTAACGAGAGTAAGTACAGTTGACTGTAAACCAGACATTCATTATTACTAAGTCATAGGCAGCGTCATAACAACCTTAGTGACGCGTTGCACTAGCCTGTTACAGATTATGTAACCTCAGGTAGTACCTTCGTACATAAATTTCCTTTACAGAGGTGTTCCTCAGAACACTTTTTTATAGCGACGAACGAGGTCGCCAGCGCGTTACGTTGTTTGCGGCGGCGAAAGCCCAGACCTCATCCTTACGTAATGTCTCCGCTGTCTGCACGCCGCGAAACTGATCCGCAGGGCAGGAGCTTCCGGAATACAATCACCGTTTCGTATCTCCCACCTGAGATTGCTTGCGAACAGAAAGGTACTACGGAAGACAACACAGATTACGTTTCTTCTCTTTATCGTAACAAGCACTTACGTAAACAGTACCGACATATTTAGACACGACGTCTTCTCGCTTGGCAGTCTCATTTACTTCGGTCTCAGAGAAGAAGAGTCCTCACGTAATTCTTTTATGTCTTTATGAATCTTGTTTTCCATTCAGCTGTCCTCTTTTTTTCTGTAATGCGCAAATTTCTTTTGAAATGTCGTGTTGAATTACTACATAGCATTCTAGATTATTTCTTCCCCTATTTCATCAGCTTAGAGTTTTCTAACTTCGCAAGAACTGCTTTTTTTGTCTGCGTCTTCTTGGGGAGGCCAACGGTTTTCACGTTCATGTCTGTTACTCGCTGCCATCTTTGTTCAGAACGTCGACGCCAATACTTCCCATGTTGCCGCAGTCTTGTCACGGAGAAGGTACAGCACACAGCACTTGCCTGTACCAGTGAAGCTCATCTTGCCTCATTTTCTCTATCATGGAAACATACAGAGACCATAATAATATTATCTTGGAATCTACCATACAGAGACCAGACACAGCACTTGCCCGTACCAATGAAGCTCATCTTGCCTCATTTTCTCAAAAATGGCTCTGAGCACTATGGGACTTAACATCTGAGGTCATCAGTCCCCTAGAACTTAGAACTACTTAAACCTAACTAACCTAAGGACACCACACACATCCATGCCCGAGGCAGGATTCGAACCTGCGACCGGTGCGGTCGCGCGGCTCCAGACTGAAGCGCCTAGAACCGCTCGGCCACATTGGCCGGCTCATTTTCTCTATCATGGAAACATACAGAGACCATAATAATATTATCTTGGAATCTTCCATACAGAGACCAGACACAGCACTTGCCCGTACCAATGAAGCTCATCTTGCCTCATTTTCTCTATCATGGAAACATACAGAGGCCATAATAATATTATTTGGAACTCTTCCATAAAGAGCTTCTGATAATGCTTAGCTTTGCGAGACGGGGAGCTCGGATGGAATACACACGGCATAAGGACCGATGACCCGAATATGACTTGAATGCCGTTTTCCACTCTCATTTAGGCAGATGTTGGGTTAGTTTCCAATCTTCGCCTCAGAAAATACGATATGTAAGCAGTTAATATACGTAAATACAAACATTATGATCTGTACCGTATCTGGCGCATGGGGTAATGTACCTTTTCTGGAATGTAGCTACTGGATATATAGCATGTGAAAGTCCATCTCCTACAACACTTTCCCGAGTTCTTGGATCACCATGGCACTGCGCATCGCATTTATCTCGTCGATTTTAATCATCTGTCTATGTTCCGTTGCCGTTAGGATGGGAGTTGATTGCAGGTGCTTAGAGATAGCAAACGCTACAGGCTGCATCCCCTTCGCAGACGATCTTCTCCTTACAGTGTCTGCCAGCACAAGGGCTAAATTAGTGAAAACAGAAGTTGGAACATAGAAAACAAACTGACAACAGCAGCACGCAGAATTGCTTATGTGCCACTAAAAGGAACATTACCAAGCTTGAGAAACCTCACAATCCGAATAAATGACCATCCTATGAAAAGAAAAGAAGTATATGGGTACATTGCTGCAAACGTAGACGACAAACAAAACTTTCATAAAAAATGTTCAAATGTGTGTGAAATCTTATGGGACTTAACTGCTAAGGTCATCAGTCCCTAAGCTTACACACTACTTAACCTAAATTATCCCAGGGACAAACACACACACCCATGCCTGAGGGAGGACTCGAACCTCCGCCGGGACCAGCCGCACAGTCCATGACTGCAGCAAAACTTTCATACACATATATAAATCATCGGCTAGAGAAGTATTAAAACCCTGAACAAAGAAGTAACAAATGGTCAAAGAAATTTTCAGCTGCCACTAAGTGCAAAACGAACGCACCAAAATGAAATCTCACTCGCTATTGCTCTCATAGAGCCAGAAAAGTAAGGACAGCACAGGCTGTACGGCGAGCACAGAGGAGCGTGCTCCTTTGAGGTAAGAAAGAGAGGTGCTCAAAACTGGTTCGGAAAGAGCGAATATGACAAGGTAAAGGAAATACTGGGCGCAAGAACTACATGGAATTAGCAAATCAAGGCAAACGTTAATAGGGGATGGCAAGAAATCTGGGACAGGGAAGAAACAAGAACGATAACTTAACAGTTCCTTCCTAAAATAAAAGATAACTGAAGAATATGAGCACAAGAGGCACATAGAATAAGCAAATAAAGGCAGACATTAATAGAGAATGGCAAGAGATTTGGGACAGGGAAGAAATAAGAACGAAAACTTACCAATTCCTTTGTAAAATAAAAGAAAGCTCAAGAAAGTCATACATCTTCCGACCGAGGGAAATGGTCCATATCCCACCAGCTTACTGTAAACGGAAGGAAGTTTCACAGACTTGTGAATGTGGAACAATCGGCACCTCGAACCACATCATCTGGGAAAGTGCCGCTAGACAAGATCTTGCAGACCAGGGTAGGAATGAGGAGCTGTGGTACAGTCTGGACTCGCTGCCAGGCAAAATACGAGTATCAGCTTATGAACTGTGAGCCTACGTGGCTGAGAGAAAACCAAGAAGAGGCCGTACATCATAATAATGAGACGCCCCACGGCAGAACATCCACCTACAGCGTCCTTCCACAAGCAGCGAGATGAGCCTCAAGGAGCACCAGGAAGGATTTCCTGAGACCCTGACAGCCGTCTGCCAGTCTATACGCCTTGTGTGGCACCTGTGAATCCTGAGTTGTGTCTCAGCTTGATTCTAGTACCAAGTACAGCAGTGTAGTGTAAGTGTACTGTAGTATAGTACTGTGTAGTGTTGTACAGTAGCGTACTCTAGAATCTAGAATTATAAATTCAAATTTGTGATGAAACACTGTAGGGTAGTTTGTAGTTTAATAAAATAGTAGCATTTGGCTTCTGCATTCCAGATGAATATATATATATATATATATATATATATATATATATATATATATATATATATATATATAACGGCAATCACGAAAGTTGCAAAGAAAACTGTAGGAAAGGAAGGCTAGTGCGAAGAAACACCATGGATAACACAACAAATGTTTCGGTTGATCGACGAAGAGAGGAAGTACAAAAATGTTTAGGGAAATTCAGGAACACAGAAATTCAAGTCACTTGGGAATGAAATAAATAGAAAGCACAGGGAAGATAAGGCAAAATGGCTGCATGAAAAATATGAAGAGATCGAAAAAGAAATGATATGCGGAAGGACGGACTCAGTATACAGAAAAGTCAAAAAAACGTTCGATGAAATTAAAAGCAAGAGCGGTAACATTAAGAATGCAATCGGAATTTCACTGTTAAAGCCAGAGAAGTGGGCGAATAGGTGGAAAGAGTACATTGGAGACCTCTACGAGATGGAAGACTTTTCTAGTGACCTTATAGAAGAAGAAACAGGAGTTCACATGGATGTATTAGGTGATTATAAGTTTGGCTTTAGGAAAGGTAAAGGCACCATAGAAGCATTTCTGGCGTTACGGTTGGTAACAGAAGAGAGTCAAAGAAAGATCAAGACACGTTCATTGATTCTGTCGACCTGGAAAAGCGTTCGACAATGTAAAATGGTGCTAAAGAAGAAAAATAAGGGTAAGGAATTGCGAAAGACGTCTAAGATATAATGTGTACAAGAATCAAGAGGGAACAATAAGACTGAAAGACTAAGAACGAAGTGTTCAGATTAAAAACGGTGTAAGACAGGGATGTAGTCTTTCGTCCCTACTGTACAATTTATGCATGTAAAAAGCAATGACGGAAATAAAAAAAGGTTCAGGAATAGTATTAAAATTGAAGGTGAATCGCTAACATTTCTATCCTCAGTGAAATAGAAGAAGCGTTACAGGATATGTTGAATGGAATAAATAGTCTGATGAGTAGAGAATGTGGATTGAGAGTGAATCGGATAAAGAAGAAAGTTATGATAAGTAGGAGACACGAGAACAGCGAGAAACTTAACAACTGAATTTTGGATCACGAAGTATACGAAGTTAAGGAATTCTGCCTCCCAGGCAGCAAAATAACTCATGACACACGGAGAAGAAGGACATAAAAAGCAGACTAGCCCTCGCAGAAAGGGCATCCCCAGCCAAGAGAATTCTGTTGGTATCATATATAGATATTAAATTGAGGAAGAAATATTCTGGCAATGTACGTTTGGGGCACGGCATTGTATGGTAGTGAGACATGGACTGCGGGAAATCCTTAACAGAAGATTTGGTGCCGCAGAAGGATGCTGGAAAATCAGGTGAACGATTAAGGTAAGGAATGAAGAGGTTCTCCACAGAATAGCGAGGTAAGTAACATATGGAAAACACTGACAAGCGGAAGAGATACGATAACAGGGCATGTGCTAAGTCATCAGGGAATAACTTTCGTGGTACCAGAGGGAGTCGCTGAGGGTAAAACCTGTGGAGGAAGACAGAGGACGTCGGTTGCACTTGCCAGTCTAAGATGAAAAGGTTGGCACAGAAGAGGAGTTTTTGGCTGGCCGCATCAGACCGGTAAGAAGACTGATGACTGGAAAAAAAAAATAAAAACAGCATAACAGCGAAAAGAAACAGAGCGAAAATCAGAGACAAACCGAAACGAGTTATAGGAAATTCGAGATGGCTGGTTCGGTCAATTAAATAGGTAACAATTTAATAAATTGTTCTAATGCAGCCAAGTGCCATGAATTTCCTGAAACATACATTCGCTAATGATAGTCGCCTGAAGGAAACATTCCAAACGAGTTAAGTTGGACAGACCGAATGGTTGTTACGAAACATGATTAAAAGATCGTGAGTTGAATTTAGATTACTCGACAACACAAATAACCACCTGAATAACTACACAGTGAAAGAAGAATGTAGGCTGTTGTGTGACTGGTCCTCTCGTACGTTTCAGATGATCCGACAACGTGATATTTGTCTACTTGACCTAACCAAACTATCAGAAAGTTCCCCAATATTGCTACCGTCGCGCTGCGGTCTTACCAAACACTCGCGCCATGTTCGTGGTGGTAGGGCTGATGTACACCATACCTCCACGACTCATCAGCGTAATTCGATAAATCGCAGAACTCCAGATCCAGCGCAGCTGCAGGGTCGGCTCCAGACCAATCGTAGAATAACAGTGTATTAACAAATAAATCTGAACCAAGAGTATCCTCTCGAATTTTCCTTAACTTCTCTACTAAACTTCGTTCAGACACTCTCTCCTTGCCACTACGGCCGGTCGCAGGGTACGTTGCGAACGCACCTTGTGAGGTAACGGGCGAGTTTTGGCACCCTGGAAATATTCTAAGTTCGGAGTTGGCGTGGCCGCACTGGGGCCTCTCGGTGGGCCGCGGCTCTTCAGTGGCCACGTGGTGCCGAACGTTATCTAGGGTCCATGGACCGCATGGCTGGGAATTCCATGGTGACGCTGTGTCGATGAAGGGGACATGCTGGGAGTGCCAAAGATGGTGGACTTTGTGAAACCTTAATGGCAGACATTTCACAGTTCATATGGAAATTAATAGTATCTAGATGAATCATCATACCTCAAAAAGAAACATGTACATAACCATTATTTACACAACGATTCTGTTGGTGTAATCAGATTTTCAATATCTCTATTAGTTCAAGGTTTAGTATCTGATGATAAATTATACAAGTAACACCCAGCAACGAATTTCCAAAATCTAAACGGTTCATCCGATTTTGTTGATCGACATGTCTTTAGAAAGCTATTAGTGTAAACCTAAATTGGTATGAATTACAAGCATGTAACTTGAATAGTGCTTGAGTTATTAGAGGTTAAAGTGGCCAATTACTGCTAATCGCGTCAGGCCATAAGTAGTCCACAATGACACGAAGGAACGGTAGCAGCATGCTTACAAACATAGTTATTCGTATATGTCTTTGTTTATATCCGATATATACTATTCATGATGAAATCCGTTAAATATTTACTGTGTTTTAGAAAACACAGAGACATTAGGATACTGGCCTATCTTTTGCTCTATTCCTTTGATATAAGTTTATTTAATTTGTTTATGTATCTAATAATGTGTGTTAGAGCGTCTTTATGGTCCAGCCGTAGGAATATTAATTTAATTTCAAGTTATTTAAATGTACACTCCTGGAAATGGAAAAAAGAACACATTGACACCGGTGTGTCAGACCCACCATACTTGCTCCGGACACTGCGAGAGGGCTGTACAAGCAATGATCACACGCACGGCACAGCGGACACACCAGGAACCGCGGTGTTGGCCGTCGAATGGCGCTAGCTGCGCAGCATTTGTGCACCGCCGCCGTCAGTGTCAGCCAGTTTGCCGTGGCATACGGAGCTCCATCGTAGTCTTTAACACTGGTAGCATGCCGCGACAGCGTGGACGTGAACCGTATGTGCAGTTGACGGACTTTGAGCGAGGGCGTATAGTGGGCATGCGGGAGGCCGGGTGGACGTACCGCCGAATTGCTCAACACGTGGGGCGTGAGGTCTCCACAGTACATCGATGTTGTCGCCAGTGGTCGGCGGAAGGTGCACGTGCCCGTCGACCAGGTACCGGACCGCAGCGACGCACGGATGCACGCCAAGACCGTAGGATCCTACGCAGTGCCGTAGGGGACCGCACCGCCACTTCCCAGCAAATTAGGGACACTGTTGCTCCTGGGGTATCGGCGAGGACCATTCGCAACCGTCTCCATGAAGCTGGGCTACGGTGCCGCACACCGTTAGGCCGTCTTCCGCTCACGCCCCAACATCGTGCAGCCCGCCTCCAGTGGTGTCGCGACAGGCGTGGATGGAGGGACGAATGGAGACGTGTCGTCTTCAGCGATGAGAGTTGCTTCTGCCTTGGTGCCAATGATGGTCGTATGCGTGTTTGGCGCCGTGCAGGTGAGCGCCACAATCAGGACTGCATACGACCGAGGCACACAGGGCCAACACCCGGCATCATGGTGTGGGGAGCGATTTCCTACACTGGCCGTACACCACTGGTGATCGTCGAGGGGACACTGAATAGTGCACGGTACATCCAAACCGTCATCGAACGCATCGTTCTACCATTCCTAGACCGGCAATGGAACTTGCTGTTCCAACAGGACAATGCACGTCCGCATGTATCCCGTGCCACCCAACGTGCTCTAGAAGGTGTAAGTCAACTACCCTGGCCATCAAGATCTCCGGATCTGTCCCCCATTGAGCATGTTTGGGACTGGATGAAGCGTCGTCTCACGCGGTCTGCACGTCCAGCACGAACGCTGGTCCAACTGAGGCGCCAGGTGGAAATGGCATGGCAAGCCGTTCCACAGGACTACATCCAGCATCTCTACGATCGTCTCCATGGGAGAATAGCAGCCTGCATTGCTGCGAAAGGTGGATATACACTGTACTAGTGCCGACATTGTGTATGCTCTGTTGCCTGTGTCTATGTGCCTGTGGTTCTGTCAGTGTGATCATGTGATGTATCTGACCCCAGGAATGTGTCAATAAAGTTTCCCCTTCCTGGGACAATGAATTCATGGTGTTCTTATTTCAATTTCCAGGAGTGTAAATCGAATATTTCAAATGTGATTCAAAATGTTTTGGGGTGTGCATTGGCTTGGAGAGATGGCAGGAGCACTGTCGCCAATCACAGCCATCATTACTAAGGGAGGCGACTACTGAAGTGAATGGTTGGGGAGTTCCGGACGGGGCGGCGTGAGGGACAGTCACGCAGGACGGCACAGGACACGGGAGGTACTGTACAGAGTGTCCGGGACAGTATGGCGTGATGGACGCACAGTCGTGAGAGGCACTTGGAGAATGTGGAGCGGTTTACGCGTGCTCGCGGCAGATATAAATACTTTGGAGTGCCGACTTGTGCACTTGTGAGATTTCCGTAGCTTCTACAGTGAAGACGCAGTTTGTGTTGAGAAGTGAATATCTCACGAGCTATGTTGTTGTTAATAACTAATTATGTGCAGTAGGAATCTATTGTTTCCCTGTTATTAAACTGATATTCAATTTAATTGTTGGGCCATCCACACAAATAATTGTTTTGTAGAAATATACGGCATTCTCAAGGGTACTTCTACTATCGCACTAATCATTTAAAGTCGTTGAGATAGTACCTGCAGATTTTATTTAATTGCAATCTTTCAGTTAGAAATTTCTACGTTACATTCACAATTGCCGAGTGATAGGAACCTTTGACCATTCGATTCATGTGTATATTCATATTGCGTACTATAGACTCAGCAGTATTTGGCTTGTAATGCGGCAACTACGTACCCCAGCCCCTAGACAACGAAACCAGCCGAAACTTTTAATATTTCAACTCTGAGTCGGAGGGTGTAGTTGAGGGCCATACACCCATTCCACATCATTTCATTATTTCGATAGCCCACAACCTAGAATGACAGAAGTATAATAGTAACTTTTGCTCCCATCAAGTTTTTAAAATGTGAGCTGTCCAATCCATAGGCTAGTGGAAGTGGAACGAGCTCTTAAACTTCGTTGTCACGTGCTATGGAATTTCCCAAGTGCAGCAAAATAGGTGAGTAAGGAGTGAAGGAAAATTTTTGTCGTGGTTCCCAAGAATGTTCTGAATGTTACTGCCGTAATTTCCAGAAACTGACTTCCCAGTCCAGCAGAAACAGTTCCTGCCTAACGGAACGTCCTACCATAGAGCTGTGTTACCCAGAGGCCGGCCAGTGTGGCCGAGCGATTCTAGGCGCTTCAGTCTGGAACCGAGCGACCTCTACGGTCGCAGATTCGAATCCTGTTTCGGGCATGGATGCGTGTGATGTCCTTAGGTTAGTAAGGTTTAAGTAGTTCTAAGTTCTAGGGGACTGATGACCTCAGAAATTGAGTCCCATAGTGCTGAGAGCCATTTGAACCATTGTTACCCAGAGGCAGTGCATACACTTGTGGTCTTTGAGCCGGCTGATTATTGTCGGTGTTGACCATCACAAAGAGTAGCTTCCAATGTTGGCATAGCCCTGGGCACTCACAGGCTTCCCAAGACGCTTGCGCGTAGAACCCCATCACGCATTTGTCTCCCCAAAGCAGAGTTAAGATATAAATAACAAATAGGTAATGACTGCAGTAAGTCTGATCGTATAATGAGAAAGAAAAGTAAGGTTACTCTAAATTCCCCATACGATCATCCTGGTGTCATTGAAGTTGATATTTAGAATGCATTAGAATCTCTCTGATGACCTCGTGAATAAAAAGTGAAATGAGAGATGGCTGGCGAGAATGGCCTGCTGCCTCTCAGCACTAACTCATTCCCACCTCAGTCAGGTGCTGGATGGTGAGCGTCGAACCCACGGACCTTTGTAACGAAGCATTGTTGTGAAGACGCTTGCACCTGCTACGCCCAGCTCAGCTGGAAGGCAGGCCGACCTTGGGACCCTAGCATTCCTCGCTGGGCGGCTGAGCTGCGTCACGAGCTGGCACAGTGGACTGGAATGGCTACGCTGAGCGCTGGACGTGCTGGCAGCCTGCCCCAGCCATGGCGAGTGACTGAAGCACAGGCATCCGGAATGAGTATCCCAGCCAGGCGGTATGGCTGGTGGCGTCTGTCGCCAGTCGCCCGGTGGCTTTCACTACCTTCGACCCATCAGTGCTGCGGCCAGACCCCCAGAATGGCTGTTGAGCAATGGCAGCCTCAATGCGGTAGCCCACACTACGTCAGATACCGACTCGATATCTCACTGGTTCGACACTCTGACCGGACAGCCAGTTTATACGCCAAAGTGGATTTGTTGTGGAGTGGCCGCCGCCAGTGTCATGTACAACGTATGCCAAAGCACCCCTGTGTACAGTAACTCGTTGGTCGCCGACAGGGAAGGCAGTCTGCCGACGTAATGCTGTGCAAGCATATTATGGCAAGTGGCTCTCTTTCAATGACAAGCGCTTGCCTGTAGCTCACGCCTTACAGAAGTAAATGGCGATTATTCGCAAAAGTGAAGCAGGCTTTTAAGAAACTTGTTACGAATCAGCAGTAATGTGACCCCCTGTCAAAAGGCTGAATAATCGCGTTTTACAACGCCGACCTTGCGAGACGTGAAGGAAGAGAGTAGTGAGGTTCTGGAAAGTACCTCTTTCAGAACACTGCTGTGCGGTGTGGGATCCTTACCAAATAGGACTGACGGAGAACATCGAAAAAGTTCAAAGAAAGGCAGCACGTTCTGTATTATCGCGAAATATGGGAGAGAGTGTCACAGAAATGATACAGGATTTGGGCTGGAAGTCATTAAAAGAAAGGCCTTTTTCGTTGCGGCGGAATCTTCTCACGAAATTCCAACCACCAACTTTCTCCTCCGAATGCCAAAATATTTTGTTGACACCGATCTAAATAGGGAGGAACGATCACCACGAAAAAAAAAAGGGAGATCAGAGCTCGTACGGAAAGTTATAGGTGATCATTCTTTCCGCGCGCTATACGAGATTGAAATAATTGAGAATTGTGAAGGTGATTTGCAGAACCAAGCTTACTCCACAGCCGTGGCAAACTGCGCTATCTTTCTCTGCTGAGGATCCATGATGTCAACAGCGCGATCAAAATGGCCCGACGTATCCTCAATTGGGTTTAAATCCGGAGAGTTTGGTGGCCAAGGGAGCACGGTAAAATCATCCTGGTGCTCTTCGAACCACGCACGTATACTGCGAGCAGTCTGACACGTTGCTTTGTCCTGCTGGTTGATGCCGTGCCGAGGAAAAAAAAACTGTATGCAGGGTGGCCATCATCGCTAGGATATATGCATATTTGTGTTGATCCATTATGCCCTTCAGAATGACAGTATCACCCATGGAATGCCACGAAAAAAATTTCTCAGACGATAAAGCAAGTATGGTGCCTGCTTGCAGACGTTTCATGCCGTACACGCCAATTGCCATGTCTGATGGAGTATAAAATTTCATTCATCTGAAAATATCAACTGTTGCCGCTCAGTGGACGTCCACTTGCAAATTCTGGTCTTTGTCGCCGACGAACAGTCAGCACGAGTACTGCCAAATAGCCGCCGCAGTAGGTGCCTGGTTCATGCAAAGTCCGCTGAACGGTCTTCGAGACTGCTGTTGGTAGCCCTTGGTTCAACTGTGCGGTCAGTTGCTCAACAGTTACTCGTCTATTCGCCCGTGCACATCCCGCAGCTGCCGCTCGCCCCTGTCATTTTTATATCCTGTGGTGCACCGCAATTGCCTAAGCCAAACGGTTTAGTCATCGGTCAACGGTTTTGGATAGCGCCATTTTGCCAAGCACGGTATACTTTAACCACAGTGGCATTCGAACAGTTTACAAATTTAGCCGTTTAGGACATGCTTCCACCCTTGCATCACGACAAACACTGCACTGTTTTCCACATCCCCCTGACACGCTTTATGTGTCCTGCACTGCTGATGCTGCCACCTTTTGTCTGCCTTGTTGATGCACGCTGATGTTAAACTAGGTGGTGGCCACATTAATGTGACTGGACTATGTATAATCTAAACGGAAAAGAAAAGGAATAAGTACAAATGGAAACAATATGTAGACCTTGTAGGTGGAGAAGACTCCTAGTAAAGGCTCTAAGTTATAAATGCAATAGAAGAATAAATGTAGGAAGGCCTTATAAGAAATTGAGTACTATAACAGGCAATTTGTCTAATACATAAAGTAGAAAAGGAGGTTTTTACAATATTTATCAAACACAATTTTTCGTAGACACACAGTAAATACCAGGCACCACGGCAATTAAAATATTTGTCCAAATTACAGCATGTCACCGTATAACCGTGAGGATTGTTTTAACAAAATTACAATTTGTATTCAACCATAATTATTCTACACTGTCCAGTCATACTAATGTGACCACCGCCTATGTTCTACGTCAACGTGAAAGAACCACTCACAGGTGACAGTTGCAGCATTAAGAGTGGAGGGTATTGAAAGAAAGTCGAGGGGCCACGAAAAACAGTGCAGACGTTGTCGTAATGCGGAAACTGACTAGTTTATCTAACGTCGATAAGGGCATTATCATTGGCTTTAGAGTCAAGAGCGGAACCATTTTCGATATGGCTAAGTTTGTAAACTGTTCGCGTGCCGCCACATTAAAAAGTACGCCATGGATGGCAAAGTGGCACTATACAAAAGCAGGACGGAGGCAACTGTCGTGCACCGCAGGTCATTGATGACAGGTGTGAATAACGGCTGCACAGATGTTTACGGGCGAATAGACGTGCAACTGTTGAGCATCTGACTGCCTAGATCAAACAACGGTTAACCGACAGTGTCTCGTCAAGGCCCGTTCAGCGATCGTTGCTGCGTATGGGCCTCCTCGTGATCGCATGCTGATCGCGTCGACGACGAAGGCTGGAATTTACACTTCAGTACCGCAAGTGGACGTCCACTTAGTGACGACAGGTATCCTTTTCAGATGAATCACGTTTTACGCTCCATTGGACAGACGGCCATGGCCTGTACGTCGTGAAACGTCTGAAAACAAACAGTCTGCAACAATAGAAGAGGAGGGACAGTTATAGCCTGGGGAACGCACTGCCATCTCGTCGTTCTAGAAGGCCCATAGTTCAACACAAATATGTATCTATCCCACACACAGGTTTTTTCCCTCGGTACAGTGGCATCTACCAGCAGCACAATGCAACGTGCCACACAGCTCGCAGTGTACGTGCGCGCACCAGAGTGAGTTTACCGTACTTCGTTGTCCAATAAACTCCCCGGACTTACACTCAGTCGAGAATCTGTGGGACCACCTCAAAAAATGGTTCAAATGGTTCTGAGCACTACGGGACTTAACATCTATGGTCATCAGTCCCCTAGAACTTAGAACTACTTAAACCTAACTAACCTATGGACATCACACAACACCCAGCCATCACGAGGCAGAGAAAATCCCTGACCCCGCCGGGAATCGAACCTGGGAACCCGGGCGTTGGAAGCGAGAACGCTACCGCACGACCACGAGATGCGGGCGAGACCACCTCGATCGGGCTGTTGGTGCCATGAATCTTCAACCGAGAACCTAGCGTAGCTGGTCATGCCACTGGAGTCACCATGGCTTCACTCCCCTGCCGGTGCCTTCGAGA
The DNA here is from genome assembly GCF_023864345.2 of Schistocerca serialis cubense. Lineage (NCBI taxonomy): Eukaryota > Metazoa > Arthropoda > Insecta > Orthoptera > Acrididae > Schistocerca > Schistocerca serialis. The sequence goes on along the minus strand of NC_064639.1, from coordinate 485,557,627 downwards.
ACCCCACTGACTGTCTTCTTGCACGTCTCCAAGCGGTACGCGCTGCAAGAGGTCGTTATTCAGGTACTTTATAGGTGTCACACTGAAGTGACTGGACAGTGTAATGACACAACTATCTCCAAACCCCGTTGGAAGAAGCTTTGCTAGTAAGTACACTCTAACTGGTGACAACACCTGGTACGGGTTGTACAAAACTGTCATGGTGGGCTTTCTAGTCGACCGCCAGGTAAACCTGGTGTCCGTCATCCAGACAATGCTAGCACGCCGGCCTGGCAGTTGCTGTGCCGTCCAGCTCGGGGGCAAGACTCTTCTATCAATGGGATGTTATAATTAGCACGATTTAAATCTAGTGTTGCAAAAAATTTTGCCCATCCGTATCACGAGAAACGAGAATGGAGGTCCGGTAGTGGAACGGACTGGAGAATTATTTACATTTTCAGATTTCTATAATTAAGTAATGGCCGAACTTCACCTAACCCGTTCCGCATATACAGGGTGTAAATTTTAAGTCGACAAACCAGAATAACTTGAAAAATAAGCCTAACACGAAAAAGTGTGTAGAATCCAAAGTTGATTATTTTCGAGGGGGACATCTGCTGGTGCTGAAATTAGCCCTCTACCACCGCCCCCTGGGAATGGGGGGGGGGGGGGGGGAACTTTAGAATTTCAAATTTTTATTGCAGAATCAGACTCTACATAAAAAACTAAAAAACTAAAATTCTCCCTCTCTCCCCATAAGGTGGGGTTTGAGAGAGAAGAATGAGAGTTTTACAAATTCTGACCCAAATATTAATTTTTTCCGCAGATTAGGATAAGTTTTGTTTGTTTCGTGGTCATGAAGCCGCACAACTTTTAATTATCAAACAAATCATCTGACTAGCTAACTAACTAACCAGACATCCTACTTACTAACGAGTGAACTCATTAACTAAAAAGCTAACTGACTCACGAACCTTCAACATTTGTAAAGCTCTAATTCTTCTCTCTCAAACCCCACCCTATGGGGAGAGATAGAGAGTTTTAGTTTTAGCGAATCAAAATTTACGAAGTAATAACTATATTTTATTTATCCATAACCATTTTCACGTAAAAATGAGAACATGGATTTTCTTGAATTACAGCGCCAACTACCAAGAATCAAAACAAAAGTTTACGACAAAATGTACGTAGTTTTTTATCTAGAATCTGGTTTTGCAATAAAAAATGGGGGTTCTCATTTGAAATTTTAAAGCTGTATCCCGCCTCACCCCCAGGGGGCTGGGGTGGCGGGCTAATTTTAGCACCACCAGATGTCCCCCACCGAAAGTAATCAACTTTGGATTCTACACATTTTTTCGTGTGAAGCTTATTTTTCGAGTTATTCTGGTTCGTCAACTTAAAATTTACACCCTTTATATATGGTTTAACTATTCCCTCTTATATCTTCTGATCAGTAACCGACTTAAGCTGTCTTATCCTGGGTACGAGAACAGGTATGACTCACAATGACTATTTGTGGCCTCTGTATTGTGCTTGTGCCGTGAGTCCGTGGCACAGTTGAAGATCCACCCCTTTCGGCATCGGGTACAAAGGCTTGAGCAGTTTTAGCGCATTGCTGAGACTGTAGAAATTACAGCACAGACTAATTTACACATTCTATACTCTGTTCTTCCCTGCGTTGCTCACGTATTTCCAATTCCTTAATATCATTGTATACGGCACGCAACTCAGATCTTGATGACGCGACCCCAGACGGCACCTGGAGGGGACTATGACGTATGGACCCTCTTTAGCGACTGAACTGGTTAGCACGAATCACTTCGCTCGGTGCGCGTCATGATCAACGGAGATGCCCTTGCCACCGCCACCCCTGCCTACAAATGAGCGACTGCAGCCAGTGGTCTGCGTAACAGCGAAACTGCCAGACGTGGAAGACGATTTCGAAGACGATTGGCGGATGCTCGCTGACAACACACAGATAGGTTCAAATGGCTCTGAGCACTATGGGTCTTAACTTCTGAGGTCATCAGTCCCCTAGAACGTAGAACTACTTAAACCTAACTAACCTAAGAACATCACACACATCCATGCCCGAGACATGATTCGAACCTGCGACCGTAGCAGCAGCGCGGTTTCGGACTGAAGCGCCTAGAACCGCTCGGCCACCCCGGCCGGCCCAACACACAGATAGCGTCAAGATTATTCTATAAGGATAGCGGCGACAGATGCACGAAGGAGAGGCTAGCCAATGTCGTCCTGGTGCCAGAGAGGTCTGTTTCTATAGCACAGTGAGTGTGGTTTGTGCCCTACCAGTATATAGGACTCCCCAAGGAAAATATCATGCTTTGAGTGTCTGACAACAAACATTTAGTGTTGTTTAGGGTTTCTCTTGCAGTTTCACCAGTATTTGGCTGAAGCCTATGCTTGAAATGTTTCCAGTCTTGGCCCGAAAGCCAATGATCATGGCCGGCCGTTATGACCGAGCGGTTCTAGGCGCTTCAGTACGGAACGCGCTGCTGCTACGGTCGCAGGTTCGAATGCTGCCTCGGGCATGGATGTGTGTGTTGTTCTTAGGTTACTTAGGTTTAAGTAGTTCTAAGTCTAGGGGACTGATGACCTCAGATGTTAAGTCCCAAACTGCTTAGAGTCATTTTTGTACCAATGATCATGTCCTTTTCGACCTCAGATAAATTACGCGGTTTCCGAATTATGATAACTACTGCACTCTTTTTCGTGGCCCCTCGACATGCTTTTATTTTGTGACTGAGAGCTATAGTGCTGATTGCTTACTCACAGTAACTATGACAGAAGCTAGTTCAAATGGTTCAAATGGTTCTGAGCACTATGGGACTTAACATCTTAGGTCATCAGTCCCCTACAACTTAGAATTACAGAAACCTAACTAACCTAAGGACATCACACACATCCAAGCCCGAGGCAGGATTCGAACCTGCGACCGTAGCGGTCGCGTGGTTCCAAACTGAAGCGCCTAGAACCACTCGGCCACACTGGCCGGCAGAAGCTAGTGCTAATAGAATTACATAGCCCACATTGAACAGTCTAGTGGCATCTTGTGTGTTTCGGAAATTCCTTGCCAGATTAGCCCTTAGCTTTTTTGGTTTCTTTATTTAGTATGACTGTCTGCCTGACATTATTCCATAATGTTAGTTAATACATGTGTGTGTAATGAAAATGTACTCGAACTTCAATTCTGGTAAGAGTTACTGAGTGTAATAAATTCTGTATGTGTACCTGGTTTATGCACTTGATCTGATTTGTTCAACGTCATTTAAATACGAATTGCTAAGCCAATGTTATGGATTTTAAGTTGTGATTTCGGTTAACATTTGTGCCCTTTTCCAGAAATTATAGTGAATTGAGTTATACCAACGATTGTCTGTAATTTAGGATTCCAAACGAAATGTAATTATGTTTTTTGAATTTAAGTTATTGGCTTTTCACATTCATATTTTTTTTTGCTCTATTCAATAGAATTTGTTAATAAATGCGTCAATTAGGGTTTTTATAATAACTATGCTCCTTTCTAATAGAAGATTTTTCCGTCTGTTTGGAGTTGATTTTTGGAATTTGTGTTGTCAATAAGTTGTATTTGCTACTAAGATGCGTATGTGGCCTCACACCTTCTACTCCACAGCTTATATTGCTGCCAGATCCCCACTGTTTTAAGGTACACCTTTTACGTGACTCCCAACATCGGGAAAGGATAGACACAAATCCCACAACTAAACAGGTTTCTCGGATTTCAAACGTTCAGCTCGAAACCTTCTTTCTTTCCGCTACGCTTAACATCTACAGCCTGAGCTACGATAGTCCTATACACTCACTAAATTTGTGCCTCTTGTTCTTACAAACGATAAGAGAAAAGCTCCACTTCCTCCTGTTAGGTACAAGGTTCTTCATCATCATCATCATTGACATCAACAAGTCGTTGGACTCATTGTGGATCGTCGTGATTCCATGAACCGAACGCCTCAATCCTGGACGGTTTCTAACTTCTCGCAGAGCTTGTTAAGAGGTAGAGTAGAAATCGTCTTGATTTTATTTGTCTACCTTCCCACTGCCCTTCCCCTCGGTCGCAAGCCCTCAATCTCTTCCTCCATGATCATTTTCTGGATCTCTTCTTACGACAAGGCCAAAGAACTGGAGAATTTTTGGCAGACACGAGAAGAAATGTGCCTGAAGATAGTGAGTTTTTCAATAATGGACACATTAGTTCTTCTGTCAGTCTATTTTACGTGCAGCATCCTTCTACGGAACCAAAGCTCACGTATCGGTACGCTGCTTGTCTCTAACCTTAAAAGAAGACGGAAAACTCATTTTAACACTCCGGATCTTTGTGCTGTCAGATCTTGATGAGCTTCTTCAGAGCCACTCGCCTTAGAGTCGTCCGTCTTCTTATCTCATCTTCATGACTTCCGTGTCGCAGATTTTTTACCTAGGATAGACGAAAGAATGCACTACTTCCGTTTCCTATAATCGACCTGTGGTCCTCAACCAGTCAGGCCCGTATGTTGCACAAAATGGGAGCCCAGATTAAGTGCACTGCCAAATTACGTGTCAAGATTAAAACCACCAGTATAAGATTTTTCTAACGAAAGTAATGTTTTTACTACCGAACGGACATTAATCGTGTGAAACACAGTTCGTCCACGATAAATAGAAAGCAGTAGATACAGGTGTCCAGGCACATGCCATGTTCCTTGACTTCCGGAAGGCGTTTGACACAGTTGTGCACTTCCGCCTAATGAACCACTTACGAGCGTAATGTCAGACCATATGTGTGACTGGGCTGATGAGTTTCTGGCAAAGAGAACACAGCTGGTCATTCTAAATGGAGAGAAGTCTTCAGACCTAAAAGTAACTTCAGGCCTATTACAGAACCTTTACTTTTCACAATATATGTATAAATGACCTAGCACATAACGTAGGAAGCTCCACGACATTTTTTGTGGATAATGCTTTTGTATGCAGAGAATTACACAAAGAAGTTACAACACAAGAAAATTGCAGTGAAATGCGGAAGATTCGCAGAGTATCCACACTTGGGGCAGGGCTTGGCAGTTGAACTTGAAGAGCCAAAGAAACTGGTACACCTGCCTATTATCGTGTAGGGCCCCCGCGAGCACGCAGAAGTGCCGCAGCGGAGGTTACATGGACTCCACTGACGTCTGAAGTAGTTCTAGAGGGAAAGGACACCATGAATTCTGCGGGGCTGTCCATAAATCCTTAAGAGTACGATTGGGTGGAGATCTCTTCTGAACATCACGTTGCAAGGCATCCCAGATATTTACAATAATGTTCATGTATGGGGACTTTCGTGGCCCGCGAAAAGTGTTTAGTTTCACAAGTTTCCTGGAGCCACTCTGTCGCAATTCTGGACGTGTGGGGTGTCGTATTGTCCTGCTGGAATTGCCCAAGTCCGACGCAATACACAACGGAAATGAATGGATGAAAGTGATCAGACAGGATGTTTACGTACGTGTCACCTGTCAGAATCATATCTAGACTATGAGGGGTCCCATATCACTCCAACTGCACACGACCCATGCCATTACGGAGCCACTACCAGCTCGAATAGTGCTCGGCTGACTGCAGCGTCCATGGATTCAAGAGGTTGTCGCGGTACCCATACACGTCCATCCGCTCGATACAATTTGAAACGAGACTCGTCCGACCAGGCAACATGTTTCCAGTCATCAACAGTCCATTATCGGTGCTGGAGGGCACAGGCGAGGCGTAAAGCTTTGTGTCGTGCAGTCATACAGGGTACACGAGTGGGTTTTCGACTCCGAAAGCCCAGTCTATGATGTTTCGTTGAAAGGTTGGCACGCTGAGACTTTTTGATGGCCCAGCATTGAAACATGCAGTAATTTTCGGAAAGGTTGCACTTCTGTCTCGTTGAACGATTCTCTTCAGTCGTCGTTGGTCCCGTTCTTGCAAGATCTTTTTCCGGCCGCAGCGTTGTCGGAGATTTGATGTTTTACCGCATTCCAGATATTCACGGTACACACGTGAAATGGTCGCACAGGAAAATCCCCACTTCATTGCTACCTCGGAGATGCTGTGTCCCATAGCCCGTCTGCCGACTAGAACACAACGTTTAAACTCACTTAAATCTGCCATTGTAGCAGCAGTAACCGGTCTAACAACCGCGCCAGACACTTGTTGTCTTACATAGGCGTTGCCGACCGCAGCGCCGTATTCTGCCTGTTTACATATCTCTGTCTTTGAATACCCATGCCTGTACCAACTTCTTTGGCGCGTCAGTGTAGAAATGTAACGTATTACTAATACACAGACAGAAAGACCCTTTACTGTGTTAAGAAATAGATCGGCTTTCTGTGACTAAACTTTGATGTAACTAGTTTGTGCCGATCCGGGCCTCGGGCCTCATCGCTTATCGCAAGAGGTCGCCTTAACAACTTCTGCTATCCGAGCACGCCTCCAGGACTGATCGGAACTTCCATACGTTATGTAGTCACAACCCTTATGCTCACACAATTCGTGATTCAGGTACAGTCGAAGTGATTAAGGCGACCGCTCGCGATATGCGGGAACTTCTGATTCGAATCCCGGTCGTGCACAAATTCTCATATGTCGTAAACAGCAGACGTCAATACATAGTCGCAGAATGCGAATGTATTTCATAACGTTTACCATAGCTATAATCGTCAGTGACAGTCTCTGTTCTTTCAGACATGCATGTATTTTTCAAGGACGTTGTACCGTGAAGATACAGTCACTGTATAAACACAGTTATTGTAATCATCAGTTACCTTTATTGTGTGATTACACCACACTTTTGAGTACCTCAGCTGACGGATGAGTGGATGAGTGTGTCAGCACCACCAACAGAGACGTCCAGTTGAGTAATGAGGTATTTGATTGTGAACCATCGATCACCTCGAATGAGATTGTCCACACGTTCGAACACTGCAGAAGTCAGAGCTGTGTGTGGCTAGTCGGCACGCGGTAAATCGGACAGGTTTTGTGCGACCTTGACAGAAGCCTCGCCCAACGACTTACCGTGCTTTTGTTCATTGCCAGCTCTTCGTAGACGCACTGAAAGCGCCTATGAATATCTGCGATGTTCTGGTTTTCCACCAAAAGAAACTCAGTGACGAAACTGACCGAGAAAAAAGTGTTGCATTACTTATTGAACTCCCCTCCTAAGAACAACATTTCCACATCTCTAAAATAATTGTGAATTAAAATGTTACTGTTGGGTTAAGTAACTTACTGTTTTACTGAATATGTACCTAAACCATCGTTTACGTGCAGTTTTATTCTATGTTTTAGCAGCTTGATTCCGTTGGGAAGCGGAAGTTTGGTGATACGACAGTTACACGCCATCAGCGTGCTAGCAAATGCATATCTGCATCCTCTCTCTTAGAACCTGCTGTCGAAATTGTTTGTTATACGAAGTCCGGTTATTCATGCTGAACACTGCTACAAACATAATCCCATTGTTCTGCATTTTGACACGATTCATTGTAACAGGAAATTTAAAAAAGCACAGAAATAGGTTTAGCGAGGGGTTAGATCCTATCTTAACTGCAAATTAACGTAATCAGTTTCCATCCTGCTTTACCTTTTGTGGCTCTTTATCACCTGAGAATAATTAGCATGCTTAGGTAAGACGCAATCTAACATTACATCTTTTTCCCATATTTTTAGGAGCCACACACGTTTCGTTACTGGTTCATTTAACAAGCACGAAAGCACCACGAAGATGCTCAGCAAACTGCAGTGGCAAACGCTGCAAGAGAAACGTTCTACGTCACAGCGTGGTTTATAGTTAAAGTTCCGAGAGCTTACGTTCCTAGAAGAATCAGCCAATACATCGCTACCTCCTACGTAGGTCTCACGAAAAAACGACGAAGATAAAATTAGAGAGATTCGAGTCCACACACAGGCTTTCCGCCAATCTTTGTTTCCGCGAACCATTCGTGATCGGAACAGGAAAGGGTGGGGGGAGGCGGGGGGGGGGGGGGGGGGAGCGTCCACTGCTATCCAAAGTACCCTCCGCCACATGCGGCGAAGCGGGTTGATCTCTCACTATCATTAAACAATCAGTCCATCTACCTAGATAGTTGTCTGCCTCTTCACTCTGCCATGGTAGATACTAGTTTAGCCGACAAAAGCAGCGTTGACGAAAATTCGACTAAATACTTACCACGCAAAAGTCACATAATTCCAGTCTACGGGCAGTAACTGAAAGTTAGTTAAACTATCGAGCATTCTGGAGTCTTCCATGACTCATTTGAAAAATGTCTAAAATTTCCTTGAAGATAGTTTATTGTCTTTAAAACACGTAAAATGGCTATAACATCCGTATTTAATATCCCTATGTCATTTACGCAATGTTTCTGACTGTCTGTGTTACACGTTTACACCTGAAAGCAGCCGGAAGGTATTTAGTCCGGCCCCATATTTTGAAACGTCGTGGCAGTCACTGATCCAAGAGTACTCGCGAGTTAACACATAAAGTCGTTCAGTAGACTTCATGTAAACAAGTGCTGTCCATAACGTAATCTGCATGAAACACGCCACGCGGAGTTTACGTACGAAATGAAATGTTCATACACGAGTATCTCGTAAAATAAACCACTCACAAAGCTCAAACTTTCACGAAGTATTCAGAACTGTAGTCGCTTTTAGTCAACGACATGAAACCGATCAAACGCACGAATTTCTTCATTTTGGTACAAATTAGATCATCGCGGATTATGATAGGTGTTTACCAGAAAACAGCTCCGAGCGATATTTCAACTCATAGAACTGAGGCACAAAGCCCTACTTAAACGCGCGGGAAATGCTGAATTGCTATTGGCTAGTATGTTAAACAGCCAATGAGATCAAATGGTTCAAATGGCTCTAAGCACTAAGGGACTTAACATCTGAGGTCATCACTCCCCTAGACTTAGAACTTCTTAAACCTAACTAACCTAAGGACATCACACACAACCATGCCCGAGGCAGGATTCGAACCTGTAACCGTAGCAGCAGCGTGGTTATGGACTGAAGCACCTAGAACCGCTCGTCCACGGCGGCCGGCCCAATCAGATCATCTTGCTGTGTTTCTAATGTCGGCCAATCAGATTACCACAAGTAATTTAGACTAGAAATCTTGTAATTTCGAAACCAAATAAACTTTAATGAAAACAAAATACGATTCTTTTCTGTAAAAGAAAATACTAATAAATTTAATACTCCACACTCCACCTGGCAACCTTTTACAAAATCAATCTCACACTGAAATAACTCACAAATTCCCCCATTGCACAACAACTTTCTCATGCATTCATTGATACAGTTTTAATAAAATATCACATTCACACTTTACGTATGTCCTCCATTCACTCAATCAGTCTCACCAAAATACTCACAGAACCAAACCACGATGAAATAATAATTTAGAAATTACTTTTACCTGTGGCAATGAAACTAAAGGAAATTCCACAAAATTAGATTATACGAATCAGTCCTCTTGGTTGAAGTTTCAATTAATGCTATAGGTGAGTACATTACAATCCCTACCTTAGTTTCACAATGCCAGCGCGGTTATTATGTGTTTTAGGTAAAAATTTATATCTCCGAAAGTATTGAAGTTACTGATTTGAGATTTTAATAGTATGGTTATGTTATCAATAGAATTTGGTACACAAAGTATGAAAAAGCTCGGTTAATATTTAAGAGTACTTCTCCAGATTCATAGGACTATGTGTAACGTACTGCACGCAGCGTTTTAGGCAAGTACGGCGCTCGCCCGGCCCAGTAGCATGCGTCTGCTATTCCAGCGTGAGAACCAAACTCAGCTCTCCTCCCGGGTCCGTGGCAAACTACGCTTTCAGTGCAGGATGGCAACACGAAATAAGTTGCTACGTTTCACACACAGCCGTACGCTGTGGCCGAGTATTCTAGGCGCTTAAGTCCGGAACCGCGCTGCTGCTACGGTCGCAGGTTCGAATCCTGCCTCGGGCATGGATGTGTGTGATGTCCTCAGGTTAGTTTAAGTAGTTCTAAGTTCTAGGGGACTGATGACGGTTCAAATGGCTCTGATCACTATGGGACCATCAAAGGTCATCGGTCCCCTAGAACATTGAACTACTTAAACCTAACTAACCTAAGGAAATCACACACATCCATGCTCGAGGCCGGATTCGAACCTGCGACCGTAGCAGCAGCGCGGCTCCGGACTGAAGTGCCTAGAACCGCTCGGCCACAACGGCCGGCCCAGGAATGAAGCCACTGTACATGATTAATGGCAGCGGTATTCACGGGAATGTACAGTCCCTAGAAGACGGGGCTCCGGACGGCCACATATCAGTATCTGGAGAGAAGACGATCGTGGCCGAATGGCTCTGGCGCATCATAACTGCATATGCAGAAGCAGCAGCAGCACAGTTAGAAAAAGAACTGTTACAATTCGGCTATCAACAACAGATCCGAGCTGTAGCGCGCATTACACTTGCGAGGTGCCGGGGCTAGCAGTGTATTTAACACTAAATTCTTCTAGAATCTACATATGTAAATGATGCTCTAAGCCCCCCCTATTCTAACTCCGACTTTTGCTGTTGCACAAGGATTAAAAAAAAATACGCGAACTGACTCTAATCAACCCTGCCAGTGGAGTAGAAGAGAGTTTGGCACCTGCAATGATTTAATTTGATAAATAAGTTAAATAAACGAAGGTTTCATTAACATAGCGAGGAATGATAGGGTTGCTCTACCGATTAACAGAATGAAAGTTCTGTCCATAATAATATTATTTATTAAGACTGAACACATAATAATAAACAAAAACACATGAAACATTTACAATACATCAAATTGGCTCAAATTGGATACTCAAACAAACGCTGTGAATGTGAAGTTATCCCTAAACTAGATTGTGAGGATTATGACGAAGTGGTATGTGGAGCCAATCCCTTGCAACTCAAATCTTAAGAGAAAACGCATAGCCAACCCAACATTAATTGCTGCTACCCAAGACAGAACAAAGTTAGAAAAAGACGAACAGGCGCGCTCTGCTGAGCTCTGATTATCACCTAGGAAAATCCCTGTCTGCCGGTGCTGCGGACATACCTTACCAATCTGTCTTCTTAACTGCAAGAACACGATTTGGCGTACTGGAGGCGATGGCTGGTTGCTTCGACATCCTCGACCGAAAGGCGAGAGCCGACTACCTAGAGCACCCGTACAGGCCGAACACACGACATTCCCGCCCCCGCGACAGTGGCCGTGGTTAAACATTCCAGTCAGCAACTCGAAAACCGGCGGAAAATTCCATTCTATTGCCGAAGCACTACCATTCCACCAATAGAGATTCTTGGCGCCAATTTCTGCGCTGATTTTGCTACGTCACGGAGCTATGCCCTGAGCAAGCCAATCACAGTTACTATTTTGCAGAAAGCGCGGGAATTTTCCCGCCACAACTGCCTGGGTACACAAGTCATTCCCACGCCTCGCTGGTAGCCCGCCAGAAAGTGTTTTCGCTAAGTTTCTGCGAAGTAACGGAACCTCTAGCCCAGCCGCTACTTCAGACCCCTCCGGGCGTGTCTCTCGACAATGTCAGCGTCTGCAAAGCATTCACTCGACTTCCTCACACCCATCGGCTTAACCCTTTCCAGATCAGAAGAGCCCGCCTGTCACCGGGCCACCCAGGTGACGAGAGACGCTGCGTGGGAAGTCTGCGTGTGAAGGAATAGCAACTTTTCACCGCATGCAATTAGAGACGAAAATCGTAAGATAGAAATGTGAGAGGGGGCTCATGCCACCTCTCACACTCACCCCAGACCACCGCCATTTCCGACTTCGTTGGTGTCAGGCGAAAGCTTATTGGAGGGCAGAGTGGAAGTTTGTTGTGTTTTCTGATTAAATCTGGTTCTGTATTGGCGCCAGTGGTGGCTGTGTGTTGGTTAGAAAGAGACCAGTTGTTGGCCTGCAAACAACCTATCTGTCTGCTAGACACACAAGTGACTAGACCTACACCCCGAGTTGTCTGCGGTGCAATTTCGTTGACAGTAGGAACACTCTCGTGGTTACACCATGCATCCTGACTGCAAATTTGTACGTCGATCTGGTAAGTCTATCTGTTGTGCTGCCATTCATGAACAGCATTGCAGAGGGTGTTTTCCGACAGGATAACCCTGGCCCATATACTCCTGTTGTAGCCCACCACGCTCTACAGAGTGTCACAATGTTGCCTTGGGCTGCTCGATCACCGTACCTGTCTCCAATCGGGCACGTAATGAACATCATCGGACAACAACTGCAGCGTTAGCCACAAACAGCATTATCGGTCCCTAATTGACTGACCGAAATAAACGGGCATGGAACTCCATCACTCAAACTGAGATCCGGTACCTGTACAACACAATGCATTCATGTTGCATGCTTACATTGTAAGGAGTGTGTCAGCACTCTCCATTACATAGATTAAATGTTACATTGCGTATCGAAAAGAATACAGCCAGCTTAAGACTATTCTTTACATTGTATAAGATTCTGCGATTTTCTTTGGAAATAAATAAGCTCTCAGATATCGATAGCTACAATGTGAAGGCGAAACATGGGAGTGCGATTCTAAACATTGTTGTGAAACGAGGTCTGACTGCGAGAAAAAAATTTCGGTACTGTTGGTCGACATTTCGGAGACAGAATACGTGTTACGCCGCTCTCACGTCGAAGATTGCAGATCTTACCACATTTAAGGCCTGATTTCATTTATATAGCCAGGAGAGATTCAGATAGTTTAACGACGCTTCAAGATGGAATTCAAGATAAAAATCGCAAGCACACTGTAAAGCGCAATTGCAGGGTTAGGCTCGTGATTGTTAGTCCGAGTTTGCAATAATCCGATGTTTTGCTCGTCAGTTAAAGATGCTTCCTTACCCTCGAAATCATAATAATAATTATCCTCCACATCACATTCATAAATTTGCTGTGGTTAATATAACGTTGAAATTGAAATAATTTGTTAATCTGGCACTCAGCTATTATTGATACTTATAAGGTCATTGTCAGGCATTTCGCCATTATTAATACTTGTCAAACTATTATTGGTCATGATGATTTCTGAAGTTTTTAAATAGACTTAATTTATGAAATCCCTTCTTACAAGTTATTTAGTAGTTAACAGGACCCAAGCGAACTCCTTTTTTTTTAAATCATTGTTAATAACAATAAGTTTTAGCCGATGCTGCTACATGCTACTGCGAATTGTTGTAAACCACTTGGAAAAAGGCAGTCATCTAAAGAGGTGAGTGCAAAACGTAGGGCCAAAACAGAGACTCTGACACACCACAACACGTCGTGTACTCTGATCCAGTAAATGCCGTTGCACAAGCCAGATTCTGTATCACTTGTAAATTCTTATTCAAATATACAGTCAGATAGCTTAGGTATTCATTGTTACATATTCCGATACGCAGTCAGATAGTTTATGCAAATGTTAGTTTTAAGTTTTTCATGTAACGATCTGTTGAGGGCTTAAATGACTGTGAAACTGACACTCATACAAGACGCACACAGATTCCGATTACTAATAGCTGAGGTTGCTTATCGAGTCCATTTTCACAAACAAACATAGGCTTTATTTGTTGTAGGTACGTTACAACATTCAACAATTCGGCAGTTATATCATTTATTAATATACTGTACCAGTATTTCACATTTGCAATGGCTTATCTCGTGCTTGCATTAACATGCGATCTTGCGATGTTAATCACCTAAATATGTTACATAGACAAATGCATTCCGATAATTTCATTCATTCTTTCTTTCTTTCTTTCGATTACGCCGTAGGCCTGCAGCAATCGCAGGGTCGGCGTGGTTAGAACGGATTTGGCAAGGTTACTTTTAGGGGTGGCCGGATGCCCTTCCTGCCGCCACCCCGTACCCCCTGGGATGGCATCAGTGTAGCTCAGCTGTCTGCATCTAGTGTAAATCGTGTAATAGAGCAAACGTGTTTCAAATGTCTGCGATGCGTGTAACTGAGGCGGAACGTGGGGACCAGCCCGGTATTCACCTAGCGGGATGTGGAAAACCGCCTAAAAACAACATCCAGGCTGGCCGGCACACTGGCCCACGTCGTTAATCCGCCGGGCGGATTCGATCCGGGGCTGGCGCGCCTACCCGAGTCCAGGAAGCAGCACGTTAGAGCTCTCGGCTACCCTGGCGGGTATTCGCAAAAATTCATTGTGCTACATTAATTATTTGTTGGTATTGCGATTTTTTTCCGTCAGTGTACTTGGTCGTGGTCTACTTGGCGGTAGAGCATAGTTTCCTTCACTTCGTTTCCTTTGACAAAGCCACAGCGCCGTCCCTTTGTCCTTCCCTGAAGAGACATTTCACCACGATCACAACGCTGAGCGGTCACGAGGTTTAGGAGCTGCTGATACCGTGACTCAGACATGTACCGCCGGCTCGCCGCCACCTGTGCGTTTAGCCGTGCGACCCGCGAGCCGCCATTCGCTGGGTAGTCCCCTGAATGAAGTGCCGCGGCCGGAGGTCGGCCGGGCAGCAACTACTCAGCGCGTTGGCCGCGGTCCAGGCGCGGTGCAACACGTAGCAGCTCTCGGCACGCGGTCAGCCGGAGCAATTTCCTCGGGCGGAATAAAGGAGTGCTCGCAAGGAGCGAGCGGCTATCAAGCGCCGGAAGTGGCCTGCTAACAGCCAATCTCTGTCTCGCTGCCAGCCAAAGCGTGTTCACGTACTGGCACCGTTCTGAGCAGATTCCCTAATGGAGAGTCTGTAAGTCATTACGTCACAAGACTCCTTGTGAGCAAGGCACGTAGAAAACGAGAGGCGGTGAGCACATTTCACTGAGTGGTTGGCGCAGCTTCCTGTTTCTACTTACACAGCTAGCCTAGTTTCTGCATTTTTCCCCTTGCTACAATGAAATGATCGAAAGCTATTCGTTTAACGGCTGTATCTACTTCTATCTCACTACGTGCAAGACAGATACGACTACAGGAAAATTAAAGATACCTTTGGAGAAAAGAGAACCACTTGTATGAATATCAAGAGCTCAGATGGAATCCCAGTTCTAAGCAAAGAAGGGAAAGCAGAAATGTGAAAGGAGTATATACAGGGTCTATACAAGGACGATTTACTTGAGGACAATATTATGGAAATGGAAGGGGATGCAGATGAAGATGAAATAGGAGATAGGATACTGCGCGAAAAGTTTGACAGAGCACTGAAAGATCTAAGTCGAAACAAGGCCCCTGGAGTAGACAACATTCCATTAGAATTACTGACAGCCGTGGGAGAGCCAGTCCTGACAAAACTCTACCAGCTGGAGAGCAAGATGAATGAGACAGTCGAAATACCCTCAGACTTCAAGAAGAATATAATAATTACAATCCCAAAAAAAGCAGGTGTTGACAGATGTGAAAATTACCGAACCATCAGCTGCAAAATACTAACGCGAATTCTTTACAGACGAATCGAAAAACTGGTAGAAACCGATCTCGGGGAAGATCAGGTTGGATTCCGTAGAAATATTGGAACACGTGAGGCAATACTGACCCTACGACTTATCTTATAAAATAGATTAAGGAAAGGCAAACCTACGTTTCTAGCATTTGTAGACTTAGAGAAAGCTTTTGACAATGTTGACTGGAATACTCTCTTTCAAATACTGAAGGTGGTAGGGTTAAATACAGGAATCGAAAGGCTACTTACAATTTGTTCAGAAACCAGATGGCAGTTATAAGAGTCGAGGGGCATGAAAGGGAAGCAGTGGTAGGGAGGGGAGTGAAACAGGGTTTTAGCCTATCCCCGATGTTATTCAATCTGTATATTGAGCAAGCAGTAAAGGAAACAAAAGAAAGATTGGCAGTAGGTATTAAAATCCATGGAGGATTTTGAGGTTTGCCGATGACATTGTAATTCTGCCAGAGACTGCAAAGGACTTGGAAGAGCAGTTGAACGGAATGGACATGGTCTTGAAAGGAGGATATAAGCTGAACATCAACAAAAGCAAAACGAGGACAATGGAATGTAGTCGAATGAAGTTGGGTGAGACTGAGGGAATTGGATTAGAAAATGAGACACTTAAAGTAGTAAAGGAGTTTTGCTACTTGGAGAGCGAAATAACTGACGATAGTCGAAGTAGAGAGGATATAAAATGTAGAATGGCAATGGCAAGGAAAGCGTTTCTGAAGAAAAATTTGTTAACATCGAGTATAGATTTAAGTGTCAGGAAGTCGTTTCTGAAAGTATTTGTATGGAGTGTAGCCATGTATGGAAGTGAAACGTGGACGATAAATAGTTTGGACAAGAAGAGAATAGAAGCTTTCGAAATGTGATGTTACAGAAGAATGCTGAAGAGTAGATGGGTAGATCACATAATTAATGAGGAGGTATTGAATAGAATTGGGGAGAAGAGGAGTTTGTGGCACAACTTGACTAGAAGAAGGGATCGGTTGGTAGGACATCTGAGGCATCAAGGGATCACCAATTTAGTATTGGAGGGCAGCGTGGAGGGTAAAAATCGTAGAGGGAGACCAAGAGACGAATACACTAACCAGATTCAGAAGGATGTAGTTTGCGGTAGGTACTGGGAGATGAAGAAGCTTGCACAGGATAGAGTAGCATGGAGAGATGCATCAAACCAGTTTCAGGACTGAAGACCACAACAACAACAAATACTTCTACACTCCGCATTCCACCTTAAGGTGTGTGGCGTAGGGTACTTCGAGTTCAGCTATCATTTCCCCCAAGCCTGCTCCGATCGATCATAGTGGTCGGAATGAATGTCTGCTGCCAGTCTTCCGTATAAGCTCCAGTTATTATCGTCTTTCAGTCATGGTCATTTCGCGAGTTTTATGTGCAAGGAAGTAAGACATCATCTGATTCTTCATGGAATTTTAACTGTAAACCACTCCGTGAGATAAAACGCCGGTTTTGTAACGTCTGCCATTGGAGTTCGATGAACATATCCGCTCTCGCGCTTACTATACGAACTGTTCATGAAACACACCGTTATTGAGACCTGAGTTTCTCCCGGCGTATACAATGTTCAGATGACTTACGGGAATGCAGGTGGATGACGTCGTCGAAAACCGGCCATATTTCGATAGATGAGCTTCCTATCATTTTCAAGGTAAAACTGCAGCAAATAAGCGGAGTGCAAGTAATTTAAAACCTCAGTTTCTACAGCAACCCCGGAAAAATAGCACACACACACACACACACACACACATAACCAAATATGACCAACGCCAGAAGTTATCGATAGTTAAAATACCTAAAAAGTTGAGATAATATTAACTTTGTGCCTCTGCTTTTGGCAAAGAAGAGAGCAGTATTCCACGCTCAATTTAAGCAAAAATATCGAACTATATTTACAATGTTGCTCGCTAGTTCAATTTCAACTGCTTCCTTCATAACACTATCCCAACAGCTAGAAGTGCATGCCAGAATCTCCGTATTGTTATATGCCTTAGGATGGCCGGTGCCAAGACAATGTTCTGTAATAGCAGGTTTTCTCGGCTGTTGTAAACTGTTATCAGCTGAGTTAACCCATCTTCAGGTACCTTTCGTCAGAATGAATACAATGAAAGCCAGATTAGACGAGCGTTTCGCTATCGACCAGCAGTGCGCCGGATGAGTGATGATGATACCCGACTTGGCACCAAGATCTACTGCCTTTTTGCAATACTCAGGGAGAATTTCCAACAAAATGGGTCATTTTTGCGGAGATATAATGTGAAATGCGTTTTCTGATCGCCATCTAAGAACAGTTCCGTTCCGTTAAGGATGATCTTCGTTTGCGTTAAGGTGGGTTTCTAACGTATTCCTTGTAGTCATGGCATATCTTATGTTGGTAAGCCTATCAGGACCGTAGAAGACCGGTGTACTGAGTATATGCGTCACACACTCTTACAGCAGCCGAGCAAATGGCTCAAATGGCTCTGACCACTATGGGACTTAACATCTGAGGTCATCAGTCCCCTAGAACTTAGAACTACTTAAACCTAACTAACCTAAGGACATCACACACATCCATGCTCGAGGCAGGATTCGAACCTGCGACCGTGGCGGTCACACGGTTCCAGACTGAAGCGCCTAGAACCGCACGGCCACACCGGCCGGCCGGCCGAGAAAAGTGACTATTGCAGAACATTGTCTTGGCACCGATCATCCAATAGTAAATAACAACATGGAGATCCTGGCATGCTCTCACAGCTGTTGGCGTAGTGTTATTAAGGAGGCAGTTGAAATTAAATTAGCAAGTAACTTTGTAAATAGAGAGAGGTTTCTGCTTAAATACTGCGCGGAATACTGCTGTCTCCCTCGTCAAACACAGAAGGGCAAAGTTAATGCTACCTCTCTCGGTTAGTAATTTTCACTATCGATAATTTGTGGCGTCGGTAATCTTTCGTGCTATGGTGGCGTTGGTTTTCATAGCGTGTGTTACCGTTCCAGAATTGCTCTGGTGCAGTTTTGCCTTGAAAATGACAGCTGGTCACCTTTCGAAATATCGTCGGTTGTCGACAAACGTCACCCAATAGCTTTCCCCTAAGTTATTTGGACACTGCTATTGTTTGAATCTCGTACATTACTCCTTCCTCGTAAGGATCCCACATTGACGAGCCATATTCAGGAATCAGTCGAACTAACGCTTTGTGAGCTACCTTTTTCGTGGGTTAGCTACAATTCCCTATCTTTTTCCCAGTGGAACAGTCCATCATCTGCTTTTCCTAGTTCTGTGTGGTCTTCCACTTTAGGTTACTCCAGACACATAGTCGTAGTCGTTTGGAGGTATCTGCAATGCGTTACACTTAATTATGTTGCGCGTCAACTGGCAGCTGCTGCACCCAGCATTACGACTGTAGGGTTTTCTTTGTTTCTTTTTTCCCCTACATTTTCCAATGACTATCCGCAACTTTCTTCACATAACAGCAGCATGGAAAGAAGCAAAGGAAGGAAGAAAGATTAGGGTGTAACGTTTCGCTGACGACGAGGTCATTAGAAGCAGAGAGAAACAGCGCTGTAGCTTCGATTGGACAGTGAAAGAAGTCAACCGTGTCCTCTTCAGTGAAAAGACAGCCTGACAGTGGCTTACAGCGATTCAAATTAAACATAGGAGAACCTAAATTTGAATAGATAGGAGAGGATATGAACCACCGTCCTTCCGAAAGGGAATGCAATGAAGAGGCTCATGTACACTGATCAGAAGTATCCGGACACCCCTCTCCATCCAGAATAGGCCACTAGATGTCACTAGAGGTGGACCAGCCATTATAAAAGGAGGCGGGCAGCACTGTGCTGTCAGTAGAGAAGCAGAAAACATGGCATGGCGTGTACAGGAGAGCCCAGGGATTACGAACGTGTACTGGGCATCGGATGTCAGCGGAATAATAAATTCACCAGCGATATTTCGACCCTTCGAAAGCTGCCCAGGTCGACTGTTGCCGAAGTGTCTGAAAGTTGCTGGGAATACGTAGGCTCTGAGCACTACGGGACTTAACATCTATGGTCATCAGTCCCCTAGAACTTAGAACTACTTAAGCCTAACTAATCTAAGGACAGCACACAACACCCGGTAATGACGAGGCAGAGAAAATCCCTGACCCCGGGGAATACGTAGGAACAGGACAGTTAAACCAAGACTAGGCAGATCTCATGTACTGAAGGACAGAGACCGTCGACCAGCGCAGAAGACGGTTGTAAAAAATCGCATGAAATTAGCGAAAAGAATCACTCGTGAGTTCCAAATTCCCACCATCAGTTCAGCTAGCACAACAGCTGTGCAAAAGAATTGCAAAAAATAGGTAACAGTGGTCAAGCCCTTCCTCATAAGTTACACGTTTCTGTAGTCAATAATAAGCGTCGCTTGAAGTGGAAGAGAGGGGGACGCCACTGGAGGTTGGATATCTGTAAAGGAGTGATTTGGAGTGCCGATCCACGGTAAAGCCTGTGGCAATCCGATGGAAGGGTTTGGGTTTTGCGAATGCCTGGAGAATGTTACTTGCCATCATTCTCAGTGGCAACAGTGGAGATATCGTTACTGTATCAAGGGCGCCCATACCCGGGGACAAGGAGGAGCATCCTTCCCCCCCCCCCTCCCCCCTTCCCCACGGTTGTAAGGAGACTGAAAAATATAGTGTAGTCAGATATTACAGAAATTTTTAATAGGGTCGAAACTGGAGTTTTTTGTGGAAACTTACAAGTCGTCAATCGTCTCCCGAAATATTAAAAATATTACATACCTCGATACTAGGTTCTCCCTACAAACTGTTGTATGGGCGGCTTTGTACGGTATGAAGCTGTTTTTCACTGTGATCACTTTATTATACTTGAGAAAAAGCTAAATTCAAAAGCATGTGGAGTCATTTTACAGCATTGTGTAGTGCATACAACAGAGGATCAGTTTGGAGACGATGGTTGTATCAGCATGACAATGCACAGTGTCATAACGCAGCGTCTGGGAGGCAATGGTTTGTGGACAAAAACATTCCTGAAATGGACTGATGTGCCCTGAGTCCCGTCCTGGATCCTAAGGAACACCTTCTGGGGTGAGAACGTCAACGTAGCTCGAGACCCCTGGTCTAACATCAGCACCTTCTTTGATATCGGCTCTTGGTGGAAATGGGCTGCCATTCCTCCACATTCAGACACTTCGTTGAGAGTCCCACCAGAATACAGACTAGTCATAAAGACGAAGGTTAGACACATCGCACGTTAATGTCCACTAATAGGCATATGGATAGTTGTGATCAGTGGTGTAGTTTTCGACTGCTTTCTCCACTAGACATCATTTCGATTTTGGGATAAGAGATCAGTAGTTTGCGATTGGTCGTTATTCTGTTTCGTTTCCTATTTCGTAAATCACAGGCTTTTTCGCGGTTTTAGAGATATTTTCACAAAAACAATCACCGATGGACTTCCTCTCTTCTGGAAGGGGGGGGGGGGGGGGGGTGCGGCCTCACTTGAACAGCCTAGTTTACCAGACTTCTCTCAATATTCATATGGGCCCTGTTTTAGAATTATCACAGCAGCCAAACTGCTGGGATTCTGGAACATATAAGCCAGTCGATAGTGCGTCGCTATACGATATACGGTGATCAGGTGGTCAACATTTTGAGCAATCCCCGCAAGGGAATAGATCTTCATTTGTTATGTACTATACTGTATTCTTGCAGAAGAGACTGAATACACAATTTTAAAAAAATGTTTGTGTCTCGTTCAAGGTTTGTTGCGTTTCTCCGCACATTTTTACGTTTTGGTGACGGCACATAACAGGCTTTTCCAATGTTGTGATTTCAGAGAAACAAAAGGAATGGAGCTAACAAACTGAATAGTTCGTAGTTACGTTGTCATTCCGTAACAAGCCATGGGAGACAGTACCAGAGGGAGTCTGGCCAGAGGGTGTCCGGGATGGATCCTGTATATCGTTCGAAAATGGTTCACTATGCGTCAGTGAGAAACTTTTGAAAATCTTTTTCGGAATTCGAGGAACCCTACCACAACCTGCGACCCGTTATTTAGTTCCTTGTGATTCTCATGAACGAAAAGAGTGAGCTGAATGTCGCAATATTGTGGAATTCAAGTTCCTAGAGAGGGCGTATTCGGTGTCCAAAAAGGCTAGGTTACTAGAGTGTAGCTCGCATTCCTTAATTCTGCAACAGTTCGACGTAAATAATATAGGCCTATACTAACGTGTTCGACGAACCTTCTAGTAAACGAGAATAACGTGCACACTTTTCTCAACTGCTTGAAGAGCGTCGTACCTCCAGCAACATACGATAAACTGCGGTTAAGAGAGCAGCGATTTCCACCGCATAACCAACATAAAATCGTACAGTCAGAAGTTCCAACTGCCTTTCTTCTCCTGGACAATTTCTTTGATTTCGTATTATATGAGTAGTTATCTGAATAAGTTATTTCATTTAGGCGTCCGTGCGGTGACTGAAAGGAGGAATCGTACTGAAATTTTACCAAGGCCAGATTCTGTGCGTACTTTGGTCTTTTCTGTGTCATCTTCCGCTTGGGAGCAATTAAGCTGGCTGAGTGGCTGTATAGACGATTTTTTAACATTTTTTGCCAGATCGGTGGTCAACAACTTACTTCCGAATTTTGTTGCCGCAGTTGCTGATGCCGACAAAGTATTGCAGTTGTAGCTGAGTTTTCCGACGACTTCCAGCGTATTGTGATTACGTTCCTGCCTTCTTATAGAAATGTACCTCATGGGTTCTGAATATATTCGAAGATAATTTGAACAAATAAATACGTTTTGTTTAATGTCGGTGAACTTGCTGGAACGATTTATTGCGAACAAAGAGGAATTTTCGGACACTGAACAATATTATGCTTTTTTGGTTGTTTGAGTCACAGCCATGACACTGGACTTGATAAAAAATGAACAACTTCTGTTCCTACAGAGCAAGGTGAAAGAGTCCATATTTCAGTCCAGATATTACAGATGTAGGGCTGTTTGGTTGCATATAGTTATTCTGTCAAGGAAGTTTTAAGATTTTCCTGGTTTCCCGAAGTCAATTCAAGCAATACCACAATGCCATCCCAGACAAGTCCCCATTGTTGTTCAACTGCGGTAGTCTAATTAATGAAATATAAAGTTCAAATGGTTCAAATGGCTCTGAGCACTATGGGACTTAACATCTGTGGTCATCAGTCCCCTAGAACTTAGAACTACTTAAACCTAACTAACCTAAGGACATCACACACATCCATGCCCGAGGCAGGATTCGAACCTGCGACCGTAGCAGTCGCGCAGTTCCGGACTGAGCGCCTTAACCGCGAAATATAAAGTGATAATGGGTGTATGGCAATGGGCACAACCAAACAGAGCAACTTCTCCAAATCAGATACCGCATAAGGAAGGATCTGTACTGACTAAAACCCATATAAAAATCGTTAGGTAGCCTACATAGCTGTGAGGGAAGATTCGTAACTACCATCACAAAAACGGCCAGAAGCTCAAAATCCATCGTTGTAAAGGAAGTGGAGCATCAGCGCCCGACATTGCACCTCGTATATAATATCCGCTAACAGCTCTCTGTAATGGATGTTCTCACAATGTTATCGAGTACCATGAGTACGCCGGTATTTACTCGTATGTGTGATCCTAACACAAGTACAACCGAGCGCTACAGTCTCACACCCTAAGACATGTATGCAAATTACGTCTATTTTGTCGATGATACCAATAAAAATAGTATCACACCTCTCCAACCATTTCGTTATTTATCTTTTCAGTAACTCATTAACAGGTGGTTCTTGATAAACGTGTTATCACTAAATTTTCTCAGCGTTAGCACGTGCAACAACAGCAGTACGTCTTATAGAACTCAATACCGAACAAAAATAATCTGTTCAGTGAAAAAATACAAAGTAGTTTTTGTGAAGTTTTCATATAGATAGAACGTAACGTTAATTGGTTAAGCCATGTCCTACAATTAATAAGGGAATTAGTTCAGTTACATCTGCAGTACGCATGATTAAAGCTGCAAGTGATTTAAAAGCGAAGAAATCTGCTTATTCTGCATATTTCCATTCACTAACGAATT
The DNA here is from genome assembly GCF_023864345.2 of Schistocerca serialis cubense. Taxonomy (NCBI): domain Eukaryota; kingdom Metazoa; phylum Arthropoda; class Insecta; order Orthoptera; family Acrididae; genus Schistocerca; species Schistocerca serialis. The sequence continues at coordinate 485,534,081 of NC_064639.1, read as the reverse complement.
ACGGGATTTCTTTCGATAAACAAATTTTCTTACTGGGATAACATTTTAAGATACAGAACCCGTGTTACATCAATTATCAATTACACTGAAGAGCCAAAGAAACAGCTACACCTGCCTAATATCGTGTACCTCCCGCTGCCCCCCCCCCCTCTCCCCTTCCCGCGAGTACACCGAAGTGCCGCAGTATGATGTGGCATGGACTCGACTAATGTCTGAAGTAGTGTTGAAGGGAATTGACACCATGAACCCTGCATGGCTGTTCATAAAGCCGTAAGAGTACGAACGGGCGGAGAACTCTTCTGAACAGCACGTTGCAAGACGTCCCAGATATGCTGAATAATGTTCGTGGCTGGGGAGTTTGGTGGCCAGCGGAGGTGTTTAAACTCAGAAGTGTGTTCCTGAAGCCACTCTGTAGCAATTTTGGACGTGTGGGGTCTTGCATTGTCCTCCTGGAATTGCCAAAGACCGTCGGAATGCACAATGGAAGTGGATGGACGCAGGTGATCAGACAGGATGCTTACGTACATGTCATCGGTCAGAGTCGTCCCACATCACTCCAGCTGCACAAGCCCTACGCCATTACAGAGCCTCCATCAATTTGAACAGTCCCCTGCTAACATGCAAGGTCCATGGATTCATGATGTTGTCTCCAACCCGTACACGTCCAACCAGGCAACATGTTTCCAGTCATCAACAGTCCAGTGTCGGTGTTGACGGACCGTGGCGAAGTGTAAAGCTTTGTGTCGTGTAGCCATCAAGTGCACACGAGTGGGCCTTCGACTCCGAAAGCCCATATCGTGGTTTTTCGTTGAATGGTTCGCTCGTTGACACTTGTTGATGGCTCAACATTTAAATCTGCAGCAGTTTGCGGAAGGGTTGTATTTCTGTCACGTTAAACGAGTCTCTTCAGTCGTGGCTGGTCCCGTTCTTGCAGAATCTTTCTCCGCCCGCAGCGATGTCGGAGATCTGATGTTTTACTGTTCCTGATATTCGAGGGACACTCGTGAAATGGTCGTACAGGGAAATACCAACCTCATCGCTACCTCGGAGATACTGTGTCCCACCGCTCGTTTGCCGACTATAACACCACGCCCAAACTCACTAAATCTTCACAGCCTTCCATTGCAGCAGCAGTAACCAATCTAACAACTGCGCCAAGCACTTATATAGGCATTATCAACCGCAGTGCCGTATTCTGCCTGTTTACATAACTCTGGATTTGAATACGCATGTCCATACCAGTTTCTTTGGCGCTTCAACGTATACTTGGTTTTAGTTTTGAAACATCCCGCAAATATTTTCTAAAAGGCTTTGAATTTTTTTGAAAACTGTTTCACGATAGAGTAATTATTCATGTCCTTTGCAACCTGTGGCTGTACAGGTATGAGCAGCCCATAGAGGCCCGCCTTCATTCATTATTATAAAAAAAAAATGTGTCTAAAGCCCTTCCGATCTATTATTTATTTTATACGTAACATTTATGTAGTGTCTCTGTCTTTTATTGTTTGTCAGTACTTACATTTTTAAAAAAAAAATTTCCTTTCCCATAAATTTGTAATTATGTTATAGGCCACTTTAAACGTTTACATTCTGATGAAGGCACTCTTAGAAGTGTAAAAACCTGGTTAATAAGACTAAAAATTGTGACCGGGGGCTCATTTGTTTCTATTTTAGTTATTCATGTCCTTTAGAGTTACCGATGTTAATCATGTTTTTGTTTGTCATGAAATAACAGTTCTTGCCGCCAGTCATGATTTTCCTTAATTATTTCCTTCACAACCCGATTCGTGAAATAGTTATTGAGATCAGGGCAGCAGCTCACTCATCAGAAAAATCAGGCCTAAAAGTGTCATAATACATTAAAAAAACGCACTTGTGAGTGAAAATTATTTCCCGAGGCCCTCCGTGCAGAAAATAAACATAGGTAAATAGTGACTGGCAATAACAAAATGTTATTTTGTAATGAAAAATTCATTTTGTTTTTACAGTCGCAAGCTTACATCTCTAATAGATAAAGTAGAAAAAAAATGGTTCAGATGGCTCTGAGCACTATGGGACTTATATCTATGGTCATCAGTCCCCTATAACTTAGAACTACTTAAACCTAACTAACCTAAGGACATCACACAACACCCAGTCGTCACGAGGCAGAGAAAATCCCTGACCCCGCCTGGAATCGAACCCGGGAATCCGGGCGCGGGGAACGAGAACGCTACCGCACGACCGATAAAGTAGAAAAAGATATTAATTTTCTTTCAGAAAATATTTCAAAACACGAATACAGTACTAGGGCCACAATCAATCCCTACAAAAATTTCATGGCCTTAACATAACAACAGTACGGAGGTATTCAACAATCAGAACATATGAAATGTCTTTTGCATAATGGAATGAAGTTAAAAACTAATTTAAAGAACTTAGTGATGATCAAATCCTTTCTCTCAGTTACAGAGTATCTTCATGTAAACCTTGAAATTAATGTAGTATTTTGTAATTCAACAGATATTCGCAATCTTATTATTTAAATCAGTCCATTAAATAAAATTTAAAGCCTTGACTCCTTTCCAAATCTCAGAGTTCCTCTGAGCAGTATGTATGTAATGTTATGTGTTCTCTGGTATTAATAAAAATTACTACAGCGGAACTGGAGCTAAAGTATAGCTGAGTGAATTACATGAATCTCATTTCAGAATAAATTTCGTTTGCAGTTCATTTTGTTGTGCCATAGATTTAATATTACACATTGCAAAATTAGCAGCATTGATATCTGCTTCCATACATCATGTGATACTAATACTATAAGCACTAATGAATCCAAAATGAAGTTGAAGCAAATTGTTTTTATCAAACACGTTTTCACTGTGTTCCAACCGGTATGAGTTGCGCAACAGCAAATGGTACAAGCGCCTGACAAAAAGCTAGACAGTTTGCAATTTTTATTTATCTACCGGGAAATTTTGTGAATGATTACTTACAAGTGTGAAACTATTTGCTCCGTAGAGATCTACTGCTGAGCACGTGTAGTTAAAGGTTTCATATATATGTGTGTGTGTGTGTGTGTGTGTGTGTGTGTGTGTGTGTGTGTGTGTGTGCGTGTGTGAATTCCTAGGGGACCACACTGCTGAGGTCATCGGTCCCTAGACTTACACACTACTTAAACTAACTTATGCTAAGAACAACACACACACCAATGCCCGAGGGTCGCGCAATCCGTGACATGGCGCCTCTAACCGCGCAGCCACTCCGCGCGGCTATAGGTTTCATATCAACACACGTATATATCTAATTCTTTTCCTGACAGTCTTTTAAATATTTAGATTTGTTTGCTGCCATAAACCATTTCTTTCCTATACACTGACAATCTTTCCATTTTAGCGCACCTGCTAGGCTTAAATGCGAAACCATCAGCAATATGGCTTTACATATACTACCACTCTGCCACATTTTCACTCTAATACCCCCTCCAAAAACCAAAGTGAATCTTTCTAGATGCCTCAGCACACAGCCCATTAACCTCTCCCACATTTTAATACAACTTGCATTCTTAGTCTGTTATGTCTAGTATACTTTCATTTCATGCTTTAAGTTACTTTTGTAACACTTCTCTTATAAATTTCTTGTCCATATCTCGGTGGCTTTTGCTGCATCTCACATCTCATCCTATCCTTGTAAGTGATATGCTCCAAACAAGCAGTTGTTAGCAATGCTGTTTCATTGAAGAATTTTTTTTTTTTTTTTTTTTTTTTTTTTGCCTCGGCAGTCATCTGCTCCTGTGTTTCTTGGGTGACCATAGTGTGTGATCCTATTTCCTAGACATCACTGTTCTCTGAATGCTTATACTTTATGCTTTCTCTCCCCCATCTCTTTATGTAACCGACCTACATCACTTGCGACTTTCGTTCCTTACATCCTCGAGCCAAAATCTGTGCTAAGTAGCCTCAATCATATTATTCTGGAAAAAAATTTAGAAGCGCAAGGTGTCAGACAGCTCGTCCAAAAGTTCTCATTATAGCTCACAGGTAATTTTTTCGGTATCAGATGCAGATTGCCTATCTATCGACTTCCAGAGGCAACAAAACTTCGTTAAATTTAAAAATGTTAACTACTACCATGATCTACTCGCTGAGATGTATAATTTTATGTTGAAAGTTGAACACAGGAAGACGAGTGTTACAGGTAGAAACCGTGTGTCAAACTGTGTATTTGTCTCGAGGTAGTGTAACTGACGGCGTGTAAATGCACGAACTTCATTCATACAGTATTTGAGAATGAGAGCACTTAGCGACTTTCAACAAACTTTTCACATAATTTCAAACCTTTACGAAACGTTTTCTTGCTGACAACCCCCACAAAATAATAAATGGAAAAATGTTTACCTTTTACTACATTTTCACTGTGCAACAGTAAAACTTCAGCATCAGACATGACTAACCATAATTTCAGACCTTTTCTAAATGTTTTCCCACTACATGTTTAACGTTAGCATTTATTTTAAGTCATTTGTAAAGTAAACAATAGTCTGAAGCTGTTTTATCATTGGGGCTGCGATTCTATAAAGAGTGGAGGGTTTAGTGGTATCCAGCTCAAACCTACCATTATCGTTACTATTCAGTTCGTCAATACGTACTCTCACCGAGAACAGCATTTGACTTCAGTATCTTACAAACCACTGTCTTGAAAAGACGGCCAGCATGTAGCAGGTTATGGACTGTACGGACAACACATCATATTGCGAATGTTCCCTTTTCGCACTTTGTAGAATCTAAAACAGTAATTGCAACTGCAAGAATTACCCATAACCTGAACCATACCAGCATCCAGCGCTACAACACTGATGCTATTTGTAAAGCACCCGACAGTTTCGTGGTGTCGTTTGACATGACGGCCTGTGTGTGGAGTGCTGTAGGTTAATAGCCTGTGTATTAAGCTCTGGCCTATGTATTAAGCTCTGGCTGTAGTTGTTGTCAGACAGACCTAATATTCTCAGAATGACTTCCATCTTTTGAAATGGTGTGTGCATTCGTGAAATTATGCTTCGTGGAACTTCAGAGATAGCAGGTACCTCACGCTGCGGCTCACTAGCTTCTCTGTGACAAGCGGCCCACCACGCCACGCATTCCAGTGAATCAGCTGCTGTGACAATTGCTCGAACGTTACGGCATCGGAAGAATTCCGGTGGTTTCTGGACGCTAAGATATTAGAAACGCTCCGCTTATGAGTCATGTCTCTAGGTGACGTGTCTAAATGCGAGGAGCATTCTCACTCCTCTTTCCGAAGTGATATGGAAAGTTTCCATTGCTGACCGTCTGAAGCAAGGAATTCTTGACGGGGTGAATCGTGGTATTTCTTCTGAACTCCTGATTACTTTTATTGGAGTATTTTACCATACTTTTTGTTTAATACTTATGAAGATTTTTTATAGAAAATCTGCAATAGTCCTGTGTAGGCATTACGTAGTATAACATGAGTATTAACGACACACTTTTATTTATTTATTTATTGTTCCGTGGGACCAAATTAAGGAGAAGTCTCCATGGTCATGGAACGAGTAAATACATGAAATTATAACACGACTGTAGAAACGGATAAAATGAAATGTAAGTAACATATTCAGGCGACAATTCGTAAGTTTAAATAAAGAAAATCAACAATGTAACACTGGAATTTGCTTAATTTTTCAGCTCTTCCATGAGCTCCTCGACAGAATAGAAGGAGTGAGCCATGAGGAAACTCTTCAGTTTAGACTTAAAAGTGTTTGGACTACTGCTAAGATTTTTGAGATCTTGTGGTAGCTTAGTGAAAATGGATGTAGCAGAATACTACACTCCTTTCTGCGTAAGAGTCAAGGAAGTGCATTCCACATGCAGATTGGATTTCTGCCTAGTATTAACTGAGTGAAAGCTGATAACTCTTGGGAATAAGCTAATATTGCTAACAACAAACGACATTAAAGAAAATATATACTGTGAGGGCAATGTCAGAATTTCCAGACAATTGAATAGGGTTCAAATGGCTCTGAGCACTATGGGACTTAAACGCTGTGGTCATCAGTCCCCTAGACCTTAGAACTACTTAAACCTAACTAACCTAAGGACATCACACACATCCGTGCCCGAGGCAGGATTCGAACCTGCGACCGTAGCAGTCGCGCGGTTCCGGACTGCGCGCCTAGAACCGCGAGACCACCGCGGCCGGCTATTGAATAGGGGTCGACAAGAGGTTCTCGAACTTACACCACACATAACTCGAGCAGCCCGTTTTTTTGCCAAAAATACCCTTTTTGAATCAGAAGAATTACCCCAAAAAATAATACCATATGACATAAGCGTATGAAAATATGCGAAGTAGACTACTTTTCGTGCTGAACTTTCACTTATTTCAGATACTGTTCTAATGGTAAATAAAGCAGCATTTAGTTTCTGAACAAGATCCTGAACATGGGCTTCCCACAACAGCTTACTATCTATCCGAACGCCTAGGAACTTGAACTGTTCCGTCTCGCTTATAATATGCCTATTCTGTCTGATCAAAATGTCGGTTATTGTTGAATTGTGAGTTATAAACTGTAAAAACTGAGTCTTACTGTGATTTAGCATCAAATTATTTTCCACAAGCCACGAACTTATTTCATGAACTACATTATTTGATACTGTTTCAATATTACACACAAGATCCTTCACTACCAAGCTGGTGTCATCAGCAAACATAAATATTTTTGAATCACCTGTAATACTAATATATAAATAAGAAACAGCAGTGGCCCCAGCACCGACTCTTGGGGAACGCCCCACTTAACAGTGCCCCATTGGGACTGAACATCACTACCACTCTCAATATTGCGGAGAATTACCTTCTGCTTTCTGTTCTTAAAGTAAGAGGAGAACTACTTGTAAGCTACTCCCCTTACTACATAATGGTCCAACTTCTGCAGTAATATTTTGTGGTCAACACAGTCAAAAGCCTTCGTTAAATCAAAGAAAACACCTAGCGTTCGCAACCTTTTATTTAATCCGTCCAAAACCTCACAGAGAAAAGAGAATATAGCATTTTCAGTTGTTAAACCATTTCTAAAACCAAACTGTACATTTGACAGCAAATTATGTGAATTTAAATGCTCCAGTAACCTTGTATATACAACCTTCTCGATAACTTTAGCAAACACAGATGGCATAGAAATAGGTCTTTAATTGTCAACATTGTCCCTGTCTCCCTTTTTATAAAGTGGCTTCACTACCGAGTACTTTAATCGGTCAGGAAACCGACCACTCCTAAAGGATATTTGATACGTATTTACGACACAGTGCACAGCGCTGTCTTACGTGGACGTAGCTTCTGCGGCGGGCAAGCCTATCGTCCTGCTACTCCAACACGCCGCAGTCTCTTCCATTAGAGCAGAGGTTTCCCTTGACGAACACTTCCAGAATCATGCTACTCTGATGGAATATCTTTCTTATTGTCAAAGTCAAGAAAATTTTAAAATTTCAGAAAAATTTGATTTATTCAGTGATTACTTCAGTTTTAAATCTAAACTATCGACGCAAATATCATAATAAAATTAAAAATAATTAATATCTTCAAAATAAAGGAAAAAGCCGCCATCCTACAAATAGTTATACGCGGGACACGTGCTCGCTTACCGTGGGTTATCAGTGTTCCCGGAATACAATTTGGGAAACTCTTTACTGGATCAACCGGCCTGCGAAATCGACACAGCAAGTCCTACGCTCGTCGCGTCATCTTTCCAGAAAAGCAGGTCACTGGCTCGAGTAGGAAACAATCCACTCCTATAACGCAACAGAATCAGTTGCGCTGAAACCGAATGTTGCTATCGCGTGGCGCGCTTCTGACAACTCAAAGGTCACCCAGACTCGCCATTAAGCGCCCAATATAATGAAAAATAAATGACTGTCGTAAGGACGGTTCCAGCAAACTGAAAAGTCAAGACAATGCCAGTCGGTTTAAAGGCAATGATACAATGTTCCTTTGGACATGCATGTATGTCCGAAGGAACATTGCATCTTATTTCTTAACAGCACAGGAACTGCCATATCGTATTTATAATAACGTGTACGAGTGGAGGTTGTGACGCATGAACGATGACTTATGGAAGTTTGGGCCTGGCAATGAGTCGTACACGAATAGATGAAGCGGGTTAAGGTGACTGCCCACGGAAAATGGGAAATCCGGGTTTGAGTCACAGTCCAGCACAAATTTTCAGTGCCATCATTCCATCAAACAGCTGACGGCTATTCATATTCGCAACTGCGAATACATTTCATATATAAAAGCAAATGCATCAAAATTTGTGAGTTTTTATGAGATTCGAGGTAGAATCGAACTAGTTGGATTTTTCTATATGCTTCCTAGTTTAGATTCTTAACTTCCTTGCGTGTTTGAGTGTTTACAAAAAAACTGCCTAAAGCTACACTGAAATGGTTGTTGATCCACACACATCAAAGTTTTGCATCACCCCGGTTCCCAGAACCCCTGAAGATGGACGTTGACTGTGGATATTGTATCACAGACACAATACCTTTGACTGTTCACAGATGTCACTAAACCCTCCCTGAGATGTAAACAACCATGCATGAGCTGCGCCAATCATTCCATCAGGAAGGAGGTGTTGTCTGTAGTCAGCCACGCCTATACGGTCGATACCGCGATACAATCGCGTCCACATTGTTACTTTGTGCCAGGAAGGCTCTCAACAAGGGAAGTGTCCACGCGTCTCGGAGTGAACCAAAGCGATGTTGAACTTGGAGGAGACAGACAGGAACTGTCGATGACATGCCTCGCTCAGGCCGCCCAAGCGCTACTGCTGCAGTGGATGACCGCTATCTACGGATTATGGCTCGGAGGAAACCTGACAGCAACGCCATCATGTTGAATAATGCCTTTCGTGCAGCCATAGGACGTCGTGTTACGACTCAAACTGTGCGCAACAGGCTGCATGATGCGCAACTTCACTCCCGACGTCCATGGCGAGGTCCATCTTTGCAACCACGACACCATGCAGCGCGGTGCAGATGGGCCCAACAACATGCCGAATGGACCGTTCAGAATTGGCATCACGTTCTCTTCACCGACGAGAGTCGCATGTGCCTTCAACCAGACAATCGTCGGAGACGCGTTTGGAGGCAACCCGGTCAGGCTGAGCGCCTTACACTGTCCAGCGAGTGCAGCAAGGTGGAGGTTCCCTGATGTTTTGGGGTGGCATTATGTGGGGCCGACGTAAGCCGCTGGTGGTCATGGAAGGCGCCGTAACGGCTGTACGATACGTGAATGCCATCATCCGACTGATAGTGCAACCTTATCGGCAGCATATTGGTGAGGCATTCGTCTTCATGGACGACAATTCGCGCTCCAATCGTGAATATTTTGTGAAGGACTTCCTTCAGGATAACGACATCGTTCGACTAGAGCGGCCAGCCAGTTCTCCAGTCATGAACCCTGTCGAACAAGCCTGGGATAGACTGAATAAGGCTGTTTACGGACGACAAGATCCACCGACCACTCTAAGAGATCTATGCCGAATCGCCGTTGAAGAATGGGGCAACGTGGACCAACAGTGCCTTGATCAACTTGGGGATAGTATGCCACGACGAATAGAGGCGTGCGTCAATGCAAGAGGACGTGCTACTGGGTATTAGAAGTACCGGTGTGTGCACCAATTTCGACCACCACCTCTGAAGGTCTCGCTGTATGGTAGTACAACGTACAATATGTGGTTTTCATGAGCTATAAAAAGGGCGGAAATGATGTTTATGTTTATCTCTCTTCCAGTTTTCTATACAGTTTCCGGAACTCTAGGAACCGAGGTGATGCGAAACTTTTTTTGATGTGTGTATAATCCGGATCCGGCTTACAATTTCCTCTCCCCTTCCTCCCTTCACGGAAACAAGTTAGCTACAGGATCGAGCGAGATTTCTGAAGAAACTTGTGGGACCAGTGATTATTATGATGATCTAGAAAATATTGGATTTCATAGTCGTGAGAAAAATTTCGAAATCCATCTTTTAAACAGATGTCAACGAATATTACCGTTGGTGAATAGTGGACGGGGCAATGCCCTATACCATCGCGTAGGCTGGTCGCCGAGTGCTTGTCGTTCTAGTTGACGCAAATTGGCCGATTTGCGTATCTGTGAGTATGAAATGAGGATGAAGACACCACTATACCCAATCTAAGAACAGAGAAAATATCAAACGCGGCTGGAAATTGAACCCGGGCACCCCGCATGCCACTCTTCCGTGCTGACCACTGAGCTACTGAGGCAGACATTACTGACGTTTAGAGATGCATGTTGCACCCGCTTTCGCCCTAATGACGAGGCGACATTGCCATGAAAAGAAATGGCATCCCAGACCATCATTCGTGGTTTCCGCGTCCTATGGCGGGCGACAGTCACGTTGATACCCCACTGCTGTCTGCATCGTCTCAAGACGCGTCTCCGCTGGTCATCAGGGCCCATTTCGAAGCGGGACTCATCACTGAAGACTACTCCAGCCAATGAGTTTCCCTTCCGAAGACACGTCTCGAAAGTCCCAATAACCAGGAGTGCAATTTCGTTTCACAATACGACCCCTCCCGTTGTCGTCCACGGCACTTACAGCACGGCAGTAAGTCGTCAATATTCTGCGCTCCATTTTGTTACCCTTCATGGTAATCCAAGCCATTCCTTCGTGACGCACTGTGCCTTTTTTAGTGTATTTTCGTTGCGCTCACTTTTTTTCAAGCCATTCTTGTTGTAACTGGGTAACCTCTTTTGATGCTAGCCAATTGTCAGGATGAGAATTACTGCAATGGGCATTTGATTCTAAAACAATATGTCAGGGTGAAAAACACTAAACAACATATGGGTAGGGTGGGTTCTTCCTTGCTCGGGTATGAGGTAGAATGAAACAGCATTTTTACATAAGATAACTTTTATTGAAAGATTTGTACAATGGTTTCCTTACTGGATTGTTCTGGCTGGGAGAGCGGCAGCTGTGTCGTTTGTAAAGCCTTCTGCTGTGTGAGCGGCGGTGATTACTCCTGGCGGCGTGTATCTCGTGTCGCCGTTTCGCCCAGTTGACTGGAGACGCGCGTCGTGAGGTGGTCCGTTTAATTATTGAGAACGAAGTCGTGAATCGGATGGTGATACCTTGGATGTGGTGTCCCAGTGTTTCTCCTCTCTAAGCGGCTGCGTGTGACAGTGTTGTGGTCGGCCAGCGGAGCGGCGCGGCGAAGGAAGGCCAGTGTCCCGGACTTGAACAACGGACTCCAGCTTGCCAGTCTTCGGCAGTCAGATCTTCATCACCAGCTCACAGGTGACTGCTGATGTGAGGCCGTCTCCTTCCCGTCCTCACGAGTCACCCGGCTACGTAAAAATCAGACTTCAAATACCTTCTAACTTCTGTCTTCTGGTGGTGAGGCTGCTGCTTGCTATTCCATTACAGCGGCGGACTTGGTGCTTCTGTGTACGATGTAGCCCCTTCCTGCTTGACGGTCTTCAGCACCGACTGAACTATACTGGAACTGAACTCGAACCAATACTGAAATGAAAACTACTGTCGGGCCCACTACGTCTCATGTATTTATTTACTTCAGTTCACTGGAGGTGAACGACTCCACGGTCATTGCCTCTTCTGTCACGTTGAAATGCTTCTTGAAGAATCTTCTTAACATCGGTTATTGGCTCTTGGAATGTAGGCGAGGGTCTTTGATCACATGTGACAATTGATAAACACTTGAGCCGGTCGGGCGATGCCCTGATGGCTGAATCGACAGCTTCCACTTATGTGGGGAGGGCGATGGCTTCTCCTGAACATCACCGGTCGTTGCCACTGCTGCTCTGCCCGCTGTTTGCCAGTGTGTAACTCTTCTACACTAAACTAAGTTTTCATTTATCTTCTAATTTCTACTTCACTTCACATTGATTTCACTAATTTATTTACCAATCTTAAGTACCACTCAACATTGTTATCGACAGCTGTGATAGTCGCAATGTGACAGTCAGTGTGAGATGCATCGCCGAAGCCTGTCATCCACCATTTATACATTCTTCATTACGTTATACGAGATGTAGTAATAATGTTTTGAGTATCACATGAAGAAAATGAAGGTGCTACTTTTGAACTTGGTGACTGGATCAGCCCTTCTCTACATATTCACCCTTCCTGTTGTAGAAGTCTGCGATTTGACTGTTCAAAAAACGTTCCACCGCAGAAATAACCTCGTCGTTCTTCTGAAAATGTGTGACAAGGAATGGTTTCTTCACCCAAAGATAGAGGGAGAAGTCACCGTGTCCTTTGCCGAATGAGCTAGGAAATTTTCGTGGAGCAAAACAACTCCCCCCCCCCGACGTAACTCCGTCAGAAGACTACAGAAGTAGCCCCCCGTGATTGTTTGCCGCTGAAGGGCTTAGCCTGTTAGCACACACCGTGCTAATCCCAAACATCTGTTAGCAACACCTTGCCCGATGATGGCTACTGTATAGTGGGTTCAAAGTGATTCATCTAGACTTGTCCATTAGGCGGCTAAAGAAGCCATCTGCCTTGCCTAACACAGCTGCCACAATTTCGCTGCTGCCTCATTTCGGCGTAAGTTTCTTGAACAAGTGTCAGTGATCACGGAAAGCAGCGGTAGGCGAACTTTGCATGTTCAAAATATCGTTCAAGATGGTAAAAACTGATCGATATCTTTTTCCACTATGGCCTTGTGTGTGACACGTCGTCCTTCAAGCAACCAGCCACTCCAGTTCAGATTCCAGTTTTCCAACAGAGAGATGTTTTACCACTTCATTCTGCTTTATTCAGACTTGTCTGAACTCACTGAAAGCGTCTGCTCCAGTAATCATTGTGTAATATGGTGGTGCATTTTTTCTGTGCACTTTGAGTTGATTTTCAGTGTGCATACAACATCCACAAGAGCAGCCTATGCAGTACATTGCGTGACTTCAGAATTTCTGATAAGCTAGTGAGAATGGCACAAACTTGTATGGATGAATCAAGGACAGCAATGCATTTCCGATGGGTCACTTCAGAAACTTTTGACATTGATCCAGGTCTCAGACAAGGGGATGCTCTCTCATGTGTTCTGTTCAATGTCGTCCTAAAGAAAGTAAGCAGGGATTATAGCCAACAGGAATGAGCTGGAGTACAAACGGATGGTAACTTCAGTTGTCCCGCATATGCAAATGATATAGTACTGCTAAGTCAACAAATAATGACTTGAAAGAAAAGTACCAGGAAGTGAGGAGCTATGCACGGAAGGTTAGGGTAAAAGTGAGTCAAGACAAAACGGTACTCATGCATTAGGAAGAAGACAAGAGCAAGAAAAATTTTCTGAGATAGATGGCATGAGGTTCAAGAGAATTCACCACTTCAGATACTTGGGATCTTCGTTTACCAGCTACAAAAGCATACAAATTGCCATCAAGAAAGAATAGCAGTGGATTGAAATGTATATATTCCCTCGGAGAGACGTTCAGCTCAGAAACAATATCAGCAAATACTAAGATGCCCAGCAGTCATGTACGGTTCAGAAGCCCGAAAATTAACGAAACGGGATAAGGAAAAACTATTAATATTTGAAAAAAGAGTGATGAGGAAGATACGGAGACAGATCTTATGTAAAGAAGAATGGAGGAGGTGGAAGAACGAGTAAGTTTACCTACTGATGCAAAAATCAACAATCCTACAGAATTCTTAGTGCAAAACAATCCAGTGGACGGGCCATGCAGCCAGCATGCCAGCAGAAAGACAGGTGGAGAAAGCACTTGAGGGGTAACCAGACACGCCATAGGACGACCAATGCAGCGTTCGATGGACATGGACAAACCAGCAAAGGACCTGGCAGCCCTTGGGACTGAAAATACCTGGAGAAACCGAACACAAAACAGAAGAAAATTGTGGCAGTTTGTGGATGCAGCGCGTGGTCTGCAGGGCCTGTGACCCCTGGATATGTATGTACGTACATGTATGTATTATCTATCTACTTCCACCAACTGAGCATGGATTGTTACAGCCATGTTTCCCTTTAAACGAAGAAAAACAAATTACTACACAATACATCACATTTTCAATGGAAGCATTTTTTTCTTTTGGTGTTCTGGAGTGTGCTACGGTAATTGGGTAGGGATTTGAATGTGTACCAGTACTGCAGACGTGTACCTGAAAACAAACAGTTAACTGCATTATTTTATTTTTTCGGTGAGACAAAATCACTAGCGCTAATAACCATGACTTCATGTAGTTGGTAGATGCTCCAGGAAATTTCCTGTTCGGAGACCGCAGACGAGTTGTAAAACTGATAGAGGAACTCTTGTTCACACCACAGAATGGAAATTATACGCCACCAAATGCATTATACCTTAAACCAGTGGAGTAGGAGTTGTGACTAATTAACATTGTCTCCAATGTCAAAGAGAGAATGGAGACCTTTATTAAAACAACTTAACAATAATAGGACTTATAAAGCAGATCAGGGCCCATCATTAAAGCGATTTTGTTTCCCGATCGCGTGCTATTTATACAACGTAGTGAAACGGCGAGTGTCGCATTTCACAAAGAGAATGTGGTCAGTGGGAGAGGTGGGGCATATTCTGGCATGGAAATATCACCAACTTGACCTCGTATTTTGAGGGAAAAAAAAGGACACTTGCAACATATCAGACACAGCAATCGATCCCGCGCAAAACTTTAGGCCATAATTCTGATAGCAAGCAGTTATGACATTCTCCAAGTACAGCATTTAAACATTCGCGCTTATCAGATGTTACCCTCTTCGTCCTACTGCAACCGCGTAATGGCCGAGCACGAAGTACTGTACAACTGAGTAAGCAAGAGGTTCGTGTTCATAATCGCGGCGAATCAAGAAGCGATAGTGCTTTTCTCGTGCCAAAGTGAGCGGATTTTCATTTTTTCTTTCACGCCATGATATAGGGAACAATTAATAGAACACCGAGAAATAAAGTGAGAAAATACACAAAAATAAAATTTTATGGGGTAATGGCCGACCCATCTTGCTATATGGAAGTGAAACTTTGACAACTACTGAGTCGCAGGTTTGAATTCTGCCTCGGGCATGGATGTGAGTGATGTCCTTAGGTTAGTTAGGTTTAAGTAGTTCTGAGTTCTAGGGGACTGATGACCACAGATGTTGGGTCCCATAGTGCTCAGAGCCATTTGAAC
This sequence comes from Schistocerca serialis cubense, assembly GCF_023864345.2. Lineage (NCBI taxonomy): Eukaryota > Metazoa > Arthropoda > Insecta > Orthoptera > Acrididae > Schistocerca > Schistocerca serialis. The sequence goes on along the minus strand of NC_064639.1, from coordinate 485,518,908 downwards.
CATTTTGAACAACTACTGAGTAAGCAAGAGAGTAGAATCCAGGCATCAGAAATAAAATTTCTAAGAAGTGTGAAAGGCTGCACAAGATTAGACAGAGAAACTAACGAGCAGAACTTATAAATGAGAAGTTTAAGTCTAATCTACAAAGCTGGCTAGAACACCTACAAAGAATGCCAAATTCTAGACTGTCAAAACAAGATCCGTAGGAAAACTAAGAAAAAGATGGCTGTATACTTAGCAGACGGGATAGGCTTATAGTCTAGACCAGTGATCGGCAAACTCATTCGTCAAAAGAACCAAATTCAGTACTACAGTGATTAAACATTTTTGTGAGAGCCGCAATAATTTTCTAGAACTATGATTTTAGAAGTCGGTTAATAGTATTAAAACAAATAAATACGGAGATCAGGATAAGTGATAACCTTATTTATTCACAAATAAAACACAATAAACAATACATGAGAATGCATATTTAATACAAACAGTGGCCTTTCGTTTCTTTGGAAAATCTGATTAGGTTCTCTGTTTTCAACATCAGGCAGGATTCCAGGTTCTCGTCAATAAAGCGATTTCTCAGCTTACTTTTTATGAGCTTCATACTTGAAGTCGATTAGTGATATTCGAAGATATTCTAACTGTTCTGTCCTTCACTGTTTTATCACACACTGGTTGCTCCTTAATATTTTAAAGAATCTCTTCCTTGTTCTAAGAATCACGGAATAGCTCTTCGGATGCACTTACAAGACAACTTTTTTATGTTTTCGCCGTCTATATACGGTTTTCTTCTCTTACCAATCTCTTAACTTAACAACAAAGCCTACAAGGTTAGCTTAGATGGAAGATTCCGCCCAGTGATTAAATATCATACCTTTTTTTTATTCATTTGAAATTCCTGAACAGCTTTCTTTCCTACATCACCGGCGTGATGTTTACTTCCAAATGACGCATGTTTGGTTGTAAAGTGCCTCTCCAAATTTCATTTGTTGTTCTGTGCCAGCTTTTCTTGACAAATGAGACAGGTTGGAAAACCATTCGTGTAAAAGCCAGTTTCTCATTCCAGTTTACTTTAAATTTTCATCTCCCGTTTTATTTGCTTCCTCTTCTTTATATACATGGCTAGGATGTGACACCTAAAAAGAAGTTTATTGTTTTAATTAAACCAGAAACTCTAAGTTGTAACAATTTATTAAATTGTTGCGGGAAAAAGCTGAGAGAATTGTGGCATATACTCCGACACGTTACTTACGGGATCGTAAAGCAACGTTTTGTTTCTCTATACATCAGCAATCAAGAGTGTCCTCAGACGAAACAGCGTTTGTTGAATAGACAACGCATAAAACTTGTCACCTCAACAAATGTCGATTCAGATGGGATCACTTTGAATTGTTGACTTACTTTTCCATTGTTTCGAAAGATGCAGGAGCAATATACACGTGCGTCTGAAGAATGGAGCACTACGCACTAGCTGGGCCTGTTTATTAACAGATGGACTGCGTCATTAAATATAGCGTCATAGTTCATTAATTTCAAGATGAATTTGGTAATTTTTGTAATGCTCTCTGTGATAGAAAATGCGAGAAGGAAGAAAACGTGTTTGTAGTCAGTTTGTTTACTGCATGGGGCATGTGAATATAATATGGGGGACTCCGACCACTGAACTCACTACCACATAGTAACTGGCTCACTGCAACCGTAAGCTAGTCGTACGGGACAGGTAACGTGCCACTGTAGTTTTGTTTTGCTTGTCAAGATATATTATCCAGGTTGAGAACACATGCCCTGTAGTAGGGAAAACGACAGCTGCACGAATCTTTAACGAAAAGTTTTGACGTGGGAGGTTTTTATAAAAAAAGTGGCTGTTGCGCTTGGATCAATTTGAATATCGCTAAAAGAAAGCTAGCTTTCCGACCTGTCTTTCCTCAATTAAAAACATTAAATAATTTTAATGTTTCCAAAAGAGCCGCTAAATAATCGCAGATCGGTCGATTTCAAGAGATAAGAAGTAAATTTTATATACTTCTTCTGACAAGGGAACCTCCCCATCGCACCCCACTCAGATTTGGTTATAAGTTGGCACAGTGGATAGGCCTTGAAAAATTGAACACAGATCAACCGAGAAAACAGGAAGAAGTTGTGTGAAACGATGAAAAAAATAAGCAAAATATACAAACTGAGTAATCCACGTGTAAGATACGCAACATCAAGGAGACCGTGAGCTGAGGAACGTCGTGGTCCCGTGCTTAGCGTGAGCGGCTGCGGAACGAGAGGTCCTTGGTTCAAGTCTTCCCTCGAATGAAAAGTTTAATTTTTTATTTTCAGACAATTATTATCCGTCCGTCCAAAGTAGCGAACAGTCAACTGCCAGCCAGAGAGCCTCGTTAGCAGGAATACTCTCTCTTCCGTGCGCTGTAGTCGACTGACGTCGTGTATTTAGATGTTTGTTTAGGTGTAGCGTCCCCATACTACGGCGCAGTTACCTCGCATAGGACGGACAAATACTAATTGTCTGGAAATAAAAAATTAAAGTTTTCATTCGAGGGAAAACTTGAACCAAGGACCTCTCGTTCCGCAGCCGCTCACGCTAACCACGAGACCACGGCACTCGTGAGGTCAGTGTATCCTTGATGTTGCCTATCGTCCACATGGACTACTCAGTTTGTATATTTTGCTTATTTTTTTCATAGTTCCACACAACTTCTTCCTGTTTTCTCGATTGATCTGTGTTCAGTTTTTCAAGGCCTATTCACTGTGCCAACTTATAACTAAATCTGAGGGGGGTGCGATGGGGAGGTTCCCTTGTGAGAACGCATATCTCTGATACGGCGGTAGTAAAAAACATGGACCTGTGGGTAACTCACATTGAGATAATGAGAACATTAGGTGTCGCACCTAAAATATGAGTCATATTCCAAAAATAAAAACTCTGTGACAAAGTTATAATGCTTACTGAATTAGTAGCAGAAATACCTGTAAGATTCGCAGCTAGTTGAAAGAAAATAGCTTAATACACCGTGAAGATATATTCATCGACCCGCCTGGCTCCGACCACTAAACACACTGACAACTGGCTCCCTTAACTAGCCTGTGTCGTGCGAACCTTCCCTGTACCCAGCCTGTGGTATGTACTATTACAACACCAATAACCGTTCGCCGGCAATTAACAATCGCCGCCAGACTTTCAGCACCGGTCTGAATGTACGCACTTCAAGCGCTTTTGGATGACGCGCGTCGTCAGCTGAGCATACAGCATTTTGTCTTTCACTGTCTTCCGTCAAATAGACATTTAAAATGAATGCAACGCAAAAACAACCAACGACCTGCGTAAGTGCCTCTGTAACACCAGTTTTCCAAATCGTGGCCGTAAAGTTTGGCGAGAGCTGTAGTCGCAGTCGATTCGTCAAAGAGTCGCGATGGAATGGCCAAAGAGCCGCATGCGGCTAGCGAGCCACGCTGGCCTAGACGATGATGATAGAAGAAGAAGAATATTGAAGATAAAAGAGGAGAGCGAATGTTGCATCGACCTTCGGGACAGAACAGAAAGGAACATTGTCTGAGTACGTGTAAAGGGAATGCGGTATCACTGGATTTGAAACGTATGAAAAATAGAGGGACGAAATATATACTACTGGCCATTAAAATTGCAACACCATGAAGATGACGTGCTACAGACGCGAAATTTGACCGACAAGAAGAAGACGCTGTGATATGCAAATGATCAACTTTTCAGAGCATTCACACAAGGTTGGCGCCGGTGACGACACCTACAACGTGCTGACATGAGGAAAGTTTCCAACCGATTTCTCATACACAAACAGCAGTTGAGCGGCGTTGCCTGGTGAAACGTTGTTGTGATGCCTCGTGCAAGGAGGAGAAATGCGTACTATCACGTTTCCGATAAAGGTTGGATTGTAGCCTATCACGATTGCGGTTTATCGTATCACGACATTGCTGCTCGCGTTGGTCGAGATCCAATGACTGTTAGCAGAATATGGAATCGGTGGGTTCAGGAGGGTAATACGGAACGCCGTGCTGGATCCCAACGGCCTCGTATCACTAGCAGTCGAGATGACAAGCATCTTATCCTCATGGCTGTAACGGATCGTGCAGCCACGTCTCGATCCCTGAGTCAATAGATGGGGACGTTTGAAAGACAACAGCCATCTGCACGAACAGTTCGACGACGTTTGCAGCAGCATGGACTATCTGCTCGGAGACCATGGCTGCGGTTACCCTTGACGCTGCATCACAGACAGGAGCGCCTACGATGGTGTACTGAACGACGAACGTGGGTGCACGAATGGCAAGACGTCATTTTTCGGATGAATCCAGGTTTGCAGCGTCATGATGGTCGCATCCGTGTTTGGCGACATCGCGGTGAACGCACATTGGAAGTGTGTATTCGTCATCGCCAAACTGGCGTATCACTCGGCGTGATAGTATGAGGTGCCATTGTTACACGTCTCGGTCATCTCTTGTTCGCATTGACGGCACTTTGAACAGTGGACGTCAGATGTGTTACGACCTGTGGCTCTACCCTTCATTCGATTCTTGCGAAACCCTATATTTCATCAGGATAGTGCACGACCGCGTGTTGCAGGTCCTGTACGGGCCTTCATGGACACAAAAAATGTTCGACTGCTGCCCTGGCCAGCACATTCTCCAGATCTCTCACTAATTGAAAACGTCTGGTCAATGGTGGCCGAGCAACTGGCTCGTCACAATACGCCTTTGAATAAAGGAACTGAAAGTAAATTTGTGGCTGGTTGCTGTCCTAACACCATCAACATTTGTCTTCAAACAACAGCCACGGTCTCCATCATGTCATCATATGACAAAATTGAATCTGCCTTTTATCTTGGTGTAGCAATTTTAATGGCCAGTAGTGTACATGTGAAGTAGTTATGTAGGCAGTTTGGAATGGCAGAAATGAAGAGACGAAGAGATTTGTATGAGGCAGAAAAATGTGGAGTGTAGCGCAAAAACAGTGGAAAGTCTGACAACTCTTACAGAGGAGAGAAAGAAAGAGGAAAAAAAGAGGTAAGGAGGGCGCACGTGCATAGAGGTGCAAGTGAGCGCTCAGATTTTTGTGTCAGGCATCGTTAGCCTGAAAGAGGAAGCACGATTTTAAGGGCGCTGAATAGCGTGAACAGAAACAGTGGCAGAGAATGGGAAATGTTCTCGCTCCCGCAGGCACGCATTATTCCTCCGTCAAAAGCAGCCACAGGCCGGGCCAGCCCGCGGCGGGATTAAGCAGCGGCGTGGCGTGCGCCCGCATGAATGGCTGGCGCCAGCGAGAGCGTATCGATTGTGTAGCTGGCGAGCGGCGCGCGGCGGGCCGTCGCATCGCGCACAGTGAGCGACGAGCGGCCGAGACGAGACGTGACGAGGCGTGGCCGTCAGCGGCGCTGCCGGCGCGCGGGTCCCCCCCCCCCCCCCCCCTCCCCATCACACCCGACCAGGAACCGCGAGATGCGGTGGCCGCTTTGTTGCAGTCGGAAGCGGCAGGGCGCGTGAGGCAGGGCAAGGGGGAGGCATGCGCGCCTCGCAGAGGACAGAAGACGCGAGGCGAGAAGCGATGGTCCTCGCTTACGAATGGATGGTTCGAGGCAGCGGCAAAAACAGTCTTCACATCCGACTCGGCTTTGCGACACAGCAACCATTTTAATTGGAGACATAAATATTCAAAATGAGTTTGTGATCACATTTTTATTCTTTATTTTACAGGTCCGTCTTAATCACACATACTTTTAAACTTCACTACTACCGGTTTCGGCTACTCTCTGTCTTGTGTCCTCTTCAACTTTGCATTAGAGAACTTGGTTCGGGAGAATAATTTACATTTCCGGTTATCTATACCAGGGCTTCCCAACATGTGGTCCGCGGACCCCTTAGGGGTCCGACGGCTCTTTCTAGGGGGGTCCGCGGCCACCTTTCACCAAATCGTGTAAAATAATGAGTAAAATTATTGAATAAAAATGTGAATATCAAATTCATCACTATTTTTTTTTTCGTGTGAAAAACATGTGTACTTTTACTTCAGGTCGTATCCCTAAGCAGCCTTTGCGGTTCCTAAGTGAGAACGTATACACAGTTTAGTGCCGGAGAATGCGGCTTCTCTGATAGACTGCTTCGCAACAATTCGGGGGTCGTTTGTGCCCCGGCTCACGGCGCTAGATGCGCTGAAACCTTCTACGCATGCGCGGAGCGAGCTTTGTCGACCAATCACAGCGCTCAGTGGCACGTATGCGGCCCCAGGCATCGTTAAATGTTAAACTTGCTTTGTCAGTGCACTACCTATTTCATAGGTCGATTTTTGACCAGTTTATTACTTCTAACATGGATCCGTGGCTGAAGTCGGGATCATTGAAGAAGGGTGCGGTTTCTCCATCGCCTTCACAATAAGGGAAGTTTCCAGTTGAAATGAAGGAGGAGGGAGGACGACCAAAGGAAGAAAAATCACAAGAAGCTCCAAAGACTATTGATACTTCGGGGAGGGGGGGAGGGGGTCATTGAGAACATGGCACTTGCATTAAGAAGCTTTCAGTTCCCATGGGTTTCGCTCTGAAATTTAAAGTTACTGTGCTCTTGACTGACTAGGGGTCCGCCATGGATTTTCGACTGTAGAAGGGGTCTGCCAGCTGAAAAGGTTGGGAAGCCCATAGATGAAAGAACAGCCGCAGGGTCAAGATGTCTGTACTCAATAAGCAACCCACTCAAAAGTAAAGCTTTGTCAATCACCACAAAGATGAAGATATACCACACTATCATCTGCCCCATAGTACTGTACGGTTCAGAAAGCTGGACGTCTACAAAGAATGAAAGAGGAAAACATGGACTGTGCAGCTGGTCCCGACAGAGGTTCGAGTCCTCCCTCGGGCTTGGGTGTGTGTGTCTGTCCTTAGGATAATTTAGGTTAAGTAGTGTGTAAGCTTAGGGACTAATGACCTTAGCGGTCAAGTCCCATAAGATTTCACACACATTTGAACATTTTGAAAGAGGAAAACTGAATGTTTTCGAAAGAAAAGTAATGAGAAAAATCTGGGGACCTGTGTTGGAGAATGGTGTATGGAGAATTCGAAAGGACAATGAAATTTATCAGTTAATGAAGCAACCCACTATCATCAAGAAATTAAAAAAGTAGGAGACGGCAATGGGCTGGACATGAGGCTAGAATGGAAAACAACAGAATCACCAAGAAAGCATTTGAAGGAACTCTCCAGGCAACAATACTATTGGACCGCCCTCATACAAGGTGGAAAGATGACATAGAGAAGGACATCGCAGCATTAGGAATTTCCACAGGGTGGAGAGGCTGCGAGAGATAGAAGGCTGTGGAAGCAGATCGTTGGTGCAGCGCGTGGTGTTCAGGGCCTGTGATCGCTGAGAATAGAGAGAGAAAAGTTTGTCTGATCAGGACGCACATGTAAAATAAAGTGACAGCATCCTTTGACTTGTCATGAATGGCGTTCAACAAGTAATGCAACACGTTATTCTTTCTCGCCCAATTTCGGCTGAAGAAAATGCGGATTTGGTTGTGAGACATCGTGGAGTATTCCCTTTATATCCCCTATAGTTTCGTGAAGTTGGTGGTGCTATATGTACCCTCCAAGATGGCGTCTGTAACGGAGGTGCGATCCAAGCAGAGAGCTGTCATTGAGTTTCTATGGGTGGAAGACCAGAGTGTTGCAGATAGTCATAGACGCTGCAGAATGTCTACGGAGACCTGACAGTAAACAGAAGCACGGTGAGTCGTTGGGCATGGCGTCTGTTATCATCGTAACAAGGTCGCACAGATCTGTCCTAGCTCCCACGTGTCGGCCGGCCATACTCAGCTTTGACTCCTGCAATGTTGGAGGATTCAGACGCTCTGGTTCAAAGTGTTCGACATTTCACAAGGAAAAACCTCACTGCACAACTGGACGGCTCTGTTGATAGTGCTGACACATCGTCCTTAGTTGGGGCACTCAAAGCTGTGTGCTGCTCCACGCCCCCTAATAGAAGACCATAAAGGGTAACAAAGGATCATCTGAACAAAATTTCTTGCGCGTTAGGAGGCTGATCGCGACAACTTTTTGTCGAAAATCGTCACAGGCAATGAAACATATATCACTTGGAACCAGATACCAAACAGCAGGCAATCCATGGAGTGGCGGCACACCACCTCCCCTCCGTAGAAATACGAGGTGCATTCAAGTTCTAAGGCCTCTGATTTTTTTTCTCCGGACTGGAAAGAGATAGAAACATGCGCATTGTTTTAAAATGAGGCCGCGTTCATTGTCAATACGTCGAAGAGATGGCAGCACCATACGGCAGATGGAATTTTACCGCCAACGGCGAGAATGAGAACTGTTTTAAATACTTAAAACGGCGACGTTTTCCTTACTTGAACAGCGTGCAATCATTCGTTTTCTAAATTTCCGTGGTGTGAAACCAATTGAAATTTTTCGACAGTTGAAGGAGATATGTGGTGATGGAGTTATGGATGTGTCGAAAGTGCGCTCGTGGGTGCGACAGTTTAATGAAGGCAGAACATCGTGTGACAACAAACCGAAACAACCTCGGGCTCGTACAAGCCCGTCTGACGACATAATCGAGAAAGTGGAGAGAATTGTTTTGGGGATCGCCGAATGACTGTTGAACAGATCGCCTCCAGAGTTGGCATTTCTGTGGGTTCTGTGCACACAATCCTGCATGACGACCTGAAAATGCGAAAAATGTCATCCAGGTGGGTGCCACGAATGCTGACGGATGACCACATGGCTGCCCGTGTGGCATGTTGCCAAGCAGTGTTGACGCGCAATGACAACATGAATGGGACTTTATTTTCGTCGGTTGTGACGATGGATGAGACATGGATGCCATTTTTCAATCCAGAAACAAAGCGCCAGTCATCCCAATGGAAGCACACAGATTCACCGCCACCAAAAAAATTTCAGGTAACCGCCAGTGCTGAAAAAATGATTGTGTCCATGTTCTGGGACAGCGGGGGCGTAATCCTTACCCATTGCGTTCCAAAGGGCACTACGGTAACAGGTGCATCCTACGAAATGTTTTGAAGAACAAATTCCTTCCTGCACTGCAACAAAAACGTCTGGGAAGGGCTACGCGTGTGCTGTTTCACCAAGACAACGCACCCGCACATCGAGCTAACGTTACGCAACAGTTTCTTCGTGATAACAACTTTGAACTGATTCCTCATGCTCCCTACTCAGCTGACCTGGCTCCTAGTGACTTTTGGCTTTTTCCAACAATGAAAGACACTCTCCGTGGCCGCACATTCACCAGCCGTGCTGCTATTGCCTCAGCGATTTTCCAGTGGTCAAAACAGACTCCTAAAGAAGCCTTCGCCGCTGCCATGGAATCATGGCGTCAGCGTTGTGAAAAATGTGTACATCTGCAGGGCGATTACGTCGAGAAGTAACGCCAGTGTCACCGATTTCGGGTGAGTAGTTAATTAGAAAAAAAATCGGAGGCCTTACAACTTGAATGCACCTCGTAGTTCAAAGCCACACCCTCAGCTGGTGAGTGATAGTGACGGTCTTATGGGACTATGAACGGGTTATTTCGTTTGATGCTGCAACGATCAACTCTGAAGTGTATTGTGCTAACCTCAGCAATTTTAAGAATCGACTTCAGCTTGTTCGTCGTCACAAAAATGCAAACGAACTTTTTTCATGACAACGCGAAGCCTCACAGAGGTCTGCCGGCCGCGGTGGTCTCGCGGTTCTAGGCGCTCAGTCCGGAACCGCGCTACTGCTACGGTCGCAGGTTCGAATCCTGCCTCGGGCATGGATGTGTGTGATGTCCTTAGGTTTGTTAGGTTTAAGTAGTTCTAAGTTCAAGGGGACTGATGACCACAGATGTTAAGTCCCATAGTGCTCAGAGCCATTTGAACCTCACAGAGGTCTGTGCATCCGAAAGAAGTTCACAGAACTTCTTTGGACTCTTCTTCCCAGTCCACCCTACAGACCGAATCTCGCACCTTCCATTCTTCTCGCCCATTGAAGGATGCACTTCTCAGGAAGCAGTACGTGTATGATGGGGAGAGCACTGATGCAGCAAGATGTTCGCTCGATGTCGGCCAGTAGGCAGATACCATGGGGACAGGCCCTCCCAGTAAGACAGCGTAAGGCCTTCACATTAAGAGGAGATTATATTGAAAGGTAGGATTTTGTAGCCAAAAGATGGGGAGTAATATGTTTATTGGAATCCTGAATAAAACCATTCTACTTTCAGAAAAAGAATGTGTTTTGAGCCGTGCGCGGCTCGTGTTCATGCCCTTTATTGTTTGTCATCTTCTCTTTACGATACTACCGCCTGGTTTTCTTAATCGATTTACTGGCATCACTAAGTTCCTGTCTTACCTGCTCGTGAGTGGCAGCAGCAGCGCTTATCGATAAGAGCACTGTCGTATTATCTTTGAAGCGACCGCTAGTATTCCCGGCTCGTGGTGTGTCGTGGGTTTAGTCGGGACGCAGCAGCAGTGAAGTAGGGGACGGAGCGCCAGTGAGGTGCGGACAGCCAGTGCTCGCCGACCACTGGCGACACACATAAACTGTCCGACAGAAGGAGATTGGAGCGGAACGACCTTTGGTTGGTCGTTCGGTTGGTCGTCTCATCGGGCGACTTGTATTTGGTCCTTTGACCGTTTCTGGACCTCGTCAGTTGGTCATCTTGCCGGACGCGTGTCGGTCCCTTCCTTGTGCAGAGATGTCGTGGCCAATGGGCAAGAGTTACCTCTGCATGGTGGGGTCCGAGCCAGTATGACCGGGTCGCCGTGTCTCCAAATTCCGAAAGGACATCAAATTGAGTCGGGCTGGAGCTGCAGTCAGCTTCGGATAGCCAAGACTCGCCCGACCTTTACCGACACACATACAGTGGGAACGACCTGGGGGTGTGATTCGGTCGGTCGTATCATCGGACGATGTGTATCTGGTCGCCGACCTCTTGTGCAAACTCTCTGTGTGTCGAATTCATTCGTCCTTGGTGTCCCACAGTGATTGCTTTCACTTTTGGTCGAGTTCTTGTGAAAGTGTGTTTACGTGGAACCGTGTGTAGCTTCTGTGATTTCCACTGAGCAGATGAATGCTGTCTGCGTACTGGTGTAGTCAGTCGGTCGGTTGAAATAGAGCAGTGAGCGTGTCGGTTGGAAGGGAATTGATGGAGTTGATTAGGCTGTTTGTTGGTTCTTCAGCCGTTTCTAGGTCGTGTTGCCACCCGATTGTTTAGTGCTACGCTTGGCTGCCTGTCTCACCTAAACTGTTGTTAGAGCTTCCTCCCGAGGCCGACCCTTGGAACACTTCTGAGCACCACTGTTCGTTATTTGTAATTGTCATTTTATTTGGTCGCGTGTAGGGTGCCAGGCATTCAGCCGTGTTTTATTTAAAATTCTTGTTGCCCTGTATTTAGGCCTTCAGCCGCGGTTGTTTCAGAATCTGTGGATTTAATATGTAAATTCTTGTCTGTAAGCCTTCTCTTTAATTATCTTGAATTCTTGAAACGGCCTCCAGCCGTGTTCTGTAAATGTTCATCTTAAGGTTGTCTTTAATTATTTTTGAGCAATTGTTTGGGCCTTCAGCCGATAAGATACTTCAAGTTTCCTTAAGATGTTTTTCTGTTCTAAAAGTTTATCCTTAAAGCCTCTCTTTGATTACGTTAAAAATATTTTATTTGGGCTTTCAGCCCAAGAATTAATCTGAATTTTCCTTAAATAGCCTTTAGCTGAAATTTGTAAATGCTTGGTTTTTAAAGAATTTCCTTAGCTGATCTGAACTATTACTTCGGCCTTCAACCGAGAATATATTGTAATTTTACTTAAGTAAAGCTTTCAGCCGTTTCTCTAAAACCTGGTGTTTTAGAAGGAATTATTTAAACTTATTTGGAGAAGTTACTTGGGCCGTCAGCTGTGAATTGATCTTTGCTGTTTTAAAGAGAAAACTGTGCATTTGTTTCGAGGAATAAAGTTGTGTGTTTTGCTATAGCTAACAGTAATTGGTCTTGTCCCCTTTCCATAGTCTGATCTGCTCTGTAATGCGAAACACCAGGTTCCAGTGTTGTATTATTTATAGAATGCTCGTCGTATTTGGGCAACACTTATCGGAACAGAAGGCAAATGCGTCAACATTAATGCTCCAAATGTAATTCCACTTTTAAATGCACAGGAGAGATCAGAGAGCTGCAAAGAGTACATTAAAAATATCTGCGAGGAGAAGTGAGGGGTTGGGCAAAAATATGGGAATACTGTGAGAAATGCATGCTTCAACATAAACGGAGATGCTAGCCAATCCTGCGTGTTCCTCTGTTGTATGTTTTTTGAGCACGAAGGTGAACTTTCTCATCTGCCCTGGCCGCCACAGACACCAGACCTCGGTACTATTGAGTTTTTGCGGTCTACTTCGAGAGAAGGGTGCGTGATCGCTGTCCACCTCTACCACCGTTACCGTAAACTTGCCACTATTTTGCAGAAAGAATGGTGTAAGATTCTCTTGAAAATAATACAGGACCTGTATTCGTCCATTCCGCGACCACCAGAAACTATTTAGAAGGCCAACGGTTTTCATACAGTGTGTTAGGTACACTATGTTGTGTGTTTGTGGTGTTTCCATGTTTTGTCCACCCCCTATAGTTGTCTCTTGGTGGAGTATAAAAAGAAAAAGAAGTCGATGTGGAAGAAATAATGCATGCAATAATTTGCGTTTAATGAAGATGCGGAAGCTTACAATCAACTAAGCCAAAAGGTATAGATAACGTTCTTTCATAATTTTCAAATTCATTGAGGGCAGAAGCAACTCAACTACTCAAGTTGGTTTATAGAATCTGTGAGACTGGAGGCATACCATCAGACTTTCGGAAAATTATTATCCCTATAACCACGAAGATAACAAGGGCCGATAAGTGCAATAACTATGGCACAATCAGCTTCACAGCTCACGCATCCAGTTGCTGAAAAAAAATACATATAATGGACTTGAAATTTTAGGATCTGTTAGATGACCGTCAATTGGGATGTACAGGCGTAGAAGAGGTACCTGTTTAGGATGGACGAGGATGGGGGCATTGTAAGTCAGTTTGAAATAAGAGAAATAAGTGAATTTCGTCATATTCTGACCAGAATACACAAGGACTCGTCCAGGCCGGACTGTGGTGATGTTCACCATCGCAGGTGATCGTAGTGCATAAAGGAATAAGAAGAAACGATTCATATTCGGATTGATTGCGGCCTGTAGAGAAGAACAGGCACAAAGACAGATGGCCTTGGCCATCCGATCTGTAAGAGGGCTGGAACACAAGACAGACACATGCAGATGGCCAAAGTCGTCTGCTCTGTCACAGAGCTGAAGAGAGAGGCCCAAGTGGGCTCCGCACTCCAAGGAGCTGCCAGCAACCACCACGTGATGCGTTTTCCAAGCATCCTACTGGTTGCCTGCAGATGCTGCTGCGTTCTACACTGCTCAGTAGTGCGTTAAGAAACGCCAGTGCTATCATAGCATGCTCGTTTTTGTGTTCTTCAGTCCGAATGCTGCTTTGATACAGCTTTCCAGGCTACTCTATACTGTTCAGGCCTTCTCAGTGAGCATAACTACTCCTACCTACATCCACTTGGTTTATTGTAGTCAAGCCTTCGTCTCTCTCACACTTTCCTTCATGGCCATATTGGCGACTCCTTAAAGCCTCAGGTTGTTTCCCAACAATCCATACCTTCACTCTTATCATCAATTCGAATAAGTTACTCTGTAACAATTACTCCATTTACCCATCTAACCACCAGCATTCTTCTGGGGAACCATATTTCAAAAACCTATGTTCTTGTCAGTACTTTGTATCGACCAAATTTCACTTCATTATGTGAGGTTACACATATATAGGCGAGTTATTTGGCCTCCTGGAGTTTGCACGAGGTGAAGGGTCCGGCCGGCCGAGGTGGCCGAGCGGTTCTAGGCGTTACAGTCTGGAACCGCGCGACCGCTACGGTCGAAGGTTCAAATTCTGCCTCGGGCATGGATGTGTCTGATGTCCTTAGGTTAGTTATGTTTAAGTATTTCTAAATTCTAGGGGACTGATGACCTCAGAAGATAAGTCCCATAGTGCTCGGAGCCATTTGAACCATTTCGAAGGGAGCGACAGTGAACAGCTGATCTCCGCCAGAGCGCCGAAGCCGGTCCAGCCATAGCGACAGATGCTGGCGAGCCCAGGTGCAGGTACCAAGGCTTGACAGGAAATGAATAAACCCTAAAGCTGGGAATTTCGACAGCGGTCGGTCGCTTAGAAGAATCTGGAATGCACCAGCAATGGTGGAATTTCAAATAAGCTGAAGGATGGCTTCTCAGAGATCTTTTAAATTCGGCAATAAATCACAGTTACATAATAAAGAAAATCTAAATACATCAGCGATCTCGGAATAATGAGGGGCATCCAATGAAATAGTAATGTTTTCAGTATCTTGAAAACTACAGAACTCACTATTTTACAGTGACCAAACATTCTCACAATGAGCCACTAATTTAACTACTTTTAAATGCTTAATGCGATTTCAACAAACGATATCTCAGATAATAGCATTGCAGTATAGTCATCACCCTAGAAAGCTATTTATTTGTATCTATTTATTTCTTGATTTATTACTTTTTTATATTTTTTCATTATTCAAATATCTGTCAGAACATCGTATTCCCCAGAGTAACATAGCAAATGAGAATATCTCATACCTTGTCATACTTATGTATTTACGTAATCGACATGTTACTTCTTTTAACACATAACTATTTAACTACTGGTTACAATTAACTTATACAAAATCATTGTAATTTTAACAGATACCTATTTAACTACTGGTTACAATTGCTAATGCAAAATCATTGTAATTTAAGGAGTGGTCAATAGAATGTGTTAGCTGACACCACCTTTGAAAAGAAGGCAATAAGACGCCTGTCAATCAGGACTAAATAGTTGTTTAAACAGTGTTTACTGACAATATATCGTCATTTAAAATAGACGCACTTGTGAGAAAATACTGCCTTATTTATTTATGAACAAACCTTTATCTATATTTATTGTACGCAGTAGGAGTGTGACTCAGTGTTTATAAAAGTTCTTTATTTCAATAATGTTTTAATATGTCAGTTTGGTCCAGGAAGTGGTCAAGTTGAGTTGACCTTGTATGTAGAACTTAATGAAGATATATTTTTAGTGCGGACGGCCTTCAGCCAACGATAAAGCAGACAGTGGCGGAACACTGCTGAAGTCAAGTGGAGATGGACACTTTTCGAGTGGTGGGAGCGATTCAGGGTACTTTTCGTTTAGATCTTGAAGAGGACACTTTTACAATGGTTCTTGAAGAAGGCACATCAGCCGTTGATATAGTGCGTTTTTCGGTCGAGTGGGTGATCGGATGTGGGCTGTGAGCGGCCGCTACGATGATTTGACTTTTGATATTATGTTGAAGCTGTGGTATTCTATGGTTTTTGACAGTGTTGATGATGGACTTTGGGTGGTGAACGGCCGCTAGAATACTGTAAATTTTTTCGATTATTCTACGAAACTGAGATTGGACAGAGTATGTGTTTCTAACCGTTATTTCGCGTGTTAGTTTGCAGATCATCATGTTGAATTCTGAGCTATTTGGAGCTGGTAAATATTTCATATATTATGATCATAAAATGGACGTTGTTTTCATGCATCTTGTATGACTATTTACTTTGGGACTCTGCTACCATTCTCTTAACATTCTCAACATAACTTTACTGCATTTGATAAGGTTATTTTCTGTCTGTATTTTAACTCGATATCGTAGGACCATTCTCCGTATATTTGTGATATACTTTCACGAATAAATATTATTTAGCCCAAGTCTCCGTCATTTACATCAATTACAGACGTTAGACAGAACCCTTTCTTTAAGTATTCAATTATCTTTTGTTTTATATTTCCGTCTATTTTATTACTTCGCAATTCTAGCGAATGCTTAAGCTATTTGACTGCAGGATCACAGCTACCGATTACTACTGCAGCACATTAGCTGCTTGGCTTGAAAGAAGACATGTGCGAATCGATCTACGACATTATCGAGTTATTCTTTTTAAGTAGAGCTGCACATTGTCCAGTTATCTAAGGTACGAGTAACATCAAGTAAATTCGCAATTAGTTTGTTGGAATGAAATGCTGCTTAGAGAAAAACTACTCGGAAGACAATCATTAGGTAATGTCGCAGATATAAGACTATACCGTAACATTTACAGTAAAGATTTCCTAATTTTATTTATCAAGTTGACGCACGAGCTATTTTCTCACCGTTCGCTTCAATACCTCATCTTCTACAGCATCACATCTCAAAAGCTACTTTTCTCTACTTGGTTGTAGTCTTTACAGTCTACATCTCACTTCCATATATGGTCACACTCCAAACAAATTTTTTCAGAAAAGAAATCCTAACCTTTACATTTATATTCTATGTTACCGTCCATCCATTTGTCAAGAGAGATTTGTTTGTTTTTACCGGTCTATATTTTATACCCCCTCCACTTCTCACGTCGTCTGCCACTTAGCTGCCCAACAGTAAAACTCTTCTACTATTTTTAGGGTTTCATTTCCAATCTAATTTCCCCAGAATCAATTGATTTAATTCTTCTAACTCTACTTCCGTTGTTTTACTTTTAAAACTGTTCGTTTTAAAAAGCCTATTCTCGAAACATTGTCCATTCCGTTCAGCAGTTTTCCAAGTAATGCACCATCTGCGACTAAATTACTTTGTCATCGGGAAACCTGTAAGTTTTTATTTCTTCTGCCTAAACTTCAATTCTCTGTCTGCATCATAGCTTTGCTTTCCTTTACTATGATCGGTTTACAGATAGAATAACATTAGCGATACGCTACAACCTTATCTCACTCCCCTCTCCTTTACCTGTTCCCTTCCACAGCCGCCAACTCTTACAAAAGTATTCTCTTCAGTTATACCTTTCGTTAGCCATAACGTGGAAAAAAAATTAAGTGATCGTATGGTATTGATGGCCGAAAGTCGCCACCTGGGAAAGTTCGGCCGCCGAGTTGCAAGTCTTCTGTTAACGCCACATTGGGCGACTTGCTTGTCAGTGATGAAATGATGCTGAGAACAACACAACACACAGTCCCCGAGTGGGGAAAGTCTACGACCCGGCCGGGAATCGAACCCCCACCTCTGCATGGCAATCAGATGTGCTGACTGCTCAGCTAAGGGGACAGACTCCCCGTAGTTTATTCTTGATAATTTCAAAACTTGAATGAGCGTATGCTTAGATTTTTTGAAGTTTTTTTTGGATTGTCAGTCTTCTACTGATTTGATACTCCTGTGCAAACCTTTCATCTAGGCGTAGCACCCAATTTGCTCAGTTATTTGTCGAATATATTTCAATCTATGGCTTTCGCTACGGATTTCATTCTCTACAGCTTCCTCGAGTGCCATGAAAGCTATTCTTTGATATCTCAACACGTGTCTTAGCACCCTGATCCTATTTCTTGTAATATCAGTTCACCTTATTTTCAAAAATCCTTATACACCACTACATCCAAAACACTTCGATTCTGTTCCTTTCCCATTTTACCCACTGTCCATGAGTTATCACTACACAATATTCTTCTCTAAACGTACAGCTTCACAAATTTATTCACCAAATTAAGGTAGGTTCTTATTACTCGTCGACTCCATTTGGCCAGGAATGTCTGCTTTGCCAGTGCTTGTTTGCTTTTTATAACCTTCTTGCTTCGTCCATTATTTGTTATTTTGCTTCCAAGAAAGCAGAATTCCTTCAGTTCATCTGCTTTATAGTTATCAGTTTTGGTGTTCAGTTTCTCGATAATCTGATTTCTGCTACCCATCATTACTTTCACATTTCTTCGATTTATTCTCAGTCCATATTCTATACTCATTAGATTGTTCATTCCGTTCAACAGACACTGTACTTATTCACCTTCGCTGAGGATAGCAGTGTCATCAGCGAATCTTATCACTGATATCCTTTCACCTTAACTGTTTAATCCTACTCTTGAACCTGTCAGCTATTTCTGTCATCGCTTCTTCGGTATAGAGACCGAAAAGTAGGGGCGAAAGGCTACCTGCCTTACACCCCTTTAAATCCGAACACTTCGTTCTTGGTCTTACAGTCTTATTGTTCCCCTTTGGTTCTTGTACGTATTGTATATTATCCGTCTTTCCCTATACTTTACCCCTATTTTTCTCAGAATTTCAAACATCATGCATCATTTTACATCGTCGAACGCTTTTTCCACATCTAATGAAAGTACTTCTTTCTAACTTATCCATCCCTATATAGCCCTCTTGGTACTTTTGCCTACTACTTATTAATCGTCTTTTCCTAAAGTTTGCACATATTTTCCTGATAATTCCGTACATTTCTTTTTCTACTTTTCTAATTTTTTAGGTCGTCAAAAAATCTCATGGCTGTTTTTTGATTTCTGTTAAGCCTTGCTTCCATTATCAAGGCTACCGACAGAACTGCTTACATGGTGCCTTCACTTGTTCTAACCCTTTTTGCAATACGCCTACTTCTAGTCAGTCTGGGCCTACTATAATGTTACTGGGGGCAGTTTCTTGACACTTGTACACTACTGAAGTGCTGGCCCTTCATGAAGACGAGATCGTCAACGCCTTGTCATAATTCGAAGATGTTGCAGGCCCAACCGTGATGCAACGTCAAGTCAGTCCTCCCTCTGTAGCTACTGCCCACGGATTCTTCCCATGCACCTCCGTAACCAAAGCGCAAGATGATGCAGACATCATCGCGACCAAATGCCTGGTGCCTTTTCTCATTGCAATCACATATGCTCTCCTAATTCCTTCCCGCCAAAATAGTGCTACCTGACAACTGCAAAATTGAGATATACTGCTGCCCAGTCACGAGGATTTCCTCCAACTAGAGAATCCCACCAAAATAACGCATTTGCTTCCGACGTCAATAACACCAAGAACATCACCCCTTCTACCAAAAAACACTTACTTCAGAGCACACTATCACACACTATCAGCCAATCGCGCTTTCTCTCGCTTATGCCGTTAGTCGCAGACTTCAGGGCTCTAGAAGTAACGCAAGAGCCGCTACGCGGCCAGACTTTGTTTCCTTTAGCCCATGCTTTCTACAAATGGTAGATGGCTATATTCGAAGGAGGTTCTCAAAGCATGGAAAGCGTCCTGCACTCAGTGTACCACTGCTCGCCTACCAAGATTCGCCTTCGCGTTCCCTGCTTGCCTTTTCAAATCCAACGATCTGTTTATTCATCTGCATACCAGAAACTTTCACAACCCAATGAACTTATCACTGTGTTAATAAACGAAAGACTTATTTGTACAGAGTGCCGTTTTCCCAGGCATGTGGCTTCATCTCATGAATAAACTTTCTCGTACCGTTTTAGTCTGTTGTCAGTCTCGGAATTCCAAACTCACACTCTGATTTTTATGAAAACGGCATGCAGAATTGGCTGCCACGTTTCAACTGAACACGCCTGCTCAGGGTTGCAAACAAATTGAAACGCTATCATGTTCCTGGTAGTGTAGTTTTAATATCAGCTGTGTATTCAGCAGGTTTTGTATCCTATGATCAAGTCGAACATCTCATGAATAATTTAAACAGAATCCAACTGCGTGTCGCATTAAAAACCGAACGCTTACAAACGGAACAGGATAGGACACACAAACGCAATTTTATTTAGTGATGGCAGGATCGCTGATGTTGCGTGGTTATGAGCATTGGACTGTGAGTGGGAAGAATAGCGGACCCATTTAACAACAGAAGCGAAATTCCTCTGAAGAACAGTTACATACACCCTTACAGAAAAGCTGAGAATGGAAATATCAGAAAAAATGGTTCAAATGGCTCTAAGCACTATGGGACTTAACATCTGAGGTCATCAGTCCCCTAGACTTTGAACTACTTAAACCTAACTAACCTAAGGACATCACACACATCCATGCCCGAGGCAGGATTCGAACCTGCGACCGTAGCAGCAGTGCGGTTCCAGACTGAAGAGCCTAGAACCGCTGGGCCACAGCGGCCGGCGGAAGTATCAAAAAGGAATTAAAGATATTAAATATAAATGGATAATAAGCAGAAGGAAAAAACCATTCTTATGAGCATATCGCACAAATGAAACATAAAAAAAGAGCTTTGCTCTAAAAATCAACGGACTGGGGACTTTTTGGATGCCTGAAAAAGAGATGAATAGATAACTTTGGAATTCCTATTTGAACGAAACGAGCTGTGTGATCCACCATGAAGATGATAATGTTGATGATCTTACTCTCGTTGAACATTGCTTCGGAGCGATTAGTTTTCATTTTCCTCTAACGGATTTCACAAGACGTTCAAAAGTACGCTCCATCTCGCAATGTCAACTAAAAAATTTTGACAACACAGTATAAAGCTTTTGCTGTAGATTGATGAGGAAATTCTGTTTCGAATGCGGTAAAGTTTCTTTTTTTTTTTTTTTTTGCCATCTGGGCAACGATACACACTGACGAAAAGAAAACGCTCTGGACAGATTAAATAAAAGGTTTCGAACGCTAGGCGTCTTCTTTGATTTAGCTAAAGCGTTTGATTGTGTTGATCACAAAATATTGCTCCATAAATTAGACCATTACGGGATACGGGGAGCAGCTCACAGTTGGTTCACCTCTAGCAACAGGCAGCAAAATGTCATTATTCACAGTGTTGAGTAGGGCTGTGATGTGGGGTCTGAGTGAGGTACGGTCAAGTGGGGGATGCCCCAGGGGTCAGAGCTGGATTTGCTGCTGTTTCTTATTTATATAAATGATATGCTTTCTAGTATTACAGATAATTCTAAAGTATTTATGTTTGCTGATGACCTTAGCTTTCTAGTGAAGGATGTGGTGTGCAACACTGATACAGTATCAAACAATGCAATTCACGACATTAGTTCACGGTTTATAGAAAATACATTGATGCTAAATCACAGCAAGACTCAGTTTTTGCGGCTTCTAGCACACAGTTCAACTATAGCTGAATAGGCACATGAGTAGTGAGACTGAACAGTTCAAAATCCTAGGCGTTCAGATGGATAGTAAGCTGTCGTTAAGGATCTTGTTAAAAAAACTAAATGCTGCTTTATTTATCATTAGTACATTATTTGAAATAACTGACAGTTCAACGCGAAGAGTAGTCTGCTTTGCTTATTTTCATTCGCTCATGGTGTATGTTTATTTTTTGGAGTAATTCTTCTGATTCAGAAAGGGTGTTTTTGGCCCAGAAACGGGCGGTTCGAGCAATGTGTGGCGCAAGTTCACGAACGTCTTATCGACGCCTGTTCAGTAGTCTGGGAATTCTGACATTGTCCTCTTAATACATATTTTCTTTAACAGTGTTTGTTGTTAAAGTAACGATATCAACTTATTCCCAACAGTTAGCAGCTTTCACTCAGTTAATATCAGGCAGAAATCCACCCTGCATTTGGAACGCGCATCGGGATTTGGAACGCACATCACTGACTCGTTTGCAGAACGGCGTGCAGTATTCTGCTGCATCCACTTTCAGTAAGGTGCTATAAGAATTCAAAAACCTTAGCAGTAATTCACGCACTTTCAAGTAAAAACTGAAGTGATTCCTCATGACTGACTCCTATTCTGTCGAGGGAATCCTGGAAAAATTAAAAAAATTAAGCTAATTCCTGTGTTACGTTGTTGATTATGTTTATTTAAAATTATGGCTTGTCGTCTGCATAGGATTCATATATCCATTATTACTATCCTCTTATAATTTCATGTACTGACTACTTCCATGACGATGGACATTTACACCTCAATTAGTCCCTACAGAAAATGACACAGAAAATAGAAAAATAAGTAAGTTGTGCGATATAAACGAAAGTTGGTAGGCGTGTTTCTAATTCCGAAGGAATATGTCTATTCCAATTTCGCACCAGACGCGTAAGAGTGGCGCCACTATGAGGATGCAAATCAGGTTTGTATTAAACACAAGCTGTAATGGTACTGGGCGATGATTGCCTTTGAGATTAGAGATGGTGAGTTGATGCCAGTCAAGATTACCATTAAGATGAAAAAAACTCCACTATCAGCAACTCATTGAGTTTGAGTGAGGTCTTATAATAGGGCTATGAAAAACTGGATGCTCCTTCTGCGATACTACAGAAAGACTTGGCAGAAATGTAGCCAATGTACATAACAGCTGGTGGTGGTGGTGGCCACGAGAATGTTGTTCACAAGAAGAGCGTGCTCCAGACGGCCGAGCGCCACTACCAAGACGGAAGACCACCATGTTTGGCATACGTCTCTGGCGCATCGTACAGCATCTGCAGTAGCAGTTTGAGCAGCAGGTGGCAGGGCACAGTGACACGAAAAAATGTTACAAATCTGTTATTTCAAGGACAGCTCCTAACCAGACACCCTGAACCGTGCATTCAACTGACCCTAAACCACCGCGTTTTGCGACTACAGTGGTGTCAAGCGACAGCTCATTGGAGGGCAGGGTGAATATCTGTTGTATATTCTAATGAAAGCCTTGGTGCCTGCTATGTCCGTGTTTTGGTTAGAAGGAGGCCAGTTGAGGCTCTGCACCAATTTGTCTGTGTGCTAGACGCACTGAACCTACACCTGGTGTTATGGTCTGGGGTGTAATTTCGTATGGCAGCAGGAGCACTCTCATGGTTATCCCACCCACCCTGACTGCAAACTTGTACATCAATTTGGTGATTCGATTGGTTGAGCTGCTATTCATGAACAGCATTCCAGGTGGTGTTTTCCAACAGGATAGCGCTGGCCCACATACCTCTGTTCTAACCCAACATGCCCTACAGAGTGTCGACATGTCACCTTGGCCTGCTCGATCAGCAGATCTGCCTCCAATCGAGTGGATATCGTCGGAGGACAGCTCCAGAGTTATCCACAAACAGCGTTAAGCGAAGCTGCACTGACCGACCGAGTGCAACAGGCATGGAACTCCATCCCACAAACTGACGTACGGTACCTGTACAACACGATGCAGTCACATTCGCATGCTTGCATTCAACATTCTTTCAGTTACGCCGGTTATTGCTGTGCCGACATTTCATATGGCTTATCTCGCATTTACATTAACCTGTGATCTTGCAATGTTAATGTCTTAAATATGTTATCTTGACACATGTAGTCCAGAAATTTCGTTACTCTACATTAATTATTTTTTGGTGTTGCGATACTTTTTTCGTCAGTGTATATCCACCATATTGCCCCATCCTTTGCTGCTAATTAAGATTTTTAACAGGTCGCTGGGGTCTATTTATAGCTGGGCAAAATATGACACACCTCTGACTTATACGGTGACCCGTAAGGAGCAAGAAGCAATAAAAGAACTTACTCAGAAGGAAGCGGACAATACTAAGACGATAAGACTGATCGTTTAGAGAATAAATGGACTGGACGTTTTTCGCTTTGTTTAATGTGATAGAATGAGGTTTGTTAAAGGTTAGATGCGTCTGTCGAAACGTGTTGTTCGAGTCTTACTACATAAATCATTAATTAAGTTTTGCTGAAACTGACTTGCAATCCTTGATAAAATTGCGACCTCATTTACTGTAAGATAGGTAACATTAAATTGGCGTTTAGTCTTATCATCCCTCGTTCCCATAAATAACCACAAAAACTGAATACAAAGTATGTGGACTGTCTAAAGAATACGACAATTGCAGTTCCTTCGTAACAACAGGGGAGACATCGTTGACTGTTAGACAGACCCACTCCCTGCTATATCCTCTTTATAACGCCTGTCTCTCTCTTTCTCTTCAGTAAATTCGTGGTGGCAGACATTCAGAGCCGCAAATCAGCAGGCAGGTTCATTACCTCCAACCCGAAATAAAGTGAACAAGCAAGGAAAAGACCCTTCACAAATTCGTGAGAAATGCTGAGTGCAGAAGTCTGCTGCGTCGGTTCTGCTGACTGTCTTCTGGAGCATATCAGGCATAATTCTTAATAGCATCCGTTCAGTGAGTCACAGTCAGATTTCTAACGCACCACCTGAAACTGCGGTAAAAACATATCTTCGGAGATGAATGTCATTTCGCAATATGCCAAATCCCGAGGCCTGTGTTCATCGTGCAACACACACACCAGGTCTAGCTCTCCTTTATTTCTTCATATTTTGATCACTCAAAGAGACGTCAGGCGGATAGAAATTACATTATGATGAAGGTACACGGCAGGTAGTTCTTCTTACTTTTCATGCTTGCAAAGAGAAACTGGAATGACTTCCGGCTCTATAGCAGCATGTTTCTCACTGGATAAGTAGTATAACCCATATCCAGTTGAACCTGGTTAATGTAGCCAAGCGTTGGATCTCTTACGATTTATACCCACCTCCCCGTGCATTGACTCACACATACACACGCACAACAGTCTTATAGGCAAAATTTTCACCACAGCATAGACACATATAATTCAGAGCTCAACTGAGTAATGTCTGTCACACACTTTAGGGACTATATACCACGTGTAGAAGTATGAGGCCGAAATTTCGTTGCTCACAGTTGTTTGAAACTGTAAGCAATATTTCATTCAAAATAATCTCCATTGCAATATATACATTTCTCCCTTCTCTCCGGCAGGCTATAAGTGCCACGCCAAAAGACAGTTCTTCTTTGGAAGCGAACCAGTCAGCGAGCCATTTTCGTACGTTGTAGTACAAATTGAAGCGTTGTTCAGCGAGAGCGTGTCCCAGTGATGCAGATAGGTGATAATCGGACGGAGACAAGTCTGGAGAATAAGCCGCATGCCCTAGTATTTCCCAGCTGAATGCCTCTATCGTTTCCCTGGCCCCTTTTGCTGTGTGTGATGGGGTGTTATCATGCAGCAAAAAGACTTTTGTTGTCTTTTTACATATTCTGGTCGTTTTTCACGTAATGCTCGAATTAAATCGATCATTTTCTGTTGGTAGCGATCAGTGTTAACGGTTTCATCAGGTTTTAGCAGCTCATAATGGATGACACCCTTCTGATTCCACCAAATACGGAGCATTGTCTTCTTTCCAAAGAGATTTGGTCTTGCAGTGGATGTCGATGGTTTGCCTGGATTCACCAGTGATTTACGATGCTTAGGATTCTCAAAAAATATCCATTTTTCATCACCTTTCACTATTCGATGGAGAAACGACTTTCCTTTGTATCTGGCGAGCAGCATTTCACAAGTGGTCTTTTGATTTGCTTGCTGTCTTTCACTCAGCTCATGTGGATCCCATTTTCCCACTTTATGCACCTTTCACATAGCTTTCAACCGAAGAAAAACGGCTTTCTGCGTCACATTCACTTGTTCCTGTTGAGTTTGAGTATCATCTTCATCCAATAAGACCTGCAATTCTTTGTCTTCCAGTTTTTTCGGTCGTTTCCCGCCCTCGTCGTTTTTCACGTCGAAATCACCACTTTGAATTTTCGAGCCACTCGAAACCCTGTGTTTTTCCAAGAGCATGTCCACCGAAATCTTCGACAAGCATTCGATACGATTATGCAGCAGTTTTCTTCAAATGATAACAGAAAACTAATGCTGTCCGCAAATCGTAGTTCGTAGGCAAAAAAACTCGACATGTTTACGTGTTTGAAACAGATACCGATGTATGCAACTTGGGTTACTGTGTTTTGACATTCGTTGTCAGCCGTTTCGGGAAGCAGGTGGTGCTGCAGACGCCGTCTCACAGGCCCTACACTGACTACATCTACAGGGAAATTCCAGTTTCACACTTCCACACCTGTGTGAGACGTCGTGGTCTCCTGACCTTCATTGCTTACATATTCCGCCCTCACAATCATATTCGGCACATCAAGACGCTTCATTCGAAACCAAACTCGATAAGATGGAGTCAGAGTTGTATGAATTCATGTAAACGATATGCAAATAACAAGTAAATCGCGGGTGCGCATCGGGGTTGAAATGCTCGAGGCTGGTAGACAGGTACACACACACACACACATTCAAGACACGACAGTCACAGAAGCTTTTAGTTTGGCAGAGGCAAACCACACGCCAGGAGACTGGTCCCTTCAGAGGATGAGTCAACCTATCTACGTCAGCCAGCCACCGCCTGCACAGCAGATAGCGTTTGCCCAAGTGAAAGGGAGAACGACCCAGTGTTCAGCTTAAAAGCAAATTCTGGTACATTGTGTGGGAGCGCCCAGCCTACGCATTCTTTACAAACATAGCACGCAGTTTCAGAGGTTTTCACAGGAAGACAGCAAACGCCAAATGCCGGTGCTACAGATTTCCGGATTGGTCGCCTTAAACGAAACGTCATTCTCAAGTTTTGGATAAGCAGTGGTGATTGGCAGACGATATTCCTGACGCCTTGAGCTGAAGGAGTAATGGAAGAGACCGAAAGATATACCACTTCATATCTGGCGTGGAGAGGGCCATTCCGTTGTTACTCTCGGAGCAAGAACACGTAACGAGAGAGTGTGCACTAGTACGTGTACTCAAACAGCGAGGAACAAGTCACTCCTCAGTACCTCACTGGGAGAGCACCTCTGTCGAGAGCGGATTTGAGTGTTTGCGATTAAACATTGTTCACTGTGTTGGCCGCCACACTTATTGTGCAGTGTGAACGGACAGAGTTATAGTTAAATGCCTGCGAGCGAATTTTTGAGTGGCATCGCGGTGGACTGGTTATCTGTCCGGTGTACCACGCCAATAGTTAGACTAAGGGTGAATAGGAGTCCTCGACTTCATCAAGGCTTAGGGGGAGTTTGATTGGCGAAGGTCAATGCAGATAGAACGAGAGTTATCTTATTTGTCAGCAGCGAGTGGTGCAGACAGCAGTCATTGCTGCTTATGGTATTGTGCGCTACAGCTCTTGCGAGCCCCATATTTCCTCCACAACAGTACACTTCACTGCATTTCACACGCAACAGTCTTGACTGTACCTAGCAACATTCTAATGGATAATTATTCAAGTTGAGTAGGCGTGGCTCTCAGCCATTCTGCCAAGTCAATAACAATCTTAAACTTTGTATAGAAATTTCATTAGCGAATCGTATCCTTAAGAGGTAAATTTACATTCCGAAAAGAACCTGGAAATAACTTGATCAGTTCATAACTAAAAGTGCCATTGTGATTTCTTAGAATTTTCGCAAAATAAATAATAATTTTCGTTAGTTTCATGTTTTTCTTACACTAACTAGCACTACTCCTGTACCCAAGTATCTCACTAGTTACGTAAGAAATTTTGTGATTTTTTGTGTCATTTCCTTACAGCGGACGACTCCAGAAGATATTTATTGCTGAAAGTTTTTCAGGCATTTCTCTTTAGAACGTTAGGAGCGTCTGTCTGACTTCTGTAGTCGCATGGGGGTGGAAAATGCTTCTTGCAGGAGCCACAGGGCAAAGGGTACATCTCAGATTAATCCGTTGCACAGAATGACAGAATAGCACGCACACGATCACACCTGGTGTGATGATACAGGCTGAAGCGAAATTCGCGCACTTGGGCTTCGCAGCTCGACTCCTCGCAAGCCAGCGATAAAAAAATGTCTGTCACAAAATTTCGTGCAGCGAGTACATCCGACAGAAAAAGGACGTTAAAGAGTGGCAATCTGTAACCATATGTATGGTAACTACGCCTGTCAGCACATCATGGTTGTGCTGCACAGATGGCGCAGTGCCTGGAGTTTTGGATTAGCATGCAGGTGGTCGAGGGTTCAATCCTGGGTTGGGACGCATTTTTTATTCGCTGATTTCACTCTGACATTTCATACTCTAATGTACATTGTTTCTTAGGTCACGTTTATCTTAAATTTACAACATTTTGTAACGCTGAACATAATAAATGCATGGTTAGATAAATAAGAAGTAGACAGTTGAAACAAATTACTTGTCATAACACAGAATACCTACAAAAACAATAGCAATTTCGAGATGCTTAAGATGATAGCGCAGTACAATGACACAACATCTACTTGTCATTTATAGAACATAGAATATGAGCACTCAGACGTCGCACATTAGCAAGTAGCGACACTAATAATGTCCATATTAATGACCGCATGACCTCCGCAACAGAATACGCTGTCCTCAGAGCAACAGATGCTAAAAGCGACCTCCCTGCACGTCCAAACATTGCGCAACCTGCTGGATCATACAGATCTGGACCCTTCGCAGCAAAGGTGCGTCCACAGTAACAAGAGCAGTAAAAACACGCTCAACCAATTCTTCCACATTCGTCGGTAGAGCAGAGTACACGTGGTCCTTCAGGTGTCCCCACAGGAAAAAATCCAGGGGATTTAGGTCTGGTGAATGTGGTGGCCATACAACTGGAACTCCGCGTCCGAGCCATTTCCCTTGAAATATTCTGTCTAAATACTGTCGCACATTAACTCCAAAATGTGGAGGTTCGCCATCATGTTAGAAGCATATCGACCGAGCGAGGTGGCGCAGTGGTTAGCACACTGAACTCGCATTCGGGAGGACGACGGTTCAATCCCGTCTCCGGCCATCCTGATTTAGGTTTTCCGTGATTTCCCTAAATCGTTTCAGGCAAATGCCGGGATGGTTCCTTTGAAAGGGCACGGCCGATTTCCTTCCCAATCCTTCCCTAACCACAGCTTGCGCTCCGTCTCTGATGACCTCGTTGTCGACGGGACGTTAAACACTAACCACCACCACCACCAGAAGCATATCCTCTGCCGAACATGTAGTGGAACATCTTCCAGCGCATCAAGCACGTAGTTTGTGAGGAATGCATGATACCTTTGCGCAGTCAGCCGGTCAGGGACATCTGTCGCCCAGACGTTGATACCAAAGCGCTCTTGATATTCATGGTCGTGGGGGACGTGTGGGTTAACCTCACACCAACGGTGGGCATTGTGCATATTGAAGACACCCTCACGAGCGAATGCTCCTTCATCCAACCATATTACGGTGTTCACGAAGTCATCGTTGGCTTCCTGTTGTTGTTGGAACCATCCACAGAATTGTATCCGCTGATGGCGATCTGCAGGATGCAGGTGTTGCTTGAAACCATAATGACAGGGGTGCAGCCCAAGCTCGTGCAGCACGTTGACGACCGTGCACTGCGAGACACGCAGCTGCCTTACTTCGTTGGGGTTCTTGGTGTATGACCTCCAGAATAACTTCCTGGACGATCTCTGTCACGCGACGGTGGAAGGAGAGAACCTGACTCCCGAAGGTGCGGCTCCAAACGACAAAACACATTTTTATCTGAAGGACCAGAAGCATATCCACATATTCATCGTTTGTGTATGCCATACATCTGCCACACTGGTTTACAGGTTTACAATGAGAAAATTTGATGAATGTACGCAAGTACATTGAAGTCTGTCACTGGCGCATTACTCCACTCGCAACTATTCCTTGTCTGGTGGACAGCGCATACAGTATAAACACGCCGTCAGTCTTGTGCGATGTTCCACACAACGAGTATTAGCCCTCTGATACATGTTGTCCTGCATGATTCATCCCAACAATGCTAACAGTGAAATGTTCGGTTTCGAATTACTGTTTCCCTAAAGGTAATAGACGTGATGTTTCCACAATCCTATTGATAGAATAATAATAATAATAATAATAATCCCGTGTGAGGTTGATAGATCCTCCATCGGGCGCCTCCCCAGGTGGCGGATAGGGGAAAGCCTCCCAGATATGGGTGGCACCGAGGAAATCAAATACTCGGGGCGGACCAAAACTATCACATCCTCGAGCATAAGTACCCGGAGTAAAAGCCGGCGAAACGAAGAAAACTAACACAAAATCCCAGACACGCCTGTGTGGTAACCACCGGTACTCTGGCCAGCGTCTGTCACCAATGGTGCGGCTGATACGAGCTCCAGGAACTGAAAATCCCTGGTTCTACCAAACAGGCGCAAACCAGACGAATTACAAGCTTAATGGCAAGTACACCTAAAAACAACATTACCCCAGGTGGACGATCCACCCGTCGCAAGACGGCAACCAGGCACTCGGATTCTGGGGGACCTGGAGATGTACTAAAGGGCGAGTCGGAGCGCTCTGGCAAACTACCCAAGGAAACACACACATACTTTGGCACCTTCAACATACAGACACTAATACAAACGGGAAAATTATACAATCTAACAACGGAACTCACCAGTCAAAAGATCTCGATCCTAGCGCTACAAGAAACAAGATACACGGATTCAGACACAATAGACTACGGAAACTACAGATTCTTCAAGAGTGGAACCAACAGGAAAATCGGCAAAGGAGGAGCACTCCTCGGCATGGCCTTCGCAGTAAACAAAAACATCCTAGACTCAGTAAAAGAAGTCAACGCGATCAACAACAGGCTCATGACCATGCGAATCAAACACGCCAACAAGAACTACACCCTCATCAACGTACATGCCCCCACGAACGCAGACAACAAGGACAAACCAGAAGAAACAGACAAATTCTGGGACAAACTCGAAACCACCCTGGCAAAAATACCCCAAGACAACGCGAAAATTCTACTAGGCGATTTCAACGCACAAATCGGCAGAGAAAAACGCTACAGAAAAACAGTAGGAAATTTCCCTGCACACAAATTCACCAACAAAAACGGCACCAGACTGATCGAACTCTGCCAGCAAAACAACCTCAAAATCATGTCAACCTCCCTGATGAAAAAGCCCAAGAAACAAAAGACGTGGCGATCACCAGCCACTCACTAGGCGAATGCCAGATAGATCACGTGGCAATCTCCTATGAATAACAGAAAGAAATCCACGACGTCCAAGTGAGAAAAGGCGCCAACATAGATTCGGACCACTACCTAACAAGAATCAAAATCAAACTCACACCAAGAAGACAACACAAAAAGAAATTGACCTCACCGAAATTTGATACAAGAAAGATCAGAGAATCGAACATCACAGAACACTGGGAAAAACAAGAGGCGAAAGATTGGACCAGCTTTAAACAAAAAATTGTGAACACAGCCAAAGAACTGATCCCGCTGACTAGAAAACCCAGGCACCCTTGGTGGAACACTACCTGCGAAATCGCCCTACAAAATCTAAGAACAACTTTCACAAACTACAACAGCAACAAAACACAAGAAACACAGGACAACTTCTATGAAATTCGAAGACAAACATCGAAAACAATAAGACAAGAGAAACGCAAATACACTGCTGGAAATTGAAATAAGAACACCGTGAATTCATTGTCCCAGGAAGGGGAAACTTTATTGACACATTCCTGGGGTCAGATACATCACATGATCACACTGACAGAACCACAGGCACATAGACACAGGCAACAGAGCATGCACAATGTCGGCACTAGTACAGTGTATATCCACCTTTCGCAGCAATGCAGGCTGCTATTCTCCCATGGAGACGATCGTAACGATGCTGGATGTAGTCCTGTGGAACGGCTTGCCATGCCATTTCCACCTGGCGCCTCAGTTGGACCAGCGTTCGTGCTGGACGTGCAGACCGCGTGAGACGACGCTTCATCCAGTCCCAAACATGCTCAATGGGGGACAGATCCGGAGATCTTGCTGGCCAGGGTAGTTGACTTACACCTTCTAGAGCACGTTGGGTGGCACGGGATACATGCGGACGTGCATTGTCCTGTTGGAACAGCAAGTTCCCTTGCCGGTCTAGGAATGGTAGAACGATGGGTTTGATGACGGTTTGGATGTACCGTGCACTATTCAGTGTCCCCTCGACGATCACCAGTGGTGTACGGCCAGTATAGGAGATCGCGATGCCGGGTGTTGGCCCTGTGTGCCTCGGTCGTATGCAGTCCTGATTGTGGCGCTCACCTGCACGGCGCCAAACACGCATACGACCATCATTTGCACCAAGGCAGAAGCGACTCTCATCGCTGAAGACGACACGTCTCCATTCGTCCCTCCATTCACGCCTGTCGCGACACCACTGGAGGCGGGCTGCACGATGTTGGGGCGTGAGCGGAAGACGGCCTAACGGTGTGCGGGACCGTAGCCCAGCTTCATGGAGACGGTTGCGAATGGTCCTCGCCGATACCCGAGGAGCAACAGTGTCCCTAATTTGCTGGGAAGTGACGGTGCGGTCCCCTACGGCACTGCGTAGGATCCTACGGTCTTGGCGTGCATCCGTGCGTCGCTGCGGTCCGGTCCCAGGTCGACGGGCACGTGCACCTTCCGCCGACCACTGGCGACAACATCGATGTACTGTGGAGACCTCACGCCCCACGTGTTGAGCAATTCGGCGGTACGTCCACCCGGCCTCCCGCATGCCCACTATACGCCCTCGCTCAAAGTCCGTCAACTGCACATACGGTTCACGTCCACGCTGTCGCGGCATGCTACCAGTGTTAAAGACTGCGATGGAGCTCCGTATGCCACGGCAAACTGGCTGACACTGACGGCGGCGGTGCACAAATGCTGCGCAGCTAGCGCCATTCGACGGCCAACACCGCGGTTCCTGGTGTGTCCGCTGTGCCGTGCGTGTGATCATTGCTTGTACAGCCCTCTCGCAGTGTCCGGAGCAAGTATGGTGGGTCTGACACACCGGTGTCAATGTGTTCTTTTTTCCATTTCCAGGAGTGTACATAAACGATCAGCTAAAATCCATCGAAGAAGACTTCAGAAATTTCAACACACGGGATTTCTACAGGACGTTCGCCAACCAACACACACAGAACCTCTGCTTCAGAAAAGAAGACGGAAAACTGGCACTTACCAACAAAGAAAACTGTGAAGAGCTCGCGAAGTACTTTTCAAAATTACTAAATTGCCCGGAACCTAACTCAACCTTCGAACCCCGAGAACCGGCCAACGCACCGGAAGACTCACCATCACCAACAAAAGAAGAAATCCTCCACTGCATAAAGAAACTGAAAAACAACAAGGCAGCCGGTGAAGATGGAATAACGGCAGAACTGCTGAAGAACCTAGGACCAAACTCGCTAAACGAAATCACACAAATCATACAGAACACCTGGACAACCGAAATCATACCTGACGACTGGAAAACCGCACTCATTCACCCGCTACACAAGAAAGGTGACAGGACAGACACAAACAATTATAGAGGAATTTCCCTGCTACCGGTCATCTACAAAATTCTATCAACCTGCCTTCTCACCAGAACGCAAGGACAACTGGAACCCGCCATCTCGGAATACCAAGCGGGTTTCAGACCCAACAGAGCCTGCCCCGAACAAATCTTCAACCTGAAATCAATCATAAAATCCCACATGACAAGCCCCAAAAAAATCATCTGCACTTTCGTCGACTTCAAAATGGCTTACGACTCGATCGACAGAAAGTCCCTCATCCAAATCCTCAGAGAAAAAGGCCTAGACCAAAAGACCCGAAGACTAATCGAACAGACACTAACCAATACAAAATCCAAAGTCAAATTCATGGGCGAAATCTCGGACCCCTTTGAAATCCACACTGGCCTAAGACAAGGAGATAGACTATCCCCGCTATTGTTCAACATCGTCCTGGACAAAGTAATGAGCGAATGGGAAGCTGAAGTCAGGAGACAAAACACCTGGAGACCAGTCACATTAGGAAGGAAAAGACTGGAAATCCCTTACCTAGCATTCGCAGACGACCTAGCGATACTGACCTATGACCCAACATCAGCAAAAACACAGATCGAAATCCTGAAAGAATGCGCCGAGAAAGTCGGCCTACAAATCTCTTTTGAAAAAACGCAAGTCCTAACAAGAGAAGGCGACGACATCACAACCAAGTACGGCAAAATTAAAGAGGTCACACACTTCAGATACCTAGGCGAAATCATCGAACCGACCGGAACAGAGAAATTGGCGTACGAAGACAGACAACAGAAGACACGGAAATCACTAGGCATGGTACGGAACGTCTACAACAAACAATGCATTTCCAGAAACACCAAGATCAGACACTATAACACAGTGATCAAACCCGCCGTACTGTATGCCAGCGAAACACTAGCACTCAACAGGAAAATCAAAATTGAAGAAATCAAAAAAGAAGAACGCAAAATCATGAGGAAAATTTTAGGAGGAAGACCCACACCAGATGGCTACAGACTACAGAAGAACTCAACAGTAGAAGCATATTCGAACATCGAGAACGATATGAGAAAAAGGCGCCTTAAATTCTACGGACATTTAGATAGACTCCCTGAAACAATACTCACGAAGAAAATTCTAGAACACATCAAGACACTTAAAGTCTCGACACCCTGGATGGAAGGTGTCCGAAAAGACCTACAAGCAATTGACACTTCAAACACCATAGACAGAAGCACCTTCCGAAAACATATAGACAATTGGGAAGTAAAGTCAGAAGCGCTAAAACAGCGGACCAAACAAGAATGGTCTGAGGAGAGAAAAGAGGCCCTCTCCAAGAGAATGAAGGAGTACTGGAAGGACAAGAAGAACAAGCCTTCAAAGTCATAAGCTTAAAGATTTCCTTTTAGGGAAAATTCGCCAACAATAATAAATAAATAATAATAATAATAATAATAATCCATTGAGATACGTACTAAACAGCATGCGGTTAGCAGACACGATGCTGGAAGGCATAATTAGTTCGACCTCGGTGACAACACATACAAATAGTAACCGAGTTTGGACATTATTCGCAAAGCACGTCGTTAGTCCTACTGGTAATGTAAGGCCCTAACGAAATGTAATGGACCTGAACGAGGCTAGAATAGTGGTTGTTACTAATCTATGGGACCATTGGAGGTGGGTACAAAGAAAACAGGTTTCGCATTCAGTAGATGAAGTGGCCCACGACGTAGAAAGGGCTTCTTTCAAAGCTGACCACTCTTCCATTTCTACGATTGTAGTATGCAAGTGCAAATGTTTTCTAGAGAATCCGCTGCAATCGTTGGTGACGATTAACGTGCCAGATGCAGTACCAATTGACCAAATAAAAAACGTATGCCTCAACCCAGGATCGAACCATCGAGCTCCTGCATGCTAGCCCAAAACTCTACCCACTGCACCACCTGCACTGCACGACTAGTACGTGCTGACAGATGTAGTTACCATACATTTGATTACAGTGTTGCCAGACTGCCACTCTTAAACGTCCTTTTTCTTCTGGATGTGCTCACCGGACGAAATTTTGTGAGAGTCATTTTTTTTTTTTATCGCTGGTATGTGAGGAGCGCGCTGCGAAGCCCGAGTGCGCGAATATATATGCTAACGTAAAATTACCGTCAAATTATCACTCCTTTCCATATAAAAATGGCTTTAGGTCGAAAGCTCATATGAATCTCCAGAAGAAATTATCATATCACATTTAATTTCCCAAACAGGTTAATTAAAGAATTCTGTTAAGATAGCACATAAAGTGCTGAAACTGGTATGGGTAAGTGAAAACTCATTAAACTGTGATGCGAAACTCCTCCAATTTTTCTATAGCCAAATTCGTGGGTCTTTTTTGCTGGGAGACTTCCGATTGTGAAAACTGCCAAAACTCTGTATCTGTTTGGCAATGAAATTAACGTTTAACATTATTATCTCTCACTTATGTCAATCAAATTTTAAAATGCAGTGCTGGATACTGCATGACCGACAAAGGAAAGAGGTGTGATGTCTCACCTGTATGTGGCAGTTATCGCAAACAGTATAGTGTGCTTCACGGCAGTGGCAACGTTCATTAGTTAGCTGACCCAGCTGAACAGGCTTACGCAGCCGTCTATTTTAAGAGTACATCGCTCAGTACATGTCACTCGTCGAAACTTCTATCTCTCAGGTCCCTCCTGATGATGATCATAAGACTATTTTGCTGACTCATCCATAGTTTTCCCACATTTCTCAGTATTATAATGAATATTTGATGCTGCAAAGGTCTTTGTGCTACGCTTTTAAATTACAACAGCTTTCCCGAACGGCTGGGCTGGACTAAGGAAAGGAGGGTTTAGTTCTAACGTCCGCTAGATGATGAAGTCATTAGAGGTGGAGCACAAGCCCGGACTGGACAAAACGGAAGCGAAAAAGATCCGTCGAACGTTTTGAAACATGGAGCCCGCTGGAGGAATGCTGGAAACCTAACTCTGGAAGGGTGGGATTGGAAGGGCATTACCACCGCACACGTCCAAACGCCACTATTGTTTTAAAAATTAATTAATTACCGTGAAATGAAATGAATGGATCAGTGAGGCCTTTCAGATGTCCTGAACTACCAATATCTTGAATATGCAGTGGCAGTTGGAAATTTGTGTCAAACGGGGACTCGCGCCTGGGGTTCTTGTTTTAACCATTAGGATTAGGCCATCTCAGCTCGCATTCGAACGTCATTCCAACTTCTGTTTTCATTGGTGCTTCCAGATGCGTGCTGAAATAGACTAATGGCTAGGTCAAGAGACTGCATGTGATAAAACAACAGATCCAGGTTCGAGTCCCGACGTTTAACACTCTCATACGAAATCTCTCTCTCTCTCTCTCTCTCTCTCTCTCTCTCTCTCTCTCTCTCTCCCTCTCCCTCTCTCTCTCTCTCTCTCTCTCTCCTCCTCCTCTCTCTTATGCACACACACACACACACACACACACACACACACACACAAACACACACACACACACACACACACACACACACACACACACACACATATGACCTCACGTGTCGGATGCCAACCCTATGTTATCACATATTCGGACACCTATTCACGGATATTAATATGGGATGTGTCCACTGTTCGCCTTTATGATAGCTTGAATTCTGGGTGGCACAATCAGTGTGTTGGTTGAATGTCTATGGAGGAATGGAATCCCACTCTTACTCGAGAGCAGAAACCAAAGAAGGTTGTGACGCTACACGCAGGGTTCACGAGCGAAGTGTACGGTTTAACTCATCCCAAAGACGTTCCATTGCGTCGTTACTCTGGGCAGGGAAGTTTATTTCAGCAAAGATGTTGTCCACAGACCGTTGCCTCGCGGATGCTGATTTATCACAGGGTACATTGTCAAGTTGATACAACAAATGATACTCTACCGTACACATTGAACAATGCTGTAATGTATCTTCTTATCCTTCTGTGTTTACGTTTTCTTAAGGGCAAAGGATAACATACTAACCACGACAACCCCGTGCCATAACACAGCCTGTCCGCAGCTCGTGGTCGTGCGGTAGCGTTCTCGTTTCCCGCGCCCGGGTTCCCAGGTTCGATTCCCGGCGGGGTCAGGGATTTTCTCTGCCTCGTGATGACTGGGTGTTGTGTGATGTCCTTAGGTTAGTTAGGTTTAAGTAGTTCTAAGTTCTAGGGGACTGATGACCATAGATGTTAAGTCCCATAGTGCTCAGAGCCAGTTGAACCAGTTGAACCATAACACAGCCTCCTCTGTACTTCACTATTTGCACTACGCATGGCGGCAGGTAACGTTCTCTAGGCATTCACCAAACCAAGACGCTTCCAAACGATTGCCACAGAGTATGTCATCATCACTCTAAATCATTTGCTTCGAATCATTCATGGTCCAGTTGCGTCGCTCTTCGCACCACCTTAAGCATCGTTTAGAACCGACTACAGGAACTCGTAGATTACGACGAGCTGCTCGGCCTAGTACTCCATTCTTTTTAATTCCTTATGCACACCCTTTGTGCTAGCTGAACTTCTGGTTGCACTCTGGAACTCATGAATGATTCGTTCCGCTAATTTCACCCAATTTTTTACGATCACCCTCCACAGTACATAAAGTCTGTCAGATCTTGGTTTAGCTGAGGTGGTTTCTTGGGGTTTCACTTCAGAGTCACATCACCATCAGTCGATCTGGGTAGCTTTAGAAAGATTCAAATGTACCTGATGTATTTGTTACTTAGGTGAGAACCAGTGACTAGTCCGCGTTCCAAACCACTGAGCTCCTCTGGCCTACCCATGTTCCTGTTCTTTTTCCCTGCTGATACGCCCCGCCTCCATTTATAATGTCGGGTAAACTTGTAACCTCTAGTGGTCAATGTTCCATCACATAGGGATTTCTAGGTTACGTAGGCGCATTGATCAGATAGTGACGTCGTCGGTTGCAACTCGAACCCGAGTAACTGTAACACCTTCTTGCATAGAGTGAGCATCTCAACTCACTTTATGGACATGTTTCCGATTGGACAAATCCTTACGTAAAAACATACGTCCACACAAATCGCACTGTATGATTGGAGGAGGACGGGAGCTGTCTTGTTTGTCGCTTGCCCTCTCCACGTCTGTGGCGGTGGATGTAATGCTCCTTCATGGTGAACCGTCCACAGATAGTGTAAAGAATAGACAAAGAGAAATGCCGTAGATCATCACAGCGATGAAGAATTCTGGATTCATTTGCAGTCAGCGCAGAACGCTATCATTTCTTCATTACAACTCATTTAATCTAGTCTCGTCTTCCATTCTCAGAACTAATGTGAGAGAGGCAGGTCCGTAATTAAACCTTATCGGGTTAGGTGGTGCAGTGGTTAAAGCACTGGATTTCCATTAAGTGGGAACATTTCAGAGGCTCGTCCTATGATCCAAATTTACATTTTTCGCGTAATTCCCTAAATCAGATCAGTTTTCGAAGGGTTCCTTCAAATGAAAACCTCTACGGATTTTCCTGCTCCATTTATGTCCAGTCAACGTTTGTATTTCATGTCTAATAACCACAACGTCAACACAATGTTAAATTCCCTTTCAACCCCACCATCTCACCCATAGCTGTGTACGAGGCACGCTTAATACGTAATCCAATACATGTTTTCTCGGCCAGTTTCGGTTGAAAAAATTCGGATTTTGTTGTGGAATATTTCTGCTTCAGCTACTACACTTTCACGAAATTCCGATGCGTTGCGACACTATATGTCGCATGCGAAATGGCGTCTGTAACGTACGTGCTTTCGAAGCAGAGAGCTGTCATTGAATTCCTCTTGGCGGAAAACCAGTGCATCGCAGATATTCATAAGCGCTGGCAATGCCTAAAAGTTATTGGGCGAGGCGTCTTTACCATCACAACAAGGTCGCACAAACCTGTCCGATGTCTCGCGTGCCGGCCGGCCGCACACAGCTGTGACTCCTGCAATTGTTAGAACGTGCGGACACTCTCATTCTAGGTGATCCACTGATCACATTCAAACACCCTGCTGCACGACTGAACGTCTCTGTGGCTATAGCTGACACACTCGTCCACTGGCTGGAGTACTGAAAGGTGTGTGCCCGCTAGCGGAAGACCATAAAGAGCAACGAAAGACCATCTGTGCGGAATTATTTGCGCGGCACAAGACTGGGAGTATCAATTTTTTTATCAAACATCGTCACAGGCGATAAAACGTGCGTTCATCACTTCTAATCGGAAATAAAATGGGAGTCCATGGGGTGACGCCACACCACCTCTCCTCCGAAGAAAAAATTCAAAGCCGCACAGGCAGCCGGTAAAGCCATGGCACAGTCTTCTGGGGCCCTGAAGGGGTTATTCTGTTTGATAAGCAACGATCAACTCTGAAGTGAATTATGACACCCTCAAGAAATTGGAGAAATGACTTTAGCGTGTTCATCGCCACAGAAACGCAAACAAACTTTTCCTTTCCCATGACTACGCAAGGCGTCACACAAGCCTATGCACCTGAGAGGAGCTCACAAAACGGCATTGGTCTGTTCTTCCTCATCTGTCCTACAGCCCGGATCTCGCACCTTCCGACTTCCATCTGTTTGGCCCAATGAAGGATGCATTCCGCGGGAAACAG
Source organism: Schistocerca serialis cubense (assembly GCF_023864345.2). Taxonomy (NCBI): domain Eukaryota; kingdom Metazoa; phylum Arthropoda; class Insecta; order Orthoptera; family Acrididae; genus Schistocerca; species Schistocerca serialis. The sequence continues at coordinate 485,479,276 of NC_064639.1, read as the reverse complement.
TACGTGGATAATTGGAAGGTTATTGGTGCAGCAAGGCGTTTGCTCTGACGTCGACCAGTGGAGTGTTACCACACGGGCATACAGGCCCGCCGCCGCGCGGGATTAGCCGAGCGGTCTGAGGCGCTGCAGTCATGAACTGTGCGGCTGGTCCCGGCGGAGGTTCGAGTCCTCCATCGAGCGTGGGTGTGTGTGTGTGTGTTTGTCCTTAGGATAATTTGGGTTAAGTAGTGTGTAAGCTTAGGGACTGATGACCTTAGCAGTTCAGTCCCATAAGATTTCACACACATTTGAACATTTGAACAGGCCCGCCCAGTAAAGTTGTAAGGTTGCGTAAGTCATTGCATTGAACAGTAAGAAATAGGTTTTTGTAGCCAAAAGAGTGGGGCTTAATATCGTGTATTGGAATACTGAATAAAACCAATCTGCTTTCAGAAAAGAGTATGTGCATTACTTATAGAACGCCCTGGTACTATGGGTGCAACAGCGTTACTCCTCTGGAATTAGTAAGCAGTTAATTTAACCTGTCAAAAAAATGGAGTAAAAGATGGTACCGAGCTTTGATATGTCTTTACAGTCGAGATGTCTGATACGATTCGCTCCCTGGGCTCGTCTCCCTTTGCTTACATCAGCACGTTACGTTGGTCATGTACACATGTAAGTTCAAAGAAGACTGTCCGTATAGATTAGTATAGTTCGTAGCAAAAATAGCTTACGGGACAGGAAGGTGAACCACATCTGCACTGAATCCACAGTTGGTTTGATATGCCCGCCAAGCTGAGTGAGGTTCTTAGACTAGGCGGTTTATCACGTTTCTTTAAACAAACACCGAGATGGTTTCCAATCTGCACCTCAGAAAGCATCGTACACAAACAGGTTCACAAAATAAAGTTTCTACACCTCATAGGCAGACAGCGCACAGATCTTTCGTCCCTTGGCCACAATGTAAAAAAAAAGGGCCAAATCATAGAATAGTGAATCCCATGACCACAGGCCATCACTAGAAGGAACAAGTTAACAATAAGATGATATAATTATCACAGGAATAACTAGTTATCGTTTTCTCCACCGATAGGCTTCGCGCTTTGGTTCTGTTGGACCGTTCAGTGCCGATGGGCCGCCGTACGATCCTCTGCTATTAGCTCACTCAAATACGATATGGACGGCCATGGGGTTAGCACATCATTCTCCGATCCGTTGTCAGCTCTCAGACTGTGGAGCCGCTGCTTCTTATTCGAGTCCCAACTGGCATAACGATGCTGGGGAAATGCCTTTTCAGTCCTCCAACCAAGGAAAAATACTTTACACTAGCGGGAAACTGAACCTGAGTCCTTCGTATCACAGTCAGACACACTGACCAGGTGAACACTAAAAACAATTACCATTTTTATTTTAGTAATAATTATACTCTAAGTAACCTGTCGACATGTAATAGTACAACGTAAAGTGTGAAACGTCGCTAGTCATTCATGTGTGAGATGATGGGATGATTTAGCATGTTGATGATAATTAGACTAGATAATCGCACTTTGAGTTCAAACGAAGGATATGAAACAGATTTCAAGGACACTGCTAACGCTCTGGGTTGTTTACATTCTGATTTGGTTTCCTGCGTACTGTAGTAATTGTGTGTTAGGACGGACAAGAAGCCGTTGTGGGCAAGCAGGTACTTGAGGGAGAACGACGACCAGACCCGTGTGGTGAACTGAGGGACAGGGAATGAAGCTTCCTTTCAGACCAGATAGTGCAACTGGGGCCAGCTAAGAAGCGGAATGACGGAGCTTTAGTGCACTGCGTCATGGACGGCATTGCTGCTGCTGACAAGGCACCAGGAAATGGCATCTTCGGAACCACGGACGATGTACTGAAACTCTTCCGCTGCTTCAAAATCCAGCCCCTCCACCGTTCTGTCAGTTTAACTAGCTGGCTGCAGCAAGCGCCTACAGGCGCGAGAAACTTGGGTGACGCAGGTTCGAATCCTGCCTCGGGCATGGATGTGTGTGATGTCCTTAGGTTAGGTTGAAGTAGTTCTAAGTCTAAGGGACTAATGACCACAGATGTTAAGTCCTACAGTGCTTTAAGCCATTTTATTTGAATCGGGTTGGGTGAAAGAATTCGTAAAAATGTTCTCTCAATTTGCAAAAGCATAGACTCCACCCGCAGATAATAGAAAGTATACCAAAACATCACGCAGCTTGAATTATTACCGTGTTGCTTATGACCCGCCAAGCCGATGCCAAGCGAAGTAGGCGTGGTTCTCTCCTTTTAGTTTTTCCATGGTGGCGAAACGCACCAGCGGGAATAAAACTAGCACGCGTTGGTGGACGGCCTGTGACTTATGTTCTGAATCCCAAGATTTAGATTAAAGAGCACGTAAGTCAACTGATTGGAGAACTCGCCTGGATAGCCGTGCATGTTAAGGCACTGCTTGTGGGAGTGGGACGTGTGCTAGCCCCGGATCGAATCCGCCTGGAGGCTTAACGAGGTGGGTGGATGTGGTTTCTAGTTGGTTTCCCACAGCTAGTTAGGTAAATACTGAGCTGGCACCGAGTCCCACCTCAGTCAGACGGTTCACAAACACTTCGAAAAATTTCACTTACTTTTGCATGAACAATGCTACACGCAGGCTGTTGGGGTTCACGTATTCCATCCCAGGGGGTAGCGGGTTGGCGACTGGAAGGTCATCCGGCCAGCCACAAAACTAACATTGTCAAGTCCGTAAGTAACATCGCCGACCTTGCGCTGATTGTGCTGATGACGGACAAAAGCACTAGTAAAAGAAGAAAAAAGAAAATTCAGATGAATGGAGAAATAGTTTTACGGAGCCTCTGGAAGGTGGATTGCAGGCAGTAGCAAAAATATACCATTGGCCCCTGTAAATTTAGCGATTGGCATAAAAACTATAAACGCGAGCAAAACATCCGCCAGAACGAGGGGAGTTGTGGTTTTGGGATACTTAAGCTCGCAGTACAGGAGAAGACACTACAATCGCGATCCAGACAATGAGGAGAGGCGATGGACGCCTTCTGACTATCGAAGTGGAATCATCCACCAACTGCCTTTTATGTCTGGGTTTGCAGTTGTGGCCAGCTTTGAGCTAGCGTTGTTTCGTTGCTGTGACGATCTCCTTTGACTGTGGTATGAGCACGACGCACCAGCAGCAAGGTAAGCACGTTAACTCTGTAACTTCGGTGACGTCGATCGGTCACTTTGCCCTGGTAATATGCTTGACTTCATTGGTTGTCACCCTTCACTGCATACATGGTGTTTAACTCTGTGATAGAACAACGATGGTCGAAAATCGGAGGCATCAGTTCATTACTCTCATGCTCTCAGAACCTAGCCCATACAATTGGGTGTAATAATTAATTCTAATCACCTACGCACTAATTGTTTTCAGCGAATTGTTTATAACCAATTTAATTTTTGCTATTCCATTTATAAAGTAAAGCGTGAATATATTGTACTCCTTAATTTTCTTTTAACAGTTAATCAACCCCGCCCCTTCCCCATCCTGAGGCATAATTAATATAAAGTTAAGTGAGACTTACTCAGGATACTGTACTTAGGGTCCCTCCATAGCTTATCGCGTTCCTTAAACTCCTTTCTGCAACTTGATTACTGAGCACTGGTTCCTGAGGAGCGACTGGGCACCGTAGCTGTAGCGAACAGAGCATTAACGAAGGACAGACTCGTGGCTCTGGCAACTCTATAGAGACTTTCAGGAAAAACTGATGTAACCAACTCATGATAAGCTCCCAAGGCGCGAAATTCATAGTTTATCATGAATAAAAACATAATTTATGACGGGAGGCGTACATTTTCTCTATATCCATACGTATTATAAAAATCTATGTATGTGTGTGTGTGTGTGTGTGTGTGTGTGTGTGTGTGTGTGTGTGTGTGTGTTTTCAACACTTTCACGTAAACCACTGGACCGATTGCAGCCAAACTATGTATACATATCCCTTAGTGTTAAGTAACGATCACTTCATCCGAAGACCAGTATCAGTTGCAAAGCGATTTAGAAAAGATTGCTGTATGGTGCGGCAGGTGGCAGTTGACGCTGAATAACGAAAAGTGTGAGGTGATCCACATGAGTTCCAAAAGAAATCCGTTGGAATTCGATTACTCGATAAATAGTACAATTCTCAAGGCTGTCAATTCAACTAAGTACCTGGGTGTTAAAATTATGAACAACTTCAGTTGTAAAGACCACATAGATAATATTGTGGGGCAGGCGAGCCAAAGGTTGCGTTTCATTGGCAGGACACTTAGAAGATGCAACAAGTCCACTAAAGAGACAGCTTACACTACACTCGTTCGTCTTCTGTTAGAATATTGCTGCGCGGTGTGGGATCCTTACCAGATAGGATTGACGGAGGACATCGAAAGGGTGCAAAAAAGGGCAGTTCGTTTTGTATTATCACGTAATAGGGGAGAGAGTGTGGCAGATATGATACGCGAATTGGGAATGAAGTCATTAAAGCAAAGACGTTTTTCGTCGCGGTGAGATCTATTTACGAAATTTCAGTCAGAGTAATTATGTAGATGTAGATGTAGACTTACCTATTACAGTTCAGAAGATATAACAACATAAGCAATGAGATGTGTGTTAAACTGCCACATCATGCATGAAGTTTTAATACATTTACCCTTTACTACAAGATACACCTACAGTGGAGTCAACTTAAGGAAATCCCTCTCACCTCGCAGCGCTTCTGATAGTTTTCAACTGCGAAGCGCAAACGAGAATCTCAGTACCAACCCGTGTGCATTATGAAAATGGGAGCAGGATGTAGGGTTAAATCTTAACCCTCCCAAAACCCAAACTGTACTGGTTCGTCAACGTAGGCTCATTAGCCCGAATTATAGGACATTTCTCTCCTTCAGAAAGGAGTCTAGAGGTTATAACAGACGAAAATCTAAATTGGACTGAGCATACAACTGTAATGTGCAAAAAAGTATCATCTTTTTTTCCATGTCTAACAACAATATATAAACCTCTACCCTCTTGACCCGAAAAAGAAACTTATACAAACATTTATACTTACAGTTATTGATAACAGCGATGTTATTCTGCACGACCTTTCTCAGGAAAACTCGTGGCACCTGGAATTGGTTATCAATGCCTGTGTTCGTTATATCTGTGATACTCGACTCCTTGCTCATATGCGCAGCTATCCTGGCTGATTGCAGACAAGCGCAGAGACTTCCATACCCTCTGTCTTCTCTACTGTCTTATCAATTAGCACTGTCCCTCATATCTCTCCTCGTCCTTAACGCTCTTGTCCTGACAACATGGCAGTAACACCCGCTCCCATCAGACCAAAATCCTTTCTGTCCCACTCCAGCGTTCAGCCTCTTTCTCGAAATCCTTCCGAGCAGCGGGAGCCCGACTCTGGAATAACTTCCCACATTATATTAGAGAACCGAATAATATCTCCAGCTTCAGAAGGTAGTTAACGACATATCTAAAAGCAACACTAAGGATTACCACTCGTTACCCCTGTACATCCTTCTTTCCAACCAGATTTTCCCAGTATTCTCAGCTGGTGCAGTCACCTTAAATTTCCTTCCCCTGAAGCTCACTATATCAGAAAACATCTGTTTTGTACACCTATGAATTCTTTTTGTGTCTGCCACCAGCATTATTGTTATTATCGTCATTATCATGATTATTACAATTATCACTGTTAGTGGCAGCGGCTGCAGTAGTAGAAGTACCGCAGTATTAAATTTATTACTTCACAGTCACTAATATTTACTCACATTGACACTTCAGACACTCAAATCATTTTAATATTAATACTCATATTAAAATTGTTATTACTTAGGTAACTATGCTGTAAGAAAGGTACTGTCTATATGAAAGCCTGGTCCGATTTAAGAGAGGGCCTGATGGCGCTAATTAGATCAGGTCAAATTAGTAAATACAATAAACACTTCAAGCAAGGGACACAGTCGCCGTTCTAATACCAACTCCAATCGATATATTAGGCTGACATTTGTTCATGATTTTTCTGACGTTTCACCAGCACGATTAGCTGGTATTATAAGAGATTCACTCTCCATTACTGGTGGGGACCACGATGGAGGGCGAATCTTTGACAGCGCCATCCACTCTTGCTAGTGAAACGCAGAAAAATCATTAAACATACGACGGCCTAAGGTATCGAGGCGAAAGCCAACAGGTGATACGTTTACAAGTGACCACGAAAGCGCAGCAGTTTAGTAAAATGTACAAAATTAACCCCTTGATGCCTGAATAAATTTCTAGATGAAAGACAAAAATCGAACATCGTGGTGCCTTAGAGGTGCCGGAAACACTCAGGAGTATACAGCACTTTTTAGAAGCGTTGGTAGCTTCGTAAAAAATCAGCATCTACCACCAGCACTGACATTAAAAAACAGTTAGCCTTCCAGTCATTAGCACAGCATTGATACGACGCGAATTGGTTAAACTCGTCATTAAATGAGTTAAGTTAATAGCGTGACTTGGTCTGATCAGCAATGAGTACGTGGAGCAGTTTTTTCTGCGACTGTGAAACGAGTTTTCTGAAAAGAAACGGTGAAGCAAGGTAAGAAGCCGCGATCAAATACATCGATACGTGGCACCTTCCAAGCAGACTAGAAACAATAAGAAGGAAGGAGCAGTACCTATTCACAGTTTCACAGTGATATGTCATGCCGTTAAGTATGCATAATGAAGCGCAGTAGCTTTCCATGCGCCAGTTCAATAACTGGGTCGATATCTCCCTTTCAGTATTCAGATGGACAGCGGCGACGTGAGTTGAACGTTCTGAGAGGAAGAGGGAAAGTAAATTGAATGACTTGTTGATACCGATATAATTAGCGACGCGGAGCATAAAACGACTAGGTAAGGAATATTCTCAGCGAGCGTTACAACGCTGTAACGGGTAAGAGGCGATAGGAAAATATGTAAATGTAAAAATAGAAATATAATAGTTCCAACAACTATTAACATAAAATTTCAAAATAAATAGTTAAAACACGTTACTATGCCACAGGTGTAGGGAACATGTTTGCACAAACGTATAAAAACGCTCGATTCCGTACACTTCCAGTCACGTCGTTTATGAACCTTGACGATCATTTGTTGACTGCCTTGTAGTGTCATTCAGTGGTCTTTGATCCCAAGCTGACGTATAACACGTACTACTTCATCCATACGTAACTTTCCAAGGGGATATGTTCCCTTGGGCCTTCTCACCATCAAAACGTCGTCTGTAAGATGTTCTGAAACATGCAAGTCATGTGACCTGCACATCGACGTCTTCTCACCATCATCTGGACAATGTTACGTTGCCACAACATTTCCCACATTTCTTGCTGTTGCTCCATTCTCAATACCTCCCACTAGACTAAAAATACTAATATTTTGCACTAAAAATTAGTAGCCTCGTGATCCATATTTGTGACATTCAAGTTAACATTTCCACACAACACCGATGGACCTATTTTTGCACTACATGCCTTGGTTTAAATTTTGCTTGTGACAAAGCGTGAAGCCATAATCTTTTTCATAGAGCATATGTAGCGAAAGCTTGAATAGGGCAGGGAGGGGGAAAGGAATTTGGCTGTGTCCTTTTCTCACAGGAATCATCCTGTGATTTGCCTTAATTTATTTTGGAGAACCATAAACCAGGATGCCCCGCTGGGAATTAGAACTCTGCTCCTCCAGAATCTAACCTCAGTGCCTTTACAACATTCCCATCTCGCTCTACGCCGACTTTTGTGGTTGTTGAACGAGGTGCCCAGTTATCCTAAATACTCTACGCTGGGAAACTAAAATACCCAACTCCTCGCTGCTGTTCTAGAAGATGTGACAAATATCGAACAACTGTTAATTGTTAATTGATTTATAACTTGGATCGTGTTGTTCTTAATATAAAGTAATCACTATTGAAGTGGATGGGAAATCAAAATCTGTACTGGAAAACAGCGTTTCTCGCTGCGTAGTAATGGTATGTTGGTGTTCCATTCCTCTGTTGTTTTATGTAATGCTGCTAGTTTAACAGCAAGCTCCAGCAGTTATTGTCAGATGATGTGCAAGGGATCAAACGGGCCATTTACATGTAAAACTGATATTCATGAAACGTTTATGAAACGCTGTTCTGCTAAAATATTATTTCCTGTTTTCATTCATGTAATCATTTCACGACACGCATTGCCTTAAAGTTCTATAAAAATTGAATTAAACAGGTGGAAAAACAGAGATGCTTGCAATTTTACGAAGAGTTTGTAGTTTAACTGAAGAGGAAGAGACTTGCAAATGTATGCAACGCACAAGCAGAATTGCTTTTAATAGACAGAGTAGATGCGACGTTGTAATATACAGGGTGGTCGATTCATCGTGACCGGGCCAAATATCTCACGAAATTAGCGTCAAACGGAAAAACTACAAAGAACGAAACTTGTCTAGCTTGAAGGGGGAAACCAGATGGCGCTATGGTTGGCCCGCTAGATGGCGCTACCATAGGTCAAACGGATATCAACTGCCGTTTTCTAAATAGGAGCCCCCATTTTCTATTACATATTCGTGTAGTACGTAAAGAAATATGAATGTTTTAGTTGGACCTCTTTCTTCGCTTTGTGATAGATGGCACTGTAATAGTCACAAACGTATGGCTCACAATTTTAGACGAACATTTGGTAACAGGTAGGTTTTTTAAATTAAAATACAGAACGTAGGTACTTTTCAACATTTTATTTCGGTTGTTCCAATGTGATACATGTACCTCTGTGAACTTATCATTTCTGAGAAGGCATGCTGTTGCAGCGTGATAACCTGTAAATACCACATTAATGCTCAAAATGATGTACGTCAACCTCAATGGCAATACGTGTAACGACATTCCTCTCAACAGCGAGTAGTTCGCCTTCCGTAATCTTCGCACATGCATTGACAATTCGCGGACGCATGTTGTCAGGCGTTGTCGGTGGATCACGATTGCAAATATCCTTCAGCTTTCCCCATAGAAAGAAATCCGGGGACGTCAGATCCGGTGAACGTGCGGGCCATGGTATGGTGCTTCGATGACCAATCCACCTGTCATGAAATATGCTATTCAATACCGCTTCAACCGCACGCGAGCTATGTGCCGGACATCCATCATGTTGGAAGTACATCGCCATTTTGTCATGCAGTGAAAGATCTTGTAGTAATATCGGTAGAACATTACGTAGGAAATCAGCATACATTGCACCATTTAGATTGCCATCGATAAAATGGGGGCCAATTATCCTTCCTCCCATAATGCCGCACCATATATTAACCCGCCAAGGTGGCTGATGTTCCACTTGTCTCAGCCATCGTGGATTTTCCGTTGCCCAATAATGCATATTATGCCGGTTTACGTTAGCGCTGTTGGTGAATGACGCTTCGTCGCTAAACAGAACGCGTGCAAAAAATCTGTCATCGTCCCGTAATTTCTCTTGTGCCCAGTGGCAGAACTGTACACGACGTTCAAAGTCGTAGCCATGCAATTCCTGGTGCATAGAAATATGGTACGGGTGCAATCGATGTTGATGTAGCATTTTCAACACCGACGTTTTTGAGATTCCCGATTCTCACGCAATTTGTCTGCTACTGATGTGCGGATTATCCGCGACAGCAGCTGAAACACCTACTTGGGTATCATAATTTGTTGCAGGTCGTGGTTGACGTTTCACATGTGGCTGAACACTTTCTGTATCCTTAAATAACGTAACTATCCGGTGAACGATCCGGACACTTGGATGATGTCCAGGATACCAAGCAGCATACATAGCACACGCCCGTTGGGCATTTTGATCACAATAGCGATACATCAACACGATATCGACCTTTTCCGCAATTGGTAAAGGGTCCATTTTAACACGGGTAATGTATCACGAAGCAAGTACCATCCGTACTGGCGGAATGTTACGTGATAGCACTTACTTATACGTTTGTGACTATTACAGCACCATCAATCACAAAGCGGAGAAAGTGGTCCAACTAAAACATTCATATTTACTTACGTACTACACGAATATTTAATAAAGAATGGAGGTTCCTATTTAAAAAACCGCAGTCGATATCCGTTTGACCTATGGCAGCGCCATCTAGCGGGCCAATCATAGCGCCATCTGGTTTCCCCCTTCAAGGTAGACGAGTTTCGTTCTTTGTAGTTTTTTCGTTTGATGCTTATTTCGTGAGATATTTGGCCCGGTCACTATCAATGGACCACCCTGTATACAAACGAATATCAGCCAGTGCTTCAATATAACTACCTTCTCTGCAGTAACGATATACGTTTATTCCATGGGACGAACATGATTAAGTATGTGTTGTATGTGTTAGGAATAGATGGCTAAAACCTAGAGAGATCAGTTTCAGAGGAGAGAATCTGGCATGGTCATATTTGTATGGAATGTGACAGTACTCTCCTTGTAACAAACTAAACAGGTTTGTACTTACCTCACGCAATTTTACGTCACGTGATTAAGTATAGTGGCACCTCTCTTCAGAAAAATATGCCAACAATTTGCACTAGATTCATAGTACTTCCTTTCACTTGGTTTGTTGTTGCTTAATTAGATCCAATAACAGGACTTTTGAAACGTACTTTTCGTAATCGTGGGTGTTAACAGGCTAGTAAATGCTGGCAAAAGTTCCCATAAAAAATGAGAGATGCCATAAAACTTTTATTTCTGCGGTAAACACATCTCAAAAACACAAGTGTGTATTTCAGTACAGTATTGTAGTACTGAACCACGATTGACTACCATACAATGCTGTGAATCGGATATACATTCTAAGTCATTTCTTCCTCAAATTAAGACCTATGTATGGAACGAGTAGATTTCGCTTGGCCAAGAATGACGAAATTGCCTTTGCTAGTCTCCTTTTTATGTCCTTCCTGCTTCGTGTGTAAAGTGTTATTTCGCTTCCAAGGCAACAGAATTCCTGCACTTCGTCTACTTCGTGGTCCCCGATTTTGATGTTAAGTGTCTAATCTCAATACGATCTCAATACTTTCACCTTTCTTCGGTTTAATGAGCTGTTCACTAGATAACGAGGTCGTTTAGAAACGGAGTACTAGCTCGGGGTAGGGATAAAATAGGCCGTGCCCTTTACAGAGGAACCATCCCGGCATTTATCTGGAGCGATTAAAGGAAATGATTGAAAATCAAAATCTTGATACCTGATAGGCAACTTGAACCGTAGCCCTCCCGAACGCCAGTCTAGTGTGCTAACCACCGCGTCACCTCGCTTAATGCCGTCGGACAATTAACCATGGTACCGGTACGTCTGCTCTGTAAGTTATTCAGTAAGGGTTTGCAGGAATAACGTTCTTTCCTCCAAAGACTGTCGTTGTGGTTCTCTGCGCATCTCTGTTGCTCTCTGAGTTGTATCGATTTGTCTCGATCCTCTTAGCGCGTATCCGAATTCTCTCGACGTCTTCCTACAAACATATGATAAGAGCATTACTATTCGAGATCAAGTCGCACTTAAATCGTCTGCACGGTTTCCTTAACAGGTGCACTGCGCTTTTCCCCTACGAGTTCATTCACCTTACTTCTTAGCAAGTTTTCATCTCCTGAGAAGTAGTAGTAAATTCGAAGGTAGTCCGTTGAATTCATAGGCAAAAGGAAGCTTCATCATCAGTATTTGGCTGGAACGGGAATGAGATTATTTTAGTACGAAAAAAAATCAAAATTGTGACTTCTTACATTGTGAAAAGACGTGTAATAAGTATCTGTGATCTGGAATGTTTCGAATAAAATATTCTGGTATGAATCACAGTATTTTCCATAATACATAATGTCTATAATCAGTTAAATATGGTAACAACGGTAGTAGCAAGTTTCTGATCACTAGCGATGCGTCATTGCCCTTGATTATACACCACACCTCTACGCAATGTCTTACGGAGTGAATGAATGCCGATCCGTCTGTCGGAGGGGAACATTAATCCTGTCGACTAATTTGACGAATGGAGGTCTGTCATTTCATTAACATAGTCGTCACAAACGGTACAAACACAGATGCAGTAACAGACAGTATACAGTTACATCTCTGAAACACAATCAGTCGCTAGGGATTACACTGAAGGGTTATGCAAACAGGATATGTCACTGTTTCCTGGAAACTGTCTTAAATGATTGATTATGTCATTTTACGCTCCTATAATGTTTTTTTTCCTCTTGAATTCCTTTTTCAAAAACAGAAATAAAATTCAAATAATTTGAAAGCCCGTTAAAACGCTCCATTCGAGTCATTTGATGCCTGTGACGTCACTGGCTAACTCGCTGCTCCCGATGTCACAAAGTTCATTCACGGAGATGTCTTGTTTTGGAATTCACGTTTAGGAAAACGAGTTACAATTGTTGTGTAGTAACATACTGTACAAATGCATCTATAAGAACTCCTGAAAAGTTGTTTTTGAGTGTTTCAGAGAATGAGAAAATGCGTGAAATGCGGTTGCACTGTACTGGCACAAGTTCACTAACTTCATTAAAAATATGTTCCATTGTGAAGTTCTCACTAATTTATCTCCAAGATATGCTTTCCCGCTGTTGCAAGGAAGGATAGCGTCATTCAACGAAATTAAATTTTTATCGAAAACCGTCGTTTTAGCTAACTCTGCCTAAATTGTTTGGTAGCGTAGTTGTTAAAATCGTAGACCATCGAATTTTCGAATCCAATCCGGAAGAATATTTTAACCTGTTTGTAAAACGACTCGACAGTCCTCTCATATGAAAACCAAATCACAGTTTCAAAACTTCACCGCAACGATCAGAAACAGTATTATTGTGTTTTCCTTGCTTTTGACATGCGCTTACTTTCGAAATTGCTGCTCACACATGTCTCGTTAAAAAGATATTTTCTAGTTACTGTGACCACACACTTTTTACTTCATTAGAAACAATGTTCTTTTCATCTTCGTACTGTCCAGCTAGAATCCTTATTGTATAAACTTTTGAATTTTCATCATCTTCCATAAAACTGAATTAAGTCTTAGTTATAATATATTTACAAACGTTGTACAATTCCTTAGTTTTGAGATGGTTTAATGATGTTGCAGGGAACAGGGAAGAGAATGTCCATAGTTGTACATATCGCCGCTCTAAATAGGTGGAGCATAAACGCGTCGACGCCGGTCCCGGGTCGAATCCGCCCGGCGAATTAACGACGAGGGTCGGTGTGCCGGCCAGCCTGAATGTGGTTTTTAGGCGGTTTTCCACAACTTGCTAGGTGAATACCGGGATGTTCCCCGCGTTCCGCCGCAGTTACACGCGTCGCAGACATTTGAAAACACGTTCGCACTATTTCACGATTTACACTAGGAAAGACAGTTGGGGTACACTGATTCCATCCTGGGGGGTATGGGGTGGCGGCAGGAAGGGCATCCGGCCATCCCTTACCATTAACATGCCAAATCCGAATAACCATGGTCGACCCTGCGTCACTGCGGTACGAGGCGCAAGCGATAGATAGATAGAAACGCGTCGACTTCCGCTAGTTTTCCACTATTATCGTTCACAAAATTCCTTTCTATTGTTACTAAAAAGTTTTAATTGCGTTGCCGTCACTAAGAAGCTAAACTGTTTGCAAAAAAAGTACGTAAAAACCTGTAACTTAGGCTAACACTCCTATAGCACTCGAGTAGCTTTGTCTTTACTGGCAGCCTGTGACGTCACCAGAGAATCAGCCAGTAACAGAGTCTTCGATCACGTGACCAAATCCTGATGTTTAATTATTTTTAAGCCTTAAGTTCACAAAAATAACACATTTTGTAGTAATATTGACCGCAAATACTATTTAAATGTTATAATCAATCAGATCACTAAAAATCCGAAATATATTTTTGACAGAAGACAATAGCCTATAAGTTGCATTTCACATCGATTCGACGATTACTCCTAGATATTTAAACTAGTCATTCTCAATCGTTTTCAGCACAGCGCCCGTTTGCCGCCTTGGAATAGTGGTGTCGCCACCAAGAGTCTTTCTAGTTCAGTCACAAAGTTTACATTGTAGAAAAACTCATCTGGCTATCCATACAAAGTATTGCTATGATCGTAACTGGCAAAATGCAAAATGTTTTATACATTGTAACTTTATATTGAGATAAATTAAACTTACATGTTAAAAGATCATATTATGTAAATAATTGTTGAAAGAAATTTTCCAGTTTACAAATTTTAAAAATAGAATCATTAATTTCATAACACTGAATATAATTTTGCAACATTTAATATTTTTAATAGACTGAAATATGACTGTCACTTATCTTCTCACGATCTTGTTTCATCTTTGTAACGATTGTTTGATAACAGGTTGTGCGAGTTTGGTACTTCTCGCGGGAAGGGAGTGAGGCTGGGGTACTCGGCACTGTACAGATTGGTCAGCAGAAGGCTCAGCAGAAGGCTTTCACTTATCTCAAAAGCAGGGAACGGCATCCTTCCGGGAGGAGCCTAGTTTTCGCGAAAGTGTCATGTTTCCCAAAATGTTATTGTGGTCGCTTCCTGGTGCTAATCCTGTCCAAAAGCCGCGTTTACCAGTGGATAATCGACCGTGAAATTTGTCTCTTGTGTCTGCACATCGCTATCATGGCCGAGTGAGAAAGTTTGTTGCTTTCCCTTCAATTTGTGGACTGTCCAATCCAAAGTATCGTCCCCGTCACCAAACATGGCATGAACGATGCAAAAGAATGAAGAGAGACAGTTCAGTGCCACTACCAATCTAACGAACAGTAATTTGTATTTTTGTACTGCTAGAATGGTGAATTTCTGTTGTATTCCCCTGTTTTTACGTGGGTGAAGCTGTATTTTCGTTCATCACATTGGTGGCTGCATTCAGACTTCCCTCCAAGTTGAGTTTGGGAGTTCTGAACAGATCAGGAGAGAGAACTTGGATTTGGTTTCGATTCGCTTCTCAGCATTCGTCTCGTCCTGTCTGTTACACATCTTGTACGTATTTCAGTTCTTTGTATTTAATATTTGTTTCGTTTATCTTAAAGTTCCAAGCTGCCCTGATGGGGAAGTCTCATTTTTTTCTTCTGCAGTCCCACAGTGCTTAGTCTCATTTTTATTTTGTTTAGTCCATTCTAAGAACATTGCTATCTGTATTTTGTTGTCAGTTGCCTTGACTAGAGTAAGTAAAGGTCTTGTATTCACAATCTTGATTTACATTTTGAAATCCCTAATTTCCTACAACTTCTCCGTGGTTCGGCGACTCTTAAATAATAAATACAACCATCTTCGTGTTTAGAATGTTAAAGAAGAAGGAAAATCATTGTTTAACGTCCCGTCGATAGCAATGTCATTAAAGATGGATCACAAGTTCGCATAAGGGAAGGATGGGAAACGAAATTGGCCATGGCCATGGCCTTTCGTACGAACCATCCCGACATTTGTCTTAAGCGATTTAGGAAAGTGACGGAAAACTTCCATCAGGATGGCCGGATGCGGATTTGAACCATCATCTCCACGATTGCGAGTCCAGTATGCCAACCACTCCACCATCTCGCTCGGTTTTTATAGGATGTTGCTTCAAAGTGTTGAGTTTCCTTTGTATGCAAGCATTAGATTAATATTATGAAAAATACAGCGGTGATAGTGAATGGTGCTCGCATGTTGCATAAACTAGTCAGCCGTATTTCAGTGTTTTCCATCTATTATTGTGATATTATCCATATTAATTCCGTGACGGAACATTTGCCTACTTCCTCTTTAATTTCCGCACGCACTTAATCATAGGTAATCATCTGTTTTGTTTCACTGATGATAGACCGCCTAACTTGCTTTACTTTATGACAAGCATTTAATTTTTCACTGTGATGGGCGTCCCAGGAAGTAAGCATTTAAGTTTAATGGCAGACCTTAATTTTCAAGATAAGCGCTAATTGTGAAAATGATCAAAGAGTTACTTCAATCAGCTGAATAATTAATGTTAAATGGGCAGTCTGTGCCTAGTTAGTTTGAGGAATTCCACTGTATCTTTGAGTACGTCCACTTCGTACGCACATTCTTATAAAATTATTATAAAATTATTGCTTTATCGCACTAATATTTTCGAAATTATAGTCATGCACATTTTTGTCTCTTAGCAACTAAAAAAGTCATCGAAGCAAAAACAAAAATCCGCCCATCCCAGTGCCCCCTTTTCGACAAAATACTCTCTCCTGCCCCCTTCTACCCCTGTCACCAGTTTCTCTTCCGCAACCGACTCGAGAAGGGAAAATCCCTCCCCCCCCCCCCTCCCTCCCAAAAGCGTGAGGTAACGCCCAATTTGAGGACCGCTGATTTCAACAATTTGACTGGCTCCAGTGATTGATCACTAATGCTATAATCTAAAACTGTGCTGTTCTTTTTATTATTTGTGTGATTTATCTTATGTTTACCTACTTTTAAGGACAATTGTTATTCAGTGCACCAAGTGGAAGTACTGTTCACCATTTCGTCACAGTCAAATTCAAATGGCTCTGAGCACTATGGGACTTAACATCTTAGGTCATCAGTCCCCTAGAACTTAGAACTACTTAAACCTAACTAACCTAAGGACATCACACACAACCATGCCCGAGGCAGGATTCGAACCTGCGACCGTAGCAGTCTCGTGGTTCCGGACTGCAGCGCCTAGAACCGCACGGTCACCGAGGCCGGCTCGTTACAGTCATTCATGGGCAATACTGTACAAGAGACATCAGCATCGTCAGCTAAGTGTAAATCAATTAGTCTGGTTGTGGCACAAAACAGATTTATTTTGAAAAAAGAAAAGCAACTGAATGGTCGCTGAAAAAGGCGGTGGCTCCACACTGTGACAGTTTCGAGTTATATACACTCCTACTGTCTCGCAGAGGAAAAAAAATAAAAAATAGAAAAATAAAAAAAACCTATTTCTGTCCAGCTGTCCAACGAAGATGTACATCCAGTCGTCAGTTCGCTTTGTACTCAAGAGACAGAGTTTTTTGTCTCGATAGACAAGCTTACTTCTTGTACTCGTGACTCTGGAAACACTGGATAATGATCCAAGTATATAGCGTTTTTCTGCTGAGAGTGTACTCTCGAATTAAAAGAAACGTCAGTAAAAGACTTTTTGTGGCTGAATTTACTCAAAGACTGATTTCAAATTTCTTTGACGTATGAAAAACTTTCTTCTTCAAATTCCTTATGTCGTCTATAATACTACCAGAAGTGCAAAGCTTTACTTGACAAACAGTAAAATTTTCATTTATGAAACATCCCTCATCATTGTAGGAAATACTTTCACTGTCATTGTTTCACTACTCTAACACAACAGTAACGATGTCCAACATCCAAACCAGAATATCTTTACCAAAGGACGTCTTTCAGCACAAATACTCTCATTCTGTCCTTGTGTGTAAAGCCAAAATAAATCATGTACTTAATTTTAAGTTTGGTTAAATAAAATGTCATAATTGTAAATTGTATTTTTTTATATAAAATCTCTTTCATAAAAGTAGACAGAACATGAGTGTGGCAAGAATGAGGTAGGTCAAACAGCGATGTATGTGCCAAGAGAACTGGAAGATACATTTTCAGTGATAAGATCCATTAAGGAACACACTAGCATGACTCACGGGTTAGGAATTAGAACTGTTCCGATTGGCCCCTTGCTGCCTACACGGCACTACGGAGAGCCTTCTACGACCGTGGGACATGTGATCAGCAGATGTAATACTACTGTACCAACAGACGTTACTTCGATGTTGTTTTGTTAGGCATCCCGTTTCGACGTTCCAATCACGTCGTCTTCATGACCTAACATCAATGACACAAAGTACCATTCGTGCGTGTATAAGAGAAGGCACCAATATCCGTATCTGGTTCCGTAGATAACAGAACTCCATGAGCATGTATAATCTTCACAAATGTGATAAACTGTCAAAGTGGTTGTCTTGTATATGAACGTTGTGTCATTGATACTACAGTCCTGAAGATGACGTGATGTGAACGCCGAAACTAGTTGCCTAATAAAACAATAACAAAATAAAGGCTTTTGGAACAGTGTCAGTAGATTTCATTGACTAACCGCTGTCCAACACTGCTGAGCCCAAACTGGAGTTACATTTGTATGATCAACATGTCACCATTCCTCCAGCCATTAGAGCTGTCCAACACTGCTGAGCCCAAACTGGAGTTACATTTGTATGATCAACATGTCACCATTCCTCCAGCCATTAGAGCCACTAGATGAAGCCTAATGGTGCCGCCGGTTCTTAAGTCAAGCATCTCCTCTTCTGACCTCACGTGGGTGAGTGGACGCAGTTCCAGTGTTAAAGAACTTACGGAAATTTTTACACATCTTAGAATTACGATTTTTAAAAAGAATTTTTCGCTTTACCGAAGACTGGGAAAGCTATTACTAGCTGGTTTCTTTAGAAAACCCTTTAATTATAACATAGTATAATTACGTTCCTACAGATGACGCACCAAATTATTTTATTTAATATTGACTGTAAATGCGGCACTGAAGTGAAATCGACATACTTGCTTATATAGGTGTGGTCCATGTCTGGAAGAACAGACAGGTGTGCGCCAACAGCACGTCGATGTATTAGTAACTCTTCCGGGGATGGACAACGAGGAATAATGGTCCGGGGACACTACTCTGTAACGAGCGACGTATGGAGATGTGGGTCAGATGTGAGACGTGATCTGATAGCCAAAGCTCTTACGTAAGGCAGGAAATGCGGCTTCGAATCCGATTGCGGCACACATTTTCATCTATCGCTATTGAGTTATTTCAGTGTCCCATTGCAGAAAAATCGAAAATTTCTTGTATCAACTACAAATTTACTTCTCAATAAAGATGACATAATAAATATCTCATCACAGATATTAACTTCCAGAGTGGGCGGAACAAATTGCTCACAACATGTACAGTTTGGAGTCTAAGAAATCCAGCACTACAGGCGGAAAGAGATGTAGTAGTTCCGCTCACGTACAGAATAGCAACAGGGAAGAAGGAAAAAGTACATGCGTCAGCGATTTATGAACTTTGAGGTGTCTTATAAGAATACTGATTAAAATTTTTTCGTTCCAATTAAGATATTTGTGCAGATACACTGATGTGATAAAAATCATCGGATACCTCCTAATGTTGTGGCGGACCTAATGTTGTGCAAGAAATTTGCCCAGCGTAGTGCAGCAACTCGACATGGTATGGTTGTTGGAAGTCCCCTACCTCTATATTCGTCCATAGCTCCGAGTTTCCGGTGGTGGATTTTGTGCACGAACTGACTTCTCATTATCTCCCACAGTGATTTCTACGGTTAGTTCACATAGTGTTGTTTGTCTTCAAACACTGATAACTCCACGCAAACGCCGCTGCTCTAGGTCAGTAAGTGAAGGCCATCGGCCGCTGCGTTGTCCGTATTAAGAGGCAATGCCTCAAATTTGGTATTCTCAGTATACTCTTGTCACTGTGGATATCGGAATACTGAAATCCCTTACGTGTAGCTCCAACTACCATTCCGCGTTCAAAGTCCGTTAGTTCCCGTCGCGCAGCCATGATCACGTTGGAAACGTTTTCACATGAACCACCTGTGACCGCTCAGTGTCATTCAACACGATCACGACGACACCCCTCGATCGACGTTAACACTCGTGGTGTCACTCGCCTTCATACATGGCAGTGGACGTTTGAAAATTCGTGACTCTATCTCAATGGTCGTCAATTGATGTAACTGTATTTCCCGGCTGACTCTTAATTCAATTACTGCCACGAGAGTGAGGAGAAAGCACACATCCTGGTGGTACCAGCATTATACGTATTTAGATGTTCGATTAATCTGAATGGTTTGCAGTGTTCCAGCGATTCTATTCGAACTCTATGCTGATGTACCAACAAGGACAATTTTCGCAGATAAACATGCAAGTACGTAATGGATGTTCAGTTTCTCAATATATTTCGTCGCACTCACACATTATACATCCGCTGTAAGAACAATTTCATGCATTTACATTTTGGTGTCCCACGTTATTGGTTGGCTAATTATTATGACGATACGTTGTATATAACTTCCACAGATATTGTTTATCATGTAGTCAAGACTACGTAATGAACCCAAAATCGTGGATAAAATTCAAATGTAGTGTGTTTATTAACACTTTTCTTTTCACTAACTAAATATGAAATATGAATCGGGGTTGGGGGTGATGATCCTATCCTTCTTTTCAGTATTAAAATGGTCGATATCGTGTTGTGAATAATGCGTGTCATATAATGTCCAAATATCGACACGACCGAGGCTATCAATTCGGCATTTAAATGTCTATTCTTCGCTCTCTAAATGTTCGATGTGATTGTCTTTCACACGCAGGGTTCAATTTATCGGTGCATGCACTGTTTTTAGTATTTTAGGTCCCCATTAATTAATATCTGGTAGGTAATAAGCGAACTATTTTTATGCTGGCGCGTTGTCTGTATCAGTTACCCCCGCAACCGTCCAAGGATAAGATTCTCTTAATGTTCCGCGCACACGCGTTTCACAATTTTATAAAATGCAGAATTACGTAAACTATAGTTTTCCGTTGCGTACAACTTTCGTGGGTTCCACAACCATAATAGTTTCCCAAGAGTATTTTTCCCAGCTAACACAAAATTCGAATTGTGTGGTCGGAATCATTTTCATGTCACTCGACAATAAACGTCTCTGAACACTTCGTCACACGTAATGTATTTTCAACGTGCTTGAAGAGTCTTTAAATAATCTCCTTAATGAATTTCGCAGTCGCGTACCACTTTTTCATCTACTAGCCCGATCGCGATAACTGAAGGTAGAGAGCTCAATAACGTGTTACATGTTCTTTTATATGTATTAAAAAACAAACGCGCCCCTATATCTCTCTGTCCCGCTTGGTCTTTGCTACTTTGCTTTTTATTACTTTTCATTATAGTATTTTAAACATAGCTGCACAACAGCAACGGTTCCACGTAATAAAATTATAAACAGCCGACCAGTTGCAGTGGATAAAGAATTCTTTACCTAGGTTTCAACAAATTTAAATTTGTCTTCTTCAGAAGGTGGCAATTTTACATTAGTATGGACTGTTGCATCATCGCCGTTTTTACAAATGTCGGCATCGATCCATTTGTCAAAATTAAAATATATCCCTAGCCTTTTCATTATATTGCTTCTTAGTAATACTGTGCAGTTATTAAAGTTTCGTATTACCTTCCGCTTTTTAATTCTTCCAAAGTAAAGTCTATTTATCACCGATTTTAATTAATATGATGCTAATTGACACGCCTGCCCGCAAAGTACCGTTATACACCGGAGTACAAATGACACCTCCGCCAATGCACTGCTCTATGATACCTTGTGAACATAATACAACATTATCAATATATGTGCATATTGCTATCCCAAGACATCTTTCTGCTCAGTACACTTGGTGTTATGGTCGTATTTCCTCAGTCTTAACGGATAGTTGTTTCTGACGTCTTTCGCAGCTACAGAACTGCAGAACTGCGCAGCTAAGCCCCGCTGTTATCGACACCAGTTGGCTCGACGTTGCGAGAAATTACGTCAGCTCTAGCAATCTGACTAGCGGCGGCGGGTTAGGAAGGAGGACGTGGCGCGCGTGCGGGTGATCGATGTGAACCCCAGCGGCGACCCTGGCCCTGCTCGTACAGTACAAGTCAAGTGCCGCGTGGGCGGGGGAGCCAGTCCGCCACTGCAGTCGTCCTCCAAGGGACTATTTCAAAAGGCTATACATACACTGCCCGACAAAAAAAAATAAAGCATCCAGAATGAGAGGCGGAAATGTTGTACAACTTCATGTATTGAGAAGGTGCGTGACATTTCAATGACTACAAAATAGAGTTACATTTAGAAAAAGTTTGGCAATATGAGCCCATGATGTTGCACTCCCTCTGACCAGTATGTATGCAATATTTCAGTTGGGAAGGGTGTCATATAGCATGCGATATTTTTGTTCGGAAGGGTGTTGTACAACTGTTGTATCCTCTCCTAAGGCCAGCTAGCACGTTAGCATAGTCCTTGATATTCTAGATACTGACACTGGGCCGATGTCCGAACTGGTTCCACACGTGTCCAACCGGGGACACATCTGTAACTCTTTCTGGCACAGGAATACCTCAGCATCACGCAAACAAGTTCAAAACGCATTGTGTGCGTTAGCATTGTCCTCTTGAAAAATGGCATCACAATACTGTTATATGAGAGACCACACACGAGGATGCAGGATGTCCATGACGCCGCGTTGTGCCGTCAGAATTTCCTCAACCAATACGAGCCGCGATCTAGAAGCATAACCGATGACTCCCCACAGCATGACTGTAGACGACATACTCACCGACGATGATCATCCAGGAAAGTGCAGAACCACAGTTCATCGCTGAAAACTACTTGTTATTTGATCGCGTATGTAAACGTGAAGGGATTACGATGTTGTTGGAGCACAATATGGTGATCCTCCCATCTGGTGGTCGGACGTGGTAGACTGGAAGCTTGACGACGAGTGTACCTGCCCTCAAGTTTCCATGCAGTCCACTTGTGGGCCACTGTCATATCCGAATGCTCCACAAGTCTGGCTATTGCACGTATTTGACCAGCCTACCAAACACTGTGAAGCCCCTTTCAAATCCTGTCAGGTGGTGATAACGCTGTCTCACACGAGTACACAGCATCTCCCTGTCATTCAAGTGATCATTCAACATATGAATCTGTTCGATCCCCTTATATACTCTACCAGGCCTGGTAACAACACTAAACACTATTGTAAAATGTAAACTTTCACGGCCAGAAATGTCACAATTAATAAAACATTCCGGGCTATTATCCTGTGGTCGAATGGATTTCACCTTAAAACCCAACGTTTCGTTCCCGTCTGCGGAAGACATTTTCAAGGGGGATCGTAGCTTCTTTGAATGTTCGATTAACACCCAGTCTCCCTGCTGACTGCAGCAAAATTCCGCTTCCGCATGCTTCCGCGCAGTGGCGTGACGTCACATGTTTTGAATAAGCGAGTGCAGTTGGCGGTAGTCGACTGCTGTCGTCAGCTGTTGCTGTCACCTCATGGTGGAAGACTGGCATACACTTTCTTCAGCACCAGAATCCAGGTGTCATTCAATTTCACGCCATCCTCCTTCCTATTGAAATTCCTAGGGTATTTTATAATGTCTATGGCCTCTTTATATAACCTTTTATGATATCCTCTTCTGTCTGCCAGTACTTGAGTCCTATCAAAATGAATGTGGTGGTATCCTGGCTGCATAGTATTTCCGCAACAGCTGATCTGCCAAACTTCCCTCTTCAGTAATTGCCCCGTGCTCTTCTGGCCGTTGTTTGATCGTTCTTTTTGTAGTAACCACGTACACCTCCCCACATCTACACAGAATCCTTTTTCCATCGGCTGGCGAGCATTCTTTGCCGATTTCTGGTGACCTTGTATCTTCCGGGTGAGCTTGTGGAATACCGCGATGCTCCGCTTTTCCAGGATTTTTCCTATGCGGTCAGTAACGTCCTTGATGAAAAGCAGGAAACCTTTCAATTTCACTGGTGTTTAAGTATCGCGGTGGTCTTCACACTCTTTTCACCTAAGTGAAAGAATAACCATTCTTGAGCAATGCTTAATTCTGAGTCATGCAGCTCTAGTTCGCAGATTTTCCTTGATCTGTCGGCCAACGTTTTTATGATGCCTCGCTTTTGTTATGGGTGGTTATACAGAGAGGAGAGGCCACAGAAATTCTAAAACATCCGTGGGATTTCAGTAGAAAGGAGGAGGGCGGGAATTGAATGATATCCGCATTCCGTTGCTGATATAGATGTGTAGCAGTCTTCCACGATGGGCAGATACCGGCGAGCGACAGCAGTCGACAACGGCCAACTGCGCTCACGTACTCAAAACATGTGACATCACGCCACTGCGCGGAAGCATGCAGAAGCGGAATTTTGCTGCAGTCAGTAGCGAGCAAGGGTGTGAATCGGACATTCAAAGAAGCTGCGATCCCCCTTGAAAATGTCCTGCACATTTAGGCACGAAATGCTGAGTGTTAAGGTTATATCCATTCGATCACGGTGTAGTAGCCCGTAACATTTTATTAATTGTAAACACCAACAACACAATGCACTCTTGTGGCAGTTGTAGCTGTCAGAGACCTACATAACCCCCGATGATGTGTACATGTATGAAGCTACATTGACATCTTCTGGATGTTTCTCTCTCTTCCAGGCAGTGGATGTCCACCAACAATAACCGTAAACAGTTGCTTGTACTTCATCTCAGAAGTGGAAGGACATGAATAAAGGTCGCTGCTGCGTTATTCAACAATTTTCCCACTTGATCCTACAACACTGGAACGGACACCATTCCATACTCCTCAACCACAGAAAATCTGTCGCCAGGAATGGAACCGAAGACTATACGCCAATCCTAAGAAGGTAGTTCATGCACAGTAATGTCACGAGTCTATGAAGTGCTTCCTATTCATCAACACCTATTTCATGAGCGCCATGCCCATTCAGACTATTTCCCTGTCTCACACCTTGTGTACTGGAACAGTTTTGCTTCGTTCATCACTAGCTTTTCAACATTCAGCTTTTAGCGTTTTGTATTAAGCAACTCGAGTGTTTACAGATTATTCTATAATTATATCAGGCGACCATACTCATACACGAGATTACCATCATAGCAGACAGCGGAGTTTGACGTTTAGCTGTCGTAGTTGTTTACACTCTCCAGGTATTGGTAGCGAAACGACTTCGGCTCGACGATGTCCTGGTGCAGGCAGGTCACATGTCCTGCACATCGAAGTCGTAGTGGTTGGAAGGCCCAGGTAAACGTGTCCAGCTTTTAGTCTTTTGTTATGTGAGGATATATTTTATATGACTTCATGATGTTCAAATTGCTTAACTCGAATCTCGAACATCATGACGAAGCTGTTAGCGGATTAATCACATCTGAAGACGGCAATCAGCTTCGAAACCGGCAATGTTAACATTGTTATTATTAAGCGATCTTTACATAATAAAGTATCACAGGAATTTATTCATATGGAGAAATTTCTGGGACTTATCCACTTGACATCTTGTGCATGAGGTTCAGCGTAAAATAAACATGTTTTACTACCAAAATATGTTTAAGACCTGAAAATGACAGCTGAAACTGTTGAAACCGGTAGTCTTGCATAAGAACTATTTTGTGCGATCTTGGCTTTTGAATGGTTTTTAACAGTTAAAACAGATCGCCTTCAATACTCTCACTATGAGAAAATTCAGTGAAGTTGTAAAAGTTAGACGTCAGTTTGGGGTTCAAAGGTAACTCGACACTATGTAACAGTTACCACTGCAGAAAACGGCAGCCATTACCACCTGACAGTATCTCAGACGTTCCTCATTGGGCACGAGGGAGAGCTACATTGTGATTC
Source organism: Schistocerca serialis cubense (assembly GCF_023864345.2). NCBI lineage: Eukaryota > Metazoa > Arthropoda > Insecta > Orthoptera > Acrididae > Schistocerca > Schistocerca serialis. Next base: position 485,453,865 of record NC_064639.1, on the reverse strand, counting down.
CACAAACATTTAGATGAAAGATTGACGTCCTTTTTCTCTTTCTTCTCCTACTACGCCCAGCCGAGAATTGTACGAAATATTTCGCGAAAAAGGTTGTACTGACGACAAGGAAAAGGATGGTCTGGCAGATATAACACGTCGGTAGTAAAAATGATTAAATGTCCAGGAAGTTCGCAGAAGTCACTACCGAAAGACAATCAACAAGTACCAATACTTGCAGAGGATCAGAAGCGATTGGACTGGCTGCCGTAAAAACGGAAACCCTCAGACCCCGTAAACAGGCAGCTGTTTCGCAGCAAATTCACCACATCTTCCGCACCGCTCACAGCCTCCACTCGCCCTGTCACTGAGTGATATCTTCCACTAGAGTTTCGTAAAAGCACAGTTTACGTCTCTCCACTTCTAGCGATGCTGCCACAATTACAGAAACGCCCTGCTAAACCCACAGGACAGGACAGGTAGTTGAAATTGTGGAAAGGGGCCAAAATGAGCGGCTGTCAGTTACACTCGAACACATATAACTTTATTTATTTGACCAAACATCACTGTACAAATTCTTGAACTTAGTTATCGGATGAATTCGCCACACTATCTTATGCCTTAGGGGCACAACCACTCTAATTTTTTTAAAAAACGGCTAAAAGCCATTAACTCAAGATTCAGACGCCAAAGAGAATATTTAGAAGGCAGAAGGCCTCACTTTAAGTAAGCTCTATAATTTGGTTGAAGGCCCAAAAATCTAACACTTGAAAAGCAACAACCTTAATTTAAAGACGGCTGAAGGCCCATGACTTAAGACTCAAGGCAAAATTAAATAAAAAAACACAAGGCAGAAGGCCTTATTTTCAATTAGGCTGAAGGCCCCAAACGGTCTGATGCTCGAAAGACAAAGATCCTTAATTTTAAAACGGCTGAAGGCCCATGACTTAAAACACAACTAAAATAATTTTTCGTAGGCAGAACGCCCAAGGCTTTATCTTTAAACAATATATTAATCGGCTGAAGGCCCAAACAATCTGACACGTGACAAGCAAGGAACTTAAATTTCAAAACGGCTGAAGGCCCAAACAATCTAACACTTAACAAGCAAGGAAATTTAACTTCAAAGCGGCTGAAGGCTCATAACTTAAAACACCACTAAAAACAATTCAACCTTAATTCAAAATCATCTCCTATGAGCCATACAAATACACACAACAGAAATAAGAAGAGGCAATGCACATAACGGCGCTCAGAAGTTTCGAATGTCGGCCAGCACTTGAAATATTAATGATCACTTAGGTGAGACAGGCAGTCGGCCCAACCATTCTCGATCCGACGACAACCCAACCGACAGACAGTCAACCGACAAGGTAACTTGAGCTCCACTCGACCAGCACAGAACTGGGAGTTCAATGCAAAACGTAAAAGGCATGGACGCCCACAAACAAGCATACATTAAGCTGTCAAACTACAAACCGTGCTGGACAGCGACAACACGGTAAGGAAAGGACACTGCCTGAATTTAAGTCAATGGGCAGGACAAGTAACCGCAACGTTAACGGCCACAAGGCAGAAAATTCCACTGGTGCACTTGAATTGCAAATAACCAAATACAGTTAGACTCCACTGGACAGTGTCTAACTCTTCGCCAACTCGAACACACACATTGTTGCTCGCGGGAATGTCCCAACAGCCAATAACGAGAACCAAATGGCACGATATGAACAGTCTTGACTTGCTGGTAAATTAAATCCAAACTCAACTTTAGTGTCCAGGGTCGGTAAGCCACGGACCTCGTAGCAATGGGAACAGCCCCACACACTCCGACACCGCATAGAGACCGCCAGTGGGCCCGGCCAAACCACGCCGTGCGGAGATTTCCTCGCTGCTCCACGCCAACCGACCGACTGCCACACATCATTACGGAGACAGCAGGCAGCGACTGTGCAATAACAAGGACGAATCACGAGTCGGCACACGCAGGCAACCCATAAGCGATCGCCGGCCAACATACACGTCGTCGACAAGACGACCGGCTGACGACCAACCATGGTGGTCCGCACTCAAGTGATACGTATCGGCAACCGTCGGGCGAGTCATGGCTGTCCGGACCTCACTGCAGCCGCGTCCCGACTGAACTTCTGCCACGTCCTAAGTTAAACAGCGCCAGGTCCGAACTGCACCGCTAGCGCCTCCCAACTCACTGGCAGATCCGAACTAACTCCAAACACATGAAAACCGGGAAGTAATAGCAGCCAGCAAAGATAATACGCCAGGGCTTATATCGGTAAGCGCCGCTGCTGCCGCTCACAGGCACTCAGTTATACCTGTAACTGGAATTAATATAACGAGGTGGTAATACGGTAAAAACAGTATGTCAAATGAGATATGGCACAAACACGAACCACGCACGGCTGAATTACTACACATGTCGAGGAAGCAATACCAGACTTGTTTAAGAAAGTTTGCCGACAATGAGACAAATAGTTGAATGATTGTCGTATCACACGCGGAGCTTACACCGGGAGCATGCAAGATCGATATAAAAAGTACAGTTTTCCACTCTGTATTACAGCCTTTTTGTGAGACTCCGTAAACAACTGCAAATAAAACGATTTCTCGTTGTTGACAAAATTTCATCACTGGAAATGAGGTTTAAGCAAACAGCGAAGTATCTGGCGTGACTCTCGGCATCACCGCTGAATTCTCGTGTTCTACTGCATTTACGACAGCAACACTCGAGACTTTAGACAAGACTGTGAACAATTGTCCGCGAAAAGTGCAACAAGATGAAGAAAGGATGGGATTCAACGTCCCGTCGACAACGTTGTTATTAGAGACTAGGCTCTGTCTCGGGATCGTGAAATGTGGGGAAGAAAACCGGTCGAAGGGTTACAATTCTTCGAGATATCTTGTCTTTGTGCAGCGAAGACCGAAAACTTTTTCAGCAATTTTTAAACTATATCCTCTGAAAACGCACATGAAAACCGCTCCGTTATACATGTCCCAAACATTATTTGATGTTATATTTTTTGTATCTTCTTTTCGGTTAACCGTAAATGGTTATTTCAGAAATTAGTGAGGCATATATACGACATTAGCCATTTACATTACGAAATTGCCTACAATAGTTTCCATTTTAAGATCTACTACGAGCGTTTGTACGTAAAATCGTATCAGCCTCCTCTTCACACGGTACAATCAAGAAAATGAACAGGTTCACTTTAAGAGTTTTGGATGTAGTACAATGACCATTCGCAACTGAAATCAATTACACATCGGAGTAATCAGTGTGAATTTCCATTTTGCCTGGGAGTCACAGATTTCAAGAAAGCATTTCATTCACATTCAATAAAATTAGTAATAACAGCACTTAAGACACAATCAATGCTGGCACGCTGAAGAATACAGGAGGGCGTTGCAGAATGACGTTTTAAAAATTTGGGAGACTGCAGAGGACGAAACTCGAAATAAAGCTTCTACAGCCACCACTGGGTTGTTGAAAATCCACGCAGTACCCGAATAAAAAGCTCTCAGATTTCCAGCCGCATCAAGTGATTAAATTTAAACGAGCTTTCGGCCGACCAGTCTTTCGTCACAGTCAAGTCATTGTCAGCCATACCACTTGAGAATGTCTAAGAGTGCTTGGCCGAAATCTCGTGTAATTTTAATCACTTGACGTGGCTGGAAACCCGAGAACTTTGAACGAACACCACCGCGAGACTCAGCATTTTTACGTCACTCACTACGTGCACGAGGAGTTACCAGGTAAGATTCTCTGTAAACGTTACGGCTAGAATCCTTGGAGTTCACAGTGACCACACATTTTACCAGATAGCTGAAAGGGTGCACGGTATTTGAAGTCTCTGGAGAATGCGTTGCCTATTCTGGAGGAGGTCCCCTTGCAATTGTGCGCCAGTTTGTGGTTTCAGATCGATGGTGCGCCAGCGCACTTCTACCCTTGGGCCGGAGCATATCGGACAGAAACTTCAGACAGAGAGTAACTGGAAGGAGATGCCCAGTCGCTAGGCCTGCGTACTGCCCCAACCTCATCCCTCTCGACTTTTTCCTCTGAAGTTACCGGTACTTGGAGTCCCACTTGTACTCGCCACCAGTAGGAACAGTGCCCGAGCTCGCCGAGCGCATCTTTAGAGCGACTGATCCCAAGAGAGGGGAGCGCGCAATGATACAGAGAACAAGACAGTACACGGTTCGTCGTTGCACATTGTGTAACGAAGCTGATGGTCGTCACACTGAACATTTACATTCGGTTTACAGTAGTCGATTGCACTCTACTGCCATGAACATTCTCCAAACTAAAGTATTCTGCTGTTTCATTTAACCTACCGAATGCTCACAAAGTGTACAGCCAGAATTGAAAGAGGAAAGAGGCAAGGAGGTTTCAAACTAGACAAAATGACAATGTACTTAAATTGGAAAACGAAGAAAGTATACACGATATGGAACATACCTTAACCACATTCATTTTGCTGATGACTTTGCACTGTTTGCCTCTAGTGTAGATATGGTTCAACAATTGTTTGAACTACTGAACGGAACCTGTTTACATGAACGTGTGAAAATCAGCCATAATAAAGCTAACATAATGGACAATTAACACATCTAAAAGGAAATATTGCAAATTAACAATAGAGTCGTAAAAGTAGTTTCTGTATTGAGGCCAGCCTAAGACAGTGAGCGGGTAGACAGTAAAAGAAATAAACAGAACTAGCCTCGAGAACTTTTCGTAAACTAAATACAGTTTTAAAAACTAAGCCTCCGACGAGCCTTAAAGGAAAACTGACTTTTTGAGTGCGTGTTGCGAGTTTTGTGTAAAGGCAGTAAACATGAATTTTTAATGCGAAAACCGTTCAGAAACTGTTGCAGTGTAATTAACGTCGATATGCATGTTAGACATTACTGGGAGAGACAAATCAAGCAAATAGAGCAATGAACAGGTTACATCCACATTTACGTCTACGTCTGCACTTCAGAAGCGAACCTGCAGTGTGTGGCGGAGTGTACCTTCGGTGCCACTCTATTCACGTAGGATGTGTGAGAAGAGAGACTGTCAACAAAACCTCCGTACTGTTTTTAGTTTCTTTGTATTTTCGTCGTGGTCGTTTTGTGAGACATATGTGAGAGGAATTAATATCTTGTCAAGCACTTCTTTCAGCGGATGTTCCCGGAATTTCCACAGTAACCTTCTAGAGATACACTATCTGATCAAACATATCCGGTTACCCTTGTGTAATACGGAATTAACCAGCAAATGTCACGAGAGGCGGATCAGCCACTATAAAAGGACAGAGAGTATTGTGTTCTCAGTACAGAAGCAATAACAGCAGGAGAGCTAAGTGACTTCTGAAGTAGGCTAGTCATTCGCTGTCACTTGTCTAACACTTCCATCGTGGACGTTTGGACCCATCTGAAGCTAAGCCGACTGTCGGAGATAATATTGTGAAGCAGAAACTGCAAGGAACAACCACAGCTGAAACAATACCAGACACCTTGAGAGGTTCCATGCCCTCTTCTGCATGTCTCCTCTCATTTTCATCAATTTTATTAATGTTCTATGTCATTTCACGGTAGTAACCGGCCGATTAAGGTTATTGTAATGAGAGTATTTCTACTTTTCACTTGATTCCTAAACATGTTGTTTTACTTCCTTGGGTGGGCTCTGCGAGGCGAGCATCGGCGGACGCGACACACTGCGTTTCCGGTTAGGAGCTGCGTTTACCTGAATTCTGAGGGGTTCGTACAATAGGCTTAAGCACATGGCGGAACGACTGACGTCGGTCGAGTTTCACCTATTGTATGTAGGGCGAAACGACCTGCGAGACGTCTGAGTGTCACCGCAGTTTATATGTTTACCGTTCCGGTGCGTCTGGAACGGAGATTCCTGGTACCGAGTGGCTGCATTGTCCTTTTGATTCGGAGAAAACTTGTGGACTGTGCCCTGCTGGGTGCGACTGTCTGCCTCTGGATGGCCAGTGGTCTAGGCAGGTTGTTTTCGTAGCTGGTCAAACGGCAAGTTCAGTGCCCTCAGTTGAGTAGCTGAGGCATGATTGGTCAACAAACTGATGTTAGTTGACGTCATAAACCCTGCTCGAAATTGGAGGGACCGGTCGCTGTTGGGGCGAATGATGTTCCAAGACAGTGTGGGGAAATTTTGGAATCAGAACTGAACGCTGCTTCACGGTTTTCGAGGAGAGTAGGGAGTTGAGCAATGTTGGCTTCGCTCTTGCGTTGCGCGGGCAGAGAGATTCTGGATCTGACCTGCCACGGAGTCGGATGGCCTTGCGACTTTGTCGCTCGTTTTCGGAAGAACTTAGAATTCTCGGACAGCCTTCGCGACCAGGGGTTGACACAGAGTTGCTGCGCGGCAGAAGTATTTTGCGGCTCCAGCATTGAAGGACCTTATCAGTTTTGTACTGAATCAAAAAAATGGTTCACATGGGTCTGAGCACTATGGGACTTAACTCCTGTGGTCATCAGTCCCCTAGAACTTAGAACTACTTAAACCTAACTAACCTAAGGACATCACAAACACCCATGCCCGAGGCAGGATTCGAACCTGCGACCGCAGCGGTCGCACGGTTCCAGACAGTAGCGCCTAGAACCGCTCGGCCACTCCGGCCGGCTGTACTGAATCCCTCAGCAGCACGCGCGCTCGTTTTGCTACAAGTCCACCTTGCTTGTTTCTCCATGTGATCCCATTTGAGCTCTCACTATTAATTGTGATACTGCTACATAGTCGGGAGATTTATATATGATTCATTAGGACCGCCAGTCATTATAGTCAATCTATTGCATCACAGAGAGTAGGAGTACCTTGTTCTCGAGCCAACTCTTATTCTCATAATATTACAGTATACCCTATCCTTTAACATACTATGTGTGTCGACAAACATCTGCAGTTACGTTCTGATGTATAATAAATCTCATTGTAATATTCAATCCACATATCATTTCGTAGATATAGGCAGGATCCCATTTCCTGTTGTTTATTATGATAAAGTTCTCTGTTTTTGAGTAGATTACAATTTTTATTAAATTATTGTGAGTGTGCACTCATTTTAGCAACTAGCAGGGTCCACCATCATTTCCTTCCGTTACCGTTGTGCTCATAATTAATTTGCTGGTATATAAGGAGGAGGTCGAGTGTACGTCTCGTTCTCATGCAAAATTCGTCTGAATTGAAGAGGTATAAACTCTTCTCCACCCCGGCACCGCGCAACCTCACGTGCTGAAGGCAAAAACTGTCGAGCAGACGGCCGGAGTGGCCGTGCGGTTCTAGGCGCTACAGTCTAGAACCGCGAGACCGCTACGGTCGCAGGTTCGAATCCTGCCTCGGGCATGGATGTGTTTGATGTCCTTAGGTTAGTTAGGTTTAAGTAGTTCTAAATTCTAGGGGACTGATGACCTCAGAAATTGAGTCCCATAGTGCCCAGAGCCCTTTGAACTATCGAGTATTGCGGACGGTGGTCGTAAAATGTCACACGAAGTATCCGGAAGGTATTACTCTTGCGTTCCAAAGTGCTACCGGCAATCAAACTAGTACAATGACTCTGAGTAGCGGGTTAAAAAAAATGGGATAACAACGGTCTGGTAGCTGACATTGTGTAAATAGGGACGTCACTGAATAGTGGATGACTGAAACAAGTGGTTTGGAGTGATGAATGATACAATTCCCTGCGGCAATCCGCTAGAAGGATTTGGGTTTGGCGAATGCCTCAAGAACATTTCTTGCCATCATGTGTTGTACCAACAGTGAAATACCGAGGAGGTGGTGTTACAGAAGAGGGAGGTGATTTTTGTGGTTGGGATGTGGTCCTCTTAAGAATATGCTACATGCGTAAGGTACGAAAACATTTCACAGCATTGTGTACTGCGTGCAGTAGAGGAACACTTCGGAGACGATGACTATATCAACACGACAATGCGCCCTGTCATAAAGCAGCATCCGTGAGGCAGCGATTTCTGAACCTGAAATGGGCTAGCCAGCCCAGAGACACCAGCTGCCCCTATGAAAGACCTTTTGGATTATTTAAAACGTCCACCTCGCTCCAGACCTCAGCATCCAACATCACTATGTCCTGTGATTTCGGCGCATGAGGAAGAATGGGATGTCGTTCCTCTGGAGATACTCAGACACCACAATGGAAGTATCCGCACCAGAGTTCAAGACGTCATGAACGAGTACGACGCACACATGCCACACTTGTGGTCAGATGGTGTACAAAACACCTCTCTTGTAGTGACTATATTGCACTACGTTGAGCATCATCGAAACACTTGAAACGTTCCTCCTCGTCCGCCGTCTCGAAGCTTCTGTAGCATCTGTTGAAGTCCTGTCCCGGCCGCGACCAGAACCGACGAACAGTTATCGGCGCATTGCTCCGTAGACTTCCTCCAAGACGTTTGTTGGCGGACATGAATTATTTCCAGGCCCTGCTGCACCTACATGATAAAGCCAAATATGGCTCTTTGGTGTGACGTCATAAGCGCGTGACTGCGTGTGAGATCGCTCTCTAAGTTTTCATCTATTTTTAGGTTTCAGCTATATATTTTAACTGTTTTTGTGATAATATTTACTATATAAGTGACTTATTAGTGGTTTCTTCATTCACCTCTGCATTTCTTGTGTTGTGGCCTGATATTTGTGAGTGTTTCGTATCGAGCAACTTAACCTCTTACCCGTGTTTACATTCCGCGCTGACCAGTTGCAGCTGTAGCGGCGCATCGAAAGCTAAGTACTAATTAATTGTTTGTGTATAGTAGTTTATTTAGGAACTTTAGTAGTCTTCAACCGGTGTTCTTGGTGTTTTCCGGTGAAATAACTTCAGAAGAAATTTTTGCGAACTGCTTTCAGTTTCGTTACTGTCATTAGACGTTTGATTTTCTTTCTGTGTTAGTATTTTGTTATATTCTCATTTGTTGTTGATTAATACTGTCAATAATAGTAGTTACTTCCCTTGTAGAGCAAGTTTGTCATTATTGTAGTCAGTTTTTAACATCTTCTTATTGTAGTAGCGGAACTTAGATAAAGTTGTTTTCTTGTTTCAATAATTGTAAAATTTTACCATGAGTGAGAAGTGTGGGCTTTGCCGTAGGTTCGTGAGTAGTGGATTGCGGTGTGAGATTTGTTCGAAGTATTTTCACTGGGGGGAATGCAGTGGGGAAGCCAGTGGGCATTCTGGTGAGATCCTCTCCTGGAACTGCAGGTTATGTAGCAAGAGTAAGTTGATAGAGGAGCAGGAGCGTAAGATCTGTGCCCTTCAGGTGCAGTTGAAAAACGCACAGGAGGAGCTAGATAGGATGAGGAGGGAGAAGGGGGTTGGGGAATGGGAGCTGGCTGTTGGCAAGAGATCTGCTAGGATAAGGAGATTTTCAGATAGTTTTACTATTGGTGTTTGTAATAGATATGACCAACTGTCAGAGTCTAGTGGAGAGGAATCTCTAGTAGCTGTAGATGTAGGAAGTATGCAGCAGACCTCAGCAGTTACGGTGGCTAGGACAGTTGCAAAGTCTAAGAGAAAGAAGAAGGTTCTGCTGTTAGGTAGTTCTCATGGTAGAGGTGTAGGCCAGCAGTTGCAGGAAGTTTTGGGGAGTGAGTACCAGGTCACCAGCATTGTGAAGCCTAATGCAGGATTGGCTCAGGTGACTTTTAACATAGAGGGGTTATGTAGGGATTTTACTAAAGAGGATCAGGTAGTGATTGTGGGTGGGGCTGGTAATAGTATTGATAGGGATGGGGAGTATGACATAGATGGTGACCTGGAAAAGATAGCCACTCAGACTGGCAACACGAATGTGCATTTCGTGGAACTGTTTCAGCGTCACGATCGGCCTCATCTTAATACAGCCGTCAGGCGTAATAACATGAGACTTGGGGGTGCGCTGATGACGGAAGGCATGAGTCACATTTCAGTGGTGTCGGTGGAGTCTATCAGTAGGACGGGTTTCACTAGACATGGCCTGCACCTCAACAGGTATGGGAAGGGGAGGTTGGCAAAACTTATAGGTGACAGCATAGGTGGGGGTGGTGGGATCACTCATGGGAAAATTCCGGTAGTTGTGGGTGTTAGAGCTGTACCTTTTTTAGATTGAAGTCAGCTGATAGGTATTCCTGCTTAAGGGAAGTCTCTCTAACAAAGAAACCACTCTCTACAAAGCTTGGGTATCCGATTAATGAGGGAATTAGTATATTTCATCAAAATATACAAGGTATTAGAGATAAAGTTAGTGAACTGCTTATAGATGTTGACTCTGAAATTATTGGTATATCTGAACACTTCTTAAATAAGGAGATAATTCAGAGGCTTCCTTTACCAGGATACAGGTTGGCTGGCAGCTTTTCTAGGAGCTCTTTGCGGTGTGGGGGAGTAGCCATGTATGTGAAAAACGGTATCCCATTTGAGTCAATTGATGTTTCAAAGTACTGCACTGAAAAGGTGTTTGAATGTTGTGCAGGTGTGGTTAAATTTAGTGGAGCTAAACTTGTTACTGTTGTTATTTATAGATCCCCAGACTCCGATTTCACAACATTTTTGCTAAAGCTAGAGGAGGTTCTTGGTTCACTTTATAGGAAATACAAAAAGTTAGTTATATGTGGTGACTTCAATATTAATTGTATAAGTGATTGTGCAAGGAAAAGGATGCTGGTAGACCTCCTTAATTCATATAATCTTATGCAAACCGTATTCTTTCCAACGAGAGTGCAAGGGAACAGTAGAACAACCATAGACAATATTTTTGTTCATTCGTCATTATTAGAAGGGCATTCTGTTAGCAAAAAGGTGAATGGCCTTTCAGATCATGATGCACAAATTTTAAGTCTAAAAGTTTTTTGTGCTGCAACACATGTTAAATATAGTTACCAACGTTTTAGGAAAGCTGATCCAGTTGCTGTACAGACTTTTGTAAACCTTATCAAGGAACAAGAGTGGCAAGATGTTTATAGTGCTGATACAGTAGACGATAAATATAATGCTTTCCTCAAGACTTTTCTCGTGCTCTTTGAAAGTTGCTTTCCGTTAGAACGTTCAAAACAGGGTACTAGCACAAACAGGCAGCCTGGGTGGCTGACTAAAGGGATAAGAATATCCTGTAGAACAAAGTGGCAATTATATCAAAACGTTAGAATCAGTCAAAATCTAAATGCAGCAGCCCATTACAAACAGTATTGTAAGGTGCTTAAAAAAGTTATTAGGAAGGCAAAAAGTATGTGGTATGCAGATAGAATAGCTAAGTCTCAGGATAAAATTAAAACCATATGGTCAGTCGTAAAGGAAGTGGCTGGTCTGCAGAGACAGGTCGAGAATATAGAATCAGTGCGTAGTGGGGATGTCCGTGTTACTGATAAGTCGCATATATGTACAGTACTTAATAATCACTTTCTGAATATAGCAGGTGAACTAAATAGAAACCTAGTCCCAACAGGGAATCATATAGCGCTCTTAGAAAAAAGTGTTCCGAGACTGTTACCTGAAATGCTCCTCCATGATACTGACAAGAGGGAGATTGAGTTAATAATTAAATCACTAAAGGCCAAGAACTCTCATGGATATGACGGGGTATCTAGCAGAATACTGAAGTATTGTTCCACGTATGTTAGCTCAGTACTTAGCCATATCTGTAACTTTTCCTTTAGGAGTGGTCGGTTTCCTGACCGATTAAAGTACTCGGTAGTGAAGCCACTTTATAAAAAGGGAGACAGGGATAATGTTGACAATTATAGACCTATTTCTATGCCATCAGTGTTTGCTAAAGTTATTGAGAGGGTTGTATATACAAGGTTACTGCAGCATTTAAATTCACATAATTTGCTGTCAAATGTACAGTTTGGTTTTAGAAACGGTTTAACAACTGAAAATGCTATATTCTCTTTTCTCTGTGAGGTTTTGGACGGATTAAATAAAAGGTTGCGAACGTTAGGTGTTTTCTTTGATTTAACGAAGGCTTTTGACTGTGTTGACCACAAAATATTACTGCAGAAGTTGGAGCATTATGGAGTAAGGGGAGTAGCTTACAATTGGTTCGCCTCCTACTTTAAGAACAGAAAGCAGAAGGTAATCCTCCGCAATATTGAGAGTGGTAATGATGTTCAGTCCCAATGGGGCACTGTTAAATGGGGCGTTCCCCAAGGGTCGGTGCTGGGGCCACTGCTGTTCCTTATTTATGTAAATGATATGCCTTCTAGTATTACAGGTGATTCAAAAATATTTCTGTTTGCTGATGACACCACCTTGGTAGTGAAGGATCTTGTGTGTAATATTGAAACATTATCAAATAATGTAGTTCATGATATAAGTTCGTGGCTTGTGGAAAATAATTTGATGCTAAATCACAGTAAGACTCAGTTTTTACAGTTTCTAACCCACAATTCAACAAGAACTGACATTTTAATCAGACAGGATGGGCATGTTATAAGCGAGACGGAACAGTTCAAGTTCCTAGGCGTACAGATAGATAGTAAGCTGTTGTGGAAAGCCCATGTTCAGGATCTTGTTCAGAAACTAAATGCCGCTTTATTTACCATTAGAACAGTATCTGAAATAAGTGACATTTCAACACGAAAAGTAGTATACTTCGCATATTTTCATACGCTTATGTCATATGGTATTATTTTTTGGGGTAATTCTTCTGATTCAAAAAGGGTATTTTTGGCTCAAAAACGGGCTGTTCGAGCTATGTATGGTGTAAGTTCGAAAACCTCTTGTCGACCCCTATTCAATAGTCTGGGAATTTTGACATTGCCCTCACAGTATGTATTTTCTTTAATGTCGTTTGTTGTTAGCAATATTAGCTTATTCCCAAGAGTTAGCAGCTTTCACTCAGTTAATACTCGGCAGAAATCAAATCTGCATGTGGAATGCACTTCCTTGACTCTTGTGCAGAAAGGAGTGCAGTATTCTGCTGCATCCATTTTCAATAAGCTACCACAAGAACTCAAAAATCTTAGCAGTAGCCCAAACACTTTTAAGTCTAAACTGAAGAGTTTCCTCATGGTTCACTCCTTCTATTCTGTCGAGGAGCTCCTGGAAGAGATACAAAATTAAGCAAATTCCAGTGTACATTTTTGATTTTCTTTATTTAAACTAACGACTTGTCGCCTGAATATGTTTCTTATATTTCATTTTATCTGTTTCTACAATCGTGTTATAATTTCATGTATTGACTCGTTCCATGACCATGGAGACTTCTCCTAAATGTGGTCCCACGGAACAATAAATAAATAAATAAATAAAAAATAAATAAATAAATGGATCGCCAGCCTCGCTTAGACTCGCGAGACAGCGTTGATATAACCCCTCCGTGTTCTCAAGCCATCTGACTAATTTCAAAAGCTCCGAAATCCGACCACTGGGTCGGAGTACAAACACTGTCATCAGTCACTACACATTCACCAAATGGTTTTTCCTAACACTGGAATAAAAAGTCAGAGAGGGTAAACACATACACGAGTACTCCACACGTTCCATTGGACCAAAACTACACTACTGGCCATTAAAATTGCTACACCACGAAGATGACGTGCTACAGAAGGGAAATTTAGCCGACAGGAAGAAGATGCTGTGAAATGCAAATTATTCGCTTCTCAGAGCATTCACACAAGGTTGGCGCTGGTGGCGACACCTACAACGTGCTGACAGGAGGAAAGTTTCCAACCAATTTCTCATACACAAACACCAGTTGACCGGCGTTGCCTGGTGAAACGTTGTTGTGATGCCTCGTGTAAGGAGGAGAAATGCGTACCATTACGTTTCAGACTTTGATAAAGGTCGGATTGTAGCCTATCGCGTTGGTCGAGATCCAATGACTGCTAAAAGAATATGGAATCGGTAGGTTCAGAAGGGTAATACAGAGCGCCATGCTGGATTCCAACGGCCTCGTATCACTAGCAGTCGAGATGACAGGCATCTTATCTGCATGGCTGTAACGGATCGTGCAGCCACGTCTCGGTCCCTGAGTCAACAGATGGGGACGTTTGTAAGACAACAACCATCTGCACGAACAATTCGACGACGTTTGCAGCACCATGGACTATCACCTCGGAGACCATGGCTGCGGTTACCTTGACGTTGCATCACAGACAGGAGCGCCTGCGATGGTGCACTCAACGACGAACCTAGGTGCACTAATGGCAGATGAATCCAGGTTCTGTTTACAGCATCATGATGGTCGCATCCGTGTTTGGCGACATCTCGGTGAACGCACATTGGAAGCGTGTATTCGTCATCGCCATATTGGCGTATCACCAGGCTTGATAGTATGGGGTGCCACCGGTTACACGTCTCGATCACCTCTTGTTAGTATTGACGGCACTTTGAACAGTGGACGTTACATTTCAGATGTGTTACGACCCGTGGCTCTACCATTCGATCCCTGCGAAACCCTACATCTCACCAGGATAATGCACGACCGCATGTTGCAGGTCCTGTACGGGCCTTTCTGGATATAGAAAATGTTCGACTGTTGCCCTGGCCAGCACATTCTCCAGATCTCTCACTAATTGAAAACGTCTTGTCAATGGTGGCCGAGCAACTGGCTCGTCACAATACGCAAGTCACTACTCTTGGTGAACTGTGGTATCGTGTTGAAGCTGCATGGGCAGCTGTACCTGTACACGCCATCCAAGCTCTGTTTGACTCAATGCCTAGGCGTATCAAGGCCGTTATTACGGCCAGAGGTGGTTGTTCTGGGTACTGATTTCTCAGGATCTATGTACCCAAATTGCGATAAAATGTAATCACATGTCAGTTCTAGTATAATATATTTGTCCAATGAATACCCGTTTATCATCTGCATTTCGTCTTGGTGTAGCAGTTTTAATAGGCAGTTGTGTAGTCTTCTTCTGATAACACTCGCCAGATCCGCTTCGTTCGTTACACAATGCCTCCAGCTAGCCAGTTTATCCACTCATTATTAGGTGTCTCTTTCTTAACAGTTCGTGTACGTTCGCTAACATCAATACCCACAACAACAACCAGCTCGAAAACCAGCGTTAGATTTAGACATTTCCCGCGGTTGCGATAGGCAACGCACTTCCGAACACTTCTGAACAACCTTACTGGTCTCTAATTACTAACTTCCGAAATACGCCTCGACACCACCTCTGTCCCAGAAGACTCAACCTGCCCCTGCACATTACCACAGCCACCAAACGACTCCTCAATTTCGCGAGCTGCCCACAGCCCCACATTATTTTCACATGTCGAGTTTTCAGCCTCCAGAGCAGTGGGTAGTCACTGCCATTGGCCGTTTCCTGCTAACGCTCAGAGTACATCTGTAAAGCGCTGCTGCTTGCAGAACTTTCAGATGTTTGTTTCCCAAAGGGTACTAGGAAAACGCTAGTCGTTCTGTGGAAAAACACTAGCCTTTGAAGAGTAGAGTGCGCCATACTGTAAGGTTTTGGTGTTATTTTGCGTGCAAAAACTGTAGATAGTACTACGCCAAAGCTGAAAAGCTCAGTTGAGTCATTTAAGAGAACAAAGTCATAAAGCTGGCAGAGTGAGATTTAACAACTGAAGTTCTCGGAGATAAAATACATTCTGTGCCTTTTGATCGTTCTCTTATTGACTTTAGTTTTCCTGACCTTCAGTGCCAGCATGTAGGGTGATTCTTATTAACGTTTAAAAAGCCCGTATCTGCGTAGGTGACGCGGGGACAAGTAATTTAATATGAGACACATGGGACCGCAAATGATAGGAAATACGCCAAAGCCGACGACAAATGTTGAACATGTAACATCACTTCCAGAATACGGAGGGTGCGCGCGTGTGTGTGTGTGTGTGTGTGTGTGTGTGTGTGTGTGTGTGTGTGTGTGTGAAGGGATAATTGAGCGATACGATACAGTATTCAAGATACAGTATTCAAGCAAAAAGGTGCAAATTACGAACATCTTTTGGAAATGTGATCTGTTGTAAATGCAGAAGCTATTAAGTTATTGTCCTCGCTGTAACCAAGTAAAAGCCGTTCTTATTTTGTGTTTCTTTCCTTCTCCTTCTTCTTCTTTTCTTTGTTTTGTTTTGTTTACACAGATTATTCATTAAAGAAAACGTAGATCATTTACTGGTAATGACGCAGTTCGGAAGCTTATACTCATTTACTTGTGACATAGTACAGTAACTTATACTCATTTACTTGTGACGCAACACAGTGAGTTTGTGTCGTACTGTACTTCGTAATAAAGCAGCGGAGACTGAAAGACTGGTAAATAAATTAATACATCACTGTAAACACGTAATTCTCTCACGCAACGAAAAAAATATTACCTGCTAGACGCATGATTCGAATCCTGGGACCGAGGTCGCGCAAGTAGGCCCGGAGCCACGACGAAGTGCGCGCTTAACTTTGGTTGGGATGATCGCGTGCGGCAGAACTGAAGGTTCATTCGCTGCACGTGCGATGCGGTACGTCGACTGCTGACGTCACATCTTCAACTCTTGTAACCCAATTTAAGGTACTTCCCGACATTTGCGGCCCCATGTGTCTCAAATTACTTGTCACAGCGTCATTTACGTCGCTTAGAAGGCATTTAGATGTTAATGAGAACCACCCCGTATAAGCTCCAGGAATAATGTCCCGTACATATTTTCTCATTTGAGACCATTCTTCCTTGATGTTTGAACATAAATAGCATACTGGGCTGTCTGATTTCAGACTTATTTCGTCACACCCAGTCGCCGTATTGCATTAAAAGTTAGTCATCCACAATAACACACTCCGCTCACGCTCTCTGTTCCACTGCGTCTACTGACGTCATCCAGGTGTGGGTGCTGACTGTCTCTCTCTCTCCCCGCCCGCTGACTGAACACTTTTGATCAGACAGTGAATGTCGAGCAGTGGGGAGAAAGCCGGTGGATGCAGGCGGCAGCGGCGCCGGGAGCCACTGCACAGGCGATCAACGTGCTGCCAAGCGGCTTAGCGCGAATCGGATCACGCTCGTTCTCATGGCCGGCGCTCCAGGCGCCATGACGTCAACACCAGTTCGCTGGCGCGCGTGGTCCGCAAACAGCGCACGTACGTAGCCATTACGAAAGAGCCGCGTGCGCGACATGTGGAGTACCGGGCGCCTGTGTTTAACAGCCTTTACGTGCTTGTGTTCGGGACATGCGATACGCCAGGTGTAAGACAAGGGACGGGGCTGTCTACACACGTAAACGTCGGCAGGTGGCCGCTTCATTCTCACTACCGAACCGTGACAGTTCCGAGTGCAGGCAGCTGTCTTCCGTAGCGTTTCCTTCCGATTTTCCTCCTCCATAGTCCGCCGACACGAAAAGATTCTATCGGTATAGAATAAAAGATTACAAGCAACGTCAGTTCCTATGTGAGAGGCGAAGAGGAATTGTTGGCAAAGTTTAAAGTATGGTTTTAACACAGCCGGCCGCGGTTGCCGAGCGGTTCTAGGCGCTTCAGTCCGGAACCGCGCGACTGCTACGGTCGCAGGTTCGAATCCTGCCTCAGGCATGGATGTGTGTGATGCCCTTAGGTTAGTTAGATTTAAGTAGTTCTAAGTTCTAGGGGACCGATGACCTGAGATGTTTAAGTCCCATAGTGCTCAGAGCCATTTGAACCATTTTTAATCACAAAATTCGGTAAGTGCTGAGAAAACAGAGATTCGAGTCAAAGAAGAACGCAGAAATGTCTACAAGTAAAGGTTAGCAGAAAGCCGTGAGTCTGTAAAGAGGTCAGAGAGCGAAACCAACAAGTAATTCAACCATCACACGTTAGCGAAATCTTGCTGAGAATCGTAGAAAATTGTAGTCCTGAGTAAAGTAGCCGAGCGTGTCAGAGGCTTCCATTCAGTCACTCATAGGCCTATCTAGCCTGGCAAAAGAAGACAGCAATGGAAAATCTGACGGTTTAACTTTCGCTTTGAAAAAAGCATTCACGTAGCAGGGTCGGAAAGGCATACCATGGTTTGACTTGCCACACAAACTCCCACATGGAGTGCGTAAAAATAATCATTCTTTGCCTTAAAAACAAATTGAAATAGATGAAAATAATTGTCGCCACGCCCACATTTGGTTTTAACTGGAGTACTCTTCGGAATCGAAAAACTTCCGTCGAGTGGAAAGTCCCAGCCAACTGGAAAAAGAATACAGCTGACTCCCGTTTATAACGGAGCAAACTGAATTTGATCTATGAGTTGAAAAGCTAATCGCCCCACGGTGGTCGCCACAAATGTTAATGAAGCCGCCCCAAGTTCGTCGCCAGATGCTGCTTAACAAATTCAAATGCTGAATACGTCACATGCTTGATCCATAAATGTAGTAACCTGAATTTTACTGATGAAGTGAAACTGAGATCATCCGATTTCGGGTGTCAATAAAGTGATAAATTCTAACTGACTAAAGGACTAAAAAAATTGACTGAGAAATTGCAAATAAAGTCGTCCCATGATGAACGCCAAGACCATATTAAATGAATTTGATTAATAGATAGAAAGTGAGATCACTTCAAGCTGAAGTCCCCAGGAATAGGACAAAGACTGGAACTCCTCGTGGTAGGCAAAGCCGCGCTTACGACGTCATCCGTTTCTTATAAATTGAATTTATTTTTTTAAGGAGATAATCATACATGAAGAAAGGGCTCATTTGCCCCAAAGAATTCGAACAGTTGTAAAGCAGTTTATGACATTAAAAGGTCAAATACAATTTTTTTTAAAAAAAAAAAGGGGAGGACCAAAAATTTAAAATTCTTGGTTGATGTAATACTGAACGACAATTAAAACAACTGCAGAATTGACATATACGGTGCTGGATAAGGTGCAGAGCAAATATCCAATAATGGAAAACTTGTGAATTTAACAGAAGCAAACAAGTAAAAAAGCTTACAATTGTATTTAAAGCAATACCAAGTTACCAGTGGGCCCTGAAACAATTTCAGTACAACAGTCTTTAGGAAAGGTCCCGTCTCAGAGAATGAATTAATTAGCAAAAATACAATTGAACAACAAGTGTTTGAGTCGAAGGTAGTAAGTCCTTAATATCACAGGATTGAACCGGCACTTACAATAAAGGGGCTAGACAGAACCTCAGTGCGTGAGGCACTGAGGAACAAGCGGCTGGAGTTTACAGAAGGAAAGAAAAACTCAACTTTGGGAGCTGACGAAGCGGCATGAAAGGTGGCCGCAGAGGTAAGTGACGGCGTCAGACATCGCGCTGCCCGACAAATAGCATGCCGGAATGACGTCTCGCCGAGCAGACGCACACGGCAGGACACGGTCGCTCCAGTACCGGTTTTCCCAGTCCCCACAGACAAGGCGAGAAGGAAGCGCAAGATAAATAGACACCTAAGCTCCTTCAGTTCGATGCAAATTAAATGAGCAATTTTTAGAAGCAAACTGAATCAACTTACTGCCCACTAAGTTAGAATTTGAGGATCCATTAAATTATGTATTAAACAAACTCACTCAGTAAGAGCTGTAAAAGAGATAACCAAATTCGATACAATTTGCAACACCAGTTAATTAAATTGAAAATCGTTGCAATTAACTGCCCTGAGGAATAGTGAGAAATGTCAAATAGCACCCTCAAAACTTTTTGGGTATTGAGGCGTCCCGGCGTCTCGGCCCTTAGGACCGAGACGAATGCAGTCACTTATGAAAAGCCAAACTAGTCCTTACCTCAGAATGACGTAGGGCAGTGGCGAGTAA
Organism: Schistocerca serialis cubense; assembly: GCF_023864345.2. Taxonomy (NCBI): domain Eukaryota; kingdom Metazoa; phylum Arthropoda; class Insecta; order Orthoptera; family Acrididae; genus Schistocerca; species Schistocerca serialis. The sequence continues at coordinate 485,434,217 of NC_064639.1, read as the reverse complement.
GTAAACAATTTCGCCTTAATAAAGTCCTCAATATACACCTTGTGGACCAGGCCAGGTCACGCATCTAAAACGTAACTAAAACCAATCCATATTAAAACGTGAACATACGTTAAGTGATGACCAGGATTAAGGACAAATGACCAGAAAATCATATGTTACTAGGACGCCGGGAGGGGAGAGATTTTACACAACAGTGGCGTGCCCCGTAACCTTTGGCTCAGTACAATAACCTTGAACACACTACGAAGGCACTGATCACGACTTGCACAGGAATTTTTACACATTATTTGGCTAAAGTTACAAAGACCTTAGTACGGGAACAGTTACAAATGGAAAACCTTAAGGCTATATTGAAACAAATAAACTCATAGTGACGTTAATAAAAATCCAGAGAGCAATACGTCGCAAGAGGAAGGCAGAGACGGCCCCGCCCCAAAACAGGGCATCAGCACCCACGTGATTGAATGTCTTGCCAAATACACGAGGAAACTGTAGACTCTCGCAGGAGGCGCACCGCGTCCACGTTAAAGCAGCATAAACCGCCAGGAACGCGGTGGGCTGACCCACTTAGCCCGTGAATGGAATGCACCAGAGAAACATGTCTCCAACCACTGAGCTTCCTAGGTTCCCTGTAGATGAACCTTCCGTTGTTACGGTTCCCGCGCACAGGGCAACACGCTATCTCAACATGGGCACCGCCCAGTGCCCCAACGGCCGTCTCTTTTTCTCTGCCCCTCCCCAGAGGGACCGGTCTTGCACTCGATTCTGAGATCACTGCAAAATTCGCAACGGCGCGCAGTCGCGCCTCCTCGCGCTAGAACGGTGAAGTCATGTCAGTAGGTCGCGAAGCAGATATCGATAGCATCCAGCATGGCTCACTGGGCATTAAGAATGTAGTGAACTGCGCTTTGTTCATACACAGAAATCGCATCGCCCTTTGTTCGGTATCAAAATGTAGTAAACTGAAACGGAGATCGCCCGATACGGGGCGCAATCATACAATAATATAGTAAATTGAGAATTTAATTGCTAATGAGAACGCCTAAGATGGGTGCCAAAATGTGAAAGTTAATTCGAAGGTGATAAATACACGGAAACACGGATACTTCCTTTTGTTGTTGACTCGGTTTAGACAAGACACGGTAACAGGGCAGGTAGGGTGGGAGGGGATTAATCGGTTCATCTGAGCACTTGCAGGCATGGGCAAATGACGCTTGTCGGGGTGGTTGCTCGTTCACGTTTGGTCATCTTTATCTTTCGTGTTAAGCGGCACTGTGGGGACGCTCTGGGCAGGTTAATACTACGTTTCTTCCCTAACCCTTTTCAGGTAGAGCACGGCTCGGCGGTCGCCATGGTGTTATTGCCCTGACGCTCCGTGTCTCTTTCTGCTATGATTATCTCGCAGGGAGCCTGCCGGCGTAATATCTGGAAGAAAAATACACTCTAACACAAAAAAGACGCACCACGAAGGAATTATCCGTCTCTAGAGACGCTCCAGACAGCAATGGGACACCAACCTGATTGTCGCTGGCATGTGGTCCAACAGCTAGAAGTGATGGTCTGGGGTGCCATTTCATTTCACAGCAGGCCCTATTTGATCGTCACCCGCTCCGTCCTTATGACACAGAGGTTAATCGACGATGTTCTACATCCCGTCTTGTTGCCCTGCATGGCAATCCAGCCTGGGCTTATATTTCAGCAAGATAATGCTTTTCTGCACAGGACGAGACTTTCTACTGCCTGTCTTCGAGCTCGCAAAACCCTGCCTTGGTAAGCAAGGTCGCCGAATCTCTCCCCAGTTGAGAGCTTTTGGAGCCTCATGGTTTGGGCCTTCCAACCAGCACCGGATTCCAAGGCACCAGTTGGACAGAATTTGGGCCGATATCTATCAAGAGGACATCCAACGGCTATATCAATCAATGCCAAATCGAATAAATGCTTGCATTAGGGCCAGAGGTAGACCAAAGCGTTATTGACTTTCTCAATTTGTGAGGCTCTTTCTCTTGAATAATTTGTTTGTCTACACATGTCCATATCGATAACGTCTTCGTGGTGTGTGGTTTTTCTTCTTCTTTTTGTCTTTTAGAGTATTTGGAAGCTGACACCAGACAAGGAAAACGTACTTAGGCACTTAAAGGTTCAATTATCAGATCGCACGGAATGGAAAATGAGTTTTCACTTGCATCAGCAGATCTCTCCTAATGTAACTTCACCTGTCTGGGCCGGCCGCGATGACCGAGTGGTTCTAGGCGCTTCAGTCCCAAACCGCGTGACTCCTACAGTCGCAGGTTCGAATCCTACCTCGGGCATGAATGTCTGTGATGTCCTTAGGTTAGTTAGGTTTAAGTAGTTCTAAGTTCTAGGGGACTGATGGCCTCAGATGTTAAGTCCCATAGTGCTCAGAGCCATTTGAACCATTTCACCTGTCTGGTCCTGGTGTGACCTACTTCCGTGAGTCTCTCGAATTAACCATGGTAGCGTCTTATTTGATTCAGCCATGTCAAGTAAAATAAGTGCGGCCAGCACTGTATAACCATAACTCCCAGTCCTGGTACAGGATGACAACATTTCCACTCTCGCGTTTCGAGGAGTCCCTGGGCGATAACTGATATATAGCCATGTAACACCCTTGTTCTCTAACTGGCCACGTACATCACCTCTTAACCTTGGCTGCAGCCTCTGCAGTGGAAACCATGTCGGATTTTCTCGTGGAGACGGCTGGGAATTACTATGAGTATTTGTGTGAATTTCTGTGTTATTAAGAAGGAGGCAACCCAGAAACATATCTGGAAATACCTGTAGTTTGCTCAAGTGTCACCAGGCGTTTGGGGCTCGGCGGTGGTCCTCTGCTGTCAGCGAGAGCGAAGTAAGCTCTTCAGTTAAACTGTACCTGCCTCTACGTCCAGGTCGAGGCTTTTTGTCGCCCCTTTCCAGTGATCGCCTATGAGGAATATATTTTTTCAACCTCCAACGGGTCGCGAAATTAAAACCACACTGAAAATCTGATGACTGATCTAGTATGCCCGTCGATCAAGTCACGTCCCACTTTTCGGTTCTGCGGGCACAGTGAGCACGTAACGGTGCTCAGAACAATGGAGTCTGTCGCGAAGTGTGAAGTGCCTGCTGAGAGGTTCCGCCTGATTTCATACAGCTCACGTATCTTCACGCGTTTCCTTTTTCGTAACAATGCTCGGGCACATACAGCAGGTTCGACGAAGATGCTGCTGCAGCGCCTCCAACGGGAAGTGCCTGATCATCCACCGTACAGTCCAGCCTTGGCTCCCTACGATTTTCGTCTCTTCGCGCACATTAACCGCTGACTATGGGGACAGTAATGTGGCACAGGCAACCAGCTGCAGAGCAGAGTAGGGCATTGACGTAAGGCACACGCGGCTGCGTTCTATGACGAGGACTACGCTTCCACAAATGTCTAAGTCTTTGTATGTCCATCCCTCTGACTAAAGGTTTGAGGACCTTCGGTGTTAACTTACATAATAAAATGGAACACCTACAGCCGCCCTTTCGATATTGTTTATTATATGGCTACCAGTTTCGATATTTCAGTAAACTATCTTCAGGTCTTAAATGGCGCTGAGTGGGTTAAACCCAATCGTATCACGATTGCAACAGCTGCTAACATCTGTGAACTGGCTTCCGTAGACTGTAACAACGATGTTGTGTCTCCAACCATCAAGTTGGAGCTAACCGCCTTAGTGTCAGTTAAGGCTGGAGATGGTGTACTGAAGCACCGAAAGTGGTAGCCATATAATAAATAACACTGTAAGGACGGCACGTTCCATTTTATTACTCATAGAAGTCGGTGAAACGACTATGTTGTAAGTGGAAGGTGTAGCTAAATGTTGCACGTAATACGAGGCGTGTTTTTTAAGTATGTATAGTTTTGAAATTAAAAAAAGACGTGCTAAGATATCTCAATAATTTTATTTTTACATGAAAGCCTGTACCTTAATCTACGCACTGATGCCATTACAGTCTGGCCGCGCGGGATTAGCCGAGCTGTCAAAGGCGCTTCAGTCATGGACTGTGCGGCTGGTCCCGGCGGAGGTTCGAGTCCTCCCTCGGGCATGGGTGTGCGTGTTTGTCCTTAGGATAATTTAGGTTAAGTAGTGTGTAAGTTTAGGGACTGATGACCTCAGCAGTTAAGTCCCATAAGATTTCACACACATTTGAACATTACAGTCTGATTCTTCTTTGCTTACGTTGTGTACTGAGTGTTTAAGATGCCCCCGATAATTGTGAGTCCCGCCGACTGTGAAGTACGGCCTGTTATAAGATTTCTTAGTGCTAAAGGCCTAAAAGCGATCGTGAGATCTGTGCAGTTTACGGAGAAAACATTATGAGTGATGGAATGGTAAGAAAGTGGGTGATAGCATTTAAAGATGGCCGCACAAATGTCCATGATGAACAACGGAGTGGGCGTCCTCCGGTCGTTAATGAAAGTTTGGTGCAGGAAGTGAACAATAAGGTGAGAGAAAGCAGACCCTTTACGATTTACTCCTTGAGGGATGACTTTCCTAATGTTTCTCGTAGTGTTTTGTATGGCATTGTGACCGAGCACTTGAATTACCGAAATTTGTGCGCACGTTCGGTACGGAAAATGTTGACGTATATGCGCAAAACCAAACGTTTAGACAGTGCATTGACATTCCTTGAGCGGTACCACAACGACGCTGATGATTTCTTAAGCCAAATTGTTACGGGCGATGAAACATGGGTGGCCTACGTCACACCTGAATCAAAGCAACAGTCCATGGAAGTTAAGCAAGAGCATCGTTGTGCTGCAAGACAATGCCCATCCGCATGTGGCGAATCAGACCAAAGTTCTCATCACATCTTTTCGATGGGAAACTCTAGATCATCCTCCGTACAGCCCCGGTCTTGCGCCCAGTGACTACCATCTGTCCCTGCACTTGGGCGGTCAGCGTCTTCAAGACGAAGTCAAAACAGTGGTGATGCAGTGGCTAACAAGTCAGGCGGCAGACTTCTATTAGGAGGGTATTCAAAAACTGGTACAACGTTATGACAAGTGCCTCAATATTGACGGAAATTATGTAGAAAAGTAGATTAAGGTACAGGCTTTCATGTAAAAATAAAATTATAGATATATCTTAGCACATATTTTTTAAATTTCAAAACGCTACTTACTTAAAAAACACGCCTCGTACATTTATAAATTTCACTGTGATTTCGATTTCGCGACCCATCGGATTTTGGAAAAAAATAACCTTCATGTTACTTAGTTCCCTGGCGTTACTCTTAAGTACCTAGTACAGAAGGTTGACAGTCACTACACTTATCACACACTTACTATTCATTGAAACAAATTTCACTTCCTAATAAAAAAGTACTGCACATCACTCACAAGCTCAGTGGGTTTCAAGCGGATGCATTACTGTTTTCAATTGCGCCCCAAGCGTGTGAAAGCCAACAGCGAACACAAACAATTCCCTTAAGGCCAAGAACGCAAATTACATTAAACAGAGTTATCGTGACACAAATAAAAAAACGACAAACACGCAAATTAAGACATTTGGAACTTTTATGAAAGAAAAACAATATCCAAAAACAATATCCATTAAATAAGTATAAAAAGTGCAAAGTTGGTGTCAACCCAAACCAAAGGTCACGCAGATCATTAAATATTGAGGCTCTAATTTTAGTCTAACGATGACTAATGGATACTCGGATGAGACTGTAAGCGACAGTGTGCCACGTTCCCCCTGAGTAGGGTTTTATTCTCTCAACAGCAATAAATACCATAACAATGTCGGTGCTTTCAATAACGTCACACCACCTTCGACCTTGAGACGTAAGGCGCGCAGCACCCATCTTCGGAGCCCTCCTCTACAATGAGTAAGCGTCGTAGTGTTAGCTGTGCTAGCCGCATCACTGAACTTGAGTAAAAAGAAAGAAGGAGAAGAAAAAGATGATGATGAAAAAGAAGAAGATAATGGTATAATAACTTACCTTGGCATTTAACATACAAGATAGTCTTAACACGCTAGGTCTACTTACAAAGCACTACTTTACAAGAAAATTGCTTCTCCACCAAGTGCGTTGTGCCCCTGGGGCGTTCTCGTAAACTTGTCCATGAAGCTTACAAAATGATTCTGCGTGGATGGCTGTCACTATCCAAGCCAGTTTCACCCATCACTCGCTGGTATACATCAAAACGTGAGCGGATCATATTAAAGTTGTGTATAAACGAAAGAACTAACACGAAGTAAACGGCAGTGCACTGTGTCAGCTGCGTTGTAATCCCGAGCAACGGGAAGTTTCAGTCTCGCTGATGAGGACGGCGTAGCATGGCGTGTCGGTGCACGGACCAGACGCCCTCGACATAACATCTTTGCACAACCTTACCATTATGGTACAATTCTCGCACAGATTACTATCTAAACACAGTAAATACATACTAATAAACAGGAACACAAATATTATAGGGTGTTTTTAACTCTTACGTCTAAATGAGGAATCCGCGATCTCTCTCACCATTTAAAAGCATGGGAAAAACTCACGGTCCTTCAACAACTGTCTAACTTTCACAACTTTTTCTTCCGTGGATAGATCAAAACTGTCTTCTGCTGATAGTGCGTGGGCGTATTCTGCACTTTAGTGGCGCACCTCAAAGTGCCTCACTGCCACACTGCGATTTCTGTTGCCTCCTTCACTCATGAGCGTCTCCGCTCTGTGGGGCTTCACTTCCAACCTTTATAGTCATACTGACGTGTAGTGATTCGTGTGCGGCTTCACGCGGTGTACACACGTCTTCTAAGCGCGTGACTTCCGAATTCGCTTGGGCGACGTGGGGTGTCACGGGAGGGTACCCATTAACGGCCTCTGCCTTCTAAACCCTATAAGCACCTGTTCCACGCTCTCTAACTCGCGAGTAGCCGCAACATGTCTGTCAGATTACCCTTCGCCGGCTAGGTGCGCGGAACGATCATCGCGACCTGCGGGTGACAAGCTGTCCTCATCTGGAACCCCTGTTCCATCGAACAAATAAGCGTTTAGCTTCCGTGCCCCATATATAAAAACTTCCTTGTCCTCCTTACAAGGTAATAAATTAAATTGGCCGTTATTGTCCTTTGCACTCCACTCATTTTCCGTAGTCCTGTCTATGACCACAGCTTTGCCCTTGAGTAAATAATTTCCGATTATAAAATGTAGTTGGGTCGAGAAAGCGAATGTAGAAAACAAATCTCTGAGTGGTGGACGGAGAACATAGGGGAAAATATAACAGAGGGCGAAAGGCCTGGGAGCTAAAAAAAAGTATGTAGAAATAGGGAAATTAAAAAAAAGAAATTATTAATGGGACAAATGAGGTGCGGGGAAAGAGATGTGAGATAGATGTACTGAGGCGAAACAAGCGCTGTATCACTGTAAGAGTTAAAGAGGCGAGCGGATGTGCCGGGGTTTTCCCCAGTTCACTACAACCAACGCCACATTATCGTAGTGCGCCTGTGCTTGCGCCATAATTTAAGTGTGAAATTAAAAATTAAAATAACTTTTCCAGACTTCGTCAGTGTATGCTCAAGTATATTTATGTTAACATTGCAAAGTCTCGGAATGATCAAATGAATATGTTAGACAAAACATACGATCTCAAGGAAAAAAAGTGGCACTGTATAATAAAACTAGAAGTTAAAAATTTTTAAGCATATGCAAATGTATGTTGCAGTTTAAAATTACAAGTCTCAATTTGTTCAGAGCAATTTTTTGCTTGAAATCTGCATTTTTACGAAAAATTGAAGCCGCTAATTATTAGACTCAGAAAGGTGATAATTCGTATGTACCCTTAGTTTCAAGTAAAAACATTACATACGTGACACCAATAAGCTCATCTATTAGTCTTACTAAAAACCAAATTTGGAATGAAAACGTCCTTCTTCATGGTAGATTAGGTATCATTTGTATTTGTAACGTAAAGTTCTAACGATATCCCTCTATTAATTTCATAAAATAACACTGCTGTACCAGCGTTGTGTAGAACTCGTTGCCAGCGATGTGGAAGGCGTAGTATACCGTTAGCAGAACCTATTCTGTTGATGGTAAGAATGGAGCGGTCTAAAGTTATGGTGATTCTCGTGTACGACTGTGATGGTGTTGTCCTGACGCATTACGTTCCTCCACGACAGACCGTCAGTGCACAGTGTTACTGTTCGTTTTTTGGGGCATCACCTGCGACCAGTTTTGCGAAAGAAGCGGCGTCTCTTTCCGCTCAACCCACCCATCATTTTGCACGACAATGCGCGGGCGCATGCAGCGTAAGCTGTGGCTGCTCTGTTCGGTCGATGGGACTGGAAGTACTGTAGCATCCACCATACCCCCCGGACTTAAGTCCTTCTAACTTTGATTTGAATACCAAGATGAAGGAACCACTTCGTGGCATTCACTTCAGAACTGTCCTAGCGATTGCCGGCCGAAGTGGCCGTGCGGTTAAAGGCGCTGCAGTCTGGAACCGCAAGACCGCTACGGTCGCAGGTTCGAATCCTGCCTCGGGCATGGATGTTTGTGATGTCCTTAGGTTAGTTAGGTTTAACTAGTTCTAAGTTCTACGGGACTGATGACCTCAGAAGTTGAGTCCCATAGTGCTCAGAGCCATTTGAACCATTTTGTCCTAGCGATTCGACAGGCAGTAGACCGCTCCATTCACACCATCAACAGAACAGGCTCTGCTAACGGTATACTACACATTTCACATCGCTGGCAACGGGTTCTACACAACGTTGGTGACTACTTTGAAGGACAGTAACTGGTGCAAACATGTAACTCTTTTGTATCGGTTGTGAATAGATAGTTGCCACAATTTAATTTCCAACCCTTGTATATGGTACCTTAATAGTACACGCATTAGTGTGTTTGTTTTTTCTCTGCATGGAGCAGTCTTCTCACAAACACGCCACAAACTGTACGACTTGACGTTATAAACATGGTCGTAACTTCACCGCTAAGTGTTTTACTACAGTCTATATAGACCAAACGTTTTGCGCCCACACTTCAACACCAGAACTGATACTTGTTTTTAGTCATCAGACTTCTGACTGGTTTGATGCGACCCGAAACGAATTCCTCTCCTGTGCCAACCTCTTCATCTCATAGTAGCACTTGCAACCTATGTCCTCTCTGTTATTTATTCGGTGCATTCCAGTCTTCGTTTTCCTCTACAGTTGTTAACCTCTAAAACTTTCTGTAGTACCATGAAAGTTATTTCCTCATGTCTTGACAGATGTCCTATCATCCTGTCCACTCTTCATGTGAGTGTTTGTCATATAATCCTTTCCTCGCCGAATATGCGGAGAACCTCCTCATTCCTTACTTTAACAGTCCACCTAATTTTCAACACTCTTCTGTAGCACCACATCGCAAATGCTTCGTATGTAAAGGTTTTTTAAATTACCGCTACCAGTCACAAACTTTGTTGACTATTGTATTACTTATTTATTTAGCGACATGTTTCGAGGGAATACCTCATCTTCAGGCTAAAAGGAATTTCAAAAACAATTTTACAATAAGGTCATACTTATGTTACATAGTCTTTTCGCAAATGCTGTGGTTATCTTTGTTCTTCTGGCGTGGCAGTCTCGTTGTGATACGCTGAGGTGTTTCCATTTCCATGGCTCTCTTGGCTTTCTTGGTCACTGTTCACAAATTTTCACTAACGTAACAGTAACTTAGAAACACGATCACAAAAACAAATCTGTTTGTTTCGAGATGTTAAGTGAATACTGTTTCCAGACAGGACAACTCTGGACAGAAAAAACCGCATATTTGTAATATACTGCATAGATCTAGTAGACCACTGTTAAAAGCCGACCAGCTTATAGTGGGTTACGAGAAGATTGCGTCACGTTCTTCTCAGCGAGAAAATGAATAAATCTGTTCCATAGAGAAATTACTACCCTCGGTGTAGTGCGCTTTCCATGACCGACACGCTGCAATTTGATTCCATGTTGAGATTGGCACGCCTGGTCACGCAACTAGAAATACGAAGCGCTGCGCAATGGGGTTCAGCCGCTTTCATCACGTTGCATGTGTGCAGTAAACTGTCATCAGATTTGTCGTGTAGCCGCCTGGGTTTCGAGTACACGGTACAGACACGCCTACTTACCCAAGGGCCCAAACGCATGCTTGTCACGTAGAACTCTATTAAGAAACATCCACTCGAATCCTCGCGTTGAAACAAATTTTCCTCAATAGAATTGGCTCACAAGAGCAGGAGAGGTTGTAGTCTGCAGTTTATGATCCCCCCTTTCTGTGCCAACGCCCTAGCTTAAACCGCAATCCTCCCCACAGTGCATAATGTAATGAGAACAGAAGAAGGCACAGTAATTAGGAATTAAAACTCCATCGACTACGAGTTCCTTGAAGATGGAGCACAAGGTCAGGCTATGGATAGACGTAGAAGAAAATCAGCTGTACCCTCTTCAAAGAAAGGATCAAGTCAACTGCTTTAAGAAATTTAGAGAAAACACTGAGGACCTAAATAAAGATTAAATTGGAACGGCAAGACGGGGATGTGAAACGCTGGCCTGCAGAAACGGAGTCAACTGTCTGACGTCTGTGACTGTATCAAATCACTTAGCGGGCATGGCACCGCAGAAGGCGCATTTTTCTTTCTAACTGAAACATTAAGGTCTCCTGACTGTTAATCAAAAGAAACAACCAGCATCAACTTTCTCAAACCCAGTTTATAGCTAACTGTGACTAACTACACAAACGTAAACACACATCTCGATACTGCACTGCGAATGCTCGCATCACAGTCATCCACTACAACTAAAATATATATAGTTGGCAAGCTATGATAATAAAACGAGGCAAAACCTTCATGTGAAAGAAAAAAATTACAAAATCGAATGCACAAGTCCCCATGAATGATGGTTTTAATGTCCATGTGTATACAATGCCTGCATCTTCACATTACAATGTCCATCAGACATGGCTGCAGACACTGTTTTGACGATTATAGTTATGGTAATTATTACAGAATGGGTTCATATTTTGCGAATCCGGAATGACGTCAGCAGTTTGTGCCAAATGAAGTGTCAGCCCGGGACTCCAACCCCAGTAATAAACACACGCATTACAACCATCATTGATGTACCCATGCCTCGACGGACTAAAATGATGATAAAAAATTTCTATCCCACTGTGCAGTAATCACGAAACTTGCGAGCCGCAGGGTTGTGGACTCCGTGACACGTGGTGGTTTGGGTCGGTCCTGTAGGCGTGCCCGGATAGCCGGAGTGCTCCAGCAGACCACTCGCGATAAGCGGGAAATCCGGGTTCGAGCCCCGGTCCGCCCCAAATTTTTGTTTATCACAAAGAGTTGATGTCAATCCTGATACACAAAATGCGAATCCATTTCGTAATAAACTAAGGAGCTACAAAGTAAAGATGAGGATCAATAAGAAGAAAGAAAATGGTTCACCATTGAAACTGTTACTCATAAACATTTCTTCACAAGCAAACTCACTCGCACGTGATCTAAGCAGTGGACCCCTATTCACTAGGCATGGTGTTAAAATTCTAGTCCGCTCATCGTAAACTTCGGCGTTATGTAGTTACTACAATTTAATTGGCAGTAAGCCTACTTCATTTGAAATAGTCTAGTAATATTGTCTTCAGTGAGATCAGTAAATAGTAAACGTTTACTCATATTGCATACGGGCCGTAAAGGAAACCAGCACTGAACTATTTCAGCGAATTTTAGCTAAACTATTCTGGAGAGGCTTCAAGAAACAGTGAAAAACTCTTAGCTGGATTATCGGACTGTCATTAGAGACATTGTCTGCTTGAAACTCAGGCTTAAGTTTCTCTGAGGTACCTCTTCACTTTGTTCGTCACCGTTCAACGTCCCCATCCGCTTCGTGTAAGCATCTAAGCCCCAGGGCAGAAAATGATTACCTTTAAGTCATAGGGCACACACGTACAAACCAAAGCATAAAAAAATAAAATAGGAAAAAATCTCTCAACAACAGGGAACTAAACGATTCTCAAAGTATTACTGCTGTGTGTCCTCAGGAGACTTATTCACACAGCTGTATTAATATTTTATCCATCTTCAGCAACTGTAGTCGTAGATAATGAAATAATAAGCGACCAGTTGCAAAGAGAAATTTAATTTCTTCACCGGTTTCGGACACTTAGTGTCGTTCTTCTTAGGAACATGGTATTTTCCTGTATGCACTTTATTACTGACTCACGCAAATAAAGCGACAGGCATAACCTTCTGAATAAGGGCACTGTATTAGGTTCACATGAGATGTTGCAGCAGAGGTCTGATTCCGGAAGGCGAGATCCATCTTCCAAGGAAATTTTCTCAATTCCTGTCACTCATATGATGGCTATCAGTGTGCGCCAAACAATTTCCCCATTTAATAGCGGAATATAAAGTGGTCTAAAATCGCTCAGTAGATGAAAGGCAATAGGACCTTGTGTAGTACTTGGGCGATTATACCTTGACCATTATAAAGAAGTTGTCCCCTTGTTTATCGTAGCTGTTCGATCAAAGAACCGTTCCAAGTCACTGAAAAAAAGCTTGAAGTCACATCCGTTTCCATCGTACAGATGCGCACAACTATAGGCTTATATAGCTGAAGTCAGTGAAAAAATATAGACCCGTTTTATCCTCTCGTACCTTTTTGGAGAACGACAGTTTCCGATAGACGAGACATCATGGATTCCGTAAACAGAGATCTTGTGAAACTCATCTCTCTCTGGTCAACTGTCAGACACAAAACGCGCAGTATGTAGCGGGGGCCCAAGTTGATGCCACACTCCCTGACTTACCGAAGATATTCATTGCCATTCCACACTGTTCCCTATTGAGTTTGTGACTGGAATCAGAAGACTCTGACAGATCTAATTCAACACACACATTTTAGCGAGACGAAAATGTGAGGATATAAGGAGCGATCAAACGTTTCCGTTCGAAGGCCGTACAGTCCAGAAACAATATGCCAGTCAGGCAAAGTCACCGTGAATATTGAGGCAAGCCGGTCGGAGTGGCCGAGCGGTTCTAGGCGCTACAGTCTGGAACCGCGTGACCGCTACGGTCGCAGGTTCGAATCCTGCCTCGGGCGTGGATGTATGTGATGTCCTTAGGTTGGTTAGGTTTAAGGGGCTCCGGAAAGGCTCAAAATCATGAAAAGTTCAATTTTTACTTTTTTGCGTTTTCTGAATCTGCAGACTATTACCTTTTAATAGATATATAATTTATTCAATTCCGAAGACTACAACTGGTTTTAAATTTTTTTTGAAATGTGTTCTACATGGGCGTGACCCACTGTGGCGCTGTTAAACTGCTGTCAAATGGTGTTATTATTAACGTCGTGTTCATCAGATACATTTTAGTGATGTGAGATAAAGTATGTGTTGTGGCTAACCTGTGATGGTTCAATATATATCGCTGGTGTGATTGTCGATTGTTTCATGTTTATTTACTCTGTCGTTATCTCGAAAATATTCGTAATTAATTCTGTTTCTTGAGTCTCTGTTTTGTTGAAGTATAATAATGAGTAAAAGTAAAGTTATTAGAAATCCTCTGAAGGCTTTTAAGAAAAGGAGAAATGTTGGAAAGCCAAAGGTATGTGTTATTACTGTAAACAATAAAGACGATAACCAAGTGAGTGAACCTAACCTCTCAAGTACACCTGCCCGTAGCAGTCAAAGTGGGAAAGAAAATACTTCACAGAAGAAGCTTGGTTCAATGAGTGAAAACTATGAATGTTTTATGGGTGAATCGGATGTGAATGAAGTATTTGATATGGCGGTTCTCAAAGGAATTTTTTCAAACTGTGTAGGATGTATTCATTGTAGTGAAGTTGGTCTGGAACTCTCCATAATAAAGCACGTAGGACTTGCTAGTGAAATACAACTGAAATGTGATAAGTGTTCATACATGACCACCTTTTGGAACAGTGTTGCAGTAACTGCAACTGAAGAAAATGGTAGCAAAATCTACGAACACAACATTAGATTTGTTTATTCCTTGCGTTCAGTTGGTAAGGGTGCTACTGCAGGTGCAATTTTCTGTGGCATCATGAATCTTCCAAATCTCCCAACCAAGTTTACGACCTATAATAAATTAATAGGGTCTAAAGTAGAAGATGTCTGTATAGAATCTATGAAGAACGCTGTGGAAGAGGCAGTAATGGAAAATAATGGTAACAGAGATTTGACTGCAGCGTTCGATGGTGCCTGGCATAAACGGGGACACACATCTCTTCATGGTGTAGTATCTGCCACCAGTATGTATACAGGGAAAGTTTTAGATGTAGCAGTAATATCAAAGTATTGTAGATGTCTACAAAAATATAAAGGTACACATGAAAATAATTGCAAAGCTAACTATAGTGGCAGTAGTGGGGGAATGGAAGTGGCTGGTGTTGCCAGTATATTCCAGCGTTCTGAGGCGTGTGATAAAGTGCGATATGTTAATTACCTTGGTGACGTTGATTCTAAAAGTTTCAAACATGTTCAAGGACTGAAGCCCTATGGTGATGATGTTGTAGTGCAGAAATTTGAGTGTACTGGACACGTACAGAAGCGAATGGGAACAAGACTTCGGCGACTGCAAGCTTCGTACAAAAAACAAAAACTCAGTGATGGTAAAGGGTTGGATGGGGAGGGAAGGTTAACTGACAGTGTAATTGACAAAATACAGAACTATTATGGAATGGCTATTAGGCAAAATACACGAAGTGTCGACGAAATGAAGAAGGCTGTTTGGGCTCTTTTTTTTTTTCATACTTCTTCAACCGATGAAAATCCCCAACATAGCTTGTGTCCCAAAGAAGAAGACAGTTAGTGTAAACATAACAAAGGATTGCTAACTGGTGAAGTGTACACTCATAAGCATAGTCTGCCTCATGCAATAATGGAGGTGATAAAACCTATTTTCAGAGACTTAGCAGCACCTGAACTGTTGAAAAAGTGTATTCACGGAAAAACTCAAAACCCCAATGAAAGTGTAAATAGTGTTATATGGTCGAGAATCCCCAAAACTGTATTTGTTGGAATAGAAACACTTCACTTTGGTGTGTATGATGCTGTTGCGACTTTCAATGATGGCAACCTTGTAAGGTGCAAGGTATTTAGAAATATGGGAATGAAGATAGGTTCTAACATGGTACGAGCGATGCTTGCTTTAGACAAGGAACACCTTCGGGCTGCAGACAGGGCTGTAAAGAGTCTAGAAATACAAGCAAAAGTAAACAGGAGGAGGAACAAGAGGAAGCTGGAGGAGGAGTTTGCAGAGGATGAAGATAATCCATCCTATGGACCTGGAATGCACTAAAAAGTTAATCCAATCTTTGTCGCTCGATTCCCAAAACTTTTATTTTCTCATACTAATTACATGTTTTCTAAGGATCTTCCAAACATATTTGTTTCAAACTTTCAGTAAATGTTACACAGTACCTTCTGCATAATTTAACACAGCCTTTTTCCAAAAAACTGTATATTTTTGAATATATAAATAAAAAATTGCAAAAAAATGTTGTGAATTTTCATTACAATTGAAAAAAAATCATCTTTAATAACTGAACTAAAATTTTGTAAAATCCCTGTGTTAAGTTGTAGCCCATATTCCAATAAATAATCTGTAAACAGTTCAACTTCTTACCTCAAATACTTTGTGAGGAAAGATGTAATTTATAAGCGTTATTTTAACATTTCAAGTATAGGACGTTCCGGAGCCCCTTAAATAGTTCTAACTTCTAGGGGACTGATGACCTCAGAAGTTAAGTCCCATAGTGCTCAGAGGCAACTGGACCATATTGAGGCAAGCATCCCACCAACGCACCAGGTTGAAGATAAGTTTGGTAAAACATCGTGTCCTGCTCCGTATAGAAGTCTGTAACTATCTGCAGCACACCCACGTCCGACAGAAATTGTCGACCTTTCAAGGCCCTTGAAAGGGACCGGAGGCGTGGTAATCGCTTGGGAGAGATCAGGACTACAGGACGGGTGCGACAGTGGCTCCCACTTGTGCGTTACGACATTTGCGATATTAGAAAGTGAGTTATCATGAAGCGTTCCACAACAGCGGTTTTCGACAGACGTGCTGCGTCATACACATCCTTCATCCTCCGATTGATGTCTACAGGTGTTTCTCTTTCGGAAACCAAAAAAAAGAATAACACCTGTTTGGACACGTTTCCGCTTATACCGCCGGCACGTCGGCAAGACACAAATGCCACACTATTCACTTGCTTATACGTCGGTGCGCTGCAGCAACGCCCTCAGACGAAAATTTTTTGATCGTCCTGTGTGCTCTTCACTTCTAAGACGATCACGTATTGAGAGATCCAAGCGTACTGAGGTCAGTTGAGCCTAGGGGCCGAGGTACTGGCTCTGTCCGACCTATCCTCCTTAGACAATGTTTAGAGGTTAGGAACAAAACGTACCAGTGTCCCATCTACGCATGTGCCACAATCCACAATATTGTTCAAGAGGAACATTCTCAACCGACCCTGGAACACTCCGCTGTGCAGAAATACAACGTAGCCCCGTTCATGAATTTTTATTGGAAGAATATGTGGCCTAATGAGAGGATCAGCTAGTAGCCATAACCGCACATTCAGTGACAAATGCTGATGCTGTGATGAAAAGACAACAGTTTCGCAGAAGAGCTTCTGTGAAGTTTGGAAGGTAGGAGACGAGGTACTGGCAGAAGTACAGCTAGGAGGACAAGGCGTGAGTCGTGCTTAGGTAGCTCAGATGGTAGAGCACTTTCCCGCGAAAGTCAAAGGTCCCGAGTTCGAGTCTCGGTCCAGCACACACTTCTAACACTTCTAATCTGCCAGGAAGTTTCATATCAGCGCACGCTCCGCTGCTGAGTGAAAGTCTCATTCATGATTATACTTCTTCCGCGTCTGTAGCTGATTGGTCAGAACATCTTATTGGCCTCCGAAGGATCAGAGTTAGATTTCCGGTACTGGAACGTACGTTTGCATGTTGGGGATGCTGAAATAAAAACAGGGTCCGCTCAGCCTCGTAAAGCCAATGCAGATACTACTTGAGGGGACAGCACACTATGAAAATTTTCAGAAATGGATTTTCATTTTTTTGCTTAAAATGTTCTGTGGGATGTTGACTCCTTTGTAGAATTCATCTCAGTTTCACCAGAAATTCCGCTATCTGTGGCTTGCACAGGTAAACTCATGCGGAATCGTGTGAAAGAAGCTCATATACCGCGAAAATGATGACAAGTCCCGATTTTATCTCAATTCTCATTTCTGTATCAGCGTACAGAGCCGTTCTGCGATATCTACAGAAGTCTATTTCCAGTACACACTTTTGCCTCGATTTTGTGGGCTAAAAAAATTACATTTAGAGTTAAATTTTCATTGTTCAGCGGAGTGTGCAATGATTTGAACCTTGAAACTATGTGCCGGGCAAACAGTCGAACAAGGTACCTTTGCCTTTCACAGGCATGCGCTGTATCAGGTGCGCAAGTACGACTCGCGACCCATCTTCACAGCTTTACAGGGTAGGAATCAGTATCGCCTTGCGCGTCGAGCGAGCGGGTCGTAGTTAACGTCCGCCTCTGCCGCTTGTGTCGAAGTTACTCAGTCTTGTTGGTGTATCGGCCGGAGTCACGTCATAGTTGCGTAGCGGAGTTTGTTGTCGTTTTCCTTCTGGCAGCGGTGTTTTCTGCCCGCGCCAAGATGTCTGTCGAGTCTCCTAAATCTGTTCCTCGTCGATCTGCTTTCAGTTTTGACAAGAGTACGCGTCGTGTTCAATCTGGCTCCTTAGAAATTCACGACTGGTTGGCTGAAGTTATCCGTGTTACACCTGATCAGGTAGATACAGCTTACTTCGATTCTGATTTGTATGCATTCTTTGTGAAGTTTTATGATCCCGTCCAAGTAGAGAGGCTTCTCTCTCGGGTTGGTTCTAAACTGATGTTTACGCATCGCGATGGTTCCGTTAGTCCTCCTTGAAAATGCGGCACTCGAGTATACTCCGGTTTGAATTTATAACCTTCCTCCTGAAGTGGACGATTCATTTCTTAAAACAAGGTTGCTTCCGTTTGGAGTAACACGGCACATCCGATGGGAACGCTGGTCAGCGCAACGTCGCTTCCAGTGTTATAATTGTATCCGGACTGTGGACATGTGCGTTAAAAGGAATATTCCTTCCCACTTAACTTTTTGTGGTTATTGAATCCATGTTACATGCAGGGCAAGAAGGAACATGTTTTCTCTGTAACGAAAGCGGTCTTCTCAGATCTGATTGTCCGCACCGGACTACTGTTCTGAAGTCGTCTTATCAAAAACATCTTCCTTTAACGTTAGCAGACATAGTAGCTTCGCAGTCAGCTGTCAGTCAATCTCCAGCTTTAAGCGATGTAGGGGCAACTTTACCCCCTACTCCTCGCGAATTTCCACCGTTACCGGCGCGTCCCAGTGCGGCCTCTGTCCATGAGAGGACGACGGCTCCTGCAGCGTAAGTCAAACGCGGGCAGACTGAGTACGGTACAGATTTGGAGGACGCTCCACTCCAGTCTCGTTCTTCTGATACGGCGTTAACAGAGGGTGCACCTTCTGGCGGTAATGAGTTGTCTACTGACGTTAATTCCAGTGTTACCAGAGATGATGTAGCTGCTTCTGTTGATGTTGAAATGTGTCTTGAAACTGCGTCCCCCACTTTACCCGTAGATGTGACGGTTCCCGGGGGGTTCAGATGTTCCTGCAGAGGCGTTGCCTGCTGGCCAGTCTTTACAGTGTTCCAGTGCAATACCACCCCTCCTCCACGCTGAGACGGTGGAACAACAGGATTCTAAGGGTTCTCTTCCTGATGATCAGGAGATGCCATCCGACTCCGGCACTGCATTACCTGTCTCTTCTGTACCTGATGATGTTATTGGTCGTTCTGAATTGTGCTCCCCGATTTACGATGAGTGCGGTGGCGATGGCCCCTCTATCGAATCGGAGATTGACGTGCCCCCAACCCCTCCACATCAAGAGCGTATGTTTTCACGGAGTGGTGTGAAACAGCGCTTTCAACCTGCACCTGCAATGGCGAGTCGTAAAAAGAAAAACAAGGATTCCTCTGCATCCGGTGGGAAGGATTAGAATTATACCTTCTTACCCCCCGCCTCTGGACGTTCAGGAGAGACGGACGTAATGAGTGCTTTTTCCTTAGTGTTGTTTTGTTGACCTTACATGTGTTAACGGATGCAGGTAAATACATTTCTAACTCTCAGTGTTGATAGGATACGTTCCCAATTACGGCTTGCTGCTTTACAAAAGTTTATTTAGAATTCCGAAGCTTATATCGCGTGTTTAAAAGAGGTATTATTTGATGTGTTTTGTCTTCCTGGAATCTCTGTTTTTCAATGTCGCGCCTGAAAATTCTACCGGTATGGCTTTGCTTTATCGAGATGGAATCCCGCTGACGGACTTCGAAACGCTAGATGATGGTCGTGGTATGGACTGTAGTTTTTATGACTTCAACTTAATTTTCTTTTTTTTTACGCTGCGTCTGAATCCGGTCGTTCATCCGATCGCGCGCGGTTTTATAAGGAAGAAGTTGTTTATTTGCTCCGACGGAACCCGCGCAAGGTTTTGTTAGGGGGCGATTTTAACTGCCTCTTACGTCGTGTAGATCAGATCCCCAGTTATACATTTTGTCGTGAACTTAATGATATGGTGACGTCCTTGCATCTCCAGGATGCTTGGGTTTGCAGATATCCTACACTGTTGCGGTTTACGTTTTTTACAGCTACTTCAAGTAGCCGATTGGACCGCTTTTATTTATCTGCCCCCATATGTAGTCACCTTCTATCGATTGATGTAATTCCTGTCAGTTTCACTAATCACTGTATTGTTTCAATGACTTTTAACCACGTCCCACAGCAGGTCCATATTTCGCCCCCTTTATGGAAGCTAAACACTCTACTTCTCACAGACCCCTCTCTGGAAGGTATCATCGCAGACGTATTGCGGCGGACCACCCAGTCCCAGGCGCGTTATTCCTCATTTCTAGAATGGTGTGTTACCTTTACTAAACTCCGGATTCGAAATACACTCAAGCATTTTAGCGGTGAAAAAGTTGCTGAAATAAGGCGCACTATGGACTGGCGTTCTACGGATCGGAGCCTGGAATGTCAGATCCCTTAATCGGGCAGGTAGGTTAGAAAATTTGAAAAGGGAAATGGATAGGTTGAAGTTAGATATAGTGGGAATTAGTGAAGTTCGGTGGCAGGAGGAACAAGACTTCTGGTCAGGTGACTACAAGGTTATAAACACAAAGTCAAATAGGGGTAATGCAGGAGTAGGTTTAATAATGAATAGGAAAATAGGAATGCGGGTAAGCTACTACAAACAGCATAGTGAACGCATTATTGTGGCCAAGATAGATACGAAGCCCACACCTACTACAGTAGTACAAGTTTATATGCCAACTAGCTCTGCAGATAACGAAGAAATTGAATAAATGTATGATGAAATAAAAGAAATTATTCAGATAGTGAAGGGAGACGAAAATTTAATAGTCATGGGTGACTGGAATTCGAGTGTAGGAAAAGGGAGAGAAGGAAACGTAGTAGGTGAATATGGATTGGGGCTAAGAAATGAAAGAGGAAGCCGCCTGGTAGAATTTTGCACAGAGCACAACTTAATCATAGCTAACACTTGGTTTAAGAATCATGACAAAAGGTTGTATACATGGAAGAACCCTGGAGACACTAAAAGGTATCAGATAGATTATATAATGGTAAGACAGAGATTTAGGAACCAGGTTTTAAATTGCAAGACATTTCCAGGGGCAGATGTGGACTCTGACTACAATCTATTGGTTATGACCTGTAGATTAAAACTGAAGAAACTGCAAAAAGGTGGGAATTTAAGGAGATGGAACCTGGATAACCTGAAAGAACCAGAGGTTGTACAGAGTTTCAGGGAGAGCATAAGGGAACAATTGACAGCAAAGGGGGAAAGAAATACAGTAGAAGAAGAATGGGTAGCTTTGAGGGATGAAGTAGTGAAGACAGCAGAGGATCAAGTAGGTAAAAAGACGAGGGCTAGTAGAAATCCTTGGGTAACAGAAGAAATATTGAAATTAATTGATGAAAGGAGAAAATATAAAAATGCAGTAAATGAAGCAGGCAAAAAGGAATACAAACATCTCAAAAATGAGATCGACAGGAAGTGCAAAATGGCTAAGCAGGAATGGCTAGAGGACAAATGTAAGGATGTAGAGGCGTATCTCACTAGGGGTAAGATAGATACTGCCTACAGGAAAATTAAAGAGACCTTTGGAGATAAGAGAACCACTTGTATGAACATCAAGAGCTCAGATGGAAACCCAGTTCTAAGCAAAGAAGGGAAAGCAGAAACGTGGAAGGAGTATATAGAGGGTCTATACAAGGGCGATGCACTTGAGGACAATATTATGGAAATGGAAGAGGATGTAGATGAAGATGAAATGGGAGATACGATACTGCGTGAAGAGTTTGACAGAGCACTGAAAGACCTGAGTCGAAACAAGGCCCCCGGAGTAGACAACATTCCATTGGAAGTACTGACGGCCTTGGGAGAGCCAATCCTGACAAAACTTTACCATCTGGTGAGCAAGATGTAGGAAACAGGCGAAATACCCTCAGACTTCAAGAAGAATATAATAATTCCAATCCCAAAGAAAGCAGGTGTTGACAGATGTGAAAATTACCGAACAATCAGTTTAATAAGCCACAGCTGCAAAATACTAACACGAATTCTTTACAGACGAATGGAAAAACTAGTAGAAGCCGACCTCGGGGAAGATCAGTTTGGATTCCGTAGAAATACTGGAACACGTGAGGCAATACTGACCTTACGACTTATCTTAGAAGAAAGATTAAGGAAAGGCAAACCTACGTTTCTAGCATTTGTAGACTTAGAGAAAGCTTTTGACAATGTTGACTGGAATACTCTCTTTCAAATTCTAAAGGTGGCAGGGGTAAAATACAGGAAGCGAAAGGCTATTTACAATTTGTACAGAAACCAGATGGCAGTTATAAGAGTCGAGGGACATGAAAGGGAAGCAGTGGTTGGGAAGGTAGTGAGACAGGTTTTTAGCCTCTCCCCGATGTAGTTCAATCTGTATATTGAGCAAGCAGTAAAGGAAACAAAAGAAAAATTCGGGGTAGGTATTAAAATCCATGGAGAAGAAATAAAAACTCTGAGGTTCGCCGATGACATTGTAATTCTGTCAGAGACAGCAAAGGACTTGGAAGAGCAGTTGAACGGAATGGATGGTGTCTTGAAGGGAGGATATAAGATGAACATTAACAAAAACAAAACGAGGATAATGGAATGTAGTCGAATTAAGTCGGGTGATGCTGAGGGTATTAGATTAGGAAATGAGACACTTCAAGTAGTAAAGGAGTTCTGCTATTTGGGGAGCAAAATAACCGATGATGGTCGAAGTAGAGAGGATATTAAATGTAGACTGGCAATGGCAAGGAAAGCGTTTCTGAAAAAGAGAAATTTGTTAACATCAAGTATAGATTTAAGTGTCAGGAAGTCATTTCTGAAAGTATTTGTATGGAGTGTAGCCATGTATGGAAGTGAAACATGGACGGTAAATAGTTCAGACAAGAAGAGAATAGAAGCATTCGAAACGTGGTGCTACAGAAGAATGCTGAAGATTAGATGGGTAGATCACATAACTAATGAGGAAGTATTGAATAGGATTAGGGAGAAGAGAAGTTTGTGGCACAACTTGACCAGAAGAAGGGATCGGTTGGTAGAACATGTTCTGAGGCATCAAGGGATCACCAGTTTAGTATTGGAGGGCAGCGTGGAGGGTAAAAATCGTAGGGGGAGACCAAGAGATGAATACACTAAGCAGATTCAGAAGGATGTAGGTTGCAGTAGGTACTGGGAGATGAAGAAGCTTGCACAGGATAGAGTAGCATGGAAAGCTACATCAAACCAGTCTCAGGACTGAAGACCACAACAACAATGGACTCTTATTATGCTGTCCTTAGCGATCTTTACGATAATGCTCGTGATGCCCCCTTGAGGGTCGTCGACGTCCACCGTGTGAAGATTAAACTTCTACAACTCAAATGTAGACAAATGGATGGTGTCCGATTGCATTCCCAGCCTCGTTCAATCGTACAGGATGAGTTGACGTCTCCCTATCATCTTCTCCGGCTTCACAAGCGATCTCAGAGGACGTGTCTTTCTACCATTCGTTCTCTAGATGGGCGTGAGTGGTCCTCCCAATTTGATATCATACGTGAACTTCACCAGTACTATTCCGAACTTTATACTGAAGTGGATTCATACGGTCCACCGTCTGTTGATTTCACCTCCCTCCTTGATAGTGTTGTTACGCCAGCTCTCCAGGGCGAGTTTTGCTTTGTATTCCATCGCGATGATATACTTGATATTGTGGCTCGTTCTCCCTCCCACAAATCACCTGGCCCCGATGGCCTTCCCAAAGAATTTTATATTCGATTTTGGCCCCTGATAGGAGATACGATAATTTCCGTAGTGATAAAGTATTCCACGGAGGCCTTCTCTTGCCCATCTTTAAGGTTTGCTAAAATTGTCCTGATCCCCAAAAAGCCGGGTCGTTTGCGTGTGGATCAGATCCGCCCGATAACCCTCTTCAACTATGATTATAAAATAGTGGCGCGAGCGGTAAATAGCCGACTATCTCTATTGTTGGCTACCATTAGCGCGAGCCATCAAACCTGTCTTCCGGGTCGTACTCTCTTGACTCCCGTTGCCGAATTTCGTGATATAATTTCGATTGCTTCCACCATTCCCGTGCCAAGCGTTTTGCTTTTCATTGATTTTCACCAACTGTTCGACCGCGTTAATCATGGATTCCTTATGCGAGTATTGACGACTGTCGGTTTTAAAGATTCTGCACGACGGCTGTTTAGCTCTCTAATCACAGGTATTCGGGCGTCCATTGACGTAAATGGCCGTTTTACTTCCCCCATTGCGGTGTGTCAGGGCGTCCTTAAAGGGAGTCCATTACCTATGTCGCTCTACGTGCTGTTTTTGGAACCCTTATTGCGAACTATAGCTGCTCGTTTGAGTGGCTGGTCGCTGTTGGGAGAAAGGTTTACCGTTCGTGCGTATGCTGAAGACGTTATGGTTCTTCCCGTACCCATGATGATATACCACTGCTGAAGGAAGTTTTGGATGCCTATTGTCGTCGTACGGGAGCGCGGGTTAATGACCAGAAATGTCGCTTACCCAGTTTGCGAGGATTTGACACTGTTGAAATCCCATGGGGTTTGAAGGTCACCCGATATCGATCGTTGGGTGCTATAATTGACAGATGATTACGATAAACTGGAAGTCTGTCACGGATAAGATTCAGGGAGCAGTCATTGAACACGAGCGTCGCTCCCTCTCAGTTCTTCATAAGGTCCGGGCCATGGAAACGTATGTGTTAAGTAAGGCTTATTTTTATTGCACAAATCTTTCCACTTCCTGCGATGATATATCTCAAGCTGCAACGTTTAACTCGCAGGTTTATCTGGCGCAACTCTATATTTCGCGCGTGTTATGGGGTCATGGCACGCCCCCGTCTGCTGAGAGGTTTGGGCCTCCCTGACATTCGGGTTAAGGCTTCTGCCTTATTCATCCGTCACACCGTTTTAACATGTCAACACCCCCTCCAGTCACTTACAGTTCGCCTTTATGACTCTATCTGACCGGCGAGTATAACACCTCTAGTAGATATTGGTAGGAATTGTTATAAAATACGGCATGTTAAGGAATATTTTCTTGATGTCAGTTATTTAGGAGTAAATATCCTTTCCCAAGCGAATCTCTCCCTAAAAATGCTCTTAAGCCATGACCATTGGAGATGGCTTCGCCGACAGCTGGCTTTTCTCCTCAGGACGTCGGAGGCGGCTATCTCTGGGGAGATTCTCGTGCGTTTCGATTCAACCTTCTTTCCCCGACCGAAGAACAATGCCATCATGTTGCTTGTTGGACATTATGTCCACTACGTGATGATGAGTGGATACGATGCAGATCCGTGTGCCTTTTCCCAACATATGGCCACAGCCCGTTGGATGTGGCTCATGGCGACCCGTTATCGTGAACTTTTTTCTTATATGCTGTATCTTGTTTTTCATCGACAAGGCGTAGGATGAGTTGACAGTCCCCCCTCCCCCCCTTTTTTTGTGGATACTCTTGTTTGGACTTAAATGACCCACGATGTAGAAGTGACGGAGAAAAGAAGTGTGGGCACGTTAAAATTAACGCCCCATTCCTTCACATTCGTTTTTCTCGCTTAACTCTTTTGTTTTTGTCGAAATGACTTCTTTGGTTTTATTTTAATTGATGCCTTCAATAAGCGCTTTGAAAAAAAAACTGAGTGAAGATTTTCGTTTTTTGAAGGAATACACTGCCATTTGA
This sequence comes from Schistocerca serialis cubense, assembly GCF_023864345.2. Taxonomy (NCBI): domain Eukaryota; kingdom Metazoa; phylum Arthropoda; class Insecta; order Orthoptera; family Acrididae; genus Schistocerca; species Schistocerca serialis. The sequence continues at coordinate 485,408,805 of NC_064639.1, read as the reverse complement.
GTGTATATTTCAGTGTGTTTCCTGTATGCAGAAGAAAAAATCTGGTATAAAGTATAGTTAGCAGACCCGGGTTCGACTCCTGCAAATACCAAATATTTTCTTTTTTCATTTTCTTTTGTTCCTCGCAATGTAAACTATTAGTTGTAAAATTTAAATATATCTTCCATAGTTCGATTTATATATGAAGTAGTTTTTATGATGAGAAAGTTTTTCTTTCATCTGTTCGTCTGTTACAGCTTGTAGTTTTTTGAATTTCGGATGAAGACATACACAGTATAGTCGATGTCGAAACCAAGTTTAAAAAAATGTGGTTGATCGTTTGTCCAGTTTCACAGTCCGGCGTACTGTTTTAATCTCCCAGGAAGTTTCAAAATGACATTTGTTGCAGCACATCACCATTTTGTTCGAAATTAACGTTGTTTTCGTTATCCTACGTACATTTTCTTTTATTTATTTTTGTTTGACATTTGCATCATATAAATAATAGATTCGGACCACTACCTAACAAGAATCAAAATCAAACTCACACCAAGAAGACAACACAAAAAGAAATTGACCTCACCGAAATTTGATACAAGAAAGATCAGAGAATCGAACATCACAGAACACTGGGAAAAACAAGAGGCGAAAGATTGGACCAGCTTTAAACAAAAAATTGTGAACACAGCCAAAGAACTGATCCCGGTGACTAGAAAACCCAGGCACCCTTGGTGGAACACTACCTGCGAAATCGCCCTACAAAATCGAAGAATAGCTTTCACAAACTACAACAGCAACAAAACACAAGAAACACAGGACAACTTCTATGAAATTCGAAGACAAACATCGAAAACAATAAGACAAGAGAAACGCAAATACATAAACGATCAGCTAAACTCCATCGAAGAGGACTTCAGAAATTTCAACACACGGGATTTCTACAGGACGTTCGCCAACCAAGTCAAAGGATACTCACCACAGAACCTCTGCTTCAGAAAAGAAGACGGAAAACTGGCACTTACCAACAAAGAAAACTGTGAAGAGCTCGCGAAGTACTTTTCAAAATTACTGAATTGCCCGGAACCTAACTCAACCTTCGAACCCCGAGAACCGGCCAACGCACCGGAAGACTCACCATCACCAAATCACCAACAAAAGAAGAAATCCCCCACTGCATAAAGAAACTGAAAAACAACAAGGAAGCCGGTGAAGACGGAATAACGGCAGAACTGCTGAAGAACCTAGGACCAAACTCGCTAAACGAAATCACACAAATCATACAGAATACCTGGACAACCGAAATCATACCTGACGACTGGAAGACCGCACTCATTCACCCGCTACACAAGAAAGGTGACAGGACAGACACAAACAATTATAGAGGAATTTCCCTGTTACCGGTCATCTACAAAATTCTATCAACCTGCCTTCTCACCAGAACGCAAGGACAACTGGAACCCGCCATCTCGGAATACCAGGCGGGTTTCAGACCCAACAGAGCCTGCCCCGAACAAATCTTCAACCTGAAATCAATCATAAAATCCCACATGACAAGCCCCAAAAAAATCATCTGCACTTTCGTCGACTTCAAAAAGGCTTACGACTCGATCGACAGAAAGTCCCTCATCCAAATACTCAGAGAAAAAGGCCTAGACCAAAAGACCCGAAGACTAATCTAACAGACACTAACCAATACAAAATCCAAAGTCAAATTCATGGGCGAAATCTCGGACCCCTTTGAAATCCACACTGGCCTAAGACAAGGAGATGGACTATCCCCGCTATTGTTCAACATCGTCCTGGACAAAGTAATGAGCGAATGGGAAGCTGAAATCAGGAGACAAAACACCTGGAGACCAGTCACATTAGGAAGGAAAAGACTGGAAATCCCTTACCTAGCATTCGCAGACGACCTAGCGATACTGACCTATGACCCAACATCAGCAAAAACACAGATCGAAATCCTGAAAGAATGCGCCGAGAAAGTCGGCCTACAAATCTCTTTTGAAAAAACGCAAGTCCTAACAAGAGAAGGCGACGACATCACAACCAAGTACGGCAAAATTAAAGGGGTCACACACTTCAGATACCTAGGCGAAATCATCGAACCGACCGGAACAGAGAAACTGGCTTACGAAGACAGACAACAGAAGACACGGAAATCACTAGGCATGGTACGAAACGTCTACAACAAACAATGCATTTCCAGAAACACCAAGATCAGACACTATAACACAGTGATCAAACCCGCCGTACTGTATGCCAGCGAAACACTGGCACTCAACAGGAAAATCAAAATTGAAGAAATCAAAAAAGAAGAACGCAAAATCATGAGGAAAATTTTAGGAGGAAGACCCACACCAGATGGCTACAGACTACAGAAGAACTCAACAGTAGAAGCATATTCGAACATCGAGAACGATATGAGAAAAAGGCGCCTTAAATTCTACGGACGTTTAGATAAACTCCCTGAAACAAGACTCACCAAGAAAATTCTAGAACACATCAAGACACTTAAAGTCTCGACACCCTGGATGGAAGGAGTCCGAAAAGACCTACAAGCAATTGGCACCACAAACACCACAGACAGAAGCACCTTCCGAAAACACATAGACAACTGGGAAGTAAAGTCAGAAGCGCTAAAACAGCGGACCAAACAAGAATGGTCTGAGGAGAGAAAGGAGGCCCTCTCCAAGAGAATGAAGGAGTACTGGAAGGACAAGAAGAACAAGCCTTCAAAGTCATAAGCTTAACGATTTCCTTTTAGGGAAAATTCGCCAACAATAATAATAATAATAATATTCTCATCAACTAGGTAGTAACAAACCATATGGAACCATTTCAACAACTGTTAAGCGTTCAAATCGCTGTAACCTCAGAGAAACCCTTGTATATTCTGTTCTTTATATTATTTATAAAAGAAACATTAACAACTGTATACTAATAAGACTGTAACAATGAGAAGTCTTTGCTGTTAGATTCAGGGCGGTGGGTTACTCTGCACTGTTAATGAAATAAATGAAATGAAATGAAAATATCCTGCGAATGCTGATAGAAAATATACCAAAAAAGAGCTACAGGTCCAATAGGAGATCTCGGGAATTCCCGCCGATGACCAATATTCCGACTGCAAAGGGTCGTTCCACCTAGTGCAACGGTTACAGGCAGCGTCCAATATAAGGAGAAAAATAAATTCTTAAAAACAAAAGTGTAAAGAATAAAACATTGTAATCAGATTAAGTATTGGGGCTTACTTTTTATTTTACTTCAAAAAATCTCGAAAATCACCTACTTTTCATGCCTTCAAAGAAGACTCTAAGATATGGAAAGTCCACAACGGATTCCAAGTGTTGACTCCTTGCCCGTCCATTCCCCATCCCGATGACGCCGTGTGACAGTGGACGACACGCAGTCATCTGATGCTAATGCAGAATTTACTTATGAAGTTAGGAACGAAGGTTAGGTTTAACCTTCTTACATCCATGATTGAAATGGAGGACAGTGGGACTTCAGCTAGTATAAATTTATATTAAAAATGAAGTAATACCTCAAACTGTATTTAAGGTGTCGATTTTATTTTGGCAACTAGTTTCAACGTTGTAACAACTTATTTTCAGGCCCATACACTTGTTGACGTCAACTGCATGCGGCTGATACTAGAAGTCAGTGGCGAAATATGGACGTGCTCCGTCCCGTCCCGTCGACATCGAGGTCATTAGAGACAGAGCAGAAGCTTGGATAGTGTCAAGGATGGGGAAGGAAATAGGCCATGCCATCCCGCTTTTGCCTGGAGCGATTTTGGGAAATCGCTGGAAACCTAAATCTGGGTGGTCGGACGCGGGTTTGTATTGTCGTTCTTCCGAAGGCGAATCCAATGTGCTTAACAATGTGGCACCTCACTCGACGGATTTTACTTATAGGACAGTTTCCATTCTGACGTCCGTGCCGGGTCCTAACCGTACATCATTCCCAGCTATCCAACAAATGGGTTGTTTGCAGACTGAAGTTTCCCAGAACTTCTAACGTCGTATGTACTCATGCTTGTAGATGCAGTCAGAAATCTGGGTTGGATACTCGGTTGTCACGGCTGGGTGGCGCGCGGTGGATTGGAACGTGACGTGGCCACTGAGGCCCCCTAAGCAGCCTCAGCGCTGGCATTCGGGCAGAGCGTACGCCGCGGCGCGCAGGACGCCCCGACCTTTCGTCTGTGGCGCAGGCTCTGCAGGCTGAACTTTCGCCGGTGCGGCGCCGCGGTTCACGGTCCGCCACGCTCCGCCGCCGTCATCCTCAGCACCCAGACGGTGACGTCACCGTGGCCCCTCCATCACTCAGCTGATAGGTGGAGCTACGAGGCAGTCGATATTGCACCAAAATGTCGACCTTTCCTCAGCAGCGCAATTGTCTCGACACCACGACGTAGATGATCGTGACGGCACTGGTCCTAAAGTTTGGCCTACCACGTCGCAAGAAATAAATAATTTCGTAATTAATTATTTTCTTTGTTTTCAGATGCAGAGGGGTGGACAAAAAATATGAAAACCGAAAACACAACATATTACCATGCTTACTACTGTGCAAGAAACCCGCTGATATTCAAAACAGCTTTCAGTCGTCACGGAGTAGATAAGTATATGTCTTGTGTATGGTTTTCAAGGGAATCTTAAAGCATTCCTTCTGCAAAATACTACCAATTTTATGTATTAAAATGGTACTGAAACAGAGGAAGACAGACTAAAGGCCGAAATACTAAATGTCTTTTTCCAAAGCTGTTTCACAGAGGAATACTGCACTGTAGTTCCTTCTCTAGATTGTCGCACAGATGACGGAATGGTAGATATCGAAATAGACGACAGAGGGATACAAAAACAATTAAAATCGCTCAAAAGAGGAAAGGCCGCTAGCCCTGACGGATTACCAGTTAGATTTTACACAGAGTACGTGAAGGAACTTCAAAAAAAGTGGTTCAAATGGCTCTGAGCACTATGGGACTTAACTTCAGGTCATCAGTCCACTAGAACTTAGAACTACTTAAACTTAGCTAACCTAAGGACATCACACACATCCATGCCCGAGGCAGGATTCGAACCTGCGACCGTAGCGGTCGCGCGGTTCCAGACTGTAGCGCCTAGAACCGCTTGGCCACTTCGGCCGGAGTGAAGGAACTTGCCCCCCTTCCTGCAGCGGTGTACCTTAGGTTTCTAGAAGAGCGTAGCGTTCCACAAGATTGGAAAAGGGCACAGGTCATCTCCGTTTTCAAGAAGGGACGTCGAACAGATGTGCAGAGCAATAGACCTATATCTCCTACGTCTATCAGTTGTAGAATTTTGGAACACGTATTATGTTAGAGTATAATCACTTTTATGGACACTAGAAATCTACTCAGTAGGAATCAGCATGGGTTTCGAAAAAGACGGTTGTGTGAAACCCAGCTCGCGCTATTCGTCCACGAGACTCAGAGGGCCATAGACACGGGTTCCCAGGTAGATGTCGTGTTTCTTGACTTTCGCAAGGCGTTCGATACAATTCCCCACAGTCGTTTAATGAACAAAGTAAGACCATATGGACTATCAGACCAATTGTGTGATTGGATTGAAGAGTTCCTAGATAACGGAACGCAGCATGTTATTCTCAATGCAGAGAAGTCTTCCGAAGTAAGAGTGATCTTTCAGGTGTGCCGCAGGGGAGTGTCGTAGGACCGTTGCTATTCACAATATGTATTAATGACCTTGTGGATAACATCGGAAGTTCACTGAGGCTTTTTGCGGATGATGCTGTAGTATAACGAGAGGTTCTAACAATGGAAAATTGTACCGAAATGCAGGAGGATCTGCAACGGATTGACGTATAGCGCAGGGAATGTCAATTGAATCTCCTTTATCATTTAGCTACAATATAGCAGGTCAGCAACTGGAAGCAGTAAATTCCATAAATTATGTGGGAGTAGGTATTAGGAGTGATTTAAAATGGAATGACCACATAAAATTAATCGTCGGTAGGGAAGTAGGTTACAGTACACTTGTTAAGCCACTGCTTGAATACTGTTCATCGGTGTGGGATCCGTACCAGATAGGGTTGATAGAAGAGATAGAGAAGACTCAACGGAGAGCAGCGCGCTTCCTTACAGTATCATTCAGTAATCGCGAAAGCGTTACGGAGATGATAGATAAACCCCAGTAGAAGACTCTGCAAGAGAGACGCTCAGTAGCTCGGTACGGGCTTTTTTTGAAGTTTCCAGAACGTACCTTCACCGGGTAGTCAAGCAGTACATTGCTCCCTCCTACGTATATCTCGCGAAGAGACCGTGAGAATAAAACCAGAGAGATTAGAGCCCACACAGAGGCATCCCGACAATCTTTCTTTCCACGAACAATACGAGACTAGAATAGAAGGCAGAACCGATAGAGGTACTCAAGGTACCCTCCACCACACACCGTCAGGTGGCTTGTGGAGTATGGATGTAGATGTTGATGTAGATGTAACAAAGCGGGTAGCGATCACGCACTCTTTTCTCCAAAATAGATCACGAAGTGATACTGGGATCTAGTGGCTATAGTGCGCAGGAGGGATGCGACAGTTCATTCTCGCGTTCACATAACCGTCACTGGACGAACGGAATAATTGTCCGTGTTGTGACTCATAGTTTTCTGCTTTTCCTGTATGTCGTATAATCTTCGATATGGTGTCTCTTGAAACGCCAGACACTTCGGCTATCTTAGTTATGGCAGCACCAATCATACGAGCAAAAATAGTGTTCCCACGTTCGAATTTACTTAGCTCCGACATAAGGCACCCACAACCACACTCAACATCGTTCTGACCTCAACTGACTCTCGCAACGTATTGAGGATGGTACACAGGTGCCGTTAGTGGTCAAATAAAAGGGGCGTTCAATAAGTAATGCAACACAGTTTTGTCTCGACCAATTTTTGTTGTGATACATCGTGGAATACTTCCGCTTCAGTCCCTATAGTTTCATGAAGTTCCCGAAGGTGGTGGCGCTATATATAGCCTTCAAAATGGCATCCGTAACTAAGTTGCCTTCGAGTCAGAGAGCTGTCATTGAGATTCTTTTGTCAGAAAACCAGAGCATCTCAGATATTCATAGGTACTTACAGAATGCCTACGGAGACTTGGCAGTGAACAAAAGCACGGTGAGTCGTCGCGCGCGCTATTTCTCATCATCGCGACAAGGCCGTGCAAGCCTACCCAATACCCCCGTTGCCGGTCGGCCATATACATTTGTGACTCCAGGAACGATACCACCAGGAAATTGAAGGAACGACTACAGAGTATTCGTCGCCACAAAGATGCAAACGAATTTCCCCTTCTACATGACAACGGAAGGCCTCACACAAGTCTGCGAACCCGAGAAAAGCTCACAAAAGTCCAATGGACTGTTCTTTCTCATCCACCTTCTTACTTTCAACTTTTGGCTCCGGCGTCGGCCACAAGAGTGATACCATCTGGGTATACAGGCCCTCCCAGTAAGGCGACGTAAGGCCATCGCACTGAACGATGATTATGTTGAAAAGCAGGGACTTGTAGACAAAACAATGAGGAATAATGGGGCGGATGTCGCAGACCATTGATAAAGAGGAGTAGCGTGCGCTAAATTCTTTTTTTGGATTTAAAGTGGAACAGTGCTGCAAGAATCCACGCTATGTTAGTGGAAGTGTATACATGCAACGCACTGTAGTACGAGGCCGTTGGCAGGAGACACAAAGGATTCCATTGTGGACAAACAATTTTCAGTGACGAACAAAACAGTGGCAGACCATTTCTCTGCGAAAAACCGAAAATCACAAGACATGTGCGTAGTCTGGAGCTCGAAGACCGGCGCATAACAATTGAGGCGATAGTAGGAAAAGTGAATATCAGTCATACATCCGTACAGTAGATGTTGATTAACATTTGGAACATGACAAAGTTCCTCAGCTGCTGGGTGGTGGTGCTTACTGACACTCATCAGCGAGGTAGCTGTGTTCCGCAACACTTAACACCCCTTGAAAAGTGCGACGAACCGACCCAGTACTATAAAATTTTGGAACAGTGTCAGACAAACCCAGATGAGATCTTTAGCCGCCTAATGGCCACAGACAAGTGCTCGGTATGACTTCGAGATAAAGCAGCTGAGCAAGCAATGGAAACACGTCGAATCGCCGTCGCGTAAAAGGTGGTACCGTCGTCGAGCAAGGTGTTTTTTGGGACAGCCACCGTTGTCCCCTAACGAGGTTGTAAGAAGTTGTCAAGACGATGTGTTCTACATCTACATCCGCATTGATTGAAACCACCGTGAGGTGCATAGCAGAGGATACGTCCCATTGTACCACTTATTAGGGTTTCTTCCTGTTCCATTCACGTATGGAGCGCGGGAAGAATGATTGTTTGAATGCCTCTGTGCGCGCAGTAATTATTCTAATCTCATATTGACGATCCCTATGTCAGCGATACGTAGTGGGTTGTAATATAGTCCTAGAGCAATCATTTAAAACCGAATTGTTAATAGACTTTCTCGGGATAGTGTACGTCTACCTTTAGGAGTCTGCCAGCTCAATTCCTTCATCACCTCTCCCACGGATTGAACAAAACTGCTCTTCTCTTTAGAAGTTCCATCTATTTCTATCCCGTGGTCTAGGGGTAGCGTCTTTGATTCATAATCAAAAACGTCTTCGATCCCGGGTTCGATCCCCACCACTGCCTAAATTTTGATAAATAATTAGCATTGGTGGTCGCAGATTTCCGGCATAAGAAATCAGCCTCATTCTGCCAACGGCCTTGTCAAAGAGGGCGGAGGAGCGGATAGAGGTTCAGGGCACTCTCTTGTCCTAGAGGTGGGAAATTGCCCCTAAAGGCGGAAGAATCAGTAATGATCAAGGATGCAGAAGGCAATGGAAACCACTGCATTAAAGACACGTAACGTGTATCCACAGGACATGTGGCCTGTAATTGAAGAAGTGTCATGATGATCTCTCCATTTGCAAAAGATTCCAGAATAGTCCCCCATTCGGATCTCCGGGAGGGGACTGCCAAGGGGGAGGTTATCATGAGAAAAAGATTGAATAATCAACGAAAGGATGACGTTCTACGAGTCGGGGCGTGGAATGTCAGAAGCTTGAACGTGGTAGGGAAACTATAAAATCTGAAAAGGGAAATGCAAAGGCTCAACCTAGATATAGTAGGGGTCAGTAAAGTGAAGTGGAAGGAAGACAAGGATTTCTGGTCAGATGAGTATCGGGTAATATCAACAGCAGCAGAAAATGGTATAACAGGTGTAGGATTCGTTATGAATAGGAAGGTAGGGCAGAGGGTGTGTTACTGTGAACAGTTCAGTGACCAGGTTGTTCTAATCAGAATCGACAGCAGACCAACACCGACAACGATAGTTCAGGTATACATGCCGACGTCGCAAGCTGAAGATGAACGGATAGAGAAAGTGTATGAGGATATTGAAAGGGTAGTGCAGTATGTAAAGGGGGACGAAAATCTAATAGTCATGGGCGACTGGAATGCAGTTGTAGGGGAAGGAGTAGAAGAAAAGGTTACAGGAGAATATGGGCTTGGGACAAGGAATGAAAGAGGACAAAGACTAATTGAGTTCTGTTACAAGTTTCAGTTAGTAATAGTTAATACCCTGTTCAAGAACCACAAGAAGAGGAGGTATACTTGGAAAAGGCCGGGAGATACGGGAAGATTTCAATTAGATTACATCATGGTCAGACAGAGATTCCGAAATCAGATACTGGATTGTAAGGCGTACCCAGGAGCAGATATAGACTCAGATCACAATATAGTAGTGATGTAGAGTAGGCTGAAGTTCAAGACATTAGTCAGGAAGAATCAATACGCAAAGAAGTGGAACACGGAAGTACTAACGAATGACGAGATACGTTTGAAGTTCTCTAACGCTATAGATACGGCAATAAGGAATAGCGCAGTAGGCAGTACAGTTGAAGAGGAATGGACATCTCTAAAAAGGGCCATCACAGAAGTTGGGAAGGAAAACATAGGTACAAAGAAGGTAGCTGCGAAGAAACCATGGGTAACAGAAGAAATACTTCAGTTGATTGATGAAAGGAGGAAGTATAAATATGTTCCGGGAAAAGCAGGAATACAGAAATACAAGTCGCTGAGGAATGAAATAAATAGGAAGTGCAGGGAAGCTAAGACGAAATGGCTGCAGGAAAAATGTGAAGACATCGAAAAAGATATGATTGTCGGAAGATCAGACTCAGCATACAGAAAAGTCAAAACAACCTTTGGTGACATTAAAAGCAACGATGGTAACATTAAGAGTGCAAGGGGAATTCCACTGTTAAATGCAGAGGAGAGAGCAGATGGGTGGAAAGAATACATTGAAAGCCTCTATGAGGGTGAAGATTTGTCTGATGTGATAGAAGAAGAAACAAGAGTCGATTTAGAAGAGATAGGGGATCCAGTATTGGAATCGGAATTTAAAAGAGCTTTGGAGGACTTACGGTCAAATAAGGCAGAAGGGATAGATAACATTCCATCAGAATTTCTAAAATCATTCGGGGAAGTGGCAACAAAACGACTATTCACGTTGGTGTGTAGAATATATGAGACTGGCGACATATCATCTGACTTTCGGAAAAGCATCATCCACACAATTCCGAAGACGGCAAGAGCTGACAAGTGTGAGAATTATCGCACAATCAGCTGAACAGCTCATGCATCGAAGCTGCTTACAAGAATAATATACAGAAGAATGGAAAAGAAAATTGAGAATGCGCTAGGTGACCATCAGTTTGGCTTTAGGAAAAGTAAAGGGACGAGAGAGGCAATTCTGACGTTACGGCTAATAATGGAAGCAAGGCTAAAGAAAAATCAGGACACTTTCATAGGATTTGTCGACCTGAAAAAGCGTTCGACAATATAAAATGGTGCAAGCTGTTCGAGATTCTGAAAAAAGTAGGGGTAAGCTATAGGGAGACACGAGTCATATACGATATGTACAACAACCAAGAGGGAATAATAAGAGTGGACGATGAAGAACGAAGTGCTCGTATTAGGAAGGGTGTAAGACAAGGCTGTAGCCTTTCGCCCCTACTCTTCAATATGTACATCGAGGAAGCAATGATGGAAATAAAAGAAAGGTTCAGGAGTGGAATTAAAATACAAGGTGAAAGGATATCAATGATACGATTCGCTGATGACATTGCTATCCTGAGTGAAAGTGAAGAAGAATTAAATGATCTGCTGAACGGAATGAACAGTCTAATGAGTACACACTATGGTTTGATAGTAAATCGGAGGAAGACGAAGGTAATGAGAAGTAGTAGAAATGAGAACAGCGAGAAACTTAACATCAGGATTGATGGTCACGAAGTCAATGAAGTTAAGGAATTCTGCTACCTAGGCAGTAAAATAACCAATGACGCACGGAGCAAAGAGGACATCAAAAGCAGACTCGCTATGGCAAAAAAGGCATTTCTGGCCAAGAGAAGTCTACTAATATCAAATACCGGCCTTAATTTGAGGAAGAAATTTCTGAGGATGTACGTCTGGAGTATTGCATTGTATGGTAGTGAAACATGGACTGTGGGAAAACCGGAACAGAAGAGAATCGAAGCATTTGAGATGTGGCGCTATAGACGAATTTGGAAATTAGGTGGACTGATAGGGTAAGGAATGAGGAGGTTCTACGCAGAATCGGAGAGGAAAGGAATGTATCGAAAACATTGATAAGGAGAAGGGACCGGATGATAGGACATCTGCTTAGACACGAGGGAATGACTTCCATGGTACTAGAGGGAGCTGTAGAGGGCAAAAACTGTAGAGGAAGACAGAGATTGGAATACATCAAGCAAATAATTGAGGACGTAGGTTGCAAGTGCTTCTCTGAGATGAAGAGGTTAGCACAGGATAGGAATTCGTGGCGGGCCGCATCAAACCGTCAGTAGACTGATGACCAACAAAACAAAAAAAAAAAAAATATTTCTATCTTTTGGCCTTGTCTCGCGACAACGAGGGGGTTGGCCTTGTTATGACGGATTTTGCAGTGTAAGTGACGAAGAGTGGCCAGATGTCCGTCCTGCCGCCACCCCGAAATCCCCAGGACGTAATTATTGTACCCCATCTGTGTGCGTCTAGTGTAAGCCTTGAAACAGTCCGGACGTGTTCAAATGTCTGTAAGTCTTGGAACTGATTCGGAACGTGAGGACCAGCCCGGTATTCACCTAGCGGGATGTGGAAAACCACCTAAAAATCACATCCACACTGGCCAGCATACCAGCCCTCGTCGTTAACCCGCCGGGCGGATTCGATCCGGGGCCGGCGCACCTACCCGAGTCCAGGAAGCAGGGCATATGTTCAATATCCCCTGCTATTCCTATCTGGTACGGATCCCAAACACTTGAGCAATATTCTAGTACCAGTCGCACGAATGATTTGTAAACAATCTCCTTTGTAGACTGATTGCACTTCCCCAGTATTCTATCAATGAAATGAAGTCTACCACCTCCTTTACCCACGACTGAACCTATGTGACCATTCCATTTCATATCCCTAAAAAATGTTACACTCAGGTATTTGTAGAAATTGGCCGCTTCAAACTGTGACTCATTGATATTATAGTCATAGGATATTATGCTTTTTCATTTTGTGAAGAGCAAAATTTTACATTTCTGAACATTTAAAGTAAGTTTCCAATCTCTGCATCAGTTTGATCTTATCAAGATCTGACTGAATATTTGTGCAGATTCTTTCAGATAGTACTTCATTGTAGATAACTGCATCATCTGCATAAATCCCGATTTTACTGTTAAAATTGTCTGCAAGGTCATTAACGTACAACATGAACAGCAAGAATGAAATTACAATGATATCCAGACCATTAGCTGCTTACAGACGTTGATAAATATCAAGGGGGCAGCTGAAAATGTGTGCACCGACAGGGACTCGAACCTGGGATCTCTTACGTACACGGCGGACGACCTATTCAATTGAGTCGTCGAGGACACAGAGGATAGTACGACTGCAGGGACTTATCTCCGGCATGCTGCCCGTGAGAGCCACATTTCAACTTACTGTCCACACACTACATTTGTGGTGCCCCTGCCCACTATACCCGCGGTAGTCAATCTACCGATTCCCGTAAGAGTTTGAGCAATGTGAGTGCATCCACACTGAAGAAGATCATTGGCCGGTAAGCCTTATCTATATGAAGATGGTATCTGTTCTTTCTTCCGAAAGAACAGATACCATCTTCATACATGAACAGTGAGAGTCCCAACACACTTCCCTGGGGCACATCCGAGGTTATTTCTACACCCGAAATTAGTTCTCACACCTGACGATGACTCTCAGTCCAAGATAACACATTGAGTCCTCCCCACCAAAAAAGTCCTCAATCCATTGACAAATTTCACCTGATACCCCATATGATAGTACTTTTGACAATAAGCCTAGGTGTGGTACTTAGTCAAAGGCTTTTCGGACATCAAGAAATACAACATCTACCTGACTGTATCAATGCAAAGCTTGTGTCTTGTGAGAAAACTGCGAGCTGAGTTTTCGAAAACCATCCTGGTTGGTATTGAGGAGGTCATTCTGTTCAAGATAGATTGAACGGTACTTTTGTAAATCACTTTTCACCCTTCTCGTAGAAGGCTGCGACCTGTACCTTTTTCCAAGAGCTGAGCACAGTTTTTTTTTTTTTTTTTTTTGAAGGAAGTACGACAGCAGAACTCTATCCAAAAGGCATTACTGCCACAGAACAACACTCTAGTTCATCATACACAGGACATGGTCACACAGGCTCGTTCTTTGGGATAACTAATTTTGATCCCCTCCACCTGATGTTATACGCAGCATCTTCTCCCCCCCCCCTCCCCCCACACTTCGATTGATTTGAAGAAACCGTTGCGTGGCAGGCATTTCCAGCACGTCGACGACGTGACTTTCAAGGTTAACGTTTCGTGAAAAGCGAAAATGCAGACCTTTACAAACAATGCTTCCGCATAGTCATCGACCGTTAGGAAAAAGCGAAGTGTGAATATGTAGAGGGTGAGGGACACCATCCCCAAGTTTCATGGGCGCAGGTATTTTTTTTTTTTCGAAGTGATAAATAGAACTTAATTAGTAGCCCTTGTGCAACTAAAAAACTATGAAAAACTTGCTTGGTTGTGTCAAAGAATTTCTCGTTGTCTTAAGCATGTCATCAACAATTCCACCTTTGTATTCGCGGTAGCACACTAGGTATAAGTACATGAAATAAGAGGGGGGGGCGGAAGGGGGGGGATGAGAGAGCATTCTACACAGAAAGAAACAGGGAGTGCTTTGTAATGTCACCAGTGTAGTCTCTGTCGCAAAGCGCAAGCTTCAACTTATCTCGTATTTCTGTGAACTGGTAGCGCAGGAGCGTGTTATAAGGATGATTGACGCACTTTCCGCTTCAGACACTGTTGGAAAACAGTGTTTCGGTTGCCGGGCAGAGGACGGACGATACACCTCCTGGTGCTACTGCGCATCTTCCCACCAGCCGTTTTCCTGTATGGGTAGCATTCTAATAGTGCCATTCCAACCGTAGCTGCGTGGTTGAATTCTTGTAACGGGAAGAAAATTTCATAAAACAAAACAAGTGAAAAACCATTGGTGGTGAACGTTTACGATCAATAGACTATGTACCAATGCCTTGGGGCAAAGCTCGGAACTCCTTGCAGTGTCTCGTAGCATCGGAGTATGTGACACTTAATGACGTTCTGTGCGTCAAACTGACAAGGTAAGCGCAGAGTTCCCCTCAGTTAGATTAGAGTTAACAGCGAGTTACACCCTCTTTCTTGTGTCTTACTGTCATCAATAGTACAAACAACAACACGCACTCTCCTCACCAATAACCCGCGCTAAAAAATTACACCTAAAACACACACTCAGACTTTGCGAAACAAAGGTACCAAATAGTTCAGAACAAAGAGCCTTTTCAGTGTAAATGGTTGAACGCTACGTTATTCCGCGGATGAAACTGCTTGCGATCTTTCATTTTTATCGTTGCCAAACTTAATTTTTTTTATACGAGACTAACTTGCACAATCTGTCAGGCTATATTGTTCCACTGTTTCTCTTCTCATCAAATGGCACTCTAGTCATATTTCGCCACAAATGAATTACGTTTAAAGTATTGAAGACGTTGTAACGACTATTGGTCATTGGTAGTAAGCTGAGACTGTATACTTGAACCCCTAAAATTCTGCCTTTTGCTGACAGTGTTCCTCTTGAGCTCCTGGGAGAAAACGTACAGCGGAGAATTTGACTACACACAGTCTCTGGATAGTATCGTACGTAAAAATCTTATTGCCTTGGCGGCGAGCAGCAGATTTGTTTTTCATTAGTCTTGCGACACGTTTGATGCGGTCTGCGCGACTTCCTCTGCAAGTGCCACTTACACTCAAAGTTCCCAATTATTTATTGAAGAGTTCGCCTGCTTACCTCAATCGAAACTGTGTGAGGTGGGTTAGTGGACACGCAACACACTACTTCTTTGCCGATGCCGAGAAAGGTATCCTTGGCTTTTGGCAGTTCCTTAATGAAGGCCACTGTGCAGTTGTCCGCAATCCAAAATACCGACAATTTTTCTCCTGTCTCCTCTGCTGTGTCTTCCTTAACCCACCCCGGAGCTGGGGTGTTCCTGTCATGAAGAGTTGATCCCCGCCTCTTCCATACTTAGAATCGATATATTCATTGGTAATCGGAATGTTCTTAGTCGGACGTCTTGCTGCGCCCTCCTCCTCGCGTCACGCCGGTTTCCTGATATTCTCGGTGGAATTAATGACAAAAATAAATAAATAAAAAAAGAAAAGAACGAAAAGAGAGATAAATAAATAAACGATGTTCAGTGTACCTCTGCTCCACGTTCCCTATGTTTCCTTGGTTTCTGGAGGGTAGGAACGGGACATGTTGGCCAGACCTGCCCACTTCGCCCCCACCCCTCCCTCTGGGTGTCGGGAAGGTTCTTTTCAAACAAACAAGAAACAAAAGAAGTGGTAAAATGTTTGCCTGCCATTCAGCGGGTCCAGTTTCGATTCCTGGCCGGGTTGGAGATTTCTTCCGCTTGTGGACTGGATGTTGTGTTATACTCATCATCCTTTCATCATCGTCACTGACAAGGAAGTCGCCCAATGCGGTGTCACCTGAAATAAGACTTGCAACAGGGCGGCCGAACTGCTCCAGGACGGGGCCTCCCGACCAAGTTCCATACGGCTTCCTCTAGCACAAAGGACGTTATTTCCTGTTGGGAACATGTCCTACAATCCTGTGCCTTCGTCTGGTTAATGTTTTCCAGAGCTATGTTCCTTCCCTCGCGGATGCTGTGGGGACACGATGTTGCCTCGGCAATCTATTTAATCTTCAGTATCTTTCTATAAACCGAGCGAGGTGGCGCAGTGGTTAGCACAGTGGACTCGCATTCGGGAGGACGAGGGTTCAGTCCCGCGTCCGGCCATTCTGATTTAGGTTTCCGTGATTTCCCTAAATCGCTCCAGGGAAATGCCGGGATGGTTCCTTTGAAAGGGCACGGCCGACTTCCTTCCCTAATCCGATGAGACCGATGACCTCGCTGTTTGGTCTCTACCCCAAACAACCCAACCTAACTCGCGTCTGTAATATGACATCTCAAACGTATCGGTCATCTTCTTTCCGCTCATGTGTTAGTTGAAGATAAATGTCAGTATCTTCTCGCCTGGCTTTGTGCATTTACTGCCGATGTCGTAAATAATTAAATAACTGCGTCAAACTCTACTTGTGTTAGTCAGCAATGACTACGTCTTCCGCTACCAGAATATTCCCTCAAATCGGTGAAATTTCCGATTGGTTTCTAAGGCAGACAGGTATTATAAATATTGCAGACTGTGTTCTCCTTTATTTTCTAAATAAATTGAACCGCTGTAAAACATTAAAATAATACTGCTGAAGCGCTGTCCAATATTTGGGAAAATGATCAGATGCCATACGCATCACTGCTTTTGGCTGTTCACATCTACAGTGGCTAGTCACGATGATTTGGGTAACCATCTGTCAGCTGTCTTATGTATAACTCTGGCTAAATTTTAATGTGAAATATTCTCTCAAATACGTAACTTTACTTTTTTTCTGCGTTGAGCCGTAAAAAGTTATTACAGTTCCATTCATTACTATGAACTGATCCAATGTGTGAATAAGACGTCAACAAAACAGAAAGTAGACAGTAGGAGGAATACCGTAGAGCTACTCTGCCACAGTTATATAATTAACGTAATTCTGTCATAAAAAGACATGATTTGAGACCGTGGTTATTATATCAAATAAATTGTTGATGGTGAATAGCAACCAGCCACAAATTGTTTTTAGGTTACTTTATTCAAAAAGTACCATTAAAGGTTTCGAATTTTTTACAATTCGTTATCAGACGATTTTTTCATGTTTTCATCACTGCATATTACACACTGGTTTCTTGTGAGTCGTCGTACGATAAACAATAATACACAAATTAAAAATGTGCAAGCAAAGTGGTTGCGCTAATACTTGTGTAGGAATGCAACTTGCACTTGTGGCTAATTGCTGTTCAACATCAACAATTTAAAAAAAATGACTCTGAGCACTATGGGACTTAACATCTACGGTCATCAATCCCCTAGAACTTAGAACTACTTAAACCTAACTAACCTAAGGACATCACACACATCCATGCCCGAGGCAGGATTCGAACCTGCGACCGTAGCAGTCGCGCGGCTCCGGACTGAGCGCCTAGAACCGCTAGACCACCGCGGCCGGCCAACAATTTAAGTTATACAATTGTCTGCAGCTCTAGATTTTTTGATTGTAATGGCTATACTGCAGTCTATGTAAAGAAAACAGCTGCAGTTACCGTAGTAAAGGTATCGCGTGTGTAAAAAAAATTCCTCCGTCCCTATCTGCTTCTGCTGCGCTGACTTAATACAACCACTGTATCCTGTATTACAGCAGATAATCTTTATTGCATTAAAAGTGTTCGAGGGGAGCATGCAATATAAAAACACAGTGCCCGCATCATATTATTGTTTGTTATGGTTCTTTCTTTCTCTCTGTCTCTCTCTCTCTCTCTCTCTCTCTCTCTCTCTCTTTTCTCTCTCCAACCACTTTGCGGCTGGACGCAAACGCAGCACGTGTGGAGAATATTTCATGAGTCGTGAGAGCCTGTCGGTTTACCACAGATCTCAGACACTGATAATATTTTTTCACACGAAATATGTTCAGATAGGAGGGCGCCTTGTCGCACAGAAATATGTCACATTACTCCGACGGAACTAGAAAGGCATTAATGATTTCTTTTACTCTTGTAATTGCACGTTTAGAGCACGACATATCGGCTATTGTACAGGACAGCGTAAACCGTCCATTACAATTACTTCTAATTCTACTGCAAGCATACTGACAACTTAGCACCAGTTTTACAACTGACGCGGAAAGGTGCCTTACAGTCCACTGTTACACGCTGTCCAGTCACATTAATTAATCATCTGTCGAAAACATAAAGAACCACATTTTTAAAGGGCGGACCAATCTGAGACGTGCAGGGAGAGAGTCAATGTAGTTCTAGAAAGTACCGACAGGGATGTAAAGCAATGCCGACTTCACTGCCGTGGCAAGTGCGCTGGGTTTCTTGGTTGAGGGTCAGTTAGGCAACAGCCCGATCCAGCTTGTACCATAGATTCTCGACTGGATTGAAATCCGGGGAGTCTGGTAGCCAGACGAGTACAATAAACTCATCCTGGTGCTCTTCTAACCATTCATGTACACTGCGAGTTGTGTGACACATTGCATTGTCCTGCTGGTAGATGCCATGGTGCCGAGGGAAAAAAATGCTTCTACTGGCGGACATGATCCCCGAGTATACATGCGTACTTGTATTGATCCGTTGCCCCTTCCAGAATGACAAGATAATCTAGGGGATATCCCCCGGCCTGGACCCTTCCGATCATTATTGCATGCTTTTTGCTTTCAGACTTCTGACGCCGTACGCGCCAACGGCCGTCTATCCGATGGAGCAAAAAACGCGATCATCTGGAAAAGCCACCTGCCACCACTCATCGCACGTCCAGTCGCGGCGTTTGAGTGAAAATTCCAGTCTTGATCGCCGACGAACAGCAGTCAGCATGGGTACATGGACAATGTGCCCATTGCGGAGGCCCATACTCAGCAACGTTCGCTGAACAGTCGCTGAGGACACACTGTTGGCGGTCGGTTTATCTGGGCGGTCAGTTGCTCAACAGTTGCCCGTCTATTCGGTCGTGCACGCCTCCGCAGCCGTCGTTCACCCGTGTCGTCTATGACCCGTGGTGCACCACAACTGACAGCGCCATTTTGCCATCCAAGATATACTTTAACCACGTCGGCACGTAAACAGTTTACAAATTTAGCCGTTTCGGAAGCAATTCTTCCCTTGGCCTGAAAGTCACTCCTCATGGCTGTTCGGACGTCAGATAAATCGCTCCGTTTGTGATTAGGACAACGACTGCACTGTTTCCCTTGTGCCTCCAAAACGCGTTTTACAAGTTGAGCCACTAACTATTGCCACCTAGAATAACTCCGAAAGTATGATAAGAGCTGAAAAATTTGTGGGACAAATGTTGCATGGGACAACGGGGGCCATAATATGACGTTGGTTTTTTGTTGCTAGGTGGGGTCGCGTCAGACGTATGAAGGTCAACTTTTTTTTTTAATGGGATGCTGTTGGTTGGTATTTATTTTCTAACAGCGGCTATCGAGATGAATCCAATCATGTGTAACAGTAAGGTCTTTCAAGGTCAACGAAGGTCAAAAAGGTGGCATGAACGTCCATTTACAGAAGGTGTTCAAAGTGATGACCATTGGTATCAATGCAGTGCTGCAATCTTCTTATCATGGATTGAGTGGTATTCCTTACCTCTTCGGTACTTATATAAGCACTTGCTCTGACAATTCTCTCTCGTATATCGTGCAAATAGTAAATATTCGCCGAATACGGCGTATCCATCTAACGTGCCATTGACATGTAAACACGATTCAACGGCTTCGCAGTACAATACTAATAGGAACGGTTAAACTAGTACTGTCGAATCAAGCGAATGTGAATGGTGTATTCCCTCGAAGAACAAGTCGATATGCTTCTCATTTACGGAGAATGCCAACGAAATTCAGTGAGAGCTAGAGACATATGTGCTGAAAGATATCCTCAACGTACGCACCCTACACGTCGTACATTTAAATATGTGTATGATAAATTGAGGACAATTGGGTCTTTAACGCATCAGAGTCGGCCGCGGTGGCCGAGCGGTTCTAGGCGCTTCAGTCCGGAACCGCGCGACTGCTACGGTCGCAGGATCGAATCCTACCTCGGGCATGGATGTATGTGATGTCCTTAGGTTAGTTAGGTTCAAGTAGTTCTAGGGGACTGATGACCTCTGATGTTAAGTCCCATAGTGCTCAGACCCATTTGAACCATTTTTAACGCATCGGAAACAAATCCAGCAAAGGAAAGTTAACAACGAGGAAACGGAAATTGGTACTTTTGCCACTGTGGTTCGAGATGCTTGTGCTAGTTCGCGTCAAATCGCAAGGGAATCTGGCAAGAGCCAGAGTAGTGTTGCTCGTGTTCTGCATCGCCAGAAGTATCATCCTTACCATAGCAGTCTCCTCCAAGAATTAACTGGTACGGATTGTATGCGTCGCATTGAATTCTGCCAATGGGCTCAGCTTCAGATTCAGAGGGATGACACATTTATTAATTTTATTTGCTGACGGGGCTACATTCACGAACCATGACAATGTTAATTTGCATAACATGCATTATTTGGCAACTGAAAATCCATGTTGGCTGCGGCAAGTTGCATACCAAAAACGGTGGTCGGTGAATGTAGGGCGTGGGATCCTGGAGGACAGAATTATAGGCCCATACTTCATCGAAGGAAATCTTAATGGTAGGAAGTATACCACATTCCTGCAAGAAACATTACGTCTGTTATTGGAAGACATACCTTTAGGAAAAACGAACAGAATGCGATGGGTGTTGGGCACATTTTTCTCTGATGGCTAGAAATGAGTTGCAGAGACAATTCCCAAATCGTTGGATTGGACACGGAGGAGACTTGACGTCTATGGATTTTTTTCTTGTGGGTATTTGTAAAAGACATTGTTTATAAAGACGTTCCAACTACACCTAAAGATATGCGAGAGAGAATTGTCAGTGCATGTGCTTCGATAAGTGCCGATGTGATAAGGAATACCACTCAATCCATGATAAGAAGATTGCAGCACTGCATTGATACGAATGACCATCACTTCGAACACCTTCTGTAAATGGACGTTCATGCTACATTTGTGACCTTCGTTGACCTTCAAAGACGTTTCTGTTACATATCATTGGATTCGTCTCGATAGTCGCTGTCAGAAAATAAGTACCAAACTGTAGCATCTCATTAAAAATAAAAAAAAAGTTGACCTTTGAGCCCCGTTGTCCCATGCAACTTTTGTCTCACAAACTTTTCAGCTCCTATCATACTTCCGGAGTTATTGTAGCTGGCAATAGTTAGTGACTCACGCTGTGTACCCTCCATTACTAATGGATGCCATTTGCCGTCAGTGAGTTGTTGCACCTTGGCCTATAAGATAGCTAGTGGTCACATTAATGTGACTGGACCATGTAGATACGTTTTCCCTATAGACAAAACAATGGTCCATGTTTTGCAATATCCTGAAATAAAATTTTGAGAACAATTCATTATTTCCGAGTACAGCGGGTGGAATTGTTTAATTAATATTAGCAGTATTTCACTAGTTTTATCTCGGGGAGCATAATTATAGATCATAGATTTTTAGGATCAGCTACGTCGAAATTTCCATTTTTGTGCATGCGATGGAGTATGTGCTTTGTGAACAATTAAGACCTTCTCTCGCAAAATCCAGCAAAGTCGAACTGCTCCACTATCGAAATATTGTGCATGAAACTCTACTGCAAAACTAAAAAATTACAGTTCTCCGTGGTCTAGGAGTATCCTCTTTCACTGGTAAGCAAAACGTTCTGAATCCCAAGCTTGATGTCAGTCACTGCTTAAATTTTGAATAAAAATAAGCAGCACTGGCAGCAGAGGACTTTCGGTGTAAGGCGTCACCATCTTTATGCCACCTGTCTTGTCGAAAACGACATGAAGGTGCAGAAGGCAATACAAACCATTGCATTAAATATGAAGTCTATCTAATGTATAATCTGTAATTTTAAGAGTGTCATGAAGACCTCTCCATTGACAAAAGACTGCGGATTGGCATACCATCTGGATGTTTGAGAGGGGCTGCCACTAGAGGGTGGTAATCGGGAGAAACAAACCGAATAACCAACGAAAGGGTAATTTTCTAAGAGTCGCAACGAGAGATCTCTTAGGTCTGCATGTGGTAGGAAAGTTAGGAAATCTGAAAAGGGAAATGCAAAGACTCAATCCGAATATAGGGAGCTTCAGTGAAGTGGCAAGAGGATAAGGATTTCTGGCCAGATTAATGTAAGGTAATGTCAACAGCAGCAGAAAATGGTCTAACGTATGATTACTTATGAATAGGAAGGCAAATCAGAGAGCGAGTTACTTTTAACAATTCAGTGAAGATAATTATCATTAAAATTGAAAATAAATCAGTCCCAACAACAATAATTCAGGTATACATGTGTGTCCGCAAGATGGTGGAAGGTGGGCCTTCGTCAACTTCCATGCCTGCGAGAAAGAGGAGATCGAAGTCAACACGTCGTTTTGCACCCTGTGGTGCAAGTTACTGTACGACATGGACCTTCTACGGATACCACAGAATGGTTCGAGGCTCCTGCCGTACAATGGACCACGAGATGTTCAACTGTCTTGAGAAAGCGCGCGCACTGCCTGACGATCGGGGATTACGCGCAGCGTTGTCTGCCAGAGCAACAGCGATTTAATCAACTACCTGTGGTACAACCGGTCTTCGGCCTCTTCCCGGAGAGGTGCCCAGTTCTCCAGTTGATTCGAACTTCTTCATCACGTTTCGCACAGCAGGTAGAGGAGGAGGACCCATCCATAATCCTTTCAGCCGCCAATATTCTCGAAGTGCAGCTGCAGCATTACTGTTGTTCTGATAATAGTGCTTCACCAATAATGCCTGGTCCTTTTGTCCAAGCTCATGTTGTCACGTCAACAACTGCATTGCGACTGGTTGGCGTGTGAGACTATGCATCACGACGACTCATCAGGACACGTGGTGGCCATGGTTGGAACTGGACGGTTGCGCTGTGATGCATGGAAATCATGCAACCCATACTCTAGACATTAAAGCTACCAAGTTTGGTATTCGTACAGTAATTACTGTAGTTGAATAGGGAACGTTTAATTATATCCACCCTGTACAAGAATGACAGAGGGCGGACTTTATGGCCCGGTGACCCGTGAAAGGTGGCTACACTGAGCCACAGCGCCAGAGATTGCGCCAAAGAGTTTTATTCCACCGCCTCCACTGGCAGTGCTTGTCGAGATGTGGCAGTAGTCAGTGCTTGTTGAGAAGTAGTAGGAGTCAAGTCATTGTTGAGATGTCGTCGTAGTGAGTGCTTGTGCAGATCTTGCTGATAGGATATTGATAGCTGTACTATTTGAGGCCACGTTTTATGCAGTTGTTTGATCGGCTAGACAGCCGATGTTGTTCGAATGGAGATATTGTAATGATCAGAGTGCTTTTCGTCAATATATATGAAGGTAAAAGAATTCCCTTTTTTTTCATTATTTCAATGTCTTAAATAATGCGTCATTACAGGTTCAGTCAACAAAGCATCTGGCTTGTGTTCTTGTATTAGAGTGTAATTCTGGTTTTCTTGCGCAATTATAGTATTTCTATTTTTTTAATGACTTCAGTATAAATGGTATTTAAAATTTCTTGTCTTATTGAAGAAGAACCGTGCCAGATGTGTACGCTGAATCACACTTCCGCACACAGAACAGTTACACTTGTGCTTTGGTTTCGTACGTTTTATAGTTGCTGGGGACTTAATTAATTAATTGTGTTAATGGAAATTTTCTCTCACTCTTTGTTGTTGTTCTATGCAGTCAGATTGCGTACAAATACTAATCAGGGCCAACCGTTTACGAGACTTCGTAGCCGGACAGACAGCTACTAAGATTTTGTTGAGATGTCGTCGTAGTGAGTGCTTGTGCAGATCTTGCTGATAGGATATTCATAGCTGTACTATTTGAGGCCATGTTTTATGCAGTTGTTTGATGGGCTAGACAGCCGATGTTGTTCGAATGGAGATATTGTAATGATCAGAGTGCTTTTGGTCAATATATATGAAGGTAAAAAAATTCCCTTTTAACGCGTTCATTAAATTTTCCCTGATTTTCAACATGCTTATTTATGTTCTGGTACTCTTCGGTTTCTGCAAATGGTAATGGAGCTGTATCATCTGAATCTCTGTCCCCATTTAAACTAAGACTTGTCAATTTATCTGCAATCTCCTCAACTCTTTCCGATAAGTCACCTATTTGTTCTTTCTGTTTATTTACGTCTTCCGTAAGTGTCGCGACTCGGGTTTCAGTATTGACACATTTAGTAGTTAACCTTTCATATTGTTGTGTTAGGTTATTTATTTTGTCATTTGGTACGGATTCCTCGATTCTTTCAAGTATTTCTTCCTTATCGTTTGCACGTTGTAAATTTAACTCTGAAAATTTTTGTACTATCGCGCGATCTCTTTCTTCCTGTTCTCTATCCTGTTCCTTTTGTCTGATTTCTATTGAAATTAATCTGTTATTGTGAGCATTCAAAATCGGTTGTACTTCCTCTCTAATTTCTTTCTTTAATTCATCTTTCATGTTTTTGAAACATGACCCTATTCGTGACTCTAACCGTGTTTCCATTGTTTCCATCTCTGTTTCTAAACGTGTTGCCACTGTTTTTAATTCAGATCCTAACCGTGTTTCCATTGTTCCCATATCAGTTTTAATTTCAGATCGTAACTGTGATCCCAGTGTGTCTAACCGTGTTTCATTGTTCCTATTTGTGAGTCTAACCGTGTTTTTAATTCAGATCCCAAATTTAATATTACACCCATCAACTGCTCCATATGAACTGGTTCAAAATTCCTTTCGCCCCTAACATTTCCCACAAAACCAGCTTCCTTCGTCATAGCTGTAAAGCTATCTGTGTTCGATACTATTCCAGAATCTTCTGTCGTTAATCTCGTATTCTGAAAATTTTCTGATTGTGAAAAATTTTGAAATGGTTCCGGACTATTCTCCCGACTTATTAAATTGTTTTCAACTTCATTATTCATCATCCTGTTTTCCTGTGTTGGCGAGTTCGCCATGTTAACAATTTCGTCATTCTCACTATTCATCATTTTTGCCTTCTTCATCGATCGCGTAATCATTTACAAAACATACAAAACTCGTCACTATACGAAATTTACACACAATGACACTTTATCACCAACAATATCATTCACACGAAATGCTTCCCTCAAACACGATTAAGGAACAATTGAAATAATTGCACTAAATTGTCAAACCCGTGTACAAGACAAAAAAATTAAATTCTGCAAAAAACATACCATTAGAAGAATGACAATTACCAAATCTACACATGCAATATAGACTACAGTTACTAAACAACAAATTACTACAACAATACTACTGTCTGCTATTTTTACAATCAGAAGATTTCCAAGGGACGATCCGAAGCAGCGGTCGCCACGTGCATGGGGGCTTAATTAAATACAATGCAAATAATTTTAATCTTAGTACCTGTCTGTCCGGCTACGAAGTCTCGTAAACGGTTGGCCCTGATTAGTATTTGTACGCAATCTGACTGCATAGAACAACAACAAAGAATGAAAGAAAATTTCCGTTAACACAATTAATTAATTAAGTCCCCAGCAACTATAAAACATACGAAACCAAAGCTCAAGTGTAACTGTTCTGTGTGTGGAAGTGTGATTCAACGTACACATCAGGCACGGTTCTTCTTCAATAAGACAAGAAATTTTAAATACCATTTATACTGAAGTCATTAAAAAAAATAGAAATACTACAATTGCGCAAGAAAACCAGAATTACACTCTAATACAAGAACACAAGCCAGATGCTTTGTTGACTTAACCTGTAATGACGCACTATTTAAGACATTGAAATAATGAAAAAAAGGGAATTTTTTTACCTTCATATATATTGACGAAAGGCACTCTGATCATTGCAATATCTCCATTCGAACAACATTGGCTGTCTAGCCCATCAAACAACTGCATAAAACATGGCCTCAAATAGTACAGCTATCAATATCCTATAAGTAAGATCTGCACAAGCACTCACTACGACGACATCTCAACAACGACTTGACTCCTACTACTTCTCAACAAGCACTGACTACTGCCACATCTCGACAAGCACTGCCAGTGGAGGCGGTGGAATAAAACTCTTTGGCGCAATCTCTGGCGCTGTGGCTCAGTGTAGCCACCTTTCATATGCCCTTCCTCCACGGGCCAGAATTTGATGTTATTTTTGCCAGCATTGGTTGTGAAAATACCACCAAATTCGTCCACAAAAATACAAACAAAAATAAAAGATCATATTAATATGTAAATATCACATAATTAGATAAAATTTTGGCTTTGCACTGACCTTTCAATAACCTAATATATAAAATACAGTAAGCATTACAAATTCTTTCATACACGTGACTTTACATAATAGTTTACACAATACACAAAAAATCAGTTTATACAAATGTTCACATAAAATCCTTTCAATGATTCAAAAAACAAGTAGTTGATAGTTCCAGCAGTAGCACCCAGCAATGGTCAACAGGTACAGACACCAACAAGTGACATCATTCAGCAGAAGCAGTTCCATTAGTGGCACCCAGCAATGTTGAACAGGTGCAGACACCAACAAGTGACATTATTTCAGTAGAAGCAGTTCCATTAGTGGCACCCAGCAATGTTGAACAGGTGCAGACAGCAACAAGTGACAACATTTCAGTAGAAGCTGTTCCATCTGTGGCACCCAGTAATGTTGAACAGGTGCACACACCAACAAGTGACATCATTCAGCAGAAACAGTTCCATTAGTGGCACCCAGCAATGTTGAACAGGTGCAGACACCAATAAGTGACATTTTCAGTATAAGCAGTTTCATTAGTGGCACCCAGCAATGTTGAACAGGTGCAGACAGCAACAAGTGACAACATTTCAGTAGAAGCAGTTCCATCAGTGGCACCTAGCAATGTTGAACAGGTGCAGACACCAACAAGTGACGTCTTTCAGCAGAAGCAGTTCCATTAGTGGCACCCAGCAATGTTGAACAGGTGCAGACACCAACAAGTGACATTTTCAGTTTAAGCAGTTCCATTAGTGGCAGCCAGCAATGTTGAACAGGTGCAGACAGCAACAAGTGACAACATTTCAGTAGAAGCAGTTCCATCTGTGGCACCCAGTAATGTTGAACAAGTGCAGACACCAACAAGTGACATTATTTCAGTAGAAACAGTTCCATTAGTGGCACCCAGCAATGTTGAACAGGTGCAGACAGCAAGAAGTAACATCATTTCAGTAGAAGCAGTTCCAATAGTGGCACCCAGCAATGTTGAGCAGGTGCAGACAGCAACAAGTGACATTATGTCAGTGGAAACAGTTTCATCAGTGGCACCCAGCAATGTTGAGCAGGTGCAGACAGCAGTCCATAATATTCGCTATCACTAATCACACTCTTTATCAGAGTTTATCAGCAGAAATTAAACATGTCCTAGTGGCACCAATCATGTAGAAAAAGTGCAAGTAACAGTCCATAATATTCACTATCACTAATCACACAGTTCATCAGCAGAAATTAAACATTTCTAAGTGTCACACATCAATGTTGAACAGGTGCAGGTATGAACAACAGTTTGAATGCCCACACAATTGCTTTTACAAAATTATTCCCAATGCTCCTACACTAAACATACAAATTATAATAAACACACAAATGATATCATATAATTGTCATATTAACTATTACAATACACACTGTGTGTGGAAGTGTGATTCAACGTACACATCAGGCACGGTTCTTCTTCAATAAGACAAGAAATTTTAAATACCATTTATACTGAAGTCATTAAAAAAAATAGAAATACTATAATTGCGCAAGGAAACCAGAATTACACTCTAATACAAGAACACAAGCCAGATGCTTTGTTGACTTAACCTGTAATGACGCATTATTTAAGACATTGAAATAATGAAAAAAAAGGTAATTTTTTTACCTTCATATATATTGACGAAAAGCACTCTGATCATTACAATATCTCCATTCGAACAACATCGGCTGTCTAGCCCATCAAACAACTGCATAAAACATGGCCTCAAATAGTACAGCTATCAATATCCTACCAGCAAGATCTGCACAAGCACTCACTACGACGACATCTCAGCAACGACTTGACTCCTACTACTTCTCAACAAGCACTGACTACTGCCACATCTCGACAAGCACTGCCAGTGGAGGCGGCGGAATAAAACTCTTTGGCGCAATCTCTGGCGCTGTGGCTCAGTGTAGCCACCTTTCACCGGGAACGAGCACCTCGAAAATAGCGAAGAAGGTCGGCTCTTCGCGTGCTGCAGTCGTGAGCGTCTATGGAAAGTGGATGAAGAGCGATGAAACCACGGGTGGGCGACAAGGTGTTGGAAGTCCACGCCTCGTTGCAGAAGGAAGTAAAGTAGGATAGACTACTATCTCTGGCAGATCTGACGAAAGAATACAATGCTGGTGCACGCACCTGTGTTTTGGTGCACAGCATTCAGCGCACACTGTTCAACATGGGGCTCCGCAGCAGACACCAGTGATACATGGTTCTGGTAACATACCAAGTACTTGTAATCCACGCGACGCAGAATCACTGTTTGATTGTGTTCCAGTGATGAAATGACACGCTCTTAAGTTGGTGATCATGACGGTTCTGCTCATCAGTATAGGTTGGAGAAAGAGTTCTTTTGACCATACACTTATAGATCAGTCTACCGGAACGGATGATGATAATGATGATGGTTTCTGAGGCGTTCAGCGCGGGGTGGTTGTCAGTGCCCGTACAAACTCCCAATCTTTTCACTTTACAGTCTCGCCATTTCCTGAATGACGGTGAAAAGACGAGCACAACACAAACACCCAGTCATTGGGTGGAGAAAATCCCCTACCCGTCTATCGGTACCCTTCCCAGCATAACGATGGATGAAATTCTGAAATCTATGTCTAGATCTGGGGCAATTGCCTTGCCGCAGTGGATACACCCATGGGATCACCGAAGTTAAGCGCTGTTGGGCGTGGTCGGCACTTGGATGAGTGACCATCCAGGCCGCCATGCGCTGTTGCCATTTTTCGGGGTGCACTCAGCCTCGTGATGCCAGTTGAGGAGCTACTCGACCGAATAGTAGCGGCTTCGGTCAAGAATACCTTCATAACGACCGGGAGAGCGATGTGCTGACCCCACGCCCCTCCTATCCGCATCCTCCACTGAGGATGACACGGCGGTCGTATGGTCCCGGTAGGCCACTCGTGGCCTGAAGACGGAGTGCTATGTCTAGATCTGAATTTATGCAAGAATACCTGTATTAATGCAGCTGTGTGTCTTTCCACCTTTGAAGGACACTGGCAGAAATGACCAGTTTGAACGTCAAATACTACGAACTAGAAAACTGGAAGGGAGACGTTGTTCTCGGAAAGCTGTTGAATCAATTTATCGAGCTTGTGTTCATGGAACATTGTGTAATATCTCTGCCGTCTTCATGGTCCAACTCTCGGAACGGTAAGAGATTACGGCGCAAACGGAGACGTATCACTTTTACCTCGAACTCCTCGCGAATGAATGGGACAAAGTGTGGCTAACATTAGCACGAAGTACCCTCAGTCGAGAACTGATGAGGTTACGATGTATATTTGTAGAGCTGGAACGATTTGTATCGAACGTTTAATCAGACGTTTCCCATTTTCTATCCAAACCTCTGACCGAAGAATTGTCAGTATGACTATGCAAGGCAACAAAAATGTTTTTCGTATTGCCTCTCAGATTTATATATTCATTTTTTTATTGAAAGTTGAGATACTCAGGGCCTGTACATTCATCTGTCTGACTAAGTTTGATGTGGATAACGTCTGAAATGCGTTGCTGTTGAGAATTCGAACTTAGCCGCACGTTGCAACAGTCTGATATATTTCGACCGAATTATCGTATTCTTACAAGCAATGTCACAGTCTGGAAGCATTGGCGGCACGTTTTGAAAACTTGTTGAATTGTGTCGTTTCTCGATGGATTTATTCAACTCCATTCAAAATTGAAAAAATATGGGAGCTGAACTACAAATGTAGACGAATAATTCCCAAAGCCTACAAAAATGACGGAGCAAGAAAAGATTAAGAAAGATTAGTTTGCGTTAAGAAGAGGGTAAGGTAGAATGGCAGCTTCTTGTCGCTGTTGTATAACTTGGATCTTGAAGAAGTGATATAAGCATTAAAATTATGTTTAAATCACTATTAATATTTATAACTGGCGGTGGAACGTAATCTGTTCTTAGCCCCTACCGCCGAATGTAAGGAATGTAGAATTTTTCTTTGCAGCGGACGACATACTTCGTACAAAATATTGTTTAAGGAGAAATAAAGTTAAAATGAGATCGATAATCAGTATTTCAAAGGTGAATAGGGGTTTTCGTAGCATTAGGTATGGGGTAGATGGGAGCAGAAGTTAAAGAGTTTCTTACGTGGCAAACAGAATTACATACAATAGTCGAAGTAATGGAGGTTGTCATATCTTCGAGGGCGTGCTGAAAAGTAATGCCTTCGAATATTTTACGTGAAAACTCTTAAAAGAAACGTTATTAATATTCTACATATTTTTCCTTTATGTTTATATTTTTTTTTCTCAGATGTCACCCTGGCGACGAACTTATTTCTCCCAACGAGATACCAGTTTGTTGATACCGTCACTGTAGGGTATCTCACATTCTTGCTGGAGCCACAGCTTCACCTCTGTTTGCACCGCTTAATCACTATGAAAGTGAAGTCCTCGAGGGTGTTCTATAAGTTTTGGAAACAGGTGTAAATCGGATGGGCCCAAGTCAGGAATGTATGAAAGGTGATCGATGAGAGTTGACCCAAGGCGTCGGATTGTTGCAGATATCGCAGTACTCATGTGGATCTGGCATTATCATGCTGAAGAAGAGAGTGCTCCGAATGTGTACAACGTCTTCGAATTCGAAACTCGATTACAGCACGCCGTTCGTCGAGCACCTACATAGCTACGTTACGCACCGCCGTGCTACATATTGCAATTCAGAGCCACTAGAGGCAGAAGGCTGCAGATGTGCAGGCATGAAGAAGATCTACCGCGATAATAAAATGTGTGATTTAAAAAGTTTTAAGGGATGTCACATAAAAAATTCGGAGGCATTAGTTTTACTAGGCCCTCGTAGCTGGAGTGCCCTTTCTTTCAACGAAATACCTTTCTTGGCGTCAAATATTTCCATGGAAATTGGGTAAAAATTTCTGAAATGGTACACCTCAAACACAGGAAATCCGAGGAAGAAGAAACTGGAAGCACTTGAAATGTGGTTAAATATAAAGAAGTATAAATTACTGAACAGCTTAAGTACGAAACAGAGAAGTTCTACAAGTAATAGGGGTGGAAATAGAACTCCTACAGGGAAAAGGAAGACAGTACTGGATTAGCTGCTTATATTTCTAGGAACAGGTAATTCGGCCGTTGGAGGAATAGTAGAGAAGAAAAGTTGTAGGTCCAGAGGGAGAACAAAAAACATGGACATACTGTGGAGAATATAGCGTGTATTATCTAAAAGTAATTTTGTTTGCTTTCGATTGTGTCTTTTGTCACACAAGACACTAAATACTTGTCACATTACTTTATAAGCTCCTTTACCCATCATATTGTTCTCATAGTTTCCAGTCTCTGAAGTAACTCGGACTTGTACCGAAGAGATCAAATACTGTAGAAAATGAAGCGTTATAGCAAGAGCTGACATTTCAGGCTTCTGTCCGTCCAGCAGAGTACTTGTGGTCATCTCTGTTCATTAACTGTTTCCATCATCGTATAGTGTTGACACGTTCATCCCTGTAGCGAACATTTCAATCTGCTCTTCAATGACGTCGCATTTCTGTGAAGTAGGTGAATTAATTCTTGCGTAAGGAATGTGAACAACTTTCGGATGTCTGACCGTCTCGTCCATTTCTTGACTCAGCTAGGTTGGGTGCGACTAGACAAGGGGCGTGACTTTCACACGCACTGTTTACTTCATCAGGTTCTTAGGCACTAGTGCCCTCAGTACATCTCCTCACAAACAACTATTAAATAGCTATTATTATTCCATAACTGCTCTACCAGATCTACTACATGTAGCATGTTGGCTGTAACTTTGCATAACGCGAAGTCTCTCCAACACCATTTCAGCCATACGATTGTGTAACAACTTACTCAGTAAAAGGCTTTCTGGCGAAACTGTGTGCCGGACCACGACTCGAAACCGGGACTTTTGCCTTTCAGAGCAAGTGCTCTACCGAGTGAGCTATCCAAGCATGAACCACCACCCCTCCTCACAGCTGTACTTCTGCACGTACCTCAGTTAGTAGGGTACTTGCCCGCGAAAGGCAGAAGTTTCGGGAGCGTGTCCCGATCCGGCTCACAGTTTCAATCTGCCAGGAAGTTTAACGTCTGCGAACACTCCGCTGCAGAGTGAAAAATTCATTCTGCATCTCACCCAAAACCATACAGTATTCAAGAAATGTTTCTTTATGTAATTTCCCGCTCGGCAACCCCTAGCTCTTTTTTTTTTTCTTATCCAACATGTAACCAGTATCTGTCACGATGTAAATTATCTGTGCTTTTCTCATTCCTTCCCATTTCTCTTTTCTTCCTTTCGTCGCACTTGGTAATCTCCCCTTCTACTTATCGTTTATTTCTTCCTGTCCCATTTTGATTCCTGTACCGTTTCCACAGGTTTCTGTTACATGTCATTACTCGCATTAGACAAGAACATAATGATGAAATTATTACTAATATTATCGTAATTGTTATTATTATTATTATTATTATTATTATATTGTTCGAACAGCATGCAAGCTGTAATGTTGACTCACTAAAGTTGTCTGATTAGATATAAGAGAGGTTCTGAAGGCCGTAATGTTGACTGATGAAATAAATATATAAAAAGAAACAAATACATAGTGCCATGTTAGTCCCGTAAGCACCTGACAACAGTGAACAGCGTCACGTCGTTACGTCACATTACCCCAGAAGGATTTGGAAAAACAGAAAAAGAATCGAACTTGTAAATCAAGGAACTAGGTTCTATCTCAAACGAATGTTTCAGCCTACACTCACATTATCCTCAAAACCACTGAAATGTCTTCCTCGTACCATTAAAGGCCGGCGGACGTCCTTCGCCGCGCCTGTATCGGATTTCCAGGTCTCCTTGAATGTGGCCGACATTGAAAGAGATATTGACTTCCTGACGAGAACCAGACGGCACGGCTGTTCTTTAGAGGTCAACACTGGCTGCTTTCCCCTACCTGTCATGCGGTATCTGTGTGCCTACGTGTTTTGCGCTAATAACGCTCTCTGGTAAGTGGTAATTGGTCATTCAGGAACGTATCCTCCCTCTCTCTCTCTCTCTCTTTCTTCCCACCCCCCCCCCCCTCCCTCGAGTGTCTTACAGTTCTATGCCTTCTGCGTCAAGAACACCGCTGACGTATTTCGCCAGAAAGGAATATCAAGGTTTAACACCCCGTCGACGTGAAGATCGTTAGAGACAGAACACACACTCGGAGTTTCATTTTAAGCTGTACAGTTTTTTTCCCAACATACTGACTGTCCTCGTAAGGTCTACCACTTCAGTACTATTAACAGAGCAGATTGTACTATCGGCTCATAACATCAGAGCAACAGAAAGCGACAACAATGTTCATCTTGTGAACAACATACAAAAGATGGTCGAGCTATAGCAATATGCAACTTTGGTGAACTTCATCTGCTTTCCATCACAATGACGTCGTCCACAAAATGAGGACGTGGATGAAATAACTGAGACGTACTCACACCCGATTTCAAAATGGCTCTAACCACTATGGGACTTAACATCTGAGGTCATCAGTCCCCTAGACTTAGAACTACTTAAACGTAACTAACCTAAGGAATCAAACACATCCATGCCCGAGGCAGGATTCGAACCTGCGACCGTAGCAGCAGCGCGGTTACAACTGAAGTGCCTAGAACCGCTCGGTCGCATCGGCCGGCACACCCGATTTCAGTGCACCTGACACATCCCCTAAACTTAAAGTTAGAAAAGTGGGAAGATAAGTGACGGCAAAGAGGCCATATTCTATACAACCTGCAACCCGTCGTCTTACCCCTCCTCCCTCCTGCCCCCCCCCCTCCCCTACCCCCTAGAGGAACGTGGTTTATGGACTAAAGGAAATGAGGATGTACTTCTATCACGAAAAGCACTACCAGTCGCTCAATATAATAGGCGTCAGAAACTTTTCAAGTTGATCGTGTGATTCAACACCAGGAGGTTATGTATAACTGAGTGCTTTTTCCCATGGGGAGATTCTGTGCTATATTGTGGACTGTTAATCAGGTGAAATGGACGTATTGCTTATTATTTACGTTTTGGAAGGCATAGTATAACAAGAAGATGTCATCATAAAATCACTTCAATACAGAGTAGCGTATTTCTATACCTTTTTATCTATATAATGTAAAAGTTATGGTGTTCATGAAAAAAAAACAGAATTAGATCTCAAATTGTAATAAATGAGAAAACAGTGGGCAACAGCAAATTTTAAACACTTACGAAACAATTTAGCTAATGACGATAAAATTGATTTTCAGCATTAGGCAGAGAAATTCGACTTAGTAACTGGTACTGTTAGACAAACCTTTCAAATTAAATCGTCGGTCACATATTTTTTGTGGGCATTAGGTCGTTGTCCAAGGCATGTTTCTGTGCCTAACGTTTCATCTACTAATACTAGAGACATTATCAAAGACTATAAAGGCGTAATTTTGCTAAACACTCACTACCAGTTGCAAAGTATGGTAGCGAAATCTAGACAATGACAAAAGAAGACGCACTAAGAATACAGAGTGCAGAAATGAGATATCTCAGAAATGTAGGAGGATATACAAGACAGGGTCGATAGCGAAATACAGAAACAGAGCAGAATTGAGGTTAGTATCTCTAAACGAAAAAAAATGGAGGAAATGGTTCAAATGGCTCTGAGCACTATGGGACTTAACATCTGAGGTCATCAGTCCCCTAGAACTTAGAACTACTTAAACCTAACTAACCTAAGGACATCACACACATCCATGCCCGAGGCAGGATTCGAGCGTGCGACCGTAGCGGTCGCGCGGTTCCAGACCATAGCGCCTAGAACCGCTCGGCCACACTGGGTGGCAAAATGGAAGAATACAGAGAAAAATGAAAAGAGCATATCAGTAGGATGGAGGGTGAGAGACTACCAAAAATACCTTACACATAAAAACAAAGAGGACGAAGAAACATGGGGAGATGGAAGGACTTGAACCTTTCGCTATAAAATGGTGTAAAATTCAAAGACTAATACACACAGAAAATATTATGCGTTTTGTTTATTGCCCGTTACTATGATGCGTTATTATGATCTGTTATTGAGGTCTTTAATACGAAGACTGGCTTCGTGCGGTTTTCCACGATAGTGCAACTTGAGCAAGTCTCTTTATCTTCACTTAACTACTGCACCACATATCCATTTGAACCTGCTTGCTCTATTCACGCCTCGATCTCTCTTAGTACATTTTAGCCATTAGCAAATTGACGATTGCTTGATCCCTTCTTTTAGACAATTTGTGCCACAGATTTCTGTTATCTCCAATTGGATTCAGCACCTCTTCGTTAGTTATTTGATCTATCCTTCTAATCTTCAGCATTCTTCTTAGCAACACATTCAAAAAGCTTCTTTCCTCTTCT
The DNA here is from genome assembly GCF_023864345.2 of Schistocerca serialis cubense. Classification (NCBI taxonomy): domain Eukaryota; kingdom Metazoa; phylum Arthropoda; class Insecta; order Orthoptera; family Acrididae; genus Schistocerca; species Schistocerca serialis. Next base: position 485,372,828 of record NC_064639.1, on the reverse strand, counting down.
TGTCTGAACTGTCTTTTTCCCCACGCTTCACTTCCGTACAAGGCTACACTCTCGACAAATACCTGCAGGAAAGACTTTCTGACACCCGTACCAACTTCGTAGTTCCCGAGATTATCCATACAGTCAAAAAAACCGCGACGGAAGACTTTAGTTAAGGATGCATATGCATATGCATAATGCATATACATAATGCTGGTCAAGCTTCGTGGCTCTCTGCAGTTGCGGCAGCTGCCACTTCTTTGCTTTCCCCACCTCCTCTCTAGCTGACCAGTTCGTAGCTCCAATCATTGCCAGGAGAAAAAGAAATGTTCAAATGTGTGTGAAATCTTATGAGACTTAACTGCTAAGGTCATCAGTCTCTAAGCTTACACACTACTTAACCTAAGTTATCCTAAGGACAAACACACACACCCATGCCCGAGGGAGGACTCGAACCTCCGCCGGGACCATTGCCAGGCTGTCACACCAAACACCAATTACATATGGAATAGGTAACAATACATACATTACACACTGATCATCACGACGGACAATAAAGTATACAAGATGATTCAGGCTTCTAGGGTCTGTAGAAGGGACTTAGTAGATGAATCTTTGATAAGCAAGCTATGTCCGAAGATGTATCGTTTGGATGTAAAATTGGTTTGAGGGTCGGACCACTTTCAAATCTCCCGCTTCAAGTTTCGCACACATCGGAGACAGTGAGCTCAGACTGGCGTGCAGCAGGAGCAAATTACTTGTGCTCGGGTTCTCTTCTGCGTGACGGAGGCCGTCCTCTTCGAAGTCGAGAGTCCAGATGTCAGTGGAGCACCACAGCCAGCCCTCCGAGTTTCGAACGTACCAGCTTCTCGCAACCGTTGTTGTAGTCGGACGAAGGTCTGATGTCGCCATTACAACAGGGACTGACTGACAACGGTGCCTTCCTCTCAGCTTGTGCGCGTACCGTGAAGTGGGAGATTTGAAAGTGACCAGATCTTCAAACTTATTTTTTATCAAAACGGCACATTTCCAGACATAGGTTCCTTATCAAAATTTCGATAAGTCCCCTCTGCAACCCCTAGAAGGCTGTTGAGCCGTGGCAGGCTCATGTTATGCATTGGATTAAACCTTGGTTGCTATTCTGTGTTTAGTCTCCCGCGGTTATGGCGATTATGCTGTTATCCTCTCTCTCCGCGAGTGACAGCATCGGTGTTATCGGTATTCGCACCTTGTAATATCTTTGGCCTGGCGCTTGTAGTTCCGGCTGTGCGGTGCGACATCAGTTGGTCGGTTGGCGTGGAGCAGCGAGGAAATCTCCGCGGCGCGTAATTTGGCGAAGGCCGCTGGAGGCGTCCACCCGTGATTGGAGTGTGAGGTGTTGTTCCCATTGGTAGGAGGTCCGTGGCTCACCGATACTGGACACGGAAGTTGAGTTTTGACTTAATTTACCAGCAATTCGCGACTGTCGTTTGAATTTCGTTGTCGGCTGTTGGGACATTCCCGCGAGCTACAATGTGTGTTTTCAAGTTGGCAAATTTTAGCCACCCTCCGGTAGAGTTTAACTGTACTTGGTTATTTTGAATTGAAGTGCACCAGCGGAATCTTCTGCCTTGTGGCCGTTAACGTTCCGGTTACCTGCCCTGGCCGTTGACGTAAATTCAGGCAGTGTATTTTCCTCATCGTGTTGTCGCTGTCCAGCACTGTGTGCAGTTTGGGAGCTGAACGTATAATTGGTTGTGGGCACCAATACCTTCTACGTTGTTCCACTGAAATCTCTGTAGTGTGCTGGTCGGGTGGAGCGGAAGTTATCTCATCGGTGGGTCCGTTGACTGTCTGTTGGGTTCTCCTCGGATCGAGAATGGTTGGGCCGACTGCCTGTCTCAGTGTTTGAATTCCAGGCCGACCCTCGGAAACTTCTGAGCGCCATTGGGTTGTACTGCCTTTTCTTATTTGATCTTGTTTTTTTGTATTTTATGGCTTCTAGCCGATTTTTAAATTAAGGTTGTTTTGCCCTTAACTCGTAAGATTGTTTGGGCCTTCAGCCTAATTTAAAGAATTGTATCAAATAAGGCTTTTGGCCTTCTTAAAAATTTAATTTTGTTGAGTCTTAAGTGATGGGCCTTTTGCCGATTTTGAATTAAAGTTGTTTTGATTTTAAGGTGTCAGATTGTTTGGGCTTTCAGCCTAATTAAAGAACTGTTTTAAGATAAGGCCTTTTGCCTTTCAAAAATTTAATTTTAGTTTCAGTTTTAAGAGATGTATCTTCCGCCGATTTTTCTTAAATTAAAGTTGTTTTCCTCTTAAGGTGTGAGATCGTTTGGGCCTTCAGCCTAATTGAAAGAACTAATTCAAGATAAGGTTTTCTGCCCTTTAAATTTCTGATTCTGGTTTGAGTTTTAAGTTATTGGTTTTCAGCCGATTTTAAATTAAAGTGGTCTTGCCTTTAAGGCATGAAATTGTATGGCGTATTCACCCTATTATTAAGTTCCAAAAATTAATGCTGTGTTTTTTTTTTAATTTCTTGGCTCTTGTAATGTTTGATGCAATAAATAAAGTTGTATGTTCGAGTGTAACTGTCAGCCGCTTATTTTGGTCGCTTTCCACAGTTTAAACTACCTGTCATATCCTGCGGGCTTAGCAGGGCGTCTCAGCTGTAATAGAAATATGTTTCACCCCGTATACACAAACCTTCCTCGCGAATCATAATAGTGAATACCATACCAAAATCTCTACGGTAGGTCCTTAGATCAACTACAATATACAGAAAGAAAAGCGTGACGAGGAGTCTTGAATTTATAATTTGTAATATGTATTGCTGTTGATAAATTCATCTTTTTATGCTCTGTTCTCAGCTACTACACGACCCAGTCACATTAATGTGACGAAAAGCTGTGTTCAACGTCAACGTGCAATAACCACTCAAAGACGTCACGTGGCTGCACTAGCAGTGGAGGGTACATAAAGCGTGCCGGAGAGACGCGCAAAACATTACAGTCGTTGTCGTAATGCGCAAACGGAGCAGTTTACCTGACTTCCAAAAGAACATGATCGTTTGCTTTCGGGCCAACGGTGGAGGCATTTCCGAAACAGCCATGAGTGTAAACCGTCCGCGTGCCGCCGTGGTTAAAGTATACCGTGCATAGCAAAATGGCGCTATCCAGAAATGGCCCCGAGGCAAGTGTAGTGGATCACGAGCCATTGCTGACATGGGTGAACAACGGCAGTTGTTGAGGAACTCACCGCCTAGATTAACCAATGGGATACCAACAGCGTCTGCTCAAAGACCGTTCAGCGAACGTTGCTGCGTATGGGCTTCTGGAGCAGACGCCTGCTTCATACACCCATGCTGAATCCTGTTCATAGGCGACGGAGGCTGGAATTTACATGCCAGTGACGCAAATGGACGTCCACCGACCGGTGACAGCTGGTCTTCTCAGATGAATGACCTTTTACGCTCCACCAGACAGATGGTCGTTGGCGTGTACGGCGTGAAACGTTTGAAAACAAACACCTAGCATGTGTTATTGTCTGGAGAATGTTTTCGTGGCATTCCCTGGATGATCTCGCCAGTTTGGAGGGCACAATTTATCAACACAAGTATGCACCTCTCCTGGAGGACCATGCCCACCCCTTCATGCAGTCTGTTAAATTAATCATTAGGCGTACCACATTTGTGATAAGGTGTTGGACTCATGGTATGCACATCATACAAAATGAAAAGAAAATCTATATCTGCAAAAATTTTTCAAATGGCTCTAAGTACTATGGGACTTAACATCTGAGGCCATCAGTCCCATAGACTTTGAACTACTTAAACCTAACTAACCTAAAGACATCACACACATCCATGCCCGAGGCAGGATTCGAACCTGCGACCGTAGCAGCAGCACGGTTCCGGACTGAAGCGCCTACATTTGCAAATTCCGCTTCACAACAATTGTCTAGCCAGTTCAGTGCAATGTGGCGGAGAAATTGTGCACACTGTCAGTACTAAAATTTGTTTGCGCTCTCAGGTTTATTAAAATTGTCAATCACGAACGGTCAGTTTAGAAATAAGTTTCCAAGCACACCATAAAATTTCTTCTCAAACCAAATGGAATTGCCATTAAATTTACCGTTCTGGTCATAGTTTTTGCTATGGAAAGAATTTCGAGGAAACTGTTGGCCGTTATAGTACCGATTCACTGAGCTGCAAACAGACGCACACTGGAATATTGGTTACTTAACCATAAGGCTTCTATTGACGAGTTCAGGTACTTGTGGTGATGTCAATAGTGTAAATGGTTATTTGTAGCCTGCGGTGTTGGAGATGATGATCCTTAAACGCTCTTATTATGTATGATGCATGGCTGGCTTTTTCGGAGTAATTGATCTCCTAGAACAAATTGAAATCTCAACAGTCTCGTCACTTACACAAAGAATCTCTACAGGCCGTGAAAACACAAGTATGGAGTGCAGCTACTGTAGCACAATTTATTGGACTGTTGCTTTTTTTTTTTCAGAAAACCGTAATCTATGATAGGAATGAAAAGGATATACTGCAACCTTTTTAGAGTTCCGTACCTTATAGAATCACTTAGTTGTCCGTCTCTCTGTCTGTCTGCCTATCCAACTGTTAAGAAGCCTTTTTCTCAGGTAGACATTATGTTGAAATTTATGTCGCATACTGAGCTCGATGATCTTTTGGCGAAGTAAAAAATTTAACGTTCTGAGTCAGTGCAATCAAAAGATAGGGCCATTAATGTCACGTATTTTGACACTCGAAAACTTACTGATCAAAATTTGCAGGATACGTCCCTTTGACCTAAATTTATGAAATTTTGCAGGAAGCGAGATTTCACAGTAAAAATACAGAAAAACCGAAAATTGTTAATTTGGAATTATATCACGCGAAAAACTTTTTCTTTTGTCATTTGTTATCCTCCAATATCTCTGTCCGTCTGTTAAGTCCCTTTTTCTTACGAAATAGTAGGTTACATGAAGTTGAAATTTATCCCAGATACTAAGGTCCACGGTTCCTTTGCGGCGCAGAATATTTAAGTTTCTAAGTCAGTGCAATACAAAGATACCTCGATTTATGTTACATATTTCGATACTCTGAAACTCACTCACCAATACAGACGGGGTACTTCTTTTTGACCTAAAATCACGAAATTTCTTAAGACTCAGGGTTTCATAGTACAAGTAAGGGAGAAAACCGAAAATTGTTAATTTCTATTTTTTTTTTAAATTTGTTAGCCGACTGTCTGTCTTTCTGTTAAGAAATCTTTTTCTCAGGAAAGGGTGGACGTATCAAGCTGAACTTTATGTCAGATACTAAGGTCTTTGGGTCCTTGGCGGTGTAAAAAATTTAAGCTTCAACGTCAATGCAGTAAAAAAGTACGGCCATTTATTTCACACATTTTGATATTTTGCCAGTGTCGTCATTGGTAACAGGCAAAAAACGTCGAAAAAAAATTTATATACATAATTAAGTTTGTATGGAACTCTGGGTGTGCGAGTCCTACGCGTAGTTATCCGGAATTTTCTTTTCAGAGAACAAATAACTAACAAAAAGTTTTTTCATGCAGTGCAAGAGCACACACCGCAAATGGGTCTGTGACAGGACAGATGATGATTAGAAGAGTAACTTCCAACAATTCAATTTGTGGACTGCGAAAATGTTTGATCAGTGCGTGAAAGTCGAATGTACGTCTATTTCTACGAAAGTTGTAAGAATTATGATTACGATTTCACCTTTCAGCACTTCGGAAGTCTTATCCAAACAGTGAAGGTCAGAAACAGTCCTACAAGTCTGTAAGACTGTTGCAAGAAATAAATGTAAGGAAAAATGTTCGATATGGTACGCCGTTTCCGAGTTAATAACATTGAAGTTAGCGCATCAGACCGTTTCGCTCGCAAATTAAGCGGTACGCAGGACTGTGTCACTAAACATGCTCTTCTTTTAGTTTCCTAAACCCAACAAGAGAACGATACATAAACCGGACATGGGACGGTAGTAAGAATCGAACCAGAGCCAAAGGCTGAGCAGTCTCGTGCACTATCCTCTACAACTGACACTAATTCTATCCGGCGGGCCACCTGAACTTGAGGGAGTGACCGCCTGACTGCCTAGCTTCAATGCTAATTAAGAAACGGTGCGACGGACATTGTATGAAACGCATGGACTTTTCTCTTAACTCTTATTTCTCAGCACAACTTACTCTGCAACACAATCTTTTCAGACTATTTCCCATCACCTTGTTTAACACTTATAAAACCTCCACCGAACTTATGAGTGTTGTTGAAGAAACTAATAAAATTGGACAGTGAAAGGTGTAAAAAAATACGATTTCATACACTAAAACTCTTTACAGTAGTATCTGCAACCGAAATGTCTGAACTGAATTGTAAAAGAATGTAAATGCACGTTCTTGGAATGAGATTAAATAACTTAAGGTTTCACTAACTTGCGTTAATCTGCTATGAAGTACGTGTGAAAATGAACTATAACGAAACCAAGATAATGATGGATGAATGGACACCAGAGGAAATATAATGCAAATAGAATGTCGACTCATAACAATTTTCAGCCGTCTAAATATCCAATCGTTATTTTATTTGAGCAACTAGTTTCGGCGCCACATTACGTCTTCTTCAGGACTCCCGATCGACGTGTAGCAAGATTCCTACCTCTGGCCCAGTCAAAACAGGGGTCAGCATTCAGTGACTGGCATCCGTAGATTTTTGGCACAGCCATCCCTTCGATCGTCACTTGCCGACTGTTGAATAGTCTGCAAGTGACGATCGAAGTGATCGGTGTGGCAAAAGGCCCCTGCAGTCGAAATTGAATGTCATAATGATCTTACAGGAACTTGTGTGAGAATCTTTGGATTTCTTTGGCGAGGGAGATGTGGGGTCTTTCCACTGTTGCCTTTGCCATTTGTCCTCCGGCTGTCGGAATGCTGTCGCACGGAATCTGCTGTTGAACGGTTACGCCCGCACCCACACTGCCAATTGGACGAAGGCTACGCTTCAGTGATTTGGCTGGGAAACCCTACAACATCTTCCGCACAGTCCGGATGTTTCACTGTGTAATTTTCATGTCTTTCGCACGGACGTCGGTTGCAGTCAGACGAGGAAGTGCAAGCGTAGGTGCTATTTTGGATCCGTCAGCGTTTTACGAAACAGGTGTTGATCGTCTCCTCCCCCAGTAGGGTAAATGTCTTAACGCGAGTGATTACTTTTGAATGGAACCATTCCACGGTCCATTTGTGGCAGGCGTTCGGTTCTTATTTGACTGCCCTTCATACAATAAAACCTAGAGACATTATCGAAAGAGTGAGTACCTTAAAACGGCACTGGGTAGGTCACGCCGTTCGAAGCAAGGATGGCAAATTGGTCAAAACAAATACTAGATTGGAGCCAAATTTACCAACACAAGATCAATAGGAAGATCACCGGGTAGATGGGACAGGGAGTTTAGGAAGACAGCTGGATTCAGCTGGAAACGGAAAGCTGGAGATCGGCAGACATGGAAGAACCTGGCTCATACCAGTCACATCAGCACGTGATTGAACTGACTGATGATGACGATCGATGCTCTGTCACAGACCTGCTGTTGTGTAGGTGCAGCAAGTACAAATGAGAGGAAGGTTTAACGAATCGCTCTAGCGACCGACGCGAATACTAGGAATAGATCGATACACGTGTACATGCGTATGAGCGCAAAGACTTGATGAAATGCAGCAGGACTTCCCGGATACTGCCCTTTCACACAGGGCCGGTACTGGCTGGAGTTGGCGGCGCTCGGTATGTCTGTGAGATGCAAAAGCGCTGCGACCCGCTGTGAATGGCGGCCGTCTTTCAGAGAGCGATACCTAATTCAGGTGTGAGCCGCACGGCCGCATTCATGTTTCGTGGAATCGTAAATGAGTCCGGGCCGCGGACCGCGGCCGGGGCGGGCCGGATATTGCGACTGTATTCGGCGCCTTGTCGTGATCGCTGCCACACGTCCGGGGCAGCGACGCTCCCGCGCTCGGAATACGACCCGACAGCGCTGTAAAGCCCTGGGCCGAGCGCGGCGGCCCGGAATTCCGGCACGAACACACCTGTATTTTAGCAGGCAAATTCATTCAGACCAGAGGATCACAAACATGCACTACAGCGCATTAACAGGCAGTTCTTACGATTGCAACAATTAACTATATATCCGGCACTGTTGTTTCATACTCTTTTTCTATTATCGTACTCACTGTCCTCAGGGAAGCCATCAAGAATTCTTTGAAGGACGTCATTTTTACGCCAGTGACTGTTATAAGTTTCTATTACACTATTACAATTTTTATGACTGTGGATCCCAGCTAAAACAAGTTTATTGATCAACAGTTTAACATCTTTTAACTTTCTGAATGATCCAATGGGTTTATGAGAAATCACCGTATAAGAATGCAAACAAATTGGACGCTGTAGGATGTGACTGGTGCATCATTAAAAACAAAGCGTTCAGCTCAAGGCTGGATCCGTCCCATGATCTAACATACCGTGGTGTAAGCGTCCACAATATCCGCATACTTCAGAGTTTCATAAAGGATGGTATAGGTGCTCCCTACAGTGCACAGAAAGATATTATGTTTGGAGAAGAACGACGGTGTCTATGTTAGTGAAACTGAAAGGCCTTTAAGCGCAGACGTATCGAAGAATAATAAACCCGTTCGACATGGGCAACACAACCCGTGAGTGACAGTCTATCATAATGTGATCACCGTATATTCAAAATGGTTCAAATGGCTCTGAGCACTATGGGACATCTGTGGTCATCAGTCCCCTAGAACTTGGAACTACTTAAACCTAACTAACCTAAGGACATCACACACATCCATGCCCGAGGCAAGATTCGAACCTGCGACCGTAGCAGCAGATGGGTTCCGGACTGAAGTGCCTAGAACCGCTCGGCCGCAACAGCTGGCTTCACCGTATGTGTTCGACATCATCGTGGAATAACCACTCACTTACGATAGGGGGCATCACGATTGGTGGAAGGTCTGTAAAGCGTGTCGGTGGGACGTGGCAAACAGTGCAGTCATTGTCGTAATGCGGAAACGGAGTCATTTATCAGACGTCCAAAATGGCACGATCAGTGGCTTTCGGGCCAAGGGTGGAAGAATTTCCGGATCGGTTAAGGTTGCAAACTACTCGCATGCCGCCGTGGTTAAAATATACCGTCCACGGAAAAATGGCGCTATGTAAATCCGGCGCCGAGGCAAATGTGCTGCACCAAGGGCCATAGGGGTAAACGACAGCTATGGAGACGGGTGCGGGCAAATAGATGTGCGACTGTTGAGGAACTGATCGCCCAGATGAACCAAGGGGCTTCCAACAGTGTCTCGCCAATGAGCGGTCTGTGAAGGTTGCAATGTATGCCACCTCTCCCATAGCAGATGCCTGGGTCATGTTCCCATGATGACTGCTGCTCATCAAAAAAGGTTCAAGTGTCTCTGAGCACTGTGGAACTTAACTTCTGAGGTCATCAGCCCCCTAGAACTTAGAACTACTTAGACCTAACTAACCTAAGGACATCACACACATCAATGCTCGAGGCGGGATTCGAACCTGCGACCGTAGCGGTCGCGCGGTTCCAAACTGTAGCCCCTAGAACCGCCCTGCCACCCGGCCGGCTGATGCTCAAGGGCAGCGCAACTAGACGTCCACTGAGTGGCAACAGGTGGCCTGTCCAAAAGAGTCACGCCTTTGGCATGTACGGTATGAAACGTCTGGAAGAAAAATCCCTGCTTACATGAAGGAGTGTTACGGTGTGGGGAATGTTTTTGTGGCATTCTCTATGATTTGTTCATTCTGGAAGGCACAATGGGTCATCACAAGTATGCACTATCCATGGGGACCATGTGCAGCGCTACATGCAGTTTGTTATTCCTCTGCATAATGGCGTCTATCAGCAAGACAATGCAACGTGTCACAAAACTCGCAATGTACGTGTGTGGTTCCAAGAACGAAGAGGACCAGCACGAGTTTACCACACCCCCTGGTCACCAAACTCACCGGATTTAAACCCATCGACAATCTGTGGAGCCACCTAGATCGGGCTGTTTGCGCCATGGATTCCCAACCAAGAAACCTATCGCAGCTAGCCACGGCACTGGAGTCGGCGTGGCCCCACATTCCTGTCGGTACCTTTGAGAACATCGCGTCTCGCGCTGCAAAAGGTGCTTATTCAGGCTTCTGACAGGTCCTCACATTAGTGTGACTGGACAATATAACGCTGTCAGAGACGGCTAAGGACTTGGAAGAGAAGCTGAACGGAAAGGTCAGTGTCTTGAAAAGAGATTATAAGACAAACATCAATACAAATAAAATAAGGGTAATTGAAGTTAATCGAATTAAATCAGGCTACTTAGGAACTGGTTGAGGAAATGATACACTAAAAGTCCTAGGTGGTTTTTGCGATATGGGCAGTAAAATAACTGATGATGACCTCAGTAGGGAAGATATAAGGTGTGGACAGGAAATACAATGAAAAGCATGTCTGAAAGAGAAATTTGTTAACATCAAATTCAAATTTAAGATTAAAAAAATCTTTTTCTGAACGTATTTGCCTGGAGTGTAGTCTTGTATAGAAGTGAAACGTAGATGAGTGTCAATACAGACAAAAAGAGAACAGAAGCTTTTGAAATGTGGTGCTGTAGAAGAATGCTGAAGATTACGTGGGTAAATGGAATAACAAATGAGAAGGTACTGAATCGAATTGAGGTAAAAGAAATTTATGGCACAACTTGACTAAAAGAAGGGATCAGCTGATAGGGCACATCCTGAGGCGTCAAGGTTTGATGGTGGAAGGAAGTTCGGAGAGTAAATATTATAGGGGGAGACCAAGGGTTCGATACAGCAAGCAGATTCAAAAGGGTGTAGGTTGCAGTAGTCATTCGGAAATGAAAAAGCGTGCGGGGTAGCGTGGAGATCTGCGTTAATTCAGTCTTCGGGCTGAACACCACAACAACAACAGAGTCAGTCCCAACTAAAGCGACAACATTTGGGAGTTCGTTCGGCTATGTTTTCTATTTCGGTATAAGGGATTCATGGTCTCCGGTGGCACTGCACTGAAAATATCTGCATAACGATACTAATGTCGGTGCCTTTGTGTTTGGAAACAAACTTGTTCGGTTCAGTCACGGTACATGCTGTTGGCAGTCTCAATACCTACGTTATTCTTCAAACTACATCTTGCGTTCAGTACCATTTAGTTCTGTCTAGATTTTCATTCGTGAATGTTAGCTGTTCGTTAACAATGATTCGCAGCAGTATGCTTAGGTCTATAGACAAAAAAATCAGCCGATACGAACCTCGTGCAAGGGTACGCTGAATGTAACATGAGAAGGTCACATGACGCTAAACTGAGCTGTTTTGAGCCGTTCCCGCAGCGACATCTGCTAACACGTTTTGAAGCATACGGACATAAAATGCTGCGCTCTTTACTTTGTTTTATCCGCGAAGCGCCTGTAACCAATTATAGTCGATATTGTATGATGAGCAAACAGCGCCTCAGTACACTCTAGGCGTGTTTACGGTAGGCCACACATGCTGTCTCTTCCCCCCCCCCCCCCCGGGTCTAGTTCTCGGTACTGCCGACCTTAATCCTATTTAATCAAATAAACTTTTTCTCATTTAAACCTAATATTATTAAAAGAGCAGAAAAAAGAACAATTGAGATAAAAAACTTAAATTGAAAATGATAACAAACTTATTCTCAACATTTGACCCATCAACTAACATCTTCGATTTATCATTAAATTGAACTGTGTAGGAAAAAAAAATTTATCAGGTTCTTTCTTGCACTGACAAATCCCCTCCGTTATATGTGGTACTTTGAAAACGACGACGAAGTGCATAATTCAGATCAGGCGTTGATTAGGTACTGAACTAATTACGGTAGAAACTCCTGTGCTTCCTTACAGCGATCGTCGCCACAACTAAAACTGCCGAGCTGTAGAAGCGCTGTAGCGTATGACCCTTGTCTTCCGAAAACCTTAGCTAATCCATTTTTAATAGTTCATTCAAGTTCAGTTAATGGTTAAGGACACGTAAGCATCTGAAACTTTTTTTTTTTTTTTGTAAATAGTTGAAACTCTGAAAATTGAGGACACGCAAAGAAAAAACAACAGGAGGAAAATCAGAACATCCATTATGAAAGAAACCTACGTGTTGAATTGATCAGCGTGCCAGCTTTTCGGTTTATATCGTTTGTGAGCATATGGATACGAGGCGTTCAGAAATACGTTATGGTAACGACAAAGAACACTTGACTGAAAAGCAAGACAGTAGAATCAGTTAGAGCTGATCAAATGTACTAACACAGTGATGATTGTCACAGATGTACTAACTACGACGACGAGATGGAAATTAGTAGTGAGCGTTCTAGCGTACGTGATGCGTAACTGGCTAAAGAAAGAGTCGATATGACAGAGTTATCAAAGTACTTTGTTCCACGCCCTGATAAGCACCTTGAATGCGACGATTATAATTAACTTATCTGATAATAGGGATATGAAAGACACGAACACAATTTAAAAATTAAAAAAGCAGTCAGTTGCATGTAGTGTAAGAAGAAATGCAGTAAGATGGAGACGAAGAGTAGAGTATAGATTGTTATTGGAAAGACTACATATAACAATTGATTAGGAATAATTTAAACAATTGAGCAGTGCAACACAAAATCTTTAAAAAGACGCGACAGAACTAAAAAGGAGAACACCGAGAAAAGATATAAAACTTCACCCACGCGCGCCAGAATCTGGCACTGAGTTTCGGCCTGGCGCCAGAAGAACTGCCTGGTCACGTTGACGAAACGTGCTCATTACTGACGTCTACAGGCGAGTGGCAGGCCACAAGTTACAAGGCGTCGTGGACCTTAATGATGCCAGAGACACAACAACATGTACTTTTTCGTTTGCGTCTTTCCAAGCGCAAGTATGTGTCACAGTGGAGGATAAACGAGGTCAATTTATTCGATAGATGAAAGTGAACAGTTGAGATATGTCTTCGAAGCGTAGGAGCTTGTAACACTGTAAGACATTAAACGATTTTCTGATTTTGTATCTGGACACAGAGAAGACCTTATTCGAAATCAAGATCACAGAAATAGCCGTTTTTAGTAGTAATATTGTCACGTCATTCTGGAACCGGAATATTATCTATGTTCCTCTATTTTAATACTTCTTCTTATCGTTGCTTCCACATCTGCTTCTGCATCTTCATCTATACTCTGAAAGCTATTTCCTAGTATGTGAGCCGGCCGAAGTGGCCGTGCGGTTAAAGGCGCTGCAGTCTGGAACCGCAAGACCGCTACGGTCGCAGGTTCGAATCCTGCCTCGAGCATGGATGTTTGTGATGTCCTTCGGTTAGTTAGGTTTAACTAGTTCTAAGTTCTAGGGGACTAATGACCTCAGCAGTTGAGTCCCATAGTGCTCAGAGCCATTTTGAACCTAGTATGTGACGAGGAATGCTTTGTATACCACTATCATTTTCCACTTTCTTATTCCAGTCGCGAAAGTTGCGCAGGTCTTTTGCGATATATGGGTAGGGTGTCCCTCACAAAGCATGGACATAACGGAGGTGGCGTGGCGTCGACGATAAAGATAGGCGTATCTTAGGTACAACCACCACTGAGGGGCTAGACTAATACGCGGCCTCTGAAGAGCGGCAACATTCTTTACAGTAGTGTTTATGATTAACTGATGTGCCCTGGTAACTCATCATGGAGGTGAAAACTCTTCCTGAGGAAAACAATGCAGGCGTCCGCAACAGTTTTAACGTAGAAGGATCTGTCTTTGACGTAGGAATTACAGTGCACATCAATAATTTCCATGTACACGTGCTCACAGCACATTCAGCTGAAACGGCCTCGAAAACAGACGTAAGACTAGTAGCGTCCTCAGAATATTTAGAAGCTATCCTTGTAATTCTTTCAAGGCGACAATGAATTCTTCATACCTCACGATTTCTTTAGCGCCATTGAGCTTAGGGTACTGGACTGTGTTTTTTGCCACGGTTTGTCCTCTCTACCGTGCCGACAACATTGTATGTAGGCCAACCTCAGCTACGAGTAATCAACTTGGGTACTGATAAACCGCTTCAGATGCATTTAGTCCTTTATTTTTAGATCACTGCCGATTTCATGGCACTAAAAGCCATATCTTCAGATGAACATATAACTACAATGTTAGAGTTAAAAAAACTCGGCATTTTTTACCGAACATTCGTTGTCGGTCAGAACAAAACACCTCTAAAACGCGGTATATCATTGAAGAAAACAGCAGGATCCCACTCTGATATGATGGATGTGACCACATCTCCGGTCTATACACAATCGCAAACAGGGGACGTGGCCACGTGCTGTATCTTACTGAAGATATCCTGCCGCGTCCCTGATTCGCTATCGCGTATAGACCAGACAAGCGGACCCGAACAACATATTGGATTGGAATCCAGCTATTTTAGCCAATGACACACCGATTTTAGCGGTGTTTTGTTCTAATTGACAGCGAATGTTGGGTACAAAGTTCCGTGTTATTCAGGTCTAACGTTCTAGTTATATGTTCACCTGAAGATGTAGCTTTTAATGCCATGAAACCGTTAGTGATCTAATACTAAACGACTAAATACAGCTGAAGCGGTTAATTAATATCCTAGTTGATTTCTACAATGCGATTTTCCTTTTAAATGCCTCTCAATCGAATCAGAAATAAATTGTTTCTCATCTGCAGTGTCTTACTGTGGGCAGGGTGCAGGTAAGTCCTCTTAAAATACGAGACTGTAGTCTATTCTGGGTGTCCTAATTATTGTTCCTACGATCGTTTTTCAACAATAACGAGTTTCAAATCGAAAAATCGTTCTAGGTATGCTCCTTGACTTAGCCAACGAGTCTGGCAGTAATACTTAAAGACCATATATTCTGCGTTAAATACTAGCGAAAATTATTATAACTGACAGTAGAATAATGCATGTACCTCCGGATATTTAATTATTTGTACCATAAATTTTTTCACATGGTCCATGGCTGCAAATTTGGCACAAATTACTTCTTGATGTACAGAACAATGTAACACGTCTGTCGATCGTTGAAAATTTGTTGTTTCATTGTCAACTAAACCTTTAAATACGTTCTGTGTGGTGTTTTAACTGTGATTACGTAGTAAATTTTCAGTAACCGTCGATTATGCGACTGTGTAATAGATACTGAGGATTTTGATCCCTCTCTTCTGTTATTTCCGTTCATTTTTAAAGGCTTCTGACGAAGGATTGCTCGACAGCGTCTTCTTGTGCAACAGCCACACTAGAACTGTGAACTTCCCTTAAACCATGAACAAATAGCGAAAGGTAAACAGCGATGGCACAACGATTCCGCCGAACTGAAGAAAGTCGTGCAGACAAAGAAAAGCCGTACCGCAATAGTAAATGAAATGTCGCGCTGTACTCGATATTTTTTGAGAAGGACAGAGTAAACCCTAGGAAGGCCGAGCCTCGGCTCGCGCACCGGTCTCACGTGCTGTTCGGCATGCCGTCGGTCCTGGTGTAGAGGGTCTCTAAAAAGAGAAGAGGAAGAAGATGAAGTGGAAGACATGATACGGCAAGAAGAATTTGGAAGAGCACAGGAAGTCCTATTACAAACAATACTCCGGAGTAGAGGCAGCAATGACTGAACTTTCCATCTGGAGTGCAACACATACACCGAAGAAACAAATTAATTGTTACACCTGCATAATATCATGTAGGGCCTGTGATGTTACAAAATAGAAGTGATGTTGTTATTCAATGGAAAGTTGGAAATTGAGATTTAGCTTACTGTTTTATCAATCGCAATTGGCGTAAGAATCATGGATTGACCATTGTCATAAAATATTGCATTATGAGATGTGAATAGTTTCTACTTGCAGTTTCGCGTGGCTTGAGGCAGTCTCAACTAGCGTGCTATTGATTAAGAAATTGCGTTATCGTCTTTCTAATTACTTCATGATCGTAGATACGATCATACCCGGTTGTGAAGTTATTGTTATGACAAAACAATTTCCTAAGGGACCAGAAAGTTCTTAAGGGCGCAAAAACAACTGTAACATCACACAAAAGGGAAATTCGATATTAAAGCTGATGCAAGAAGACGATAAAACAGTTTTCTTTTTATCAATGTAACACGCACATTAGACTGCTGATCTTGGTGTCTGTAATATTAGCAAAATGCATAATTAAAATGAAAATAATACTGAGGAGATAATAGGAATGAGCACTGCTAAATGATTCAGTATTCCCAGAACGAATATTTATTATAACTAAAACGTATATCGTACCTTAAGCTTAATACAACAATGACGGTAGATTTTTATGTCAGTATCATGTCCATTTAGCGCTCTTTTATATAGCCATTGTCTTCTTTGAGTCGCTCGTGCGTCGTCACGGTAAGTTATAACAGTTCTTTACACTTCACTCAACTCAGACATACACGTTTTTATACATTTAGTAAAAATTAGATCAGACTGCCACAAATCTGCGTCCGTCTTACTTCAGAAAAACAGTACAAGTCTTCTTAGCGCTCCAGGCTTCATTTGTTCTCCAGCGAACAAAATAGTGAAGGATCGTATATCTATCCGTATTTTGCTGTCTATATTGCCGCCCAAAGACGACGAATTACAATATTTAGAAAATTCCATAGTCGCCATGCGACTCCTCATTATACATTAATCATTATTTACAAACAAGTATTTGCCTTCTGGCTGAAAGTATTAACTACTCGTATTTGATGTTTTAATGAAGTCAAAAATAGCGAATATCACATTGCCTCCCATGAGGAGAGAGGGAATGCCGAAGGATTACCTCGATCCTCATGTCCTCATGAGATATTCGTGATTTTTGGTGTGACATTTACATAATGTTACTGGCGTACTTTGTACATAAATTGAAATTACATTTATAAACATGTATCAGATATTTATCATTTTTCAAAATAAAGTTTTTCATTCTTTGTTCATCAGTCATTTCATTCCATAATACCAAGATTAACATGTATGTGCATTTTTAAGTTTGGTCCATATTTGCTTATAACAATAAGTGAACGTTCATTTCGCTCTTCAGGGGATAGAATTCAGAAATTACTTTCTCTTAAGCTTAACAACTAATACATGAGTACAGTGGGTGCTTATTTTCACTAACTAGAGTGGACAATGTTCGAGCATCTGTTGACTCATTGTGGTTCAATTACAGTTTAATAACGTAGCACTACACTTCGTGATGCTTTCACTTTCTGTGTTAGCTGTCTACGGCGTTCATCATGCAGTACATCTGTCCTTTCCGCTGTGGTGCAGGAATTCATGCGGCTTCCCGGGTTTTTATTTACAATATGAAACAGAAGAAGTGGAAAATTATTAGTATAACTTATAACCTATTGGATACATTTGTTAAGGATCGGGACTGGTCTGGAGTTTAGGGTCTTCCTATAGTGCACATTCATTTTCTTTGTCCATCAAGAGACAGGATTATAATTCATTTTAGCAGTGTTCAGGAGTGCCGGTATTAATGGCTTTAAGGTCTGAGTAATCTAACAATCTACTTCTCACTCATCTTAACTTCAACACAAGAAAATCGCTTAATTTACATATGAAGATGTAGTCACACAAGTGTACAAATGTCTTTCCTCCAGTATGTACGATGGAAGTCATGGCGGTTAGCAGTTTAAAGTTTGGATTCTTTCGTCACCCACACGTCAGCCACTCACAGCGGCTGCACAGTGTTGCGTGAGCTCCAACACTCAGTATCCGTTCGCGCTCAGGCTGTAACAGAGCTGGTGGTCGTCGAGTGCTCCTTTTTTTTTGTGAACTTCGTATCACACGAGTGCATCGATACAAACACCTCGCGCGCGTTTTCCATCGGAGGAGCCAGACACTGAAGCTGCCTCCGTACTTCTCTGTCAACTGCCTCCCATGAGGCTCACAGGTAAGTGACGACGAATGTTTTAGCTGTCGCTGCACTTAGAACAACACTGAACTTTGCGTTGCACCTGTTGTCGTAGCCTTGACTTCTTTTTACACTTGCAGTACAACACTACCACTAATATACAGTGAACAGTTATTTTTATGATGCACGTCGCACTTTAGTGTGCATCTTCACACAGCATTCGTGCTTAGTTCCCTCGCCGATGGAGTTCATTTGCAAAACAATCAATTTTGCACGTTTCCTCCACTGGTATAGAAAGACTTATATTCTACTATTTACAAAAGATCACTTACGAGCTAATATTTACAATTAATGGTCACTCCTTTTGTTAAGTCCAGTGAACAACTGCTTTATGAATGGACTCTTTATATCTCAAGATTTGCTTTCACTAGTGAACCTAAAAATATTCTTTCAAACTTTCTTTTAAGTGCTCATCTCCTCATTATGAAAACTACAGGTTTCGCAACACTCGTTGCATTTATTATTTAGTGCACCCAAGATCATTTTCTACTGCCACGCAGCATATCTACTACATAACGAGTACGCATTTAACGCAGAATCTTTTTTTTTTTTTTTTTTTTTTTGTGCTTGCCAAATTTTTTTTTTTTTATAAATTTGAGGGCAGACTGGATAACAATAGGTCTCCCTCTTCGCTTCATGTACTCAGCAATCGTTCTCTGTTAAAAAAATGGGGTAACGCGTGTCTACTTTTTTTTTCGCATGAATGGAATTACCGACAGTTCACTGGGTTTACGCAACCGGTCCATAACAAACATTACCAAAGCTAGCGAAGTTCATCACGCTACGTGTCTCATTTCTCATAAGCACTGCTTTGCTTCGAAGCACACGTGCCTTTTACAAGTCGACCCTTGGTCTGGGTTAATGAACCAGGATCAAAAGGAACGGGCACAAGGAAAATGGATTTCATAAGAGGAGTGTCTTAGGAGACATTTTTGCAATAAAATCTGCATGTAAATAAAATTATCATAATAAACATAGGCACATATATAAATTTCAACCTCTTTCATTACAGCATGCTTTGCTACTTCTACGTCTTACTCAGGTTATAGTCAATATTAAGTTTAAATATCACTGCATTGCTTGTTCTTTAGATTAGCCTTCAATTAGGGTATTGAATGGTCGCTAGATTAAACTACAGATCTTCTGAAGATCTTTACTTGGACTTATTTATGATACAGTTGGCTTGCTCTGTGGTTATTTAGTACCTCGATTCTACTGAAATCAATTCGTCAGCTAACATTCCTCATATACTCTTTACATTGGGCTCAGATCACAGGGAAATAGTTTACTTTCATAGCAATTAGTGGCCTCGTGGAGTACTTACGCTACATTATTGATGCTTCATGGTTTGCCTCCATTTGTACTGTATTTCACCTAACTTAGTTTACTACAGCTTATTGTCTCCTTGCGTGAACACATGTGGGTTACCACTTGTTTTTCCATTTAACAACACGCTTTAACTGAACTTTAAGCTATTTCTTCTACTCCTGTCCACTGTCTGGACTGTTTGAACATGTACCTTTTTTTTTTTTTTTAAGCAGGTAATTTGGGCTTTTACAACAGAACTTCAAGTACTTACATTACTAAAAATAAATCTATCTTCTTGTACCTTGAGAGAAGTGCTTATTTACGCATCCTTCTCCATTTCTCACCTTTACATATTTATATAGCTCCGGGCAATCGCCTCGCAAGCACTTTTTTTTTTTAATACTAACTTAAAATTAAATTGAAATTCTTGGTGCAACCCCAGTTTCCTGCTTCAGCTTGTTGAAGAAATATCAGTTCATGTCCATCACTATAAACAATTTTTCCATACATAGCATTTAATACTTAAAGTTTACATGTAATGGCCGTTACCATGTAGTCAGTGCGCTGTTCAACACAATACTTATTATTAACAGTTCACACAAGGAAATTTCCAGTACGCAAGAGGCAGGAAACCGAAACAGATTCTATCTGCAGTTGAGGCTGTGTCTGTAAACTAACTCTTTGTTTCAATTGACCAATCGCTCCCGATATGGAGCAGCCCTGAATCGGCAATGATAAAACTTTTGAAACAGAAGACACCTGTCTGAAGAGACATGATGACATCACATTGATGTTTGCTCCTGTATCAACAACGGCTGTGAAAGGAATGTTGGCAATAGAAATCTTAATCGAAGCCTGGACCTGTTCATCATAAATGTCGTTAATGTCTTGAGCTTCTTTGTCAGGTGCAAGGTCATCTCGTAAGTCGGTCTCATGGTCGTACCGTATCGCATTAGCATACTCAGAATCAGAGTATTCGTTAGTACTCCCCACTGGAACCGGCAGCGACCTCTAGGAGGCTGAAAGGCGCTGCCTCTAATTTTCCGCTGGATGTTTAACCTGTTTGTCATTCATGGCCTTAAGTGTTTGTTCCGTTTCATATTGGTGCTGGTTATGTGGTACAAATGCCGGTGTAAAGGGGTCAAATCCACTGGGTGCATTCACTTGTGAATAAAATACTTGAGACGGCTGCTGTCGCCCGATCTTTTGGTTGCCGGCAGAATCATTTCCTTGTGAAGGAAAGTTCGCATTTGGTACCGTTTGAAAATTGTTCCGCGGTCCTCTATTCTGTGAAAAGTTGTTCTGATGTGCTGGGTGGCCTCCGCCTTGCCCATGCCACTTGCTATTTTTCGACCTATAACTTTGATTGTACACTGGTCCATTTGGAAAATTACCAATCGTTTGTGGAGAATTTCCATACTGCTCAGGCGCAGAATTAAAGGATGGATTTCCGTACTGATGTTGTACCTGGTGGTTGTAAATTGGGTGGTATCTCTGCTGATTACTGTAATTGGTTTTCTGCTTCCGTTTAAAGTTATTGCCGTTTGCGTTTTCATAACGGCTGGCAGGTTGGCAACAGCGGTCGCAGTAGCTCGTTCTCTCCTTCGGCGCATTGTTGTCCGCGTGCGATGCATTCTGCTGGCTGCCAGGGAAGAATTTGCCGCTGCCAACCTTGGAGCGCACATCCTCGCTAATTAAATCTAAGGAATCCAGCACAGAAAGGAATGCATCCGTGTCTTCTTCGGACACGACCTCGGTGCGTACTGGAAAATGATCGTATCTACGATCATGAAGTAATTAGAAAGACGATAACGCAATTTCTTAATCAATAGCACGCTAGTTGAGACTGCCTCAAGCCACGCGAAACTGCAAGTAGAAACTATTCACATCTCATAATGCAATATTTTATGACAATGGTCAATCCATGATTCTTACGCCAATTGCGATTGATAAAACAGTAAGCTAAATCTCAATTTCCAACTTTCCATTGAATAACAACATCACTTCTATTTTGTAACATCACACTATCCACCATGTTGAAAATGCAATACAGCTATACTAACAATGGGGAGAAATAATTTCTATTATCAGACTACGAAGAATTTTACTTTGAAAGATAAAATAAAGCAGATTATCTATAGCGGGAAGGAGATAGAAAGGATGTGGATCGACTTGGAAAAGCAACGTTGCTACTGAAGCACTACACTGCGTATGCAAAATTCTGACTTACTTTTTGATGGCTTGGTTTGCACTAGGTTGTCTCAGCAAATTCGCGTCTCTTTTCTTTTCCTTTCTCTCGATAATTAAACTGCGTTATCGACCAGCGTATTTTCTGTCATTCTCACAGAGAGATGATGTGTACATGAAACGACAGAACATTTATTAACACAAGCACATAGAAAATTTTCCAAGAATTTGAACTAATTTTTGGTCAAGTCCCTGTTCGGGCGCCTAGTGTGATGTTACAAAATAGAAGTGATGTTGTTATTCAATGGAAAGTTGGAAATTGAGATTTAGCTTACTGTTTTATCAATCGCAATTGGCGTAAGAATCATGGATTGACCATTGTCATAAAATATTGCATTATGAGATGTGAATAGTTTCTACTTGCAGTTTCGCGTGGCTTGAGGCAGTCTCAACTAGCGTGCTATTGATTAAGAAATTGCGTTATCGTCTTTCTAATTACTTCATGATCGTAGATACGATCATACCCGGTTGTGAAGTTATTGTTATGACAAAACAATTTCCTAAGGGACCAGAAAGTTCTTAAGGGCGCAAAAACAACTGTAACATCACACAAAAGGGAAATTCGATATTAAAGCTGATGCAAGAAGACGATAAAACAGTTTTCTTTTTATCAATGTAACACGCACATTAGACTGCTGATCTTGGTGTCTGTAATATTAGCAAAATGCATAATTAAAATGAAAATAATACTGAGGAGATAATAGGAATGAGCACTGCTAAATGATTCAGTATTCCCAGAACGAATATTTATTATAACTAAAACATATATCGTACCTTAAGCTTAATACAACAATGACGGTAGATTTTTATGTCAGTATCATGTCCATTTAGCGCTCTTTTATATAGCCATTGTCTTCTTTGAGTCGCTCGTGCGTCGTCACGGTAAGTTATAACAGTTCTTTACACTTCACTCAACTCAGACATACACGTTTTTATACATTTAGTAAAAAATTAGATCAGACTGCCACAAATCTGCGTCCGTCTTACTTCAGAAAAACGGTACAAGTCTTCTTAGCGCTCCAGGCTTCATTTGTTCTCCAGCGAACAAAATAGTGAAGGATCGTATATCTATCCGTATTTTGCTGTCTATATTGCCGCCCAAAGACGACGAATTACAATATTTAGAAAATTCCATAGTCGCCATGCGACTCCTCATTATACATTAATCATTATTTACAAACAAGTATTTGCCTTCTGGCTGAAAGTATTAACTACTCGTATTTGATGTTAATGAAGTCAAAAATAACGAATATCACAGGCCCTCGCCCAGAAGTGCAGCAACACGACGTGGCATGGACTCGACTGATGTCTGAAATAGTGCTGGAAGGAATTGACACCATGAATCCTCCAGGGCTGTCCGTAAATCCGTAAGAGTACGAGGGGTGGAACAGCACGTAGCAAGGCGTCCCAGATGTGCCCAATAATGTTCATATATGGGGAGTTTGGTGGCCAGTGGAAGTTTTTAAACTCAGAAGAGTGTTCCTGCAGCCTCTCTGTAGCAATTCTGGGCGTGTGGCGTATCGCATTGTCCTGCTGGAATTGCCCAAGTATGTCAGAAGGCACAATGAACATGAACTGATGCAGGTGATCAGACAAGATGCTTACGTAGGTGTGACCCGTGTCTAGATATACCAAGGGTCCAATATCGCTCCAACTGCGTACGCCCCACAACATTACAGAGCCTCCACCAGCTTGAACAGACCCCTGCTGACATGCAGCGTCCATGGATTCATGAGGTTGTCTCCCTATCCGTATACATCTATCCGATCGATACAATTTGAAACGAAACTCATCCAACCAGGCAATATGTTTCCAGTCGTCAACAGGCCAATGTTGGTGTTGACGGGCCCAGGCGAGGCGTAAAGCTTTGTGTCGTGCAGTCACGAATTGTATGCGAATGGACCTTCGGCTCCCAAAGCTGATATTAATGATGTTTCGCTGAATGTTTCTAACGTTGACACTTGTTGATGGCCCAGCATTGAAATCTGAAGCAATTTGCGGAAGGGTTGCACTTCTGTCTCGATGAACGAGTCTCTTCGGCCGTCGTTGGTACCGTTCTTGCAGCATCTTCTTCCGGCCGCAGCGACGTCGGATGATGATGCTCGGTTTGCGTGGCGCTCAATGCGCGGTCACCAGCGCCCGTACAAAGTCCCAATTTTTACACAGTCCAATATAGCCACTGTCACGAGTGACGATGATGATGATGACGGAATGATGAGGACGACACAAACATCCAGTCTCCGGACAGAGAAAATCCCCAACCCGGCCGAATCTAACCCAGGACACCGTGATCCAGAGGCAGCAACGCAAGCCACTACACCACGAGCTGCGGACACAGTGATGTCGGAGATTTGATGTTTTACTGGATTCTTGGTATTGGCGATACACTCGTGAAATGGTCGTACGGAAAAATCCCTACTTCATCGCTAGCTCAGAGATGCTATGTCCCATCGCTTGTGCGCCGATTATAACACTACTTTTAAACTGTCTTAAATCTTGATAACCTGCCACTGTAGCAGCAGTAACCGATCTAACAACTGCGCCAGAAACGTGTTGTCTTATATCGGTGTTGCCGACCGCAGCGCCATATTCTCCCTATTTACATAACTCTGTAGTTGAATACACAAAAAAAATGGCTCAAATGGCTCTGAGCACTATGGGACTTAACTCCTGAGGTCATCAGTCCCCTAGAGCTTAGAACTACTTAAACCTAACTAACCTAAGGACATCACACACATCCATGCCCGAGGCAGGATTCGAACCTGCAACCGTAGTGGCCACACGGTTCCAGACTGAAGCGCCTAAAACCGCTCGGCCATTCGGGTCGGCGATATCCTATTGCATGCCATTTGGCAGGGGTGCATTGTTTTAACATATTTTAACCTACTTCATCCTTAGATGTGCATGTAGGATAAACAATAATATACAAATTACAAATGTGCAAGCAAAGTGGTTGCGCTAATACTTGTGTAGGAATGCAACTTGCACTTGTGGCTAATTGCTGTTCAACATCAACAATTTAAAAAAAAATGGCTCTGAGCACTATGGGACTTAACATATACGGACATCAGTCCCCTAGAACTTAGAACTACTTAAACCTAACTAACCTAAGGACATCACACACATCCATGCCCGAGGCAGGATTCGAACCTGCGACCGTAGCGGAGGCGCGGTTCCAGACTGTAGTGCCTAGAACCGCTCGGCCACTCAGGCCGGCTTGAATACACAAGCCTGTACTAGTTTATTTGGCGCTTCAGTGTATGGGGCTGGCAAAATCTCCTCAAACTTCAAAAAAAGAAATTGGTTCAAATGGCTCTGAGCACTATGGGACTCAACTGCTGAGGTCATTAGTCCCCTAGAACTTAGAACTAGTTAAACCTAACTAACCTAAGGACATCATAAACATCCATGCCCGAGGCAGGATTCGAACCTGCGACCGTAGCGGTCTTGCGGTTCCAGACTGCAGCGCCTTTAACCGCACGGCCACTTCGGCCGGCCTCAAACTTCAAAAATAATATAATAATTGCAATTGCAACAGGTTTGAATACTACCGAGCCATCAGTTTAATGTCACGGTTGCAAAATACTGACACGAATTATTTACAGAAGAATGGAAAATGTCGTGGAAGCCGACCTTGGGGAAGGTCGGTAGCAACACACGAGACAATACTGATCTTACTTTTTATCTCAGAAGATACGCTGAAGAAATGCAAACCTACATTTATCTAATTTGTAGATTTAGAGAAAGATTTTGACGGTGTTGACTGAAACTCACTCTTGTAAATTTTGGAGGTAGAAGGGATAAAATACGAGGAACGAATGGTCATTGACCACTCGCACGGAAACAAGACTGTAGGTACATGAGACACGAAAGCGAAGCAAAGGTTGGGAAGCGAGTGAGACAGGATTGCAGCCTATTAAGGATTTTATCCAATCTGTACATTTAGTAAGCAGTGAAGGAAACAGAGGAGAAATTAGGAAAGGGTATCAAAGATCATAGAGGAAAATGGAAGCTCTCATACTTGCCGATGACTTCTAATTCGACAGAGACGCAAAGGGCTTGAGAAAGCAGTAGAACGTATTGGATAGTTTTTTGAGAAAAAGACTGTAGGATGAGCATCAAAAAAAGTAAAACAAGGATAACGGAATGTAGTCGAATTAAATAAGGCGAGGCTGAGCGAAATGGCCGACGTACAGAGGATACCTAAATTCATTAACATCGAATATAAATTTAAGTGTTAGGAGGTATTTTCTGAAGGTATTTGTCTGGAATGTAGACTTCTGCAGAAGTAAAAAGTGGAAGACAATCGGTTCAAACAAGAAGAGATTCAAAGCATATAAAATGTGGTGTTATACAAGGACACAGAAGATTAGATGGGTATACGAAACAACTAAAAGGAGGTTCTGAATCGAATTGGGAAAAATAAGTTTGTGACACAACTTGACTACAAGAAGGGATAGGTTAACAGGGCACGTGCGGAAATGTTATAGAACTGTCAACTTGGTAAGGGAGAGAAGTGTGAGGGGTTAATATTGTAGAGGGAGACCTAGATACGAGTACAGTAACCAAGTTTAGATGGCTGTAGATGGCCTTAGTTATTCACAGGCTTGTACCGGAAAGACTAGCGTGGAGAGCTGCGTAAAAGCGGTCTTCAGATGAAGTCCGCCACAACACGTAAGGCGAAGCAAAATAATGGTTGACTCTTCGAGGTACGTACGCTTTCGGAATTTCAACCATCAGCCACATTGTGATGCGCAACGCCTCTCTTATAGAGTCTGCCACCCAGCAGTACCCTGACGCTTATCAAACGAACCAGAGACGAAATTCCTGCTCCTCTTTGAATCTTCTGTATTACTTGTGGTAATGCTGTCTGGTTAGGGCCCGAGGCTGACGATCAGTTCTCTAATATCAACTGAACGAGGATTTTTTGTGCTGCCTCGTCCGTGGATGGACTACACTTCCTCACGACTCTTCGTATGAACTTCAGTGCGGCAGCTGCCTCTCTTGCGGTTAGTTTTACGTGATCGATCCACTTTAAACCGCTCACACATATGCTCCCATGTATTTAATGAATGTGACTGTTTTCAGTGACTGTATAGCATTTATACACTCCTGGAAATTGAAATACGAACACCGTGAATTCATTGTCCCAGGAAGGGGAAACTTTATTGACACATTCCTGGGGTCAGATACATCACATGATCACACTGACAGAACCACAGGCACATAGACACAGGCAACAGAGCATGCACAATGTCGGCACTAGTACAGTGTATATCCACCTTTCGCAGCAATGCAGGCTGCTATTCTCCCATGGAGACGTTCGTAGAGATGCTGGATGTAGTCCTGTGGAACGGCTTGCCATGCCATTTCCACCTGGCGCCTCAGTTGGACCAGCGTTCGTGCTGGACGTGCAGACCGCGTGAGACGACGCTTCATCCAGTCCCAAACATGCTCAATGGGGGACAGATCCGGAGATCTTGCTGGCCAGGGTAGTTGACTTACACCTTCTAGAGAACGTTGGGTGGCACGGGATACATGCGGACGTCCATTGTCCTGTTGGAACAGCAAGTTCCCTTGCCGGTCTAGGAATGGTAGAACGATGGGTTCGATGACGGTTTGGATGTACCGTGCACTATTCAGTGTCCCCTCGACGATCACCAGTGGTGTACGGCCAGTGTAGGAGATCGCTCCCCACACCATGATGCCGGGTGTTGGCCCTGTGTGCCTCGGTCGTATGCAGTCCTGATTGTGGCGCTCACCTGCACGGCGCCAAACACGCATACGACCATCATTGGCACCAAGGCAGAAGCGACTCTCATCGCTGAAAACGACACGTCTCCATTCGTCCCTCCATTCACGCCTGTCGCGACACCACTGGAGGCGGGCTGCACGATGTTGGGGCGTGAGTGGAAGACGGCCTAACGGTGTGCGGGACCGTAGCCCAGCTTCATGGAGACGGTTGCGAATGGTCCTCGCCGATACCCCAGGAGCAACAGTGTCCCTAATTTGCTGGGAAGTGGCGGTGCGGTCCCCTACGGCACTGCGTAGGATCCTACGGTCTTGGCGTGCATCCGTGCGTCGCTGCGGTCCGGTCCCAGGTCGACGGGCACGTGCACCTTCCGCCGACCACTGGCGACAACATCGATGTACTGTGGAGACCTCACGCCCCACGTGTTGAGCAATTCGGCGGTACGTCCACCCGGCCTCCCGCATGCCCACTATACGCCCTCGCTCAAAGTCCGTCAACTGCACATACGGTTCACGTCCACGCTGTCGCGGCATGCTACCAGTGTTAAAGACTGCGATGGAGCTCCGTATGCCACGGCAAACTGGCTGACACTGACGGCGGCGGTGCACAAATGCTGCGCAGCTAGCGCCATTCGACGGCCAACACCGCGGTTCCTGGTGTGTCCGCTGTGCCGTGCGTGTGATCATTGCTTGTACAGCCCTCTCGCAGTGTCCGGAGCAAGTATGGTGGGTCTGACACAACGGTGTCAATGTGTTCTGTTTTCCATTTCCAGGAGTGTACACCGAGCGGGCAGAAGTCGTGAGATACCTCCTAAGCCGTGCACGGCTCGCGTTTATCCCATTTATTGTTTGTCATCTTCTATTACGGTACTGTCGCCTCGTTTTCTTATTCCATTTACTGGCGTCTCTAACTTCCTACCTTACTTGCCCGTGAGCGGCAGGAGCAGCGCGTATCAATAAGTGCACTGTCGTACCATCTCTGGAGCGGCCGATAGTATTTCCGGGTCGTCGTGTGCCTGGCGGTCTGTTTGGGACGGACCAGCAGTGCAGTTAGGACGCAGCAGCAGTGAAGTCTGGTGACGGAGCGTCTGTGAGGCGCCGACAGCCAGTGCTCGCTGACCGCTGGCGATACATATGAACTGCCGATGGAGGGAGATTGGAGCGGGACGAGCGTTGGTTGGTCGTTCGGGAGTTGGTCTCATCGGCCGACGTATACTTGGTGCCTTCACCGTTTCCGGGCCTGGGTAGTTGATCGGTCGGCGTGGAGCAGCGAGGAAATTTCCACGGCGCGTAGTTTGGCCGGGCCCGCTGGCGGCCTCTATGCGGTGTCGGAGTGTGTGGTGCTGTTCCCACTGCTACAAGGTTCGTGGCTCACCGATCCTGGACATGAAAGTTGTGTTTTGAGTTAATCTACCAGCAAGTCACGACTCTTGACATTGTGTCGTTTGGAGTTCGTTGTCGGCTGTTGGGATACTCCTGCGAGCAACAATGTGTGTTTTCAAGTTGGCAAATTTTAGCCACCCTCCAGTGGAGTTTAACTGCACTTGGTTATTCGAATTGAAGTGCACCAGCACAATCTTCTGCCTTGTGGCCATTAACGTTCCAGTTACCTGCCCTGACCGTTGATGTAAATTCAGGCAGTGTATTTTCCTCATCGTGATGTCTCTGTCCAGCACGGTATGTAGTTGACAGCTCAATGTGTAATTGGTTGTGGGCATCAATACCTTCTGCATTCCATTGAACTCCCTCTTGTGTGGGGGTTGGGTGAAGCGGAGATTATCTTGTCGGTGGGTCCATTGACTGTCTGTCGGTTGGGTTGTCGTCGGATCGACAATGGTTGGGCCGACTGCCTGTCTCACCTAAGCGAGTGTTATTGTTTGAATTCCAGGCCGACCTCGAAACTTCTGAGCGCCCTTGGGTGTACTGCCTTTTCTTGTTTGTTCTTGTTGTTTGTACTTGTATGACTTCTAGCCGATTTATAGATTAAAGTTGTTTTGCCCTTAACCTTCAGCCTAATTTAAGAACTGTTTTATATAAAGCCTTTGGCATTTTTAAAACTAATGTTACTGAGTCTTAAGTGTTGGTCCTTCAGCCGATTTTGAATTTAAGTTGTTTTGCTCTTAAAGTGTCAGATTCCTGGAGCCTTCAGCCGATTTTGAATTAAAGTTATTCTTCTCTTCTTCAGCCTAATTTAAGAACTGTTTTTTGTGTAAAGCCTTTGGCATTTTTAAAATTAATGTTATTGAGTCTTTAGTGTTGGGCCTTCAGCCGATTTTGAATTTAAGTTGTTTGCTCTCAAGGTGTGAGATTCTTTGGGCTTTCAGCCGAATTAAGGCACTGTTTTAAGATAAGGCTTTGCCTTTTAAATTTCTGATTTTGGTTGAGCATTAAGTTATTGACTTTCAGCCGTTTTTAAATTAAAGTGGTCTTGCCCTTAAGGCGTGTGATTCTACGGCGCATTCATCCGCTAATTAAGTTCCAAAGCTAAAGCTGTGGTTTTTTAAATTTTCTTAGCTATTTTAATGTTTGATAAAATAAAAGGCTGTATGGGTTGTGTGTTCGAGTGTAGCTGAGAGTCGCTTATTTTGGCCCCTTTCCACAACTTAAGTGACCTGTCCTGTCCTGCATGTTTAGCAGGGCGTCTCACATCCTAACATCGTGTCGGAATTCCTTTTGCCCGACGTATGTAGCAACTCGACGTGGCATGGACTCAATACGTCGTTGGAAGGCTCCTGCAGGAATACTGACCCATTCTGCTTCGCTGCCTCTGCAGCCGTCCATATTTGCGAAAGTGTTGCCGGTCCAGGATGTTGTGCACAAACTGACCTCTCGATTACGTCCCATAATCATTTGTCACACGATCTGGGTGGCCAAATGATTCCCTCGAATTGTCCAGAACGTTCTTTAAACAAGTCGAGACCAACTGTGGCCGATAACGTGACTTCGCTGTTTGGGAACGTGAAGTCATTGAATGGCTGCAGATGGTCTCCAAGTAGCAGATATAACTATTCTCAGTCAACGATCGATTCCTTTGGACCACAGGACCCAGTCCACTCCATGTCAAAAACAACCCACGCCATTATGGAGATGCCACCAGCTTTCACAGTGCCTTGTTGACAACTTGGATCCATGGCTTAGCTGGATCTGCACCATATTCGAACCCTGTCATCATCTACCAACTGAAATCTGGACTCATCTGACTAAGCCACGGTTCTCCATCGTCTAGAATCCAACTGATATGGTCACGAGCCCAGGTGAGGCACCGCAGTCCATGTCTTGCTGTTAGCAAAGGCACTTCTGTTGGCCGTCTGCTACCATAGCCCTTTAACGCCAAATTTCGCCGCACTTTCCTAACGCAAACGTTCGTCGTACGTCGCATATCGATTTCTGCTGTTATGTCATGTAGTATCATTTGTCTATTACTAATGACAATTCTACGCAAACGCGGCTGATCTCAGTTGTGAAGGCCACTGCATTGTCCATGGTGAAAGGTAATGTCTGAAATCTGCTGTTCTCGGCACGCTCTTGACACTGTGTGTCTCGGAATACTGAATTTCCTAACTATTTCCGGAATGGAATGGTTCAAATGGCTCTGAGCACTATGGGACTTAACATCTGAGCTCGTCAGTACCCTAGACTTAGAACTACTTACACCTAACTAACCTAAGGACATCACACACATCCATGCCCGAGGCAGGATTCGAACCTGCGACCGTAACAGCAGCGCGGTTCCGGATTGAAGCGCCTAGAACCGCTCGGCCACAGTGGCCGGCTCAGAATGGAATGTCCCATGCATCTAGCTCCAACTTCCATTCCGCCTTCACAATGTGTTAACTCCTATTATGCGGCCATAATCAAGTCGGCAAGCCAAGTACAAATGACAGCTCTGCGAAATGAACAACCTTTTTATACCTTGTGTATTGGATACTACCGCCACCTGTATATGTGCATATCACTGTCCCATTACATTTCTCAACGCAGTGTATAATAACGAGGAATTCCGACTATCTGTGTCTAATATGGAATATTTGTTTATCGTCTTGAACTTTTCCTATTCTGTCATCCTCAGTTACGCGTAATATTGTGTTATTAAGTTTCATGTTACCAATATTATCATGTCAAACGCGGTTCGGCCTTTATTTTTTGAAATGTGTAATCAGTGGGAAGGTTTGTAGACGATGCTCTATAAGCATAATCGTTTTCTTAGTTTCAAAGCTGTTCCTCTGTTTCCATTCATTCGATATTTCACTATTACACTATTGAGAATATGATCAAATGTTTGTTCTCGTTCAGGTCGATAAAGGCGAAACGTATGTCGTAATAAAACAGTGTTTCATCAGTTGCATGTAGACGGACCTAAATTTAAAATGAACAGCACGAAATCTGTTTCTGTAGAAGTCAACTGCCTATCGCTGCACCCTGAAATTTTAAGCGAACGTTTTTGTTTGCGCAAAAACCCACGCCCTTGTCCCGCTA
Source organism: Schistocerca serialis cubense (assembly GCF_023864345.2). Classification (NCBI taxonomy): domain Eukaryota; kingdom Metazoa; phylum Arthropoda; class Insecta; order Orthoptera; family Acrididae; genus Schistocerca; species Schistocerca serialis. Next base: position 485,341,073 of record NC_064639.1, on the reverse strand, counting down.
CAAAGCTTTTCCTTGAGATAAGGAAGAAACGAAGCACAAGCTCGGATTATGAAAGGATGGGTAAGGAAGTCGACCGTTCCCTTTCAAAAGAACCATTCAGGCATTTTCCTGGAGCAATTTAGAGAAATCAAGGATATCGTTAATCAGAATGGCATGGAGGGGATTTGACCCGTCGTCCTCTCGAATACGATCCCGGTGTGCTAACCACAGCGCCACCTTGCTCGAACCTCCAGAAGTAATTTGTAGAAGCCTGTACGAAGCTCGGTAGGTTTCGAGCTGGCCTCTATACTGGACACCGTCTTCCAGATCTTTCGCGATAGAAAGCTTGTATCGAACATGAATCGCTTATAATTAATCCCACTGATATCTTGTTTACTCAGCCGCATCGACGCAACGTGCTAAACAGGTTCACTCACGTAATGTGAGAGTCATCTGCCGATAACCAAAGATGTTATTCGGAGCTTCGTAACAGTGACAGGAATGTGGCTGAAGTCGAAAGTTCGGGGCACTATCTCTCTTCTAACATCGCACACTACGAGCACACTGTAACGTTTGTACAGTTCGCCTATGGATTCGTTTAAGCAGGATTTATTACGAAAAGATTATTAATACATTTACCCACAGCCGCACATCTCGCGATTCTCGTACAGGCTTCGTAAGGAAGACAACGAGAAGTCATAGACTATCAAACTTACCGTACGTTTGAGGCAGTTTATTTTCAGCTTATGTATACGCATATTTTTTACATGTTCATACTTACAAAAACGTAAATGACACTTTAAGAAATTATTTATGTACGAAAGTTCTAGCAGTAGTTAGATTGTAAAGAACTGGCTACTGGCGCCTAAATACGGTAAGAGTCACATTCTTGTCAGTCGTTCATGAAGTTAATATCTTCTGGCAGAAAAGGAGATTAAGAAGTCTGAAGCTGCAAAACAGTTTTAGTTGTTTTAATTGTAAGATCCACTGAGGCTTAACTACTGCTCTAGTTATAAACGAACAGTGGTATGCCATTCCTGCAACACACAAGTTCTCAACCACAGCAGTCACATATTCACGTGTTGGTTGGTTGATTTGGGGGAAGAGACCAAACAGCACGGTCATCGGTCCCGTCAGATTATGGAAGGACGGGGAAGAAAGTCAGCCGTGCCCTTTCAAAGGAACCATCCCGGCATTTGCCTGAAGCGATTTAGGGAAATCAGGGAAAACATAAATCAGGATGGTCGGACCCGGTTTTGAACCGTCATCCTCCCGAATGCGAGTCCACTGTGCTTGCCACTGCGTCACTTCGCTCAGTCATATTCGCGTGAGAGATGCTTATCGCACAGTAATGCTTTTAGTCCTAATACAGTAGAATTTTTTTTCTTCCTGCATTTGATGCTTAACATTATTCACTAGTTCAGAAGAGGGAATTCCAAGACAGGCAGATGGCATCAGGACTATGTAATTTTTTTTTCCCAATCTGTTTACTCAGGAAAAGAGGATACATCAACTGCAGAAACACTGCGATACAGTTTCTCACAAGATGACATACCACCAGTTACAACTGTTGCCAATTTCTTTCAGATCAATAGTCGAAGCACTTGGGTGTACCATGAGGTTTTCACCTTATCGTACATCCAAGTGCTTCCGCTATTTATCTATCTGTCTTTGTATTTCCTATCCCAAAAGGAAGCTGTAAATTCAACATGACGCAAATCTCTGGAAATCTCTGAAATCCCTACAAAACGACAATACAGCTAACAAAAACATTTAGTAGACAGAAACTGAACTATTATAACATTTCATTTACGAAAGGACATTCTAAATTACCAGTCCCGAGTGAATTTTCGCTGTACAATGCAGTGTGTGCTGATAGTAAATTTGCTGACAGATTAAAACTGTATGCCGGTCTAGGACCCTAAACTGGGAACTTCGATGGAGGTTGAGGTAGCTTCGAGTCCCGGTCCAGAACACAATTGTAATCTGCCAGTTAGTTTGAAATTACCAGCGTTTCAATCTTACGTCCTTGAGATAGCGTCCTTCACGGTGACGTACGCATTCGTGTGATTTGCCATTGCGACTCCCCATTGCTCGCTGAAAACAGCTCTGCTGGAATACCGAGGATTTAGTTCGGTACTCATTATTTTAGTTCATCCAGTGCTCAGACGAGTAGACACTAATTTGTACTGGTTCAAGAAAAAAACACAAATAATGTGGGATAAGACCAGCCGTATCGAGGACCTTCGATGACACACAGCCGCAGTTTACTGCCTCGTGGTAAGCCATGTGGCTCCATCTCACTAAACGTAGGCGTCTGTACAGTACACCTTGGCATGCTACCTTATCTCTGTCATCTCGTCCACATTATCTCGACGCGTGATATGCACTGAGGTGAAAAAAGTCGTGGGATGCCCCCTAATATCGCTTCGGACCTCCTTTTTATCCGGCATAGTGCAGCAATTCGACATGGCGTGGACTCAACAAGTCGTTGGAAGTCCCCTGCAGAAATATTAAGTCACGCTGCCCCTATAGCCGTCCATAATTGCGAAAGTGTTGCTGGTGCAGGATTTTGAACACGAACTGACCTCCCCAATATGCCCCATAAATGTTCGATGGTATTAAAGTCGGCCGATCTGAAAGGAGGAATCATTCGCTCAAACGGTCCCAGTGACAAGGTGCTTTGTTATCCCAAAACATTACATCGATGAATGGTTGTAAATAGTCTCCATTAAGTCGAATATAACCATTTCCAGTCAATGATCAGTCCAGTTAGATAAGAGGACCTGTCCATTCCATGTAAACACAATCCACACCATTATGGAGACACCACTGTCTTGTATAGTGCCAGGGTCTATGGCTTCGTGGTGTCTGCGCCACATTCGAACCCTGCCACCAGCTCTTACCAGCTCTTACCAACTGAAATCGGGACTCATCTGGCCAGGGTCCAATCGATACGATTATGAGCCTAGGGGAGGCGCTGCAGGCGATTTCGCGGTGTTAGCAAAGACATTTGCGTCATTGTCTGCAGCCAGAACCCATTAACGCCGCACTTTCCTAACAGATAAGTCCATCGTATGCAGTGTTGGTTGTCTGTTAGCACTGACAACTCTACGCAAAAGCTGCTGCTCTCGGTCGCTAAGTGAAGGCAGTTGGCCACTGCCTTGTCCGTGGTGAGAGGTAATTTTTGAAAGTCGGTATTCAAGATTTTAAACATGGCTGCAGCAGCAATTGTTAAAATTCTTCACAATAAAAGGATGACAGCCAAAACAGTTGCAGGATAAAAATTTTTTTTATTAAAATTCTTGACCAAGGTTTCGGTACATATAAATATAAGCGAAGTAATGGTGCTAAACTGTTCGCTTTGACCCTGTGCCCATTACACATGTTGTACAAATGGAGATGTCTTAATTACTGACGACGCCTTTGGCATAATTGTTTTATTATTCTCCATTGCATGATGTAATTTTAGATGTTTTACTTCTGATGAAGGTATATTTATATGTACCGAAACCTTGGTCAAGAATTTTAATAAAAAAAATTTTATCCTGCAACTGTTTTGGCTGTCATCCTTTTATTGTTGTGAAATGTCGGTATTCTCAGTATGCACTTTACACTGTCGATCTCGGAATATTCAATTCCCTATCGATTTCCGAAATAGGATGTTCCATGTGTCTAACTCCAACTACCATTCCGCATTCAAAGTCTGTTAGTTCCCGTCGTGCGGCCGTTACCAAATCGGGAACTTTCTCACATCAGTCACCTGAGCACAAGTGACAGCTCCGCTGGCGGCCGGAGTGGCCGAGCGGTTCTAGGCTCTACAGTCTGGCACCGCGCGACCGCTACGGTCGCAGGTTCGAATCCTGCCTCGGGCATGGATGTGTGTGATGTCCGTAGGTTAGTTAGGTTTCAGTAGTTCTAAGTTCTAGGGGACTGATGACCTCAGAAGTTAAGTCCCATAGTGCTCAGAGCCATTTGAACCATTCTTGACAGCTCCGCCAATGCACTGCCCTTTTATACTTTGAGTATGCAATACTTCTGTCACTGCATATTTTCATACCGCTATTCCATGATACCTCAGTGTATGATAGGTGCAGCAGATTTTTTTTCTCTTTTTCTCAGATATCGGATCTTTAAATTCACCGAAAAGCGTTTATTTCTTCCAAAATTTCCTGAGTATATACATACCTTCCTTGAAGAGAGTTTCCTGCAGACACAACTCTGCTATGGTACAGATAACAGCTGCATCACATTGCGCGATTGAAATGGCGTGATAACTGGAAATGTACTCCACAGACGAAGTTCGTGGAACAGTACGATTCTTATGGGCAAATCCTCTAAATTGCGCAGAGACTCATCATCAAATTCCGGTAGCATATGGAGGAAATGCAGTGTTGCTTCCATCCGTAGTGACATGGAGTCAACAGTTTGATCAACGACGCACAGACGTGGGTGTCGCTGATCGAGAAGTGCAGACCTTGGAACACAGGGCTAGCTCAGAAAACATCTCGGGGAACCAACGGAAGATCCGCTTATGTTTCAATTATTACTAAAACTTCTGAGAAGTTGCCATATTAGATCTGTCAAATAAAATAATTACATCGAGTTTGATTCTTGCAAAGATGAAAAGAGGAAACAGCCACTATTGATAACGTTACTTAGGACACAAATAGCGCTGTTAACGGATTCGAACCGATAGGTGCATCTTCAGTTGGATACACATTTGTTGATGTGTACTTTAATTTAAGTCCTTTATTCCCCCTTGTGTTGGTAAGTTCCTTGGGGTGACAGTGCCGTACAGCAAAAAACTATATCAGAAACCACCTAATTAAACGTAACTATCCATCGTGACGATTGAACACAATGTAAACGTATCTTTAAGGGTAAGTTGTTGTAGTTACAGTTTACTCACGTGGAAAATCACGGGTCATTCTGTTTCGTTTATAAAGTCGTTGTTTGCTGCAGGGCACCACCACCGCAAGCGGGAGTAAACATTCGAAACTAATGTATACATCCACAAATGTGTATCTATTTGTGAACAACCGTCTAATTATGACCTGTCGGTTCAAAACCGGTAACGGCGCCATTTATGTAAATAAATAGCATTACCAATAGTGGCCTGTTGCCGTGTTCTTCTTTGTCAATTTTCGGCACAACAGAAATAGTTACACTTCAGATGTACATATTTCCATGTTTTCTTCTACACAAAAACTATTTTTTCCCATAAATGTACTTGATAGTTTCCATGTAAATGACAATTCCTCCTTTCTTCATAGTACTTCTGCGACAGCAAGTTTATAATCCTCAACATTTAACATGTCTATTCCTGGATTTAAATTGTGTTCAGACACGCAGAGCACATCAAATGGTTCACTACGCCCTGACTGTGTTAAAAACAACGCATATAAGTAGGTGCCAGATACGTGAATGCTAGGATTTGTAACAGATTGTTGTCATTGTGATTAGATTAGACTACGTTTTCGTTCCATAGATCCAAAAAATTAGATGACTCTCGTGGGTGTGGAACATGTCAGAAAGTATAACATTAAAACAAAAAACATTTGAATATAATACTTACTACGCTGATCATTTGTCAGGAGATTGTCGGAGTAGGTGAATACAATGCGGTAAACTGGAACAGCTAATATTAACAGAATTAACACGCTGTCAGAATGAAACATTGTTATGCACTATTAATAAATTTATCATACACAAAATGTCTAATCTTGACTGTTGTGACCAAGTGCTGTCAAAAGCGAAATCTAAAAGATATTTTTACTTCAGCTGGCTTAACAGTCTCTGTTAAGATATTCATCTATTGAGTAGGAGGAGTTGCCTGTCAAAAAGTCTTTTAAACTCAGTTTAAACTGTGTTTTACCTAAAACCAAGTTTTTAATGGTTGCTGGCAATTTATTAAAAATGTGTTGTCCTGAATATTGGACCTCTTTTTGGGCCAAGGTAAATGATTTTAGATCTTTATGTAGATTGTTCTTATTCCTAATATTGATACTATATATTGAGCTATTGGATGGAACTAGAGGTGTATTACTTGCAATAAATTTCATTAAGGAATAAATATACTAAGAAGCAGTGGTTAGCATACAAAGTTCCTTGAACAGGTTTCTACATCATGTTCTTGAATTTACACCACGACTGATTCTTATCACACGCTTTTGCACCCTAAAAACGTTAGCTCAGTTTGATGAGATGCCCCAGAATATGATCCCATATGACATAATAGAACGAAAGTAAGTAAAGTATGCAAGTTTTTTTATATTTATGTCTCCTACATCTGAGATCATTTCACTGCAAGTACATACCTGTTTAGGCGCATAAGCAATTCTGCGTTGTGCCCTTCCCAACTGAATTTATTATTGAGTTATAATCGCAAAAATTTAACGCTGTCAACCTCTTCGATCTGCATGTCTTCATATGTTATACACAAGTTGAAAGGAAATCTCTTACAGGTTTTGGACTGCACATAGTAGATCTTCTCAAAGTTTAATGACAGTGAATTAGCTTTAAATCACTTATTAATGTCAGCGAAAATTTGATTAGCAGCTATTTCTAAATCTGTACTTGACTTCCTACCTATTGCAATGTTCGTATCATCTGCAAACAAAACAAACTTAGCATCTGGCAATATAACACATGAGAGGTCATTAATGTACACTAGAAAAAGCAGTGGACCCAAACTGGAAACTTGAGGAACACCACATTTAATTAATTCCCAGTCAGTTGGAGACTGACTGCTTACTGCACAGGTATTTTGCAATGACACTTTTTGTTTCCTGTTAGATAGATAACATTCAAACCATTTCACAGCATTACCGGTGACACCATAATATTCTAATTTACTTAAGAGAATGGTGTGGTACACACAGTCAAAGGCTTTTGACAGGTCATGGAAAATGCCAGTAGCCTTTAATTTATTATCTAAAGAGTTAAGTACTTTCTCGCAGTAAGTGTAAATAGCTTTCTCTATATCAGAACCCTTAATAAATCCAAACTGTGACTTGGACAATATATTATTTGTAGTCAGATGGTTAAGGAGACGCTTGAACACAACATTTTCAAATATTTTTGAGAATGCTGGCAAAAGTGAAACTGATCGATAGTTTAATGGTATCTCTTTATCCCTCTTCTTGTAAATAGGCTTAACTTCAGTATATTTTAGCCAGTCTGAAAATACTCCGCTGATAAGAGATTGATTACACAAAGAACTTAAGATAGAACTCAATTCGCATGAACACTTTTTGATTAACTTCGTCGATACGTTATCATATCCATTGGAATACTTAGATTTTAAGGATTTTATCACGGATGCTACTTCTTTGGGAGAAGTGAGTGCCATTTCCATTATTTTTAAAGACTGGTCTCAGATATTCCATTGCACTGTTCACCGAACCTGGAAACCCCAAGCTGTCAGTAACAGAAACGAAGTACTTGTTTAAAATGTTTTCAACACTACATGCACTTGTTACCAAAGTCTCATTAATTTTTAGAGCTATCTGTTCCTCCTCCTTTTTGGCCCCACCTGTCTCTGTCTTCTCTATATCCCATACAGTTTTTATTTTGTTGCCTGATGTAATTACCTTTTCTCATAATAAAGCTGCTTCTGTTTCTGGATTACTTGCTTCAATATTTTGCTGTATTCTTTGTAATGCATTACAATTCTAAAATCAGAGCTGTTTCTAGATAGTATATACAGTCTCCTTTTTGTCCCACGTGATATCTTTATTCCTCGTGTAATCCACGGTTTATTTTTCGACTCCTGTGTGACTTGAGTTACCTTTAGCGGAAAACAATTTTAAAAAGTGGATGTAACTTTATTAATAAATGTTTTTTTTAATTTTCCATTTGAGTCAGAAGTATTGTAAACATCTATCCAGTTCACGTCTTTGACCAGTTCAATTTTTGATTGATTTATTACCCTCCTGTACTCAGATTTAATAGATTTTTTTATCCTGACTAGTTTCAACATTTAACACAAGATGCTGCATGTCATGATCAGACAGCCCATTTACTGTTGGTTTTGTGATATGACATTTTTCCCTAGATTTACCTACAAACATATTATCAATAGCAGTCTCAGAGCATTTACATATCCTAGTAGCAAAGTTCACAGTAGGAACTAAATTGAATGATAGTGTTACTGACGGCAATAATTGTTCACTGACAGAGCTTTTCAATAAATCCACATTAAAATCACCAGCAACCACTATTTTCTTGTTTTTTACCATGGGATAGGACAACAGAGTTTCCAGATTTTTTATGAAGAGGTTAAAATTTCTTGAAAGTGAGCTGTATATATACTTACTATTATAAAGGGCTTATTATGAAATACTGCTTCTGTTGCATAAGCTTCTAAGTGCTGCTCTGAGCAAAATTTATTAATATAGATATTCTTGATATCAAAGTTTCTGACAAATGTGGCAACTCCTCCTTTCTCCATATTTTCTTTACAGAAATAAGAAGCTAACTTGAATCCTGTAACATTTAACATAACTATACCAATGGTCACATGATGCTCAGAGATGTGAACATAGCATGGTTCTGCTCCATGCGACTTATGTGTATACAAGTGTAACTCCTATACATTTCCGAAACTTGGAACAACCTGCTAGACATGACCTACTGCATGAGGATGTCGAGATCTGGGCCAATTATTTGATTGTGCAAGGCGAAAATTCACTGGTTCGCCCTGTCCGCTTTTTATACAGCTGTGCTGAATCTCACTCGCTGATAAGCGCTGCTTTCCGCTTTTGCCACCGAGAGCGCTGAGCCGTGTTTACGTGCCGCTGCATGCAAGTAGCGCCTTTACTGGAAATATCCCACGTAGAATAACTGCCTACGTATTTACGGCTCTGCCGCTTAAAACTGCGAGCTTAGCGGAGTCTCTCCCAGAGAAATATCGAAGCGCCGAGTCGCTAATTAGGCCTGCGAACCTTAGCCTGCGATGGGCGCCTTCTTTACAAGGACGTATACAGCGTCTGCTCTGGTTCATACAAGGAGCAGCGGCTTGCAGACACATAATACTGCTCTAGAAATCATGACTATTTACGCAAAAGACAAAGCCCTCTTACGTTACTTTTCTCACTCAAATATATTTCGGGACATTTATTCTGTCATTTTACTGAAATCCTTGTTTCAGTTGGTGACCGGGTTTGAAGCAGCTCTCCACAGTATTGTATCCTGCGCAACTCCCTTATTCTCTGCGTAATTACTGCAACCTACATCCAATTGAACCTGCGCAGCGTAGTCTACAGTTTTTAACACAATGCGCTTCCCTCCAGTAATGTGCCAATGCTGAACCCTCCTCTAAGGGCGTGGAAAATGTGGGATGAAAATGAATGAAAACACTTGTCTGCTTCGAATCACGTACAGATTTCGTCAAATAATTTTAAACGGCCCCTAGTGGTTTCATCTTTTATGCAAAGCAAAAATTGCTGTCACGCTGCACTCCAAAGGGGTCAAATCATGTTCAGTGTGGATGCAGCCCCATAGCGTCTATAGAGCGGGGTTGAAACGCCCCGGAGGTGACAGCAGTATCCAGTGCGAACTGTCGTTTTCCCCCGCGAAATCTGTGGGTATGAACGCCTCAAGGGAGAGGGTGGTTTTATTGACGACCTTTATGCCATCCCGTCCCCACCCCCCGTCCCCCCCAATCCACACACCCTCGCCTCAGCGCCATTTTGATTCTGAGCGGCGGTGTGTCTGAAATGTTTTTTCCCAACCACCGATACGAAAACCACATGATCTCAATCCTGGGCGTCGTGGTTCCTACCTCCATCGCTGAGGCGTCAAAAGGTGGGGTGACGACCTTCCCATCGTGTGACACGTTCACCTTGGCATTGCGGAGAATTTTGGTGAAGTTTGATTCCAATGTGACATCATCAATAGACCTTGCACATCGCATGAACGTCTGAGCTGCGGCCTTTTCTTTTTGTGTCGACACCTTGAAGCGTCACCAACCCAGGGGGTGACGTCACAAGGTACCACACTCTTGCACCATTACAGAAGAAGGCTTAGGGGTCTTTGAGCCAAATTTTAAACTTACGAGGTCTGTGCAAAAAATTCGAAAACATTCGTAATTTCGCGCCAATGGTGTGTAGGAGCGAAATGTGGAATCCCTGCACACACCTGTGTTTAACGTGTAACTGCTGGAAGTTTCATTGTTGCATGTCTGTTAGTTACTATTGAGTGCTGTATTGAGCAGAACGTTGTGTCGCCCCCTTTGCGAATTTCGGAATGGCAGAGTTAAAGGAGCAAGGCGTCTGCATTAAATTTTGCGTGAAACTCTATAAATCCTTTACAGAGACACACCAAATGATGCAGGAAGCCTACGGTGATGAGTGCTTAAGCCTTACTCGGTGTTACGAATGTTTCACACGGTTTAAAAATGGCCGGACGAAGTTAAAGGTGACCCTCGTCCAGGACGACCTCCGACTTCTACCGACGGCGCTTATTTCATGAACGTCAACGAAAATGTGGGAGCCAGTCGATGACTGACTATCCGAGGGGTTGCAGAAGAACATAACGTTTCAGTTGGATTATGTCACGAAATCCTGACACAGCATCTTGGAGTGTATCGTGTAGCCGCGAAGTTCGTCCCACGGCTTATGAATCAAGACCAGAAAAACCTTCACCTAGCAATTTGTGAAGAGCTTTTGGTTGGCGCAAATTAGAACGAGATGTTCCTTAAGAGAATCGTAACCAGTGATGGGACGTGAGTCCACGGTTATGATGTTGAGACCAAGGTTCAACTTTCACAGTGGGTCAAATGTGAAAGCCACGCTGATAGTTTTCTTTGACTTTGAAAGATTAGTTCATCACGAATTCGTGCCACACGCGTAAACTGTTAATCGGCGGTACTATTGGGACGTGTTGCCGTGCCTGCGAGAAAATGTGAGAAGGAAACGGTCCGAAGCGTGGCTCTTGCATTACGATAACGGACCCGCACATTCATCCCTATAGGTGCGTGACTGTGGCACAACAAACGAAATCACTGTGCTCCCTCATCCTCCGTACTGTTCAGACTTGGTCCCTGCGAACTTTTTTTTTGCTTTGCAAATTTGAAAACCCCATTAAAAGGACAAAGATTTGCAACGACAGAAGAGAGAAAAGAAAATTCGGCGACGGTGCTTCGCGCGATCCAGCAAGAAGCATACCAAGACTGCTTCCGGAAGTGGAAACGGCATTGGGTGCGGTGGATAAGTTGTGGAGGACAGTATTTGGAAGGAGACCAGGCACAATAAGTAAAAATTAAGCGTAGAAAATTTTTGTGGACGGAGTTCCTCAGTCTTCTGAACAACTTCGTATACGTTGCATTGGGAGACAATTACGGAGATTCTAAAAAGTGCAACTTCAGTTTTGTTGCGCAGTGTAATTCCACGGTACTGCAGGACGGTACTAGAGGGAGCTGCAGTAGGTAAATAGCGGGGCAAAAGACAGAGATCGGAATATATCTAACAAATAATTAAGGAAATAGGTTGTAAGTTTTTGCCATGGGAGGACGGCTTCCATGTGCCAATCTCTTCATTTCTCGCCACAGCAAACCAGTCAAATGACTGATGACCCAAGAACATAAATAAAATAAACATATTTGCTTATACCAGTAATAGTAATATGATCTTTCATAATGCAGCACTGTGGACAGAGTAAGAACCACATACCAAAAATAAAAAACGCTGACCCTGTAACTGTATTTGGCTTGTTGTGAAACTGATCGGTTCTTTGAGAGCTCGCATCAGACTAACAGTGTTTACTAACCGCTCGCCGATCTCCCATACATTAGAACCGAATGTTTAACAATTAGCGATAACTTGCTGGTAGTTGCTCCACAAAGTAAGGTGCCAGTCGACAGGATTTATTTATCACCTGGCCTACAGCCTGCAACGAAAGAAACAGTTGGTGATGGCATAGAGCTGTATTTATTGATGAGTCAAGATTCTGCCTTGGTTTCAGTGCCCCTTGTGGGAGGTACAAACTCAATCAGGATGACGGGTACCGCCAAAAGTGTACCACGCAACGACACACTAGACGAGCGTCATTGTAGGACAAGCCATATCTTACGATGGTTCACACTCCTCTGGTGCTAGCTGAAGGAACGGAGACGTGCTCTTCAGCATATACTTCTCACGGTGCCCAACGTGCTCTTCAGGATTTTGTTCTGTTTACCATGAACATGAGATCTGTCTCCTGCAGTGTATCGCCCACCGTGGAACAGCGTCTCATCCAGTCCGTATTATTCGAAACGTCCGTTGTAGAGTTGAGATGGCACGGGACAGCTACGTGGCGCAGTATCGCGCAAGTACTTCCACAGTCAGCTTAGTTGAAAACTGTACGCTTCCTTCGCATCTAACCGTAACTGAGATGCGGGAAAATTTGTTAATATGTATTCGGCTCTGTGACCGTTATTGTATAAAGTGTGAAATATATTCAGTGTATTAAAAAATTTCATTCGTTTCGTATTATTGTTTCAGGGCGCTATTTTTTCATATTTTTATCGAAGGGGCGTTAAGCCCTATTTTCATTTCGTCGTTTTCATTAATGCAATGGATGCAATGAGATTCCATTTCGAAGTTCGACTCCTTAAGTGCTTAGCGACGAATGCTACTCCTACGAGCGACCTTTACAAAGGGTAGATTAGGATCACAAAATTGATGGGAATAAACATCAGAGAAACGGCGAAAATAGTAGTATCATCATACTATCGTCGTCTGTAGAAGGTGTGCAACTACACCCAAATTCTTAGTGGGACGACAAAAAGCGCTTTGTCCTTGCCATATACAAGACCACGAGCGTTGCAGGCTTGCTTGATCTGTGAAGCTGAGGAGGTGACAATGTGAGGCCTTCGACATCCGAGTACAATGCGAGGGAGATGAAGTGTTCCGAGCATGCTTTTCAGAGCACACTGTTGTAAACGGAACTTCGTAGTCGGTGTAAGGAATCCGAGACCTTCTCGAGTCAACGACATCGTCATTTATGATTAATGTAGACACGAAAACATTGTGGAACAAAGGAGACGGTTTGGCTCGTCAGATAGATCTCGTTTGCCATTAGCTTACTGTGAGGGTGTAATAACGTAACCTCCCCTCCCCCCCCTCCACTCCTTCTCCTCTCGAACAATTCCTGGTTGAAACATGAACTGCTAAGTGGACACGGGCTAGTGATGGCAATTCTACTCTATAGTTGACGTTCGAATAACCTTCCTTGAGATCTATCACTGTTGCAGAAGGTGCAGCTGTGGAGCACCTCAACATTGACTGATGTCATTCTCATGTGGTCTGTTACAGAAGCACAATCCATTTGTGTCACATGGGCAGGATCATATTACAGTCGTTGAAGGTAATGTTCACATCCTGAACTTGACATTCGTCACATTCGAGAATCATCGAGTTCAAAATCGCTTGCACGTAAGCTGTAGGAATTGCAGTGCGTTGTCGGTTGATACTTTGTGGCATCTGCCTGTGTCTATGTACGACGTATAGGATCTATACAGCTATTGATTGCAGCTGTACTGTGTGCAGAAACGGGCTCAACAAATCAATACACTATCAGGTAGGTAGACGATAGTATCGTATTGATCATGGAACAGGAAAATTGAAAAAAAATTTGCTACACCAACAGCAAAGCAGTTTAATTGACTTCATGCAGTACATTCTCATTTACATTTGTGGCAAGTAATACCTGTCGCGTCACAGTTAACCGCGCTATGAGTACAGACAGCAGCAATTAATTGACTTCCTATTCTACGCTTAGCATAATATTTCAGTCTCGGAACGCAGAGAAAATTTGTTAGCTTTTATTTTTTATGATCTGATAAAGTACTCTTCAAAAGAGGTGTAAATGTGTGTCTACTGGCATTCAGATGTGTTTGACAAAAGGAATGCGTGATTAAAATAATCTTAATCATTTAGTGCTCCACAGATGAAAATGTAAATCTATTTCACTTACGTTATTACACCGCAGTCGGTTTTTTTTTCTAAATGAGGAAGTCAAACATTTTAAATATCAAAGGATGCAACATCAGTTGCTAATATAGTAATGACGTGGACCAAAAATTAAATAAAACTACTTTCATAAGTCGAATCATCGTAAAAGATTTGCGGAGTAAATCCAGAAAAGAAACCCAGCTAAAGTTTTATAAAACAATAGCATTACCAACCCTCATGGAAGTGAAGCGTGGGCAAAACAGGGCACCAAGAAAGTAGATTTCTGAGGAAAGTGGAGGGATGTACAAGGGAAGATCGAAAAGGAAATGAAGATACAAAGAAAGATTTAGGAATATATAATTTAAATGAAAAAATAAAGGAAAATAGTAGAAAATGAAAGGAAATAGTAGAAAATGGAAGGAAGTTGTAGACCGCGTGGTTGAAGAAAGGTTCCCGGCAAAGGTTCTAAATTATAAATGCGCTAGAAGAAGAAATGTAGGAAGATCATGCTAAAGATGGGTATTGTAACATCCAAATTGCCTAATACATGAAGTGAGAAACAAGAAGAAGAAGGAGATGATGAACATTTTCAGGTGACCCCGAAAGACCATGTGCCGATGTCATGACTCAAAAAGTATAACTGCCATAAATTACCGGCAGAATGGGTATTCTGGAACGCAACGAGCAAATTAAAACACTTGGTCGATCACCTGGCACATGCAGGACTGTCAGTACGTGCAGGGAGTGTAGCAACGTGCTGTGCACTACTGGACTGGGACGCTCAGCGAGAAGAAATCAATGGACCAAGGCATCATTGAACGCTAGTTATATTCCACAGGCACTCTGCAAGAAACGATGGTAAATACATTAATTCTGAAGTCCTAGATTCCCGGCATAATGTGGGTTTAGGTGACAGGACAGACGAAACCTTGCGGTACTGGCTGTGTTGACCTTCAAAGATACTACATTCACCACTTCTTCTTGTTGAAAAAGTTTCACTGCAGACCATACCAGGCGAGTATCACTACACTGTTATTTTGAACTGCACCCGCATAAAAGTACGTATTTCCATGTTTTAAAATTGTGTTTCCGTGTTTTTGTTGGTCTAAAAGTTGCGACCTCTTGCTTACAGCCGTAGGTGGAGAAGCTTGTTTAGATATTTTGATAATTTTGCAGAATACTTGACATTAACACCTCGGGTGATTCACCCAGCAAACAACCCGACGATAAAATTAGGGAAATTTAGGTCAGATAAAGGTGCGCACAATCACTTTCCGTGTACGTCATATGTAAGAGGCACCAGATAAGCTCCGCCATATGATGGCCCGCGCAGCAGCAATGGAGATAACAGTTCGAAGACTTTCACCGTTGATAACGCTCAGTTCTGTAGAAAACAATTTTTTCTTTTTTTCTGGGGGGGGGGGGGGCTATCATCAAGCTCTCAGAAACGGTACCGTTCTTGCAGACTCTTCTGATCCCAGAAATATCGGTGATTGTCCTGTAAACACCTGCGTAATCTTTTAGCTGGTACAATAGAGAAGCGATTTTTAGCATGTTGTCAGCTCCAGTGTAAGTGTGAGAGTAATGCCATTGGTGAGACGATTGATTAGTAGTACTGTAATCATCTTGGGGTTGAAGCTCTTTTTTTCCGTGTTTGCTTTAACAATACGTATGTTTTTGGATAGCGTCCGCCTTTAGCAAAACACAATTTTGTTTTTTAACTCAAACATGTTTCACTGCAGTTGCAGCATATTCAGTGGGCTTTATTTTTCATCTTTTTACCAGTTGATGTGGATTTTCTGATATATTGTGTTTCTACAGTTACTGTGTTGTTCCACAGTTTGTCATCTGCAACCACTTACACGTTTTGAAACTTTCTGGCAGATTAAAACTGCGTGCCGGACCGAGACTCGAACACGGGACCTTTGCCTTTCGCGGGAAAGTGCTCTACCAACTGAGCTACCCAAGCACGACTCACGCCCCCTCCTCACAGCTTTACTTCTGCCAGTACCTCGTCCCCTACCTTCCAAACTTTTCAGAAGCTCTCCTTCGAACCTTGCAGAACTACCGCTCCTGAAAGAAATGATACTGCAGAAGTAAAGCTGTGAGGACGGGGCGTGAGTCGTGCTTGGGTAGCTCAGTTGGTAGAGCACTTGCCCGCGTAAGGCAAAGGTCACGAGTTCGAGTCTCGGTCCGGTACACAGTTTTAATCTGCCAGGAAGTTTCATATCAGCACACGCTCCGCTGCAGAGTGAAAATCTCATTCTGGAAACATCCCCCAGGCTGTGGCTAAGCCATGTCTCCGCAATATCCTTTCTTTCAGGAGTGCTAGTTCTGCAAGGTTCGCAGGAGAGCTTCTGTAAAGTTTGGAAGGTAGGGGACGAGGTACTGGCAGAAGTAAAGCTGTGAGGATGGGGCGTGAGTCGTGCTTGGGTAGCTCAGTTCGGAGAGCACTTGCCCGCGAAAGGCAAAGGTCCCGAGTTCGAGTCTCGGTCCAGCACACAGTTTTAATCTGCCAGGAAGTTTCATATCAGCTTACACTCCGCTGCAGACTGAAAATCTCATTCTGGAGACTTACACGTTTTCTTTGACCTCATCTTCATCACTGTCAAACACTATATACTGAGTTGCCACTGTTTCAGTGACAGTGCTCTTTCCATTTCATATCGTTTTGCGACGTTACGCCCAGATATTTAAACGACGTGACTGGCTCAAGCAGGATACTACTAAAGCTGTATCCGAACATAACAGGTTTGTTTTTCTTACTCATTCACACTGACTTGCATTTTTTCTTCATTTAGAGCTAGCTGCCATTCATCACACCAGTTTGAAATTTTGCCTAAATCACCTTATACCCTCCTAAAGTCACCTTACCGTACACTAGAGCATCATCAGCAGACAACAGCACGTTGGTGTACATCCTGTCCGCTAAATCATTTATGTTAATAGGGAATAATAGCAGTCCTATCACACTTCTCTGGGGCACTCCTGACCATACCCTTGCCTGACGAACATTCGCCATCGAGGACAAAATACTGGGTATCCGAAGTACTCAAATATCTGTCAACCTGTTCGATATGCTCGATATCCTCGTACCTTCCTTAATAGCCTGCGACGGGGCCTCGTGTTAAACGCGTACCGGAAATCTAGAAATATGGAATCTACCTGTTGCCCTTCAGCATACTTCGTAGTATATCACGCGAGAAAAGGGCAAACTGAGTTTCGCATGAGCGATGCTTGCTAAAATTACGTTGATTCGTGGACAAAAACTTCTCAGTCTCAAGAAAATTTATTATATTCGAACCGAAAATATGATCAAGCGTTGTGTAACATACCGAAGTTAGGGACATTGTTCTGTAATTCTGTGGGTCCGTTCTTTTGCTCTTCTCATACACGGGCGTCATCTGCGCTTTTTTCCAGTCGCTTGAGACTTTCCGCCGGGCTAGAGATTCACGATAAATGTATGCTAAGTAAGGGGCCAACGCCGTACAGTACTCTTTGAAAAACCTAACTAGGATTCCAGCCGCACCTGATGACTTATTTGTTTTCATTTCCTTCGGGTGTTTTCTACACCAGGGATGCTTATTACTATGTCGTCCATACCGGAGTCTGTTCGATGGTTAAACGACGGTATGTTTGTACGATTCTCCCGAGTGAATGATTTCTTGAACGTGAAATTTAGAACTTGGGCTTTCGTTTTGCGTCTTCAACTGCCACACCAGACTGGTCAACAAGTGACTGGATGGCCTTAGACCCACTTAACAATTTTACATAGAACCGGAATTTTCTTGAATGCTCTGCCAGATCTCTTGCTAAGGTATGACGATGGTATTAGTTGTATGCTTCACGCATAGATCTTTTCACAGACTCACATAACATTTGCTTGTAGTCATTTGCTCGTTCTCTTTTGAACCGAGAGTGCAAAATCCTCTACTTTCTCAGCATTTTCCGAATCTCTTTATTAAAACATGGTGGGTCTCTTCCATCCTTAATCCACTTATTAGCCACATTATTCTCCAGATCACGATTTACAGTCTGCTTAAACTTTGCTCATGATCCTCTACGTCTATTTTACTGGAACTGAGTGATGTCAATACACTAAGTGAGATGCTAACACTCTTTGCTCTTTCTAACAGAAACACTTTTCTAGCTAGCTTGATTGATTTATTAACTTTCGTAACCATAAACGTTATGATGACATCATGATCACTAATCCATTTCTCTATACTGACGCCATCGATATGATCTGGCCTGTTTGTAGTTACAAGGTCTAAGATAATTCCATTGCGTTTGGGCTGCTGCACTAGATTCTCAAGATACTTTTCCAAATACGTGCTCAAAAGTACTTCGCATGACTGTCTGGCCTGTACCCTCTACAGTGAATCCAAGGGCAGCCTATAGTCCGTAGGTTAAAGTCTCCTCCAACTAGTAACGCATGATCTGGGTATCTACACGCTGCGGACCATACACCTTCTTTGAATGTCTCTAGAACTGTCATAGCGAAATCGGATGACCGATATACACGTCCAATAATTAGCTTGGTTCCAACTAGACCTGTTATACGCGACCAGATAACTTCACTGACACAACTTCGACCTCAATAGAGACAATATTTTTGTCAACTGCAGTGAACTCTCCCCCTCCTATGTCTTCTAATCAGTCTTTCTGATATACGTTCCATGACTCGCTAATTATCTCAGAGCTTCCCACTTCGGATTTCAGCCAGCTCTTGGTCTCAAGAAGAATTTGAGAGCGAGGGCAGTAAATTCTGGAACTTTGTTGCGAGTACTTCGACAATTTACTGATAAAAATTTGATAGTCGTAGTATCTTTACTCCGAACTCGGTCTGACTTACCTTGCTGCGTATCGATTGGCAGGTGTTGGTCAGAGTACCTCAAACTACCGCCTAGCCTAAAAAAAACCCTCATGCGCTCTCCCCGAGTACTCTGTAACCTGACCAGCTGCTTCCTGTGTATAGAGCACCCCTGACCTATCAAGGGGAACTCTACAAATCCCCACCCGATATCGCAGGTATCGAAATCTGCAGCCAAAACTGTCACAGAGCCGACGAATCGTTTGGTTGAGACCCTCCACTCCACTCCAAACCAAAGGATCCCAATCAGCTCTGGTAATAACACAGCAACTTGTGAGTTCTGCTTGCAGCCTTGACCAATTCCGCCAGCCGCCTGTATGAACTGCTCAACCCGTAGAACTGAATGCTCGAGACGACTTTGATGCCTTACTGCCACCGCAACTTCTACAGCGTTCGTTAAGTGCCAGACAAATCATGCAATGGTTGATGAAGAGATCTTGGACCCAAAGGTGCAAGTTCCATTGCAGATGTTCTCTTCCCCACATTTAGCACACTGTGGTGCTGACGATTTGTACCATTGTTCGTAGGAAATAAGTCGATTGTTTGGAGATGGTTATGTACTGTCTTGGCCGGTATTGATCTCGCACTTACTTTCAAAAATTCAGCGTACAGTACTGTATTGTTCTTCTCGGGGTACCCACTAATCATAATTTGTACGTAGCAGTGGTCAGCTGGTGTTGACCTAGCGCGATCACTGCGAGACAGAACTTCAACATCTTGTGTCTCATTATAGTTGTTCAGTGTTCAAGTAATGTCACTACAGTGAGTGGCAGTTCGGATAACAATCCTTCTCACCCTCAAGTTTGAAAAGACAATCTGTGCAAACCGTCTAAGCTTGAAATGATCCTTCGGGGCATGTTGACAGAGTGAATATCATACACATTCTGCACTGTCCTGGTCTGGATAGAAGACACCCGGACTGAACTGGTATTTTACACTATTTGATCAAAGGTATGCAGACACGCCTATGTAACACAGAATTGACCACTAGATCTCATGGGAGGGGTGGCGGAGGGGGGGGGGGGAAGGGGGGGTAGAGAAGCAATAACAGTAGAATGGGTTGGTGACGAGATCATTGATTTTGAATATTGAAAATGGACTATTCAGCTGAGTGACAGATCCATCATAGATATTTCAATCCTCCTGTGGGGGTGACAAGCGGAGACACTTTTATGTTGTTAGAATGGTGTTGTGGACCTGTAGAGCGTCTTTTGACGCTAATAAAACGTGGATAGTAAGCTAACATTTATTCGTTTAAATTTTCAGTGCTATGTCTTCTCATCAGCCTTGGCTGACGCCTCATGCCAGTGACATGGTGGCATTCTACTGACTTCTACAGTTCACCAGACACATGGCAATCTGCAGGTGGAGCCATTGCATGAGAATATGTCCCCACACTGTTAGAGTGCCCTTCACCCTGCTCCAGGAGATGCCAGTGACCTGCGATGACACGTTGGGGTGTACTGCAATGTCGGAAGTCATATTGTCAGCTGATACTGGCCCACTGAACAGATAGACCCTACTAGCAATGATCAGGATCAGAGGCACCGGAAGGCCCTCTCACCCAGCAGTGACGCTGATATTAGTAGGATAAGCACCATGAGATGTACTGGTCTGGAAAGGTCCTCAGTTTCCCCATCAGCAATGTGGTAGGCAGCGGCCAGGGCATAATCCCACGATTGGCAGGTAGTGGCTGCTTGTATGTTGCCATCTCAGGAACAGCAATCGGTGTGTTCACAGGAAATCCTGGAAAATCTAACACATGGACGTCGCCACACCGTAGTAAACATTGAATCGAGTGCTTCGGTACGAACATCATCCATCCTAATGACCAACTGAATTCAGAACTGGAAAACTGTAGTATTTATGGAGAAGGGTGGAAGGTAGTGACGTGAAGCTCTTTTCATCATGACTGAATGTGGCCCATTTCTTTACTAGTGATCAGTGGTCCTCATTTCGGTGTGTTTGCTTAGTAATGTGTCAGATGCTCTTAACTGGACTGTCAGTTCTCTGAAGTGTGTTATTGTGCCCAAGGTGGTGCTCGTTGCTTCACATAACAAAGGCTAACGAATATATCTCGGTCTCTCTCTCTCTCTCTCGGTTGACATTTTGCTGAACATCTTGCTGAATATGCAATTTCTGCTAGGCGATTGATACCGATGTAGCATTGTGTGCTCATATACACGACCGACTTACGGTTGATTGTTTCTTTCTGCTGCATAGCTATGTCACCACCTCTGCCTGGTGCCACCTGCGGCTGTGCTAGCGCGAACTTAAGAAAAAATTCTTCGTGTTGCGTAGCTACTGTATGTCACCACCTCTCCCTGGTGTCGCCTGTGACTGTGCTAGCGGGAAATTAAGAAAAATTTTAGTTCTTGCGCTTTTCTACTTTGTGGCATAACACTTCTGAAGCTGCCTAGTCCACTGTTCATGGAGTGAGTGCGGAAACACAACGGAATAACTACATCTAAACCAAGAGCAGGCAGACCTCACGTACGAAGGACAGGGACAGTCGAGGGTTCGGGAAGGTGGCTGTAAAGAACCACAAGATATCAGCAGAAGAAATCACTTGTGAGGTCCCTTGCGCTGTCAGCAGTCCAGCTGGCATATTGACTGTGCGTAGGGAGTTAAAAAGAATTGAGCACAGTGGTTGAGCAGCCCCTCGCAAGCCACACATTTCTCCACTCAGTGGTCAATGGTAAGCGAGGGTGAGGCCACAGGACTGTAGATAACTGGAAGTGAGTGATTTGGAGTGATGAGCAACGCTATTCGACGAAAGGTTTCGGGTTTGGCTAAAATCTGCAGGACGTTAACTGCTATCACATGTAGTGCCACAGGGAATTAGGGAGGAGATGGTCTTGTGGCATGCGAGTGTTTTTCGTATTTAGGGTATCGTCCCCTTGTAACACTTAACAAAACGCTAAATGTTGAAGGAAATGAATATATTTTACTAATGAGTGTAGTGCCCGCTGTAGAGGAACGGTTTGGAGACGACTTTATCAGCATGGCAACGCACCCTGTCTTAAAGTAGCACCTGTGAGGCAGTAGTTTCTGAACACAACTTTCCTGAAATGAACTGGCCCGGCCACAATAACGACTTCAAGCCAATGAAACACCTCTGGAATGCATTAGAAGGTCTACTTCATTCCAACATCGCCACCTTCTCTGCTTTCGGTTCTGACAGGCATTTATACATCTCATTGGAATTGTTCGCAGCAGAGCTCAAGAGCTCATAAGGAGGAAGGGTGGACACACCCCATATTAATGTCCACTAACAGGTGTCCAGATACTTTTGATCAAATAGTGTACCTTTACTTAAACCTCCATTACACGGGTGGATGTACATTACCGAATTCCTGTGGTCGAAAGTATATTTACCGAGCGTTTTCCGATTAAAAAAAAAAAAAAAAAAAACAGATAATGTAATATGCCAAACTTCACGGCACATTACGTTCATGGAGAGCAGAATGACATTAGGTGAGATTGTGGTAGTTTTAAGTAAAGCCTTTAATGTATTAGAGCCAAAGTAAAAAAATGAAACCACATACTTGTGCTTATTCTGTCTGTTACGCAACACAGAGTGAGAGCAGAGGAGACCGGCACCGTATGCTTCTTGTAACGGGTGTGATTAGCGCCCGTCGGGGGGAACCTACCTGCTTGCTGCCAGCCCGCAGAAGAAGATGCCATCGGACTCGTCTGCGTCGCTGATATGTAATTATTGCACATTGTTAAAGAAATGTGTTATTTTTAAATGTATGAAATGTTTTGACACTGTAGTCTGTGTTCATCTGCCGCACTGTAAAGTTTGTTTTATCTGTCAAGATGAAAGTAATACATTTAATTATGGCAGGAAGCTTTGTGTACATTGTGTGTGGTTACTTATGATTCAGAAGATTTTTTCCTATGTTTTCTGAGTGAAAGGTGTTTCGGGAAACTCTAAAACATATCAAAAAAAAAGGTCGAAGAATACTCATGAACGTCTCTGGAGAATTAATTTTAGTAAATTAATATGAGCAATGAAAGAATTTTTCCAGCGGCCTAGCCGCAGTGGTAACACCGGTTCCCGTCAGATCACCGAAGTTAAGCGCTGTCGGGCTGGGCTAGCACTTGGATGGTGACCATCCGGTCTGCCGAGCGCTGTTGGCAAGCGGGGTGCACTCAGCCCTTGTGAGGCAAACTGAGGAGCTACTTGATTGAGAAGTAGCGGCTCCGGTCTCGTAAACTAACATACGGCCGGGAGAGCGGTGTGCTGACCACATGCCCCTCCAAATCCGCATCCAGTGACGCCTGTGGCCTGATGATGACACGGCCGCCGGTCGGTACCGTTGGGCCTACCAAGGCCTGTTCGGCCGGAGTTAGTTAGTTAATGAAATAATTTTATAGCTATTACAACAGTTTTAACCGAAAACAGGAAGTGAACAGTCCAACTCATATATTTTTAGCTATTTATTTGTACGAAGATAGAAAGTATATAATCGCTAATGAAATTTGTATACGCCAAATTCATTAAAAACTCGTCGGCTGCAGTATATGATCAATGGAAAATCTTTGGAACAGCAAAGTTAGCGAATCGCAGTCTGTTTCCATAGTTGCAAAGAAATTCAATTATTCGAAAATATGTTAACGACAGTAAGTTTTCTCCTCCTATTAGCTTAATTCTGCGAGAGCCTAAGGACTTGAGATGACGGCTGAAGAAAACAGGGCACAAATAGAGATTGAATGAAACCCCACTGCACTCGTCCGTGCTAATTGCTACTGCATTACCGCAGAAACTAATGATAAACTAGAACATAGAACTATAAAATGTAAGTCACGAGGCTGCAGAAAACTTTTTTTTCTGCTAACAAATTTTAAAGGTAATTGGGAGCACGACGTGGCTTCTTGCAGCGGCCATGCGTTCACCTTTACACTCGTCGATGAGAAAGTGCTGCCATATAGAGAGTGTGATACAGGGCAAATGTGTGCTCTCATGGGCACTCATATGCTGAAATTTTTCGAACCAAGTGGTGTAGTTGTTATGACACTGTGGTCGTAGGAGGAGTAGAGGTCATATCCCCTTTAGACAGCCAGATTCTGCAAGAAGCCATTAAGGCGAATGACAGAATGTTTCCTTTACAAAACGCATGGCAGATCCATTCGCCTTACTTGCCCAATCAGAGCTTGTGTTCCGTCGCTAACGACCTCGACATTAATTGGACACTAAACACTTAAGTTCCATTTTTGAGTCGTCACTGATACTTTTGAAGGCTCCTATGCAGACCATTGAGGTCCATATTTTATATGCAGAGACTGGCAAGGCATTAACGAGGGACTCGATCCCGAATAGGGACCTTCTTGCCAACGATGCCATACGCTCATTTCATTTCGTTCCCAGACGGGAACGCTGTTCTCGCAAAACACTGTTGTGTAGCCGGTGTCCTTGTAATTGTGCAGCAGTTCTGGGTAGCAAGTCCCCATCGAATAAATGCATAGGTTTCATCAAAGTAACGTAAGACAGGTTAGGGCTCGTGCAGAGGCGCAAAGACAGTAATTTTTCCCTCGCTCTGTACACTGGAGCTCTCGTTCGTTGTTCCATCGTGACTGCCGTGAAACAGTACCGTACTATTCATATATTCTATGCTACAGGGCCGAGTCCGTCGCCCACATAATATTATTTGCTCGGTGCAGAGAGCTGCGGTCCTTATTGACTGGCCTTTGTAGATGCAGATGAGTCGCCATTAGCGCAGTCTTAATAACAGCCGGAACCAGCGTCCACAGACAAAAGCAGCGGGTCATCCGCCTCGAGCTTTGTCCGCCAGAACAACTATTTTCTGCTGTTTTATTAAGATGCGCAGTCCTTCGTAGTAGCATTCAGGAGCGCTGTTTTTAATTTCTCCTCTGCTGCATCCCACCGTAAGGTACCTTTGTAGCTGTGGAGCTTGTCTGAGTTCTTTAGACGCTGATGCCTCATTACTGCCTTACTTGCAGCCACTTAACCAGTGTTCTTGTAGGTCTATCGAGAAGCGAAAGTCTTTCTCAATTAATTTAAAAAAAAAAGACAAGTCTTACCCGCAGCAACTCGTGAGAAAGGGTGCAAACGGATGACCATTTTGGGGCTGCTTTTTTCCCCTTGTTCTAGTGTACCCGCCCCGCTACACCAGATTACTGCAACAACCTGTGCTCAATACATCAAAATTCACAACTGTTTTTCGCCCCTGCTGTATTCTTCTCAGCAGTAATAAGAAATTGTAAAGTGCAACGGTGAGGATTGACCGAACCCGTATATCTATATTCTATTCTATTACATTTGCGTATTAAGTAAGGAAATTTGACATTAATCTCTCCTATTTTATTGTTATCATGCCTGTGCAACATATGTGATGGCGGCAGCATAATGGTCGCACTGTCTTCTTAAAATACTGATTCTCTAATTTTGGTTCCGGGAGAAAAACATCGTCTTTGTTCCAAGGATTCCCATCTATGTTCCCAGAGCATTTCTGTACCTTTTTAAAAAAAAAATTTTACATGTCTACGCTTCACCAACGATGCACGTAGGAACTTCATAGAATTGGAAAATAACAGCCAACTAGTTGCAGAATTAAAGGTTTACTAACCTGTTACCACGGTTTCGACTAATGTGAATTTTTATTCTTTAGAAGAAAAATGGACTATTGAACAAATAATTACAAAACAGTTACTAATCAACCAGAGAACGAACCAAGTTCGATAAACAATATATCAAACATTTTTTAGATCATATTCACTCCTAGAATCTTATATTGACAGAAATGGTTGTTCGAGTTAAAAGGCTCCTGTCTAGTACATTGGTCACGTCAACCACAAATATCAACGTTAAAATGCATAATTGAAGGTAGTACCAGAGTACTTTAGAGTCTGCTGTGAAACTTTTAAAATAAACCAAACGTGGCATTGGATCCAACTGACATATAGTATGGCTTCGACGTAAAACTTTTAAAATAGAACAACGTGACATTGCATAGAGCTGATACTTCAGTACGGCACATACAAGGCTAGTGGCTTCAGCCGACTAACTAAGATGTGCAGGCATTGGCAATAGGTAAAGTATGATATGTGGCGCTTACTGTGCACTGAACACCCAGTGCCTGATTCAGCAAATAAAATGGTTAACAGCTAGAATTAAAACTGAGTAAGACAAATGAAAATAAGAAAAAGGAGGCGAGGTAGACGTAGAGGGAAACGTTACAGTTATAAGACACATAAACAGCCAGCAGGCTCAGGTAAACAGTGATAATTATTACCCACATGCGTGCATAAAACAGCACGAGAAGAGCGGGACACTGCTAAGTGACAGTTGTTGTGGTCTTCAGTCCTGAGACTGGTTTGATGCAGCTCTCCGTGCTACTATATCCTGTGCAAGCTTCTTCATCTCCCAGTACCTACTGCAGCCTACATCCTTCTGAATCTGTTTAGTGTATTCATCTCTTGGTCTCCCTCTACGATTTTTACCCTCCACGCTGCCCTCCAATGCTAAATTGGTGATCCTTCGATGCCTCAGAACATGTCCTACCAACCGATCCCTTCATCTAGTTAAGTTGTGCCACAAACTTCTCTTCTCCCCAATCCTATTCAACACCTCCTCATTAGTTATATGATCTACCCATCTAATCTTCAGCATTCTTCTGTAGCACCACATTTCGAAAGCTTCTACACGCTTCCTGTCCAAACTAGTTATCGTCCATGTTTCACTTCCATACATGGTTACACTACATACAAATACTTTCAGAAACGACTTCCTGACACTTAAACCAATGCTCGATGTTAACAAATTTCTCTTCTTCAGAAACGTTTTCCTTGCCATTGATAGTCTACAGTTTATATCCTCTCTACTTCGAATATCATCAGTTATTTTGCTTCCCAAATAGCAAAACTCCTTTACTACTTTAAGTGTCTCATTTCCGTAATCTAATTCCCTCAGCATCACCCGACTTAATTCGATTACATTCCATTATCCTCGTTTCGCTTTTGTTGATGTTCATCTTATACCCTCCTTTCATGACACTGTCCATTCCGTGCAAGTGCTCTTCCAAGTCCTTTGCTGTCTCCGACAGAATTACAATGTCATCAGCGAACCTCAAAGTTTTTATTTCTTCTCCATGGATTTTAATAACTACTCCGAATTTTTCTTTTGTTTCCTTAACTGCTGGCTCAATATACAGATTGAATAACATCGGGGATAGGCTACAACCCTGTCTCACTCCCTTCCCAACCATTGCTTCCCTTTCGTGCCCCTCGGCTCTTATAACTGCCATCTCGTTTCTGTGCAAATTGTAAATAGCCTTTCCTCCCTGTATTTTACCCCTGCAACCTTCAGAATTTGAAAGAGAGTATTCCAGTCAACATTGTCAAAAGCTTTCCCTAAGTCTACAAATGCTAGAAACGTAGGTTTGCCTTTCCTTAATCTATTTTCTAAGACAAGTCGTAGGGTCAGTATTGCCTCACGTGTTCCAATATTTCTACGGAATCCAAACTGATCTTCCCCGAGGTCTGCTTCTACCAGTTTTGCCATTCGTCTGTAGAGAATACGCGTTAGTATTTTGCATCCGTGACTTATTAAACTGATTGTTCGGTAGTTTTCACATCTGTCAACATCTGCTTCCTTTGGGATTGGAATTATTATATTCTTCTGGAAGTCTGAGGGTATTTCGCCTGTCTCATACATCTTGCTCACCAGATGGTAGAGCTTCGTCAGGACTGGCTCTCCCAAGGCCGTCAGTAGTTCTAACGGAATGTTGTCTACTCCCGGGGCCGTGTTTCGACTCAGGTCTTTCAGTGCTCTATCAAACTCTTCACGCAGTATCGTATCTCCCATTTCATCTTCATCTACACCCTCTTCCAATTCCATAATATTGTCCTCAAGTACATTGCCCTTGTATAGGCCCTCTATATACTCCCTCCACCTTTCTGCTTTCCCTTCTTTGCTTAGAACTGGGTTTCCATCTGAGCTCTTGGTTTTCATACAAGTGGTTCTCTTTTCTCCAAAAATCTCTCTAATTTTCCTGTAGGTAGTATCTATCTTACCCCTAGTGAGATAACCCTCTACATCCTCACTTGTCCTCTAGCCATCCTCGCTTAGCCATTTTGCATTTCCTGTCGATGTCGTTATTGAGACGTTTGTATTCCTTTTTGCCTGCTTCATTTTCTGCATTTTTATATTTTCTCCTTTCATCAATTACATTCAGTATTTCTTCTGTTACCCAAGGATTTCTACTAGCCCTCGTCTTTTTACCTACTAGGTCCTCTGCTGCCTTCACTACTTCATCTCTCAAAGCTACCGATTCTTCTTCTACTGTATTTCTTTCCCCCATTCCTGTCAATTGTTCCCTTATGCTCTCCCTGAAACTCTGTACAACCTCTGGTTTAGTCAGTTTATGCAGGTCCCATCTCCTTAATTTCCCACATTTTTGCAGTTTCTTCAGTTTTAATCTACAGTTCATAACTAATAGATTGTGGTCAGAGTCCACATCTGCCCCTGGAAATGTCTTACGATTTAAAACCTGGTTCCTTAATCTCTGTCTTACCATTATATAATCTATCTGAAACTTATCAGTGTCTCCAGGTTTCTTCCATGCATACAACCTTCTTTTATGATTCTTGAACCAAATGTTAGCTATGATTAAGTTGTGCTCTGTGCAAAATTCTACCAGGCGGCTTCCTCTTTCATTTCTTACCTCCAATCCATAGTCACCTACTACTTTTCCTTCTCTCCCTTTTCCTACTACCGAATTCCAGTCACCCATGACTATTAAATTTTCGTCTCCCTTCACTATCTGAATAATTTCTTTTATTTCATCATACATTTCTTCAATTTCTTCGTCATCGGCAGAGCTAGTTGGCATATAAACTTGTACTACTGTGGTAGGCGTGGGCTTCGAGTCTATCTTGGCCACGATAATGCGTTCACTATGCTGTTTGTAGTAGCTTACCCGCGCTCCTATTTTTTTATTCATTATTAAACCGACTCCTGCATTACCCCTATTTCATTTTGTATTTATAACCCCGTATTCACCTGACCAGATGTCTTGTTCCTGCTGCCACCGAACTTCACTAATTCCCACTATATCTAACATTAACCTATCCATTTCCCTTTCTAAATTTTCTAACCTAGCTGCCCGATTAAGGGATGTGACATTCCACGCTCCGATCCGTAGAACGCCAGTTTTCTTTCTCCTGATAACGACGTCCTCCTGAGTAGTCCCCGCCCAGAGATCCGAATGGGGGACTATTTTACCTCCGGAATATTTTACCCAAGAGGACGCCATCATCATTTAACCATACAGTAAAGCTGGATGCCCTCGGGAAAAATTACGGCTGTAGTTTCCCCTTACTTCCAGCCGTTCGCAGTACCAGAACAGCAAGGCCATTTTGGTTAGTGTTACAAGGCCATATCAGTCAATCATCCACACTGTTGCCCCTGCAACTACTTAAAAGGCTGCTGTCACTCTTCAGGAACCACACGTCTGTCTGGCCTCTCAACAGATACTCCTCCGTTGTGGTTGCACCTTCGGTACGGCTATCTGTATCGCTGAGGCACGCAAGCCTCCCCACCAACGGCAAGGTCCATGGTTCTTGGGGGGTGACAGTATATGAAGCCAATACGCTTTGTAAAACATGTTATCGTAATATAAAACAGGCATATACAGGGTGTTTCACGAAGGTATGCAAATATTTTAATATGTTATTCTACAAGTAAAATTAAAGAAAAAAGTTCATATAAACATAGGTCCGGAAATTTTTGGTTACGGAGTTTCGACTAATAAAACATTTTGCCCGAAATTTAGCAACTTCGTTAATATGAAGCCATCGCAAAAGTGTACGAGGTTAAAGTAAAGCGCGATTTCCATTTATGTTATTGTTATTGGTCTGGTGAATTTAATAAAACGTGTCCCAGACGTGTATCTGCAGTAGTTATCCAGAACATCCAGAGAAGCAAAAATTATTATACAAGAAAATTTGTTTACTTTCCATTAAGAATGTAGAATAGTTGGCAACCATTGGCGAGTTGTTTCAGTCATTTCCTAATCTGGAAACGAGTTAGTTTTCTTTATTGTTCAGTAAAAAGACGTAATAACAACAGTGTATTTAAGTGAAACCACAGACTAACTGTTGCAGTTTGGAGATTAATTATGAAATAGGGATGCCTTTCATATTTACGACAGAGCAATACGCCAATATGGTGTTTATTTATGGCAAAAGTGATGGTAATGCTACGGCTGCAGTTAACGAATATCGTGATGCCTGTTTTCCTCTGAATTCTGTTTCTATTGTGAACCCTTCTTTCAGTTTTTTGATTTCAAATAACACTGTCAAGGTTATCACAGTGCCATATGAAATCACCAAATTGAAAGTAGGAGTCATAAATGGAAACAGAATTCAGAGGAAAACAAACATCGCGTGAAGCCCTGCACCCCCCCCCCCCCCCCCAACCTCAAACCCCCACCCCCACCCTACCCCATCAACTGCTCTCTCTTTTTTCGTTTATTGACAATTTTAATACTTTGCGATGTATTTTGATTTGCTTTCCTTAGAATGCTACTTCCATCCGATCTTAATCACTCGTAAGCCTTTTCACGTCTACCTCCTCCTCTCCCTTTCCCCTTTTTCCTATTTTCATTAGTCTTATTCTGTTTTAATTCTAGCTGTTAACCATTGTATTTGCCGAATCAGGCATTGGCTGCTCAGGGCGCAGTAAGCCCCACCTATTATAGTTTATCTACTGACAATGTCTGTACATTCTAGACTGTTCAAGACATTAGCTTTGTATGTGCTGTACTAAAGTATAAGCTCGATCCAGTGTCACCTGTGTTTTATTTTAAAAGTTTTACGACAAAGCCATACTGTAAGTCAGGTGGATCCAATGTCACGTATGGTTTATTTGAAAAGTTTAAGTCAAAGCCCGGGTATTGGGTACCACCTTCAATTACGCATTTTAAGTGTTGATATTTGTAGTTACCACGTACAATGCACTTGACTAGAGCCTTTTGCTACAACATCCGTTTTTGTCAGTATGTCATTCTACGAATGAGTATGCTCTTCTAAAAATGTTTGTAATATTGTTTACCAAATTTGGTTCCTTCTCTAGTTGTAACAATTTTGTAATAATTTGTTCAGTAGGTCCATTCTCCATCTGATGAAGACAAATTTATATTTGTCGAAACTGTTATGTCTAGGAATCCTGTGTACTCGGTTCGCTAGACGTACAATCAAACAACTCGTATTAATAAGTTTTGTTACAACAAACATTACAATACTTAACGTTGATGGATGTGTCGTAAGCAAGGGGCGACATTCAAAATAATCAGTCTTCTTCAGAACAGACAAATACAAGTCTGTGTTACATAGAGACTCCTAACGAAGTTTTTGTACTTTCAACATTGCAGCACAATCAGCAATCGTGATAATCTAATATATAAGAAACTAACAGCCTCGTTTGAGGTACTGAAACCAACCTTTACCTAGGTTTCAGCCCAAATAATTGAGCCTTCTTCAGAAGATATACCTGAATCTATAATTTGTCAAAGAGGGCATGGTCTAGAAATAAAGATAAAACAGTCTGAATAGCCTATAAATAAAACTAAAACAGTCTGAATAGCCTATTCAGGCTGTTTTAGATTTATTTCTAGACCATGCCCTCTTAGACAAATTATATATTTAGGTATATTTTCTGAAGAAGACTCAATTATTTGGGTTGAAATCTAGGTAAAGGTTGGTTTCATTATCGCAATCGAGGCTGATAGTTTCTTATATATCCTAACGAAGTGCCTATCGTTGACGCTGGTATTGAAGTGGCTAACACTGAACCTGCTATCAAAGTGCTGCCACCAGTCGGGCGCTGCCCTTATGTTCTCTTCATCTATGGGCCGCTGCTGTCGCGTTGTCGTCTTGGAGGGAGGTCGGCCACCTTACGATTGGCTGACCTCTTCTCACAGCCATCTCTTCTCTATAGCTCCCGACTGGCGTGCCGGAGCAGACTTACGCTTTAACAGAAACCATGGTAAAGGATTAAAAAACTACTGATTCTGCATCTGTATGGCTGTTATCTTCCAACCCTATCAAGTTTCTGTAACGCTTTCATATTGCTTAAACCGATCTAGTAAGATCCTAGTAAAGCCTTCTAGAAATCATTCAAAGTTGTGCCTACTTGTTAAGGGTTCCGAGCACGGGAACCATTAATCCAGAATTAGTCGCACTAGCGTTTTGTATTGGATTACCTTTATAGAAGCATTGAGTTTTCTCATAACCCTTCCAATAAATCTTAACCTCCCTATCGAATGCCGCTTTTACTGATATCATATCGCTTCTTGGTACTTCAATCTACGGCTTTACATGACGGCACGTTCTCAGATGTTCAACACAGATCTTAAACCAGATACAACATTGTTATTTCTCATTGTTACAGGCGTTATCTTGCATCTACTCTCTCCTTTAACGTTAGCTGTCATTCATCGCATCAAGTGCAACTTTCGTTGTCTTTTTCATTTTCTTATGATCATTCAGCGATGATACTTTCCTGCAGTAAACAGCATTGTCAACAAAAATCTTACAGTGCTACTGGTTCAAATTAATCAATTATTTACGTATATTGATAATCTTAGAGATTATGTTACTCTTCCTTGGGCCGCACCAGATTTAATTTCGTTTCTGTGGAATGCTGGCCATCTATTACAACATACTGCAAGTAACAGGGCTGAGCTGCACGGAGCACATTCTGCATTGCTGCCAGGTGAACTCTGACGTCACCGCCAACATCATGCACTGTTAGTAGTTTCATCCCTCCTCCTCCTCCTCCTCCTCCTCCCACCCCTCTGACGTCGCAGACCAATTGCCGTATGTTTGGAACAGCGGTAAAGTCGAAAAAATTACAGGAAATTCAAAATGCCCAGCATGCAACAGGGTTTTCCCCAAACCCCTTAGGTTATGGTGGAAGTAAGCCACGCCTCCTGTCTAAAATTGCAGGAAATTCAAAAAATCCAAGAAAGACAAATATACTGTTAATGGAAAATTCAAACACTCCAAGTACAGAAATCAAGTTAACGGACCTGAGGATATGCACACAGCCTGCACGGTTGTCAGATTTCTTGGTTTTCCTCAACCCTGCTATATCAGAATCTAAGATGACAGACCTAGGGAAAGAGGCTCAGTCAGTAAAGGGCAGTCAAAAATGGTGATCCAAGATGGCGGACAATGCAAGATGGCAGAACTGAGGGAATCAGGTGCAGGCTACATGGTTGCCATGTCACTTGTGATAAGTTTGAAATGATGGAAAACTACAAAAAGTAATGGGTTTTCCCCACTCCTACGACAACACGACTCACTTGTGCTAAGAACCAAATTGCCTTAAGTTTAAAACTGTGTAGCTCATTGGTGCCACTAGTATATTTAAACAATTTCCACCCTAAGTTTTGAATCCCATGCCCTACATTTAAGACTACGTGCTGTTTAAACACTAACAGTGCACCGTATGTTGTGGGAGGGGAATAACTGTGTTCTTATTTAAACAAAAGCCCCTACCACCACCTCCAGTGCAACCCTTTGCCGCTGCAGAGTGCAGGGCAGGGATAGCAGCACTGAGACCACCAGTCTTCTCACCTATACCAGTCTCAGAACACGACGAACCAAGTCTCAATACGCCACGTCATGTCCACAGCACTCACATACAGATCTCATTAATACGAGGCTATTAATAGATAGCTTTGACAAGTGAGCCTGTAGTTGCATCAAGCATGCACATTTTTCTCTAGCTCGCTGCTGTGCGCTCACACCTCAGCTCCTCACCAAATTTGTGATGTGTACTGCAGGAAATTTAAAAACTGAACTGTCTGCTAGAATCTCACTTGTGCTAAGTATAAAATGGTGAAATTGAAGAATCACACTTGCGTGTTACACAACACTGAAAAATATGAGAAATTCAAAACTATCCTAAGTTTAAAATGATCAACGGCTCACACCTACGTCTTGCGGCCCGCCATTATTTGAACTGACGTGGCAGATAATTCAAAAATTCAAGCACAGTTTCTTGAGGGAGAACTTGTGCCACAGACGTTCAAGTATCCAGATCTTAAGTTCACTAACACAAAAATAATGTGTGGGAGGGGTGTCTGCCCCCACTTGACCGTAGTGGATAAATGTTTTAGTTCGCTGGAAATAGCAATTTGTTTTGTCAGATGTACCAGCTGTTAGTAATCATGTTACATGCTGCAGTGACTGATTGCGTAAACTCATGTAAATTGATGTTGTTAACATGTTCTTATGTCTTGTATCTAATACTGAAATGTTTCAGGTAAACATCTTAATAGTGGTTAATTTTGTTCTGAACTGCTTCCATGGATGAGGCTTGTTTGTTTTCCAAAAATGATGATGGAACCGTCTACATGTGTAACGGAACCATGTGTGTGTTAATAGCAGCGACGTTTCAGCAACTTTGTCTCGATTTCAGCCGGCCGTTGTGGCCGAGCGGCTCTAGGCGCTTCAGTCCGGAACCATGTGTAACGAAACCGTGTGTATGTTAATAGCAGCGACGTTTCAGTAAGTTTGCCTCGATTTCAGCCGACCGTTGTGGCCGAGCGGTTCTAGGCGCTTCAATCCGGAAACACGGGACCGCTACGGTCACATGTTCGATTCCTGCCTCGGGCATGGATGTGTGTGATGTCCTTGGGTTAGTTAGGTTTAAGAAGTCCTAAGTTATAGGGGACTGATGACCACAGATGTTAAGTCCCATAGTGCTCAGAGCCATTTGAACCAACCTGGATTCCAAACCCAGAACCATCAAGTCCCTTATATAAAGGAAGACACATTTCTTCTACGTGTAATTTTTACGACTGTGCTAAATAATTAACAGCTTCCTTCATCAATTTGATCTGTGTTAAATATTGTTTTTACTATCACTAATATGATTTTTAAGACTGACATGACTTTTTCAGCATGGTGTTCTTTGCTTTTAAATGATGAATTGTTAAGTATACTGATAAGAACCTTGTATTTCCAGTGGCTGTTGCATTTGGTGACCTGATGTCAATGTTTGAAAGATACGTTACTTGACCTCGAGTTAATTATGCTAAGCACCGCTGAGGAGCTCTAAGGAGCGATCAGCCAACTTACTGTAACATATTCTGCATTTTAAAGGATATCGTTAAATATATGTATCAGTTCTTGCATTTGTAACTCAGTCGGCTGGGCCCACCCTTCCTTCCTTATCTCCAGTTCCGCCACAGTAATCACGACAGCCTACGTTCTGGACTGGAATCCATTCATTGCTTAAAATTTTACTAGAAATCATTAGCACTTGTGACCGAAGGCACCTGCCGTAAGGGGTCAGCCATATGGTCTTTAGGAAAAATAAAGGTAACAGAGTGGCATTTTGACGCACTTGATGATGGAAGCAAGACACATGAACAATCAGGACTCCTTCCCGGCGTTTGTCAATCTAAAATAGCATTGACAATACAATGGTGCAATTGCCCTGTTAAGGTGCACAAAGGAGCGGATAGTTTCTAGGCAGCCTCCTGCCAGTGAGTTGGGAACTACCCCATACAGGTGAAAGACTCAGCAATGATCAACAGCATGAGAATGCAGAAGGCAATGAAAATCACTGCATTGAAGGCACATAATGTGAATCTACAAGATAAATGTTCTTTAATTGAAAAAAATGGCATGAATATCTTTCAGCCGTCAAAAGATTACTGATAGTCCCCCATTCGGATCACCAGGAGTGATCTGTCAAGGGGATGGCGACCATCAGAAAAAGATTGAATACCCGATGAAAGAGTCAGAACATGGTAGTCAAAAGTTTTTATGCGGTAGGGAAAGTAGGAAATCTTTAAAAGGAAATTCAAAGGCTGTCTAGATATAATGGGAGGCAGGGCAGGAAAATTATCGACAGCGTGGTCATTGGTATATGATGTAACTGGGGAACCTCTTTTGATGCTAGTCAATTGTCAGGATAAGCATTACTGCAAAGGGCATTTGATTGTAAAGCATTTTGTCAGGGTAAAAAACACTAAATAAATTACTTTTTCTCTCTTAACAACATATGGGCAGGGTGGGTTCTTTCTTGGCTCGGGTATGAGGTAGAATGAAACAGCGTTTTTACATAAGATAACTTTTATTGAAAGATTTGTACAGTGGTTTCCTTACTGGATTGTTCTGGCTGGGAGAGCGGCAGCTGTGTCGTTTGTAAAGCCTTCTGCTGTGTGAGCGGCGGTGATTACGCCTGGCGGTGTGTATCTCGTGACGCCGTTTCGCTCAGTTGACTGGAGACGTGCATCGTGAGGAGACCCGTTTAATTATTGAGAACGAAATCGTGAATTGGATGGTGATACCTTGGATGTGGCGTCCCAGTGTTTCTCGTCCCTATGCGGCCGCGTATGACAGTGTTGTGCGTCGGCCAGCAGAGCGGCGCGGCGGGGGAAGGCCAGTGTCCCGGACTCGAACAACGGACCCCAGCTTGCCAGTCTTCGGCTGTCAGATCTTCATCCCAGCTCACAGGTGACTGCTGATGTGAGGCTGTCTCCTTCCCGTCCTCACGAGTCACCCGGCTACGTAAAAATCAGACTTCAAATACCTTCTAACTTCTCTCTTCTGGCGGTGAGACTGCTGCTTGCTATTCCATTACAGCGGCGGACTTGGTGCTTCTGTGTACGATGTAGTCTCTTCCTGCATGACGGTCTTCAGCACCGACTGAACTGTACTGGAACTGAAAACTATTGTCGGGCCCACTGCGTCTCGCGTATTTATTTACTTTAGTTGACTGGAGGTGAACGACTTCACAGTCATTGCCTCTTCTGTCACGTTGAAAAGCTTCTCGAAGAATCTTCTTAACGTCGGTCATTGGCTCTTGGAATGTAGGCGAGGGCCTTTGATCACATGTGACAATTGAGAAACACGTGAGCCGGTCGGATGATAACCTGATGGCTGAATCGACAGCTTCCGCTTATGTGGGGAGGGCGATGGCTTCTCCTGAATGTGCTGACTTCACGGTCATCGCCATTTCTGTCATGTTGAAAAGCTTCTCGAAGAATCTTCTTAACGTCAGTCATTGCCACTGCTGCTCTGCCCGCTGTTTTCCAGTGTGTAATTCTTCTAATTAAACTAAGTTTTTTCATTTATTTTCTAATTTCTACTTCACCTCACTTTTTTCACTAATTTATTTACGTATCTTAAGTACCCGTGGTCTAGGGGTAGCGTCTTTGATTCATAATCAAAACGCCTTCGGTCCCGGGTTCGATCCCCGCCACTGCCTAAATTTTGATAAATCATCAGCATTGGCGGCCGAAGACTTCCGGCATAAGAAGTCAGCCTCATTCTGCCAACGGCCTTGTCAAAGAGAGCGGAGGAGCGGATAGAGGTTCAGGGCACTCTCTTGTCCTAGGGGTGGGAAATTGCCCCTAAAGGCGGAAGAATCAGCAATTATCAACGACATGAAGATGCAGAAGGCAATGGAAACCACTGCATTAAAGACACGTAACGTGTATCCACAGGAAATGTGGGCTGTATTTGAAGAAGTGTCATGATGATCTCTCCATTGGCAAAAGATTCCGGAATAGTCCCCCATTCGGATCTCCGGGAGGGGACTGCCAAGGGGGAGGTTACCATGAGAAAAAGATTGAATAATCAACGAAAGGATAACGTTCTACGAGTCGGGGCGTGGAATGTCAGAAGCTTGAACGTGGTAGGGAAACTAGAAAATCTGAAAAGGGAAATGCAAAGGCTCAATCTAGATATAGTTGGGGCCAGTGAAGTGAAATGGAAGGAAGACAAGGACTTCTGGTCAGATCAGTATCGGGTAATATCAACAGCAGCAGAAAATGGTATAACAGGTGTAGGATTCGTTATGAATAGGAAGGTAGGGCAGAGGGTGTGTTACTGTGAACAGTTCAGTGACCGGGTTGTTCTAATCAGAATCGACAGCAGACCAACACCGACAACGATAGTTCAGGTATACATGCCGACGTCGCAAGCTGGAGATGAACAGATAGAGAAAGTGTATGAGGATATTGAAAGGGTAATGCAGTATGTAAAGGGGGACGAAAATCTAATAGTCATGGGCGACTGGAATGCTGTTGTAGGGGAAGGAGTAGAAGAAAAGGTTACAGGAGAATATGGGCTTGGGACAAGGAATGAAAGAGGAGAAAGACTAATTGAGTTCTGTAACAAGTTTCAGCTAGTAATAGCGAATACCCTGTTCAAGAATCACAAGAGGAGGAGGTATGCTTGGAAAAGGCCGGGAGGTACGGGAAGATTTCACTTAGATTACATCATGGTCAGACAGAGATTCCGAAATCAGATACTGGATTGTAAGGCGTACTCAGGAGCTGATACAGACTCAGATCACAATATAGTAGTGATGAAGAGTAGGCTGAAGTTCAAGACATTAATCAGGAAGAATCAATACGCAAAGAAGTGGGATACGGAAGTACTAAGGAATGACGAGATACGTTTGAAGTTCTCTAACGCTATAGATACAGCAATAAGGAATAGCGCAGTAGGCAGTACAGTTGAAGAGGAATGGACATCTCTAAAAAGGGCCATCACAGAAGTTGGGAAGGAAAACATAGGTGCAAAGAAGGTAGCTGCGAAGAAACCATGGGTAACAGAAGAAATACTTCAGCTGATTGATGAAAGGAGGAAGTATAAACATGTTCCGGGAAAATCAGGAATACAGAAATACAAGTCGCTGAGGAATGAAATAAATAGGAAGTGCAGGGAAGCTAAGACGAAATGGCTGCAGGAAAAATGTGAAGACATCGAAAAAGATATGATTGTCGGAAGGAAAGAGTTAGCATACAGGAAAGTCAAAACAACCTTTGGTGACATTAAAAGCAACGGTGGTAACATTAAGAGTGCAACGGGAATTCCACTGTTAAATGCAGAGGAGAGAGCAGATAGGTGGAAAGAATACATTGAAAGCCTCTATGAGGGTGAAGATTTGTCTGATGTGTTAGAAGAAGAAACAGGAGTCGATTTAGAAGAGATAGGGGATCCAGTATTAGAATCGGAATTTAAAAGAGCTTTGGAGGACTTACAGTCAAATAAGGCAGAATTTCTAAAATCATTGGGGGAAGTGGCAACAAAACGACTATACACGTTGGTGTGTAGAATATATGAGTCTGGCGATATACCATCTGACTTCCGGAAAAGCATCATCCACACAATTCCGAAGACGGCAAGAGCTGACAAGTGCGACAATTAACGCACAATCAGCTTAACAGCTCATGCATCGAAGCTGCTTACAAGAATAATATACAGAAGAATGGAAAAGAAAATTGAGAATGCGCTAGGTGACCATCACTTTGGCTTTAGGAAAAGTAAAGGGACGAGAGAGGCAATTCTGACGTTACGGCTAATAATGGAAGCAAGGCTAAAGAAAAATCAACACACTTTCATAGGGTTTGTCGACCTGGAAAAAGCGTTCGACAATATAAAATGGTGCAAGCTGTTCGAGATTCTGAAAAAAGTAGGGGTAAGCTATAGGGAGAGACGGGTCATATACAATATGTACAACAACCAAGAGGGAATAATAAGAGTGGACGATCAAGAACGAAGTGCTCGTATTAAGAAGGGTGTAAGACAAGGCTGTAGCCTTTCGCCCCTACTCCTCCATCTGTACATCGAGGAAGCAATGATGGGAATAAAAGAAAGGTTCAGGAGTGGAATTAAAATACAAGGTGAAAGGATATCAATGATACGATTCGCTGATGACATTGCTATCCTGAGTGAAAGTGAAGAAGAATTAAATGATCTGCTGAACGGAATGAACAGTCTAATGAGTACACAGTATGGTTTGAGAGTAAATCGGAGAAAGACGAAGGTAAGGAGAAGTAGTAGAAATGAGAACAGCGAGAAACTTAACATCAGGACTGATGGTCACGAAGTCAATGAAGTTAAATAAGTAAAATAACCAATGACGGACGGAGCAAGGAGGACATCAAAAGCAGAATCGCTGTGGAAAAAAAGGCATTTCTGGCCAAGAGAAGTCTACTAATATCAAATACCGGCCTTAATTTGAGGAAGAAATTTCTGAGGATGTACGTCTGGAGTACAGCACTGTATGGTAGTGAAACATGGACTGTGGGAAAACCGAAACAGAAGAGAATCGAAGCATTTGAGATGTGGTGCTATAGACGAATGTTGAAAATTAGATGGACTGATAAGGTAAGGAATGAGGAGGTTCTACGCAGAATCGGAAAGGAATATGTGGAAAACACTGATAAGGAGAAGGGACAGGATGATAGGACATCTTCTAAGACTTGAGGGAATGACTTCCATGGCACTAGAGGGAGCTGTAGAGGGCAACTGTAGAGGAAGACAGAGATTGGAATACGCCAAGCAAATAATTGAGGACGTAGGTTGCAAGTGCTAGTCTGAGATGAAGAGGTTAGCACAGGAAAGGAATTCGCGGGGAGCCGCATCAAACCAGTCAGTAGACTGATGACCAAAAAAAAAAAAAATTACCACCAACAATGAGTTCAGACAATGAAACGGTGGGGAAGGAAACAGGCAGTGCCTCTTTTCAAAAGAATAACCCCGGCATTTTCCTGGAGCTATTTTGGAGAACCACTGAAAACATAAATCTGAACGGCCTGACGGGGATTTGGAACTGTCGTCCTCCCGAATGCGAGTCCAAAATATTAACCACCCTGCCACCTAGCTCTGTGAGAACCATAGAAAACAAAAGGAAGGAAGATAAAGATTTCTGGTCTGTCAAATACAGGCTAATATCAACAGTAACTGAAACTGCTATAAAGAGAGTACAATTCGTTATGAACAGGATGATGAGGTCCCTACTCCGAGGAGCGTAGGGGACAATGCGGGAGACTCGCACCGCCTTACTAGGCAAGGTCCTAGCGGAGGTGGTTTGCCGGTTTGCCATTGCCTTCCTCCGACCGTAATGGGAATGAATGATGATGACACAACAACACCCAGTCATCTCGAGACAGGGAAAATCCCTGGCCCCGCCGGGAATCGAACCCAGGACCCCGTGCGCGGGAAGCGAGAACTCTACCGCAAGACCACGGGCTGCGGACAATGAAAAAGGAAGGTAGAGCAAAATATTTCAAAAAAATATCATTCGCACAAATCCGAAAACAGCAAGAGCAGATAAGTGGTAAAAATATCGCACATTCAGCTTAACGCTTTGAGCGCCAGTGGTTCCTGCCTCAGACCACTATTTTATTAATTTTACAGACAACTTTCTGGGGGTGGGGACAACCAAAGCTCACAGACATTAAGAATGACAATAACAACACTCAACACTCAACAACCATTAACATTATTATAAAAATTATAACAATTAAAAAGTCAAGTACGATGAGGTGTTTCCAAAAGCCGCATAGATGTTTGAACGTTCTTTATAAGTAATTATCGGTTTGACGCCAGTACAGGTTTAAAACGGTTATATTTCCGTGATTTAGATGGACAACTACGGAGTCTCAGCTTTCAGGAAGTTATTCACGTTGAGAGCCGAACTACATTGGTGGATTATCGTAATAAAATTTTCCTTGGATGTACTCAATTTACTTCCACGAATCCAGTGCATTGTAGCAGACATTTACAGCTTTCAAAGCAACAGTAGGCAAGGAGAGTGTGGTTCTTGATTGGGGGAGATGGTGATATGTGATTTTCCTGATTGTGGTGATCATAATGAGGGCATCATTGAAAGTAAAAGTACGTATATCTAAAGTTATTGTAAAGTAAATTTGAATTTGTGCTATGGGTTTTTTGAGTGGTTTCGAGGTAAAAGCACTGGGCTAGTTGGGTACTTATGATATAAGTTCATGAAATATTAGGCTACTTTTTGCTTTTTACTTAGGACTGTAATTTGTTTTAAGCGTTACGAGTTCATGGAAGTGTCGAGATGTAGAATTTCGTTTAACAAAAATGCAAAGTTGCTTCCAAATAGATCACGTGAAATGATGGGTTGTTGAAAACTATGTTCTACTGGTTCCAAAGTCAAACCACCTCTTTTAAACAATTGATTGTTTACAGTTTCTTCTTGTTTTCATTGCTTACTATGAGAATAAAGATTAATTTTCTGAAAAAAAAACTGAAACAAGACAAAGAGGTCATGCATTGAAGTGGTGGTATAGATAACACACAATAGAATAGAAAAGAAAATTGAAGTGCTCTTAGGTGACGGTCAGGTTGCCCTTAGGAGAGATAAAGGTAACAGAGAGGCATTTTGATGCGCTTGATGATGGAAGGAAGACATGAAAAGTAAGAACTCGTTCATAGGATTTGTCATCTAAAAAAAAAAAAAAAAAAAAAAAAAAAAAATATTCGACAATACGATGCTGCAAGATGTTCGAAATTCTCAGAAAATTAGCTGCAAGCTATAGGGAATGATGGGTAATATATGTGCAAGAACGAAGAGGTAACAATAAGATTGGTAGACCAAGAAAAAAGGTCTCGTATTAAAAAGGATGTAAGACAGGGATATGTAGTCTTTCGAAGTACTGTTCAGTCTACCATTGAAGAAGTAATGACGGAAGTAAAAGAAAGGTTCAAGTACGATATTACAGTTCAAAGTGAAAGCATTTCGTTGATAAGATTGCTGAAGACATCGTTCTCCACAGTATAGGCGAGTAAGAATCATAGAAACTGTTGAGTGGAATAAATAGTCATTGGAGTACAAAATATAGATTGAGAATAAAGCTTTGAAAGACAAAAATAATGAGGAGGTGCAGAAATCAGAATAGTGAGAAATTTGACAGCTTAAATTGGTGACCAAAAAGTAGACGAAGTTAAGGAATTATGCTTCCTAGGATGATGGACGAAGCAAGGACATAAAAACCAGACGAGCACTGGCCAAGAATTCATTCCTTCCAAAAGAAGTCTACTAATATCAAACATAGGCCATAATATAAAGAGGAAATTTCTGAGAACGTACTTTCGGAGCACAACAATGAACGGTAGTGAATCATGAACTGTGGGAAAACCTTGAAAGAAGAGAATCCAAGAGTCTGAGATGTCGCGCTACGGAAGGATGTTCAAAATTAGTTGGACTGATAAGGAAACAGATTCTCCAAACAATCGGTGACGAAAATAACATATAGAAATTACTGACAACAAAAAGGACCAGGATGACAAGATTAGAGGACGTGTGTTTGAGGGATCAGGGGATAACTTCATGACACTAAAGATAGATGCAGAGGGTAAAAATTGTAAGGGAAGGCAGAAGCTGGAATACAGCCAACAAATAACTGAGGACGTTGGGTGCAAGTTTTACTCAGAGATGAAGAGGTTAGCGCAGGAGAGGAATTCGTGGCAGGCCTCGTCAAAAAAATAAAATAAACGGAGGGGCATAGAATAAGTACACTGTTTTCCCGACAATTGCACCATCTTTCAATAAAAGTACCTACCGAATTAGCACCAAGAGCCTGAAGTTGCCCCACGAAAGAATCAACAATCAACCTCTAGTGGTCACGGAAACAGAACCCGGTTTCTCCATGTGACAGTTAGACACCCAAATCGCTCAGATGAGAGTGGATCTACTTTACGCTTGCATCTATTTCTTTTTTAATATTTAGGGTTGAATAACACTTAGGCGGTTTTTTGTTCTACTGATTTTTATTTGTATGAACTACTTTTCGGCTTATTAGGCCATCTTCAGATAACTACTGGCTATTGTTTACAAGGAGCTTGTGTTCTTACGAACCAAACATTCTGGACTAAGATCTTGTGCAGGATTTTGTCAACTAATCAGAGTTATAGCCATTGTTATATGCAATATATTTAATGGTGTCTACTTCTGTTTGGAAATTATGTTTTGACATTGGTACGGATGAGAGGCAATGTACCATGGAATGGAAGGCTGCATGTTTGTGTGTTATTTGGTGTTGTGAACATGAGGGTATTA
Source organism: Schistocerca serialis cubense (assembly GCF_023864345.2). Classification (NCBI taxonomy): domain Eukaryota; kingdom Metazoa; phylum Arthropoda; class Insecta; order Orthoptera; family Acrididae; genus Schistocerca; species Schistocerca serialis. The sequence goes on along the minus strand of NC_064639.1, from coordinate 485,297,413 downwards.
CTGAGTCTGTTGTTGTGGGTTTTCTGTAAATTTTGAAAGTATGTGTGTTTGTGGTGATATCTATGTTAAGATCTAAAAAATTAATGGATTTTTCATGGAAATAATTTTGTTTCAGACATGTTTGGGTGGCAAAATTTATGTCTTCTACTTCTACTGGGTTGACACCTGCTCTGTATAATAGTTCTGTAAGAATATAAAGGCATTCTTTGTAGGTATGTTTATAAATACGCTGCTTACGTCAAAGGATACTAGTTTTGCACTACTTGGTATTGGAAGGTCTTTAGAACCAGATTATTTAAAATCTTAAACATGGCTGGGAAACAGCAATTGTGTAAATCTGAAGAGGTTGAAAAATCAGCCAACCATTGTAAATAAAGGTTTATTAGCCGTTGATCATTGTTTCGATGTCGCGCGGGGTAGCCGCGCGGTCTAAGACGTCTTGTCAAGGACCGCGTAGCCCCCCCGCCCCCTCCCTCCTCCATCTCCGTCGGTCGGAGGTTCGCGTCCTCCCTCGAGGATGGGTGTGTGTGTCGTCCTTAGCGTGAGTTAGATTAAGTAGTGTGTAAGGTTATGGACCGACGACCTCAGCAGTGAGGTTCCATAAGATCTTACCACAAGTTTCCAAAATGGTTTCGATATTTGCAAAAATATCTTCTTCAGAAGTAGTAGCCTTATTGTATCACATGATGGCACAATAGATTAGATGAAGCCGAGCAGCTCTTGTCATAAACAAAATTCATGAATCAAGAATTATAGCAAGCCATGGCTTTAGATACCACCAGATTACATACATCGTATTTCAGAAAGACGACTCATTAGTATATATGTAATCTGGTGTTGTCAAAAACTATGGCTTGCAATAATTCTTGTTCACCAATTTTGTTTATAAAAAGAGACTGTCGACTTCATCTAATCTATTGTGCCATTATGTGATGTAGTAAGACGACTACTTTTGGAGAAGATATTTTTGCAAATATCGAAACCATTGTCAAGGACTAATAAACCTTTATTTGCAACTGATTGGCTGAATTTGCAGCCTCTTCAGATCTATTTTTTAGTATCACATAACCTGTATCCCCTCGTCCATGTTCCACTTACAGGATTTCAGAGGCCCACGCAGACTAAGCGTACTGTCTTAGAGAAACTCAGTGATTGGTTTGTAAACAAAACGTTGTTGTTATGTATATCAGCCTCAGATCACGCAAAAAATAACGTTACAGGTTTCGCCTTCTTGGCATATCATCATTCCATAATTTTACTACGCCTCGTTTTCTTTCTTTTTAAATAGATCGTATACAGAAGAGTTTTCCGTCTCCGTAGCTGAGTGGTCAGAGCGTCTGATTCTCATGCGGAGAACCGGGGTTCAACTCCCGCTACTGCCAGTGAGCTTTCCTTGGTGAGGGGACTGGGTGGTCTACAGTGTCCGATGGCGTAGTTTAGTTTCGGAGTACACCATTCAGCGTTCATCGTTGAACATGGAATTCTGCAGTACACGACCCACTACGTGTTCACATGTTGAACCAAAACTGTTGGCAGTCGCTGTTGCAGTGGGCACACAGTCATCGAGATTGGACCGTGGATCAATGGAAACGTATCGCCCGGTCGGATGACTCATGTTTTTGCGTTACAGCAGATTAGTGGCCGTGTCCGTCCGGATACGACGTCTCTCCAGGCGAACAGCTGCTTGAAACATGCACAGCGCTGTAGAAACAGTCCGGCGAGGGCAGTGTTATGGTATGAGGGTCATTGACCTGGGCTGCCATGGGACCTCTGGTAGTAATCGAAGGCACCATGACAGATATTGGCTACGGGAATATTACTGCAGACCTCAGACCTTAGCTTCATGCTCTAGATATTTCTTGACAGCAATGGCATTTTCCAGAGGACGACCATCGTGATACCGTGCAATCGTCTGAGGAAAACTGCAATGAATTCGGGCGCCATCTCCTCACCCAAGAGCCATGGGCCCGTAATTTATGGGATTTGCGCTACCTGTGCAACATTTTATGTCACATAGTTTTTGAATGCGTGGTGTCTGTAGCTTTGAAAGAACAGACACGTCGCAGATCCAGCAGCTGTGAAACAGTATATGAAAATTGAAGGGGGATCATTGGTATCAGCTGCAGCGGGACATTAAGCGGAGTCAGCGGCGACGAATGAAAATGTGTACCGGACGGAGATTCGAACCAGGGATCTCCTGCTTAGTAGGCAGGTGCGGTAACCAATGCACCATCCGGGACTGCACGAACTACCGCGGTACGCCTCACGGCCGATCCACTCTCCCATCGTGAGCCATCTATGCGCAGTCCCTGTCCACTATACTCCTGTTCGCGACTCAGAGATTCCCACAGGAGATCGGACGTATTTGTGCATTCACACTGAAGAAATGGATCCATTGCCCAGCCAGGCTTATCAATTATTTGAATGCATGACTTATGTTCCTTCGAACAGCAGACACCATACAGATCCAGTAGCTGTGAAACACTGTGTGTAAAATGGAGGGGGATCACTGCTATCACCTGCAGCGGGACATTAAGCGGAATCAGCGACGACAATTTACATATGATGTCACATATCTCCGGAAACCTAAGGGCATTTCGAATGCATGCCACGTATAACCACCGCTGTATTTTACTCCAAGTTAAGCTATTAGCAGATGGTAATAATAATGGCGTGTGACGAGGGCCTCGCGTCGGGTAGACCGTTCGCCTGGTGCAAGTCTTTCGATTTGACGCCACTTCGGCGACTTGCGCGTCGATGGGGATGAAATGATGATGATTAGGACAACACAACACCCAGTCCCTGAGCGGAGAAAATCTCCGACCCATCTGGGAATCGAACCCGGGCCCTTAGGATTGACAGTCTGTCGCGCTGGCCACTTTTTTTTATCTCATTTTGTTCGCTTTCGTTCGTTGCATCTGCTGGGGGCGGACGTCGTAATACACCCATTTAAGTTCGTTGTTGATCGATTAACTCAGTTTTTTCATTACAGAGGGCAGCTAACCCACTGACCGAACACGCTAACCGTGCCGGCGACCACTCAGCTACCGGGGGTGGACAGCAGGTGGTAATAATGTTTAGGTTCATTGCCCACGCAGACAGCGCTTTTTCTTGTATTTCATACCAGTATCCTACACGAACATAATCAGTTATTATATTGAAATACGAAATAAAATGGACACTGCATGGGTCAGAAATCATGTCAAGAGGGAGAGACAATAACTGTTTTATTTTTTCTGTGTACTAGAGTGGGCGTACAGCGCCCTCCTGTAGATGCTTGTAATACGACGTCATACTCGACTTGTATACTCAGCTTGTAACCCTGTCTATGTCAAAACTGACAGTACAAATAGGAATTCTGGCAACTACTCTAAGTACGTATTCGTAGTAAATTAAGAAACATTCTCCAGTTCTTGTATTTTCTTTCCGGACCTGTGTTGCAATGACTCGGCATACCTTTCTTCCGACGAGTCCAGTACAGTGTTTGAGCGAGTAATGAGCCTGATTATCAAGCGTGGAGTTCAGTGAAAGGAGAGGAGAACTGCTTGAAAAATGTATATATAATACTTTATATTTATACATATGCACCTCTAAGCAGTTTAAATACCCTCTTCTCTCAGGTAACATAATTCCGAGAACTCCTGCATGCATGTTCGAGCTTAACTGGAATTTGTACTCCGTTGTAATATTACACACGTCTTCCACATTTACTTGCCGATCCCAGCCAATGTGTGTATCCAAACGGACTAGAAATTCATGTAAGAGTCAGGTACAACATGTATTTCAACAACTCCCATGGATCAACAGAATTTTCTGGCACAGTTTTTGCATATACGTCGTTATTTTCCCAGCTATACAGGTGTCCTTCTGGTCACTGCGATTCTAGCATGCATTAATTACTCAAGTGAAACACGAGATGCAATATTTCAGTCACACAGAACGGAACAGAGCCGATGTGTTTCGCAACTGCGAGATAAAGTATTGGGTTACGTAATTTTCCGTCATCGATACCTGGAAGCATTTACTTATTTTCAGTTAAGCATTTTATACCATTAGAATTATTTACAGATACAAAAAGATTGACATATGGTATAACATGTGGTTAAGTGAGAAGAAATACGTGCGTAAAATCCGCATGCTGGGGAAGTCTGGTGTGTGAGGCAACTTACAGGAAGCTAACATATGACGGAGAAAAGAATGAAAATAATTTAACTTGGCCTTTTTTATTAATGAAAGGTAGACACTTCGTGCCTGTGTAGAGCTTTCTATTGTTTATATTAAGGTTCGAATTAATCCCTAATAATCTGAAGCAGCCATTTATACATACCATCAATTACTATCTGTCGTTTCCTCAAAATTGTCTATAAAATGTCTGTCATTATAAGGTACTTCAAAAATTAACCGGTAATCTATACTATCTCATGGACTGTGTTAGGCGGTAGCACCAGTTTTACTTGCTGTTTATTGTTTTCACTATGGAATGGCTCTGAGCACTATGGGACTCAACTGCTGAGGTCATTAGTCCCCTAGAACTTAGAACTAGTTAAACCTAACTAACCTAAGGACATCACAAACATCCATGCCCGAGGCAGGATTCGAACCTGCGACCGTAGCGGTCTTGCGGTTCCAGACTGCAGCGCCTTTAACCGCACGGCCACTTCGGCCGGCTTTTTCACTAAGGAAGCCAGTGTACAATCGCAAGATTATGTAACAATTTCTTTTCAGAACAAATTTGTTTGTTTGCACTCTCTTTACCTGTTTCTCCCAATATTGTGAAAGAACAGGGTTTGTTGCCAGTTGCCAAGTGTTATTAGTAGCTTTTTTTCAGCTAGTGTGTGATCTGTATCTCCTAACAACATTCGTTTCCTAATTATCTGGCGTACCATCTGTGTAACACGGCTTTGGTAGCATGGTACGACCACCAAATGCAGTAATAAAGAAAACAAGGGAGCCTATCTTCCGATATGAATGGCCTGCTTATTGATCAAAACATCGACTCCCCCATCATCACACATACAGATATAGGTCAAAATATTGTGACCACCTATTTAATGGCGCGTTGATCAACCTTTGCAACGCAAAAGAGCAGCAATTCTGTGCGGCAGGGATTCGACAAATCCTTGTTGGATTTCCAGAAGTATGTGGCACCTGATGTCTTCGCACAAGTCACGCGTGTACGCAATTCCTGTAATTCGCATATTTGCGATATCATCGTCCTTCAACGACTTCCCTCATAATAATAGAAGGTAAACAACTTAACGGATTGGCCTTTTTGGTGGTCGTTCTTAGGCGCCAGGCCATAAGAAATCTGCCCTTTGTCAAAGTCGCTTATGTCAGTAATTTCTCCATTTGCGGCTAGTATCATCAATAGAATGATTCTTTTTTCGTCTCTGCTCTTCTTCTAGAATTGACTGACCGTGTCAACCTGTCGCAACGGGACCAGTGGCGCTCAATCTCCCGGCGGGCAGTGGTCGCAGTACTTTGGCTCTTAGTGTGTGTTTTACACGCGTCTCACCTGTTTTTTGAAGAGCGTGACTGCATACCAAAAGTAGCCTCATCTCATATACTCATCTTTTCAACGTCTTCCACAGGTCATTAAGGAAATCTATAGCTCAGATTTAAATAGTAATAGGTGCTTCGTTATCAAGTGAATAAAAACGTACTATAATGAACCTCTAACCGAAATATTTGCTCTTTCAAGCACTGTTCATTTGCAAAAACCAAGATTTGTTATCTCGAACAGTTTATGATGTATCAGATCACCTTTACTCCCAGAGAAGTTACGTCCTTGGAAGGAGAGCGGTATACAGGCCTCTGTCTGCTAATAAGGTACCGGTCAAGTCGCATATCCGCTCGATTTTCCTTTGTCATGAGATTTGTTAAGTACTCACTGCTGGTAAATCAATAAATATACGTTTCACATATTTACAGATTCACATATTTGCACGACATTGCAATGTCTATAGAGTCCCATCGTTATTGACAGAAGGAAGAAATTTCACGAAAAATTCGTACATTTCAGCAATCGCAGCCGTGCTCGGAATTGCCAGAAGCTCCGGATCTTACGTGCTTGTGCGTGGCAACTCTACCAGACCATAAAAGTCACACGATGCCATTCTCACGATCATTTAGGGCCGCGTTTCCGTATCCCACGGGAAACGCTTACGAAAACAGCTGAAATTCGCTATCACAAAAATCAGTGACGAAGAAACAGAGGAGTTGATAAACTATCTGCAATTGTATGAAAATTTGATAGTCCCAGGTGACTGGAACGTTTTTGTAGTAGAGAGACTAGAACGTACGGTTACTGGCGATTGTGGGCTGGGGAAGGGAATCAGAGGAGAGAGTAGCTTCTATAGTTCTGCTGTAGATTCCAACTGGTAATAATGAACAAGCTCTTCTAAAATAGCGAGAGAAGAAGGTATTCTTGCGAAATGCTAAGCGACACATGAAGATATCAACTGTACTATGCCATGGTTAGACTAAAATGCGAGGTTTCTAGCTTACCACTGCTCTACCTCAGCTGATGTGTTTGTAGATGAGGCAATGAAGTAAATGAAATGAATTAAGATAAATAAGGGCGATGAGAAGTGGACTTATCCTATGTGGATGAATGCAAGGAAGATTTAGGAGACCTTAAAATTTGGCAAACCAAAGCATTGCCAGAAAAATTTGGTAAAACTAAATAGAGCCAAGGCGAATATAATAAAATTAACAAAAAACCGGAGCAAGAAACTATATAAATAGCAATGGAATAATAAATATGTGGATGAATGCATGGAAGATTTAGGAGACCTTAAAATTTGGCAGACCAAAGCATTGCCAGAAAAATTTGGTAAAACTAAATAGAGCCAAGGCGAATATAATAAAATTAACAAAAAACCGGAGCAAGAAACTATAGAAATAGCAATGGAATAATAAATATGTGGATGAATGCAAGGAAGATTTAGGAGACCTTAAAATTTGGCAGACCAAAGCATTGCCAGAAAAATTTGGTAAAACTAAATAGAGCTAAGGCGAATATAATAAAAATTAACAAAAAACCGGAGCAAGAAACTATAGAAATAGCAATGGAATAAATGCACTAAGAGGCTAGAGGAAATGCTGGCTCGACTGTAGCTCTGAGATTCTGCACTGCAAGACATACGTAGGTAAGGAAATAGGCTATAACCTAGTAGTGATGCACAGCGGGCTGAAATTTATGAGAATAAGAGGGCTGTATACGATGAAATGGAATTTTGCACAGAATGACAGAGTGGAAATTATCTGAGGCTGCGACCAGCGGCCTAAATGGAAGCGTCGAGACTAGTTGAGAGGAGTGGCATATAATAAAGAAACAATTAATGAAGGCAGGACAGGAAAATACAGATGTAGCTAAAGCATAAGTGAAATTGTATCATCTAGGAGTTTAGTTATGGATAGATGAAAAAACATGTGACTCGCTGTGGAAAGTCCGAATAATCACATTTTTCAGCGTGGAAGAGCAACGAGGCTCTGGAAAGTACCGACAGGGACTCGGAGCCATGTCAACTCAGGTGCCGAGATCAGCTGCGGTAGGTTTTTCGGTTGAGAACCCATGGCGCGAACAGTTCGATCGAGGTGGTTCCACAGATTCTCGACTGGGCTTAAATCCGGGAGTTTGATGGCGAGTACGGTAAACTCATCCTGGTGCTCTTCGAATAATGCACGTATACTGCGAGCTGTCTGAGACGACGCATTGTCCTGCTGGTAGATGCCATCGTGCCGAGGAAGCCAAACTGCATGTGGCGGTGGACATGGTTCCCAAGGATAGATGCATGATATGGCGCGCGCCGCTATCCTTTGATCTTGTTCAGAGCGCGCACTGTAATCGATTATAGTTCGCTCTCCTGGTACGGGTGGCGCTCCGGTGGCGGTTTGCTATGACGTCGCTGGCGGGTGTTTGCGGTGGCCGGAGGAAAGCGAGAGGGTAGTTGGTTTACCGGGTATTGCACGGAATGGGAAGTTCACTTTGCCAGACCTGCTAGTGACTAGCGCTAGTGCCTCGCAATATGAGCTGAGGGGTCTGTGGCGGAGGCGATTCGTCGCTGTGCTGGCCATGCGGTGGTCATTAATTGGCGTACTTGTTCTTCCTGCCTGTCTGATGTGAAGGTCCGGTGGGGTCCTGTAATACTCTGGCCCGGAGACAACTAGTTGCTGAATTTTGGAGTCGTCTGCCAGGTTAGGGTGTGGGCTCGGTTGGCTCTTTAGATTTTCCCCTGGAAGCTCCAGCAGCGGTTTCCGAACTTTTCTGATGTATGACGGTGTTGTTGGAACTTTTTGCTGTGTATGTGGCTCGTTACGATATTTGTTGGTACTAATTTATTTGCTCAACTGGAGTCCTTCCCGGAGTTGCGTTCATATATGGTACGTTTGGCAGTCGATGTGTTAGGTAGAGTCTGCCTAAGAAGGGCGGTTTTGTAGGGTATATACATAGTGAATTACTGCTGCTTGGTATATGCGGTCTTCTGGGACCTGAACAACACGATCTCGTCAATTTGGTTGTGTAACAGCATTTAGTGGTATGTTCTGTATTTTTTTTTTTTTTACTGTATTATTATTAACTTGGTGGAATACTCGCGTTTGGTGTCGTTAAGGCACTTCTAAGACTGTGGTTTGACTATTTATGTGCACTTGGCTTTTATTGTTTCGTTTTAGGAAGCGAGAATTGTTTGAGATTTGTGTGTGTTGGCTTCCGGCACTTGTTAAGAGCGCCCGAGTTAACGGCGCCGTGGTTATCACGTGCTGTCGGGATGTTGTACTGTATTTTTTAATTTTATCATCTGTTGATCCTATCTGTCGTGTGTTACAGAACATAATCAAGGTGCGTAAGTGATGGGAAGTTGTGGGAGGCATGTCAGGGAGCTCTCAGCGGTTTATTTCGGGGACCGTTTCTAGTGGGAAGGCTCCGAAGTGTTGAGAGCTCATTCGTCTGTGATTGCGTTGGGAGTTGCCCTCGCCCTTTGGTTGTATCAAATTACTATTTTGTTATTATATTTATTGGTTGTGTGTTGCGCTTCTTTCACTTTATGGTGCCAAGCGCCATTTTCTTTCTCAAAGTTTTTTATATAAATCATTTTAAATTGTAATGCCAAGTTAACTTATTATTGGATTTTTTCTTTTGGGTAAACTTTAAAAGCACTATTGTAAAAGGTTCTTGATTTTATGGTGGCAAGCCGCCGTTATTGTTTTTAAAGCTCACTCTTTAACCATTTGTTAAGTTTTGTAAGTTATATGAATGTGTTGTTATTTAAAAGAGTTTAGTATTGGCAATTTAATAAATTGTGTACAGAGTCTGCGTTTCGGACATTATTGGGTGGAGCTCCTTGTCCTATAAGAATACACATTTCAGATGCATACTTATTTTGATACATTGTGCCTTCCCGAATGACGAGATCACTTAGGAAATGCCATGAATACATTCGCCAGACCAAACGCTCCCTCCAGCTAATTGGACCATTCTGATGAATGTTGCAGGGTGTTCTCTGTCAGACGTTTTACGCCGTGCACGCCGACGGTCATCTGTCCGACAGAGCGTGAAACGCAATTCATCTGAACAGCCACATGCCGATACTCAGTAAACGTCCAGCTGTGGTACTGGCATGTAAAGTCCAGTCTCTGTCGCCGATGAACAGCAGTTAGCGTGAGTGCTTGAACCAGGCGCACACTGCGGAGGTTCATACGCAGTCACGTTTGCTGAACGGTCGTTGAGGAGATGCTGTTGGTAGCCCCTTGATTTATCTGGTTGGTCAGTTGTTCAGAGCTGCACATCTATTTGCCCGTATACATTTCCGCAGAGCTTGTTCATCCCTGTCACCTATGACCTGTGGTTGTCTCCACACTTGCCATTTTGCCATGCAGCTATAGTTTAAGCACAGCGACCAGTTTATATACTTACGGATTCGGAAGTTCTTCCACCCTAGGCCCGAAATCCAAATCCCCAGCTCGTAGTCTAGTGCCTAGCGTTGCTGCCTCTTGATCACGGGGTCCCGGGTTCTGTTCCCGGCTGGGTTGGGGATTTTCTCTGCCTGGGGACTGGGCATTTGTGTTGTCCTCATCATTTCATCATCATTCGTGGACGTGGCGAGATTGGATTGTGTGAGAATTGAGACTTTGTATGGGTGCTGATAACCGCGCAGTTGAGCGCCCCAAGAACCAAACATCATAACCATCCGAAATCCAATGACCGTGCCCTTTTGGATGTGCGGTGAATCGCTCCATTTCACCATTACGACAACTACTACAATGTTTTCGGCATCTCCGAACACGCTTTATATACACTCCTTTACTAGTACTGCCGCCTGCCATCTATGCGGCCGTTACATTAATATGCTGGACCATGTACGAGGGCAGTTCAATAAGTAATGCAACACTTTTTTTTTCTGAAACAGGGGTTGTTTTATTCAGCATTGAAATACACCAGGTTATTCCCCAATCTTTTAGCTACACAACACTATTTTTCAACGTAATCTCCATTCAATGCTATGGCCTTACGCCACCTTGAAATGAGGGCCTGTATGCCTGCACGGTACCATTCCACTGGTCGATGTCGGAGCCAACGTCGTACTTCATCAATAACTTCTTCATCATCCGCGTAGTGCCTCCCACGGATTGCGTCCTTCATTGGGCCAAACATATGGAAATCCGACGGTGCGAGATCGGGGCTGTAGGGTGCATGAGGAAGAACAGTCCACTGAAGTTTTGTGAGCTCCTCTCGGGTGCGAAGACTTGTGTGAGGTCTTGTGTTGTCATGAAGAATGAGAAGTTCGTTCAGATTTTTGTGCCTACGAACACGCTGAAGTCGTTTCTTCAATTTCTGAAGAGTAGCACAATACACTTCAGAGTTGATCGTTTGACCATGGGGAAGGACATCGAACAGAATAACCCCTTCAGCGTCCCAGAAGACTGTAACCATGACTTTACCGGCTGAGGGTATGGCTTTAAACTTATTCTTGGTAGGGGAGTGGGTGTGGCGCCACTCCATTGATTGCCGTTTTGTTTCAGGTTCGAAGTGATGAACCCATGTTTCATCGCCTGTAACAACCTTTGACAAGAAATTGTCACCCTCAGCCACATGACGAGCAAGCAATTCCGCACAGATGGTTCTCCTTTGCTCTTTATGGTGTTCGGTTAGACAATGAGGGACCCAGCGGGAACAAACCTTTGAATATCCCAACTGGTGAACAATTGTGACAGCACTACCAACAGAGATGTCAAGTTGAGCACTGAGTTGTTTGATGGTGATCCGTCGATCATCTCGAACGAGTGTGTTCGCACGCTCCGCCATTGCAGGAGTCACAGCTGTGCACGGCCGGCCCGCACGCGGGAGATCAGACAGTCTTGCTTGACCTTGCGGCGATGATGACACACGCTTTCCCAACGACTCACCGTGCTTTTGTCCACTGCCAGATCACCGTAGACATTCTGCAAGCGCCTATGAATATCTGAGATGCCCTGGTTTTCCGCCAAAAGAAACTCGATCACTGCCCGTTGTTTGCAACGCACATCCGTTACAGACGCCATTTTAACAGCTCCGTACAGCGCTGCCACCTGTCGGAAGTCAATGAAACTATACGAGACGAAGCGGGAATGTTTGAAAATATTCCACAAGAAGTTTCCGGTTTTTTCAACCAAAATTGGCCGAGAAAAAAAATGTGTTGCATTACTTATTGAACTGCCCTCGTATAAGAATATTAAGAAGCAGGTAGAAGGACAGCAGAATGAGTTGTTTAAGAATTAAATTAATAAGAAGTCCACGCAGGTTAAAACAACAAGCTAAAAAAGCAACTAGTTTTTGAGTGTAGTTGCTGAGAAGGACTATAAAATAACGTATTCCTGTATGTTAACACCAACTAAACTGTTCCACATGATTTCAATAAGAGAATCATTCAAATACTCTATGGAGCATGTAACTAATTCACCAGCTAATGAGACTGGGCGAGAGAAATACGTCAAGATGTTGAGCAAGACGTGACTGTAGGAAAAATCGATACGGTATACAGGAAGATTAAACATAACATCCGAGAGTAAATCGTAACGGTGTTATCCAATGAGTTGTAGACAGAAAACGTCCATTACATATAGAAGAAATGGAAGACAAGTAACAGGAGTGCATCGAAGATTTATACGAAGGAGAGAAACTTCCTATAGTGTGATAGAGGAAGAGGAGGTAGTCGACGTCGAAGAAATAGGTGATACGATAATGATGTCAGAGTTCGACAGGGCTCTAATTGATCTCAGCTCATAGAAGTCGGCAGATGTCGATGATACGACCATACCTTCGCAAATAGTGAAAGCTGTCAGAGGTCTAGAACTAGTATGTTATTTGTGCATCAATATTCTATGACACGGGTGAGCTACTGTCAGATTTCCTCGAAGTATTATCATCACATAACAAAGAAGGCATTATCATGCTTGCAACATATAGAAGAATAGAGTCTTAACAGTGCTCTTCTTCTATCCACATTCATCTCAAAAACCTTTAGTCTGTTGCTGAAGACATTGCTCTTCTACGCTCAGACGAAAACACCATATTACAAAGAAAACTTAAGACGTACTAGTTAAAGATCAGTTTATCTTTAAGTCTGGAGAAGGTACCAGAGGAGTAAGTCTGGTGTTGCATTTACTAACGGAAGGCAACTTGAAGAAAAATTAGGAAACGTTCCTAGCATTTGTTGACCTGGAGAAATCATTCGACAAATTAAAATGTAATAAAATATTAACAATCCTCAGAAGATTGGGGCTGGAGTACAGTCAGACAAGTAATCTAAAACATCTTCAAAGGCTAGCCGGGGGCCATGAAAGAATAAGGCAGAAAGTTGCATGTCAAACGGGCACTTTCATTTATTCGATGAATTGCTTTCAGGAACTCAGAACTGGTGTTTGCTGATTAGTTACAAAGATGATCTGTAACCAGTATCCAGTACATCCAACAACTGGTACATGAGGGACAGTTAAATAAAAACCGAACACCCGCCACAGTGGGACCATAGAATAGTCCATTCAAGAGTAATCATTACACACGTTAAGACTTTTATCCCACTGGGGAACGAGACGAAGAATTCCTGTTTCGTAGAACGTGGTCGGCCGCAGGTGGATTCACAACAGTATTTATTGTTGCACTTTCTCGTCTGACTGAAAACGACGTCCACTCATGTCTTTCAGCCGGTCGCCAAAGATGTGAAAATCACATGGTGCAAGATCCGGGCTGTACAGAGGATGTTGAAATGTTTCCCAACCAAATCGCTGGATCCGTCCAATCGGCAGCGTGGGGCGGGCTTTATCCTGCAACAGGATGACTCCGTCAGACAGCATTCCCGCGCGATCTAACTTTATGGCGCGTCACAGTATCTGCAAAGTGTCTTCATAGAACTGGGCGTTGACTGTGGTTCCACACTGGAGGAACTCGATGAGCAGAGGGCCCCTTCAGTCAAAGAACAATGTCTTCAAGACCTTATCCGAACTTGTGTGAACAGCTTTATTTCTTTGGCGGGGCAGATGTGTTTCTACTGTTGACTGCGCCACTTGTCCCCGTGCACAAAGTCGAAACGCCCGAGAATGTTGTCGAAGGGTATGATCCTGTTGGTCGATAACGCACGCCCCCACACTGGTAATCGGACAAAGGCTACACTTCAGCGATTTGTTTGGGAAACACTGCAACATCCTCCGTACAGCCCGGATCTTTGACCGTGTGATTTCCACATCTTTGGCGACCTGATGAAGCACATGCGTACACGTCGGTGTCAGTCGGATGACGAAGTGAAAGAGTGGGTGTGGTTGTGGGTCCATCAGCAGCCGCCCTCCTGCTAAGAAAAAGGAATTGATCGTCTCGTCTAGCAGTAGGATAGATGCCTTAACGAATGTAGTGATTACTTTTGAATAGAACGATCCCACGGTCCCGTTGTGGCGGGTGTTCCGTTTTCATTTGACTGGCCCTTACACAATGCATATTCTTTACTTAATCTCTCTCTGAGATGTTTCGAAGGAAGCGTGGTCACCTTTGACCGTTCGCGGGTGCTTTCAGCCGTCAGCGCGCTAGCGGCTGAAAGTGCATATTCGAGGACAGCGTCGAAATCTACTTCTTCAGAGAGGCTTTTAATGAGCGGTTGCAGGTCAGCTGCGGCGTGGCGTATTTGCTGTTTTGGCAACAACTTTTCATTTACTCGAAGTGGTTGCCCCTAGGTAAGATTTTGCAGTCAGTACATTCGTGTGTTGCTTGTACCCCACGGCTTATTCTCATTGATTTCACGTATTAAACTTGCCGTGAAAGTGACGGTTAGCTGATATTCAGGCGCGTCTTACTACAAAATTTCCAAGTTCTTGTGCTTTCAGTAGGTTTGAAGCTGTTTACGGGATCATGTTCTGGTCATTCAGTCAGACGAATTATTAATTCAATTTTGGCATTCTTCCTTTTAATTTAGGTTATTTTACGCTTTTCCCTTAGGACATGCAAACATATCGGTTTTTGTGGTTGCAATATCTTCCAACTTAAGTTGCACATGTATCTTAAATTTCCAGTGTCCTTTGTTTGCTTGATGTGAAGTGAGTATACAGTGTAATTACATTTGCTGTTTGTCATTTCCACTTTCCTAACTCATGTATTGAAAATTTGCGTATACTCTGAGACGTGCTTTTCTTGCCTTCATTTCGCATTCGCACATTGCTAAGTACCACCTTTGTGTATCCAGCTGTCGTACCTGATAAAGATGAGGAAACCATTCAGTCCTCAGATGTTTTTTCCCTATTTCTAATAATAAATACTCCGTTTTCTGTCCGGTAATTTTTCAATTGTGAATATAAGTTTTAACGTCGTGGCTGAGTGAAAAACTGTTGTGGCAGATTTTTTACAGTTTGTGTGTCTATGTCCCACGAATGTTAGCAGAGAGCGTTGTGTTGGTGTGTTCAATACGAAATAGTTCATACATATTCAGTAATTTCGAAATGCATCCAGATTCATACAACTTTGGAAGTGTTACAAGCAGTTAGTCATCTTCACGTTTCAGTATTGTGATTATGGAAAGATGCCCCAACACCCACTGCAACGTGGTCCCTATTACTCCTAGTGGATTCAGATAGAATCTTGGGAGTGTTTTTGATCTTTATTGGTGTTTGATTATACGAGGGCATGTTTAAAAATAAGGCTCCCGAATTTTTTATGTGAAAACTCTTAAAACTTTTTAAATAAAACAAACATTATTAACATTCTACCTCTTTATTCTTCTCTTCTACATATTATTTCTCAACATAGTCACCTTGGCGAGGAACACATTTTTCCCAACGAAAGATCAGTTTGTTGATACCGCCACTGTAGAATGTTTGACTTTCTTGACCAAGCCATAATAACCTCAAGCCTGCATACACCGCTGCATCAGAATAAAAGTGAGGTCCTCGAAGAGGGTCTCTAAGTTCTGGAAACAACTGCAAATCGCAAAGGACGAAGTTAGGAGTGTATGGAGGATGATCGACGACGGTGTATGATTGTTGCAGCTATTGCAGCGCTTGTGTGTGGTCCGGCGCGGTCATAGTGAAGAAGGCGGTGCTCCATGTGTACATAAAAATCGGACGCATTAGGTTTTCAGCAAACACTCGTACTTTCTATGCCTGCCATTTATTAATTATGCAACTTACGGAGATTGAACTACTTATTTAAATTCCATTTTCTTTCCCGGCCTAACATAGCGTTGCAGCATTGATTATTCGGTCATGATGTTTTTACAGCGGGCTTAATCATGCTACTTGATTGATTAGCCAAGTGCCAAAACAATGGCTCTGTTACAATGTTTAAGAACACAATCTGGAGGGTCTAAGGCAGAGATGTAGATTATGACGCTGTTGTTGAACTAGTATTTCGACTAATCAATGAAAGAGGCACATAGTGCAAGGGTAACAGTGGTCAATGCTGAGGTTCGCAGACGTCATAGCTGTTCTGTACAGAGACGAGGATGACATAGGCAGTCCGAAAGCAACGGACAGCATCTGAGGAAGAATTTCTTGCAAGTGTATATCGCGAACAGAGCGGTGTACAGAAGTGAGAAGTCGATCCTCGGAAATACGGAGAATGGGAAGCTGAAATTATTTAAAAGTTCCTTGTCACAGTATCAACTTTCAAAACTATTCTTTCTTACACCTATTCTGAATCGCAAGCGTATTGCTAAGATGTTCTGTGCCAAATTTAAAAGAACGCAAAATCCCCAAGATTGGCAAAGTTTTGAAGAAGTTCAAAATAAAGCGCGTACTTCAATGCGAGATGCTTTTAATAATTTCCACAACGAAACTCTGTCTCGGAATCTCGCAGAAAACCCAAAGAGATTCTGGTCATATATAAAGCACACCAGTAGCAAGACGCATTCAATACCTTCACTGCGCGATAACAATGGTGAAGTCACTGATGACAGTGCCACTAAATCAGAGTTATTAATCACGGTTTTCCGAAACTGCTTCACCAAAGAAGACGAAGTAAATATTCCTGAAATCCAATCAAGAACAACTGCCAAGATGAGAAACATAGAAGTAGATATTCTCGGTGTAGCAAAGCAGCTTAAATCACTTAATAAAGTCAAGGCCTCCGGTCCATATTGTATACCAGTCAGGTTCCTTTCAGAGTACGCCCATACAATAGCACTATATTTAGCAATTATATACAACCGCTCGATCATAGAAAGATCCGTACCTAAAGACTGGAAAATTGCTCAAGTCGCACCAATACCCAAAAATGGAAATAGTAGTAATCCACTGAATTACAGGCCCATATCTCTAACGTCGATTCGCAGTAGGGTTTTGGAACATATACTGTATTCGAACATTATGAAGTACCTCGAAGAAAACGATTTATTGACACTTAGTCAGCACAGATTGAGAAAATATCGTTCTTGTGAAACACAACTAGCTCTTTATACTCATGAAGTGATGAGTTCTATCGACAGGGGATGTCAAATTGTGTCCATATTTTTAGATTTCCAGAAAGCTTTTGACATTGTTCCTCACAAGCTTCTTCTAACCTAACTGTGTGCTATGGAATATCGCCTCAGTTGTGCGACTGGATTCGTGATTTCCTATCAGAAAGGTCACAGTTCGTAGCAATAGACGGAAAGTCATCGGTAAAACAGAAGTAATATCCGGCGTTCCTCAAGGAAGTGTTATAGGACCTCTATTGTTCCTGATCTATATTAACGACGTAGGAGACAATCTGAGTAGCCGTCTTAGATTGTTTGCAGATGATGCTGTCATTTACCGTCTTGTAAAGTCATCAGATGACCAAAACGAGTTGCAAATTTATTTGTGTGGCGCGAAAAGTGGCAGTTGGCCCTGAACAGAAAAAGGAGTGGTTTTTCACATGAATACTAAAAGAAATCCACTAAATTTCGATTACGCGATAAGTCACACAAATCTTAAGGCTGCAAATTGAACTAAATACTTAGGGATTACAATTACAAATAACCTAAATTGAAATGATCACATAGGTCATATTGTGGGTAGAGCAAACCAAAGACTGCGGTTCATTGACAGAACACTTAGAAGGTGCAACAGGTCTAATAAAGAGACTACTTACACCACGCTTGTCCATCCTATTCTGGAGTATTGCTGTGCGGTGTGGGATCCGCATCAGGTGGGACTGACAGATGACATCGAAAAAGTTCAAAGAAAGGCACTCTTTTTGTATTATCGTGAAATAGGGGAGATAGTGCCACAGACATGATACGTGAATTGGAGTGGCAATCATTAAAACAAAGGTGTTTTTCGTTGCGACGGGATCTTCTCATGAAATTTCAATCACCAGTTTTCTCCTCCGAGTGCGAAAACATTCTGCAGGCGCCCACGTACATAGGGAGAAATAATAATCACGATAAAATAAGAGAAATCAGAGCTCGTACAGAAAAAATTATTTTGGTTTCAGTTGAAATAATTACAAATTGGAACTGAAGCTTCTGTGATGTATTTGCATTTCCGTGTCAGTGATGAATTCATCTTCAAAGATACGACTACTTACATGAGATTGTGTGCATTTTGCGCTCTGCACTTTACTTCATATATGAACTCTAATGTGCATTCTGCCTTCAGTAATTATATTAGTAAGGAGAGGCACACCTGCAATCAGTTTAAACGTTTTAGAATTCCAGTCAGCACAAACCTTTTGCTGTTCTTGCAGGCTTTACAGGGTAGGAGGTAAGTGACGCGTGGAGATTCCGAGACTGTTTGCTGCTGAACATATTGCGATCGACGTGATAGCATTGGATGTTTATACATCAGATTTTGTACCGACAGGTGTTAGGCTCTCACAAAGAGCCACACATGCTCATTGCACATGCTTCACCTATAAGGTAGATCATATACGTATTGTTCAAATTAATGACATTGTCAGAAAGAAATGCAACCCGCCAGTATAGCCGAGAGCGCTAACGCGTTGGTTCCTAGACTGGGGTAGGCGCGCTGGCCCCGGATCGAATCCGCCCGGCGGATTAACGACGACAGCCAGTGCGCTGACCAGCCTGGGCGTGGTTTTCCACATCCCGCTAGGTGAATACCGGCCTGGTCCCCACGTTCCGCCTCAGTTACACGACTCGCAGACATTTGCAACACATTCACACTCATTCACGATTTACATTAGACGCAGACCGCTGGGGTACATTAATTCCGTCTTGGGGGGTATGGGGTGGCGGCAGGAAGGGCATCCGGCCACCCCTTCCAATTAACCATGCCAAATCCGTACTTAACCCTGCCGACCCTGTGCACAATGCCGGATACAGGCAGGAGCAAAAGAAAGAAAGAAAGAATTGCCAGAAGGAACTGTGAACATGAAAGTCACTCAAATATTCATGTATGCTCACAGATCGTTCTGTTATGCAAAGTAAGCGCTAACTGAACTTGAATATGTTTTTGAAATATGGTCAGTGGCGTTATAAATCATTTCTTGCGTCAAAACATTATGCAGAAAGGGGTAATTATTCTGGATTTTTATTCTATACTTGCATGTGCTACCTTACTAGGTAGGACTGATAGAAGAGAGGGAGAGAAGATCTAACGAAGAGACGTTTCGTCGTGGTTCAAATGGTTCAAATGGCTCTGAGCACTATGGGACTCAACTGCTGAGGTCATTAGTCCCCTAGAACTCAGAACTAGTTAAACCTAAGTAACGTAAGGACATCACAAATATCCATGCCCGAGGCAGGAGTCGAACCTGCGACCGTAGCGGTCTTGCGGTTCCAGACTGCAGCGCCTTTAACCGCACGGCCACTTCGGCCGGCGTTTCGTCGTGGGATCCTTTAGTGGGTGCGAGAGCGTAACAGAGATGTTCGACACCAGTGGTGGACGCTACAACGGAGGCGTTGTTCATCACGGAGAGGTTTACTACAGTATGTAAATTTGGACAGAGTACTTTCCGCGAAGGGTCGGACAAAGCGTTCCTTTCTCCTAGATGCGTCTCGTGACATGTTCACACAGAGAAAATTAGAGAAATTTTATCTAACACAGAGGCTTACAGAGAATCATTTTACCTACGCTCCATTCACGAATGAAACAGGAAAGGGGGGGGGGGGGGGGGATCGGTAAGCATTAACACAAGTACGCTCCACCACAAAACGCCAGGTGGCTTGAGGAATATTGCTGTACACCTACGTACACGAAAGAGTAATTGTGTTCCTAGTGTTATTTTGAATGTCAAAAATTAAGTGGATAAATAAAATACAAAATGAAGAGGTACTAAAAAGAATAATTGGGAGAGAGGAAGGGACAGATTAGTGGGACTTTGCAGCGGTATACAGAAATAGTGAACTAGGTGTTGCAAGGAGCAATACAGGGGAAAACAGGAGAGGCAGACGCTGAACATATCGTGGAGGTTGTTGGCTGTGGCAGTAAAGAACTAGCACAAGATAGATAAAAATAGAGGAAAACACCAAACCAGTCAAAAGACCGAACTTCTTTTTTTTTAAAAAAAAAAAGTGTTCGTTTCTGAATTTGCCTTGTGTGGGAGTAAAATATTAAGTATGACTAAACAATTTTTTGCGCCTTCCTTTATCAAATATTCAAATTCTGCAGGCTGTTTTCTTGAAAAGAGTGCGCTCTGTCCGTTTCCTGGGGCGTGTCGATTAGATCCGTCTGCTAAATGAATTTATAATAGTTGATGTGGAGTTACTTGTGATCTTGACGGCTCTAGAGTTAATTAGTCATGATCACACTACGAAATTACTTATCTGTTTTGGTTCGCTGCATTCCGTGCGAGATATATAATGCTTATATTAACCAACAAAGCGAACTGATCAGCTACCCAGCGTGGCAGCAACTCAGTGTTTATGTCCGAGAAACGGCGAGAGGTTCACAGAGTGAAACGGTATCACAGGGTACGCGTGTAGACGTCAATGCTTTGCGTAGAACAACAATCAAACACTGACCGGCGCTTTTTTTAACTCTGAATCACTGACTGGTGCTTTTTTTAACTCTGAATACATTTATTTGAGTGAATTGTGTATGAAACTGTGTTTCATCTGAATAAACCACTGGCCGCTTTAATTCTGATGCTTTTTCCCTTTTTCTTATAAATCTAGTATATTTTTACAAAACTGTGTCATCTCGTTCGCCCATGGTAACTCGTTTGTTCTGACACCTTTTAAAATAAAATCCCAGGGAGAAAGAAATATTTTCTCTGTTTCCTTGCTAGCCTTGAGGTCCAGTACTGTGATACAAAAGCTTGGAACTTTTCGCAAAGTCTGTATTTCATTGTATTTTCATAATATCTCAGAAATTGCTTCCTAATTACACATTTTTCCACATCACCAAAGGGATATTTATTCTGCGCAGTCTGCTTCTTCTTCTTTGACGTTGACACTTGTCGTGTCCCAGCTTTATCGTTCTGCTTGCATATTACATCACCTTTCTCACCAACACTGTCACTTCTTTCGCTATCTTTTGGTCACTAAATCATGTAAGGATGTTAACAACAAGCCAACACGCCTTCCTTGCTTACACGGTGCGATAACAGCTTATGCTATTCCTAGTGCGGCTTTACCTTGTCGGGCGACAGTCTCTCCTACGACCGAGTCTATGGTTAACTCTGGCGAGTTATACTTACCCACAAAAGATAAAAAAAAGCCTGCAAAGACTGGAAAAGGCAGCGTCAATCTGCAGGGAACCAAGGAGCAGGGAAATTCAGGGGAATAATCAGATGTGGAAGTCAAAGAATTGTATTAATTATTCGCCGTGGTCAGTCGTCCCGTCCCCTTACACGTTGTCTGTTCGCTGACAAGGTAAAGGCAGATGTCCGTCGGAAAAAGAGTGAACCGAAGTGAAGCACAATAAGAAGTGGCTGCTGAAGCCAACTGTTCGACACGGGTTTTACTTCCTTACGTCTGTTTAGTTGAGAAGATGTCTTCCTCGCCAGTCCAGAAAGTTTCGAGACAACAATTAATAAAAAATGGAGAAAAGTTAAGATGGTGGTTTTAATGTTTCAGGTGTTCTACGTAGTCCTCCCACACTGAAGTGCAACGCGCAGAACGTTCGTACAGCCACTTGAAACAGTCATAAAAGTCCTTCTTCGGGATGTCGTCCAACTCTCGCATCACATTCGCACCTTCTTCGGTTTTGGCGAACCATCAGAGTCGCTTTTGTGGTATGTTGGTATTGATAACACGAAGTCTCGTCAGCCGTGATTAATTTTTCCAGAGAAGAACTGTCAGCGTTTTTCATTTCAGTCAAGTCATGGCACGCGTCCACGTGTCGCCATTTTTGTTCACGAGTCAAGGTGTGCGGAACAAACTTGGTACACACTTTGCTCGTCTTCAAAACATTCTCTAGGCTCTCTTGAACACCTGATTGAGACATGTTGCTCCACTGCGTTTTGTGACACAACAACGTTGACACACTACGGTCGCACATCCACTAGTTAACACTACCTAATCGTAATTAACTGCTCCAATGTGCCCTGTTGTTTACAGCTGTCAGTTCAAACTGCCACCGTAGTTAACGCACAGACGTCGATCATACACTAGTAATAAAATCAGTATAGGAGCTTTTTTGATGGATGGTGTATACCTTCCCGCTTCAGTGAGACGACTCACCACAGTAGCTGCTCGTGACGTTAAGATTTCCGTGTTGTAATGGTATTTACCGTGCACTCAGTAGGGTAGAGGCAGGTTACCAACTGATCTACCCTTTACGTTTTCTTAAACTGTCCAATCTGATTTCGAAATTATTAGGGACGTGATTTTAGTATTTTAGCTGCTATATTTATTCCAGCCTTCCTTATGTAAGACTGTCATTGGAACAACAGCTGTTTTTAATAAAGACTGAGGAAACATTTTTAAAATAGTCCTGTCTCGGTGTGTGTGATTGGGTGCACGAATGTGAAAGAGACTTGAAGAGTGACAGGGATTCACTGAGTGGCTGCCTTACGACTTTTTACCATTAGACATTCGAACCACATATTCACATACCATTCTAGTAAATACTTTTAGCTGGACGGGGGAGGGGGTATAATGGTGATGAAGCAGACTTTATGTCTGTGCGCCAGAAGAAGGTGAGAGAGACGGAAGTGGAAAATGGAGGGCGAGACGGGGATTAATAGAGAGAGCGTGATACCTGAAACTCGTTTCCACGTCTCTCTCGCTTTCGATCCTTCCACCTGTATCTGTTGCTAGCGAGTCACATTGTCGAGCACCGTAAAGGAGCAGCTTCATCACCAGTATCTGCTATTTCCCACCCTCTCCCCCCCCCCCCCACCTTTCCCCTTTCCGAACCCTATTTTATCCTATTATAAAAAACTAACAAAACATCTGATAAAGTCCTGTAAGTGGCAAGCTGTCTCCGTTCTATCCAAGACTTATGAACGGGTAATACCATTCACTTACAGAAATGGATATTTAGCTACTGATATGTCGCTGTTTGCCCTTGGCTCTATCAATTACCCCACCACTGATCCGTGACAAAAGAAAACGTGTCTCGTAGATTCCGTAAGTATTTCCATTGCCGATTTTAAACATGATGTGAACCTATGACGTGAAAGACGTCACCAGGATTCATGTCCTGTATGATTAATGTTCCAGTGACTATAAAGCGAAGTGCTGCCTAAATTTCCACTGATGGGATAAAATAGTTGGCTGTAGTCTGTAATTTTGTAGCTATATCTGTAGTACTCGCTTGTAAACTAGTTTAAATTCGTCTGTTCGCGCTTTTACAAACTAAGGCATACGTTTAAGAACTGTTTTATCGACACCCGTAAGCTATTGGTGTTTGTAAATTGGTTTCCCGCTTTCCACAGTTCTGACACCGCAATAATGCATGTATCTAGAAATTGTCAGTTCAAAGCAGTAATTGTGACGGTACAGGTGACATACATGAGCGTGGTTCATTTGTTTAATTTGCTGACAGAGAAACAAAACAAATTTCGGATCTTTGCCATGGTATCACAAAATTGTATTTCGTTCTTCGAGATGAAATTCTGACGGTTCCTGGAAACGATTCGACGCATGTAATATCGCAAAATAGCTGTGACTGTGAAATCGAACGAATTGGAATAAGGCCGGCGTGATTTGTTGTTTGCGTGTGTCATATAACAGAGGCACCTGTCGTGAACGCTGAAAAATTTAAAGCAGTACAGCCGCTACCAAATACGCCTGCCGTCGGGAGCAGCAACACTTATAGTTCGAATGAGGCGCAGGGTGGAGAGCTGTACGACAAGAAATTAAAACAAGCGGACTTATGGATTCAACTTGTGCAAAATTCAAACAATCTGTCCGATAAATATTTCAGAGCCTGGATGCCATCCTATGAGAGTCCTTCGCTATTTCTATAAATGAGCACAACAGTTTTAAATAGCTTGAATATTATTACTACACGGGCATGGCGTTAAAGGTGCACCTATTTTTCTCTATATTTGCTCGTCTTAATACCTGTCATTTGCGACTTCAAGTGCAGCACGAAATTCATAGGTAAAATATGTGGACTGACGGTGTACAACTGCGAAGTGACGATGAAAAGCAGTGACATTTTATGCTCGAAAAACATATATTTTTGATTAATTAGCACGTTTTGTATCGAGTAATTTCGGATCAGTAATTTAGGTCAGTGTATAAATTCAAGTTTTACTTACAAATAACGGTATTTAAACTCGCGCACAGTGATCTTGTTCTTATACTGTCTTTAGGTGAAGCGATTATTAACAATTTGATCTGTGTCGTTTTAGAGTCGTAATGTGTTAACTCTATCGCTGAAGAAATCACGGAGAAAGACGCATCTACATACTGTAGAAGTTACGCCAGTCGGAAATTTTATTCTAGGTGATTTAAAATAAAGTTATTTGTGACTGAAAACGGAGTTTACACAAACATTCATTTTAAATTTGTTCGTCTATGGTTCTACAAGAATATGGTTTCGGATAATCAAGAGAAAGAAACACATTCAGTATTTTGCTGAAATCAGATTAGCAACAACGAAATTTATTTCATTAACACGGGTAAAGTGTAATGCGTTAATATTCGTCAAGAGTGTTGTAGTCACAATAAAATGTTTGTGCGTGGAATGCAAGAAACGTTTGGTGTTAGCTTCTACGTTATAACGTGGTTTGCCATGTAGATACGTGAATACTGTGATTCCGTTCGTGGGACAGCAATTAGCGTGCACTGGAACGCACATAACTGTGAGTACTCTGTGTAATATGTGGTTCGTGCAAATGAAATGCTGGGGCAGTAGTCGGCATGCACTGGATGGCACTGAATATGGTTTTTCTGAAAGCAAACGTTGACAATGGAGTCAGCGAGATATTAAAATGTATGACTTTTTTTTCGCGACTGTAGACCTTCCAGCGCGCATGTCACCGATGCGAATCGGAACAAGCGATGTGTGTCTTACCTGGACGAGAAAATTAGTCGTATGTAAGCTAGCTGCACTATTCAGACTATTTCTCTATTGCTCGGTGGTCCTCGTGCCAGCTTTGTAGAGGTGTCTCTGTCATGCCTACTACCAGAAGCTCATGCAGCTAGTGTCCTACCCTACCTTGCAGAAGGCGCGGCAGCTTCAGCGGCGGTGTAGTGGGGTACGGCACTCGGGTGAAGATGTGTCAGGTCAGTTACTGTTTACCGCAACTTGTGTCTCCTTTGTTGTTTAACGAACAATGTCTAGTTTGTAAATTTTACTAACGTCAGGAATACAGTGAATAATATAAGGTGTTTGATTTATTGCTTTCGTTATCACTTGTTCACCAGGAAATGTAGGGAGGTTTTTGATTTCGGCGAAGGGCTTGGTGTTTTTTTCTCCTTTTTTAGAAAAAAAAAAAGGATGCTCGTGTTCTTCGCTCGGGACTCGGAGGTGACCGAGCGTCTTCGTTTCGGTTTCTGCGATCGGCTTAGAAAAGAAGGCTCGACAGAATTATTGCCATGCGGTTGCAGTATTGTCAGCACGGAGGCGGGCAGAAGAGCACTTGGTGGCGGCGGCGGCCGGGCCGGGCGACGGCCGTCTTCCGCGGCGCCGCCATCCGGCGCGGGGCGGCAGCGGCGGCGGCAGCGGCAGCGGCCTGTGCCACTGGCGGCGCGGTCGCCACGGGCGCGCGGCGCGGCGCGGCGCGGCGCTGGGGCTCCGCTGGGGCGGGCGACCTGCGGCGCGGGCGCGGCGGGCACGGTCCGGGTAGCCGCGGCGCGCGAGCCGTCTCGACTGCCGCCGCCGCCGCCGCCGCCGCGCGTTGTTGCCGCCGTTGCCAGGGGCGAC
This sequence comes from Schistocerca serialis cubense, assembly GCF_023864345.2. Lineage (NCBI taxonomy): Eukaryota > Metazoa > Arthropoda > Insecta > Orthoptera > Acrididae > Schistocerca > Schistocerca serialis. Next base: position 485,271,709 of record NC_064639.1, on the reverse strand, counting down.
GCCGCCCGCCGCCCTGCGCCTGCGCCGCCGCCGCCGGGGCGGGGCCTGTGGCGGCCCGGGACCCTCGCCGCCCGACAGCCATCGATGAAGAGCCTTCCTCTTGTACCGCCATCCTCGCCACCGGCGCCACTCCCGCTGGCAACTTTCGCAGCCCACGGTCCTTCCGATTGATGTCCACATTTAGGGGCGGTTAAAAGAGGTTGGAGCGTGGTGTCAGGGATGTCCTGACACTTCCCTTACACGCGAAATGTTTGGTAGAAGCGTAAATTAGTCACCCCAGTGCTGACGCACGGATGAAACGTTAAGCCTTTACAGGTGGCGTAGCGATCAAGTCACTGTACAGCCTCTAAATGAGCTGCAGTAGCGATTAACGAAATCTTTTTGGATTGGTAGTGTACTGTTTTTCCAGAAACGTAATAAACACAATAGGTACACATAATACAGACATTGTTGCCGTGGTCTTCAGTCCTGAGACTGGTTTGATGCAGCTCTCCATGCTACTCTATCCTGTGCAAGCTTCTTCATCTCCCAGTACCTACTGCAATCTACATCCTTCTGAATCTGCTTAGTGTATTCATCTCTTGGTCTCCCTCTACGATTTTTACCCTCCACGCTGCCCTCCAATACTAAATTGGTGATCCCTTGATGCCTCAGAACATGTCCTACCAACCGATCCCGTCTTCTGGTCAAGTTGTGCCACAAACATCTCTTCTCCCCAATCCTCTTGAATACTTCCTCAATAGTTATGTGATCTACCCATCTAATCTTCAGCATTCTTCTGTAGCACCACATTTCGAATGCTTCTATTCTCTTCTTGTCTAAACTATTTATCGTCCATGTTTCACTTCCATACATGGCTACACTCCATACAAATACTTTCAGAAATGACTTCCTGACAATTAAATCTATACTCGATGTTAACAAATTTCTCTTCTATAGAAAAGCTTTCCTTGCCATTGCCAGTCTACATTTTATATCCTCTCTACTTCGACCATCATCAGTTATTTTGCTCCCCAAATAGCAAAACTAATTTACTACTTTAAGTGTCTCATTTCCTAATCTAATTCCCTCAGCACCACCCGACTTAATTCGACTACATTCCATTATCCTCGTTTTGCTTTTGTTGATGTTCATCTTATATGTCCTTTCAAGACACTGTACATTCCGTTCAACTGCTCTTCCAAGTCCTTTGCTGTCTCTGACAGAATTGCAATGTCATCGGCGAACCTCAAAGATTTTATTTCTTCTCCATAGATTTTAATACCTACTCCGAACTTTTCTTTTGTTTCCTTTACTGCTTGTTCAATATACAGAGAGGCTAAAACCCTGTCTCACTCCCTTCCCAACCACTGCTTCCCTTTCATGCCCCAAGACTCTTAGAACTGCCATCTCGTTTCTGTACAAATTGTAAATAGCCTTTCGCTCCCTGTATTTTACCCCTGCCACCTTTAGAATTTGAAATAGAGTATTCCAGTCAACATTGTCAAAAGCTTTCTCTAAGTCTACAAACGCTAGAAACGTAGGTTTGCCTTTCCTTAATCTTTCTTCTAAGGTAAGTCGTAAGGTCAGTATTGCCTCACGTGTTCCAATATTTCTACGGAATCCAAACTGATCTTCCCCGAGGTCGGCTTCTACCAGTTTTTCCATTTGTCTGTAAAGAATCTGTGTTAGTATTTTGCAGCTGTGACTCATTAAACTGATAGTTCGGTAATTTTCGAATCTGTCAACACCTGCTTTCTTTGGGATTGGAATTATTATATTCTTCTTAAAGTCTGAGGGTATTTCGCCTGTCTCATACATCTTGCTCACCAGATGATAGAGCTTCGTCAGGACTGGCTCTCTCAAGGCCGTCAGTAGTTCTAATGGAATGTTGTCTACTCCCGGGGCCTTGTTTCGACTCAGACATTAGTTATCAATAATACCCTCAAGAGCCACAGAAACTGGTACACCTGCCTAATATCGTGTAAGCCCTTGCGAGCACGCAGAAGTGCCGCAACACGATGTGCCATGCACTCGACTTACGTCTGAAGTAGTGCTGGAGGGAAATGACACCATGAACCGTACAGCTCTGTCCATAAATCCGTGGGGGTGGAGATCTCTTCTGAACAGCACGTTTCATGGCATCCCAGACAAACTCAATAATGTTCATGTCTGGGATGTTTGGTGGCCAGCGGAAATGTTTAAACTCATAAGCGTATTCCTGGAGTCACTTGGTAGCAATTCTGGACGTGTGGGATGTCGCTTTGTATTGCAAGAATTGTCCTAGTCCATCGGAACGCACAATGGACACGAATGGATGCAGGTGATCAGACGGGATGCTTACATACGTGTCACCTGCCAGAGTCGTGACTATACCTATCATGGGTCCCATATCACTCCAACTGCACACGCCCCACACCATTACACACTCCCCACCAGCTTGAACAGTCCCTTGCTCTATACAATTTGAAACGAGACCCGTCCGACCAAGCTACATCTGTCGAATCGTCAACATTCCAATGTTGGTGTTGAAGGGCCCAGGTGAGACGTAAAGCTTTGTGTCGTGGAGTCATCAGGGGTACACGAGTGGACCTTCAGAACCCACACATACTGATGTCCCAGCATTGAAATCTGCAGCAATATGCGGAAGGATTGCGCTTCTGTCACGCTGGAGATTCTTTTCAGTCGTCGTTGGTCCCGTTCTTGCAGGATCTTTTTCTGGCCACAGCTTTTGTCGGAGATTTGACGTTTTACCGGATTCCTGATTCACGGTACACTCCTGAAATGGTGGTACGAGAAAATCCCCTCTTCATCGCTACCTCGGAGATGTTGTGTCGCAACGCTCGTGCGCCGACTGTAACACCACGTTCAAACTCAAATCTTGACAACCTGCCATTGTAGCAGCAGTAACCGATCTAACTACTGTGTCAGACACTTGTTGTTTTATATAGACATTGCCGACCGCAGCGCTGTATGCTGCCTGTTTACATATCTCTGTATTTAAATACGCGTGCCTAAACCGGTTTCTTTGGCGCTTCAGTGTATATTCTTGTTTCAAATGGCTCTGAGCACTATGGGACTTTACATCGGAGGTCATCAGTCCCCTAGAACTTAGAACTACTTAGATCTAACTAACCTAAGGACATCGCACACATCCATACCCGAAGCAGGATTCGAACCTGCGACCGTACCAGTCGCGCGGTTCCGGACTGAAGCGCCTAGAACCGCTGAGCCACCGCGGCTGGCCAATGTATATTCTCTTTCACTATTTATAATAGTATGCCAACGCTGGGGTAACTTCCCGATACCGCGACTGTAGAAATCACTTGGTTTTGAGGCGAAGAACTCTTCGAGCCATGTTGGACCACATTTTCAACTGGAAAGGAAGTTCCTTGAAAGTTGTTCGACAAAGGGCGGAAAAGGTGGAAATCTGAGGACGCAAGACTAGGTGAATAAGGTGGGTGCGGAATGACTTCCCAACCCAACTCCTATACCGTGCTTTTTATCAGTCTAAGAGAACGCGGACGGGCGTTGTCTTGCAGCAACATCACTCGTACAGTCTTCGTGGTCGTTGTTCTTGGACTGCGTCTGCAGTATGTCTCAGCTGCTGATAATAAACCTCAGCAGTGTTGGTCACACCTCGGAGAAGCGGTTCGTAGTACATCACACCGTTGCTGTTCCACCAGATGCATAACATTATTTCTTGTAGATGGACGCATGTCTTTGTACAGGGAGTTGCTGCTTTATTTGAAACTCAACCAGTTCTTTCTTTTCCTTATGTTTGTATGAAGACACCGTTTCTCATCACTAGTAATGATACAGGATAGGAATGATCGGTGGAGTGCCCGTGGCACCATCGGATCGCCCATCTAAAGACTTGCAAGGCATTTGGCCACCCTCCTCTCCACGCATCTCATCGATCGAATTAAACGTCTACGCCTTGGTGAAGCCGGTTTTATGGTTAGCTTCTAATTGATTTACCTATTCGCGAGTGTGCTAATCACAGACTCCATACACTTGCTGCCCCGGCACTTTGATGACGCCATCGTGGATTTCTTTGAACATATCCTGACGTCATCGTACTGTTTACATGGTGAAGAATATTTCAACCAGACGAACAGCTTCGAGATGGGGAGCCCAATAGCTCCAGTTGTAGCCAGCCTCTTTACGGATCATTATGAGGACATCGCTTTCGACACGGCACCTGAAAAGCCTAGTTGTTTTTGTGACTGCGTCGACGATACAATACGTAATATGGACATGAGAAGCTGGAAGAGTTCCTGGAAAACATCAACAAGATTCACGACCACATAAAGTTCACGATGGAGGCAGAGAAGGGTAGTTCCTTGCCGTTCCTGGACGTCCTTGTCCGCCGTAAATCAAGTGGGTACCTCGGTCTCAGCGTTTACCGCAAGCCCACCCACACGAATCGGTATCTGCACAACACCAGCTACCACTACCGAGCACAGAAACGGTCTTTTCTGACGACCTTGGTACATCGAGCTGAAACCGTCTCAGAGGCCGAAAACCTGCCGAGGGAACTGCACCACTTTCCAAGGAAAACGGTTACTATAACAGACAAATTTCGCATGCAGTTTCATCTAAGAGCGAAAGCAAAAGGCCTCTGAAGAAGACACGAAGGAGGTTGCGTTTTTACCTGTGTCTCACTAACAGGGAAGATTAGCCAGCTCCTGAAGGAACATAAAATCGACACTTTCTTCAGGTCCCCAGCAAAGATCCGCCAACTAGTGAAACCTGCGAAAGAAGATGTGGGCCTCAGAACACCTAGAATATACGAAGTATCGTGTGGTTGTGATCAGTTCTATGTCGGTCAAACTATCTGCATTACTGAACAGCGCCGCATTGAACATGAAAGGTGATTCCGCTTACGCTATCCCGAAAAATCAGCTGTAGAGGAGCATGCACTGGAAAACGGACACCATATTGCATTTGACAATACTTCTGTTACCAACCGGACCAACGGCTACTGGGACAGCGTAATAAATGGAGCAATAGAGATCCTGTTGTTGGGGAGTTGTGGCGGGCGCGGCGGTCGTGGCACCAAACGGGACTGGGCACCAGTGACGTCACTGCTGGCGGCGCGGCTAAATAAACACAACAGCGGCATTCACACGACAGTCAACCGCATTACAGTGGCAGAGTAAATCTCTGTCGACAGCTCGTGGGCAGTTAACCACTTGACGCGGCTTGAAAACCGAGAATATTTTATTCAAATGGTTCAAATGGCTCTGAGCACTATGCGACTTAACTTCTGAGGTCATCAGTCGCCTAGAACTTAGAACTAATTAAACCTAACTAACCTAAGGACATCACATACATCCGTGCCCGAGGCAGGATTCGAACCTGCGACCGTAGCAGGCGCTCGGTTCCAGACTGTAGCGCCTAGAACCGCACGGCCACTCCGGCCGGAAATATTTTATTAATGGAGTAGAATTGTCTTTAGTGTCCCCAAACGAATAGAGCCCCAACGACCAGGTAAGACGTGTTTAGAGACGTCCCGGACACCGTCCAATTAAAGAAACTCATTTTATTTTAAGAATCTTATGTTTCAAGACACGTGGTGGTGTATGATCGACGAAACCGTCCACATGTCACACAGACAGTTATAAAAATATATAGCATTTTGCTGGTCATAAAATTCTGTACCTAAGGAATTAAACAAAATGGTTCAAATGGCTCTAAGCACTATGGGACTTAACATCTGAGGTCATTAGCCCCCTAGACTTAGAACTACTTAAACCTAACTAACCTAAGGACATCACAGACATCCATGCCCGAGGCAGGATTCGAACCTGCGACCGTAGCAGCAGCGCGGTTCCGAACTAAAGCGCCTAGAACCGCTCGTACACAGCGGCCGGCTACTGCCGACTACCCTGATACTTGAAACGTCCCGGACACCGTCCAATTAAAGAAACTCATTTTATTTTAAGAATCTTATGTTTCAAGATACGTGGTGGTGCATGATCGACGAAACCGTCCACATGTTACACAGACAGTTATAAAAATATATAGCATTTTGCTGGTCATAAAATTCTGTACCTAATGAATTAAACAAAATGGTTCAAATGGCTCTAAGCACTATGGGACTTAACATCTGAGGTCATCAGCCCCCTAGACTTAGAACTACTTAAACCTAACTAACCTAAGGACATCACAGACATCCATGTCCGAGGCAGGATTCGAACCTGCGACCGTAGCAGCAGCGCGGTTCCGAACTAAAGCGTCTAGAACCGCTCGTACACAGCGGCCGGCTACTGCCGACTACCCTGATACTTGAAACGTCCCGGACACCGTCCAATTAAAGAAACTCATTTTATTTTAAGAATCTTATGTTTCAAGATACGTGGTGGTGCATGATCGACGAAACCGTCCACGTGTTACACAGACAGTTATAAAAATATATAGCATTTTGCTGGTCATAAAATTCTGTACCTAAGGAATTAAACAAAATGGTTCAAATGGCTCTAAGCACTATGGGACTTAACATCTGAGGTCATTAGCCCCCTAGACTTAGAACTACTTAAACCTAACCAACCTAAGGACATCACAGACATCCATGCCCGAGGCAGGATTCGAACCTGCGACCGTAGCAGCAGCGCGGTTCCGAACTAAAGCGCCTAGAACCGCTCGCGCACAGCGGCCGGCTACTGCCGACTACCCTGATACTTGAAACATATATTTCTGCGAATAAAAACATTTCTGTATTCTGCAAAAAGCTAATATTAGGGGAAGAAAAACAGAAAAGGAAAGAAAAGAGGTAGCCACAAATCCTTAACAGACCTGTATATTGTCTGCCTGCCGTAGTTCTATCGTAAATCCATTCACACGGCAACCATAAATTCGTTGTGTATAAACATTCCTCCATTGTGTCTTTCACGACTGTCAGCATCCAAGGAGAATCTGAACACCTACTTCGTTCCTCTGTGCCCCTCGCAATTTGGGGACGCTTCAAATAAAACTGGATGCAGCCCAGGGTTCCGGCACAAAAGGTAAATGACACCTGGGAATCAGTCAAAACTGCTTAGGATGTTGTTTTTTATTTTTTTTATTTTTAGAGGGATAAAGACGAAATGTGGAGGTGAAAGGAATCTCTTCTAAACTGAGAGGCTGACTTCTGACCAGTGCCATAAAACTGATGAAAGGTGATGCCCCATAAGGCTCAGAAGAGTGACGACAAACTAAAAAGATCTGCACTGATAAGAAGAGATCATGTAAGGACTGTGTGGGCTGCACGCATAAGGTGTACAGTCTGTCCAATGTCGCTCATCGATGATCTGCTTGCTGTATCGGGCAACTCATCTACCAGCAACACACGCGTGAGCAGCATGTTTCCGAAGCTCTACCTGGGCAAGATTGCATGTAAACGTTACAGCTGATCACAACACACAGATTTCTTTTCGAATGCCTCTCCAGACGCTACGGAAATGGGTGGCGCCCACTTCACCACGAATGCCGCTGGAGGTGCTCCAGGCACTGTGCTACTTGCGCCCATTGATCACGTGCCCGCAATTATGCTGAGCAAATACCATTCTGCAAAAGCTGTACTTAAGTGCCCATTGTGCAACGGGGCAGACAGTTCCAACCGCAGTACCAACCATGGAGGCCCAGCACAGCATCCAGCCACAAATACCCAGCATTTGCCGCCAGAGCCCACGCCTCCTCCGAACTCAGCATCACTCGGACTTCGCCCTCCTCGACTGGAATTCGACGGTTGACTTGGATATCGTGATGTTGCCGACTATGAGGTGCGACAATAAAGTAATGAGACTGATTTTCTTTGCAAGAAGTGGCAACCCTGCAGGCTTGCGTAGGCACAATATCTTTGACTTCGGTCTGTCCAAGCGGTACATCGATGCAACTGCTCAGTCGTGAGCTGTAAGAAGTTAACACGTGTTTGTATCTCTCGTCACGGAAATGGAACCGCATAATATTGGCCAACGGTATGCCATTTCTTTTTGCGTTAAAACGGGTGAAGACGCGACGACAACTTAAGGTAAGCTTCAGAAGGCTTTTGGAGAGGAGGTTATGTCAAGAGCTCAAGTTTTTCGTTGGTATAAAATGTTTAGTGAAGGCAGAACGAATTTTGAAGATGAAGACCACAGTGGACGATCATCAACCTCACGGACGGATGTCAACTTGGCAAGAGTGCGTGAACTCGTACGATCTGATCGAAGATTATCCGTGAAAATGATTGCAGAAGAACTGAACATCAATCGAGAAACAGTTCGTCTAGTAATAACTGATGATCTTGGTATGAGAAACATTTATGCTAAAATGGTCCCAAAAAATGTCACACCACAACAGCGAGAAACAGAGAAAAATGTGGCAGCCGATCTGTTAGAGCAAACGGAAATCAACCCAGAATTGTTGAGGCGCGTTATCACTGGTGATGAAAGTTGGTTTTTTCAGTACGATCCAGAGACAAAACGCCAAAGTTCACAATGGTGCTCAAAGGGATCACCCAGACCCAAAAAAGCTCGCATATCAAAGTCAAAAGTGAAATGCATGCTTGTGTGCTTCCGTGATTCCAAGGGAATTGTTCATAAAGAGTGGGTGCCTCCTGGACAAACAGTTAACCAATATCACATTATTTTGTGTGTTATCAGTTCTAATTACTTTGTGTTCGTTAGGACGCTGTATCTGAATCCTTTCATTTTATGTGTTGTTGGAATAAATTGATTTATTTCATCACTTCCTGGGAATCTTGTTTTGCATTTGTTGGACTCATTCAAAGTACCACAGTTACTGGCGACGAGGTTTTAAAAACACTGAATTTACGAACATTCCCAATGTAGTTGGTAATTACCAGGACATTCTTCAGAATTTTCGTGCCAGTTCACCACTGTACTAATTCCAAGTTCGCATATCAGTGTCGACGTATCCACTGTAGACGTGACCACCGAAGTTCCTTTGCTGTCGCAGAACATGCAGTTATCACAGGAATTGCTGTTGCAGAAGACGGTTGGGATCACCACAACTCCAAAAATATCAGTAAAAGAATGGAACATTTATGTAGTGCTTTCATGGTTGGTGAGCTTCATTATTCCATGAAAAATATAAAGAATTTCAGAAACGTACAGCATACAGTTCATTGTTAACAGCCCCTGAATTGGTAAATGTGTCGACTGCGGCTGAAAATGGAGAAAACCGAGTTTTGTGCTGTTATGAAACATTTTGATTTGAAGAGCTGAACTGAAACACAAATCAAAACAGAAATGGGTGAAGTTCACAAGGACTCTACATCCTCACTGAACACCATTTACTTTTGGATTAATAAAAAAAAAATTTAAACGTGGTTGGACAAACACAGAAACTCGCTCTGGCCGTCCAATTGAAGTCACCACAAATCGAACCATTGACAAAATCCATGATATGGTAATGCAAGGCAGTCGAATAAAAATTCTTGAGATTCTTGAGACTGAAGGCATCTCAAATGAGTGAATGCATAATATCCTGCACAGAGAATTGGTTATGAAGAAGCAGTGTATGAGGTTGGTGCCACAGTTGCTCACAATTGATCAAAAGCGCACCTGGAACAACATTTTAAGACAACGTCTGGCGATTTTTGACGCAATCCGCAGGACTTTTTGCTCCGATTCGTGGCTGTTGATGAAACCAGGACTATAACTACAAACTACAGTCAAAACAATGGACAGAGGAACGTGCACCGAAGAAGGTAAAGCCTATTTTGTCAGCTGGTAAGGAGATGGCGACTGTTCTTTGGGATTCCTAAGGAATAACCCTCCCAGATAACGTGGAAATAGGTAGAACCGTAACTGGACCTTATTATGCTTCATTGTTCGATAGTTTGAAACTTGCATTGGCTGAAAAAAGATCGAGGTTGGCACGCAAAAAACTGCTCTTTCATCACAGTAATGCACCCTCCCACACATCGGCGATAATGATAGAGAAAGTGCATGAATTGGGCTTCGAATTTTCTCATCCACCCTATTTACCAGACTTAGCCACAAATGATTTCTTCCCGTCCCTAACTTGAACTTTGGTTTGCTGGGTAGAAATTTTAGACTAATGGCGAAATGATAATTGCAGTCAACGAGTAATTTGCAGAGTCTGATAGAATCCATTTTTCTGATGGGATGAGAAAGCTGAAGGATCATTAGACCAAGTGTACACTATGTGATCAAAAGTATCCGGTCACCTGGCTGAAAATGGCTTACAAGTTCGTGGAGCCCTCCATCGGTAATGCTGGAATTCAGTATGGTGTTGGCCCACCCTTAGCCTTGATGACAGCTTCCACTCTCGCAGGCATACCCTTCAATCAGGTGCTGGAAAGTTTCTTTGGAAATGGCAGCCCATTCTTCACGGAGTGCTGCACTGACGAGAGGTATGGATGTCGGTCGGTGAGGCCTGGTACGAGGTCGGCAGTCCAAAACATCCCAAAGGTGTTCTATATGATTGAGATCAGGACACTCTGCAGGCCATTCCATTACAGGGATGTTATTGTCGTGTAACCACTCCGTCACAGGCCATGCATTATGAACAGGTGCTCGATCGTGTTGAAAGATGCAATCGCCATCCCCGAATTGCTCTTCAACAGTGGGAAGCAAGAAGGTGCTTAAAACATCAGTGTAGGCCTGTGCTATGATAGTGCCACGCATAGCATTTAGGGGTGCAAGCCCCCTTCATGAAAAACACGACCACACCACAACACCACCGCCTCCGAATTTTACTGTTGGCACTACACATGCTGGCAGATGACGTTCACCGGGCATTCGCCATACCCAAACCCCGCCATCGGATCGAAACATTGTGAACCATGATTGGTCACTACCCACAACGTTCAATCGTCCAATGTTCACGCTCCTTTCACAAGAGAGGCATCGTTTGACATTTACCGTCTTGATGTGTGGTTTATGAACACCCGAAACGACTGCACACAGCGTACAGAAACTGTACACTAGAAACACAGTTGTTTTTGTTTCAAACAGAAAATCGGCAAAATGAATACCCGGTTAATGAGGGGTTTGTCAGCTAATATAGATATACAGAAAACAGCTAAAACTTACCAGCATCTATGTGACACAATAAAGAGCACATTTAAAGGTAAAACAAGGAAATAAAAAACACCGAAACTTTATAAAGTCATGGCAGTCACCGCATTGAAGTGGGCCGTGAAGTTAGACACTGAGAAACAAACTAGAAGCTTCATAAATGAAGATTCTAAGGTCTGTGAAAAGCTGCACTAGGAAAGACAAAGTTAGATGAATTGGGGATGCAACCAGTAACCCAAAACCACTCCAATACAAAGAAAAATGGAGAGAAGATTTACTCCTTAGGGGGCAACAGAGGCCTCTTAAACTAGCAGTGGAATATAAATTGTGCGGTAGGCGAAGTATGGGAAGACTGAGGTAGCGATGCTGAGGCTGGAACAGACCCTACGTCTAACCCTGAAGCAGCAGAACAAGATAGATATGTGTTTTATTTTATGACTATATGGAAATCTGGTTTTGCGTATGTTGGACTCAGTAGGTTACAACACCGCTGAGTTCTAAGTAGCACGATCGGCCTATATATGAGCATATATTTCCGTTCATTTACTGTCATCTGGCCAGAACAAATACACCAAACTATCTTAGGAACACTCCTTGGTATATCGGACCCTCAATACTACCTGTCGACACCATGAAGACAGGATTCCCGCTTCGCTCAGGGTCTGATTACGACTAGCTTGAAGAATATATCTAACATGTACATTGATGAGCCAGAAAATTTTGACCAGTGTCCACGGTGAAAGTGAAAAAGTGCGGCCGCATAAGAGAAATGTATAAGCGGAGCAGAGACGAATGGGTGATCATTGTAGCCATGACACGGGCAACAAATGGTTAAATCTACTGACGTCAGTGCCTTTGACAAGGAGGAGGAGATTAGTGTTTAACGTCCCATCGACAACGAGGTCATTAGAGACGGAGCGCAAGCTCAGGTGAGGGAAGGATGGGGAAGGAAATCGGCAGTGCCCTTTCAAAGGAACCATCCCGGCATTTGCCTGAAGCGATTTAGGGAAATCACGGAAAACGTAAATCAGGATGGCCGGACACGGGATTGAACCGTCGTCCTCCCGAATGCGAGTCCAGTGTGCTAACCACTACGCCACCTCGCTCGGCCTTTGACAAAGAACGCTTGGCAACGAGATTATCAGAAACTGGGAAGCTGGCTGCTGTTCGCTTGATGCTGTCTTGAGCTTTTGTGTGAACTGCATAAGTAACAGCGAATCCGCGAGTAGGTACCAGGGTGTTGGGCGTCCGCACCTCATCATATAACGTGGAGTTCGGTGGCTTGCCCGCTCTTTACTTCAGGATAGGTAGCGACCTGTGACAGACCTGGCAACAAGTTCAGTACTGGCGCAAGCACAAGTGTTTCGGAGGACACTGTTCTGCGCACATTGTTAAACATAGGGCTCTTTAGCAGGCGAACCCTGCTTGTTCTCATATTGACTCAAGGAGATCGCAATGGGCACGGGATCATCGAGAGTGGATCGTGGATCAGTGGAAACCAGTGCTTAGCTGGATGAACCACGTCTCTTGTTACACCAGGCCGACGGCTGTGTCTGGATATGCTGTCATCCAGGTCAAGGGCTGACCAAAACGTGCACAGTGCAACAGAGGCAGGCTGGTAGGAGAGCATTATGCTGTGAGGGATATTCACAGGGGCCTCTGTGGGATCTGTGGGAGTAGTTGGAGGCATTATGATAGCTTTGAACATTACTGCGGACCACCTGCTTCTCTTCATGAGTAATGACTTCCTGTGATTATGGCATCAAAAATGGCTCTGAGGACTATGGGACTCAACTGCTGAGGTCATTAGTCCCCTAGTACTTAGAACTAGTTAAACCTAACTAACCTAAGGACATCACAAACATCCATGCCCGAGGCAGGATTCGAACCTGCGACCGTAGCGGTCTTGCGGTTCCAGACTGCAGCGCCTTTAACCGCACGGCCACTTCGGCCGGCGACTATGGCATCTTCCAGCAAGATAACTATCTGTTGTCACAAGGCAAGAATCGTCGTGCAAGGGTTGAGGAGCTTGATAGCAAATCTTGTTGATGTCCTGGGCACTAAATTCACTTGATTCAACGTGATATAAGTGATCTGAGACGCTACCTGAGGCCAACTACGCGTTCACAAAGCACCTAACCGCAATCTACGGGAATTCTGTGGGCTGTGCATAGATTAGATTATATTAGATTAGTTTTTCGTTCCATAGATCCGTGCTGAGGAGATCCTCGTGAATATGGAACATGTCTTTTTTTTAAGCTGAAATAACAATACTAATAGTATGAGTATATACAATACATCATTTTTAAGCTGAAATTACAATACTAATAGTATGACTATATACATTATTCGTTTCTATTAAAAAATTCGTAAATGGAGTAGGAGTTGGCCACTAGTAATTATTTCTGGCTCCTTTTAAACTGATCTTTATTTGTAACTAATTTTTTTGTGTTTGCTGGCAAATTATTGAAGATGAGTGTTCCTGAGTAGTGGACCCCTTTTCGAACTAAAGTAAGTGTTTTTAAGTCCTTGTGCAGATCATTTTTGTTCCTGGTATTGTACGTATGAACTGAGCTGTTTGTTGAAAAAAGAGATATATTGTCTAGGACAAGTTTCATTAAGGAGTAAATATACCGAGAGGCAGTAGTTAGTATACCCAGTTCTTTGAAGAGGTTTCTACAGGACGTCCATGAATTTACTCCACAAATAATACATATTATGCCCTTTTGGACTCTGAAAACTTTTGTTTAACTTGAAGAGTTACCATATGACATTATGGAATGAAAGTAGGAAAAGTATGCAAGCTTTTTCATTTTTATGTCGCCTATGTCTGCTAACACTCGAATTGCAAATACAGATTTGTTAAGGCGCTTCTGCAGTTCTGTGTTGTGCTCCTCCCAACTGAATTTATTATTAAGTTTTAATCCCAGGAATTTAAGACTGTCAACCTCTTCTATCTGCTCTTCTTCATACTTTATGCATATGCTGGGTGGAAACCTCTTACAGGTTCTGAATTGCATATAGTGAGTCTTTTCGAAGTTTAATGTCAGGGAGTTGGCTTCAAACCATTTAGTAATATCCATGAAAACATCATTACCAGATCATTCTAGAACTACACTCAACATCCTATTTATTGCAATACTTGTGTCATCTCCAAACAAAACGAACTCTGCTTCTGGCAGTGTAACTGATGAGAGATCATTAATGTACACAAGAAAAAGCAGTGGCCCTAAGATGGATCCTTGTGGGATACCACATGTAATTTCTTCCCATTCTGATGATGACTAATGACTTAATTCACTAGTCCCTAGCACTGATACCCTTTGTTTCCTGTTAGCGAGGTATGACCTGAACCATTTTGCAGCACTGCCCATGAAACCATAGAACTCTAATTTATTTAAAAGGATGTTGTGGTTCACACAACTAAATGCCTTTGACAAATCACATAAAATATCTGCTGCTTGTAGTTTGTTATTTAATGAATTAAGTACGTTTTCACTGTAGGTGTGACTGATGACCTCAGAAGTTAAGTCGCATAGTGCTCAGAGCCATTTGAACCACTGTAGGTGTAAATAGCCTTCTCGATATCAGAACCCTTCAGAAATCCAAGTTGTGTTCTTGATAATATGTTATTTGTGGTCAGATGGTTGAGAAGCTGCCTGTACGTTACTATTTCTAAAATTTTTGAGAATGCTGGCAAAAGTGCAATCGGTCTGTAGTTTGATGGTATCTCTTTATCCACTTTCTTGAATAGAGGCTTAACATCTACATATTTAAGCCAGTCAGGAAACGTCCCAGTTATAATTGACTGGTTACACAAGTTTTTTAGAATTGTACTAAACTCACAAGAACATGCCTTAATTAACTTTGTTGTTATTTCATCATAACCACCAGAAGGCTTTGTTTTTAAAGATTTTATTATGGAAGTTATTTCTTTAGGTGAAGTGAGTGACATATTCATGTACCTGAAGCTATTTGTAAAGGCTATTTTCAGATAGTCACGGGCATTATTTACTGATCCTGACAATCCCATTCTATCAGTAGCGGATATAAAGTACTTGTTAAATTGATTTGCCATACTATGCCCATCGTTTACTAATGTGTCATTTACCCTTAATGCTATTTGCTCCTGTTCCTTTCTGGTTCTACCAGTCTCCTCTTTCACTATACCCAATATTGTTTTTATTTTGTTCCCTGACATTGCTATCTTCTTTTAGTGGTGCATTTGTTTAGGTGTCTGAATTACTTTTTTTAAATATTTTACGGTATTCCTCGTATTTAGCTAAATCATCAGCATTGGAGCGATTCTTGGTTGACAGAAATATTTTCCTTTTTGTCTTACAGGAAATCTTTATTCCTTGTGTAATCCATGGTTTTATTATAGACTTCCGTTTAATTTGAGTAACTTTTAGAGGAAAACAGTTTTCAGACATGGTACTGACATTGTTCATGAATGTGTTATATTTTTCATTCATGTCATGAGCACTATAAACATCTTTCCCGTTCATATCTTTGAGCAGTTTTCTAAAACACTGAATTTTTGGTTGATTGACTACTCTCCTGCACTCAGATTTAGCAGTCTTGATAATCTGCTTAGAATTTACATCTAAAACAAGGAGCTGCATGTCATGATCTGATAGTCCATTTATTACAGGTTTTATGATATGACTTTGTTCCTTTGATTTGTCTTTAAAATTGTTATCAATGGCTGTCTTTAAAGATTTAGTGGTCCTAATTGGAAAGTTTACAGTGTGAGTTAGATTGAAAGACAACATTACTAACTGCAGTAAATGTTTACTGGGAGATTGCATTAGAAAATTTGTAGTAAAATCACCAGCAATCAAAATTTCTTTGTTTCTTCCTGTTAAATAACCCAAAAAAGCTTCTATATTTATGAATAGATTATAATTTCCTGCAGGTGCTCGGTAAACAGTTACTATTATATAGAACCTGTTAGGGAACTCTACTTGTACATGCTTCCAGATACTGCTCCAAACAGAATTTCTTAATGTCAATGTTCTTGAATTTATGGCAGTTTTTAATAAATGTGGCAACTCCTTCACTCTGCAGAAGTGGGAAGCTATCTTCAATCCTGAAATGTCTAACGTATCTCTTGCCACATATCTCCGGCATCAAGGTCTTTTCGAACCCATGCCACGAAGAACTATTGCTGTATTACGTTCCAAAGCTGAGCCAACAAACTATTAGGTAAGTTCGGCTCATCAGTGTATGAATCTCCACACGCAAAAATATTCAGGTACCCACAATTATTCAGCCCTGGCCTAATACTGTGGCGGATTATGATTTTCATCTCCTTGTTCCATTTAAAATACGTATTAATAAAGCATGTATGTCCCTATGAGAAGCTTTCATTAAAAGTGTA
This sequence comes from Schistocerca serialis cubense, assembly GCF_023864345.2. Lineage (NCBI taxonomy): Eukaryota > Metazoa > Arthropoda > Insecta > Orthoptera > Acrididae > Schistocerca > Schistocerca serialis. The sequence goes on along the minus strand of NC_064639.1, from coordinate 485,255,314 downwards.
AATAGCATGTTTGTATGTTGGCAGTGCTACAAACTGTGTAAATATCGCTGACAGCGCTCTGCGCCCTCTTCAAGAGATTCTATGGTTGGATGGACTAGCAGTTAGCGAGTGGATAGGGAAGTGTATGGTCATGATATTCTTAGTGGAGACTCTGTGTTGGTAGGACATGCATTGTAAAGTGAGACGAAATGATGTGTTTGTAAGTAAATACGGAAGGAAATACATGATGATTGATGTTGTTGATAATGTTTGGGTAGTAGAATTATTGACAACTATATAATTTTTGGAACTGGATGTGAGAAGAATAAGGTAAAATTTTCCAATCAGATTGTTTGCTCTTCGAAAAAATCTTTCTTTTTGCTAACCTAGTAGTTAGAGTCTAGAGTAGTTACAATATTTTTATTTAGCTGGCTGTTGTTGCTACTTGCTGTAATTGTTGTAGTTCGTCTTATGAAGATTTTCTGTGAGGTATGTGCCTTAAAAAAAAATGGGGTTTCCACTGTCGGGATTCGTGATTGAAATAGCTTTAGGCAATTAACAGAGTTAGAAGTAGTTGCATAATTCTTTAATTTCATGTTTTATTGGATTTATATTATTGTTAGGATTTCTTGCAATTCACGGCCATTCTTTTGTGTTAATTATTGGAAGTCATATTGTGAATGTATAGCAGTCAGATTGCGTTTGGCTTGTATATTATGGGTAAAAAATGAATACGTTAAGTTTGAGTTGTCTTTGTCAGGGAAAATCCTGGAGGTCAGTGTTTAGTTTAAAAAAATAATTAAAGAGTTAGATTCAAAAGGCTGACAGAACAGGATGGTCCCAAGTGGGGTTATACCACCATACAGCTATTTCCTAATTGGGTGAAGGGGGGGGGGGGTGCAGCAGACATATCGCTATATCTTTCATCTGAGTGCAGCAGTTTAACGATGAACAGAGTCATTCAGACGCCTTTTTCCACTGTGCCATTAAGTTCAGAGTTCTAAAACAGTGTCTCAGCAGCAGTTGGTGTATGCGGTGGTATTTCCGTGATTTCCTGTTTCGGCGTTCTCCAGACGTTGTGAGGTAGCGGCGCCGGGAGCGCATCGCGTCGCGGCGGCTGTCCTCTGGCGTGCCTTTTAAGGGAGAGCAGCCATTAGGCAGGAGCCTTGGCTGCGGTGGCCTCTCCTTAGGCAGCCGGCGTGACGTCACTCACTACTGTGTGTGCGAGGCCGCCGTGCTCCCGTTCCACCAGAATAACCACTTGTGGACCGCGGACAGCTACAGTGGCAGAGAAACAGTTGACAGAAACATTACACTACAGTAGCCCACTATTCGCACATACAAGGATCATCGGCTGCCGGCCGCGGTGGTCTAGCGGTTCTAGGCGCGCAGTCCGGAACCGCGCGACTGCTACGGTCGCAGGTTCGAATCCTGCCTCGGGCATGGATGTGTGTGATGTCCTTAGGTTAGTTAGGTTTAAGTAGTTCTAAGTTCTAGGGGACTGATGACCACAGCAGTTGAGTCCCATAGTGCTCAGAGCCATTTGAACCATTTGATCATCGGCTGTGGGAGACATAAGGTAATCGCCTATGGGGCCATCTGCTGCTTATTTACACGGTTACGTCCTGCTTAAATCTCTTCTACATAAACAGGACGGTTGTAATTGAACTTTCGCTATTTGAGGAGGTCCCCATGAAAATTGAAAGGACGAACAAACCTTGTGGAAACTTTTATAAGGACGTGCGGAAGAGAAGAAACGAAAAAACCGTTCAAGGAAACATATTTTAAATTTCACATGAAAGGGTAACATTTGTTAACTGCGTACCACGTTTAGATTGCAGGTTACAAACGTCGCTAAATGTGATGACCATCTGCAATCGCGGCAGCCTCGGACCACGCTAGAGATCCCATTCCACAAGGGGGCGCAGCACTTTTCGAAAGGTGGACCATGGAATGTTGAGCTGTCGTGACACAGCTCGTGCAGTGCTTGAAGATCGCTCGTTGCGTCCAACATTCTCAGCCGTGGCAACAGTAATTTCTTCAACGATTTGTGGCGCAATTGGCGACTGGCCTCTCCCAGGAGCAATTCTCAAATCTGCAATTAATTCGGACTTCCAAATTATGTTCTTGAACCCAAGTGAGGAAAGAGGATCTATTCGTATTCCTTTACAGCGCCGATACTCGCGAAAGCAGCAGCACTTCTGCTATTTTGATAAAGCAGCTTTACAAATAAAGACCTGCTCACCTTCCTCAGATGGTTCAAATGGCTCTGAGCACTATGGGACTTAACATCTATGGTCATCAGTCCCCTAGAACTTAGAACTACTTAAACATAACTAACCTAAGGACGGCACACAACACCCAGCCATCACTAGGCAGAGAAAATCCCTGACCCCGCCGGGAATCGAACCCGGGAACCCGGGCGTGGGAAGCGAGAACGCTACCGCACGACCACGAGATGCGGGCCCTTCCTCAGACCCATGTTGACTATTTGCTACTATAACGCGTACTGATGCTTGTTTCAACATTACGGCGCAGTACCAGGGGCCTAACAGCAAGTCACGACACGAACACTAAAAACAATGCAGATCCTGCAGCACTCAGTCTGAACATAAGTTCTATAAACATGATTAACAAAAAAAAAATGGTTCAAATGGCTCTGAGCACTATGGGATTTAACACCCCAGGTCATCAGTCCCCTAGAACGTGGAACTACTTAAACCTAACTAACCTAAGGACATCACACACATCCATGCCCGAGACAGGATTCGAACCTGCGACCGTAGCGGTCGCGCGGTTCCAGACTGAAGCGCCTAGAACCGCTCGGCCACCACGGGCGGCTAAACATGATTACCCTTACGATAAATAGTTTTCCGTCTACACTGGCTCTAGTAACGAAAGTTTAATAATAATCATTCTGTATATTCCGCAAGCTAGCGTAGCGTCCGTGGCGGCGGGTACATAGTACCAGTACTTCCGACTTTCTTTCCCCCATTCAGTTGGTGTACTGAGCGAGGGGAAAATGATTTTCCATATGCCTTTGCATGCGCCCTACTCTCTCTTGGCTTACTGTCATGCTTACTGCGCTAGATATACTACAGGGGCAGCGTAACAGTAAGACATTCTTCTTCGAATATAGAACTTGGCGAGAAGCATGTTGTCTTTCTTCCAAGGAGTTGTAACCTCCCCCTCACTTATCGACCTTAATGACAGTGAAAAATGAAACCGCTTGTACCTAATGGGAATTTTGGAAAAGCAATCGTCACCGAAGTTAACCTGTCGGTAAAGAGGGAGGAAAGGGTTACATCTAAATGAAAGGAAAAATGCAAGTGAAACCGGTGGAAATTAATTTTGAAATAGGGATAAAGTTAATAAAGAAAGTAAATGTGCGGCCGTTACGTTACCAATCAACTAGCGGTAATTAGATATTTGAGATTTGGGGGAAATTACGGTCGCCAGTCCTATGGACAATTACTATAATAACTGAAAAAGAAAGGTTATTACACATATAATTAGCACTAGAAGCGTGGCAACTGAAGGTTGACACGTGTAGTGTGAAAACTGAAAGTTTGTCAGAAGTAACAAATTTCGCTACACTTAATTTAGCAAAAGAATTAATGAAACCGGGAAATCGAAAGTTAATTTAGTGACTGAAGTTAATAGTGAGCTTTCTTTCTGAAGCACATTGAAAGACAGTTAGTCTTGGACTACCTCAACAATCATTTCAAAAGCTACTTGAATCTACGCAATTTAGAAATAAGAGAATTAACTTTGAACTTGAATTAAATGATTCTGAACAATTAACAATAGTAAAATTTAGTACGTACCAAGCTGAGCTGCAGTCACAGGTAACTAAAATACGGTAACAAAACTCGCACTCTTAATTCGTGCTTGTGCAATCTAAATATTGTAGCCAGCTGAACTTTGAAATTAAAGCAGTGAAATCGAATGATGCTGGCGTTTGAATTTCAACGACCCTCGGGCTCATTTCGGAAAAGGAAGGGACCCTGCTTGGCAATGCAATTGGGACAATGAGCAACAAAGGTTCATGCTAAGTTGCTGTAATTTTGCGAGGCAAATGGAACAATTTGAAAAGCTGAGGTCTGCCATACAGTTCTGAAACTTTACGTGCTTTTAGTCTTCCTTGTTGGTTGATTGAAGGTTTGAAGCCGTCGATCGAGGAGGTGGCGACAGTCACTCATTGTCGGCCGTCGCTGTTGCAGAAGCTGGATGTTGGCGCGCCTTCTTCTCGACACGGTCACCGGTGAAACGGGCTCTTGACGTGCGCCAGCTAATGCTTCCCGTCCGCGACACCATGTCAGAAACTATCATCGCGAGTCGAGCGCAATTACATGCTGCCAAACCCCGAAAGCGCGGCAACTCGCGGGAGCGTCACACAACACACCTGCTCCACTCGCTACTCCAGCCTGACTCTCCCTCAGCTCTGCCCGCGCTCCACGCGACAGAGTTCACTACCAAAGATCCTACACACTTTGATTCTTCACACGACCCATCGATGTAATCGTTCGATAGCAGTTTTCCCTAGGCAAGACCCAGCGCAAAAATACAAATAATATTTACGAAACAAACCAATTATACATCGACATGAGTGCATAAATATATATATACAAACAGTAAAACAATTACAATATATAAAGAGACAGAAACGTCATATCTTGAGGTAACAAAACAAGGAAAAAAATAATAGTACAATAGATGGAAATAGGAGGATATGCATTTCCGGCGTTACAGAGTCCCATTTATGTTCCCCGAGCATTTCTGTTGCACTTTCATATCGGCTACACTGACCTGTTCCAGTCCTAGAAGTGTATGCTGGGATCCTTTCGATTTCTGTTGTCATGCCAACTTGATAAGGACCCCAAACAAGAGGACACTACTCTAGACTTGGTCGTACTAGCGTCTTATGTGCAATTTCCTTTGTAGGCGCATTACATTTTCCTAGAAAAATTCTAACGACTTTAGGTCTTTGGTTCACCTGCCCTACCATTAATTTTTAGGTGACTGTCCCATTTAATGGATCTACTTGTGACATGCTCTAGATGTTTCCCACTTATTTTGTAGTTACGTACTATACGGCACTTTCTCTTTGTCGTAGGCATCACCTTATGTGAACCCACATTGAAAGAGAGCTGCCATTCATTACACAAAATGGATACATAGTTCAAGTCTTTCTGCATTTCCCTACGATCTTCCAACGACGACACTCCCCTGTATACACCAGTAGCATCAGCGGAAAATCTGATATTGGTTCTGATCCTACCTGATAAATTCTTTGTATATACTGAGTAAGCTAGAGGTCCTATAAGGTGGGTGTCCATACTTACCACCTTCCATGGGCAACAGATAAGGTGGCAGTCCATTATACAACTTTCCATGAGCTTCTCTTCAAAGACACAATTCGAATGATAGGACACACACCACACTTTGGGCATAACAGATTTAATTTCCATATCAAATGACAATGAAAGTGTACTTGGCTGACGGGAATATGATGCTAAGTAATCCCTTTTCCCACTTGTATGTACATGCATTGCCGTAGCATTCGTTTCGGTGGAATGGAGAGGAGGCAACGAGCCACAATGTAACATTTATCTTTTTGCGTGTCGGAGGCAGGTATGGTTCATAAATCTCACGGCCACAAGGGACGCAGCGCGGGTCTCGACAGAGTCTCGTAGCTTGTTTCACCACAGAGGGCCAACGGGGCGTTTACTGCCTCAGGTATTCCAAAGGGAGATGCGACTGCGCAGTTCACACTAATTGTATGGGCAGCGTTTTCGGAGGCGGAGAAGAAAATACTTAGTTATAACAGCATGCAGCACTCACATGAACAGTGTATGATTTCTATACATTGACAAGGGAAGGGAGAATGCACGCCTTACGTTATTCCTTTACAGACGTGAGTTAGCAGATAGGGCTACTGAGGAGTTGGCTGGCAGACTGCCATTTTGAAGAGGGACAATGTTCTCGACAGAGAGGGGAGAGGTAGCTCGATATACGCAATTTGAAGACGAGGAAGGGGCTCTCTCTCTCTCTCTCTCTCTCTCTCCCTCTCCCTCTCCGAAATGTGTTGATACAAGGAGCGCTTAACGCTCTGTACGGCGTGGAGAGAGATTTATTCTGTGGTCGCTTTGATCACAATGGACTCTTGTTAGATCAGCGTTAAATAGGCTGAGAGTCTCCAAGTGGAGAAATCGGGAAGAGTTGTGTTACTTAATACATCTCTGTGAGAACTGCGGTGGCATCACTGTGCACATCGCCCCAGGAACCCCGCGAGTATACATAGCCATTATAGACAGACTAGGGGCAGTCTTCACAGGACAACTGGGTAAGAGTATATGACTGACACTTTGGTCAAGAACAAGCAGTTTTATAGGTCGACAGGCAGCACGGAGCAAATGCAGTCATCTGATGTCCCGCACACCCATCGACACACTGTGCAGCAAAGGTAAATGAGGTATTGCAAACACACAGAGAGTACATTACATTTGATTTTTTCACAAGCATGCCTCCTCGTCCAGTTCAGTGTTTAGTTTGGAGTAGTACACTAAACACTCCTTCACGTTGCTTTCAACCGAGCAAGATCATAATGTTGAACGTCAGTTAAGAATGTTTGTACAACTACGTTAATTAACGTTGTTTAAGCACAGTATATTGTGAATCCATTTCTGCAGAGTTTACTTATCTGTTTTAACTTATCACTTAACACAGCATTCTCATGTATAACTATCTGATACTTGGATCAATGTTCGAGTGTCCTTTTTTAAGTTTAATTATCAGTAAACCATTTCTACCGTGAATCATTTTTAAACAGCATGATACTATAAACATTATAATAGTACAGACGATGGTTGTTTGTCCTAAAAGTTAGCTACCTACTCTCACTAAATTAGATTACTTGTTAGAGAAACACTTTCAGGAATCCACAAATAACCGTTCTTTTGATGTCCAATCAATTCTGAAATTTATGCTCCCTACCTGACATGGCCAGATATAAACACTTCTACACACACTCAGGTCGATTTTCCCATGCCAAGTGATGGGGAGCATATGGCAAGAATTGCCAGTACATTACAGTTCTATTTTCCTTCGTTGGGTATGTCTGAAATTATTATCGTTTCTTTGGGAAGTTCTCTGCCTAGTATAAAGTACTGTCAAAAAAGATAGAAAGTCAAAAAACGAAGCTTTAGTTGGTTTACTTGACTGGTATCAACAGTGTAAACCGTCATTTTCATAAGTGAAATAGGCTCAACTCGTTGGTAACTCTACATCAAAGTAACAGTCAGACGATAGTGTCCTTAGGGAAACAGTACCCTTATATTACCACTATGTTGCCTGTCTGTCTGCCTGCCCGCCTGTCTATCATTTCGTCCGACGAAAAAGATCCCTTTTCTCAGCAACTTGAATACGAGTGAGGTGGATTCAAATTTGTGTCAGGGCTAAGGTCTTCGGCCGCTTGGCGTTGTGAAAGATTTAAGCTTCTAAGCCTTTTCAGCTAATATATACAGCCATCTGTGTCACATGTTACGATACTCGCAAACTCACTCATCCAAAACCGACGAACCACCTATGTATCTGTCGGACCTGGTGATCTAGCAGTCAGGCACGTGCGTTAACCATGGGTTTTTCAGTCTTCGTTTTAACGTAGCCTCGATGATGTGAGGAGTCGCCAGAAACAACACGTGATTCAGATTCCACTTGAAACTAAAGGTCCCCTTTCCTCATTTGGATATCTGAAGCATGTGAGGGACACGCAAGTAGGCGAATAGAAACACTTGCACCAAGCCACTGAACCACACGAAATTATTGTTTTCAGTGCGTAAGTCCTACTCGCAGTTACCTGGTTCTTTTCTTTCTGAGGCCGGCCGCGGTGGTCTCGCGGTTCTAGGCGCGCAGTCCGGAACCGCGCGACTGCTACGGTCGCAGGTTCGAATCCTGCCTCGGGCATGGATGTGTGTGATGTCCTTAGGTTAGTTAGGTTTAAGTAGTTCTAAGTTCTAGGGGACTGATGACCACAGCTGTTAAGTCCCATAGTGCTCAGAGCCATTTGAACCATTTTTTTCTTTCTGAATCCCTGCTGATTCCGTGAGGGAAGTTATGTGCCTCCAAGGACGTCATAATGTTTGAGATTAGAGTATGCTGTAGGTTCCTGAACAGACGGAGTCAGTGATATTGGTCTGTAACACTGTTTTGTTTGCTTCTTGTAAGTGCAAGAATGATAGCTGAATGCAGTACAGTATTACTGTCTAGCTACGTCGACATTGTTAGCCTGTTGCCGGATCCTGTAACACACTGGGTGAAGTGGCGTAGCCTTTAAGGCAATGGACCCACATATACGAGGACTGTGCATCGGATTCCAGTCTGCATCAAATTCAAATGGCTCTGAGCACTATGGGACTTAACTTCTGCGGTCATCAGTCCCCTAGAACTTAGAACTACTTAAACCTAACTAACCTAAGGACATCACACACATCCATGCCCGAGGCAGGATTCGAACCTGCGACCGTAGCGGTCGCGCGCTTCCAGAACCGCTCGGCCACCACGGCCGGCTAATTCCAGTCTGGCTTTCCAGAGTCAGGTTGTACGTCCATATTTATACTCCGCAATCCATCTTTATGTGGGTGGGGGAGAATACTTCTGGTAGCACTACCATTATCCCCCTTTCGAGTTCCACTCCGAATGGCGCACGCGAAGAACGACTGTTGATAAGACACAGCCCCAGTTTCTCTGTGTGCCGTGGCGGCCTATTTCACCCTCCCACTGTCGACAGCTTCAAGCTACCGTATCACCGGGAAACGCGTATTACTCCCTTGTGCGGTTATCGCTGCCTGGCTAGGCTTCAAACAGGGCAGCTAGAGGCAGCACCAGGAGAGGCCTTCAAACAGCCCAGTACGGGCAGTTTATGTGTAGTCTTCGCACACTGTGGAGCTGGGGCCAGCAACAGAGCCTGGGGTAACAGACACGCAGTGCGTATCGGCACGACGTCTTTTACAACTCGTAGTTCACTCTTCTTCGCCAGGACTGCGCAGAAGGCAAAAGATTCAGTTCGTCTAGGCGCTGGGTATCTGGTTTTCAGCACTTTGCACCAATTTCCCACTCCGCATGCTGTTTTAGCGTATGTTACGCGTTTATGTTCATTGAGTCATCATGCACACCTTTGTTATTTGACTTTATGTCATTCTAGGACAAATTTATTGGCCTGCCCGTCTGTGTGTTTCTTTGAAGTCACTTGTGAAAACCTACTGGCCATAGTCCTCTATAAAAATATGCCGCAGTTAATGATGCTTACCATGACATGTCCATATGCAGGTTGAACCACTAACTATTACCACCTAGAATAACTCCGAAAGTACGATAGTAGCTGAAAAGCTCGTGGCATGGAACAACGGGGGCCATAATATGATGTGGGTTTTTTGTTATTAGGTGGGGTCGCGTCAGAAATATTAAGGTCAACTTTGTTTTTTTTTAATGGAATGCTATAGTTTGATACTTATTTTCTGATAGCGGCTATCGTGACCAATCCAATGATGTGTAACATTAAGGTCTTTCAAGGTCAAAAAGGTGGCATGAACGTCCATTTACAGAAGCTGTTCGAAGTGATGACCATTGGTATCAATGCAGTGCTGCAATCTTCTTATCATGGATTGAGTGGTATTTCTTACCACTTCGGCACTTATCGAAGCACGTACTCTGACAATTCTCTCTCATATATCGTGCAAATAGTAAATATTCGTCGAATACGGCGTATCCATCTAACGTGCCATTGACTTGTAAACACCATTCGACGGTTTCGCAATACAACACTAATAGGAACGGTAATACTAGTATCGTCGAATCAAGCAAATGTGAATGATGCATTCCTTCGAAGAACAAGTCAATATGCTTCTCATTTATGGAGAATGCCAACGAAATTCAGTGAGAGCTAGAGACTTATACGCTGAAAGATGTCCTCAACGTACTCACCCTACACGTCGTCATTGAAATATGTGTATGATAAATACAGAACAACTAGACCTTTAACGCATCGGAAACATATCCGGCAAAGGAAAGTTACTAACGAGGAAACGAAGATCTGTACTCTTGCCACTGTGGTTCGAGATCCTTGTGTTAGTTGGTATCATATCTCAAAGGAATTTGGCTTGAGCCAGAGTAGTGTTGTTCGTGTTCGGAATCGCCATAAATATCATCCTTACCATATCACTGTCCACCTAGAATTAACTGGTACGGATTGTATGCGTCGCACTGAATTCTGCCGACGGGCTCAATTTCAGATTCAGAGGGATGACACATTTATTAATTTGATTGTATTTACTGACGAGACTACACTCACGAACAATGGAAATGTTAATTTGCATAACACGCATTACTGGGCAACTGAAAATCCCTGTTGGCTGCTGCAAATTGCACACCAAAAACCGTGGTCGGTGAATGTATGGTGTGAGATTCTGGAGGACAGAATTATAGGCCCCTATTTCGTCGAAGAAAATCTTAATGGTAGGAAGTATATCCCATTTCTGCAAGGAACGCAAGGCCTACTATTGGAAGAAATACCTTTAGGAACAAGGAACAGAATGTGGTATCAACACGATGGGTGTCCGGCACATTTTTCACTGACGGCTAGAAATGAGTTGCAGAGACAATTCCCAAACCGTTGGATTGGACGCGAAGGAGATGTGTCGTGCCCGGCTCGTTCGCCAGACCACGCCTCTGGATTTTTTTCTTGTGGGGATTCGTAACAGACATTGTTTATAAAGACGTTCCAACTACATCTGTTCCAACTACACCTGAAGATATGCGAGAGAACTGTCAAAACATGTGCTTCGATAGGTGCCGAATTGATAAGAAGACTACAGCACTGCATTGATACCAATGGTCATCACTTCGAACACCTTTTGTAAATGGGCGTCCATGCCGCCTTTTTGACTTTCGTTGACCTTCAAAGACCTTACTGTTATACATCATTGGATACGTCTCGATAGCTGCTATCAGAAAATACGTACCAAACTATAGCATCCCATTTAAAAAACAAAGTTGACCTTCATATCTCTGACGTGACCCCACCTAGCAACAAAAAACCAACGTCATATTATGGCCCCCGTTGTCCCATGCAACTTTTATCCCATAAACTTTTCAGCTCCTATCACACTTTCGGAGTTATTCTTGGTGGCAATAGTTAGTGACTCAAAGGATTTACCAAATTTTGACCGCCCTTAATCTATAGGGTTTATGCCCCAATTTGTATTGGGCGGGCACGCTTGCTCAAAGTTATGACTAGACCGCGGATTTTAGGTAAAAACCTGTTTTGTTCCTGAGTTCCTATTTGCATAAAATTTTGTATTTATGCGTTTCATGACTATTTACACTTAATAGCGTTAATTCTATAGGACCTAAAAAAGCCTATTTCGACGTTAGTGCCTATTTTTGCCTATTTCGGCTTTAATATCCTAAAAAGTGCCTATTTCATTATATAAGACAGTGGCTTCAAGTTTTTCCACACTATACAACAGATGGAAAAAAAAATATTTTCTGCCCAGCGTGCAGCAAGGTGGCTAGTTGATATGCGCTCATGCTTCGTATTTGCCTAACACTTCCGTCTTTTTTTATTTTTTTATATCGCTATCCCTGTCAATACCAAATACTCTTTATAGGTGTTTTATTATTCATATGTAAAAAATAGATCACGGATCTTGAGGTTAAATTGAAGCAAATTCTTTTAATCAATAAATCTGGTGAATCCTCTGAAAGAAACAAGTTCGGCAGTGATTTGTGTCATGCACTTGTGGCAGCAAACATCCCCTTTCGGAAACTAAAAAACCCTATTTTCAGAGGTTTTCTTGAGAAGTACTGCCATCAGTCTATTCCTGCAGAGTAAACTTTACGTAAGAATTATGTGGATTCAGCTTACAATGCTGCATTGCACAGAATCCGAGAAGATGTTGGAGAATCTTGTATATGGATTTCTAAGGATGAAACTACTGACAGTCTTGGCCGTTATATTGCAAACCTGATTATTGGCAAGCTAGATCCAGATGCTCCATCCAGGGCTCATTTGGTATACTCAAAACAGCTTGCAAAACTAACCAACAACCAATAGCACAGTTTGTGAACAACGGGCTTCAGGTGCTATACCCAAACGGAGTGGATGAGAATAAGGTGCTTCTGGCCGTCACTGATGCTGCTGCATATCTGATAGCAGCGTTTCAACTATTAAAAGTATTCTACCCATTGATGCTGCACGTAACTTGTGTAGTGCATGGGATCAACCGCATAGCAGGGCAAGTAAGGCTACAATTTCCTAAAGTAAATAAAGTAATATCTATGGTGAAGAAAATTTTTGTTAAGGCACCATCAAGAATACAGGCATTCAAAGAACAGCTTCCAGATGTCCCATTGCCGCCAGAGCCTGTTGTCACCCGCTAGGGCACGTGGCTGATAGTAGCAGAATACTACTCGTATATTACGCATCTCTCAGCTGTCCAGAAGGTGGTTGAAACTATACCGGAGGATGCTGCATCCGTAACTGCAGCAATAGAGTTACTCAAAGATTCTTCTTTAAAACAGGACTTATCTTACACTAGGGCCCACTACACATTTATGGCAAGAATAATTTAACACTTAGAAGGCTCAGGGAGACCCATCTACGACAATATTTCTTTGCTTGAAGAAGTCAAAATGAAAATTAATGAAGCGCCCTGTGAATTAGGGGAAAAAGTACGGGCAAAAATGCAAACGGTTTTGCAGAAGAAAGGTGGCCTGAAGGAGTTGTGTGCAGCTGCCGACATACTTAGTGGAAAATCCAGCACTCCTGACTGCAGCATTCCTGTCCAACATGTGCCGAAAATGAAGTACGCTCCTGTCACATCTGTTGATGTAGAACGTTCTTTTTCAGCGTAGAAATTGATTCTGACTGACTAGCGCCACGGTTTTTCACTAGAAAACCTAGAAAAGATTTTGGATATTTATTGTGAAGCTATGGTCATCTTTTTTACGGAGATCTTTACCTTGCAGGAAATCAAAAATATTTGGAGTTATGTTCAACATTAATGTTGTAGATTGCTGTGCTCTCTAACTGTGTAAATATTCATTCTCCTTGTTTTAATGACTAATGAGATGTTCATACTGTCAAGACTGTGTATTTTAATTTATTTTTATTTTCTCTGCATCATTTTTATTAGAGCCTATTTTAGGTTTTATATAACCTAAATGAGCTACTGAAGGAGCCTATTTTAGGTGCCTAAAACACACTTTTTTACGAACTAAAAATCCGTGGTCTAGTTATGACAGTTCCTTTGTGGTGCATGTAATTTGGTGCCTTGCGCCATATCTGGTTGTTATGGTGATTTGTGTTACTGTGTAATGTGCCCAGCTTTCACACATAATTATATCAGGGACCTATGAATTATCTATATTCTTAAATTTTTTGTTTTTAAATTGTTTTATGCGAGAGAAAAAAACTGTTTCCGAATTTTAATATTTGTCATCACTATGTTTTAGAAGCTGGTGTGCTCTCTAGTATTATTACTATCCAGCCCGTTTAAGTTTTATGTGAGATGACCTCCTGCTAATGGTAAAACCTTAGCCAGTTGCTATTTATATTCCTTTCTGGAATAATTCCTTTTAGTGGTTCTGCTTTACACCTTATATTTTCAGCGAGGCCTCAAAAACTGTCATGAAGTCCAGCGTCCTACCAGCAAACCTGTGAAATGCCGAGTGGAATACTCTCCTCGTACAGGAAGAGACATAAATGAGATACATGACGAAGAGCTCGCACTACAGAAAGATGCCCAGGAAGAGACAGAATAGTCAGACCTTAATACAACAAACACTTGACGGAATAACTGGTCATCCCACTTGAGATTAACCTGGTTCTGGAGTATGTTGATGACTGTAAATAAATTCTCTGTTTATTATTCATCGCTAAATGAAATATCTTTGATTGTAGAAGTGATAATAAAACTGAAGTTTTACTGTCTGTTGCCGAGAATAGAAGGCAAATAGGTACAGCGCAACCAACATACTGTTTAACAAATAAGTCCATTTTCTCCTACCATTACACGCTGAAGGTAAACAGACATCTACGATCATCACTCCCAGCAATAAAAACGTTCTTTGTGATATACGAAGGATGGAAATTTAATAGTGGCAACTAATTAATTACAGCTCGTACAAAATAGATACGTGTTTCAAAGTTTTACTGACCTTCAGAGTAGTCAGCAGCATTGTGTATAACCCACTGCCAGCGATGTGGAAGTCGTAGGACACTCTTAACAGTACCAGTTGTGTTGACAGTTCGAGCGGCGCGATGTATTGATTCGTAGTAGTTCTGAAGCGAATGCCGTGACGTGTTTCCTTCAGTTTAGAAATCGAGTTGAACTTACGAGGGCTTAAGTCAGGGGAGTGCAGTAGGTGGTATAGCACTTAGCAGACCCATCAGTCAAACAAATCAATAACAGCTTGCACTTGACGTGCTTGAGCATTGTCCTGCAAAATGATGGTGAGGTCCTGCAGAAAGTGTCATCATTCTTTCTCTGTGCTGTTCATTTTTTGAACACAACCTAAGACCAGCTTAGGGGCAGAAGTGATGACACTTTCTGCAGGATCTGACCAAGCTATTATTGATTTGTTTGACTGATGGGGCTGCTAAGTGCTATACCACCTTCTGCACTCCCCTGACTTACGCCCTCGTGAGTTCAACTCGACTTCTAAACTGAAGGAAACACTTCATTGCACTCGCTTCAGAACTGATACAAATTCGTCGGGCAATAGACCGGGCCGCTCGAACTGTCAACACAACTGGCACTGCTAAGAGTATCCTACGACTTCCACATCGCTGGCAACGGGCTATACACAATGCTGCTGACTACTCTGAAGGTCAGTAAAACTTTGATACACTTATCTATTTTGTACGAGATGCAAATAAATGCCGGCCGCTGTGGCCGAGCGGTTCTAGGCGCTTCAGTCCGGAACCACGCTGCTGCTGCGGTCGCAGGTTCGAATCCTGCCTTCGGCTGGATGTGTGTGATGTCCTTAGGTTAGTTAGGCTTAAGTAGTTCTAAGTCTAGGGGACTGATGACCTCAGATGTTAATTCCCATAGTGCTTTGAACCATTTGTAAATAAATAGTTGCGACTATTAAAGTTCCAACCCTCCCATTAATGTACGGAAATTGTAAACTAGAAATGGGCTTAAATTTTCCACTCTCAGAAATTAGGAAACTCGTTTCTCTATTACTTGGACGCTCTAGTTGCACTATTAATAAAAGTAACAACCAATACAACCTACAACTCAAAGGTTTTTTTCTTGCTTCCACATTAAATCGCAACAGCCGTTAGGTTCCTGTATTGTTAATGTATCTATAAAGGAAATTGCCATCAGCCACATCACAGCTTATATTTGTGACGCCCACAGCAAGTCTTAAAAACTAATGGATAAGACCAATTTAAACCTTCACCATTCACAAAACCACTAACGGCCCGCCACGCCAAACAGCTTTCGCCACCCTGGCGCCTCACAGAACAGGTGGGTGGAAGCTTCACAAGCGGTTCCGAAAGCGGTGACATTCTGTGACCTACGGTGCCTCGCAAAAGAGAGTGTAAAGTAGCATCTCTGTTGTATTTCACGTCTACAAATGAGAGCTGTTAGTACTGGTCCAGCAAAGGTTGTCAAAACAATAGATGTTACTCAACTGGCTCTCCTGTGGCAACTGTTGCGGTAGCTCGTAGCCACGGATGTGGACACACGCTGTTCTGGCCTCCTGGATTAACATGCCAGTCGGTTGGGTTGAATAGACGAAAGCTATCGCGGATAGTTTGTCTGATTACGCCAACTAGTCCGAATTAAGGTTTTAGTCGCTACCTCACACTCAAGTAGCTTTCATTTTAGTTAAACTTTTGACAGTCAAGAAAAACATGAAGAATTTATCTGGATCTTATTACAACTACGAGGATTACCTTTACGGTTCGCGCATAGGCATATACACTGGTGTCCAAAATTGAAGCAACAAAGCTCTGTTTCCCTGTTCTGTGTCTAATTCACGATATAATCATACAAACTGCCAACAGATGTCCGTACGATCGTGTGCTACACGTGAGGTGGCATTCCAGTCAACGGACAACCACACCAACGATGACGTCAGGGCGTCTATCAAACGGGGTAGTGTTCACCAGGTAGTCCCTTACCCACAACTCCTCTGTACACAGCCACAGACGATGTAGTATGGCACAGAGAAGACGCCTACCAGACTCTCTGCGGTAGAGAGTCATAGGAAGAATGGTAGCCGGCCGCGGTGATCTAGCGGTTCTAGGCGCTCAGAACCGCGCGACTGCTACGGTCGCAGGTTCGAATCCTGCCTCGGGCATGGATGTGTGTGATGTCCTTAGGTTAGTTAGGTTTAAGTAGTTCTAAGTTCTAGGGACTGATGACCACCCATGTTAAGTCCCATAGTGCTCAGAGCCATTTGAAGAATGGAAGCAGGACAGCAAACTGATGCGGCCCGATGGCTTACAGTGAATCGTTATGTTGTTTGTCGGATGTGGTGACACGGTATCCCAAAGACCAGACCAGGGCCGGCCATCTGTGACATCAGAAATAGAGGGCCGCTATTTGGTTGTAAGGGCACGACAGTACCACCTTAGTGATGCACAGCAACTGGTATCTGACCCCGCAGCATCCATTGGACGTGCTGTATCGAGCCAAACTGTGCAGAAGGCTTCAGCAGAATGGCCTTTGTCGGAGACCTGTTGTATATGTACCTCTGAAGCGTCTTCAAAGAACGGAACGTTTAGAGTGAAGTCGTCGGCAGGCCACCTGGACGGTTGAACCGAGGGCCAATGTTCTTTTCACAGTTGAGTCCCGATTTGAGTGATTCTCGACGACTTCGCACCTGGAGGGTACGTGGAACACGATTTCGGGATCCAAACGTTATAGAAAGAGACCGTTATTGAGGAGGATCCCTAATGGTGTGGGCAGGAATTATGTTGACCACTCGAACACCTCCTCATGAAATTCTACGGGTGATTCAGCAAGATGTAATTGCTGTCAGGTACCGTGATGAGTTCTTGGGATCTCATGTGCGGTTCTTGCGAGGTGCTGCGGACCCAGACTTCGTATTGATGGACGATAATGCTCGACCTCGTAGAGCACGGATGGTTGATTGTTTTTTGGAAACGGACGACATTGCACGCTTGGCATGGCCTGCTCACTCTCCCATAGAGCATATCTCGGATGCACGGGGAGACGAGTTGCATCACGTCAGAATCAAATGTTCAAATGTGTGTGAGACCTTATGGGACTTAACTGCTAAGGTCACCAGTCCCTAAGCTTACACACTTCTTAACCTAAATTATCCTAAGGACAAACACACCCACCCATGCCCGAGGGAGGACTCGAACCTTCGCCGCGACCAGCCGCACAGTCCATGACTGCAGCGCCGAAGACCGCTCGGCTAATCCCGCGCGGCACGTCAGAATCCACCAAACACTCTCCAGGACTTGCGAGCAGCTCTGCAGGAAGAATGAACGTAATTGCCTCAACATGAGATTGATGACATCATTCACAGCATACCGCTTCGTTACCATGTCTGTATTGCTGACAGAGGTGGTCATAACCCACACTCAGCACATTAAGCAATTGTCAGAATGCGTGTGCAAATCCGTTAAGTTGGAAAAACCGAAGGACATTTTTGTCTACGGTTATGCATGTTGCAATTGTTTACGTTCCGTATTCTTTATCTTGTTTCTACTTTACTATCACCTGGCATGTTACCCCGCAGCATCCACTGGAAATGTATCGATGCAAACAGTGTACAGAGGGCTTCGGCGGAATGGCCTTTGTCGGAGACCTGCTGTATGTGCACCTTTGAAGTGTCCTCAAAGAAAATTCCCATTTGTTGCTTTAATTTTGGACATCATTGTAATCATGTTAAAAACGACACAGAAATAAGCATAAGCGTTTCATCCCATCCTTCTCTGGTGTTGTAGACGTTAGAGACCAAAGCATTTCCTCGATCTGGTGTGATCGAGGTGACAGAAACTTTTAGTACTAGCTAGATAGTTTGCCGCCTATTATTTTACCTCACGGAATTCTATGTAATGCAAAGAACGACTCATTTTAATGGATCAGGAATGTATGACTAATACGTTCTAATTGCGGCATCTAAAGTATTATCGTTGTCTCCATTCGCTGGCATTAGGATACAGTGAGTAGAAAAGAGCTTAATACTGTGGGAAATGTAAAATTCCTTATAAGTTACCGAATCTTTTTACGAGCTCTACATTATGACACACAAAAAAGGGTCCATCGCGAAGAATGTTGTCATTGCTGCCTGCGATCAGCACATTTCTTGTATATTTAATAGTAGAAGAAAACATCTATTTTAGGTAAACGGTTTTTCTGGACACTGGTTTTTGATTTACTCCTAACTACTTCCATTTAGCATCTCACTTCTTGTTTCTTGTCAAGTATAGTAGGGAGACATGTGCGTTGACAGTATGAAGGTAGCACTGGGCCTCCTCGCTTGTTATGCAACGTGAGGAACAGTAAACTTTGCTGCTCAGTATTGGGAAGTCTGTCGTTACTTTATACCCATGAGAAAGTGGTTAATTGAACGCCCAGTTGTAAGGACACAACGCTACCTCCTCGCATAAAGGAATTCAGTGGATCCTGTAAGCTTGAAATATAACACACCATAACTCTGCTTAACAATGTAATCCGTTATCCACCAAGTACCAGTAGCGACACCAGCTGCGACATGGTCGCGTATACGAACAGTGATCCAATACTGTCAAATGTCTTTTACTCCAGTCTTCGATCACAATATCAAGTCTTTTGACGATGACCGGTTTCAGTCCGTAATGAACATACGCCTTATCACTTTAGGACATGGTGTAGAAAAGATCTGAGGATGGTCATTACGGACTGAAACCGGTCATCGCCAAAAGAATTGATATTGTGATCGAACGAAGACTGGAATAAAAAAAACATTTACCAGCAGCGAGTCCAAGAAAACTTTGCCGTTTGCCACGCTGTAGCACAAACGCAATTGGTACAAAAATTGAACTGGTAGGGAGCTAGGATCTGGGAGTAATTGAGGTGCTGAGAGAAAATAAAACAATTCCAGAGTGAAATTTTCACTCTGTAGCGGAGTGTGCGCCGATATGAAACTTCCTGACAATTTAAAACTGTATGCCGGACCGAGACTCGATCTCGGGACCTTTGCTTTTCGCGGGCAAGTGCTCTATACAAGCATTACTCAGGACCCGTCCTCACAGCTTTAATTTCGCCAGTACCTCGTCCCCTTCTTTCCATGTTTGAAGAGACATTATTTATTGACGTATCCCAGAGGGCGACTTTTTTAATTACAAAAGCAAATTATACGTATTTGTTCGTCATAGCTGCCATATTTCGAAAAAAATCGTTAGGTTCCCAGAAATACACCAAAGTTTATCAGAATTTACTCAAACGGATTCCAAAATACACATGGGCAAATAGCTGACACAATAATTACTATATATACATTTATGAACCAGACAGAATACTGAATACACAGTAGTATCAGGGGATACTAAAAAATATTATCATACAAAACTGAAAAAGAAAGCAGAAAAAAATTGTTATCTCACTAGTTTTCACAATCAGTGAAAGAAAAAATTTGAATTAACGTACACGTCTGTAAAGTAGAATTTTACACCAAATAATATGTCACCAGATAGGAAAATTAGTATTAGAATTTCAAAGTCTTACGTGCAAGGCAGTGAAGCAGCCAAAATCAACTGCTATTTCAGTAACATGCATATTCATAAAAACCAGCAAATTGTGAACGCGTCTGTGGAGCAGACTTTAGCATCAATTACATAAAAAGCAGAATTTAAAAAAAGTTCAAATCAGTGAAACAGGCTTTTGATTCAACATATTTCCGTACACGGCTGTGTAAGAGCCAAAGGAAATTGCATAATCATAGCAGGCAGTGAATTTAAAATAATGTATACGTCTGTGAAGGATACTTTTGCTTATTGACGTAACGTACACAGGCATGAAGCAGCCTGTTTCACTAACATGCATAATCATAGAAAAAAAGAAAATTAAAAGAAGAGCCTCGAGCATACAGGTTAGTCCCGTTAGGGAAATTCAGTAATGGCTCGATTTCGCCCACCATCCCAGACAGCTGTTCAGCAACTTCTATAACATATACACAGCGTACAAATGAAATTTATATCGCAAGTAAATGACAGTCAGTATGCGGACACCAAATCACAATACAAACATCATAGCCTACAACTGAGTCCATAAGGCCCTTTGGCCCGCTAACATCAGATTAAAAAAGGAGGGAGAGGCGACAGACACTAAAACTTTAATTTGAAGGACCCTCTTACAATTAAATGAAAATTTTTGTTTTAGACAATTTCTTATTTCCAGGATGCTGATCGAAACAAAGGCATTGCCATCGAGACAAAGGCGTCGCCATCGGCCAGACACAGCCAGTAGAATGATCCGAATCAGTGAAACGTGAAAATAACCAACGACACTAAGAAGTGAATCCAAAGGAAGAGGGTGTTGTATCGTGAATCCTGACTAACACTTAACGCCAGCAAAACTCCAGGTTACGGTCCGTCACCGTACAGGCAGGGTAAAATTGTAACTTCCCAGCAGGCGAAGGCTCGGCCAGTGAGGTAAACATCAGCCGAGCCGACACGATGAGCAATACCATGGCTCTGAGATACTAGCCATTACGCTACACGAGGTTACATCAAAATAGCTATACCCTAGCCCATCGCGTCTGAGCTTAATTCCACTACCGAGCCGCCGTTGGTGCCGACACTCGGGACACCAAGAAAGCCGTAGCTAAGCAGTGGTAGGCAAAGAATTTCTTCAAGCACGGGAATCGATATAACCATGTGCATGGCTCAAAAATGTTAATTTTCGCTTGTGTTTAAAAATGGTTCAAATGGCTCTGAGCACTATGGGACTTAACATCTGCGGTCATCAGTCCCCTAGAACTTAGAACTACTTAAACCTAACTAACCTAAGGACATCACACACATCCATGCCCGAGGCAGGATTCGAACCTGTGACCGTAGCGGTCACGCGGTTCCAGACTGAAGCGCCTATAGCCGCACGGCCACACCGGGCGGCCGCTTATGTTTACTACACCAGTTTAGCAACAGTTCTTTGGTAGGTGTGACACATGCATGGAATAATGTCAGTATCCATACTAATATTTATACATGTGAAAGTAGCTCACTAAACCGCTAAACCAATTTTGATAGAATTTGGTATGGAGATAGCCTGTACGCTCAGGAACAACATAGGATACTATAGTAGTACTATGGTCCGCAGCTCGTGGTCTGGAGGCAGCGTTCTCGCTTCCCGAGCACGGTGTCCCGGGTTCGATTCCCGGCTGGGTCAGGGATTTTTCACCTGCCTCGGGATGACTGGGCGTTGGCCGACCGGTGTGGCCGAGCGGTTCTAGGCGCTTCAGTCTGGAATTGCGTGACCGCTACGGTCGCAGGTTCGAATCCTGCCTAGGGCACGGATGTGTGTGATGTCCTTAGGTTAGTTAGGTTTAAGTCGTTCTAAGTTCTAGAGGACTGATGACCTCAGATGTTAAGTCCCATAGTGCTCAGAGCCATTTGAACCTTCTTTTTTTTTTTTTTTTTTTTTTTTTTTTTTTTTTTTTTTTTTTGTCTGGGTGTTGTGTCGTCTTCATCATCATCATTCATCCCCATTACGGCCGGAGGAAGGCAATGCCAAACTACCTCCACTAGGACCTTGCCTAGTAGGGGCAGTGCGGGTCTCCCGCATCGTTCCCCTACACACTGTCAAGGAGTATAGGACTTCATTATCATTATTAGTACTACATAGTATAACATAGTCATTGGTTTGAAGAACATAACGCGAAATATGAACAGTAACTACTCTTTGAAAAAGCTGTTTGCTCTTTGCTTTTTGAACTTTACCACATTTGTGAAAATACTTTTATTGTTTGTTAAGTTCTACATAATACGATTCAACTTAATGAATACAATGGTTATACAGTTCAGTCCATACTTCCATATTACACTGAACCGCCAAAGAAACTGGTATAGGTATGTGTATTCAAATACACAAATATGTAAGACATCAAGTGTCTGGCGCAGTTCTTAGGTCGGTTACTCCTGCTACAATGGCAGGTTACCAAGGATTAAGTGAGTTTGAAGGTCGTGTTATAGTCGGCGCATGAGTGATGGGACATACCGTCTCCAAGGTAGGGATGAAGTGGGGATTTTCCCGATCGACCATTTCACGAGTGTATCGTGAGTATCAGCAAACCGATAAAATATCAAATCTCCGATATCGCTGCGGCCGGAAAAATATCCTGCAAGAACGGGGCCAACGACGACTGAAGAGAATCATTAAAAGTGACAGAAGCGCAACTCTTCCCCAAATTGCTGCAGATTTCAGTGCTGAGCCATCAACAAGTGTCAGCGTGTGAACTATTCAACGAAACATCATCGATACGGGCTTTCGGAGCCGAAGCCCAACTCGTGTACCATTGATGACTGCGCGACACGAAGCTTCACGCCTCTCTTGGGCCCGTCAACACCCACAGTGGACTGTTGACGACTGGAAACACGTTGCTTGGTTGGACGAGTCTCGTTTCAAGTCTTATCGAGCGGATGCACATGTACGGATATGGAGAAAACCTCGCGAATCCATGTAACCTGCATGTCAGCAGTGGGTTGTTTAAGCTGGTGGAAGCCCTTTAATTATGTGGGACGTGTGCACTTCGAATGATATGGGACTCCTCATAGGTCTACGACTCTGACAGGTGACACGTACGGAAGTATTTCGTCTTATCACCTGCATCCATTCATGTCCACTGTGCATTCCAAAGGATCTGAGCAATTCCAGCAGGACCAGCAGGACAATGCGACACGCCGCACGTTCAGATTTGCTACAGAGTGGCACCACGAACTCTCTTCTGAGTATAAACGCTTCCGCTGGCCACCAAACTCCCCAGACAATAACATTATTGAGCATTTCTGCGATGCCTTGCAACGTACTGTTCAGAAGAGATCTCCACCCCCACGTACTTTTACGGATTTAAGGGTAGCCCTGTAGGATTTATGGTGTCAGTTCCCTCTAGCACTACTTCAGACGTTAGTTGAGTCCATGCCACGTCGTGTTGCGGCACTTCTGCGTGCTCGCGGGGGCCCTACACGTTATTAGGCAGGTGTACCAGTTTCTTTGGCTCTTCAGTGTAATATCAGTCACACACGCGTCTGGACGTGTGCGTTGTCCTCATCTTCAGTTTATCATCTTCGACGTGCAAATCACCGAAGTTGAGTCAAATAAAAAGACTTGTACCAAGTTCCCGAACATCCCAACAGGAGTCTGCCGGCCGATAAAGCCATACGCACATTTCATTTCATTTTATACACGAGCGTAGCCGTAAGTAACAGCTGCAATACAATGCTTGTATAATCATCAACGTGTTCAATCCACGCCAATCCATACTCCCACAACAATGTTATAAATGCGGAAGTAATTCTGCCCGCTACGTTTTGACGACTAATCCACTGAACCGGAATCCATAAAATTTGGCGTAAGATCCCTTGAACCCTGATGAATACTATAGGCTCCTTTCCGAAGTTTTTAGTACGAGATATTTATTTATCTGAAGAATATTATGCAAATTAAAGAAAAAATCTGCTCTTTGAAAAAGCTATTTAGTCTTTCACGTTTGAACTTTATTGTTGTTGTTGTTGTTGTGGTCTTCAGTCCTGAGACTGGTTTGATGCAGCTCTCCATGCTACTCTATCCTGTGCAAGCTTCTTCATCTCCCAGTACCTACTGCAACCTACATCCTTCTGAATCTGCTTAGTGTATCGATCTCTTGGTCTCCCTCTACGATTTTTACCCTCCACGCTGCCCTCCAATGCTAAATTTGTGATCCCTTGATGCCTCAAAACATGTCCTACCAACCGATCCCTTCTTCTAGTCAAGTTGTGCCAAAAACTTCTCTTCTCCCCAATCCTATTCAATACCTCCTCATTAGTTACGTGATCTACCCACCTTATCTTCAGCATTCTTCTGTAGCACCACATTTCGAAAGCTTCTATTCTCTTCTCGTCCAAACTGGTTATCGTCCATGTTTCACTTCCATACATGGCTACACTCCATACAAATACTTTCAGAAACGACTTCCTGACACTTAAATCTATACTCGATGTTAACAAATTTCTCTTCTTCAGAAACGATTTCCTTGCCATTGCCAGTCTACATTTTATATCCTCTCTACTTCGACCATCATCAGTTATTTTACTCCCTAAATAGCAAAACTCCTTTACTACTTTAACTGTCTCATTTCCTAATCTAATTCCGTCAGCATCACCCGATTTAATTCGACTACATTCCATTATCCTCGTTTTGCTTTTGTTGATGTTCGTCTTATATCCTCCTTTCAAGACTTATACGATTCAACGTAATCGGTACAACGCTCATTCAATTCCCAATGTTTTTAATCCATACTTCCATATTAAAACCAGTATTATTAACTGCGAATGTAACTTACTCTGTTCCGTTCTCACGCCTCTACTTCAGAACAGATTCCGAAAGTATTTGGTATGAGATACCTTGAACGCGGAGGAAGACCATAGGCGGCTTTATAAATTTGTATCTTTTTGAGAATTATTAACATTTTTAAACGTGGTATACGTGAGTGGCTTGCAGACGACACTGGCGTGATGGTCGGTGACTCTTAGTGTCTATAGATTATTCCGTGACAGTACAAATCCAATGTTATCGTGCGCGTGATTTATGACATTGACTTTCTAAACCACCTGGCATAGTCGGAGAGATTCGGTGAAGATACAACAATAAAATAAAACGGCAACCCCGAGAACCACATTTAAAACTATTACTATAATCCTCGCTAAAGTAAGTCTGATTTAGCGCTTAGTTGTAACAGAGCTCAATCTGCGAAAGTTACTTGGGAATCAAACAAACCTCAGAGCAAGCTCATGTCCACCACTTTGGATGCCGAACGTCAGGCTACAGAGACATTAGACATTAGAACAGTCACAAGCCCGTCGCATTTTACACTCTAGGCGTCACGCGTCTCATAACAGCTTCTAAGACGCTTGAAGACTCAAAACAACGGCGTCATTTAAAGGCTGTACGACATACGGAAAGTCGTACATTGTACATACGAAAGGTGGGAGGCTTTTAATGAGGCTGCATTTAATTATGGTCTGATAACTGACTATGTTAATCATAAATTAGTCATCATAGTCGGATGGATAAAAAATGTAGCCAACATAATGCATTAAAATGGATGAAAAAACCACTGGCGTGTGTTGCTCTGGTGGCAAAATCTCACATCCAGTACTAGATGAGGCACAGAAGCCCCTAATAACTCTACTTCTACACGAATGTGATGAATCGAGTCATTTTTTAAATATAATTAGAAAACATAATGCTTGTTTTCAGATTCAACATACAGCAAAATAATAGAAACACATTCATTATGTACCTACAAACCGGCACTGCATAGATTTTTATGCACAAGTTCAAATGGTTCAAATGGCTCTGAGCACTATGGGACTTAACATCGATGGTCATCAGTCTATGCACAATCCTTCACACCACTATATACAGATATTTCGTAATATTACCTCCTTACTTAGTCACCATCACTCATCATATTGTTATGCGAACGAAACAGTGGGTAACAGCTAGTTTCTGATATAAAGGAGCAATAAATACGACGCAAAAATCAAGACCACACACAGGGTTTCCGCAGTTTGATGATCCACCATATAAAAGGCTAACATTCGCTGCAAGAGTTTCGCTGTTGTGATGGACGGCAGTCACGACAGTGGAGATGTGACTTCCCATGCGGTGGGGGGCTACGATCTGCCCACGGTCAAACGCGTTGTTACCACGCATATTTCCCATCGTCCGCTAGAGTAACCCGTAGTCTCGGGGTAGCGTCTTTGATTCATAATCAAAACGTGTTCGGTCCCGGGTTCGATCCCCGCCACTGCCTAAATTTTGATAAATAATCAGCATTGGCGGACGAAGACTTCCGGCCTAAGAAGTCACCCTCATTCTGCCAACGGCCTTGTCAAAGAGGGCGGAGGAGCGAATAGAGGTTCAGGGCACTCTCTTGTCCTAGGGGTGGGAAATTGCCCCTAAAGGCGGAAGAATCAGCAATGATCAACGACATGAGGATGCAGAAGGCAATGGAAACCTCTATATTATAGACACGTAACGTGTATCCACAGGACATGTGGCCTGTATTTGAAGAAGTGTCATGATGATCTCTCCATTGGCAAAAGATTCCGGAATAGTCCCCGATTCGGATCTCCGGGAGGGGACTGCCAAGGGGGAGGTTACCATGAGAAAAAGACTGAATAACCTACGAAAGGATAAAGTTCTACGAGTCGGGGCATGGAATGTCAAAAGCTTGAACGTGGTAGGGAAACTAGAAAATCTGAAAAGGGAAATGCAAAGGCTCAATCTAGAGATAGTAGGGGTCAGTGAAGTGAAGTGGAAGGAAGACAAGGATTTCTGGTCAGATGAGTATCGGGTAGTATCAACAGCAGCAGAAAATGGTATAACAGGTGTAGGATTCGTTATGAATAGGAAGGTAGGGCAGAGGGTGTGTTACTGTGAACAGTTCAGTGACCAGGTTGTTCTAATCAGAATCGACAGCAGACCAACATCGACAACGATAGTTCTGGTATACATGCCGACGTCGCAAGCTGAAGATGAACAGATAGAGAAAGTGGATGATGATATTGAAAGGTTAATGCAGTATGTAAAGGGGGACGAAAATCTAATAGTCATGGGCGACTGGAATGCAGTTGTAGGGGAAGGAGTAGAAGAAAAGGTTACAGGAGAATATGGGCTTGGGACAAGGAATGAAAGAGGAGAAAGACTAATTGAGTTCTGTAACAAGTTTCAGCTAGTAATAGCGAATACCCTGTTCAAGAATCACAAGAGGAGGAGGTATACTTGGAAAAGGCCGGGAGATACGGGAAGTTTTCGATTAGATTACATCATGGTTAGACAGAGTTTCCGAAATCAGATACTGGATTGTAAGGCGTACCCAGGAGCAGATATAGACTCAGATCACAATATAGTAGTAATGAAGAGTAGGCTGAAGTTCAAGACATTAGTCAGGAAGAATCAATACGCAAAGAAGTGGGATACGGAAGTACTAAGGAATGACGAGATACGTTTGAAGTTCTCTAACGCTATAGATACAGCAATAAGGAATAGCGCAGTAGGCAGTACAGTTGAAGAGGAATGGACATCTCTAAAAAGGGCCATCACAGAAGTTGGGAAGGAAAACATAGGTGCAAAGAAGGTAGCTGCGAAGAAACCATGGGTAACAGAAGAAATACTTCAGTTGATTGATGAAAGGAGGAAGTACAAACATGTTCCGGGAAAATCAGGAATACAGAAATACAAGGAATCTGAGGAATGAAATAAATAGGAAGTGCAGGGAAGCTAAGACGAAATGGCTGCAGGAAAAATGTGAAGACACCGAAAAAGATATGATTGTCGGAAGGACAGACTCAGCATACGGGAAAGTCAAAACAACCTTTGGTGACATTAAAAGCAACGGTGGTAACATTAAGAGTGCAACGGGAATTCCACTGTTAAATGCAGAGGAGAGAGCAGATAGGTGGAAAGAATACATTGAAAGCCTCTATGAGGGTGAAGATTTGTCTGATGTGATAGAAGAAACAGGAGTCGATTTAGAAGAGATAGGGGATCCAGTATTAGAATCGGAATTTAAAAGAGCTTTGGAGGACTTACGGTCAAATAAGGCAGAAGGGATAGATAACATTCCATCAGAATTTCTAAAATCATTCGGGGAAGTGGCAACAAAACGACTATTCACGTTGGTGCGTAGAATATATGAGTCTGGCGATATACCATCTGACTTTCGGAAAAGCATCATCCACACAATTGCACAGACGGCAAGAGCTGACAAGTGCGAGAATTATCGCACAATCAGCTTAACAGGTCACGTATCGAAACTGCTTACAAGAATAATATACAGAAGAATGGAAAAGAAAATTGAGAATGCGCTAGGTGACGATCAGTTTGGCTTTAGGAAAAGTAAAGGAACGAGAGAGGCAATTCTGACGTTACGGCTAATAATGGAAGCAAGGCTAAAGAAAAATCAACACACTTTCATAGGGTTTGTCGACCTGGAAAAAGCGTTCGACAATATAAAATGGTGCAAGCTGTTCGAGATTCTGAAAAAGTAGGAGTAAGCTATAGGGAGAGACGGGTCATACACAATATGTACAACAACCAAGAGGGAATAATAAGAGTGGACGATCAAGAACGAAGTGCTCGGATTAAGAAGGGTGTAAGACAAGGCTGTAGCCTTTCGCCCCTACTCTTCCATCTGTACATCGAGGAAGCAATGATTGAAATAAAAGAAAAGTTCAGGAGTGGAATTAAAATACAAGGTGAAAGGATATCAATGATACGATTCGCTGATGACATTGCTATCCTGAGTGAAAGTGAAGAAGAATTAAATGATCTGCTGAACGGAATGAACAGTCTAATGAGTACACAGTATGGTTTGAGAGTAAATCGGAGGAAGACGAAGGTAATGAGAAGTAGTAGAAATGAGAACAGCGAGAAACTTAACATCAGGATTGATGGTCACGAAGTCAATGAACTTAAGGAATTCTACTACCTAGGCAGTAAAATAACCAATGACGGACGGCGCAAGGAGGACATCAAAAGCCGACTCGCTATGGCAAAAAAGGCATTTCTGGCCAAGAGAAGACTACTAATATCAAATACCGGCCTTAATTTGAGGAAGAAATTTCTGAGGATGTACGTCTGGAGTACAGCATTGTATGGTAGTGAAACATGGACTGTGGGAAAACCGGAACAGAAGAGAATCGAAGCATTGATGTGGTGCTATAGACGAATGTTGAAAATTAGGTGGACTGATAAGGTAAGGAATGAGGAGGCTCTACGCAGAATCGGAAAGAAATATGTGGAAAACACTGATAAGGAGAAGGGACAGGATGATAGGACATCTGCTAAGACATGAGGGAATGACTTACATGGCACTAGAGGAAGCTGTAGAGGGCAAAAACTGTAGAGGAATACGTCAAGCAAATAATTGAGGACGTAGGTTGCAAGTGATACTCTGAGATGAAGAGATTAGCACAGGAAAGGAATTCGTGGCGGGCCGCATTAGACCAGTCAGTAGACTGATGACCAAAAAAAAAAAAAAAAAAAAAAAAAAAACGCTAGAGTGACACACATACACATCATAGTCACATGTCACAATGAACTATTTCATCCTCCACGTGCGACAGAAGTGCCCTCTCTCTCCACCACAACGGATATCATTTATTCGCTTGCTCATGAATGTGTGTAGGACGAAGAAATATGTTCCGTCTCTTGAAAATATGAGAGTAAGGTTCACTGTCTTTCTTGTGCGGTCCGGACAGAGTATATATATATATATATATATATATATATATATATATATATATATACACTCCCGGAAATTGAAATAAGAACATCGTGAATTCATTGTCCCAGGAAGGGGAAACTTTATTGACACATTCCTGGGGTCAGATACATCACATGATCACACTGACAGAACCACAGGCACATAGACACAGGCAACAGAGCATGCACAATGTCGGCACTAGTACAGTGTATATCCACCTTTCGCAGCAATGCAGGCTGCTATTCTCCCATGGAGACGATCGTAGAGATGCTGGATGTAGTCCTGTGGAACGGCTTGCCATGCCATTTCCACCTGGCGCCTCAGTTGGACCAGCGTTCGTGCTGGACGTGCAGACCGCGTGAGACGACGCTTCATCCAGTCCCAAACATGCTCAATGGGGGACAGATCCGGAGATCTTGCTGGCCAGGGTAGTTGACTTACACCTTCTAGAGCACGTTGGGTGGCATGGGATACATGCGCACGTGCATTGTCCTGTTGGAACAGCAAGTTCCCTTGCCGGTCTGGGAATGGTAGAACGATGGATTCGATGACGGTTTGGATGTACCGTGCACTATTCAGTGTCCCCTTGACGATCACCAGTGGTGTACGGCCAGTGTAGGAGATCGCTCCCCACACCATGATGCCGGATGTTGGCCCTGTGTGCCTCGGTCGTATGCAGTCCTGATTGTGGCGCTCACCTGCACGGCGCCAAACACGCATACGGCCAACATTGGCACCAAGGCAGAAGCGACTCTCATCGCTGAAGACGACACGTCTCCATTCGTCCCTCCATTCACGCCTGTCGCGACACCACTGGAGGCGGGCTGCACGATGTTGGGGCGTGAGCGGAAGACGGCCTAACGGTGTGCGGGACCGTAGCCCAGCTTCATGGAGACGGTTGCGAATGGTCCTCGCCGATACCCCAGGAGCAACAGTGTCCCTAATTTGCTGGGAAGTGGCGGTGCGGTCCCCTACGGCACTGCGTAGGATCCTACGGTCTTGGCGTGCATCCGTGCGTCGCTGCGGTCCGGTCCCAGGTCGACGGGCACGTGCACCTTCCGCCGACCACTGGCGACAACATCGATGTACTGTGGAGACCTCACGCCCCACGTGTTGAGCAATTCGGCGGTACGTCCACTCGGCCTCCCGCATGCCCACTATACGCCCTCGCTCAAAGTCCGTCAACTGCACATACGGTTCACGTCCACGATGTCGCGGCATGCTACCAGTGTTAAAGACTGCGATGGAGCTCCGTATGCCACGGCAAACTGGCTGACACTGACGGCGGCGGTGCACAAATGCTGCGCAGCTAGCGCCATTCGACGGCCAACACCGCGGTTCCTCGTGTGTCCGAGGTGCTGTGCGTGTGATCATTGCTTGTACAGCCCTCTCACAGTGTCCAGAGCAAGTACGGTGGGTCTGACACACCGGTGTCAATGTGTTCTTTTTTCCATTTCCAGGAGTATATATATATATATATATATATATATATATATATATATATATATATATATATATATATATATATATGTGTGTGTGTGTGTGTGTGTGTGTGTGTGTGTGTTTTCATGATATCCAGTATTTCAAATTTACTCTTTCTGGCAGACACACGTCCAGATCGTCCGCTCTTAAAATTCTGCCATCTCACTCCCCACATCCACCACTGCTGGCGGCTCACCTCCAACTGCGCAACGCTACGCGCTGTCAACAGCCAACTGCCCAACACTACAATGGCGAATATTACTCCAACAATGCAAACCAACCACAGCCTTCACACAGCACAGTCAGTGATTTTCATATAGAGCGCTACATGGCGTTACCAACATAAAAACCTAAACAGCCTACTTACATAGCCCCCATGCTCCCCACCAAAAATTTTACAAATTGTTTTGGGCAGTGGCCAATACAGATTTGAAAAAAAAATTCATAATTACAATAACAAAGAAATCAAATGCACACACTTATTGATCCATTGTTGGTCAAAAGTTAAATTTTCTCACAGTCTGTAAAGACAGTCCTGATCATTCATCACAGTAAAATTGCAGTGTTTTTCTCACAGTCTGAGCAGTAAAAGGAAATGCACACGGAAGTAGTGGATTTCCATGCAGTCTTGAAGAAGTAGTGTTGTCCTTCCAACGGAAAGACAGTGCTGACTCTTGACATGCAGACAGGTAATGGGCCACAACAGAGCAAACCCACAGCAGAGTCAGTCGAAGTTTTGAAGAATATTGGTAGGTTGGTCATCACAGAGCAGACCCACTGTAGTCCTGGTAGAGATTATGGGATTGGTGGGCCACCAGAGGTGCAGACCCACTGAAGTCCTTGTAGAAATAATGGTATTGGTGAGCCATCAAAGATTCAGACCCACTGTAGTCCTTGTAGAGATAATGGTATTGGTGGGCCATGAAAGATGCAGACCCGCTATAGTCCTTGTAGAGACGCCAGCAGCCATCTGTTGCGACTGTGCAGGTGCACAATCACCATCGAAGAGTTTTGCGGAGAATATAGCAAGTCCATAAACCACCACTTGTGTACTCACAAAGTTTTTGGAATTGTCCTTAGAACCAGCAATGCTGTTAATCAGTCCCTTGCTGAAATATTAACACACATCCAAACACTAACAGTCCCAACTTCTCACATATTGTGCATATATTATGACCAACAGAAACGTGTGCACTGAAATGAAACTTAATTTGAAGAACTGGTATCTATACAATTATAAATTTACAACATAAGAATACAATTACAAAGGTACAATATACATAATTAAAGAACATAACAATACAGATAACATTTGTAGTAATATGGGTTTTACAAAAGAATCGAAATAACATATGCATCAGTGTTACAGGAATTATGACATAAGTAAATACATAAAAGATCAGAATAACTTTCGAAACATCAACTTCACACATGAGCATTAAAACAAAACAGTATAAATAATGTCTAAACATCTTTCCAAAGTAAATAACATAGTATTAGAAAAATTCTACAACATAACTCTCATCAGCTAAACACATACACAAAGACACGAAAAACACAAATACACAAGGGTACACAAGCACATAGCGGAATAATACAAAAGGAAAGGACAGGGTTTGTTTTACTGCAGTATTTTGCAAACAAAACTTTCTTTACTTCTTGGAGATCTCCCTTCATTCATCATTATTCCCAAAAAATCCTATCTATACCTCCATTCTGTATTCTATTCATATTTATTTCAAAATAATTATTTCTCATTGTACAATACTCATTTTGGTCCAATTTTTTTCATATAGCTTCTCAATGCATTCTTTCCCTATTCTCCATAGTCAGTTTCTTATATAGTCTACCCCCTCTTAAGCTAACTTAAATCTACTGAGCTCAGGTGCTAAACTAAGGGACGAGGGACGAGGCAATGCAGCAACACAAAACAATTAACACAAGCAGCAATGACAAAAGAATGCAAATTGGCAAAGCAAGCAGCAGTGTATCTAAATTAGCAAAGCAAATGCAACATTACTACTAATATGAGGCAATGAGCAAGAACAAGGAAAATAAATCAGTAGTAAAACTGGCTTAACAGAGTAATTCAAAGTGAAATTCAGTAGCACTATGCCTGGAAAACAGCAGCAGCAGATGCTGTAACTTATACCTAAACATGACAAAGCTCAAGCAGAAAAAATATCACAGTAAAGATAGGAAATGTCTAATAACTATGTCAGATCTTAACTCTAGAGTGATGCATCACCTTAACTTACACTACTAAAAAGTTGCCAGTCATTGACAAAAATTATGTATGCAATTCCTGTGAGGGAAAATGTCTTTTTGTGCTCCCTAGTTTGTTTTTTTTAAGTAGATCACAAAGTTATTATTTACTCGATCTGTAGTCATAAAATATCTCCCGAAATAGAAACTATGTTTTTGTACAAAGAAACATTCTTTGTAGAAACTTTCTACTCTCTACAAAGAAACTATGGAAATAGAAAATAAAATATCTATGGACTGGAAAATTCAGATTGTTCGAAATGTTTCATCATTATGATGCTATGTTTTACTCGGTCTTGTGTAGCTTGAGACCAATATGCTGAGAGGAAAGCATGATAAAATTCTCCTTCACTGTGATAATCGTGAATGACCGACCGCATTCTTACAGCTGGTCCATTCTCTAAGTAGCCACACATAAATTCTAATCTGTGCTCTAATGAGCAGTTGGGAGGAAAACAATGAAAGAATTGATAAAGCCACGCTTGTGGATGAATGTCGTTGCCGGAATTCTTAAATGTTTTGAATTTACGTGTAGTAATAAACAGCTTATAGTCTAAATCATCATGTCGGCGAGTCGCATGTCAGTCATTGTTACGTCGTTTCAGCGGTTCCATCTCAAAATTCGGTGTACCTTGCCAATTTCTTTCATAATTTCCAAAGTGCCCTGTGTTATTATTTTGTGGCTGTTCCGTAGTTCATGTCCCTCTTCCCGTATTGGAGCGCGAGTGTCCTCTGAAATATGTAATTCTTGTATTACCTGTGTCAACTGATCTCGTACTGCCCGGATTTCTCTTTGGTGTTGCATATTAATTTGATTCTGATTTTGTTTGAATTTCCTAATTTGTTCATACTCTTCTGTATCATTAAAGACTACCGGTCTTGTGTCATTCAGATTATCATCTACTTTCGTACATACATTATTTAGCTGATCCGAAAGTTCGACTACTTTCTCTGATAATGAGCTAATTTCCTCCATGTGTCTTTCTGAACCAATTTTCAGAGTATCTACTGTGTCCTTTAAGTTTTCCTGAGTTTTTGCAAGTAGCGTAACCGAATCGGTAGATGCAACTGAGTCAATTTTAGCCCGTAAGGTCTCGTGATTTTCATGAACAATAGTTTGCAGTTCTTTTATGGCTGCTTCATGATTCTGTAATGCATTTTCATGCCGCGAAAAAATAGGTTGAAAATGCTCACATTTTTGTGTTTTTACGTCATTACAGACTTTTTGACATTTCGATTCGATGTTATGTAATTCAGTAGTTAAATCTTCACGTGTTTGTTCAAGCGTGGTGTCTAACCTTTGAAGATTTTGTTCCATTGTGTCTAACATTTGAAGATTTCGTTCCATTGTGTCTAACTTTTTAAGATTTTGTTCCATTGTGTCTAACTTTTGAAGATTTTGTTCTATTTATCTAACTGTTGCTGTGTTTGTCTCTGATTTTGTTTCATTTGTTGCATTAATTGCAATAATAATGTATTTGTGTCTGGAATCTGTTCCTCTATGCTTTTCGGCAGTGCAAATTTGCACCTGAATCTACAGTATTTGCGAGATTGTGTCCTGTCATTTCGGATTCCTGAGGCGAGCTGTTGCCGACCGATCGATCGATAATGCTTCCCTGTTCACTAATTGTTTCACTGTCTATGCCATTATTTGCCACCTACTCCATTTCCCTATGCACAATTACCAAATTACCACTTTGAATGTCTGTTAATTCATTACACAGTGGTGCTTATAAGCTACACTCGTCGTCACTATTATTTCTCAGTTTACTGTGGAGCCTAGTGTTACGTTTTTCACACGCCATTATTGTCACAATATTTCACGCAATAACGCAGAAAAGCACAATTTGAAGAGCAAAATAAGAAAACACATTAACATAGCACTGAAAATAATATCTAGTTAATTGCAAGCGCAGCTGCGAAATACTTGGTGCAAATCTACATGCATGCCATAACTGTTTTACTGTACAACAATGAAAAACTACAACTACAAAGGAAATTCTCTCTATAATTATGTGCTATCAATAAACAATAGCTACACTAATTACAGAAACTACAAGGAAAAAATCAGAAGATTCCGGTGGGGTATCCTGGCAGGGTCGCCATATGAAACTTCCCCTTAGAAAAATTAATGAATTACTGTGCTGATAAACCTCTTACAGTATTTGCTTTTCAGACAGCTGAGCAAAACTGAACGTACTTAGACATTTCGCTCTTTACCTATTCTGGTCAACACTAAACTGACATTAAAAACATAAAACTAAACGTAACTAAACATAAAAACCTAAACAGCCTACTTACACAATTACGTTTGACATATACATATTTTCGAAGTGTTACTGAGTCTCTAATGACAGTACCAGAAAACATGACATGAGGATGAAATGCGATCTTTAAATGTTGATTATATACTCCTTCCGAATAAGTGTCAGAAGGCCCAAAGAAACCGACCGCTTTGTCATCCTCAGCCGATAGGCGTGACTGGATGCAGCTGTGGGGGCGTATGTAGTCAGCACACCACACCACACTGCCGGCCACTGTCAACTTTCGAGGCCTGAGCTCAGGCTGCGAGCCAACAGCGCTCAGCAGACCTGGGCGGTCACCCAACCAGGTGCTAGCCAAGTTCGACAGCGTTCAATTTCGGTGATCTGACGGGAAATGGTGTTCCCACTGTGGTGGCAATGTATGATGAGCTGCACAACCCGCTGTTAGCCCATAACACAAGCCGCCATGACCAAATGAATATAGAAGCAGCGCACTTTCTTAATAATTTTTTCGTAATGTGTAGCCACAGTCATAATATATTCTTTAAAGTCAGTGCCGACATTATTTATTTAGAGTGTTACATTTCCACTTACACAATCATGATTTCGGCTTCAAAGTGCCATTATCAAGTGTTTCCAGTGTTACAAATTGCCTCAGATGGCATACTGTAGTATTAAAATACACTATTAGACACATTGTGTCTAATATTAATGTATTAAAATACACTATTAGACACATTGTGTGTAATAGTGTATTTTAATACGACAGTATGCCATCTTAGGCAATTTATAACACTTGAAACACTTGATAATGGCACTTCGAAGCCGAAATCATGATTGTGTAAGTTTAAATGTAACACTGTAAATAAACAACAGTCTAGTGGCGATACTGACTTTAATGAGCGCACTTTCTTGTCGCAGGAACGTAATAGTGAAGTTTCTCAGTGCCCAGTTTTCGTTTGACGCAGCACACATATTTTCTCATGGTGATGGTGGAATAAACAAGACCACAGCCACTTTGTTTGCGTTTGACCAAATTTGTACTTTTTTTTCGTCTTAAGTGTGGATTATAACGTGAAACTTATTCCAGGTGTCACTCCTCCTCTAATGGAACACCTTTCCAATTATGTACTTCGCATCTCTTATTTTTCGTCTTGTACACTCCATACTCTCACAAAACACAGGTTTGTTGAAGGCTATCTGATCCCGACAATCAGTCACTTGGCCATGTCACTACTACTACATTGCAGCAATATCGTGCACTCACCTTCCGTAGTAGCAGTAAGCCATGACTAACCTTACACTCCTGCTTGCCTCAGTAAGAGAGGTCACAGTTCGTAGTAATTGACGGAAAGTTATCGACTAAAACAGAAGTGATTTCTGGCGTTCCCCAAGGTGGTGTTATTGGCCGTTTGCTGTTCCTTATCTATATAAACGATTTGGGAGACAATGTGAGCAGCCATCTTCCGTTGTTTGCAGATGACGCTATCGTCTATGACTAATAAAGTCATCAGAAGATCAAAACAAACTGCAAAACGATTTAGAAAAAATATCTGAATGGTGCTAAAAGTGGCAGTTGACCCTAAATAACGAAAAGTGTGAGGTCATACACATGAGCGCTAAAAGGAACTCGTTAAACTTCGGTTACACGATAAATCAGTCTAATCTAAAAGCCGTAAATTCAACTAAATACCTAGGTATTACAATTACGAACAACTTAAATTGGAAAGAACACATAGAAAATGTTGTGGGGAAGGCTAACCAAAGGCTTAGTTTTATTGACAGGACACTTAGAAAATGCAACAGACCTACTAAGGAGACAGCCTAAACTACGCTTGTCCGTCCTCTTATAGAATACTGCTGCGCGGTGTGGGATCCTTACCAGGTAGGACTGACGGAGTACATCGAAAAAGTTCAAAGGAAGGGAGCACGTTTTGTATTATCGCAAAATATGGGAGAGAGTGTCACAAAAATGATACAGGATTTGGGCCGGAAATCTTTAAAAGAAAGGAGTTTTTCGTTGCGACGGAGTATTCTCACGAAATTCCAATCACCAACTTTCTCCTCCGAATGCAAAAATATTTTGTTGACGCCGACCTACATATTTTGCGATAATACAAAACGTGCTCCCTTCCTTTGAACTTTTTCGATGTACTCCGTCAGTCCTACCTGGTAAGGATCCCACACCGCGCAGCAGTATTCTATAAGAGGACGGACAAGCGTAGTTTAGGCTGTCTCCTTAGTAGGTCTGTTGCATTTTCTAAGTGTCCTGTCAATAAAACTAAGCCTTTGGTTAGCCTTCCCCACAACATTTTCTATCGTGATCACCACGATAAAATAAGGGAAATCAGAGCTTGTACCGAGCGAGGTGGCGCAGTGGTTAGACACTGGACTCGCATTCGGGAGGACGACGGTTCAATCCCGCGTCCGGCCATCCTGAATTAGGTTTCCGTGATTTCCCTAACCACTCCAGGCAAATGCCGGGATGGTTCCTCTGAAAGGGCATGGCCGACATCCTTCTCCATCCTTCCCTAATCCGATGAGACCGATGTCTGGTCTCCTTCCCCAAACAACCAAACCAACCAGAGCTTGTACGGAAAGATAAAGGTGTTCATTCTTTCCGCGCTATACGAGATTGGAATAATAGAGAATTGTGAAGGTGGTTCGATGAACCCTCTGCCAGGCACTTAAATGTGATTTGCAGAGTATCCATGTAGATGTAGATGTAGATGAAGAGAGAACGAGTCAACCAGTACAAGCAAATGCAGTGCCACAGTTCTCAGATTCGTCGTATTCGCAGAACTACAGCGGGAGCGAAAGTAGCCCGTTAGTAGGAATGAGAAAAGATACTGATATATCAAAACATCAATATTTCTGCGTAGTTAAACCCCTATAATTAATCGATATTAAATACTGGATATCGAAACTAATATGTTTTATTGTTTGTCTTTTCTTGCCTAGTAGGCACTATAGTTCTCATCGGCAGATTTCTTGCCCGTTCCAGCTACTACCAGTCTTTGTAATCTAAAAGTAAATGTCTACAATTGGTTTAATTTAATTTTATATTCAGTACTACAACCGAGCAACACATTTGAACGCGAATGTATCTGGGCTGCATATTGAGCCCTCGCGGCTCTAATGTTTGGCTGGCACGGCCCTCGCCGGTAACTACTTGGGCTGTCGTTTTCGATCCTGATCGTATGTCGGGCGCTAGGCTCTTTGGTCGAGGCGTGTGTTGGGTTTTGGCATGCCCTGGTACTGACAGTTAGCTGGAGTACACGTGACTGGCAAGTTGGCAAGTTGTTGTCTTTTTGGGGACTCCTACTGTCCGGAACGTGTCTCAAGAAGCCGCGTGTGGTTAAATTGGTCGGACGCTAGCCTTGCCGGCTGGATTAAGGAATGATAGCGGCGAGTTGCGGGAAGAGCAGTGGATGTCGCGTCCAACCTGGTCGCAAAGTACCCGCCCTACTCTGAAACCTTAAATTTTACGGCGCTTCGAAGACCGCCTGTACTGACTTAGGGGCAATAACACCCAGGCTTACAATCTTGGAAGTCACGGCTCCACCACACCTGAGTGAATTTGAGCGTTTCTTTTTTTTTTTTTTTAATTGGTTCTTGTTATCGTAAGGTCACGTCTTCACGTCTGTGTTACTGTACACTTCTGGCCATTAAAATGGCTACACCACGAAGAGGACGAGCTACAGATGCGAAATTTAACCGACAGGAAGAAGATGCTGTAATATGCAAATGATTAGCTATCCAGAGCATTCACACAAGGTTGGCACCGGTGGCGACACCTACAATGTGCTGACATGAGGAAAGTTTCCAACCGATTTCTCACACACAAACAAGAGTGACCGGCGTTGCCTGGTGAAACGTTTCTGTGATGTCCCGTGTAAGGAGGAGAAACGCGTACCATCACGTTTCCGACTTTGATATAGGTGGGATTGTAGCCTATCGCGGTTTATCGTATCGCGACATTGCTGCTCGCGTTGGTCGAGATCCAATGACTGTTAGCAGTATATGGAATCGGTGGGTTCAGGAGGGGAATACGGAACGCCGTGCTGGATCCCAACGGCCTCGTATCACTAGCAGTCGAGATGACAGGCATCTTCTCCACATGGCTGTAACGGATTGTGCAGCCACGTCTCGATCCCTGAGTCAACAGATGGGGACGTTTGCAAGACAACAACCATCTGCACGAACAGTTCGACAACGTTTGCAGCAGCATGCACAATCAGCTCGGAGACCATTGCAGCGGTTACCATTGACGCTGCATCACAGACAGAATCGCCTGCGACGGTGTACTCAACGACGAACATGGGTGCACGAATGGCAAAACGTCATTTTTTCGGATAAATCCAGGTTCTGTTTACAGTATCATGATGGCCGCATCCGTGTTTGGCGACATCGCGGTGAACGCACATGAGAAGCGTGTATTCGTCATCGCCATACTGGAGTATCACCCAGCGTGATGGTATGGGGTGTCATTGGTTTCACGTCTCGGTCACCTCTCGTTCATATTGATGGCACTTTGAACAGTGGACGTTACATTTCAGATGTGTTATGACCCGTGACTCTACCCTTCATTCGATCCCTGCAAAACCCTACGTTTCAGCAGGATAATGCACGACCGCATGTTGCAGATCCTGTACGGGCCTTTCTGGATACAGAAAATGTTCGACTGCTGCTCTGGCAAGCACATTCTCCAGATCTCTCACCAACTGAAAACGTCTGGTCAATGGTGGCCGAGCAACTGGCTCGTCACAATACGCCAGCCACTACTCTTGATGAACTGTGGTATCGTGTTGAAGCTGCATGGGCTGCTGTGCCTGTACACGCCATCCAAGCTGCCGGCCGGTGTGGCCGAGCGGTTCTAGGCGCTACAATCTGGAACCGCGCGACCGCTACGGTCGCAAGTTCGATTCCTGCCTCGGGCATGGATGTTTATGATGTCCTTAGGTTAGTTAGGTTTAAGTAGTTCTAAGTTCTAGGGGGCTTATGACCTCAGAAGTTAAGTCCCACAGTGCTCAGAGCCATCCAAGCTCTGTTTGACTCAATGCCCAGGCGTATCACTGCCGTTATTACGGCCAGAGGTGGTTGTTCTGTGTACTGGTTTCTCAGGATCTATGCACCCAAATTGCGTGAAAATGTAATCACATGTCAGTTTTAGTATAATATATTTGTCCAATGAATACTCGTTTATCATCTGCATTTCTGCTTGGTGTAGCAATTTTAATGGCCAGTAGTGTAGAATATGGGACCTGTTATATTAACGCCACTCTGAGTGATTGTGTGTATGATCATCAGTCAGTGCAACTGATAGTAATTTGTTGTTGGAGGCCATGATCGAATTGAAATTGTAACATAGTCTGTGTCGAAGGTAAGGAACGCTTTCTAGATGAGTATGCCCTAGTAATTGGATCTTAAGGAGCTGATGTTTCACCTTGTTAATTTTCAAGTAATTCTAAGGAGTGTTAAGCTTGTAACTTGTATGTCTAGTCGCTTCCGCAATAAGTTAATATTACCTACATCCTAGGCATTGTCGTCTATTGCCTTATTTGGGCAGATTACTGTTCCCTTCTGATGCGTGTTGGGAGGATAATTTCGGCAGGAGACAACGCGTTCCTGTTTCCCCTGGGCCTGGAGCAGAGACGTGTTTTCTTTCTACTGAGGCGACACTTCCGTTGCCGCACAGTGTCTGTGTTGGCCCACAGTCTGGTGCCTCTGCCAGCCGCATCGTGTTGGCTCAAATTACATAAATTTGATCGTTTGATACGTGCCACGACGGAGTGTCGCCAATTAATGGGGAGTCACGTTTAAACTGCACGTGTTCTCATCTTATCTTGTATTTTGGGGGATTGTCAATATTTCTGCTGGTGTGTACAGTTGGAAGTCACGTTTAAATTGCATGTCTTCCCAGCTTTGCTTGTGTTTTGGGGAATTGTGTATTTTATAGCTTAAGGGATTTTACTGAGTCTTATACATTGCTAAGGGCTTTCCAACAGCCACAATCAGTGACGTGGCTTGTTATCCTTTCTGTATTTTGGATGGTTGTCGTCTGTTTGTTTAACCTATTATCGGTGCTTCGAATTGGTAGTCATTTGTAATTAATTCCACTGATGAAACTCAATTTCCTGAACCCACTTGCAGCCACACCTAGCTGGTGTGACCCTGTTCTTATTGGAATAAATCGTTAAAGTGTTTTATTAATGAATTGATTCTATTCAAGATCTTTTAATTATTGTGAGCACTGTAATTGTAATAATTGTAGTTAAGCAATGAACTGTATTGC
This sequence comes from Schistocerca serialis cubense, assembly GCF_023864345.2. NCBI lineage: Eukaryota > Metazoa > Arthropoda > Insecta > Orthoptera > Acrididae > Schistocerca > Schistocerca serialis. The sequence continues at coordinate 485,213,530 of NC_064639.1, read as the reverse complement.
AAGAAACAACAAATGACGAAATTTATGGGTCCACCTTCCATGTGTATTTACTTAAAATTATCCCAACCACTGATGTGAGGTATCACATATTCGTGAAAGTTTGTTACTTCCTTGTGTTATTTCTGTCACTGAAAAAGATTACGTACGAGGTGCAAAACGAACATGTTTAGTGTCAGCACTGTATGAGAATGATGGAAAGTTTGCACTCTCTTCTCCCACCTGTGAGGCAGAATGGGCGCTCCCCTTACCCCCTGAGTGCCTGGATCAAGAAAAGGCGGACGAACTGTAAAAGTTACGTAGACTCGTCACAAAAGTCACGCACATTACGCACTGGTATTTAATGGAAAATGGACTCTTTCTGTCTGAAATGTTTATGGTAAGCCGGCCGGTGTGGCCGAGCAGTTCTAGGCGCTTTAGTCTGGAACTGCGCGACCGCTACGGTCGCAGGTTTGATGTCCTTAGTTTAGTTAGGCTTAAGTAGTTCTAAGTTCTAGGGGACTGAGGACCTCAGATGTTAAGTCCCATAGCGATCAGAGCCATTTGAACCATTTTTGTTTATGGTTAGTACAGTATTTCATGCTCCGAGATGTATCAGAAGTGTTTCACTCCCGAGACTTCTCACGCGCAGGAACGGGTCGAAAATATCGATGTTTCAGAATACCGATAGCTTTGTCCCGATAATATCGATCTCATTGTAAATACCGATAAATGTATATACTCGTTGGTATCTATAAGACTGCTCGTCACTACCCGTTAGTACTGACGTTAACAGCGTCGCCCTGACTAGTGAAGTAGGCAGCCCGAACATTAGTCCCGTACGCGCTCCGTTTGTGGTCGCCACCAGACGCAGCTGAGCAGGTGTTAGCGTGGCTCTGCCGTGGATGCCGGTTCGGCGAGCGGCCATTGTTTGCGGCGATAAGCCGTCGGCAGCCCGCGCGCTATCTGCAGGCGGCGCCAGATAATGTGGGATAAGACCGACGCACGTCCTGATTTATGTGGGCCACTCTCCATTTGGAGCACAACTCCATTCTACGTTTCTGAACAAGGACAGCCGAGTAAAGCCCGCGGCTCACTCGAGGCATTAAATGCGACTTCCCCTAGGCGGAGGATGAGTACATTACGTGGGTAGGATACACAGGCACCGTTTCGATGTTAATTACTTCTCTCGAATACGAGAAAACGTGCTTCTATTAAGGCGAATGGATCACATCACATCCACACACAGTATGATTGCTTTTGCTTGGCAGATTATAGTGGAACGCACGCAGAGTTTCGCGGGGAGAGGAGAGCGCTTCTCGCTGTAGGGTTGCGGGAGGAACGAAAGCAGAGGTCAGCGTTGCACTTTCACGATCAGTCCTAGGCTAAGAAAGCATACACAAGGAATAGAAGGAAGAAAACTCGTCTTACTGGAAGAGATTAATACTCCTTCACGAAATGAAATGCGAAAACCACGACAGATTCCCACTCTGCACCGGAGTATGCGTTCATTTGAAACTTTCTGGCAAATTAAGACTATGTGCATCAGAGGGTTGGATCCCCTCAGTCGACGACGTCAGGTTGCAACGCCTGGGCTACTCTCAGGTTGTAATCTCCGTCTTCGGCGGTTGTGTCTAGTCTGTCTGTCTGTCTGCCTGCTCTCGCTGTTAGTCCGTCTGTCCGCCTGCCTGCTCGCTGTCCGCCGCCGCCGCTGCTGCCTGCTGTCCGTCGGTCCGTCCGTCCGTCTGCCTGTTCGCCGCCGTCTGCTGTCCGTCCGTCCGTCTGGTCGTCGCCGCCGCCAGCCGGTGCCCGCCGCCGCCGCCGCCGCCGCCGTCTGCTGTCCGTCCGTCCGTCTGTTCGTCGCCGCCGCCGCCGCCGCCGCCGCCGCCGCCGCCGTTGTCGCCTGGTCGCCGCCGTCGCCGCCGTCCTGACCCTGGTCTACGGCCGTCTTCGTCTTCACCCGTCTTCGTCTTTGTCTGTCCCCAGTTTCTATCCTTTCCTCTTCGTTCTGTTCGTTATTGTTTCTCTCTACCGTCATGTCCGCCCCCACCACTGTTACCACCACCGCCATAGTTTATACTTCCCCTTCCGCCGCCTCCACCACTATAACTTGGTGTGCCCAGTCCCACCCCCCTCCTTCCATCCCACCTCTCCTCACTCTCCCTTCACCCTCTATCTTTGTCGCCCCCTCTCCCACTTCTTCCTCTCGCTCCTCTCGTTCTGATCCTTTCCCCCCACTCCCCCAGCCTGTCACTGCAGCTCCGGCTCGGGTGGTGGCCCGTCGGGCCACTGTCCACGCCCAGCTCTCCCCGTCACCTTCGCCATCACCGCCACCACTGCCACCGTCATCGTCATCGTCGCCGTCGCCTTCGCCTTCACCGTCACCGTCACCATCTCCGGCGCCGACTCCGGCCCCGGGACCTGCCCCTCCCCGCCACATTCCCGTTGTTCCCATCCCCCACACCTCCTCCACCGCTGTCAAGCGCCCCAGTGGCACCCCTGCTTCCTCTGCTTCCAAAAAGGCTCCCCCTCGTCCTCCTTCCCCCACCCATGATGCCATGGATGTCTCCCCGCCTGTCCCTGCCCCCTCATCCTCCTCCTCTACCCCCTCCTCCTACCGCTACCTCCTCTCCCGTCCTGATCCCTCTCTCCTTGAAGCCCGGAACCTCACCCTCTTCCTTCGTCAGCACTGTCCTGGTGCCCCCATCTCCCTCCTCACTCCTCGCCGTGATTCGGTCCTCATCTCCTCCCCCAGCCCAACCCTCCACACATACCTCCTTTCCCGCATCCCTGTCACCCGCTTTGGCCCTCATGCCTCTCTCACCCCTGCTCCTTCACCACCTCCCTCCCGCCAACCCCAACCTCCGCGTCGCCCGCCGACTCTCACCGCCGTGATCACTTGGCTTAGTCCAGTGATCACGGAGGAGGAGGTGTTGGCGGAGCTCAAGGCGCATCCCCATTTGGAGGTGCGTGCGGTTCGCCGCATACATAACGCTGCCGGCCCCACCCGCCTTATGCGGGTTTTTTCTGAGCATGCCCCCTCCATTGACCATCTCCTGAAGGAGGGTGCCCTCCTTTTTAACCAGCGGTACAAGGTCGACCCCTCCCGTTCCCCTCCTCAATCCCTGCGCTGCCAGAGGTGTCTGCGCTATAACGCACACCCCACAGCTGAGTGCCGCGAGGCCCCCACCTGCCCGCATTGTCGGCAAGCGCACTTCCTCAGGCAGTGCCCTAACTTCCAATCCCCTCCTTCCTGCAATACCTGCAATCTCCCCCATCTCACCTACTCCCAAAAGTGTAAAGCCCGACCCCCTCCAACCACTCCTGAACTCACCGTCCCTGTCCGTCCCCTGGACGCCCCCACCCCTCCTGGCAATTCCCTTCGTCCCCCCCCCCCCACCGCTGAGGACATCATCAGGTTCCTTACCATCGTCCTCCAGAATGTTCATCCCTTTCAGCGCCCCCACACCCTCCAGCAGATCTCCCTTGCCGCCCGTTCCATATTCCAACTCAAGATGTACGCCACCTACTCCAACAACCAGGCCCATTTCACCTTCTCCCGCCTTGACACCCTCGTCTAAATCCCTATCATGGCGCGACAGCAACGTATCCTTTTCAACAACATCCGCTCCCTACCTGCCAACAGGAACCTCTTCCTGAACACCCTTGCCACCCACCGCGTGGATGCCTTCCTCCTTAATGAAACCTTCCTCCAACCCCACCACACCGTTCACACTTCGCCCTACCTCCTCCACCGCTCTGATAATCCCCTCCCAATTGAGCGTGGCGGAGTTGCCATTGGTCACCACCGCCAGTTCCCCGTTCGGCTCCAACCTCTCCTTCCCGACCCCACCGAACACCTGATCCTTAGTCTCTTCTTCCCCGGCCTTACCGTTACCTGCGCCACCATCTATGTCCGCCCCAACGCTCCTATTCCCTTCGACTTCCTCTCCCACGGCGATCGTACCTTTTCCTCCTACGTGATCGCCGCCGACCTCAACATCCATAGTCGTTCCGCTGCCCAGTTACGGCGGTGGCATCGGTTCCTCTCCACCCTTCAAGGCGACCTGGTCCCCATCCCCCAGCATACCCGTCCCGAATCCAACTCCACTCCTGATGTTATCCTCTCCTCCCCCAACCTCCTTGGCCGCGTAACGGTGGATGTCCTGGAGCCTATTGGTAGCGACCATCTCCCTGTCCTCCTCACTGTTTCAGACGGTCGTTGCCCTCGTCCCGACCCTCGTACTGACCCTCCCCCTAAGTTTGTCCACGACTATTCCCGTGAAGACTGGAATGCCTACCGGGCTACCCTTTCCACCCAGGTCGATAGCCACCCCTTCCCCTACCACCACCCTGACGATGTCACCCATGCCGCCTCCTTTCTCCAGCAGATCTTGTCTGAGGCTGTGGAGGCCCACGTCCCTACTGTCGCCATCCACCCCCACCGTCCTACCTTACCCCCACAGGCTGTTCTCCTCCTCCGTGAATCCCGTCGTCTCTACCGTGCCTTCCTCCGCACGCGTGACCCGGACACACTACGACGCCACCGGCAACTCCAGCGACACATTCGTAATTTGCTCGCGGCTAAGAAACGCTGGGACTGGCGACAGACATGCACCCGTTTAAATGCTACCCTGCCAATCAACTCGTCCAAGTTCTGGTCGGCCTTCCGTCGCCTTACTGGAACTAAACCCTCCCCCTATTATCCTCTTCTCCATGATGATCACCCTTTCCCTGACACCCTTAGTAAGGCCAATCACTTTGCCTCCTACCTCTCCGATGTCTTTTCCATCCCCGATGATCCCCAGTTCGATTACTCCCTCTTCCCAGATGTCCGCGATCGAACTGACACCTCCGTCCCTCCCCTCGCCCCGGGTTTCCAGTACTTGGACAACATTGCACACACGGAACTCAATGCCCCTATCACTACACAGGATCTCATTGCTACACTCCGCACAAAACGCAACACCGCTCCTGGTCACGATCGTGTCACCTACCGTCACCTTCGTGAAGCTCCTGTCTCTTTCCTCTCCACCCTGGCCAGGCTCTACAATGTAGTCCTGTCCACCGGTTACTACCCCGACCTGTGGAAAACCTCCCGTATCCTCATGTTCCTTAAACCTGACAAACCGCCGTCTCCTCCTACCGTCCCATCTGCCTTACCTCGGTCTTCAACAAGGTCCTGGAATCTATCCTCACCCGACGCATCCACCAGCATCTCCGCCAGCACTGCCTCCTTCCCGTTACCAAGTGTGGCTTTCGGCCGTCCTTCTCTTCCGACGACCTTCTCCTTCACCTCACTCATCTCCTTTCTGAACAGCTTAATTCCCGTCGCTCCGCAATCTTCCTCTCCCTGGACCTCGAATGTGCATATGACCGCGTATGGCATTCCGGTCTCCTCTTCAAGCTCCAAACCTTCGCCCTTCCCATTAACTACGTCCGTTTGATCGGCTCCTTTCTCTCCCGCCGTCCTTCCTATGTCACCATCCATAACACGGATTCCTACACCTTTTTCCCCTCCGCCGGTGTGCCCCAAGGTTCCGTCCTCTCCCCCCTCCTGTATCTGTTGTACACGGCGGACATGCCGCCGCCGTCACCCCCCGTCCACCTTCTCCAGTTTGCCGATGACACCGCCTTCCTTGCCCTTGCCCCCACCCTGCAACGCTCCCAACGCCTTCTCCAATCCCATCTTGACCGATACACCGCTTGGTGTAACCAGTGGTTGCTCAAGGTCAATCCTTCGAAAACCCAGGCGATCATTGTAGGCAAAACCACCCCTTCCTTCCGCCTCCTTGATTTCTATCTCACCGTCTATGGCCGTCCCATCGCCCTCACTCCCACCCTTAAGTACCTTGGCGTCACCCTCGACCGTCGCCTCTCCTGGACTCCCCATCTCCGTACAATCCAAGCCAAGGCACGTTCCCGACTCCGTCTCCTCAAGCTCCTTTCCGGCAGTACGTGGGGTCTGGACCCTTCCACAATCCTCCACACCTATAAATCCCTCATCCGCCCTATCCTTTGTTATGCCCATCCAGCCTGGATCTCCGCCCCCCCTACCTTTTATAAATCCCTCCAAATCCTTGAACGCCATGCTCTCCGCCTCGCCTATCGCATCCGTCTCCCCTCCCCCACGCGGATCCTGTATGATCTCATCCCCTTCCCCCACCTCCTCCTTTTCCTTGAAAGGATACAGATCCTGTACACCTCCCATAAACTTGATCCTCCTCACCCGCTCGTATCCCCGATCCTCTCCCATCCCTGCCCGCTGCCGCGCCTGTATTCCCACGTCCCACCCGGTCTCCATCTCTCCACCCTCCTTACTCTCTCCCAAGGTGGCTTCCGCCAGCTCCCCCTCCCTGATGATGTCCTCCTCCCCTCCATCTACCCCTCCTATCAACTTTGACCCTGCCCCACCCCCCACTTCCGGTGTCCTTTCCTTTAGGCACCCTCCCTTCTCTTCCCTTCCCTCCCCTTCTCTTTCTTTTTCCCCCGTCCCCTCCCTCCACCACTCTTCCCCCTGGGCTTCCCCTCCCCCTTCCTCCCTCCCCCCCTTTCTCCCCTGCCCGTGGCATCTCTGCTCTCCCCTCTCCGTCTCCCACTCCCCTTCCTCCTCCTCCTCTCTTAGCAGGTCCCCGGACTCGCACACGCATAGTGAACATTCGCGCGCTGGAGATCATCGCCGTCAGTGTCTAGTGTGTGTGCTTCGTTTTGTGTTTCGTGCAGTTACAACTCAACTGTTCACATGTGCCGTCGTAGTTCTCCGTGTTTTGTGCGCCATGTCAACAAGTGTTAGTGTTTTTATCGTCCAACGTGAACGGCTTCTTGTTTTTTGTTTTTTTTGTAACTACTTTCTTTGCCCGCCATTTTTTTGTATTTTCTGTGTCACCTATCTCATATTATTGTACCCCATAAGGCTGAAGAGCGGCGTATTAAGCTGCTGCCAGCCCGCCTTGTATGAGGTGCTGAAAATTACAATAAAGGAAAAAAAAAAAAATACTATGTGCCACATCGGAACTCGAATCTGAGACCTCTGTCCTTCACGGCCCAGTGCTCTACCGAGTGAGCTAACTCATGACGACGCACGATCCATTCTCACAGTTTTACTTCCTCCTTTACTTCACTTTGCACAATTCGCAGTTCCCTTGCACGCATTGCGGGACTTTCTCCAGGAGTGTCAGTCCCGCAAGGTATGCAGGAGAACTTCTGTGAAGTATGGAAGGGAGGGGGATGAGAGGGACAGGTGGAAGTACAGTGGGGAGGGCGTGGCGTGACGCGTAACTGGACTTCTCAGTCGGTAGACTAACAGGCTGGAAATTTTCCATCTTACTACGCTGCTCAAATACAAATTAAAATCATAAACAATAAAATAAATTAAATACTTCGTAAAATAAATAGACCGTGCTAAGTTACTGCATCTACAGGACTGTCAGTGATAAACATTTTGGGCTAATGTAGAAATACTGTACATTTAACGTGGACATTTATACTCTTGTTCTTTCCAGAATCGACAGGAAACCAACACCGAAAACGATAGTTCAGGTACACATGGTGACGGTGCAAGCTGATGATAAAGAGACAGAAAAAGTATATGAGGATACTGAAAGGTTGAGATGGGGGACTGGAATGCAGTTGTAGGGGACGGAGTAGATAAAAAGGTTACAGGAGAATATGGGCTTGGAACAAGGATATGAGAGAGGAGAAAGACTAATTCAGTTCTGTAATAAATTTCAGCTAGTAATAGTAAATACACTCCTGGAAATTGAAATAAGAACACCGTGAATTCATTGTCCCAGGAAGGGGAAACTTTATTGACACATTCCTGGGGTCAGATACATCACATGATCACACTGACAGAACCACAGGCACATAGACACAGGCAACAGAGCATGCACAATGTCGGCACTAGTACAGTGTATATCCACCTTTCGCAGCAATGCAGGCTGCTATTCTCCCATGGAGACGATCGTAGAGATGCTGGGTGTAGTCCTGTGGAACGGCTTGCCATGCCATTTCCACCTGGCGCCTCAGTTGGACCAGCGTTCGTGCTGGACGTACAGACCGCGTGAGACGACGCTTCATCCAGTCCCAGACATGCTCAATGGGGGACAGATCCGGAGATCTTGCTGGCCAGGGTAGTTGACTTACACCTTCTAGAGCACGTTGGGTGGCACGGGATCCATGCGGACGTGCATTGTCCTGTTGGAACAGCAAGTTCCCTTGCCGGTCTAGGAATGGTAGAACGATGGGTTCGATGACGGTTTGGATGTACCGTGCACTATTCAGTGTCCCCTCGACGATCACCAGTGGTGTACGGCCAGTGTAGGAGATCGCTCCCCACACCATGATGCCGGGTGTTGGCCCTGTGTGCCTCGATCGTATGCAGTCCTGAATGTGGCGCTCACCTGCACGGCGCCAAACACGCATACGACCATCATTGGCACCAAGGCATAAGCGACTCTCATCGCTGAAGACGACACGTCTCCATTCGTCCCTCCATTCACGCCTGTCGCGACACCACTGGAGGCGGGCTGCACGATGTTGGGGCGTGAGCGGAAGACGGCCTAACGGTGTGCGGGACCGTAGCCCAGCTTCATGGAGACGGTTGCGAATGGTCCTCGCCGATACCCCAGGAGCAACAGTGTCCCTAATTTGCTGGGAAGTGGCGGTGCGGTCCCCTACGGCACTGCGTAGGATCCAACGGTCTTGGCGTGCATCTGTGCGTCGCTGCGGTCCGGTCCCAGGTCGACGGGCACGTGCACCTTCCGCTGACCACTGGCGACAGCATCGATGTACTGTGGAGACCTCACGCCCCACGTGTTGAGCAATTCGGCGGTACGTCCACCCGGCCTCCCGCATGCCCACTATACGCCCTCGCTCAAAGTCCGTCAACTGCACATACGGTTCACGTCCACGCTGTCGCGGCATGCTACCAGTGTTAAAGACTGCGATGGAGCTCCGTATGCCACGGCAAAGAGGCTGACACTGACGGCGGTGGTGCACAAATGCTGCGCAGCTAGCGCCATTCGACGGCCAACACCGCGGTTCCTGGTGTGTCCGCTGTGCCGTGCGTGTGATCATTGCTTGTACAGCCCTCTCGCAGTGTCCGGAGCAAGAATGGTGGGTCCGACACACCGGTGTCAATGTGTTCTTTTTTCCATTTCCAGGAGTGTATTCTATTCAAGAACTCACAAGAGCAGGTGGTATACTTGGAAAAGGCCGGGTGGTACGGGAAGATTTCAGTTAGATTACATTATGATTAGAAAAAGGTTTCCAAATCAGATACTGGATTGTAAGGCGTACCCAGAAGCAGATATAGACTCAGATCACAATTTAGTAGTGATGAAGTGTAGGATGAAGTTTAAGAGATTAGTCAGGAAGAATCAATAAATCAATACACAAAGAAATGGTCTAGAGAAGTACTAAGGAATGATGAGATACGGTTGAAGTTCTCTACGGCTATAGATACAACAATAAGGAATAGCTCAGTAAGCAGTAAAGTTGCTGAGGAACGAATATCTCTAAAAATGGCGGTTACAAAAGATGGAAAGAAAAACATAGGCACAAAAAAGGTAACTGCGAGGAAACCGTGGGTAACAGAAGAAATGCTTCGTTTAATCGATGAAAGAAGAAAGTACAAAAATATTCAGGGAAATTCAAGAATACAGAAACACAAGTCACTAAGGAATGAAATAAATAGGATGTGCAGGAAGCTAAGACGAAATGGCTGCATGAAAAACGTGAAGAGATCTAAAAAGAATTGATTGTCGGAAGGACTGACTCAGCATACAGGAAAATCAAAATAACCTTCGCTGAAACTAAAAGCAGGGGTGATAACATTAAGTGTGCAACGGGAATTCCACTGTTAATGCAGAGAAGAGATTGGATAGGCAGAAAGATTACACTGAAGGCCTCTATGAGGGGGAAGATTTGTCTATGAGATAGAAGAAGAAACAGGAATCGGTTTAGAAGAGAGAGGTGATCCAGTATTAGAATCGGAATTTAAAAGAGGTTTGGAAGACTTCAGATCAAGTAAGACAGAAGGAATAGATAACATTTCATCAGAATTTCGGAAATGGTGGGTGGCAACGAAACGACTGTTCACGCTGGTGTGTAGAAAGTAAGAAACTGGCGATGTACCATCTGAATTTCGGAAAAATGTCATCCACACAATTCCGAAGGCTTCAAGAGCTGACAAGTGCCAGAATCAACGCACCACCAGCTTGACAGCTCATGCATCCAAGTTGCGTACAAGAATAGTATACAGAAGAAAGAAAAAGAAAACTGACGATGTGTTAGATATTAGATGACGATGACTTTGTTTTTGGGAAAGGAAAAAGCAAGAGTGAGGCAATTCTGGTGTTGAGGTTGATAATGGAAACAAGACTAAAGAAAAATCAGGACATGTTCACAGGATTTGTCGACATGAAAACAGCGTTCTACAACGTAAAATGGTGAAAGACAGGGGGAAGGGTATAGGGAGAGACGGGTAATATACAATATGTACAAGAGCCAAGAGGCAATAATAAGTGTGGACGACCAAGAACGAAGTGCTCTGATTAAAAAGGGTGTAAGATAAGAATGTAGTCTTTCGTCCTTACGGTCATTGATGGACATATGATGGCAACAAAAGAAAGGTTCAGAAGTAGAATTACAATTTAAGGTGAAAGGATATCGATGATACGATTCGCTGATGGCACTACTATCCTGAGTGAAAGTGAAGAAGAATTACAAGATCCGCTGAATGGAATACATGTCTAACGAGTGCAGAACATGGACTGAGAGTAAACCCAAGGAAGACGAAAATGATGAGAAGTAGCAGTAATGAGAACAACAAGAAACTTAACATCAGGATTGATGGTCACGAAGTCAATGAAGTTATGGAACTGTACTACCTAGGCAGCAAAATAACCAATTTCGGATGGAGGAAGGAGGACATCAGAAGCAGACTAGCACTGGCAAAGAGGGCATTCATCGCCTAGAAAAGTCTACTAGTATCAAACATAGGCTTAAATTTGAGGAAGGAGTTTCTGTGAATATATGTTTGCAGTACAGCATTGTATGGTAGTGAAATATGAACTGTGGGGAGACCGGAACAGAAGAGAATCGAAGCATTTGAGATGTGTTGTTAATGACGAATGTTGAAAATTAGGTTGACTGATAAGGTAAGGAATGAGGAAGTTCTGCGCAGAATCTGAGAGGAAAGGAATAGGTGGATAATACTGACAAGAAAAAAGGACAGGATGATAGAACAGCTGTTAAGACATCAGGCAATGACTTCCATGGTACTAGAGGGAGCTGTAGAGGATAAAAATTGTAGAGGAAGACAGAAATTGTAATACATCTTGCAAATAATTGAGGACGTAGGTTGCAAGTGCTACTCTGAGATGAAGAGGTTGGCACGTGAGGAGAATTCGTGGCGGGCCGCATCAAACCAGTCAGAAGACTGAAGGTTCAAAATAAATACAATACACGATTAGCAACAGCTTTCCTAGACTTGAACAAACCCTTCGACAGGTTTAATCTCCTGTTTTTAGTTAAAAGTATGGAGAAAAATGGGTTTTAGTGAGCCAATCAGAAAGCTGAAAAATTAATGCATAACAAGCATATGATCGGGTTGAAGGTTCATGGGCAGCTGACAGACTCGGGGCTGAGTAATGAAGAATCACGAAATGTACGCCGCACTGCTCCCACTTAACATCGCTGTTCGCCATAGCAATAATAAATTCCGTATTGTCTAAGAGGCCTTTGGATACTTAAAATGCAACTATTATGCCAAGGTTGTGCTGACGACGTGAATGTGATTGTCAAATCATGAGAAGAGATTGATACAGTTGACGTATAATCAAAAAAAAAATTTGAAACGCAGCCGGATCAAAACTCTGTTCCAATAAAACAGCCAGGTTTACAGCCTTATCACAAATTCACGGATAGTTGACAACATCGAAGAGAAGTGTTCTCACAGGAACTGGAAATTTATTTTGGATAAGATTACACCCACACTAAGCTCTAGCGTGACTCCGCTAGGATACCATATAATAAACCATGCAGTTCTCACAGGTAAGTATCTGTATAACATAAACTTCAAGCAAAACCCGTACTGCGAAAAATGCCACCTCATCGCTATGTGATCGCAGTGATCGCATCCTGGTACGGAAGTGGACTGGGAAAAAACAAGCAGTAACCGGACGTCGAGGATATTATGAAACACGGCTCAATTATACCTTATTACAAAGAACAACAGCTACACTTCTATCGTCTGTCAGTGCTTTTATTATACGATGACAGAAGACCCAACTGTTAGATTATATAGCGTACATGTTAAAGGTCATACAAGTATAGTAAAACGTCCGATACACCACGTATGGTTTCGAATTTTTTTTTTTTTAATCGCAAGAAGGTTTTAGTATTACTTAGCTCAGAAAGAATATGGGCATTCCCTTCCGTAAGAAATTAGTGTTGGACTTTGTATTGTATTGTATGTCAACCAGGAGCCTAGAAACAACGGAGAGGCTCCGTCCCTGCCGACGCCGCAGTGGTCCACAACCCGACGACGACTACCGCAGTTCACCCGTCTACTGCCCCACACCTAACCACTCTTTCAAGGTTATTGTGCGTTCGGCCCCCTGGTGGACACGCCCCCCCCCCCCCCCCCCCCCCAGGGAACGTCTCACACTAGACGTGTGTAACCCCTATATTTGCGCGGTAGAGTAATGGTGTTGTATCCATACGTGGAGAACTTGTTTGCGCATCAATCGCCGACGTAGTGTAGCTGAGGCAGAATAAGGGGAACCAGCTCGCATTCGCCGAGGCAGATGGAAAACCGCCTAAAAACCAACCACAGACTGGCCGGCTCTTTCAAATATTTGAGCGGACGCCAGAGTGAAGATATTAGCCGAAAATTTTAGGAGTCGTCTGGTGATTTTCCAGGCTTGAATAGAGCGACAATGTGAGCTTGCCTCCACAGCTTCGGAATTTGCAGCGTTTCCACCCAGCTGTTAAACTTTTGGCGGAACCAGTCAGTAACCCTTCTGCCCAGGTGTTTAGCAGTTCCATATATACACGGTCGACCTCAACACCTTTGCCATCTTTTAGAACTCCGATGTCATTAGTGATTTCTTGTGATGCTATGGGACGGTTGATGCTGTTAGTTTCTCATTTCATATAGCGTGTTACCCATCAATAGTCTTCAGACGCTTCGCCCTGGTTCCCCTTTAAGTAAAAGTTGGTCCATTTAATTCGAAATTTGATTTTGCTAAATCGTAGAGGATCATGAGGGTCTTTGGATAATTTATTTATTGTGGACAAGGCTTCTTGCTGCTGTGAGTAGGGTCGAGGTCTGTCATCAATTTGCATCCTCAACTCTGCGAGTGGAACCTACTCCCTGCATTCGTGTCTCATCCAACTCCCTCGTTACGTTGGAGAAAGGGCCTGCTCGTCGTCATCTTGGAACTCTGGTATGTAGCTGGTTCTACAGCCTCTTGGGATAGTCTGACACACAACTTTAAGCAGGAGCTTGATGAACGCTTAGTAGTTCCTTGGAGTGGCATCTAATTCCAACACTTTGTCTTCAACTATTTTGGTGAAGGAGTTCCACTTTAATCTGCGTCTAAAATGTGCGTCTTGAAGTTGTAGAACTTTTTGAGAGGTACACATATCTGGCCCCTGTTTTGTGGAGAGTATTTTTTTTTTTTTTTTTTTACATCTTATGAAACTTAACTGCTGAGGTCATCAGTCCCTAAGCTTACACATCACTTAACCTAAATTATCCTAAGGACAAACACACACACCCATGCCCGAGGGAGGACTCGAACTTCCCCCGGGACCTGTGGAGAGTATTGGTTGGAGAAGCTGCTTCTTTAGTATTTGACTGATCCACAGCTAACAAAAAAGGAGATCTGTGTTGTAACTATTCTTTCATCAGCAGCAATAGAATGTCTTTGTTCGCTTTGGATCATGGATAAGTTTGAGTTGATGGCACTCTGCCCACAATTGAGATTCTTCTAGTCCATCGTCGTTACAGGCACTAGATATCCAATCAATTTAGTGGCTGTTGAAATCGCCGATAATGACTCAATTTTTCTGTTTGTGGTGATTTCCTTTGAGTCGGAAAACAAACCTAGCGGCAGGAGGTTTCTAGGCAAAATTATCAGTAGGCTTGGTTTGCAGAACATTGCACTTCCATGCTTCAAGTAAGATCTCCTTATAACTAGTTTCATGCCATCGATTCTTGGTCAGCGGGCGTTTGTACAACGGTAGGTTTCTTGTAAGCACAAAATATCACTCATGTTTTTGACAAAGGTCAGATAATAAATCTGATTTGATTCTTAAAATCCCTCGATGTTGATGAAGGTCTGGTTTTCATAGTGGGCAGAGGTTTGATCACGCCAATGGCACTGCTACCGAGAATAGCCAAATTTCGCCGCACTGAGCTAACAGATAGGTTCCTCGTACATCGCATAATGATTTCTGCGGTTATTTCGCTCAGTGTTACCTGTCTGTTAACACTGGAAACACTACTCAAGTGATGGCCGTCGGCCACTGCGTTTTCCATGGTTGGAGGTAATGCCTACAATTTGAAATTCACGGCATACTCTTGTCACTGTGGATCTCGGAATAGTGAAGTCCCTAACGATTGCCGGTATAGAATGTCCCATGCGTCTAGCTCCAGCTATTATTCAGCGTTCAAAGTCTGTTAATTCCCGTCGTACCGCCGCAATCACGCCGGAAACCTTTCCACAGGAATCACCTGAGTACACATGACAACTCCGCCAATGCACTGCTCTCTTATACATTGTGTACGCGATACTACAGCCATCTGTATATGTGCACATAGCTATCTCACGACTTCTGTCACCTCAGTGCATTCCGACCACGGCACGCCGCGATAACGAATGCCTTCCAGTGATGTTGCAAGCACGAGACGAGGCGGGGAACTGTTAAACAGAGCACACACAAGTGCGCAAACATTCCGCCGACGATACAGGCTACGAACAATGAAATCCACTGACATAATCGGCTTTGACACAGGTCAGACTGCTATGGTCCGGTACCCGGGAAAGAGCATTTGGTCGGCTGTACGTTTGCTGCTGCTGTCGTGTACAACTACAGAAAGTGATTGAAGGATGGTTAAACCTAAGTAGGCAACAAAGTGCTGGGCGCCAACGCCTCACCATAGAGAAGTCGGAGACTTTTCCATTCTGTAAAGCGGCGTAGGCGATGATCTGTGACACATCTGATGACAGACTACAAAATCGGCAGATGTACAGGCAATTTCCAGAGTACACCAAGGGAGTGTGATAGGAACATTAGTGTTTACATTTTACATAAATGGTCTAGTAAAATGGGTCGGCCACTGTTGTCTGTAAGAAAGCGACGACGCCAGAAGACACCATCGATTTACAGAATGAGCTGCAGATGATTGATGAAAGGTCCAGGCTCTGGCCGTTGACCCTGAACGTAAATAATTGTAACATTCTGCACGTACACTGATAATTCAGAACACCATGATCACCGACCTACTATCAGGTGATAGCAGCGTCGCCTGACGAGGAATGATTGCTAGTCCGGCACACGCACGGTGCATTTAATATCAGTGAGCTTGCTGTCCACGTTCAGAACGGGGAAGGCGCTCGATCTATCTGAGTTTGACAGAGGGCAGGTTGTGATGACTGGAAGGCTCGGCACAGGGATTTCGGAAACTGCACGACTTGTCGGGTGTTTGAGGAATGCTATGATGAGTGTCTTCGACATGCGCGGAAACCAACCGTGCCCAGATGTCGTGATGTTGGGCGGCCATTCCTCATTACCGATGTCGGGCGTCGTAGGCTGGACAGACTGGTAAAACAGGACAGGTGGCGAATTGTGGCGGAAGTAACATCAAATTTTAATGCTGGACAGAGTACAACTTTGAACACACAGTCCACCGAACACTTCTAACAATGGGCCTCGGCAGTCGACGAGCCATGCGTGTGCCAACGTTAACACCAGACATCGGCAGCTACAACTGAAATGGGCAAGTGGCCATCGGCACTGGACTTTGGTGCAGAGGTAGAGCGTTTGATGAAGCCCGATACCTTCTTCGTCATGCCGATGAGAGGGCGCAAATCCGACGTCTTCCAGGGAAACAGTTCCTTTACACCTGTACGGCTGGACGGAGACAAGCTGGCGGCAGTTCCATTATGCTCTGGAGAACATTCACGTGGGCATCCGTGGGTCCAGTGGAGCTCGTGCAAGGCACCATGGCGGCCAAGGAGTATGGTACACCGGTTGCAGACCGCGTACACCACTTCATGACGATCATATTTCCCGAAGGCAGGGAAATTTTTCAAGAAGATAATGCGCCTTGTCACAAGGCCAGCAGTGTGACAGAGTGGCGAGTTCCAATTGACGTGTGGCCGAGCGGTTCTAGGCGCTTCAGTCCGGAACCGCGCTGCTGCTACGGTCGCAGGTTCGAATCCTGCGTCAGGCATGGATGTGTGTGATGTCCTTAGGTTAGTTAGGTTTAAGTAGTTTCTAAGTTCTAGGGGGCTGATGACCTCAGATGTTAAGTCCCATAGTGCTCAGAACCATTTGAACCAACTGATGTACCGCACTCCAACTCGCCAGATTTGAACCGTATCAAACACTTCCGGAATGTGATTTAACGTGACCTCAGAGCTCATCGCCCCTCTCCCCCGAATTTACGGGAACTAGGTGACTTGTGTGTGCAGATTGGTGCCAGCTCTCACAAGTGACGTACCAAGGCCTCATTGCTTCCATGCCATGACGCATCGCCACTGTTATCTGTGTCAAAGTTGGATATTCCGGCAATTAGGTAGGTGGTTATAATGTTCTAGCTGATAAGTGTGCATCGGAAGTCCACTACTGTACAGCTAGGAGGGTCATTTCGAAAGTTCTGCACACTGTAAGATAGAGTTAAAGAAAATAACTTATTATACGAAATATCTTTCAGGCCTTCAGTATAATCTCCATTTTTGCTTATGACAGCTTCCCATCGTTTCAGTAAGTTCTGTATTCCGGACTAGCATCTTTATTGTAGAGCTGTCTAGTTACTTGGGTAACTTCATTGGAAGTTTCAACTGTATCAAACGTTTCCCACGGTTTTGTTCCTTCAGTTTCGGAAACAAATCAAAGTTTGGTGGGCTCATACCAAGACTGTATGGTGGGTGGGGAAGTATTTACCATCCGTATTTGTTGAGCTTTTCTCTCTCTGGTAGGGCAATATGCTGTCTTGCCTTATCGTGCAAAATGATGACGAGTTTTCTGCCGCATATTTTGCAGAAACGCGCCTGTTACAGAACGACCCCTAGGATACTCTGTCTGTAGCTATGACTACGCTCTTGTCATACAGGAAGATCATTGTCAGTTTCATCCTTGATTGTCGGCAGCGGAATTTTTTCGGTCTTGGGGAGTAGTAAATTTTCCGTAGTGACGACTGAGACTTTACTTCTGGATCAGAATCTTCTATCCATGTTTCATTAAGTACAACAATTTTTTTCAGAAACTGTTCTCCTGTTCGATAATCCTGAAGCAATTCTTTCGATTAGTTTATAAAATGTTAGTCTCAATGTTATAATCGATAAGTATTACTTCTGAAAGTACAGTTAAAATTATTTTTTTAACATTTAAAATTACTACCGGCATACTTAAAATTTCTATTATTAATTACGCTATGCTGTACTGCTTACTATGATTTTTTCTGGATTCATTTATGAAATAATAATCCACAGTAAAAATGTAATAGAAATTAGTAGAAATTCATTTGTTAAGAAAAATTGTAACCTCTTTGAAATTTGATTATTTCCGCAGAGTGTGAGAGCCGTAAGCAAGCCTCTGATATGAACGGACGTATTTTTGTATTTTGTGCGAACACTGTAATTTCGTCTTTGTTACTCGTAAAGTGAAAAATCAAAAGACTATATGATATTCTATGATGTGAGAAAATATATTTACGTAAAAACAAAAATCTTCAAATTTATTTAGATCAGTCCAATCGTGAGGACGCAGAATGTGACATTTTCAGCTTCAGGAATCAGACCACTAAACAAGAAGAACTGGAGTCAACTCTACATGACAAGCTAAGTAAGCTGGAAAGTTTATTTTAATCGTCACTGCCGGCCGGGGTGGCCGAGGGGTTCTAGGCGCTACAGTCTGGAACCGCGCGACCGCTACGGTCCCGGGTTCGAATCCTGCCTCGGGCATGGATGTGTGTGATGTCCTTAGGTTAGTTAGGTTTAGGTAGTTCTAAGTTCTAGGGGACTGATGAACTCAGAAGTTAAGTCCCATAGTGCTCAGACCCATTGAACCATTTGTAATCTTCACTCCTCTCAAATCTTCATAAAAGACTAATGTGGACAATAGATGGAATTAGGAAGAAGGGGGGGGGGGAATAACATACTGAGCTACAACCCACCACACTACTGCCACACACCTCTCTAAACGCGTTGTATATATCCGTTTGATTCTCTCCACGCAGTGATTAGATTTTGGTGTAGGAACGGTAGTCACTACATGTAATCCGACTCATCTTGATTTGAGCTTCCATTTTAAAACTCAGTTACTCACGACATAGCCACGCGAACCAGCAAGCATATATATACTACCGTCACGCCTAAAAGTCTCCCTCACAACTGACATCAATTGCAACTTGATCATGCCACCGCAAAAGTCGTGCATGCGCGGTGTGCAGGGTTTTTGGAATGATCCTCGTTCACTGTTGTTGGAAATAATATCTACCGTAAAATGTCTAGGAGTAACTATCCAGCGCAACCTTAACTGGAATGACCACATGAAACGAATAGTAGGAAAATCAGATGGCAGACTGAGACTCCCAGGAAGACTCTTAAGGAAACGTGACTGTTCCATGGACGGAGTCGCTTATAAGGCGCTCGTTCGACCAATTCTTGAGTATCTTCATCCATATAGAATCCTTACCAGGTAGGACTGATAGAAGAGATAGAGCAGATCCAACAAAGAGAGGTGCGTTTCGTCAAGGGATCGTTTAGTCGGCGCGAGAGCGTTACCGACATTCCCAACAAACTTCATTGGCAGTCGCTGCAAAGAGAGGCGTTGTGCATCATGGAGAGGTTTACTTTTGAAAACTCGAGAGAATACTTTCCTGAAAGAGTCGGACAACATATTACTTCCTCCCACATACATTTCTCGAAAGACCACGTCGAGAGAATTCGAGAAATTGAAGCTAATATACATGCTTACCGACAATCGTTCTTTCCACGCGCCATTTGCGAATGGAATAGGGAAGGAGGAATCAGTGTTACCGGAACCGCCGCCACCCCGCGATGTGGCTTGCGCAGTAGAAAGACTTCTGCACTGATCAGACTTCTTCTTTTTTCACACAGGTATGCTCCAGTGATGTTTGACTATCATCAGTGTCGTCAGTAGGTTTCTGTTACTTTTATTAATAACGCACATCATTATTCATGTAAATGACTGTCATCTGCCGTACTGCTGACATTTATACGTTGTTTGCCATTTGCAACTTCCTTTTATTTTATTTTCTTTTTTTTTCTTTTAGAATCCATGTTGTCAACTTACTACGAAACTATAATCGCAGACACACACCTATTTCTGTTTACCGAATATTCAGCTGTTCCGCCCCCCCCCCCCCCCCCCCCTCCTTCTTTATGTTTCAGAACCAACTCTACACAGTTTACTGCGTAAGAATTACCACATCTGACAATACAACGTATACTGCCAAATTCCTTGCCACGGTTGTAAGCAAGTCAACAGACACGCTGCCACGTTTATATTCTAAGAGGCATTTCATTTTCATCCGCCTTTATTGGGTTCTCCAGCAAGCATATCCTCAAAGGCAGTCGCCATATCCGTATTCGGCGAGGACTGAAATAACGGCTTTTTGGAAGGACAAAACCGCCTCGTAAGCAACGGTAGCACATTCATGCGGCGAGACCATCACGAACGCGAAAGTTCCACGAGGCAGAGCAGTTTCACTTTCCATTGTCCCGTATCGCAGAGCTTTTTATGGCAAATGACGCTTTTACTGCTTCTATGCCTAGAAAGCCGCCGTGTGCTTGCGCGTAGCCTAGCCCCCGCCCAAACGTGTTTGCCGCAAGCCGTAAGTACCCACGAAAGAACGAACGCTCGCTGTTTTGGAAGTTTTCTGTACATCCAGAGCAACTGGTTCGCTCTAGATAGCAAAAAAGTGAACGACTGTGATCTGTAAACAGCTAGTTACCCGGACAAGTTAACTTCTCGAACAAATTTCAAATCCGAGAGCGTCATCAAGTAATGCCCCCGAATTTTTTATTTGAAAACTCTTAAAGTTTTTTTAAACATAACAAACGTTATAAACATTATATATTTTTACTCTTTATGTCTACATATTTATCTTTCAAGATATTCACCCTGGCGACGAACACGAGAGGCCGGCCGCTGTGACCGAGCGGTTCTAGGCTCTTCAGTCCGGAACCGCGTTGCTGCTACGGTCGCAGGTTCGAATCCTGCCACGGGCATGGCTGTGGCTGATGTCCTTAGGTTAGTTAGATTTAAGTAGTTCTAAGTCTATGGAACTAATGACCTCAGCTGTTAAGTCCCATAGTGCTTAGGGTCATTTTTTTTCCAGCAACGAGAGACTGTCACTACTGTAGAGTGTTTGACTTTTTTTTTATGGAGCCGCAACCTCAACTCTGCTTGCACCGCTTCGTCACTATCAAAGTGAAGTCCACGAAAGTGTTCTTTAAGATCTGAAAACACATGAAAGTCGGATGGGGCAAGTTGCGGCTGCATGGAGGGTGATCGATGACAGTGAACCCAAGGCGTCGGACTGTTGCAAATGTCGCAGCGCTCGTGTGTGGTCTGGCATTGTTATGCAGAAGGAGAGGGTGCTCCATGTGTGGACTAACTATTCGAATTCGAAACTATTACAGCACGCTGTTGCTCACCCAGCGACATAGTTACGTTACACACTGCCGTGTTACTCGGTAGAATTCGGAGCCTTCTAGCAGCAGACATGAAGAAAAAAGTTGTACAAAGTTAATAAAATTTATTTTATTTAAAAACCTTTAAGATTTTTCAAATTAAAAAACTGGAATATTACTTTTGAGCACACCCGTGTAACAAAATGAATCTTGCATTCTATAAAGAAAAAACAGTAGGTAGTCAAACTACAGAATGTATCAAAAAGAATCATCCGATCTGACACGTCTATATTTCTGAAACTAATAACATATACAGCCGGCCGAAGTGGCCGTGCGGTTAAAGGCGCTGCAGTCTGGAACCGCAAGACCGCTACGGTCGCAGGTTCGAATCCTGCCTCGGGCATGGATGTTTGTGATGTCCTTAGGTTAGTTAGGTTTAAGTAGTTCTAAGTTCTAGGGGACTAATGACCACAGCAGTTGAGTCCCATAGTGCTCAGAGCCATTTGAACCATTTTTTTAATAACATATACAACGACTTTTGTGTTTTGATGAAAGGGATGCTCAAAAAGCTTTTTTTTCATACCTTTTCACAGTTGTTCAATATGCCCTCCGCGAGACGTACGGCATATACCAATGCGGTAGTTCAAATGCCTCTGAGACTTAACTTCTGAGATCATCAGTCGCCTAGAACTTAGAACTAATTAAACCTAACTAACCTAAGGACATCACACACATCCATGCCCGAGGCAGGATTCGAACCTGCGACCGTAACGGCCGCTCGGTTCCAGACTGTAGCGCCTAGAACCACACGGCCACTCCGGCCGGCCCCATGCGGTAGTGTAATTGTTCCCACACTGCAGCGAGCATGTCGTGAGTTACATCTTCCACAGCTGCTGTTACACGATGTTTCAGTTCATTCATTTTTGTTGCTGACGAAGGCACATAAACAGTCTCTTTCATAAACCCCCACCAGAATTAATCACATACAGTAGGGTCCGGTGACCCTGAAGGCCGATAATGTAAGGCTGAACCATTGGGTCCAGTGCGACCGATCCATCGCTCAGTAATCCTTTGATTTAAAAATTCCCGCACTTCCAGACGCCATTGTGGTGTTGCCCCATCCTATTCGTAAATAAAGTCGTTCCAATCAGTCTCCAACTGTGGGAAAAGAAAATTCTCAAGCATATCGAGATATGTGCTTCCTGTAACAGTGTTCTCGACAAAGAAAAATGGACCATATATCTTTTCCCGTCAAATTGCAGAAAACACATTAAATTTTGCAGAGTCTCTCTCATGTTGTACCCCTTGTTCTCCCATTATGATGCTTCACCTTTCCATTCAAATGGAAAGTTGCCTCGTCACTAAACACTAAGCGTGGAAGAAAACTGTATCCTCTCCCTTGCCGAGAACGAAATTACACAACTCCGCATGTTGTTGTTTGTCGCCTTCAGGAAGAGCTTGCAGTAGCTGAATTTTGTGCGTTTTCATGTGTAAACGTCGACGCAACACACGAACGCTGAACAGTTATTAACGACCCGAATTGCGGAAAACGTAGAACACAAAACGCTTTCTGTTGTGCCGAGCCGACCAGTGTGGCCGAGTGGTTCTAGGCGCTTCAGTCTGGAATCGCGGGACTTCTACGGCCGCAGCTTCGAATCCTGCCTCAGGCATGGATGTGTGTGATGGCCCTAGGTTAGTTATGTTTAAGTAGTTCCAAGTTCTAGGCTCAGAGCCGTTTGAACCATTTTTTGCTGTGCCGACACATTTTTACTAGAACTGAAGCGGGCGCACACTGCTGCTACCTGTCGGGGACGTGAAACTCGAGAGTTTGCTTTTTCCAACAGTACGTTGTTCACACACATACACTATGTGATCAAAAGTATCCGGACACCTGGGTGAAAATGACTTACAGGTTCGTGGCGCCCTCCATGCTGGAATTCAATATGGTGTTGGCCTACCCTTAGCCTTGATGACAGCTTCCACTCTCGCAGGAATACGTTCAGTCAGGTGCTGGAAGCTTTCTTGGGGAATAGCAGCCCGTTCTTCACGGAGTGCTGCACTAAAAAGAGGTATCGATGTCGTTCGGCAAGGCCTGGCACGAAGTCGGCGTTCCAAAACATCCCAAAGGTGTTCTATAGGATTCAAGGTCAGGACTCTCTGCAGGCCAGTCCATTACAGTGATGTTATTGACGTGAAACCACTCGGCCACAGGCCGTGGATTATGAACAGATGCTCCTTTGTGTTGCCTGTGCTGTGATAGTGCCACGCAAAACAACAAGGGGTGCAAGCCCCCTCCATTAAAAACACGACCACACCATAATACCACCGCCTCCGAATTTTCTGTTGGCACTACACACGCTGGCAGATGTTCACCGGGTATTCCACAACCCGCCATCGGATCGCCACATTGTGTACCGTGATCCGTCACACCACACAACGTTTTTCCACTGTTCAATCACCAAATGTTTACGCTCCTTACTCCAAGCGAGGCGCCGTTTGGTATTTGCCGGCGTGATTTGTGGCTTATGAGCATTCGCTCGACCATGAAATCCAAGTTTTCTCACCTCCGCATGACTGTCACAGTATTTGCAGTGGATCCTGATGCAGTTTGGAATTCCTGTGTGATTACGACCTTCTTCGACTGTCGATGGTCTCTGTCAGTCAACAGACGAAATCGGCCAGTACGCTTTTGTGCTGTATGTGTCCCTTTCACGTTTCAACTTCACTATCACATCGGAAACAGTGGACCCAGGGATGTTTAGAAGTGCAGAAATCTCGCTTACAGACGTATGACACAACTAACACGCAATCACCTGACCACGTTCGAAGTCCGTGAGTTCCGCGGAGCGCCACATTCTGCTCCCTCACGACGTCTAATGACTACTGAGGTCGCTGATATAGAATACCTGGCGGTAGGTGGCAGCACAATGCATTTCATATGAAAACTTATGTTTTTGGAGGTGTCCGGACTCTTTTGATCACATAGTGTACTCAAGTAACATAATAGTTACGATTTTTTTCAAATCGGATGATTTTTTTTTATACACTCTGTATATTAATACGTCCGTATTAAGCTTGGAATTTCCCGTTGTTTCTTAGGAAGAAATCGAATGAGAATTTAATTTCAAATTTTCATTTAACATACACTAGCGTTTCTTTTCCCTAGCGTTTATCCTATTTGTCAGAACAAATTGTATTTTATTAGTTAACGTTTGAACCTCCACAGTCGTTGAGGTAACCCAAGGCTGGTAAATCGTGTGTACCATCTGTCTGTGGATAGTGCAAACTGTGTGTTATTGTATTTTGTGGTGGAATTCGGGACCAGGCCAGCATCTGCTAAACGAGAATGGGAAATCATCCGAAAACCCGGCCACGGATCGAATGTGTTTCTTGCTCGTGTTATGTTACTTGATCATGCCGCAGTATCCTCCAAACATTTTATTTGTATTGTGTTGTACATGTCTCAAATTAATTTCCCGCGTACTTACCATCACCATTGAAGCACCTAGCATAAACATTAACTAATTTTGTCATCTCTGTCACCTACCACGAAGACCTTATCTTCATCAAATGCCTACAACTAAGGAAGCCCTTCAATTGAAAGATCGTCGATACTTATTGGATGTTATACAGTGCTGTATTTCGATTGTTGCACTGATCGAAAGAAATAAAACACACATTGTAATTCTTGAAGTTTTCGCGGCATACTGAATATTCTGTGAGTTTTCGGGATTGCAGTCGGATCATGTCTTCTTGCCACAATATTTCGACTGGCAACGGTTCGGCTATCTTCATGTGTACGCGACTTCTTCAGTTTGTAACTTGTTTCCCTCTATAACCACGTTACTACTTCTGCCGTGCTGCTCGGGTTAGCCGTGCGGTCTTAGGCGCCTTGTCACAGTTCGCACGGCTGCCTCCGTCGGAGTTTCGAGTCCTCAATCGGGCACGGGTGTGTGTGTGTTGTCCTTAGCGTAAGTTAGTTTAAGTTAGATTAAGTAGTGTGTAAGCTTAGGACCGATGATCTCAGTAGTTTGGTCCCATTGATCTTACCACAAATTTCCTTTTTTTTTCTTTTCTTTACTTCTGCCGCACGTAATTCGATATGATAGATCGAAGAAGAAGGAAGATTTACACAATCGGTCGATCTGTACGAGCTCTAAAGCAGCTTCCATACGGGTAACCAGATTTCTTGTTTCCATGTCAAAGACTCTTACAAAGGTTAAATCATCCGTTATGATGCCGCTCAGTAATTCTCGATAGTGACGTTATCCGAACTTAAGCAGAATTTATTTTGTAACATTTGTTTTTTGGAAAATTAATAACTTAGGGAAACGCTGGATGTTAGTTTGTGACTCCACGTAAACCTAAAAGGTAAAAAACGCAGTAAGCAACTTCCTCTATAATAATTTGGTGACTGGCTGAACGTCCATAATTTTATAACTTACAAACAGGTTCAAAGTCTGAGCGACACCGGGAGTCGAACACAGAGCCCTGTTTATAGAGGGTAGCATGTTACCAATTGAGCAAGTCACTTTCACCACACTCAAAACTTGTCTGTCAATACCTCTCTTACCCTTTCCAAATTTATGAGGTGCTTTTCTGAATAGTTTCCTATGGCAGCAACCGACGTGCGGGAGAAAGACTTGCTAATAGCCTGCGATCGCTTTTAGTCAGTCGTTTCCGGCAGCCTAAATCGCTTTTCGTCTTCAGCAGAAACGTGAACCTCGCTTTGTTCTTAAAACCTTGAATTTCGCATAATATCTCCAGTAGAAAGTTTTCGTCGTTTCATACCGGTCTGCTCATAATTTATACAGCGGCAATTTTTTGTTCCCTCATTTTCAGAATAAACAAATCATACAGCGTGTCGTCCACTGGCCGGATTATATTTTTTTTCTTTTTTCGCCTGAGGTATCTGAAGAGTAAGCCTAGGAACGAATTAAAACAACAAATTCAAGAGAAAGTTGGGACGTATCAGATTAAATGTTGCATTGATTAACGGAGAATCTCGACGGCAGACTGAACTAAAGCGTATACCATCTAACCGACATAAAATTAAGTCATTGAGAATGGGTTATCTCAAAACAGCTTCTTCTGTCCACCATACGCTTTCATAGTGAGGTCACGCTTTAATTAGTCCATCACAATACGGACCTCATAGTGAGAGCACATATTTCATAGATACGTTTTACGATACACGTCACAGTGGGGGCACACTTCCATTTATCCACACATGAGGGGATTTGTAATGCGGGCATGATTTCATTGGTCCATCTTACGGCGCTCTTTATAATGAGGCCACAGTTTCCTTGGCCCATCATATGATGGGTCTCGTAAAGAGGTCATGTTTTCATTGGTCTGTCATGTGACGAGCCTCGTAAACAAGGCATTGGTCTGTCGGTTGATGAGCCTTATAGTGAGGGCACACATTCTTTAGTGCTTCATATGAATGTACCAAAGAGATACCTCTGACTTTTCGGCTGATAATGGAAACATGAGTAAGAAAAAATCAAGACACGTTCAAAGGATTGGACTACCTCGGAAAAACGTTCGACAATATCAAATGGAACGAGATGTTCAAAGGTCTGTGGAAAATAGGGGTAAGCTATAGGGAAAGATGGGTAATATACAATACGTACAAGCGCCAAGAGGGAACAATAAGAGTGGAAGACCAAGAAGGAAGTGTTCGGATTAGGGAGCGCTGCTTCCTGGACTCGGGTAGGCGCGCCGGCCCCGGATCGAATCCGCCCGGCTGGTTAACGACGAGGGCCGGTGTGCCAGCCAGTCTGGATGTGGTTTTTAGGCGGTTTTCCACATCCCGCTAGGTGAATACCAGGCTGGTCCCAACGTTCCGCCTCAGTTATACACGTCGCATGCACTTGAAACACGTCCGCACTATTTCACGATTTCCACTAGACCCAGACATTTGGGGTACACTGATTCCGTCCTGGGGGGTACGGGTTGGCGGCAGGAAGGGCATCCTGCCATCCCTAAGACTAACATTGCCAAATCCATTGTAACCACGCCGACCCTGCGATCGCTGCGGGACTATGGCGTACGTGAAAGAAAGAAAGAAAGGATGTAGTCTTTCGGCCCTAGTGTTTAACCTATACATCAAAGAAGAAATGACGGAAATAAAAGAAAGTTCAGAAGTGGAATTAAAATTCAAGCTGAAAGGAAATCAGTGATACATTCCGCAGATTACATTGCCATCCTGTACGACAATGAAGAATTATTACAGGATCTGCTGAATGGGATGAACGTTATAGTGAGTATACAATATGGACTGAGAGTAAATCGAAGAAATACTAAAGTAATGAGTAGTAGCGGAAGTGAGAACAGTGAGAAAATTAACGTCAGTATTGGTGATCACGAAGTAGAAGTTGCTCTGCAGCGCGCTGGTTAGTAAGGAGTTCTTTTGGTAGAACATTCCATTCCTCCACCAACGCAGTTGACAACTGGATGATGAATGGTGCATGAGGACATCCTACCTAGGCAGCAAAACAACCCATGGCAGACGGAGCAAGGAGCACATAAAAAGGAAACTAGCACTGGCAGAGAGGTCACCCCTGTCCAAGAAAAATCTACTTTGTGAATGTATGTTTTGGAGCATAGCATTGTATGATAGTGAAACATGGACTGTGGGAAAACTGGAAAAGAAGAGCATTGAAGCATTTGAGGTGTGTTGCTACGGAAGAATGTTGAAAATTAGGCGGACTGATAGGGTAAGGAATGAGGTGGCTCTCTGGAGAATCAGCGAGGAAAGGAATATATGGAAAACGCTGATAAGAAGAAGAGACAGGATGGTACGACGTCTGTTAAGACTTCCATGGTACTAGAGGAAGCTGTAGATGATAATAACTGTAGAGGAAGACAGAAATTGGAATATATCCAGCAAATAATTAAGGGCGTAGGTCGCAAGTGCTACTATGAGATGCAAAGGTAGGCACAGGGGAGAAATTGATGACGGGCCACTTCAAACTAGTCAGAAGACTAATGATTCAAAAAACATTAAAGCTCTCATAGTGAGGGAAAGTTTTCATTATTCGTCGTAATAACAGACCTTGTTGTGAGGGCTCGCTTTTATTGGTCTGTCAGTTGACGAGCGTCACAGCGAGGGTACACTTGAGTGGCCGAGAGGTTTTAGGCGCTACAGTCTGGAACGGCGCGACCGCTGCGGTCGTAGGTTCGAATCCTGCCTCGGGCATGGATGTGTGTAATGTCCTTAGGTTAGCTAGGTTTAAGTAGTTCTAAGTTCCAGGGGACTGATGATCTCAGAAGTTAAGTCCCGTAGTGCTCAGAGCCATTTTTGAGGGTACACTTATCGGTTGGTCATATAACTGGTGCACCTTCACTAGTCCATCACACACTGAAGCGCCAAAGAAACTGGTACAGGCATGCGTATTCAAAAACAGAGACATGTCAACAGGCAGAATACGGCGCTACGGTCACCTACATAAGATAACAAGTGTCTGGAAGGTTATCGAGGTTTAACTGAATTTGGACGTGGTGTCGAGGGATAAGACGCAGCATCTCCGAGGTAGCGACGAAGTGGTGATTTTCCCGTACTACCGTTCCCGAGTGTGCAGTGAAAATCAGGAACCCGGTAAAATATCAAATCTTTGACATTGTTATAGCCGGAAAAAGATCCTGCAAGAAATGAATCAATGACGACTTAAGACAACTGTTCAACGTGACAGAAGTGCAATCCTTCCGCAAATTGCTGCAGATTTCAACGTTGGGCCGTCAAGAAGTGTCAGCGTGCGAACCATTCAACGAAACATCATCGATATGGGCTTTCGGAGTCGAAGGCCCAGTGTTGTACCCTTGATGACTGTACGATACAAAGCTGTATGCCTTGCCTGGGCCTGTCAACACCGACGTTAGACTGTTGATGACTGGAAACATGTTGCCTGGTCGGACGAATCTGGTTTACAATTCTATCGAGCGTATGGACGTGTACGGGTATGGAGACAATCTCATGAATCTGTGAACTCTGCTTGTCAGCAGGGGACTTGTCAAGCTGGTGGAGGCTCTGTAATTGTGTGGTGTGTGTGCAGTTGGAATGATATGGGACCCCTGAAACGTCTAGATACGATTCTCACAGGTGACCACCTGCATCCGTGCATGTCCATTGTGAATTCCGTCGGACTTGTGCAATTTCAGCAGGACAATGCGACACCCCACACGTCCAGAATTGCTACAGAGTGGTTCCAGAAACAGTGTTCTGAGTTTAAAGTCTTCCGCTGGCCACCAAACTCCCCAGACATGAACATTAATGAGCGTATCTGGGATGCCTTGCAACGTGCTGTTCGGAAGAGGCCTCCACCCCCTGGTACTCTTACGGACAGGCCTGCAGGATTCATTGTGTCAATTCCCTCCAGCATTACTTCAGACATTAGTCGAGTCCACGCCACGTCATGTTGCGGCACTTTTGGGTGCTCCCGGGAGCCCTACACGATATTAGGCAGCCGGCCGCGGTGGGCGAGCGGTTCTAGGCGGCTCAGTCCGGAACCGCGCGACTGCTGCGGTCGCTGGTTCGATTTCCTGCCTCGGGAATGGATGTGTGTGATGTCCTTAGGTTAGGTTTAAGTAGTTCTAAGTTCTAGGGGAGTGATGACCTCAGCTGTTAAGTCCCATAGTGCTCAGAACCATTTGAACCATTTTTTATATCAGGCAAGGTGTACCGGTTTCTTTGGCCCTTCGGTGTGTGGTGGGTCTCGTAAAGAGGACACGCTTTCATTTGTTATATGACAATCCTCTTGGTTGGGTAATACCCTTGGTGGTCCGTCGTTTGCTGGGTACCGTGCTTAAATGATTAAAATCTTTACTTAGTTTCCTTCTAGCATGCAGCGGTTGTAGTCTTCTTCTGTGTCACCCTGTACTTTTCGTGGAGTAACATGACGTCTATCGTACTAGACTGATGTTCCTGCTTTGTTTACGGCTGTACGGCGAGTAAAGCTCAGGGCTCGATGGGACGGCTCACAAGCTGTGCCAGCGGCCGAATTCTATTAGGACGCAGGCCGCTTTGCGCATCGATTGGCTGTCTCGCTTCATCTTGCGGGAGGCGCAGTTTGGCGGCCGATTCGCCGCCGTGTCCTATACATAATGCATAGCGGCGCTGACGCAGCCGCTGTCGCCGCTTCCGGCCTCGTTGTGTCGCCGCGACCGCAGCGCCGCTAACAGCGCGCAATACCCGCGCCTGCCGCTTTGCCGCCACACGCGACCTGTCTGTCGCCTACAGACGCGGCGCCGTCGCCAGCCGGCAGGCAGTAACATCTCTGCTCTGACCTGTGGCCGGGGTCGCGCGCTGCTCTGAAATGTTAACCGACTCCGCTGTCACACTTGTAACCTCGTCTTCAGTTCTTCGCTCGCCTGCGGCTGTTTCGATCACCACCCGTAATGTCGGTTTGGTAAAATTCTCCAGTCGCTTCCTGAAAATCCTCTTCATTTCGTCATAACTACTATATTACACATCGTCCTCAATCTGCTTCATTGCACTCATATCTACACTACTAGCCATTAAAATTGCTACACCAAGTAGAAATGCAGATGACAAACGGGTATTCATTGGACAAATATATTATACTAGAACTGACATGTGATTACATTTTCACGCAGTTTGGGTGCATAGATCCTGAGAAATCAGTACCCAGAACAACCACATCTGGCCGTAATAACGGCCTTGATACGCCTGGGCACTCACTCAAACAGAGCTTGGATGGCGCGTACAGGTACAGCTGCCCATCCAGCTTCAACACGATACCACAGTTCATCAAGACTAGTGACTGGCGTATTGTGACGAGCCAGTTGCTCGGCCACCATTGACCAGATGTTTTCAATTGGTGAGAGATCTGGAGAATGTGCTTGCCAGGGCAGCAGTCGAACATTTTCTGTATCCAGAAAGGCCCGTACAGGACCTCCAACATGCGGTCGTGCATTGTCCTGCTGAAATGTAGGGTTTCGCAGGGATCGAATGGAGGGTAGACCCACGGGTCGTAACTCATCTGAAATGTAACGTCCACTGTTCAAAGTGCCGCCAATGCGAAGAAGAGGTGACCGAGACGTGTTGAAAGGTGGCTACACTGAGTCACAGCGCCAGAGATTGCTCCAAAGAGTATTATTCTGCCACCTCCACTGGGGCAGTTGTAGTTCAGAGGTTGCCGTGGGCAGTGCTTGTTGAGAGGATATCGATAGCAGTACTAGTTGAGTGCATGTCGTGTGCAGCTGTTCTGTTGGGCGAGATAGCAGATGCTGTTCGATTGGGGATGTTGTAATGATCACAGTGTATTTTTCGTCAATATATATGAAGGTAACGAAAAAAATTTTTATTTCAAATTTCCTAAATAAGAATGCCACTTGGTCACAGGTTCAGTCAACAAAGCATCTGGCTTGTGTTCATGTATTAGACTGTAATTCTGGTTTCTATGTGCAATTATAATATTTCTGGTTTTTTTTTTTCATTACGTCACTGTAAATGGTGTTTAAAATATCTTGTCGTATTGTGGACGAACCGTGCCAGATGTGTACGTTGAATCACACTTCCACACACAGAATAGTTACATTTGTGCTTTGTTGTTTTGTAGCTTTTATAGTTGCCGGGGACTTAATTAATCAATTGTGTTAACGGAAATTTCCTTTCATTCTTTATTGTTATTCTATGCAGTCAGATTGCGTACTATTACTACTCAGGGCCAACCGGTTACGGGACTTCGTAACCGGACATACAGCTACTAAAATTATTTGCATTTTATGTAATTAAGCCCCCATGCTGTGTAACCAATGGCACCCCATACCATCACGCCAGGTGATACGACTGTGTGGCGATGACAGATACACGCTTCCAATGTGCGTTCACCGCGATGTCGCCAAACACGGATACGACCATCATGATGCTGTAAACAGAACCTGGATTCATCCGAAAAAATGATGTTTTGCCATTCGTGCACCCAGGTTCGTCGTTGAGTACACCATCGCAGGCGCTCCTGTCTGTGATGGAGCGTCAAGGGTAACCGCAGCCACGGTCTCCGAGCTGATAGTCCATGCTGCTGCAAACGTCGTCGAACTATTCGTGCAGATGGTTGTTGTCTTGCAGACGACCCCATCTGTTGACTCAGCGATCGAGACGTGGCTGCACGATCCGTTACAATCATGCGGATAAGATGCCTGTCATCTCGACTGCTAGTGATACGAGGCCGTTGGGATCCAGCACGGCGTTCCGTATTCCCCTCCTGAACCCACCGATTCCATATTCTGCTAACAGTCATTGGATCACGACAAACGCGAGCAGCAATGTCGCGATACGATAAACCGCGATAGGCTACAATCCCACCTTTATCAAAATCGGAAACGTGATGGTACGCGTTTCTCCTCCATACACAGGGCATCACAGCAACGTTTCACCAGGCAACGCCAGTCAACTCTTGTTTGTGTGTGAGAAATCGGTTGGAAACTTTCCTCATGTCAGCACATTGTAGGTGTCGCCACCGGCGTCAACCTTGTGTGAATGCTCTGAAAAGCTAATCATTTGCATATCACAGCATCTGCTTCCTGTCGGTTAAATTTCGCGTCTGTATCACGTCATCTTCGTGGTGTAGCAATTTTAATGGCCAGTAGTGTAATTTAAATGTATCCACGTTGTATGAAATTAATTGCGTCAGCGACTGTTACCCATACGCCGGTGTGTTACACTACGACAGTGGGTTGCGCCACTCGTTGGGAGGAATGAGTTGCTCGCAAATGGTTTCACGTTTGACTGTAGAGACGGCGCCACCAGTATACACTTCAGTTTCATCGTTTTGGGGGTCTCTCTGTCGTGTATGAAATGAAAGTTCCGGCAGCTGGGCGACGCACGAGTTGTGATGTAGTTAAATTTAGTTGCGTCGAATCGCTACATAAGAAAAAAAATTAGAAACATGTTTCGATTCGTGGCTGGAGTTGCTCAGCATCCTTCCAGAAATAATTTATAATGGAAGACCCAAGAAGTTCTTTCAATTATCATAGAATGTCACCAGAACTGTTCACGTTTCTTCTAAGTAGAGTTAATTATGCGATGAGAAGTAAAGATGCTCTAATGCACGAAGCACTGTTGCCAGAACTGAAATTACATATCATATTGCGTGCATTACAATTGAGAACACTCGGCATGTTACCAAACGCGGTCTTAGTTGCTGATGAGGCTTTTTCACTAACAGCAATAATCATTAATATTGTTGTTGTGGTCTTCAGTCCAGAGTCTGGTTTGATGCGGCTCTCCATACTACTCTATCCTGTGCAAGTTTCTTCATCTCCCGGTACCTACTGCAACCTACATCCTTCTGAATCTGTTCAGTGTATTCATCTCTTGGTCGCCCTCTACGTTTTTTAACCTCCGCGCTGCCCTCCAGTGATCCTACGATGCCTCAGAATATGCCTTACCAACCGATCCCTTCTTCTAGTCGAGCCACAAATTTCTCTTCTCCCCAATTCTATTCAATACCTCCTCGTTAGTTATGTGATCTACCCATCTAACCTTCAGCATTCTTCTGTAGCACCACATTTCGAAAGCTTCTATTCACTTTTTGTCTAAAATATTCATCATCCACGTTTCGCTTCCATACATGGCTACACTCCATACAAATACTTTCAGAAAAGACTTCCTGACACTTAAATCAATAGTTGATGTTAACAAATTTCTCTTCTTCAGAAACGCTTTCCTTGCCATTGCCAGTCTACATTTTATATCTTTTCTACTTCGACCATCAGCAGTTATTTTGCTCCCCAAATAGCAAAACTCATTTACTACTTTAAGCGTCTCATTTCATAATCCAATATCCTCAGAATCACCTGATTTAATTCGACTACATTCCATTATCCTCGTTTTGCTTTTGTTGATGTTCATCTTATATCCTCCTTTTAAGACGCTGTCCTTTCCGTTCAACTGCTCTTCCAGGTCCTTTGCTGTCTCTGACAGAATTACAATGTCATCAGCGAACCTCAAAGTTTTTATTTCTTCTCTATGGATTTTAATTTCTACTCCGAATTTTTCTTTTGTTTCCTTTACCGCTTGCTCACTATACAGGTTGAATAACATCGGAGATATGCTACAACCCTGTCTCACTCCAAAAAATTGTTCAAATGGCTCTGAGCACTATGGGACTCAACAACTTAGGTCATAAGTCCCCTAGAACTTAGAACTAATTACACCTAACTAACCTAAGGACATCACACACACCCGTGCCCGAGGCAGGATTCGAACCTGCGACCGTAGCAGTCCCGCGGTTCCGGACTGCAGCGCCAGAACCGCACGGCCACCGCGGCCGGCTGTCTCACTCCCTTCCCAACCACTGCTTCCCTTTCATGCCCCTCGACTCTTATAACTGCCATCTCGTTTCTGTACAAACTGTAAATAGCCTTTCGCTCCCTGTATTTTACCCTACTACCCTCATAATTTGGAAGAGAGAATTCGAGTCAACATTGTCAAAAGCTTTCTCTAAGGCTACAAATGCTAGAAACGTAGGTTTGCCTTTCCTTAATCTATTTTCTAAGATACGTCGTACGGTCAGTATTGCCACATGTGTTCGAATATTTCTACGGAATCCAAACTGATCTTCCCCGAGGTCGGCTTCTACCAGGTTTTCCATTCGTCTGTACAGAATTCGTGTTATTATTTTGCAGCCGTGGCTTATTAATCTGATAGTTCGGTAATTTTCACATCTGTCAACACCTGCTTGCTTTGGGATTGGAATTACACTCCTGGAAATGGAAAAAAGAACACATTGACACCGGTGTGTCAGACCCACCATACTTACTCCGGACACTGCGAGAGGGCTGTACAAGCAATGATCACACGCACGGCACAGCGGACACACCAAGAACCGCGGTGTTGGCCGTCGAATGGCGCTAGCTGCGCAGCATTTGTGCACCGCCGCCGTCAGTGTCAGCCAGTTTGCCGTGGCATACGGAGCTCCATCGCAGTCTTTAACACTGGTAGCATGCCGCGACAGCGTGGACGTGAACCGTATGTGCAGTTGACGGACTTTGAGCGAGGGCGTATAGTGGGCATGCGGGAGGCCGGGTGGACGTACCGCCGAATTGCTCAACACGTGGGGCGTGAGGTCTCCACAGTACATCGATGTTGTCACCAGTGGTCGGCGGAAGGTGCACGTGCCCGTCGACCTGGGACCGGACCGCAGCGACGCACGGATGCACGCCAAGACCGTAGGATCCTACGCAGTGCCGTAGGGGACCGCACCGCCACTTCCCAGCAAATCAGGGACACTGTTGCTCCTGGGGTATCGGCGAGGACCATTCGCAACCGTCTCCATGAAGCTGGGCTACGGTCCCGCACACCGTTAGGCCGTCTTCCGCTCACGCCCCAACATCGTGCAGCCCGCCTCCAGTGGTGTCGCGACAGGCGTGAATGGAGGGACGAATGGAGACGTGTCGTCTTCAGCGATGAGAGTCGCTTCTGCCTTGGTGCCAATGATGGTCGTATGCGTGTTTGGCGCCGTGCAGGTGAGCGCCACAATCAGGACTGCATACGACCGAGGCACACAGGGCCAACACCCGGCATCATGGTGTGGGGAGCGATCTCCTACACTGGCCGTACACCAGTGGTGATCGTCGAGGGGACACTGAATAGTGCACGGTACATCCAAACCGTCATCGAACCCATCGTTCTACCATTCCTAGACCGGCAAGGGAACTTGCTGTTCCAACAGGACAATGCACGTCCGCATGTATCCCGTGCCACCCAACGTGCTCTAGAAGGTGTAAGTCAACTACCCTGGCCAGCAACATCTCCGGATCTGTCCCCCATTGAGCATGTTTGGGACTGGATGAAGCGTCGTCTCACGCGGTCTGCACGTCCAGCACGACCGCTGGTCCAACTGAGGCGCCAGGTGGAAATGGCATGGCAAGCCGTTCCACAGGACTACATCCAGCATCTCTACGATCGTCTCCATGGGAGAATAGCAGCCTGCATTGCTGCGAAAGGTGGATATACACTGTACTAGTGCCGACATTGTGCATGCTCTGTTGCCTGTGTCTATGTGCCTGTGGTTCTGTCAGTGTGATCATGTGATGTATCTGACCCCACGAATGTGTCAATAAAGTTTCCCCTTCCTGGGACAATGAATTCACGGTGTTCTTATTTCAATTTCCAGGAGTGTATTATATTCTTCTTGAAGTCTGAGTGTATTTCGCCTGTCTCATAGATCTTGCTCACCAGATGGTAGAGTTTTGTCAGGGCTGGCTCTCCCAAGGCTATCAGTAGTTCTAATGGAATATTGTCTACTCCCGGGGCTTTGTTTCGACTTAGGTCTTTCAGTGCTCTGTCAAACTCTTTACGGAGTATCATATCTCCAATTTCATCTTCATCTGCATCCTCTTCCATTTCCATAATACTGTTCTCAAGGACATTGTCCTTGTATAGACTCCGTATATTAATGTTAACAGTAATAATTATTAACATTAACAGCAAGAATTATTCGAAGCAGGCCGCATTAAGAAGAGAATGGTTTGCAAACTACTCTCTTGAGAACAGATATGTACAGTGACAATATTTCAAAATTCTAACATTTGTGAATGGGGATCACTGCTGCGACGTTTTAAATAGATGAATATTGAATAAAGACCGCAGGTTCTTGATTTGTGTAGCCTTCCGTCCTGTCAACAACATTCCTTAACAAAGAGTTGGCCAACTCGAACGGTGGGATTTTAGTCCTGTAGACGAGAGCATTGCCACATCTAGACTTACTCGCTTGTATTTTTCTTAATTCAGTTGTACATGTGCTCCTAACCCAATAAATTTTGCCCTGCAGCTCAGATACTGTCCAATCATCTATGTTCTGACCGCACATGAAGTTCTCAGGAGCAGCAATATGCTGTTATTTTTTAAATCAGCACCACTGAAATCCCACAGACATTCATGCAAAGCACAGATATCCAAACAGCGAACATTATTCACTGTTCCCCCATTTCATATTTCAGTTTCTCTACACTCTATGAACACACATAACCTCAAACGTCATGCAACTAGTGTCGCCAAAGTTGGAACGCGCCGAAAGTGTTTAGTTTCACCAACGAGTTGCACAAACGCGCGGCCAGCATGCGCATTAGCCGGTAGCATAGTTGCCTACAACCTAGTGTCGTCGTGTAAATTAGGCTGGGCTCTGAGCACTATGCGACTTAACTTCTGAGGTCATCAGTCGCCTAGAACTTAGAACTAATTAAATCTAACTAACCTAAGGACATCACACACATCCATGCCGGAGGCAGGATTCGAACCTGCGACCGTAGCGGTTACGCGCTTCCAGACTGTAGCGCCTAGAACCGCTCGGTCACTCCGGCGGGCTGTCCTCCTGTTTCCTTATTCTCCATACTCTTTCTCTTCATTCTTTTCTTTATCCTTGACTCCTTGCTAGCAGCTTCTGCAGCTGTCTCTGCCTTCGGTAACCCGCCGTTTATCAATAGCAAGTAGAGCTGAAGCCATATTCCTTCTCGTCTGGATGTTCAATTTCTTCATAACATTGATCCTTGAAATTGCACCATCATTGAATGTTATTATTGCATCCATTACACCAATCTTCAGCACTGTCAGCCCAACAAATACAGTTTTGGGTATTCTCTCCCATATACAGCTGCTGAAGCTTTCTTTTGCATTCTGAGAGGGACCGTGCATATATTTCCAAAGTAGATTTTTATTTGCCAGATCCCTATATATAGGCCTAATTGACTCCATTACAGCAAGTGCTAAGGAATGCTTGTGGGTATATTGTTTTCCCGTAGCGTTGCTCAACCAGTACCTGCACCACGTACCTTCCCATTTTAGACACAAACCATGCTGCGGGGTTTCATCTGTTGACACTCTGCGAAACCATGTTGCCCAAACAGCTCGTCTCATGTTCTCCAAATCTCATACATTTCTCCTTATTGCTGGTCCATAATATTGAGTCAAAGAATCAATTTCACTTTTTGTAAGACCACCTGAACCACCTATGTGTTTTCTGTCTGACAGTTATTTTTTTTTTCTCTGAAGTCTTTACATAATTTTCTCAGACGAGCTCCCATTCTTTTTTGTACATGCCCAACACATTCAATCTTGAATGAGATTTTCACTCTGCAGGGGAGTGTGCGCTGATATGAAACTTCCTGGCAAATTAAAACTGTGTGCCCGACTGAGACTCGAACTCGGGACCTTTGCCTTTCGCGGGCAAGTGCTTTACCATCTGAGCTACCGAAGCACGACTCACGCCCGGTACTCACAGCTTTACTTCTGCCAGTATCTCGTCTCCTACCTTCCAAACTTAACAGAAGCTCTCCTGCGAAACTTGCAGAACTAGCACTCCTGAAAGAAAGGATACTGCGGAGACATGGCTTAGCCACAGCCTGGGGGATGTTTCCAGAATGAGATTTTCACCCTGCAGCGGAGTGTGCGCTGATATGAAACTTCCTGGCAGATTAAAACTGTGTGCCCGACCGAGACTCGAACTCGGGACCTTTGCCTTTCGCGGGCAAGTACTCTACCATGTGAGCTACCGAAGCACGACTCACGCCCTGTACTCACAGTTTTACTTCTGCCAGTATCTCGTTTCATATCAGCGCACACTCCGCTGCAGAGTGAAAATCTCATTCTGGAAACATCCCCCAGGCTGTGGCTAAACTATGTCTCCGCAGTATCCTTTCTTTCAGGAGTGCTAGTTCTGCAAGTTTCGCAGGAGAGCTTCTGTAAAGTTTGGAAGATAGGAGACGAGATACTGGCAGAATTAAAGCTGTGAGTACAGGGCGTGTGTCTTGCTTCGGTAGCTCAGATGGTAGAGCACTTGCCCGCGAAAGGCAAACGTCCCGAGTTCGAGTCTCGGTCGGGCACACAGTTTTAATCTGCCAGGAAGTTTCACATTCAATCTTTTCTATCAGTGTCCCTATATGATCTGTCATAAACAACAGTAGTGTGTCCTTTACAGTCTCCATCCCCAAGAGAGCCTACATACCTCACACCACGACTGACCTCTCATCTTCTAAAAATGTTTAGAACTCCTTTCGTTTCCATGTCTCCACTTGGGCCATCAAAGTTCTTTACACAAACATGGGTGCCAATAAATTTACTTGGACAACCGTAGCAGTGCTTTGTTAGACATTCATAATCTAGTGTCTTGCCAGTTTCAATAAATGTGGCAGTTACAAGCCCATTCAGAGAAGTATGACCTCTCCCCTGCCAAGATCCATCAAATGCTGCTGCAATGTCTGTATTCGCCGGCTGGAGTGGGCGAGCCGTTCTAGACGCTACAGTCTGGAACCGCGCGACCGTTACGGTCGCAGGTTCCAATCTTGCCTCAGGCATGGATGTGTGTGATGTCCTTAGGTTAGTTAGGTTTAAGTAGTTCTACGTTCTATGGGACTGATGACCCCAGAAGTTAAGTCCCATAGTGCTCAGAGCCATTTGAACCATTTGTCTTTATTCTCACACAAGGCTACTGCTTCTTCTGCTGCTATTGAATGTTCACTTACACCACATAAAGCATTATGTATTAATTTATTG
This sequence comes from Schistocerca serialis cubense, assembly GCF_023864345.2. Lineage (NCBI taxonomy): Eukaryota > Metazoa > Arthropoda > Insecta > Orthoptera > Acrididae > Schistocerca > Schistocerca serialis. The sequence goes on along the minus strand of NC_064639.1, from coordinate 485,174,140 downwards.
TATCTGTCAAACCTCAATGGAGGTGGAGGCAAATCCATCACTGCACAAAAAGTCTAGGCAGCTCTCCTTCCCCTTTCAATAAATCGCATTGCATAAGCAAGCTGAATGTCGATTATCAGTTACTGGCGATGTCATAGTATCACTGTGCATCTTACACGAGTTACAGGCAATCACTAACCGACTTAATAGACCCTTACTTGCTGAAATGTCCTCAGAGACGTCAATACTATCTTCACAATCGCAGTACTTACATTTCACAGTATTCTTCAAAAGTCTTGACAGCATATTTAGGTTCACAATAACATTTCCGTCGTTATTGCTGCTCACAATACTACTAGGCTTCTTCTCCTTACTTTCAGACATCGAAAGTTTACGTCTAGAAGCACTGCCTGTAGACACAGTTTCCACAGGCGACTTTTGAAGCAACTGATGTGTATTATTCGGTTCTGTTTGGAACTGGTTGCCGCGAAACTTTCGTTTGTAGCTAAATTTCTTTACTCTCGGCATTTGTAGCATAGGAAACACACACACACACACAGAAACAAAACAAAAACACACAATAACTACAAAACCACATGTGTATGAAAATCCGAAATCATATATTCTCAGATCTTTGTTTACATTCGAACCATAGCCTTCTGGACATGCCTGTACTTAGGTTCTGGGAGTCAGTGCCTTCTAGAATAAACCTGTGTTAACGATCCGTAACTAATGACAGAAAAAACAACAGAACAAAATAATGCATCATGTATTCTGACGCACTTCAAACTGACAGATGGGCGTGGCCCCTGTGCAACACTACGTTCAACCTCAATTTTAGAACGAACGGAAAATGATAACGCCCATAAACTATACATTTTTGAAATCAACATGCAATGCTCTTCTATAGACCAAGAAATTTTTTTCAAATTTTTGGTCATTTTCACGAGTATGTCCCCTTAAGTTGGGGGAACAAGCAGGCCAGCCCATTTGCCGAATATCCACTCCTTCCAAGAGCTCCTCCACCTGGTCTGTTCGATGAGGTCGCACATTGTCATCCACAAAAATGAAGTCAGGATCGGATGCATCCCTGACAAGGCGCAGTGGGGAAGAAGGGTGGTGTCACAAAACGTTGATCGAAATGCACCCCTACAAAGACGCAATGGAGAAGAAGTTCAGTCTCATAATGACGTTGACCGCTGAGTGTACCTTGTTCAAAGATTTGGAGGTTAGTACGTCCACACAACGATATGCCTCACCACACCATAACACCTGGTCCACCAAAATAATCATGTTCGACATTGCTGGAAATACCTCACATGGCGACAAATGTGAATACTTAATGCACCCAGTAACATTGTCAAACATTATCGTTTTGGTGGTCCAGGTATTATTGTGTGAGGAGGTGTGGTGTTGCATGGATGCACAGACCTCCAAATCTTTGAACGAGGTACACTCAGGGGTCAATGTTATTGTGACACTGTACTCGTTCCACATGTCCGACTTTTCAGGAGTCCGTTCGGCCCTGACTTCATTTTTTATAAGTGACAATATACAACAGCATCGAACCACGTAGGTGGAGTAGCTCTTAGAACATGAGGGTATGGGTTGGCCTGCCCATTCCCCCGACTTATATTTCATCGACCATGTGTGATTCGTTGGGAAGGCGTAATGTAGCACTTCCATATGCCACAGCAGTTGTCCAGTACGCTTCTGGAGGAATGGCACACCCTACCACAGAATTCCTTACGGACATTGGGGCCAACATGTTAGCACGTTGCAGAACATGCAGGGGCGCCCATTGTGAACACACACCCTATTAAAAGCCATGTTCTGCCTTGTTTAATGTCCAGGGAACCATCATGAATTACTGTCTTTGAATAAAAGCATCATTTCTTTTCGTCTCAATACGTCTTTCTTTCGGTTTCCTTGTCTATTACAATGCAGCAATTGTTTCTACGTATGGTCCAAGGATCTTCGAGCTGTTGTTTGGCAGTGACAAGTCATGCGAAAGCTACTTTTGTTCTCAAGTTTTGCACGCCAGTGTATATTACATGAAATGGACAAGGGACATCAAATAGACTTGTATGAAGAACTAGAAATTTTCGTTCATGGCACAGTATATGGTTGTTAAAAGACAAACTAGAAAATAACAACGTGAATTTCTTCAAAAATTTCTCCAACGTGAAATGACTGTTTTATATTATAAAGAGTAAAATTAAAAAATCTTAAAATTACTGTATAACCAAGAATTACCGAATAATTATACTATTTAGTATGTGAAATGACATAGAAATGCGTATTTAATAAATATTGTGTTTTCATAGTTTATCTCAAGAATTAAAATAAGTTTATCTTAGCAATCAAAACATCCGAATGTGAAATTGTAATGGGATAATATTTTTATCACTGTGTTCTGTGTGCTGGCTGAATAAGTTTACAGCAAAAATGTAAATAAAGACATTGATGAAACGATTCAAACTCAACTTCCTTAAGGAACACGCTACAATAAATGAATATTTTGTACAGAGTTAAATTTCTGTACATAACCCCACTGGCACACCTACATTAATGTAAATGTAACTGTAATGCACCTGATGATGGCAGTGTGCTGCTAAAACGCGTCTTGGTAGTAAGCGTTAGTAAAAAGAGGCTCAGGCCGCACAGATTATTTCATTAATTAATATCTATACTTGCCTCCCTTCAAACGGAGCTTCAAATACAGCTTCTGACTACGACACATGTCGTTAAATTTTCTATTTATTCCATTCATTATATGCTTCATTTCCTTTTTTTCTCAAGTTTGCGGACATCCTTATCCCTTGCTCGTTCAATACATCTCATTTTCTACAGTCTTCTACAATAGTAATTGGTGATGTCGTGGATATAGTGGATCTTTCAAAAGTTTGATAACAATGAATTGACTGCTACCTGTTTATTAATGTTTATGAACATTTCATTGGCACTGCAATTCACTTGTTATTTATCATTACATTTGTAGCATCTATAAAAAAAAAGCAAGGGTACCATCTGAAAAAGTAGCTGATAATCACTCTAATGGATATTGGAAGACGATGCACATCGTTACGTCCCAGTCGGCGAAGATTGTCTTGCATATTGACTCTTTTTTTTCTTGGAGAGAGAGTGAGAGAGAGAGAGAGAGAGAGAGAGAGAGAGAGAGAGAGAGATGCACAGTTTCCAACGTTGCCTATAACAGCAAATTATTCTACTTTAATTAAAGGGATACTGTGACTCACACATCAGACGCACCTGACGAGGACGAACAAGACCAGAACATTTCTGAAATCTGAACTGTGACGTGAAAAATACGTTGTTTGCTGTCGGATTGTTGAGAATCAGCTCATACATTAACTTTTTTTTTTAACCGCGAACCAAACACTCTCGACTCAAAAAACCATATGAGTAGGCGATGCCATTCTTGAGAACAGGAGAATCACTAGTTATGACAAGCATCATCAGCATCGTGAATTGCACCAGACAGTTCCTCCCGCTAGTAGCTGGCTACTTCATTTGCTCTTATTCGTCTCCGCAGTCGAGTCCACTAACAAATGCTAAATCTGTGGCGAAGCCTCGAGGAGGGAGAAATTCTAATCAGTCATGCTGCACCGGCTAGGAAAGGAGAGTTGGTGACGTGAAATTCCTGACCTTCATATCTACTTGATGTTTATTGTAAATGGCAATCATTCAAGTCCAAACATTTTTTTTTTTTTCAGTCATCAGTCTTCTGACTTGTTTGATGCAGCCTGCCATGGATTCCTTTCCTGTGCCAACCTCTTCATCTCAGAGTAGCACTTACAACTTAGGTCCTCAATTACTTGCTGCATATATTATAATCTCAGTTTTCTTTTACAGTTATTACCCTCTACAGCTCCCTCTAGTACCATGGAACTTATTCCGTGATGTCTTAAAAGATGTCCTATCATCCGTCCCTTCTTCTTGTCAGTGTTTTCCCTATATTCATTTCCTCTCCTATTCTCTGGAGAACCACCTCATTTCTTACCTTATCAGTCCACCTACTTTTCAACCTTATTCTGTTGCACCACATATAAAATGCTTCGATTCTCTTCTGCTCCGGTTTCCCCACAGTCCATGTTTCATCACCATACAATGCTGTGCCACAAACGCACATTCTCAGGAATTTCTTCCTGAAATTAAGGCCTGTGTTGACTTCTCTTGCCCAGGAATGCCCTTTTTGCCAGTGCTAGTCTGCTCCTCCGTCTGTCATCGTTATTTTGCTGCCTAGATAGTAGAATTCCTTAACTTCATCTACTTCCTGATCACCAATTCTGATGTTAAGTTTCACGTTGTTCTCATTTACGGCTCTTCTCATTGCTTTCCTCTTTCTTCGATTGACTCTCAATCTATGTTCGGTGCTCATTAGAATGTTCATTCCATTCAGCGGGTCTCGTGATTCTTCCTTACTTTCACTGAGGATAAGAATGTCGTCAGCGAATCTTATTATTGATATCCTTCCATCTTGAATTTTAATCCCGTTCTTGAACCCTTCTTTTACTTTCGTCATTGCTTCTTCGGCGTATAGATTAAACAATAGGGACGAACGACTTCTTCCCTGTCTTACACCCTTTCCAATCCAAGCATTTCGTCCTTGGTCTTCCATTCTTATTGTTCCGTTCTGATTCTTCTACATATCGTATATTACACGTCTTTCTCTGTAGGTTACCCCTATTTCTCTCAGAATTTTGAACACTTTGCACCGTGTTACATTGTCGAACGCTTTTTCAGATCGTGCATCCTACGAACGTGTCTTGATATTTCTTCAGCGTTGCTTCAGTTATCAACCGCAACGTCAAACTGTCTCTCGGATGGCTTTACCTTTCCTAAACCGAAAATGATTGTCATCTAACAAAGCCTCAATTTTCTTTTCACTTCTTCTCTATATTATTCTTAGCAACTTGGATGTATGAGCTGTTAACTTGACTGCGCGGTTATTCTCGTACTTTTCGGCTCTTACAATCTTCGGAATTGTGAGGATAGTGTTTTTCCGTAATCCTGATGGTGTATCGCCAGACTCGTACATTCTAAACGCCAATGTCAATAATCGTTTTGCTGCCATCTTCCCAATTATTTTAGAAATTCTGCTGGAATGCTTTTTTCCCTTAAGCCTTATTCGATCTTAAGTCTTCCAAAACTTTTTTTAAATTCTGGTTCTAGAACTGCATCCCCTTTCTCTCCTACATTGGCTCCTGTTTTTTCCTCCATCACGCCATCAGACAAGTCTTCCCCCTCATAGAGGTCTTCAAGGTACTCTTTCCACCTATTCGCACTCTCCTCCGCATTTAACAGCGGAATTCCCTTCGCAATCTTAATGTTATCAGCCTTGCTTTTTATTCCCCCGAAGGTTGTAGGTTGTTTTGACTTTTCTATACGCTGATTCAGTCATTCCGACAATCATTTCCTTTTCAATTTCTGCGCATTGTTCATGCAGCCATTTCGCCTTAGTTACCTTGCGCTTCCTATTTATTTCATTCCTAAGTGACTTGCATTTCTATATTCCTGAATGTCCCTGAATATTCTTGTACTTCTTCTTCCGTTAATCGGCTCAAGTATTTCTTTTGTTACCCGTGGTTTCTTCACAGCTACCTCCCTTGTATCTACGTTTTTCTCTCCAGTTTCCATAATTGCCCTTTTTAGAGATGTCCATTCCTCCTCAACTATACTGCCTACTGAGCTATTACTTATCGCAGTGCCCATAGTCTCAGAGTGCTTGAAGCATATCTCCTCATTCCTTAGTATTTCCGTGTCCCACTCCTTTAAACACACTGATTCTTTCTGACTAATCCCTTAAAATACAGCCTACTCTTCATCACTACTAAATTGTGATCTGACTCTATATCTGCTCCTGGATAAACCTTATAATCCAGTATCTGATTTCGAAAGCTCTGTTTGACCATGATGCAATCAAACTGAAATCTTCCCGTATCTGCTGGCCTGTTCTAAGGATAACTCCTCCTATTGAGATTCTGGAACAGAGTATTCACTATTATTAGCTGAAATTTATTGCCGAACTCAATTAGTCTTTCTCCTCTTTCATTCCTATTGTCAAGCACACATTCTCCCGTAACACTTTCTTCTACTCCCTTCATGCAACCGCATTCCAATCCCCCATAACTATTACATTTTCGTCTCCCTTCACGTACTGAATTAACCTTTCAGTATCCTCATATTCTTTCTGTATCTCTTCATCTTTTGCTTGCAACGTCGGAGTGTGTAACTGAGCTATTGTTGTCAGTGTTGGGGTGCTCTTGAGTCGGACGAGAATAACCCTACCACTAAACTGCTCACTCTCTGTCTTACCTTCCTATTCGTAACAAATCCTACTCTAGTTATAACATTTTCTACTGCAGTTGATATTACCTTATACTCATCTGGCCATAAATCCTTGTCTTTTCCCATTCCACTTCACTAACCCCCACTACATCTAGAGTGAACCTAAGCATTTCCCTTCTGAGATTTTCTACCTCCTCTACCGCGTTCAAATTTCTGACATTCCATACGACTGGTAGAACGTTATCATTTCGTTGTTTATGTAATATTTTTCTCATGGTCACCTCCCCGTCGGCAGCCCCCTAACGGAAATCCGAATAGGGGACTAGTCCGGAATATTTTGCCTATAGAGAGATCATCATGACACTTTTTTAATTACAGTCCACATGTCCTGTGGATACACATTATGTGTCTTTAAAGCAGTGGTTTCCACTGCTTTCTGCAGTCTCGTCCCGTTGATCATTGCTGATTCTTCAGCGCACCTAACCTCATTCTGCTGCTTCGCCCTTTTTGGCAGGGCCGTTGGCTGAATGAGGGTGGGTTCTTACGCTGAAAATCTTCGGCCGTCATTGCTGAGGATTTTTATTCAAAATTTAAGCGTTGGTGAGGTTCGAATCCCGGAAGGAGGACAAATAACAAGTCGAATAGGTAGCAGATGGACTAGGGCACATCTTTCCTGGATTCCAAGAGATAAGCAAAGATCGGTACCGGAAATTTGGTAGCTGACATTACAAAACATGCATTATCGACATGCATGCGGGTAGTTTAAGACCGTGATGCGAGGAAAACTCTAGAGTTTTATGTGGAACAACTGGTGATTATAATGATTATGGTTACGATGATTGACGGAACGGGTTGTGGTCAGAAACTTCGCAGCACGTCTTTCCCTTCGTGGCCTAATTTCTGTGATGAAAATTTCTTTCACTATCTTAATTCGCACCACTTATCTTCAGTTTAAGCGCCATTGCATTATCCTGCATCAGCGGTAATTCATCTGCTCATAGGGTGGCTAAAACGTAAATCTATCTTGATGAGACTCTAATACACGCATTTCTACATCGAAATGTGGCCTTTTGTGATCTCTTACTGTCTCCTAAATCGAAATAAACCATTTTGGGTGATTTGTTTTGTGTGTCTCTTCCCAGAAACAGTATATGTTGGAGTGTTCTCTAGGCTGTAAGGCAAGTGCTGGAAATGATAATCTCATTCCATTTATTTCCAGTTGAGAACCTCTATGCCCCACTACCAGCTTACCAGATAACTACCCAAGAATAACCAAGTCTCTGTCATGGACTGGATCTCAAACAGTCCGCTCTACTCGCTGGAGTAAAGAATTAAAAAAAAGGTCGCAAATGACGCACCCGTACTTGCAACCTGAAGCAGAGTAAGGTAGATGAGTTACCCGAAAAAGTAGGGATGTGCAGTGCGTCCTAAATGTCTTTTCTTGTTTACAAACATGTATAAGGCAGAAAATAAGAAACATAGACACATATCTTCTGTCTTGAAATACAGGTAGCATATTCAAGTTTTTGTGTTCATGCCAAAAAATAATACACTCCAACACAAAAAACGACACACGACTAAAGAATCATCAGAATGAGACAGACATCGGTAGTTTTCACTTGAATAAATCATCCAATTTTTCTAAACTGTAACCATTTGTTTGTCTGGACGTGTACATCACACCTACCGATTTCTGTGTTCCATTATCATATGTTCTTCACAGTGCGTCGATTTTTTTTTTTTTTTGTGTAAATTTCGGCGTGTGCTCAGTGCTTCTTTCGTTGCCCGAAGGATATCCAGACTATATGTCAATTGCATCCGTACTGCTGCAGTATGCAATATCGTTCACTGGTGCTTGGTAAACCTGGTACTTGACTTGACCCGAAAGAAATAAATCTAATGGTGTTATGACCGCTGATCGCAGAGACCAGTTGATGGGACCATCACGTCGGATTCATCTTCCCAGCAATGTATCCAAATAAGCACGAACATCTAACCCTCTATAAGGCGACTCACTATCTTGTTGGAAAATGAAGTCCGGAGCGCCCTTATCTGTTACGTGACAAACAACTGCAAAAATCAAGATAGGTACTGGCATTGATTGTCGTTTGACTGAAGAAAACAAGCCGTGTGACTTACTTCTTATTACTCATAAGAGCGCATTACACGTTCAGCTTACGGCTGTCTCTGACAGTCTCAAACACAGCTTGCAGATTTTAATCTTTCAAACCGCCGAGCGAAGTGGGGCAGTGGTTAAGACATCTCAGTCTGGACATCCCTATTTAGTTTCCACATAATTTCTATAAATCGCTTCCTTTGAAAGGTCAGTCTTATTTGTTTCCCATGCTTCTCCACTTCTAGTTTGTGTTCCATCTCTAATGACCTCGTTGTTGACAGAACGTTACACACTAATCTCCCTTCCTTACTCTCTCAAGACTCTGAGTGACCCTCTCATTGTTAAACGTTGCTTAGCAAATTCATGTTTCAATTTTATGGTGCATTTAACAATTGAGCCTACCAAGGTATTTCTCATCTTCACCGGATTGTGTTCCATTGTTAGAATGACCGTAGGAAAGAGATTGCGACATTTCATTTGTTTTCAATAAATTCTAGTGTGCTCGTTACTCAGTAACTGCACTCATTGACTTTGCTGATGGACACCGCGAGACATCAAAATGTCTACCCAAGCACATCAAAATGTCACTTGTGTCTACAACCGCACTTTTAAGAACGTGCTTCGTTACGACTTTAATTCGTATCACAACCCTCTTATTTTACACTGAGAGCATGAAGGACGTTACCCTCAGTGCAGGAGACCCAGAAGGTCTCTTTTAAGATTCGTGCTTCGGTAGCTCAATTGGTAGAGCAATTTCCCGCGAAAGGTAAGAGGCACGAGTTCGAGTCTCGGTCCCGCACACAGTTTTGATCTGCCAGGAAATTTCATATCAGTGCACACTCCGCTTTAGAGAGAAAATGTCGTTTTGGAAACATCCCCCACGCTGTCGCTAAGCCATATCTCCGCAATATCCTTTCTTCCACAAGTATTAATCTTGCAAGGTTCGCAGAAGAGCTTCTGTGAAGTTTGGGAGGTAGGAGACGAGGTACTGGTGGAAGTAAAGCTGTGAGGACGGGTCTGCAGTCTTGCTTGGGTAGCACAATTTGTTAGCACTTGCCCGCGAAATGCAAAGGTCCCTAGTTCGAGTCTCGATCCGGCACACAGTTTTGATCTGCAAGGGAGTTTCAGTATGAGATTATTATTGACTGACAGTATGTAACATATCCTTTACTCCCCCTCTTGACGGCAGTGGTACAAGTCGGAGAGGGATACGTGACAAAGAGGGCGAAAATTCAAACGTGCCTCAACGAAAATGTGTGCCTTCCGAAATTTAACTATTAGCTCTCTCGCAGACGTTGAAGATAGCGCTTCGTGTGTAAGGTTTCTTTTTTTTATTTTTCAGTAGTTAAAACACGACTGGTTTCGGGCTCTTACATGCCCGTCATCAGGTGTGCTCTGCGCCCGCTGATGATACACCACGTCCTCTACTTGTCCACACCGGCGCTCGAGGTCACAGCGCAAAGTTATAACACCTGATGATGGGCATGTAAGAGCCCGAAACCGTTCGTTTTTTAACCTCTGAAAAATAAAAGGAACCTTACAACTGAAGGGGCATTTTCAGCCTCTGCTGTAATGCACAGTTGCGATGTCCCTCCGGCAGGACTGTTTGTATTAGCTCTCTCATTTAGTCTAAATAAAAGAGAAATTTAGAAATGAGAATTGTTGATAAGATTCAACTACGTAGGGACTTCCGAAAGTAAGTTAAACCATTCCTCCCACGCTAAGACATTTGCGCAACAGGAGTCTCGCATTGTCAGAATTGTACATGTTCTGGTTTACCTGTACACACATTTCTGCTGCGGAATGGATAATAGCGTGAGAGTGAAGTGGCGCAGTAATTGAGAACCTACTTCGAAGCTGAAGTACATGGGACGGTACGATTCTCGCAGGCGAAACGTCTAAATTGCGTTCAGATTCAGCGCGAAATTCTGACGGTATATGGGTCAAATTATATGGGTCAAATCCAATGTCGCCTCCAGCGGTAGAGAAATGGTGCTAGCTATCTGATCTAGGCCGCGCAGGCGCGGGTGGTGATGATGGGGGAAGAACGAAGATCCCGCACCATGCGACTTCCATACCTACGGAAGCTGAAGAACATCTGGGGGAAAAGAGGCTTTCAAACGATTGGACGTTAACAGAGCGGTTCTCGAATGGTTCCGTGATCAAGGAGCGGTTTCCTACGGTGGATCGATTGAACGATGGGTAGAACGTCACGACCGCTGTTTACAGATACTTGGTGACTATGATGAAAGATAGTCTCATATCTCTGTGTCACTTTGCAGGGCAGTGCAACATTCAATAAAAATTACTTGGCCTGCCATAATAAAGTGTAACTTACTTTTTGAAGACCCTTCGTATTGAGTTCACAGCGAGTAATTAGTAATGTATGACATAACCTTGTCTAGCATTCATTCACACTTTGGTCATTTTCCTCTTTAAAATTGAGTCTTCTCCAGAGTTTGCTACTCCTTTAAACTTTTTTAAAATCTGGTCATTCGATCAGTTCAATTAATTCTCGGTCAATGATTTACACAATGACTGTGTTTATACGGTATCTGTATATTACATTACAATATCCTTCAAATATGCGTCTGTGGTGCCAGCTATTTGACCAAGGCCGCACAGACGGTATAGACAGGGACTAATTATTCAATTGAGGGTGACGTGGTAAAGATCGCTTTAGCAATGAGACTTATTAGTGTTTTGCTTTTATTTGTTCTGAGGCGCCATGACCGGCATCGTAAAAATTCTTCTGTTTGGAGACTTAATGTAGAAGTGGAACGACTGCTTGGATCACGTTTAGGGTCTCATATCGGTGTACTTCCTGTTGGCTGTATCAATAGTTGGGACTATACTAGGCATGGCCTTCACCTCAACAGGAAATGGAAGGGAAAACTGTCTGGGCTAATAGCAAATAACTTAAGAGAGGGTACTATCACAAATGATAAAGTACCAGTGGCCACAAGTGACAGACCAGTAGTTTTTTAGGATGGGGAGGGTAGAAACAAAAGACGTTCAGAGACAGGCTAAAAATGGAATTCACATTGATAAAATAGCCAGCCAGAAAGTAAATTTTAATGTACACAGTCCATGCAAACAGCCCCTAATTGAAACTGGGGATATTCAAAAACTGACAGAAAAATTAGGTTTATCCAGTTGTAATTCAGACAGTTCACAATATCAGTTGTACTTATTGCATCAGAATATCCGAGTACTAACGGGTAAGTTTAATGAGTTGTTCACTTTTACTTGTGTTGAGCAAACCAATTGATGTAATCTGCCTGTCTGAATATGATCTAATCACTGGTGTAGACATGTTAAATGTTTCAGGATTCAAGTTAGCTTCTTACTTCTTTAGAGAAAATATGGAGAAAGGAGGAGTTCCCACATTTGTTAGAAACTGTTTTGATTTCAAGAATAATGATATTAATAAATTTCACTCAGAGCGGCTCTCAGAATCTTGTGCAACAGAAGTAATACTTCCTAATAAGTTCTTTATTATGGTAACTATATACAGAGTACCTTCAGGAAACATTAACGCCTTCATAAAAAATCTGGAAGCTCTGTTGTCCCATCTTACATTGAAAAACAAGGAAAAAGCGATTGCTGGTGATTTTAATGTGGATTTATTGAAAAGCTCTGTCTGTGACAAATTCTTGCAATCAGTAACACTGTCATTCAATCTAATTCCTACAGCGAACTTTACAACTATGGTATGTAAATGCTCTGAGACTATTATTGATAATGTCTTTGTGGAAAAATCTAGGAAATAGAGCATATCACAGAACCAATAGCAAATGGGCTATCTGATCGTGCCATGCAGCATCTTGTGCTAAGCGCTGAAACTTTTCAGGATAACAAATCTATTAATCTGAGAACAGGGGGTAATAAGTCAATCAAAAATTGCGAATTTTAGAAAATTGCTCGAAGGCATGAACTGAATAGGTGTTTACAATACCTCTGACTCAGATGGAAAACACAAATCATTCATTAATAAAGTTACTTCCTCTTTGCAAAATTGTTTTCCCCTAAAGGTAACTCAGATCAAACAGACATCTAAAAATAAGTAATCCAGAAATCCAAGCAGCTTTATTGTGATTAAAAGAATATTACATCAGGCAACAAAATAAAAACTATGTGGAACGTAGTGAAGACAGAGACCGGTGGAGCCAAAAAGGTAGAGGAACAGATAGCTCTAAAAATCAACGAGACATTGGTAACAAGTGCCTGTAGTGTTGCAAGCCTCTTAAATACTTTGTTTCTGTTACTGACAGCTTGGGGTTATCAAGTTCGCTAAACAGTGCAATGGAGTATCTGAGACCAGTCCTCACAAACAACTTTAGAAAAATGGAAATGACACTCATGTCTCCCAAAAAAGTAGCATCCATCATAAAATCCTTAAAAATCTAAGTATTCTAGTGGTTATGATAACATATCAACGAAGTTAATCAAAGAGTGTTCATGTGAGTTGAGTTCTGTTTTAAGTTATTTGTGTAGTCAATCTCTTATAAGTGCAACATTTCCAGACTGGATAAAATATTCTTAAGTTAAGCCTCTTTACAAGAAGGGGGTAAAGAGTACCATCAAACTATCGAGAAATTTCGCTTTCGCCAGCTTTTTCGAAAACATTTGAAATGGTTGTGTTCATGCGTCTTATTAAGAATCTAACTGCAACTAACATGTTGTTCAAGTCACAGTTTGGGTTCCTTAAGGGTTCTGATACAGACAAAGCTATCTACACGCAGAATGATAATGTACTTAATTCATTTGATAACAAGCTAGAGGCTACTGACATTTTCTGTGACCTGTCAAAAGTCTTTGACTGTGTGAATCACAGTATTCTTTCAAGTAAATCAGAATATTATGGTGTCACCGGCAGCGCTGCAAAATGATTGGAGTCTTACCTAACTAGCAGGAAACAAAGAGTGTTGTTGCGAAATACCTGTGCAGTTAGCAGTCAGTCTTCATCTGAATTGGAATTAAATACATGTCGTGTTCCTCAAGGTTCCATCTTGGATCTGTTGACTTTTCTTGTGGACATTAATGACCTCTCGTCTGTTAAATTGTCATTTGCTAAGTTTGTTTTGTTTGCAGATGATACAAACATTGCAATAAGTAGCAAGTCAAGTACAGATATAGAAATAGCTGCTAATCAAATTTTCACTGACAATAATAAACGGTTTAAAGCTAATTCATTGTCATCGAACTTCGAAAAGACCCCCTGTCTGCTGTTCAGAACCTGTAAGAGATTTCCTTCCAGCACAACATATGAAGACATGCAGATCGAAGAGGTTGACAGTGTTAAATTTCTGGGATTACAGCTCGACAGTAAATGCAGTTGGGAAGGGCATATCACAGAATTGCTGAAGCGCCTAAACAAGTCTGTATTTGCAGTGAGAATTATGTCAGATTTAAGAGATATAAAAATAAAAAACTTGGAAATTTTGCTTACCTTCATTCTGTTGTGTCATACGGGATTATTTGGAAATTTATGGTAAGGACTATGGGACGAAACTGCTGAAGTAATCGGTCCCTAGGCTTACGGACTACTTACTCTAACTTCAACTAACCTACGCTAAGGACAACACACACACCCATGCCAGAGGGAGGACTCGAATCTCCGACGGGGGGAGCCACATGAAGCGTGACAAGACGCCTGAGACCGCACGGCTACCACGCGCGGCTACGGGGTTCTCCAGGGAGTACGGCTCTTGTAGACAGAGCACATCCAGCCTCCTCTCCTCCACTTCCCTTCGCAGCTCCTGCATTACAAGTCGACTGTTGTGTGTGTTAAGTTGGCCAATGGTAATTTTTGTCATCTACGGAAAGTATGTATGTATGTGGTCTTCTGGCCGAGAACTTACAACTACTTGAACCTAACTAACCTAAGGGCATCACACCTGGGGTAAGTCGACAAACTGAGCCAAAGTTTTTAGCGTGCAAAAGCGTGTAATAAGACTCATTTGTGGTGTAAATTCAAGAACCCGTTGAAGGAACTTCGTATTCTAAACATTGTTTCTTAGTATATTTATTCTTTAATGAAATTTTTGCAAGTAATATACCTCTATTTCCAACCAATAGCTCAATACATAGTATCAATACTAGGAATAAGAGCAATTTACATAAAGAACTAAAATCACTTACCTTGGTCCAGAAAGGGGTACAACATTCAGGAGCACACAATTTCAAGGAATTGCCAGCAATCGTTAAAAACTTGGTTTCAGATAAAGCACACTTTAACAGCGTTTGAAAGACTTTTTGATAGGCAACTCCTTTTGCTCTATACATGAATATCTTAACAGGGACTGTTACACCTGCTTAAGTAAAAATGTCTGTTATATTTCAGTTTTGACAGATCTTGGTCGCAGCAGTCAAGATTATGTATTTTGTGTATGATAAATTTAGTAAAACTGCATAACTGTGTTTCATTCTGGCAGTGTACTAATTCCGTAAATATTAGCGGTTCCACTTAACTGTAATTGATTCATCCATTCTGACAATATCCTGGCAAATGATCGGGGTAGTGAGTATTATATTCAAATTATTTATGTTATATTCTTTGACTTCTTCCAAACCCACGAGAACCGTCTCATTTTTGGGTCTGTCGAACGAAAACTGAATCTAATCAAATCTAACCACTTTGGTTATCCGTGTACGCCTCCAATAATGACCCGAAGTTCCGTAAGTCATATTGTCCATATCCCCTATGTTAGCACTTTGTAATTCCCGCATGGGAGAGATGGATTTTTACTGTCGTCATTTTAGACCGTCAAGCCATACATACCAAAATAATATACAGACACTGTATAATCACAGACACTGTATAAATCTAAGCCGGCCAGTGTGGCCGAGCGGTTCTAGGCGCTTCAGTGTTGAACCACGCGACCGCTACTGTAGCAAGTTCGAATCCTGCCTCGGGCCTGGATGTGTGTGCTGTCCTTAGGTTAGTTAGGTTTAAGTAGTTCTAAGTTCTAGGGGACTGATGACCTCAGATGTTAAGTCCCATAGTGCTCAGAGCCATTTGAACCATTTTTTTATAAATCTAACGTAGGCTCCCACGGTCGTTATCACAGTCAACAAAATTCTTCTGGGTTTGAGGCCGCATTGTCATCTGTAAAATTCCGACGTTTCGGCAACTGTTGCAAGGCGCCTTCATCAGAGTATGTTGCCAACTGCTGAATGAGCACTATTTGGACACTTACATACTATGGAGGAGTGCTGTCATTGGATGTGAGGGTGAGAATGAAGGGTATTAGGAGTTCATTTATTCGTATTTGCATTGCGTGTTGTCATTGGCGGAAATGGGCGTTTTCCTAATATCCTTCCTCCTCATTCTCATGTCCAATGACAGTACTCCTCCATAGAATATAAGTATCCAAACTAGTCCTCATTCAGCAGTTAGCAACACACCCTGAGGAAGGCACCTTGCAACAGTTGCCGACACGTCGGAATTTTACAGATGACAACGCGGCCTCAAACCCAGAAGAATTTTATTGACTGTATAAATCATCAGCATATTCGCCTCGACGGACTGAAATGACGATGGTAAAAAATTTGTTTCTGCCTATGCGGTAATCTCAAACGGGATTTTGAAAAAATGACATATGGAAGTTTGGGTTGGTCTGACAGGCGTGCACAGATAGCCAAAGCTGTTACGGCGACCACTGGCGATAAGGGAGAAATCTGAGTCTGAGCTCCGGTCCGGCACGAATTTTCATGCGTCGCTAATAAAATGTACAGCTGACGTCAGACCGTATCGCAATTTGTGAATCCAATTCGTAATAATTCTCGGTCACCGACATTTTCAGTTTCACTCAGGTTGAATTATCAAAACCTGTATACGTTGTAAGCTACTGTAGAGAAAGAAGACGTCTGTTCGACGATTGTTACCTGGCAAGACATCGAATACCACAACAAACCTATTCAAATAAGATGTATTATCAGTTGCGGTATTGAAAACCACCGTGGTGTTGTATAATGGAAAGAGGAAAATGAAAATTTGTGCCGGGCTGGGACTCGAACTCGGATTTCCCGCTATCGCGAGCAGCAACCACCTCGGCTATCCGACGACGTTCCACGCCCAGACCCAAACTTCCATACATGAAGATGTCCGAAAGAGCAGATACCATTGGCGATCTTGCAGCTCCCGAAGATTGAAATTACGATGAAATCCAGGCCATTAGCTGCTTAAAGACGTTGATAAATATCAACGGGAACAGTCGAAAATGCGTGCCGCAACCGGGACTCGAACACGGAATCTCGTGCTTATATGGCAGATGCTCCATCCGACTAAACCATCGAGAACACAGAGCGTAGTGCGACTACAGAGACTTATCTCTGACACGCTCCCCGTGAGACCCACATTTGGCCGGCCGTTGTGACCGAGCGGTTCTAGGCGCTTCAGTCTGGAACCGCTCGACCGCTACGGTCGCAGGTTCGAATCCTGCCTCAGGCGTGGATGTGTGTGACGTCTTTAGGTTAGTTAGGTTTAAGTAGTTCTAAGTTCTAGGGGACTGATGACCTCAGATGTTAAGTCCCATAGTGCTCAGAGCCATTTGCACCATTTTTGAGACTCACATTTCTAACTTACTGTCCACACACTACATTTGTAGTGCCCCTGTCCACTATACTCATTACTCGCGGCAGTCAATCTACCGATTCCCGTACAATATTTGTCAACGCCTGTAAGCAGCTAATGGTCGGGATTTCATTGTAATTTAAAACTTCCATGTGTCGTCAACCATATGCCTACAACCTGCACTAGCACATTCATTATGTGTATTCCCATAGAGGGGAGACATTTTAATTGAAAGTCGCTTGCCCCGTTTCGGCGAATAAATACGATATCTTCACGCAAGTCAACTGCAGACGCCTTTACTCGACCTGTGGGACGAAGAACGTCGTCGTACTCTGGAAGAGGTCGTTCCCTGCGACTGCGCTGGAGGCCGCTAATGCGAAATACGTCCAGCCGACAGGAACATGTGTTGCCGCTGTCAGTGACAGCCTTTAGAATTTGTCGTTATAACAGATTTTAGTGTGAGACTTCTTGCAGGCATCACAAGCAGTCAACGTGTGTTGAAGACCAGATCACCAGGCTGACGAATCTTTCTAGCAAGCATATGGAACACTGACTGCTAGGGGCGGTTGTTCGCCTTTGAAGACGTTTTTATCTCATTGTCATCAACGAAACGGGTCCAGTCCTCAGTGTAGACGTTCATTTAAAGTGGGAAGTTTCTGTCTGCAAAACACCTACTCAGTTTCATAAAAGAAATCTACATATCAGCGACGATCAGAAGCGTAGCAGGTCGTTAAGGGGAATCTTGGATCACTAATTGTCACGGGTAGCCACAATTCATTCCTAAATGTACGAGTATGTGCATAGGAACAGCCTAACTAGTCAAGGATGAGCAGCTCAGTGTCATCGACTGAGAATCATCCCCATTCTGGATAGTGTTTTAGCGTGGTCCACTTGGTCTGTCTTTTCTCCAGTCCGGATTTAAAAGCATTCAAAAACTGGGTGCAGAACGTGTAATGTCTCTTGCAGCGGTCTCTTCGCGATATTTTCAGAAATTTTATAAATTATATAACTCAGTACATATCTCGAAATATCTCTTCTTATCTTACCGATTATCAATGCAAAGTATTTTCAAGCCCAATTATTCCTTGGAGCGTCCATTTACTCCATGGAATAGCTTCTCTGCTATCTATGTTTTCTCTTATGAAAAGAAGGAGGACTTCTTGCCGATTAGCCGTGAAAGGAGGATGTATATATATGTACTGTTGGGCTAGTCGCCATCTTGATGAGATTCTGTATGAGAAGGAATTTAATACATGAACTAAACTAAAGTAAGTGCGTTCGCGTATTATTTAACTGTTTATTATTGACAGTGTCTGCTTACTACGCTGTGTTGCACGGGATCAGTGGGGAACGTCTGATTTACACTGGACGAACCTGCCGTTTCGTATGCTCAAGATATCCAGGTACTTCAAATAAGTAGGCTAACACGGTCTTACCAGCAGATCTCCGGTCTTCCCCATGTGATCACCGAAAGTTAATAATTATTACAAATGTTTCCAAGAGATCGACTGACAATTTTCGTCGCACCGAGACTTCGAAATTGCTTCACTACCTTATGGAATTTAAGTTAAGCTCAATTTAATCAGGATAGAACAGTATTGAACTGTGTGAATGTGATAAGCCTGCTTTGTTTTGTCAATGAAAATTCCCTTAATATACGCTTGTTTTTACGATCCTGATCAGTGAAGCTAAATCAGGCCGGTGTGAGAGAGGTTTTTAAATTTTAGATCCCAGACAAAAAAAAAATATTAAAAACGGCTGACACTTGCCGATGTTCTTCCTCGGTTAGTCTAGATCCAATTGGCAGTTCGATGCTCATGCTTCCTGAGTACTAACCAACTCCGAGATTAATTACTCCACAACTGAGAAACAGCGCCCTGCATCGAGAAGCTCTGGCCGTATTTAGTTGGCAAGCCATTCACCATTGTGATGGACAAGCTCTGATCGTATTTATTTGGCAACCCATTCACCATTGTGATGGACCACCACTCTCTATGCTAGATGCCTTGCCTGAAGGATCTGTTGGGCCCACTGGTGAGATGGGCACATAGGCTTCAGGAGCGCGATGTCACAGGGCTATACAACGGTGGACACAGACAAAGGACGCAATTTCCTTTGAAGAAACACAGTAACATAGATGAAACCTCAATCACCGCTAAATTAAATGCCATTGCTGCTGAACAAACGGAAGATCCAGCACTACGGAAGGGGAATGAACTGACTAAAGGACAATTCCAGTTCATAAACAGAACAGTATAAGAGAAACTACTATTCAGTTAGATGAAAATTGTTACACATCTTCCTAGCTCATCTGCGACGAACTATCCTGAAGTATTTCCATGACGCTCAAACATCTGGTCACCTGAGATTCGTGAAGACTCTAGACAGAATCAGACGCAATTTTCACTGGCCAGCTCTCTTCTGGTCAGCTAGGCACTATGTGAGCCACTGTAAGGAATGTCAGCGACGGAATATGTGCCAAAATTTCCTCTGTGGCATCTTATATCAATTCTGATACCAATTCCGCCTGCAGAAGCTGCATTTCAGCGGACTGCAATCGATCTCCTGAGGTAACTCTAAGTCGATGAATCGAAACTGATGGATAATAGCCTCCACTGATTACCTCACCCACTACCATGTCACCCAAACGGGGTCAGATGCCGAAGCTCCAGAACTTGCAAGATTCCTTATAGAACATCCAGTGAGATGACTGATCGCGGAATAGTTTTCCACTCGAGATTAGTACCAGAGATCATTTCATGTTTTATTTTTTAGTTTTAGTCTTAGTTATTTCAAGTTCCGTAGATCATTTTCCCGATTATTTTATCGATATGATGTGGAACAGGTCAGATTACAAGATATATACACACATATGAATAGTGTTAATATTAATATTACTGAAATTTTTAGTTCTACACATGCAACTTCATTTAGAGGTACAATCCTTTTTTTTACCATTTCTGAAATAGAAACTCGTCCATAGAGTAGAAGGACTTATCTAAAAGAAATAATTTTAAGCTAGATTTAAAACTTGATCTGCTACCTGTTGTTGGGCAAACGATCAAAGATTTTTGTTGCTGAATATTGTACTCCTTTTTGAGCAACTGACAGCTTCAATAACGGATAGGAAAGGTCATTTTTCCCACTGTTCTTCGCGAATTGAGATGGATTATTTGTAATGAACTTCATTAGCGACTATATGTACTCTGATGGTGCAGTTAAAATACCTAACTCCTTGAAAAGGTGCCTACATGACGTCCTTGGGTGAACACCACTAATTATTCTCACTCCTCTCTTTGTGCAATCAATTCTTTATGTCTAAGTGGTGAGTTACCCCAGAAAAATATTCCATAAGACATTATTCATTGGAAATATGCAAAGTACGTTAGAAGGCTGATCTATTTACTACCAAGACTAGCGATTATACGAAGAGCGAAAGAAGCTGAACTTAGTTGTTTGAGAAGCTTAGTAATATGCTTCTTCTGGTTCAAGTTGTCATCAATGTGAACATCCAAAAATTTGGAGAAATCTTCCCAGTTAACTGAGCCCTGTTCATATGCTACATCAATTGTCGGTTTACTTTATTCGGTTTACAGAACTGGATATAGTGAGGTTTTTTATTCAAAACTAAGGGAGAGTGCGTTTTCTGTGAACCTCTTAATAATTCTTTGAAAGACATCCTTAACAATATCTTCTGCTGCTTTTTCTGGAATGGGATTTATTAAAACACTCGTGTCATCTGCAAAAAGTACTAGTTCCGCCTGCTGTACGTTGAGTGGGAGGTCATTCACATGAATAAGGAAGAGCAGAGGACCTAAAATTGAACCCTGTGGGACTCTCTTTGTGATAACTCTCCATTCACTGGAACTTATCATCCTCCCAACATTATTTTTGCTATTCAGCACAACTTCTTCCTTTCTGTTCATTAAGTATGATTCAAACCAGCTGTGTGTATAGCCTTCAATTCCATAACACCTGAGTTTTTCTAAGAGTGTGACATGATCCACACAATCAAATGCCTTGGAGAGATCACAAAAAATACCAACTGGCGATAATTTGTTATTTAGGGCTTGTACTATTTGATGGGTAAATATGTAGATAGCACTCTCAGTCGAGTAACGCTTCTGGAATGCGAATTGTGACATGCTGAGTAAATTGTTTTCACTTAAATTTGAGACTACTCTTGAATACATAACTTTTTCGAATTTTTTAGAAAATGAAGTCAGCAGTGAGATTGGTCTATAATTATTTAAGTCACTCTTGTCCCCTTTCTTATGAAGAGGTTTGACAATTGCGGATTTCAATCTGTCTGGAAAAATTCCCTGTGCCAGCGAAACATTACATATATCGCTAAGGACTCCACTTATTAAATTATAACGACACTTCAAAATTCTGTTAGAGACTCCATCAACACCACATGAGCTCTTGTTTTTCAGTATATTTATAATTCCCTTAATTTCAGTGGGGGATGCTATTCAGCACAACTTCTTCCTTTCTGTTCATTAAGTATGATTCAAACCAGCTGTGTGTATAGCCTTCAATTCCATAACACCTGAGTTTTTCTAAGAGTGTGACATGATCCACACAATCAAATGCCTTGGAGAGATCACAAAAAATACCAACTGGCGATAATTTGTTATTTAGGGCTTGTACTATTTGATGGGTAAATATGTAGATAGCACTCTCAGTCGAGTAACGCTTCTGGAATGCGAATTGTGACATGCTGAGTAAATTGTTTTCACTTAAATTTGAGACTACTCTTGAATACATAACTTTTTCGAATTTTTTAGAAAATGAAGTCAGCAGTGAGATTGGTCTATAATTATTTAAGTCACTCTTGTCCCCTTTCTTATGAAGAGGTTTGACAATTGCGGATTTCAATCTGTCTGGAAAAATTCCCTGTGCCAGCGAAACATTACATATATCGCTAAGGACTCCACTTATTAAATTATAACGACACTTCAAAATTCTGTTAGAGACTCCATCAACACCACATGAGCTCTTGTTTTTCAGTATATTTATAATTCCCTTAATTTCAGTGGGGGATGTTGGTGCTATTTCTAAAGGGATAAAGTCCTGGGGTGTGACTTTTTAACATATTTTTTTGCTTCTTCGGCTGTACCCTTTAATCCTATTTTTGCTGTTACATTCAAAAAGTGATTGTTAAAAATACTTGCAACTTGTGAATTATCACTCACGACATCATCATTTAGCTTTATTGCTATGGTATGCTGTGTACTGTCAGGCTGCCCTGTCTCCCGTTTGACAATATTCCATATAGTTTTAATCTTATTATCCGCATTATTAATTTCTGTCAGAACACATAAGCTTCTCGACTTCTTAATGACTTTCTATACAATATTACAGTACCTTTTGTAGTATGCAAGTAATGTCGGATCCTGACTTACACGATATCTTAATTCCCTTAGTAATCCATGGCTTACTTGACTTTGTAACAGCTTTTTTGGATAACTTTTCAAGAAAGCAACTCTCAAATATTGAGACAAATTTACGGTGTAATAAATTGAATTTGGCATCAGCATCATTTTCTGTGTATACTTCATCCCATTCTACCTCTTCTAGGCTGCACTTAAACCTCTGTATCCTGTTTGCATTAATAAGTCTCCCTGCCTTGTATGGACCTGCCTGAATCCTGTAAGGTTCTATATGTGTTATTTCCATTAACTGTGCATCATGATCAGACATGTTGCAACATTACCCACTGGGTGACAACTGGACCTCACAGAACGCTTTGATATAACATTGCTGACATGCTGACGACGTACAGCGATGTCGAACAGAGCGACTGGAATACAATACTCGCTGCCGTACTGCTCGTATATAACACAGTGAAATATGATACTACTGGCTTCACACCAGTTTTTCTGCACCACAGACGTGAGGCCGAAACGACACTGAATACACATCCCGTTTGCACTAGATGATACTCAGTATGATTACATGAAGCAACTCATCACTAGGACTGAAAAAAGTAGACAGCTGGCTTTCATACAGTCCTGGACGCCCAGGAGAAGGACAGAGAGTGTTATAACGACAAGCACCGACCAGTGACATGCAGCCTGGGAGACTTGGTATGTATTTCTGCCCCTGAGAAGAAAGTGGGCTATCGGGAAAGCTATTAATATTTTACTTTGGGCGGTATTGTAGCCTTCGTCGCTTGTCGGACTCACATACGAAGTCGAGGATTGTAGCCCGTCATCAAGGTGACAGAGACATCGTCCATGCCCTCAGTATGAAGCTCTACTATGTCCTGAGGCGCAGATCGACGATGGAGCTTTTCCTTCAAAGAAAGAGAAGGCCCACTCAACGATGGCGAAACTTCGACAGGAGGGGCCACCTTCGATGTTCATCATAGTGAAGAGATTGTGACAACATGAGCCAAATGCGGGGATCCTTCACAACTGCCACACAGGGGATCACTGATAAGATTTATATATAGGTTGCTGTAGTCTGCTTCAATGCGAACTTCTGAAACGGCATTTCGTTACTACCTTAAATCTGAGTTTACCAAAGAAAAATTGTTGTCTTCACAACTGTGATTTCAGTAAATGTCCTTAAAGATTCTGCAATCATCTGACTCAGTTTCCCCTTCCCTTTTATGGCTGAGATGTAGGTTATGACTCATCGAACTCCATCTGCCAATAACGTCAACAGAAACCGCTATTCGATACTGTTCCTGACAGAAGCTGTCGATCTAACTCCATGTTGACTTGGCTCATGGGACTGTCGCTGCTGACACTCGTCGTATTGCCTTAAAACACGAACATACTAAAAATTTGTATCATCTATTGGTTAAACTCTCTCTACCACGTCATTTTCGCTTTTGTAGTCCTGTCAACACTGTACGCTGCCACAAGAACTATCACACCAAGACCTTACATCTTGAATTCTTTGAACAAAGAACCTATATCCGCTACCACTTGACTAAGACATGCACTTGGCTTAAGCAAGTTCGTAACCTGGTACTTGTTTCCCAATTCTTCCTTCAACAGCTGGCCCACACTTCTACCATGACTGTTACCTAATACCAGGACTTCCCTCCTCTATCCTACTTCATCTCAAACCAGTGTTTTCTTGACTGAGCATGTAGTCTGTCTCGGATGACTACTTTGTCAGCGAGACATTAATAAAGACTATCCTTCGCTAAGATTATTTTAAGAAGTACACTTGCGAACTGTGTCGAATGAACATTTTAGAGATTGTGTACTTTCGATATCTGGCTCATCACTGGCTTCGTTGGCTAGCATTGTCAAAGGTAAATAAAATGTCCCTGGGGATTCATATTTCCTACCATATGAGGTTGTCATTGTTTGTGCGCTAAAAAATTTGAATAACTAAAGATCACACTGGCATAAACAAAATGCTGCTCAGAAGCATGAATAACTACCTGGAAGTCCGGAATAAAATTTCTTGTGTGCAATAATTCATCTTATGATTGCCTGCTTAATAGCATGTTAGTCCACCTTTGGAATAAAATACAGCGCCGATTCTGTGTGGCATGGATTCGACAAGTCGTTGGTAGTTTTCCTGAGGTATGTGGCACCAGACGTCTACACAGTTTATAACCCTACCACTACTATTGTAATTTAGTATACTTTTACCTAAATAACAGAAAAACCTGTCTCTATGTTGCCACGTATAACCCAACCCTCTTACTAAACTTAGTTTAGTTTCCACATAAAGTACACTATGGGAGGATAGTCCTGTTTATAGGAAAAGCTAATCAATAGAGTTACCCTTTTTACAGGATTTAACCGTGTGCTGTGTCTAATGGATAAGTAAATCAGACTATTCAATTCTTTTCCTAAGATCTTACCCAGCAGTTACAAAGAAATGCAGTATGAATAGTATTAAACTGAAGCTAGGACAACTCAGTTCCAAGTTCATTTAGTGGTTTAAAATATGTACTAACGATCGCCAGCCTATCAAGGCAATGAAATATTGAAGTACTGGAAAAGCAGAAGTATGAATTGTGCCTACCCTTGCTACTGTATAATTTGGTTCTTCCGATAATTATTACTCCACTTAAACAATGTTGGAATATATCATTATACATTACGTTTTTAAAAGAGAAAAAGCCCAGTAGATAACTTCAAGGAAGTTAAAAAATTTAGCCAGGGAAGACCTTTAGAAAAGCACTTTCCATAATCAACAAACTTAAATACTAAAACACTCAGATACTAAAGCACACACTTTTTACACTGAACATTTCACTTCAAGAAAACCTCTTTCTTATTGGAATTTACTTTCAAAAGCAATTATTCTTTGAACTAACACTGTATAGTCATTTAACAGATTCTAGTAACTTGGCTTCACTCTGATTGAATTTTACGTAAGCAAACTTTTACTACAATACTTCGCAATAGTTAAGAAAATTTTCTCATTATTTACACAAAAACAATTTAAATGGTGCCTCTTCATGTTAACTTGGCACTTCATAAGTCTGTAAAACACGATACTCGGATTAATCAAACACCAGGAAGGACCTACATACACTCATGCTCATAAATTAAGGATAATGCTGATACTTGGTGAAACAACGATCTGGTGAACGGTTTGCGGGTTTAAATCACCTCAGGGTATGACCATGCGGTGCATTTGACCTGCGGCCGTCGCACGGTGGCGCTGGCAGCAGTCCACACACGCAGAGGTGTGTTGGTGCATGTCAGAATAAGCCGCAGCGAGTAAGTGTGCAGACGTTTTCAGATGTGCTAATGGTGACTGGGTGTTGAAAATGGCTCAAAGAACACATATTGACGACATTATGAGGGGTAGCCCCCCATGAACCATGGACCTTGCCGTTGGTGGGGAGGCTTGCGTGCCTCAGCGATACAGATAGCCGTACCGTAGGTGCAACCACAACGGAGGGGTATCTGTTGAGAGGCCAGACAAACGTGTGGTTCCTGAACAGGGGCAGCAGCCTTTTCAGTAGTTGCAGGGGCAACAGTCTGGATGATTGACTGATCTGGCCTTGTAACACTAACCAAAACGGCCTTGCTGTGATGGTACTGCGAACGGTTAAAAGCAAGGGGAAACTACAGCCGTAATTTTTCCCGAGGGCATCCATCTTTACTGTATGGTTAAATGATGATGGCGTCCTCTTGGGTAAAATATTCCGGAGGTAAAATAGTTCCCCATTCCGATCTCCGGGCGGGGACTACTCAAGAGGACGTCGTTATCAGGAGAAAGAAAACGCGTTCTACGGATCGGAGCGTGGAATGTCAGTTCCCTTAATCGGGCAGGTAGGTTAGAAAATTTAAAAAGGTAAATGGATAGGTTGAAGTTTGATATAGTGGGAATTAGTGAAGTTCGGTGGCGGGAGGAACAAGACTTTAGGTCAGGTGAATACAGGATTACAAATACAAAATCAATTAAGGCTAATGCAGGAGTAGGTTTAATAATGAATAAAGAAATAGGAGTGCAGGTAAGCTACTGCAAACAGCATAGTGAACGCCTCATTGTGGCCAAGATAGACACGAAGCCCACGCCTACTACAGTAGTACAAGTTTATATGCCAACTATCTCTGCCGATGACGAAGAAATTGAAGAAATGTATGATGAAATAAAAGAAATTATTCAGATAGTGAAGCGAGACGAAAATTTAATAGTCATGGGTGACTGGAATTCTGTAGTAGGAAAAGGAAGAGAAGGAAACGTAGTAGGTGACTATGGATTGGAGGTAAGAAATGAAAGAGGAAGCCGCCTGGTAGAATTTTAAACAGAGCACAACTTAATCATAGCTAACACTTGGTTCAAGAATCATAAAAGAAGGTTGTATACATGGAAGAAACCTGGAGATACTGACAGGTTTCAGATAGATTATATAATGGTAAGACAGAGATTTAGTAACCAGGTTTTAAATCGTAAGACATTTCCAGGGGCAGATGTGGACTCTGACCACAATCTATTAGTTATGAACTGTAGATTAAAACTGAAGAAACTGCAAAAACGTGGGAATTTAAGGAGATGGGACTTGGATAAACTGACTAAACCAGAGGTTGTACAGAGTTTCAGGGGGAGGATTAGGGAACAAGTGACAGGAATGGGGGAAAGAAATACAGTAGAAGAAGAATAGGTAGCTTTGAAGGATGAAGAAGTGAAGGCAGCAGAGGATCAAGTAGGTAAAGAGGCGAGGGCTAGTAGAAATCCTTGGGTAACGGAAGAAATATTGAATTCAACTGATGAAAGGAGAAAACATAAAAATGCAATAAATGAAGAAGGCAAAAGGAATACAAACGTCTCAAAAATAAGATCGACAGAAAGTGCAAAATGGCTAAGAAGACATGGCTAGAGGACAAATGTAAGGATGTAGAGGCTGATCTCACTGGGGGGGGGGGGGGGGGGGGGGTAAGATAGATACTGCCTACAGGAATATTAAAGAGACCTTTGGAGAAAAGAGAAAAACTTGTATGAATATCAAGAGCTCAGATGGAAACCCAGTTCTAAGCAAAGAAGGGTAAGCAGAAAGGTGGAAGGAGTATATAGAGGGTCTATACAAGAGCGATGTACTAGAGGACAATATTAGGGAAATGTAAGAGGATGTAGATGAAGATGAAATGGGAGATATGATTCTGCGTGAAGAGTTTGAGAGAGCACTGAAAGACCTGAGTCGAAACAAGGCCCTGGGAGTAGACAACATTCCCTTAGAACTACTGACAGCCTTTGGAGAGCCAGTCCTGACAAAACTCTTCCATCTGGTGAGTAAGATGTATGAGGCAGGTGAAATACCCTCAGACTTCAAGAAGAATGTAATAATTCCAATCCCAAAGAAAGCAGGTGTTGACAGATGTGAAAATTACCGAACTATCAGTTTAATAAGTCAAAAAATGGTTCAAATGGCTCTGAGCACTATGGGACTCAACTGCTGTGGTCATAAGTCCCCTAGAACTCAGAACTAATTAAACCTAACTAACCTAAGGACATCACACACATCCATGCCCGAGGCAGGATTCGAACCTGCGACCGTAGCGGTCGTGCGGTTCCAGACTGGAGCGCCTTTAACCGCTCGGCCACTCCGGCCGGCCTTTAATAAGTCACTGCTGCAAAATACTAACGCGAATTCTTTGCAGACGAATGGATAAACTAGTAGAAGCCGACCTCGGGGAAGATCAGTTTGGATTCCGTAGAAAGGTTGGAACACGTGAGGCAATACTGACCCCACGACTTATCTTAGAAGCTAGATTAAGGAAAGGCAAACCTACGTTTCTAGCACTTGTAGACTTAGAGAAAGCTTTTGACAATGTTGACCGGAATACTCTCTTTCAAATTCTGAAGGTGGCAGGGGTAAAATACAGGGAGCGAAAGGCTATTTACAATTTGTATAGAAACCAGATGGCAGTTATAAGAGTCGAGGGACATGAAAGGGAAGCAGTGGTTTGGAAGGGAGTGAGCCAGGGTTGTAGCCTCTCCCCGATGTTATTCAACCCGTATATTGAGCAAGCAGTGAAGGAAACAAAAGAAAAATTCGGAGTAGTAATTAAAAGGCATGGAGAAGAAATAAAAACTTTGAGGTTCGCCGATGACATTGTAATTCTGTCAGAGACAGCAAAGGACCTGTAAGAGCAGCTGAACGGAATGGACAGTGTCTTGGAGGGGGGATATAAGATGAACATCAACAAAAGCAAAACGAGGATAATGGAATGTAGTCGAATTAAATCGGGTGATGCTGAGGGAATTAAATTAAGAAATGAGACACTTAAAATAGTAAAGGAGTTTTGCTATTTGGGGAGCAATATAACTGATGATGGTCGAAGTAGAGAGGATATAAAATGCAGACTGGCAATGGCAAGGAAAGCGTTTCTGAAGAAGAGAAATTTTTTAGCATCGAGTATAGATTTAAGTGTCAGGAAGTCGTTTCTGAAAGTATTTGTACGGAGTGTAGCCATGTATGGAAGTGAAACATGGACGATAAATAGTTTAGACAAGAAGAGAATAGAAGCTTTCGAAATGTGGTGCTACAGAAGAATGCTGAAGGTTAGATGGGTAGATCACATAACTAACGAGGATGTATTGAATAAGATTGGGGAGAAGTTCGTGGCACAACTTGACTAGAAGAAGGGATCGGTTGGTAGGACATGTTCTGAGGCATCAAGGGATCACCAATTTAGTATTGGACGGCAGTGTGGAGGGTAAAAATCGTAGAGGGAGACCAAGAGATGAATACACCAAGCAGATTCAGAAGGATGTAGGTTGCAGTAGGTACTGGGAGATGAAGAAGCTTGCACAGGATAGAGTAGCATGGAGAGCTTCATCAAACCAGTCTCAGGACTGAAGACCACAACAACAACATGAGGGGTAGAATACTAGGGCGACTGGAGGCTGGTCAAACACAGCAGGTCGTAGCAAGGGCCGTCCGTGTGCCACAAAGCGTGATCTCAAGATTATGACAACGATTCTAGCAGACAGGAAACGTGTCCAGGCGCTACAGTACGGGACTTCCACAGTGGACAACACCACAAGAAGACCGATATCTGACCATCAGTGTCCGCAGACGGCCACGGAGTACTGCAGGTAGCCTTGCTCGGGACCTTACCGCAGCCACTGGAACAGTTTTCTCCAGACACACAGTCCACAGACGACTGAACAGACACGGTTTATTCGCCCGGAGACCTCCAAGGTGCATTCCACTGAACGCTTGTCACAGGTGAGCCCATAAAGCCTGGTGTCAAAAACACAGTACATGATCATTGGAACAGTGGTCCCAGGTTATGTTCACGGACGAGTACAGGTATAGTCTGAACAGTGACTGTCACCAGGTTTTCATTTGGCATGAGCCAGGAACCAGATACCACCCCCTTAATGTCCTTGTAAGGGACCTGTATGGAGATCGTGGTTTGATGATGTGGGGTGGGACTTTGATTGGAGCATGTACATCCCTGCATGTCTTTGACAGAGGAACTGTAACAGGTCAGGTGTATCGGGACGTCATTTTGCATCAGTGTGTCCACCTTTTCAGGGATGCATTAGGTCCCACCTCCCTCCTGATGGATGATAACGCACGGCCCCGCCGAGCTGCCATCGTGGAGGAGTACCTTGAAACAGAAGATATCAGGCGAATGGAGTGCTCTGCCTGTTCTCTAGACCTAAACCCCATCGAGCACGTCTGGGATGCTCTCGGTCGACGTATCGCTGGACGTCTTCACACCCCTAAGACACTTCAGGAGCTCCGACAGGCAATTGTGCAAGAATGGGAGGCTGTACCCCAGCAGCTGCTAGACCACCTGATCCAGAGTATGCCAACCCGTTGTGCGGCCTGTGTACGAGTGCATAGTGATCCCATATTGATGTCGTGGTGCATGCGCAGAAAACAGTGGTGTTTTGTAGCACATGTGTTTTGGGACGGTTTTCTCGACTTATCACCAACACAGTGGACTTATAGATCTGTGTCGTGTGTGTTCCCTATGTGCCTATATTATTAGCGTCAGTTTTGTGTAGTGCCACGTTGTGTGCCACCACATTCTGCAATTATCCTTAATTTGTGAGCATCAGTGTAGGTGTATGATTATGATCAAATAACAGGATGGACCGGTTTCTTTAAAGTTCAAGAAAGATTATTAAATCAAAGATTAAATTAATGGTTCTCTCTGTATAAAAGTAAAATACAAATAAATCTTATCTGGTGCTGGAGGCTTGGGTGTGGCGAACAATTATAACGGCTACACTCCCCTAGTACGGCCTGCAAATATCTTGCTGTTTGGGCTCAATTTCTCTTCTTGGCGACTTTGAGTTTTACATACAGGAAGTTCCTTTGGTATTGGTACGTTAATCTTATTCTTACATATATCTCTGATACCTGACAAAAGTGTCTATACATTTATCTTCATGGCTATGTACAGGAATATGGTAATCTTATCAGGTGCAGACTGAAACATGACTATAGACTGCTACAGACAAATATAGAACTCGTACAGACTGGTACAAACTAATGCAGACTGGTACAGATTGATGCCGACTAACTAATCGGAGGTCTGTACACTCGTTATAATACCTCACACATTCATGTATCACTGCGAGAGTGTGATCCGCGAGGAGAAAAGGTTCTACGTAAGCAGCAATCTCATTGGATGCGTTACATATTAATACACGGATTGGTGGAAGCGGAATTTGGTCCCTGTCTGTGGCAGCGCCATCTCATAGTGCAAAGATGGACGAGCGCTGCGCCTGCGCTGTTGTGCTTAGCGGGGCGCGGTCTAGTGGGAAAGTTGTGTACACGCTGACTACGCAGAACTATGTACACAACAGGCCTTAATTTGAGGAAGAAATTTCCGAGAAGGTAGGTTTGAAGCACGGCATTATATGGTAGTGAAACATGGAGTTTGGGACAATAGGAACAGAAGAGAATTGAAGTACTTGAGATGTGCTACAGACAAATGCTGAAAATTAGGTGGACTGATAAGGTAAGGAATGAAGAGGTTCTCCACAGAATAGGAGAGGAAACGAATGTATGGAAAATACTGACAGGGAGAAGGAACTGGAAGATAGAATATTCGTTAAGACACCAGGGAATCACTTCCACGGCACTAGAGGGGGCTGTAGAGAGTAAAAACTGTAGAGGCAGACAGGGATAGGAATACATCCAGTAAATAATTGAGGACGGAGGTTGCAAGTGCTACTCTGAGATGAAGAGGTTAGCACAGGAGAGGAATTTGTAGCGGACCGCATCAAACCAGTCAGAAGACTGATGACTCAACAAAAAGAAAAGCGTCACGTGAATACAAGCCCCACCCCCCACTTCCGGTGTCTTTTCCTTTAGGCACCCTCCCTCCCTTCTCTTCCCTTCCCTTCTCTTTCCTCTTCCCCCGTCCCCTCCCTCCACCCCTCTTCCCCCAGGCTTCCCCTCCCCCTTCCTCCCTCTCCCTATCTCCCCTGCCCGTGGCATGGAGATCATCGCCATCTGTGTCTCTTGTGTGTGACGTCGTTTTGTGTTTTTTAGTGTCCGCCGTCAAGCTTCTATGTTCACTTGGGCCGTCGTGTTCTGTGCGCCGTGTCAACGTGTTTTCAGTGTCGTTATCATCGAGTGTGAACGGCTCCGTGTTTTTTGTGTATCTGTGACCACTCTTTTTTGCACATCACTTTGTTCATACTGATTCCCCATTCTGTGTTCTGTTATTGTCAACACTATGGCTGAAGAGCGGCGTAGCATGCCGCTGGCAGCCTACCTGTTGTTTAGGTATTAAAATAACAATAAAGGGAAAAAAAGTGAATGCAACGCCACAAGGCAGCATTCTGTCTCGACGTGGGTAATGGTTATCCTATTTTGTATATTGTGTAATTGCCTTCGTGTCATCGTAAATTTCTTCTGTTTTCGCCGTAGCTACAAGAGTCTGTTAGAGAATTTAACCTCGACAAGACAAAAGTTCGAGACTAAAAGTTCTAAGTATTTTAGATAATCAATCAATTTCATTCCAATTTTTGCTATTGCTTTCATTCAAAATCATATTCGTGGCAACAAATCGCTTAGGTCTTAAAGGGAACTTGTAACCCTTGTAGCATAACAGATACAGAAATTAATAGAGACTCAGAAGAATCAGAAAACTTAGGTTAACACTAGAAGTGCCGTACCCTTAAAGCACCCCATGGGTCATTTTTGATCCACAGTAGAAAATAACCTTTTATTGGTATTTGGGTGGTGTTTTGGGTGTCACCATGTTAACAGTACGTTCAGGAAGACTCTGAAGTGTAATCAAATGATAATGTGGTCTCTAAAATGAATATTACGCTGTCAAAAACAAATTTTGGAAAATAAGCATTTTTTATTTTAAGTAAAATATTGTTGCACAGATTTTCTTTATAAGAAGATGGAAACAGAGTCGAAACATGCTTTTTATATGAGTATTAAAACTATTTTTACTTTTACACACAAATAATGTAAGTACAGACTACTTGTTAAAGATTGTAAAATGCACCATGGGACTAAAATGCTCAGTGCGTTTTCTTGCTTACTGAAGCCAAGGAACGAAACATAGAACAAACAATTTCAAACTAGAATTATAAATATTTGGAAATATTTAGGGACAAAGGAGTGGACAAAATTGTCTAAGCTGTGATGAGCCCACAGTCCAGACATTCCTCAAGAGTTTTGGCTTGGCAAGTTTTACACACATACTTGTTACACTCGAAACATACGCATGATGTTTATTTCCCTTTTGTTCTTTGCAAGAAACCTGAATTTGACAATGCTTTCTATTTCCAGTTTGGCCAGTGCCGAAAACGAGCACCTGCAAGAGGAGATCGCCTCTTCTCTGCAGTTTGTAGGGGCCAGGAAGCTCATCTGCTACTCTGAGGATAAAATCTCGTCGTAAAATCTTCTTCATCATGGCAAGGTCAAGAATGTCGTAAAAGACATGCACAGGACATCGGTGGGTGCCAGATCGGACACTCTAGAGTCTAGTAATTTGGCCAACTATATCGACTCCACCCTTAGTTTCATTATAAAACTTCACTGTTTCTGGAAGCTTCTTCTCAGTATTTTCATTGACCTGACATCCAACATGCATGTTACTCGGAACAAGGACTTCTTTTTCTTCTTCCTGTGGTATACTATGAGAAGGCTGTCGCCCGAATTGTACAAGTTTGTTGCATACAACTCGTCGTCTCCACTTCGCTCCGCAGGAGGGACCTCTTTGAGTGATCTTCGAAGAATGCCAAATAAACTTGTTCCTTTTTCTTTCAGCTCATCCGCCAATTTCACTGCGTGAGGAAGTTGCCAGTCATGATTTTACGTCCACAGTTGAGGAATGGCTGTGCCAACTTCATAGCGACATGGTGAACAAGACCCTTTCTTGGATCACGAGTTTCGTATTTGGCACGGTAAGGGAATCCGTTCAGAAAGTAGTGCTTGTCAGCATCACGCAAAAGCCAGCATTGTATCCCATGTCTATCAGGTTTACTCGGCATGTACTGGATAAATGAGCACCAGTACTTGCAAGGATACAACTGCTCGTCGACAGTCACGTTCTCGCCTGACTTGTAGCAGACACTTCAATTGTCAGTAAATACCCTACTGGCCATTAAAATTCCTAATCCAAGAAGAAATGCAGATGATAAATGGGTATTCATTGGAAAAATATATTATACTAGAATTGACATGTGATTACATTTTCACGCAATTTGGGTGCATAGATTCTGAGAAATCAGTACCCAGAACAACCACATCTGGCCGTAATAACGGCAGTGATACGCTTAGGCACTGAGTCAAAAAGAGCTTGGATGGCGTGTACAGGTACAGCTGCCCATGCAGCTTCAACACGATACCACAGTACATCAAGAGTAGTGACTGGCGTATTGTGATGAGCCAGTTGCTCGGCCACCATTGACCAGACGTTTTCAATTGGTGACAGACCTGGAGAATGTGCTGGCCAGGGCAGCAGTCGAACATTTTCTGTATCCAGAAAGGCCTGTACAGGACCTGCAACATGCGGTCGTGCATTATCCTACTGAAATGTAGGGTTTCGCAGGGATCGAATGAAGGGTAGACCCACGGGTCGTAACACATCTGAAATGCAACGTCCACTGTTCAAAGTGCTGTCAATGCGAA
Organism: Schistocerca serialis cubense; assembly: GCF_023864345.2. Classification (NCBI taxonomy): domain Eukaryota; kingdom Metazoa; phylum Arthropoda; class Insecta; order Orthoptera; family Acrididae; genus Schistocerca; species Schistocerca serialis. Next base: position 485,139,601 of record NC_064639.1, on the reverse strand, counting down.
CAAGAGGTGACCGAGATGTGTAACCAATGGCACCCCATACCATCACACCGGGTGATACGCCAGTATGGCGATGAAGAATACACGCTTCCAATGTGCGTTCACCGCGATGTCGCCAAACACAGATGCGACCATCATGATGCTGTAAAAAGAACATGGAACATGCGAACAAGAGGTGACCGAGATGTGTAACCAATGGCACCCCATACCATCACCCCGGGTGATACGCCAGTATGGTGATGAAGAATACACGCTTCCAATGTGCGTTCACCGCGATGTCGGCAAACACGGATGCGACCATCATGATGCTGTAAAATGAACATGGATGCATCCGAAAAAAAATGCCATTAGTGCACCTAGGTTCGTCGTCGAGTACGCCACCGCAGCGTCAAGGGTAACAGCAGCCACGGTCTCCGCGCTGACAGTCCATGCTGCTGTAAACGTCGTCGAACTGTTCGTGCAGATGGTTGTTGTCTTGCAAACGTCCCCATCTGTTGACTCAGGGATCGAGACGTGGCTGCACGATCCGTTATAGCCATGCGGATAAGATAGATGCCTGTCATCTCGACTGCTAGTGATACGAGGGCGTTGGGATCCAGCACGGCATTCTGAACCCACAGATTCCATATTCTGCTAACAGTCATTGGATCTCGAGCAACGCGAGCAGCAGTGTCGCGATACGATAAACCGCAATCGCAGTAGGCTACAATCCGACCTTTATCAAAGTCGGAAACGTGATGGTACGAATTTCTCCTCTTTACAAGAGGCATCACAACAACGTTTCACCAGGCAACGCCGGTCAACTGCTGTTTGTGTATGAGAAATCGGTTGGAAATTTTCCTCATGTCAGCACGTTGTAGGTGTCGCCACCGGCGCCAACCTTGTGTGTATGCTCTGAAAAGCTAATCATTTGCATATCACAGCATCTTCTTCCTGTCGGTTAAATTTCGCGTCTGTAGCACGTCATTTAGTGGTGTAGCAATTTTAATGGCCAGTAGTGTAGTTTCTATATTTCTAAAGCAAAGAAAAATTCAGCAGTTTCCTCGCATTATCTCCTTAATAATGTAGAATCAAACCTAAGGTGACTGCATATTTCTGCGTCAGTTCGTCACCAATCCGTAGGTAACCCAAAGCTGCGGTGATGTAAAGTATCGTCCGACCTCCGAATTCTTCGTATTTCAGGTTATTTTTCTCCTAAACTGTCGTAATATACCCAAACATCTCGTGGATAGCGTCAAGGCACAACTATAAACTATTTACAATGTGAAAACCGGTTCAGGTGTGACAGGCAAACTTTTCATAATTCTAGGTGAACTAAATGGGGAAGAAATTTTGGTGAGATGCATAACCCCATAAGTGATTACAAGTCACGGGAGCATTTGGTCCTGCGATGACTATGGAGTGGGGGTAGGGCCCTCGAAAAACCCTCGTGGGTCAAATATGACCCACATGATACGCTTATTGTTTAAAGTTATATGTTGATTGTTGAGAAGACCATTACGCTAACCACAACGGAGCCTGCCTATGAATGCTGTTCTCGGGTTCGGGTTGAGTTAGTTGCTGTTCATAAGCAGTTAGAAATCACCCAGAATGTTGCCAAGCAATTGGAAGCTGCTGCAAAGGAAGAAGTTGTGCGGATTACCGAGAAGTATGCACCAAAGATAACAAAAGTACCTCAAGTATTATCCGCTTTCACTGTCCAGCCCATCTCCAAAAGCCTGAATAACCATCTTTTGCAGCGGTTCTGGAAGGTATCAACAGGGATATGAAGCCAAGCCGTCTTCAGAGCCGTAGCCAGCAGCGCTAGGTTACTCGGTTGAGGTTCCATAGCGCGAACAGCCTGGTCGAGGTGGTCCTACAGATTCTGGATTATGTTTATATCCAGGGAGTCTCATGGTCAGGAGGATCATGGTAAACTCATCCTCGTGCTCTTCAAACCGTGCACGTACACTCCGAGCTGTGCTACACGTTGTATTGTTCTGCTGGTAGGTGTCATCATGCCGAGGAAAAACAAACTGCATGCGGGCATGGACATGGCCCTCAGTGACGGATGCATACTTGTGTTCTCCAGTGTGTTTTCCGCAATGACAAGATAGCCCAGGGAATGTTACGAAAACATTCTCCAGGCCATATTGGTCCCTCCTAGTTGCAAGATGATTGCTTTCAGATTTTTCACGCCATACACGCCAATGCCGATGGAGCATAAAACGCGATTCATCTGAAAAAGCCATCCGTCGCCCATCAGCGGACATCCAGTTGCGGTATTGGCGTCCAAATTCCAACCTCCGTCGTCGAAGAACAGCAGTCAGCTTGGATGCTTGAACCAGGCACCTGATGCAGAGGCCACTAAGCAGCAACGTTCGCTGTACAGTCGTTAAGGGGGCACTGTTGGCAGACCCTTGGTTCATCTGAGCGACCAGTTGCGCGTCTATTCGTCCGTATCCATATCCACAACCGTCGTTCCCCGTTTCTTTGATTTGAGCATCACTGCTTTCTGTTAGCGCTTGGAGCTCTGTTACTTTCGCAGCACAGCTACGACAATTTACAACTGTTATAAAATAAATAAATATATATGCAGGGTGTTACAAAAAGGTACGCCCAAACTTTCAGGAAACATTCCTCACACACAAAGAAAGAAAATCTGTTATGTGGACATGTGTCCGGAAACGCTTATTTTCCATGTTAGAGCTCATTTTATTACTTCTCTTCAAATCACATTAATCATGGAGTGGAAACACACAGCAACAGAACGTACCAGTGTGACTTCAAACACTTTGTTACAGGAAATGTTCAAAATGTCCTCCGTTAGCGAGGATGGATGCATCCACCCTCCGCCGCATGGAATCCCTGATGCGCTTATGCAGCCCTGGAGAATGGAGTATTGCATCACAGCCGTCCACAATACGAGCACGAAGAGTCTCTACATTTGGTACCAGGGTTGCGTAGACAAGAGCTTTCAAATGCCCCCATAAATGAAAGTCAAGAGGGTTGAGGTCAGGAGAGCGTGGAGGCCATCGAATTGGTCCGCCTCTACCAATCCATCGGTCACCGAATCTGTTGTTGAGAAGCGTACGAACACTTCGACTGAAATGCGCAGGAGCTCCATCGTGCATGAACCACATGTTGTGTCGTACTTGTAAAGGCACATGTTCTAGCAGCACAGGTAGAGTATCCCGTATGAAATCATGATAACGTGCTCCATTGAGCGTAGGTGGAAGAACATGGGGCCCAATCAAGACATCATCAATAATGCCTGCCCAAACGTTCACAGAAAACCTGTATCGATGACGTGATTGCACAATTGCGTGCGGATTTTCGTCAGCCCACACATGTTGATTGTGAAAATTTACAATTTGATCACGTTGGAATGAAGCCTCATCCGTAAAGAGAAAATTTGCACTGAAATGAGGATTGACACATTGTTGGATGAACCATTCGCAGAAGTGTACCCGTGGAGGCCAATCAGCTGCTGATAGTGCCTGCACACGCTGTACATGGTACGGAAACAACTGGTTCTCCTGTAGCACTCTCCATACAGTGACGTGGTCAACGTTACCTTGTACAGCAGCAACTTCTCTGACGCTGACATTAGAGTTATCGTCAACTGCACGAAGAATTGCCTCGTCCATTTGCAGGTGTCCTCATCGTTCTAGGTCTTCCCCAGTCGCGAGTCATAGGCTGGAATGTTCCGCGCTCCCTAAGACGCCGATCAATTGCTTCGAACGTCTTCCTGTCGGGACACCTTCGTTCTGGAAATCTGTCTCGATACAAACGTACCGCGCCACGGCTACTGCCCCGTGCTAATCCATACATCAAATGGGCATCTGCCAACTCCGCATTTGTAAACATTGCACTGACTGCAAAACAACGTTCGTAATGAACACTAACCTGTTGATGCTACGTACTGATGTGCTTGATGCTAGTACTGTAGAGCAATGACTTGCATGTCAACACAAGCACCGAAGTCAACATTACCTTCCTTCAATTGGGCCAACTGGCGGTGAATCGAGGAAGTACAGTACATACTGACGAAATTAAAATGAGCTCTAACATGGAAATTAAGCGTTTCCGGACACATCTCCACATAACATATTTTCTTTATTTGTGTGTGAGGAATGTTTCCTGAAAGTTTGGCTGTACCATTTTGTAACACCCTATACAAATTAGGATGTTATGAGGCCCCAGCAGAAAAACTGTAGTAAATGCGCGATAAGTTGGCTGCCGGCTCCGAAGTACTGATCGTTAAAAGTTGGCACCATTCGGAACACTTCGTGTGACTGTTCTCTGTTTCGGATTGCTGCTACCCTTAGCGAGCCCATGGTTGTGGCACTGTAACTGAATGATGAAGTCTTGTTGTGTTGTCTGTATGAGTAGAGTATTAACTGATTAATAAGTAGCTGCACTTATATTAAAATGCAATATGCAATATGAGACACAATCACAAATGTTTTGCCTCGGCGCCGGTTTTGGATAGCGTAAGGCAAGAAAAAAGGAAAAAAAGTGAGATAGTGTTAATACTTTCATCTTTCTTTACCTCCTCTGAATTACTGCAGATGACGTGTCACTGAGCACATTTGTACTGTGCATGCAGTACACGTGAGGTGCCTAGTTGTTTCCACTGCCTTGTGTGGATTACATAAGTTCTTGTACACTTCACTAACCTGCTGTCTTCATGATGATGATGTCCCCAGCGCAGAAAACAGCACGCAGGTCGTGGATTCCTTTTCTTGAGGCTCAAATTAACTTCGCAAGGAACTGCTGCTACGAAAAAACTATAACTCATTTGGGATGCCACTCACGTTTTTATTGATATAGACACTAGAAACTGTTCTTGATCACAACGTATTGAACATATCTTTCTACAGTCATTATATCTGGCTAAAATACCATGAAATACATCCTGCGACAGACAACATGTCTGTCTACTGGAACCGTCACAACTGGAGAATAAAATTTCATGAATCAAATACTACTATTACAGACAACATGTCTGTACCTAGCGACGGTCGGAACTGTAGTAAATGAAACTGCATGAAACAAATACTGCTATAACAGACAACATGTCTGCCTACTGGAACGATCAGAACTGGAGAGCCGGACTGCCCGAGACGCTTCGCGCGCCTAGCCAGCAAGGCGTGACCTGAATGGCACCGAAGGGCATCGGCAGTAATATCGTCAGTCTTTTGTTTTAGTAATACTTTGATTTTAATCATTTTGAAATGACTGATTGATAGCTGGCTGTTGTGAGATGTTTATTTAAAAAAATGAAGTAATTTGGATGACAGATTTAATTAATAATAGCAGCTAAAGTTTAACGTTTTGGCTCCCTACCGCCGAACACAGCAGCCAATCACAGAGCAGCAGCATCATGCAGGCGGTCTTTCTCACGGGAATGGTACTGAATCTAACATCTGTCACCGGTACTTCATCCCACATTGCGTCATATCTATGCTTCTTGCATCTCCACTGCCCTGGGAATAGCTTCCTGGAGCCTAATATGATGGCTGAATAAGCCAGAAATATTAAAAGCGCCATTTTGCCTTTCACGGTATACTTTAACCAAGGCGGCACAAGAACAGTTTACTGTGCCCTGTAACACACTTCACCTTGTGTGGCTCGTGTGAAAGAAAAACGAGCGCAGTAGGACGAGGGTCTGTCGCTCATCGGCAGTTTGAACGCATGACGATAATGCTATCCCTTGGAAAACAGCAATAAAGATAATAAGGATCACCTTGTACCTTCAGTGTGTATGCCAGGGGGTCTCATTCATAATGCTTAAAAGCCTGTTGCGGCAGCTCGTGCTGCAACAAGCTACAACCAGCTGTAGATTGTGGCAAACGTTGGAACTAACGATGCCTGTTGTCTTAGTCTCAAGGTCATACTGTGATCTTTCCAGCTACTGGTACAAAAGCTTGAGAAGACCAGTGTTGCTCACAGTCAGCAGCATTGTGCCCAAAACTGATCGTAGACGTCTGTTTCCGAGCAGAGTAGGAGGCCTGAACCAGAAAGTTCTTCCATAAGTTGCACTGTGACTTCATGGACTGCACAACTGCGTAGAGAATAGTAAAGTCCCACTATATAGGTCAAGAGTGCACTACACATCAGAGATTGCTACATAGAAAAATGATTGTTTGGGGTGCTCACAAGAATGTTCATTACAAGAGACAACGAAATTTTGTGTAAGATCTTAAGAAGTGCTCTGCCCCCCCCCCCCCCCCCCCCCCCAACACACACACACACACACCGCCAAGCATTCGCAGCAAAGCGCCACAGTTTGGACCACACTTAAAAAGCAGTGTAGCTCACTTAACTCTAAAAAAAATGACAGCAGTGGAATTTTTTGGGTAAATCTAGGTGTATATCGAAAGGACAGTTTAACTGGAGCTGGAGGTGATTTAGTCGCCATAACCGTCAATAAACTAGGATACAACAAGACAGAAACTGTAGCTGCATACGAGATTGTTAAGGCATGACTCATTATCAAGGATGGGCATAAACTTATACAATTAGGTCTTTTTACCGACCACTAGACTCATCTTAAAAGCACTCAAAAACCTTAGAGAAAACCTCGCTATTACTTATGTTCTCCAGTCATACTGTGATCACTGAAAGAGACCTCTATCATTCAATAATCAATTGAGATAATTACGGTCTCGAAGTGTGACGTCTTTCGAAATGACGCTAAATGCTTTGTTTGAAAAATGCTCTGACGATATAAATGATAGAAACACGGTATATTAGATCTACTGGCAACAAACAGACTTGACCTCTTTGAAGTATTTCACGTAGAAATTGACCCAATGAGACAAATGTAGCAACAATGATTACCAAAACACAAAATATAACTAAAACAGGTGGAGGATTTATTTGTTCAGTAAACTAGATAAGAGGCAGTAATGTCAGTAGCTCTGACAGTAGCACGTAGAGGAACTGTAGTTCAAGCTTTTTTTTTAAAAAAAAAAAAAAAAAAAAAAGTTGGCAAAAGCTGCCTAGACATGTACCTAGTAGTACCCTCCATGTTAAACAGTCTTTGCAAAATAAACTTCTAAAGGAACAATGTCTACTATGTAATATAATCAAACAAAAGCATACGCTGTCAGTCCAAAGAATGTTTCGAGACTGGATTGACAAAAAATAAAGAAAAGTTAAGAGAGCGGTTTTAAAGATTCAGGCTTCCTACATAGTGTCCGCTTAAACACAACGCACAGAACCTTCATACAATAGCGAAACTGTCAGAAGCGTCCTACTTTGGAATGGTTTTCAGCTCGAGCGTCACCATGGCTTTATGTCGGTGATGTGAAAGCGTCGACTCTTCAAGTGAATTTCTGGATTTTGTAGTTCTGACGTAGGTTTGTATTGATGACATCACGTCTCGTCACCCGTGATGATTTTTTTTGTTCGGGAGTCAAGGCGTGCCGGACAAAATTTTACATAGTTTTCTCTTCTTCTTTAAGCGGTCTGGAGAATGCTTTGAACACTTTATTTAGTGATGTTCCGCTCGTTGCTCCATTTCGATTAGTGATACAACAACGCTGGCACACTATGACTGCATGTCCAGCACTGAACACTGCCTGCTCACATGGTCGAATGCACATCTGTTGTATACAGTTATTAGTTTAAGCTGGCATCGTAGTTACAGCACTGATGTCACGTATACACCTGGAATAAAATCAGTCTCGGAACTTCTTGGACAGTTGGCGTAAGGCTATAGACAGAGAGATGTTAAATCAAACACCTTTGGCTGTCAGTAGAACGATGCTTGAAGCCTTCAGCATCTATCATAGTAAAATATTATCGAGAAACCTCTCGCAAAATAAATACTGGTCGTGTGTAATGGCCGATAGTTGGACCAAAGTTAATGTATTGACACTCATGGGTGATGCAGGAAATGTTGGACGTAGCGAAGCAAACATGAAATTCTAAACTCCGTTTCCAGATGTTCCTTTACAAACAAAAGCACAGTAACATTAGTGACAATGGCGTTGAGTAAGAGGTGAAATCGCTAAAATTGAGCAAGGCCCCAGGACTAAATGAAGTCCTTCTCAGTTTCCACATAGAATTCGCGGCTGATTTAGCCCTTTCTTTAACCATAATACATAACTCAGACAAAAACTGTGCATTATGATTGGAAGAAAACCCAGATTACTGAGACCTGCAAGACAGATAGCAGAAGCGATCCACAAAACCATCGTCCGTTATCATTGACATCCAGCTATTGTAGTCTCTCATAAGTAGACAAATTCTAAACTGAAATGTAATGAGGTATCACGAACAGAATGCCCTAATGCCCACCAACATGGATTCCGAAAGCATTGGTCATGATAAGCAAACTCGTGCTTTCTCACATTACATCCTGAAAGCCGTGAATGAAGGTAGTCACGTAGACGTAATATTTTTGTATTTGCGAGAAGTATTTTTACTCGATACCTTGTCGACAGTTACTTATAGCGTCTATCAATTGGGATATCAAACAAATTTGCGATTAGATTAAGGTTTTGTAGTAGGGAGGACGCAGAGTGTTATCTTGAGTGGACAGACAGATGTAGTTGTGTTTTAGCTGCAGGCATCTCCCAAGACTTCAAGGAGTTAACATTAATAATGAGTACATAAAGGAGTCAGCGACATGGCTACACGTGTATTCAACAACCTGCAAGAGCACATTAAATGTCATATAGTGATGAAGTGGAAGTTAAGACTAAATTAACCAACTTTCTGGACAACTTCTTCTACTCCACCGAAGAATATCTTCACATAATCTCTTGAATTCAATGTTTTATATTATTTTATGTTTAGAATTAAAGCTATATTTCAACTGCCTTTAATAGTGTTCAGTCATTTCACTTACCGTTAGTAAATTACGAAAAAAGATCTTTGATTTTTGGCACATCCAGAGGTCGTTCCCCGTGGGATCCATGGAATACTTTAATCACAAGGAAATATTTTGATCACAAGGGTTCAGTGATCGGTAAATAAGGTGGTAGACCCGTTAACTGATTAGAATATGGAATAGGTCTACAAAGGCAATTGCTACAAAATACTCGTGCGAATCATCGTAGAATGTTGCACAAGAGAGTAGCAACCATACCAGATAGTATATACCGGACACATACAAAGACAGGCAACGAATGGTCATAGCTTTGCTTGATCCACAGGAGAGTGCCACGAAATTACTATAAAACGTTTACTGGCAGACACTTGAAGATAGGCGATCTCCCGTGAAAGCCTGTTTTCAACATTTATGGAACCAATGTTGATCCAGGAATATACCTCAGGCTCAACGCATCGCTCCTGTAAGGACCGCGAAGACACGATAGGTCAATTACAGCGCGCACAGTCATTTATCATTCTTAACGCACTCCATATCCGACGCTGATAACCTTGTCTTTGTTCGCCTGTAAGCACCAAACATCCATATCCGAATGGAACTGGTAGAAATCTCAACACTGCGTGGAAGAGCGTGCACTATCTCCCATGTACTTCGCAGTAGTTTGCGGAGTATGTGTGTAGATGTGTCTAAGAAAGCCTCCTAAGGTATAATTATTTTTTAACTATTATGTTGGATGATTTTTCTAAGGTTTAATTGCGAAAGTTGTTCTTCTAGATTCTATATCCGTGTTTAACATAAGGTCTTTTTCTGTGCGTGATCAGTACTGGATAGACATCCTTGATTTTTTTTTTCTTTCTGTGAAACACGCAGGTCACGTGCATGATAGAATAGAAACAGAAACGGGCAGCGGAAAAGCAATCACACCATAACTAATGCACATTTCTGCTGCTTGTTATTTGTTAGTGTTTGTTTTGATGCGTTTAATAAAAGCGCTATCACGAAGTAATCAGTTTTTTAAATAATAAAAACCCCAGTTATCGTTGACAAATAACAAGCAGCAAAAATGTGGTCTCTTGCTGCGAGATTTTTTATCTTATTGCCACGTGTACTTCGCTTTTGTAACAATACGGCCATCATTTTATTCATATACGCACTTAAAACCAAGCAATTAGAGTTACTGTTGAGTGGGCTTTTACACAGTATGACCCAAAGATGTCATTTATGCCATAAAGTGAAGCAATTTCATTTTGTGGGAAAAATATTGCTCAGCTGGTATAATTTTTATCAGCATCAGCTTCTTCGAACAATTCAGAAAACGCTAAACACGTAAACAATTTGGTGTCCACCTGTCATTGCTGTCAAAAAAGGCTGTACTGTCGTTATGAAAATATATGCCATAAAATGTATAATTGTAACTTCTAGACTTACAAAAAATGAAAATAATTTACTTTATTTATTTTGCATCATATCTACTTATTCTTAGTGTGTTTTCTCTTTGAAATTCGAGGGATAATCGTCAACTTGACTACCAAGTCGTTTGCCCCCACCACGTGACTCATGTGGACATGGCCTTGATAGCAACACGGAAGCTATAATGGTGTCCTGGCAGTAGTGTTTGCGTTCGTGGTGAGAACAGAAGACCGTTGTGTAGTTCTGTTACATACCGTGTTTCATTAAATGGAACTAGAGTTTTAATGTGTTTTCTGGAATCTGAATTCTGCCCTCTCGTACCGTATTAGTTTCTTAACCGTTTTTCGTAGTTTGTAAACAAGTGCGACTGCAAATTTTCACCATGCCTGCCAGCGGGCCCGTCTACCAGCCTACTACTGAAACATACGAGCAACAGAGGGACTGGACGCGCGTCAGTTACTTGTCTCAGACTGTTAGTAATGGCATTAACAGAACGAAATGCCTGCAGTGGGTAACCCTTGTCCTCGGATTGTTTGCTTTAGCAGCAGGGCTTATTATGCTCATTGAAGGAGCTGTCGATTATTCAGACACCCGCCAACACGAAGCGGATGAAAGTGGTTCTACAAGTGATTTAGTGATTGCAGTTGCTGGTGCAATTCTCATTGTTATTGGTTTTGTACTTATAGCCTTTTACGTACGCACAATCAGGAGGAGGAAGAGTTGCTTCTGCTTCGACTCGAAGGAACAGAGACTGGCCAGACAGCTGGACAACCAGGCAAGCAACGGCCAGGTGAGGACACGTACTTCTTGGAAAAATATTGACTACCACATTGTTCTGTGCTGAGTATTCAATACTAATTTGAAACACTCTCTAGTGTAAAATTTTACTGTTAGGAATACTGCATCGAGAGATGGCTTCACAGCCAAACTAAAGTTGTTGTTAAATAGTAAAACTGTTTGATAGTATGCTGTGGGTCGCTACCAACATATTCACATAGGCCTACATGTAATTTATTTGCTGTACATTATCCCAGCAATTGCTGCTGTGTCACCTCTGTTGGCTCTTGTGTGGGAATTACATTCCCGTTACTAATTGTATTTTAAAACCTACATTATTCAAACTCAGATGTTATCTAGCCCACAGAGAAATATAAAATCATATTTTAAGTTACATTTTGTTCTTGGCTAGCCTCTAAGTGAAGCCATGTCTTAAATGTTAAGACTATTAAGTTTATGAAGTTAATACAGTGTTTTGGTTTAAGTCCATATTAGTTACAGCTGTAATAGCTAACGGAATGGTTCTGTGCGATTTTCTTGAACCCATTTGTAGGTACTTATCTTAAGACAGGCTAAGAAGGTTTGTTTCTTGTTGTAATGTAAAGATTTCCTCTGTTTCGTTTGTAAGAGAACACATTTACACTTCTGTAGAATGGAAATTTTGTACCTTAATCTTTTATGTTTTCCAAATCGGAAATTGAGAGTATACTGTATATTATAAGCTGTGTTTGTACATTTTATGCTAACTCGTGGAGTATTTTATGGTAGGTACCGGTTTTTGATAAATTACAGACTTCTCTTTTTACTATAGCTAGGTCTCTCTAGGCTTTTTCTGCGTAGGCTTGCCATATTAGAAATGTAAATTTTGCCCTTAAGCAAACTATTGCATGGACTGCGAAAGTTACGTAGGAGTGAAATGGCATCATTGCTAATAGTGTAGCCATTACTCTTTGATACATGAACAGTACTAGTTAATTTTATGATTTAAGTAGCATGTAGTCGTGAGATTTTCAAATCTTTGTGATAACTGCAGTGGTATAGGCCTAACCCTGAAAATTTCTATGCTAGTGCATTTCTATAATAGTGCTCTTATATTTTTGTAGATCTCAAGGAATTTATAATACAAACTATGTGATAGGCTGTGGGGAATTTTATAAAAAGAAAGTTTCAACCTTGGTAATTACTGCAACAAAAACAATTTGCAAACTATCACAATAAATTGTGGTAATTTAAAAATGTGAAACTGATACTGCTATATGGTATGGTGTCTTGGTAACTAGATTGTGGGAATTCGAGACAGAAGTTAAGTATAGAATAAATTATTTTGTTAGCAGTTGCAAAATACCTAGCCCCTCCACTCTCATGTTACAAATCCCATTGATGCATGAAAGAGTGAGCATATAAGCAGTGTACATTTTCCTTCTGGAAGTATCATTCATTTAGTATATATTTTGAAGGGTTTGGAAGTTTGTTGTCAAGATAAGACATACCCTTTAAGTAAATTCCATGAAACTGAAATTCGAGATAAACTAACTGTGGCAGCAGGTTAATTTAGATAAAACAAACTAGGTGACTTACTACGTGTTAAAACTGCAACCTTGATAAAACTGATGGAATGACAGTTCCTGCACTCAAAATAATGTAAAAAGCAGAGGGGAGTGTTATCGCAGAGACAGCCAGTGTTAAAAAGTAGTGCAACTATTTTTTGCTTCTATAATCAGTACTACTTTTCATGGTACTTGCCTAGAAAGAGCCCACATGCTGAATTCACTGAACTGTTATATTTGAATGTTGAAATGTTGCTGTTCTTAGATGTGCTGTTCATCCAGGTTTTACATTGATAAAAATAGTAAAGATAATACAGACATTTAAAATGAGTTAGACTGAAAGTGCAAAACAGTTACTGTGCAAATGTATGGATTTAAAAGAACTAGGAGAAAGATACATACCATCTACAAAAAAGAGGCATTTGGAGAAAAGAGAAGCAGCTGTATGAATATCAAGAGCTCAGATGGAAAACCAATCCTAAGGAAAAGGTGAAAAGAGTATATAGAGGTCTATACAAGGGAGATGAACTTGAATGTATTATTATAGACATAGAAGAGGATATATATGATTAAGAGATGAGAGATATGATACTGTGCACGAAGAAATTGATAAAGCACTGAAATACCTGAGCTGAAAAAAGGTCCCGAGGGTAGATGACATTCTCTCAGAAATACTAATAGCCTTGGCAAACCCAGCCATGACAAAGAATAGAATGTTTTGGAATGCTACAAATATTTGCGAGGAGATCTGGTAATTAATGATGCCCATTTTTTTCTCATTTTGATACATAATGTTCACTTATTTGGTAATATGAACGTCAATTTACAGTGAGAATCAACAGAAATAAGTTGCGTTGAAATATTATGTCTGTTGACTATCAGAAAGTGTAATTAAGGATCTACAGGATGTAATTTGGTGCTAATGGTTGGCTGTAGATGTAGTTCCTGTGCTTCTGAGCAGTTATTAGGGTGGGACATTAACAGATCTGGTAGGTTATCGTAGCTTGTGAAATCCTGAAAATGAGGTACGCTCATCTCCCTAGTCCAAATGATCATCTATTCAGTTTCTCAAAGTTATCATTTAGGGCCCATTATAAATGAGAGAAAATGTAGACATTCTTCAATTTTGTAATTATTTTAAAAAATACATTATCTGCATGTTTGGTTTTTAAATATCATTAGAATGATTGACCGAAATAGAATAGCATGGAATCTGATTTTGAAACAATTTTGATTAAATTTCTTTGCTTTATTTGTACGGAAATGTACTGTGTGCCCATATTGTTCCTGCTGTACAGACTTGTGAAATATTTTGCTGTTTGTGGAGCATTACACACATTAAGATGCCAAATGTACTTTGTATGTAAACAATTTTTTTTGAAAGAATTTTTTAAAATGAAATCACTTTTGCAAGCCAGAGTTTTCATAACAACATATAGTATAGTAATGAAGACTTTGCTTGAAAAGAAAAATTCATTTCATAAAACTTACTCACTGAGACAAAAGTTGGCTAGTGCTTAACAACAGGAGAAGCAATTCCCATTACTGCTAAAAGAAATTCACAAAAATGGGAGACAGCACTCAGCTTTTGGAACCTATTTGCTGCTTAGGAACTGAGTGGCTTTGCCTCCCATGTCCAACCAGTTCCCTCTTCCCTCATTGGAAAAATGGGTCCATTGATCTGAAAGCTAGCCAACCTGTCCATCTCTTTGTGACTTTTAAGTAATATTTTTTCTCTTTATCAGATTTTTTACAGTGTGTCAGCATATCACTTTTCTTAACGAGACATCAATTAGCAATTCATTCTTAATATATTTTGGAACATAAATTAAAAATAGTGGCAAAAACTATTTCTTGTTGAGATACGCTGTTACTGTATACTTAAGTTACTCCTAGGTGCGAATGTAAGAAGTTGCTTCTTGCTTGTAGGCACCCATTCTGTTAACAACTTTCCACAGATCATATCTCCTTTCTTGCCCAAACAGTAGCACGACTCTGACAAAACAGTAAACATGTAAGCTCCATTTACCTTAAGGTTGGGTTATCGGATGTTCTACTGCCCGCTTACCAAATAATGCAATATGGATGTTGATTGAACATAATAGTTAGTTTATAAGTGAAAGTGATGTTTCTAAAATGTGGCATAGTAAATTATTATTTAAGACTATCCCCAAAATAAAGATTAGTTTTTAGGCATTTACCTTCTACAAAACAAAATTGTTTTTTCCCTGCCACCAAGCCATGTTTCGGCACATGCTGCCTACTCTCTTAGTTAAGTATTTCTAAAACATAATATCTAGTTCGAAATGGTATTTTATATTACTTTTTCGATGAAGTGCGTGCGTGTGCTAGCACGTTTTTCTACCTTTCTTAGATCTAACCATGTGGTAAGACCAATGCTCTGCACAAAGTGAACATAATACCAAAAGAAATCAGATGTTTCACATTATTTGTAATATATATTAGCTGTCACTGTGTCATGTCAGTTGTTTCTTTGCTTCATGATTTCAGTGTAATAGAAATGAAAACTTAAAGTGCCTCCTTTTTCTCAATTACCCACTGAGCACTGCAAGAAACAGAAATGACAGTGTATTACCTAATTCTCACACAGTGTTTATCCCAATTGGTGTGTCTTGCATTTTTTACATTTTGCATTGCATGCCTTCCTATTAATTCCTGTGCAATCGACAATTCCACGTACTAACTTTGTGACTACTGTAGGTGCTGACATTGAATCCATCAACTGATCTTCTTGTGACTGCACAGTATGCTCCTGTGTCAGAGATTTCGTATCAGCCACCAGCAGTGTCTGAGGAGGAGGAGACACGCAAACTCATGGGTAGTGACAACAAAGAGTGGTAAGTAGAAGTATGATATTTCATGTTATTTTCTTCTACGTTTTGTGGCTATATTGTACAATACAGGTCCAAGTTTTCATTTGCATGAGCTAGAGCACATTCAAATGAGCTACCGTGAGAAAATAATGCATGGTCAACATCTAAAAAATGTAGAAAAGTAGAAGTAATGTTACTGCACAATTTTTGCCAATGTACCAGAAATTTCATCAGTACCACAAATTGCTGCAACATTCACACACAGCCCTTTCGAAAATATTGAAATATAGGAAAATGTTAGGTTGTGTCTTTCCAGTCCAAATTCGTGGCTCAAAATTGCAGTAGAAAGACTTAAGCATACAGGTGACTTAATTGTATTGATTATTTGGGTTTTAAAATCAAATACAGCATTATGATTCTATTGAAATATACGGCCCGAAACTACTAAGTAGGCGTGGACTTTTCTCAAGATTTCAGAGTAGTATTGTACCTTGATGCCCACCTATAGTTTCTTGTCACTTTCATTAGGGCAGTTCTGGTGTAAAGCAGATGCCAGACTGAGATTCGTTGGAAGAATCCTAAGGAAATGCAGTCCGAAAACAAAGGAAGTAGGTTACAGTACACTTTGTTCGCACACTGCTTGAATATTGCTCACCAGTCTGGGATTCGTACCAGATAGGGTTGATAGAAAAAATAGAGAAGATCCAACGGAGAGCAGCACACTTCATTACATGATTATTTAGTAATCGCGAAAGTGTTACGGAGATGATAGATAAACTCTAGTGGAAGACTCTGCAGGAGAGACGCTCAGTAGCTCGGTATGGGCTTTTGTTGAAGTTTCAAGAACGTACCTTCATCAAGGAGTCAAGCAGTATATTGCTCCCTCCTACGTATATCTCTCTTAGAGACCATGAGGATAAAATCGGAGAGATTAGAGCCCACACAGAGGCATATCGACACTCTTTCTTTCCACAAACAATAGGAGACTGGAATAGAAGGGAGAACCAATAGAGGTACTGAAAGTACTCTCCACCACACACCGTCAGGTGGCTTGCGAAGTATGGATGTAGATATGATATAGAAAGACCTGATTAACTAGTTGCAGTTAGTTAACATACTGCATCAATGATGTCTGTAATGATGCAAATGGTACTACCAGCATACTGCCCCACAGAAGGTTCTATATACATTAGGAATTATTACATTGAATGAAAAGTGACACATCTCACAAAAACTAAATAAATAAAAAAATTTATAAGAAATGTTTCCATTTGCATTTATTGACGAGGTCCAGGACTGTCATGCATTACACATACGTTAATTGCACGTGATGTGAAGTAAGTAATTCATGTTCTGAACACAAAACAATCTTTCTACTACAGGCAAAAAGTTATTAAAGTATACTATGGAAGCCTTTGTACATTACGTGGTTCAGGATATTGTTGGTGCAAAGAACGTTGACACTCGGCACTGTGGATGGTGGGAGCGGCTGTAAATGGGAAATGCCTTTACGGTCGCTCCCATCAGCCATCGCGCCTAGTGTCAACTTTTTTGCATGTATAGTACTAGTATCAGTGATTTTGTGACTACATTGGCATGTTGAGTGAGGAGTTACTGTGTGTGGGCTCGGAAACATTTCATGTCGGTCTTCCCTCCACCCCCTTCCTACTGTTACTATCCCTGTCCATGATATTTATTATAGGTTGCAGAGTGTTGCCTGATCTTCTCTAAATTTACACAAAAGAGTTTCCCTAGAATGCTGCGTAACTTCTAGAGTTCACGTTTTAAAGTTCTAACCATCTCTACAAAACATCAGTATTGGTTATACTAACCTGTAATGGTCCTTACAGTATGTCACTGAATTCATTCAATTTTTGCTGTCGACACTACTGTTGAGTACTCCATTAGTCTTGGGTTCCTTCATGGATGAGACATTTAATTAGAACTCCTCCAATAAAAGTCTTCTTCTGGATTCCCACAGTTGCCTTATGTGTTAGTCCCATTAACTATCATTTTGAGTAATAAATTTAAGATTCCATTCTGTACCACTCGTGCATTGCTGATTTTATCAAGTCAAGCAAAGATGATTCCTGCACCACCTTCATTTTTTTATTCTGTCCATCCTTGTTGCTCAGACTGTTTCTGTGTAATTTTGTGTTACATCCATGTATTCATTGTCCAGTTTTCAGCAGAATAGGTCAGGAGAAGCACATAGAGGAATTCATAAATTCCTTGGTCTTCAGTGGGACATTCGTATTCCATTCCGTACACTTCTTGGAAATGATACGGCTTACTGCACTCCCTGACTTCTTAATTTCTTTTATTTTTTTTCCTGTTACTCTTAAAATATATTTAAAGCTGTCAGCATTTTTTTAGCTGTTACAATCCTGACAGCACAAGTCCAAGGATATTTCTCTCCCTTTTCCAGGTCACAGATAAGAATTAATTCGTCACAAGTTTCGTATAGTCCAACTGCCACTGCCCATGCACCTGATTGCTGCTGAATGCCATCTTCCTTATTCCGCGAGATCATTTAGTTAACTATTACTGTTTTACTCAATGACTTTCCATCAATTACTACAACATGTGATCTTTCTGACGGGATATCACGCATACAGTTGCACAACCAAGACTATACTCAGTTACACAATTGGATTAGGAGTTGCTTGTGAGGAATGGTGTCAAAAGCCTCCTTGATATCTAACATTATGGAATCAGTTTGTCATCTGTAGATAGCACTCATTACTTCATGAGAAGGAAGAGCTGGTTGTTTTTTACAAAAACATTTTCTGAATCCTGGTAGCTGTTTGTCAGTAAATAGCTTTCTTTGAGGTAATTCTTAGTGTTTGAGTACACTATATGTTCAAGACTTCCAATGCAAATACCAATCATCAATATTGGTCTGTAATTTAGTGGATTAATCCTATTTCCTTTCTTGGTTGTTGGTGTGACCAGTGCAACTTTCCAGTCTTCAGGTGTGGCTCTTTCAGCAAGTTATCGGTTGTATGAGACAGTACATACTGAAAGGAGCCTGACTGGTACAAAATCTGGACCAGGGTCCTTGCCATTAAGTGATGTAAACTGTTTCACTAATTGATATCTACTTCCCAGTTGTTCTTGATGTGAATTAGTCTTTTTTGCTGAAGGAATTTTGGAAAACTGAGTAGAAATTCTGCCGAAGTGGTATTGTTATCGGTCACATCACCATTATGAGGTCATGGTTGCGTCTTGCTGCTTGTATACTTTGCATGTGACCAGAATCTCTTTTGGTTTTCCGGCAGATTTTGTGATGAGATTAGTTGTGGTAACTATTAAAAGCGTCTCATATTGAATTTTGCACTAAATTCCAAGCTTTTGTAAACTTTGCCCATCTTCGGGGAGTTTTGCATTCTTTTAAATTCGGCCTGCATTTTTCATTGCTTCTGCAACAGTGCCCTGGCCTGTTTTGTATGCCAGAGGGATCAGTAACATCTGTTAATTTATTTGGTATGTATCTCTCAATTTCTTTCATAGTATTTCTCTGAATTTAAACGACATCTTACCTACACTTATAGTCAGACTGGAAGGAGTCATACCATAGTACATTCCATCCACTACTGAGCAACTGAATGTCATGCACAGCATTAAAGTTGACTCCTCTATGTATTTATTACAGTCGGTTCTAGCCAGACCTGAATCCTTTGGTCAGGTCAACACAGATGAATCCAAAGATGAGGAAAAAATTGGATTTGCGTATGTATGTAATAATTATTTTGAACTCCCAATCTGTACTGTGCAAAAGTTGCATTTATGCCGTAGAATAAATAACTCTACTTACAGCTTACCTATATCAAAAACCTGCTCTATCCAAGAAGCCTTTGGTTGCATTTACTCATTCAGCAGTCTCCAGGCAATAAGTTTTCCGGAACATTACCTAGTAAGATATCAAAGTTCCTCTACAACCTTCACAGAACTGGACCCACAATTGTCTTCCTCTGTGTACAGAGTCGTGTCTCCATTCTAGGAAATAACATGAATGAGAAAGGCCCTCAGAAGGAAGTATCTAAGACACCACGTTTTTTGTAAATTGGAGGAGGAGTGATGCACTGATGCTAACAAACTCAGAAAAATAAAAAATGCCAGTAAATATAGGAAATCATACTGTAATTTTCCTGGAGAGTCATTTGTTCCATGTCACATTCTTATGTATTGCACATTCAAAGCTCGTACACGAAGACCAGCACAGGCGTCAGTGTGGAGCACTTACAATGGTTAATAACCTTGTTGAACAGACTTTTTAGACTATATCATATTAGGAATATGTGGTTCAATCCCTGCCACATATCCCTAACAGGTGACACGAGTATTGCAATTAAAGTGTAAGAAAACAGTAACTACGAGAAGGTTTCAGTCTCGTGTACAAAAATTGCATGTAGTGATTGATACAATTGGGGAAACCTATTTGTTTGAGATGTCCACCCTATTACATTTTGTGTGATCATTAATAAATCCTTGGACGTTGTTTTATATTTATTGTTCATTTTATATCTTCATTATAATTTTCTGTTGGTTATTCAGTGTGTAGAAAGAGGACCAAGGCTTAATGTTCGCAGAAGTCCTTCTCAAAAAGACCCGTTTTCTCTTTGAACTAGTTTTCTGCCTCCCCCACACTAGTTTTACCCTTAAGATGTTTCACATCTTTCCTGTCAATGTGGAAAGGGTGTGGAGGATGTCTTTTCAACTAGTTGATCTGGAGTGGGGAGGGGAGAATGGTTGGGCTACTGGTGCACTCTTCTCCCTCTGACATGACAGCCCTTACATAATTCTGCAAATTGAGGGACTGACAAATGTATTGTTGACTCCCATTAACCCTTATTTATTTATTTATTCATTCATTGATAACAGGAGCAGAACTGTCCCATTATTTATTAACTTAGAATGCTATGGTTTTTTACTGGTCGCTAAAATTTCTGCATTTCAATACCATGGAACCAATGTGGTCTCTAATAACAAAAAATGTGGTTCATTGTGTCTCAGGTTTTCTGGGTGTGATTGATTAATGAGGTGCTTTTGGGTTTCCAGCTGAGTTTATTCAGTTTTATGAGTACAATGGAATCAGCTTAGCTGATGACCTGGAAGTCGCAATTACATGTCTGAATTAATTGGAACTGTTTGTGAGGAATAATGTAACAACCTATTGAAACAATTAAGGATTATATGCGCCCATGTCCAAGGTGCAGAGTGATGCAGTTGGCAACTAGTTGTTTGAGGGAGGGGTTCATGACTCCTAGGCAGATTTCTCCGTCACTTCCTAATCCTTAGACAAGTTCTGGGATGGTTTCTTTCAAATGGTCATTACTGATTGTAGCTTGTTCTTAGTTTTTTTTTAAAGGGTTGAGAATGGATTTACCTTTCTTTGTCTTAAATGCAAAAGGTGATAAAGCCGATATTAGGTTGGTATCTAATAATACCAGAGAAGGTATCTAATAATACCAGAGAAGGAAATTTGCTACTCCCATATAGCGGAGGTGCTGAGTCACGATAGGCACAACAAAAATATTCACACAATTAAAGCTTTTGGCCATTAAGGCCTTTGTCAGCAGTGTGCGCGCTCACACACACACACACACACACACACACACACACACAGTTTGCAGTCTCAAGAGAGCTGAAACTACACAGTGTAGTTTCAGCTTTCTCAGACTGCAGACACGTACGGTACGTGATTTGTGTGCGTGTGCGCGTGTGCGTGCGCAACAGGCCTTAAGATTATCAACACTAGGGGGCTTATAAAACATAACTCCAGTAGGATCAGAGATACAGGCAAGTGTTTTTTTTTTTTTTTTAGCCTCTGGCCTGTAGGCTGCCCTTCATCACAGGTGTGTTGTGTGATAACATTACTGGCCTACCTACCAAATCGACCTACCTTGCGGAGAAGCCTAGATGCCAGGACCATAAAACAGCTTTCATGGCCCCGACATGTAGGCTACCCTGTATGAGGGGCAATATTGCCTTAGAGTATTATTGGCCTGCTTTATTGCCCTTTACTGTAAGGGCTACACATGCCGATTAGCATGGCTGGGGACAGGTTAAGATGGATAGGAGGAGGACAAAGTGAGGGAGAGAAGGAAGTGGACAGAGGGAGGGATGTGGAGGAAATTCATGGGGGGGGGGGGGGGCATGGGAGGAATTGTGACAGCTATGTGGGCAGTGTCTCACTTATCAAAAACATGCCTCTGCAAATCCTTAATAAAACCCCTCATTTATCTGAATAACAGTGCAAGAACTTTTTGTCCATTTGTTACATTTTGTGGTCTACGTTGTTTCTACTTCTGTAGGGCATGCGTATTAAGACACTTTAGTAACTTTTTGTATTGATATATTCTAATACTTTGGTTTCCAAAGATAAATTGCTTTATTTCTTACGCACAAGCGTTATATAGCTTGGGTATTACCTTCTGTGTTGCAAGAGTGAAATATTTGCATTTTGGAATGGAATGATTAGTACTAAAGTCTGTAACTGGAGAATTTTATACTTGCTGAATTTTTAATTAGAATCCACCACGAAATACCTGCCCTTTCTTTTCTTTTGTAAGCATGGTATGTATAACAAATAAGATTTTTCTCTGCAAGTAGTTTGCTGTACTATTTTCATTAACTATGAGTTTGACACTTCCAGGATGAGCTTAGACATTAAATGATACATATTATAGCATTTGTTGCTCATCACTGATATATTTAACAGAGCTGTGCTAACAGTTTTTTAATGTGTGTGCTATTAACAATGCTGCTAACAAGCTTGCTGCACGCTTCATTTGTTTCAGCGTTGAGGAAAGTGAACGTATGCTGGAACCTGATCCACGAATTGTGCTGAGGCCACGTAGTCATGTTGAAGAAGCCTAATGTATTAAAATGAGAGGTATGTTCTAGAATGTATATGGATATTTCGTTATGTATAAGATCAGTATGTTAAAATTCGTGTCTCAGAACAATATATCACTTCTAAGTCAATAAACAAATGAAACAAAGAAGGTATTAAGACACCAGTAAGTTTATTGCCACTAGGGCATAAAACGTTAAACATGCATGTAAAGAAAGAGGATTGTCCTAATTTCTAACAAGGGAACCTCCCCATCACACCCCCTCAGATTTAGTTGTAAGTTGGCACAGTGGATAAGCCTTGAAAATCTGAACACAGATCAATCGAGAATACAGGAAGAAGTTGTGTGGAACTATGAAAAAAAAATAAGCAACATATACAAACTGAGTAGTCTATGCGCAACATAGGCAACATCACAGCAAACTATGAGCTCAGAAGTGCCATGGTCCCATGGATAGCGTGAGCAACTGCAGTGCGAGAGGTCCTTGATTTAAGTCTTCCCTCGAGTGAAAAATTTTTCTTTCTTTATTTTCGCAAAGTTATGATTTGTCCGTTCGTTCATTGACGTCTCTGTTCACTGTAGTAAGTTTAGTGCCTGCGTTTTGCGACCGCACCGCAAAACCGTGCGATTAGTAGACAAAAGAACGTGCCTCTGCAATGGGAAGTGAAAACATTTGATCGAAAGGTCATAGGTCAACGGATTCCTCCACAGGAAAACATGTCTGATATATTCTATAGGACACTGGTGACAGCTTGTGCGTCACATGACAGGAATATGTTGTCGACCTACCTAACTTGTACACTTGGCGAATGGGTAAAAAGATTCTTCTACCCTGCCCTATTTAGTTTTTCTTGTGGATGTGATAATCACTCCCAAAAAAGTGATGAAAACATAAGTTTGTCACATAAACTGCAACAAATGAATGCAACAGTTTCACAGTCGCACAGTTTTCCCTGTGTTCTGTCAAAACATATGTTTTTAACGTTTCCAAATTTTTCCGTGCGTAGACTGTCAAATCCTGCATATGTTCAAGCAAATCTAAACATGTCCTGGAATTTTGGAGAGCGAAATTATGTGTGAGTGCCTGAACTTTGATAATTGTCTGAAATTAAAAAATTAAACTTTTCACTCGAGGGAAGACAAACCATGGACGTTTCGTACCACACTTGCTCACGCTAACCACGGGACCACGGCGCTCCTGAGATCACAATCTCCTGTTAGGTTGCGTATCTTGCGCATAAACTACTCAGTTTGTATGTTTTGCTTATTTTTTTCATAGTTCCACACAACTTCTTCCTGCTTTCTCAATGGATGTGTGTTCAGTTTTTCAAGGCCTATCCACTGTGCCAACTTATAACTAAATCTGAGGGGGGTGCGATGGGGAGGTTCCTTTGTAAGAGTCAGAGGACATGTAAGTCTCTAATGGGTGCCAGGAGAAGTAAATATTGAGCAGATAGGCTAAATCGCACAACACACTTAAAATCTGGTTGAAATAAAGAACTCGTCACCGAAATTGTATTAAAACACTGTTCATTACACTGCAACTTGCTCTTTTTTCACAATTTAATTGCATACGCTACAGCACTCCAGCTGTTAACAAATGTCAAAACTGTTTGACACATTAGTGCTACTTGACTGGACTGCTTGAAGAGTCCACGAGAATAAAGATACCATACTAAGGCTACAACTTTTTTATGTTCATACAGCCTTCCTGACTTGAAATCTGTATTCACGAAGATTTCTCGACTTCTACCTGAAAGTGCTTCAGTTCTGTCTTATTCTTTAAGTCTCCTCCGTTGGAAGGAGTAAACCATCAGAGACACTGGCAGTCATGGGTAATTTACTCGCAATGAGTCAAACATCATATCTTCTCAGTCGGTATGTACTAAATGTAAACGAATGATGCTAATGATTCAAAGGCACTCCCAGCTGCATATCATGTCCTCATGGTTTCTCATATTGAAAGAGGTCAGTCCTTTGCTACAGTTAATCCAATTATTATTCAGAAACGTGCTGATGCAGTTGCCAGCCCGGTGAAGTCGTGTTCTCGTCCACGCAATGGCTCTTCTCTTTTGGAGACTACTTACACTGAAGTGCCAAAGAAACTGGTACACCTGCCTAGTATTGTGTAGGTTCACCATGAGCATGCAAAAATGCCACAACACGATGTGGCATGTCGTCTGAAGTAGTGCTGGAGGGAATTCACAGCATGCGATCGGCAGGACTATCCGTAAATTCATAAGAGTATGAGGGGGAGGAGACCTCTTCGAAATGGCACATTGCAAGGCATCCTAGGTATGCTCACTAATGTTCCTGTGTGGGGAGTTCGGTGGCAAGCGAAAGTGTTTAAACTGAGAAGAGTGTTCCTGGAACCACTCGGTAGCAATACTGGGTTTGTGGGTTGTCGCATTGTCCTGCTGGAATTGCCAAAGTCCATTGGAATGCACAATGGTCATGAATGTGGATGCAGGTAATCAGACAGGATGCTTAAGTACTTGTCACCTGTCAGTTGTATCTACATGTATCAGGGTCACTTGTCGCTCCAACTGCACATGCTCCACACCATTAAAGTCTCCACCAGCTTGAACAGTCTCCTCACATGTGGGGACCCTGGATTCATGAGGTGGCTTCTTGATAAAATTTGAAACGACTCGTCAGACAAGGCATCATGTTTCCAGTCATAAACAGTCCAATGTCAATGTTGACAGGCCCAGATGAGGTGTAAAGCTTTGTCATGCAATTATCAAGGATACACGAGTGGACCTTCGGCTCCAAAAGCCCATATTAATGTTTCGTCGAATGGTTCGCAAACTGACACTTGTCGATAGCCCAGCATTGAAATCTGCAGCAATTTGTAGAAGGATTGCACTTATGTCATATTGAAAGATTATTTACAGTTGTTGTTGGTCTCGCCATGCAGGATCTTTTTTCGGCCACAGTGCTGTTGGAGATTTGATGTTTTACCGGATTCCTGAAATTTTAAGTACATTTGTTGAATGGTCGTACAGGAAAATCCCCACTTCATCGCTGCCTTGGATATGCTGTGTCCCATAGCTTGTGTGCAGACTAAACCACCACATTCAAACTCGGTTAAATTTTGATAATCCACCATTGTAGCAGCAGTAACTGATCTAACAACTGTGCCAGCTTCAGTGTACGATTCTCAAGCACAACAACTGCTTGTAGCTTCAGTCCTCCATGGCTATCCTGTTTGTGACGAGGACCATCAGATGAAAATGCTTTGTGTGGTGTTATTTATACTAGGCTGCTCAATGGTCTGACCAAGGCAGAAATCCAAACTTACCTCTCTGATAAGGGCATCATTGCAGTCTATTGGAATGCATCCTTAGTGCCTACATGCACTCTTCTTCTCTCGTTCAAGAGAGTAGTACTTCCTTCAAAGATGAGAGCAGGCTGTGAAAGTTCAGTCCAATCGCACATTACGAACACAATGCGCTGCTACCAGTATCATCGTTACAACCGCAGTCAGATAGCCATTTGACATACAGCCAAATGTGTAACCTGTGGTAGGGATTCTCACAAGGGCAATTGTGCTCGTCCCCCCAAAATGCCAGGGACATTGCTCCCCTCCCCCCAGCCAGAGGAGCAATGGCCTTCTCTGGATACTCTCAAGCGGAAGGGGTCCCTTGGGACTCCACCTTCCATAGTTGTCCCCCACCCCCCTAGTAGTCCAGCGGACACCCGCCAGTGGCTGAAAGAGCCGCTGGTTGCTGGTTGATGGACTTCAAGGTCTTCTTCTGTCCCTGAGGCTACTTCTGAGAAGCCCTCCCAGCAAGCCTCTAAGAAGCAGCTAGAGGGCAAAACTTCAAAATAGTAGTCTGCTAAGAAACAAGAGCCTCCAGTGCCATCCGTACCAGCACTCCCCCATGGCCCTATGTCCAAGGATGAGGTGGAGATTCTGGCGTCCCCTGAGGACCTAGATCTCATCAACGCCGTGGATGCAATGGTACTGGATGCCAACACTCAACCAGTGGCGACAGGGGGTGATGAGGCCCAATTTGCCTTCTTGCTCTCTCCATGCCAACCGAGACGACAGAAAGCATCATCCTCCTGTGGAACCATGGCATCTTCATCCTTACCTCTGTCTGTAGTGAACCTGTGTCCTTCAAACACCTTTAGAAGCTGTGGCTGTCACGGTGAGGGACAACACAGGAAATCACCATCTGTAACATTTACCTCCCTTCAGATGGTGAAGCACTACCCCTGTTTTGGCTGCACGCATTTCGCAACTTCCCCCACCTTTTCTCCTTAATGCCCATAACCTTTTGAGGGATGGAGCCAAGGTTACTGGCCATGGCAAAGATGTTAAGGACCTACTAACACAACTCGACATTTGCCTCCTAAATACAGGTGCCCCCACACATTTCAGTGTGGCACGTGGCACATTTTCAGCCATTGATCTCTCGGTTTGCAGCCCTGGTCTTCTCCCAACTGTCCACTGGAGAGAACGTGATGACTTTTGTGGTCCTGCCCCCCTACCCCAGTGTCCCTCCTCTCGACACTTGCCCAGGTGGGTTCTTCCCAAGGCTGACTGGGATGCCTTCACATCTGCCACCAACATTAAGTATCCGTTGCATGCCACCATCAATAAAGTGATCCATGTCTTCACTAATACTATTGTTGCCACAACTGAATGGGCAATCCCTTGTTCCTCTGGTTGCCCCCGGTGGAAGTCGGTGCCTTGGGGGTCGCCAGAAATCGCTGCGGCCATTAGAGACCGTAGGTGGGCCGTCCAACATCATAAGCACCACCTCTCCCTGGAGAACCTTATTGCCTTCAAACGGCTCGACATCCAGGTTCGTCGCCTCATCAAACGAAGGAAGCAGGAGTGTTGGGAACACTGTCACCACCGTTGGAAGATGAACCTCTCCCTCACAAGTTTGGACCAAGCTCCACAACTTGACAACTATCAGAACCCTGCAGGTGTACTTGGAATTTCCACAAATGGAGCTGTATCGGCCGATCAAGACATAATTGCAGAGCCTGTAACTGAGCAATATGCTTGCAACTCTTAGGTCTCAGAATTACCACCCCACCTTTCTTCTCCTCAGAGGGTGGAATGACAACACTTATCTTTCGCTCCATGCCAACCCGAGCCTTATAATGCTCCCTTCAGTCAGTGAGAATTTCTTAGTGCCCTGGCCCAGACCGCATACATTGCAAATGCTAAAACATCTGTCAGCAGATTCCCACTGCCACCTCCTTACCATCTTCACCCGCATCTGGACCGATGGCAAATTACCATCACAATGGCAGCAAAGTACCATCATTCCAGTGCTAAAGCCCGGGAAGTACCCACTAGATGTTGATAGCTATCATCCCTCAGCCTCACAAACGTTCTGTGCAAGCTGCTGGAACGTATGGTGAGCCGACGGTTGTGTTGGCTCCTTGAGTCTCGGGGCCTTCTGGCTCTGTCCCAGGGTGGTTTTCGCCAAGGATGCTCCACCATCGACAACTTAGTGTACCTGGAGTCTGCCATTCAGTTGACCTTTCCCCGGCGACAACACCTTATTGCCATCTTTTTCAACCTCACGAATGCCTATGATACCACTTGGCGACACCACATCCTCTGCGTGAGTGGGGTCTCCAGGGCCTGCTCCCAATTTTATACAGAACTTTTTGTTGCACCGTACTTTCAGAGTTCGCATCGGTGCTTCCCACAGTGCATCCCATATACAAGAGAATGGGTCCTGCAGGGCTCTGTCGTGAGTGTCACACTCTTCTTAATTGCCGTCAGTAGTCTTATGTCAGCAGTAGGATCGTCAAAATCTCCCCTCCTACAGGCTGACTATTTTTGTATTTCCTTCTGCTCCTCTTGTACTGTTGCAGCTGAACGCCGACTGCAGGGGGCTATATGGAAGGTGTAGTCATGGGCCCTTGGTCATGGCTTTCAGTTTTCGGCTGTCAATACTTGTCATGCACTTCTGTCATCATCGTACCGTCCATCCCCATCCAGAACTTCACCTAGATGACCAACTACTAGATGTAGTGAAGACGCCCCTCTTTCTGGGACTGGTCTTCAACACCCGATTAAGTTGGCTTCCCCATCTTTGTCAGCTTAAGGACAAGTGTTGGTGGCCCCTTAATCTTATTCAATGCCTGAGCCACATCAACTGGGGTGCTGATTGTCTTACACTGCTGCAGTCGTACCAAGCCCTCGTACATTCCCATGTTGATTATGGGAGCATGGTATATGGTTCAGCAGCACTCTCTGAACTGAGTCTACTAGACCCTATCCACCATTGTGTTCACCTTGCAACAGGAGCCTTCCGATCGAGCCTCGTAAACAGCCTCCTTGTGGAAGCTGGTGTTCTTCCATTGCGGCTCCGGCGGCAACTATTGCTCGCAAATTATAGTGCCCACATACATAGTTCACCTTGCCCTCCAAATTATCTCCTTTTCCCCAACACTGCAATCCATCTCCCACAAAGGTGGCCCAGAACTGGGAATCCCTTTCCCATCCTTGACCGGTTACTTCTTCATGAACTCGACGCTTTCCCCTTACCACTTATCATGCAGGCCCACTTCCATACACCCCCATGGTCCATACCTTGGCCACTGCTTCGGCTAGACCTATTGCAAGACCTCAAAGGCTCAGTCCCACCTGAGGCTCTCCACCAGCATTTTCTCTCGCTCCTCGGCAAGTTTCAGGGCTTAGAAATAATCTACACAGATGGAATACTGGTCGACGGTCTTCTTGACTTCACTTAAAAACTCATGTTGGCCATACTGAACAATGCTCCTTGCTCGACGGATGCAGCAGTTTTCACTGCGGAGTTGGTTGCCATCTATTACACTCTTGATCATATCCGCTCCTGCTCTGGTGAGTCCTTCATCATTTGTAGTGACCCCTTAAGCAACCTACAAGCTCTCAATCAGTGCTTCCCTAGAGACATCCTTTGGTACTGTTAATCTAGGATTCTATTTATGCCCTCTGCAACTGTGGATGCTCAGTGACCTTCATTTGGACCCCAGAACATGTCAGGATACCGGGTTCTTTAACTTACTTACCGCCTGGCCAAACTGGCCAGCAGTAAGCCATCTCTGGAGATTGGCCTGCCAGAAGACCAGATTTGCGAACTGGAGAATGGCGCACCCTGAGTACACCAAATAAACTTTGTGCTATCAAGGAGATGACGAATGTGTGCTGTCATCCATGCAAGCCAGTCGCAGGAAATCTGTTGTCCTTTGCTGGCTCCGCATTGGCTATATGTAGCTAACACATGGTTACCTCATCCATTGTGAGGACCCACCTCGGTGTTGCTGTGGCTCCCTTATGACTGTCGTCCACATCTTGCTGGACTGCTCAATTTTAGCCACTCTGCGGTGGGCTTTTAACCTTCCCAGCACCCTACTTTCGGTGTCGGGTGACTATGCTTCAACAGCAGATTTAGTTTTGTTTTATTCGGGGGGGGGGGGGGGGGGGGTGTATTGTACCATCTAAGGGTGGGCATTTGGCCTTCTGTCTGAGGCCTCCACCCCCCCATTTTAACTCTGTCACTCTTTCTTTCCATTTGTTTGTCTTTCCCCCCAGGGGGTCCACAACTCTTTCGTGGATACGTGCGTGGCGAGCACGGGGCCCCGAGCTATTGCAGCCTTCTTTCTCTCCCGGGCTGCATTTCCTTTCCCTTCCCCTCCTTTCCCCTCCATACCCCTTTCCCCTCGCCCTCTCCTCTCCCTCTATTGGTGTCCTTGCTTATGTTGGCCCCCGCTATCCTCCTGGTTCTGATGGTTTTACACTCTGGCTTTGTTGCGTAATCATCTCCTCCTTTTGGCATTCCTTGGTCCCCCTCTGGGGTTTGACCTCATTTCCAAAATTTCTCTTCCGTAGTGTGAGCCATTTGGGGAAGAGCACCTTACCTAGTGTCTCCGACGTGTGCCCTCCTAGTATATTCCACCTTTTCTTCTACGTCGTTGTCTGATGCTAGGGTGCATAGCCAGCACGGTAGCCAGCCCGTGTGGTGGGGTCGCTATGTACCCTTTTGGTTGAGCCCCCTGAACACACAGGGATCACACTTCTGATACCTGAGCTGTGACCTCCTCATGCATGCCTTGGAGTGGTTGCTCGTCATCCTGGAGCATCGGAACTCCCGGCAATGGCCGCCGTGCCAGACGGCCCTTGCTGTGGCTGGGTGGCGCCCGTGAGGAGAGCCCCTGATCGGAGTGGGTGGTATCAGGGCGGACGCTATGCAGATGAAACGCATAAGGGTCCAAACCTCTGGCCGCTCTTCTGCGGCCGTCTCTCTGCGTGGTACTGATTCCTCAAGTGCTGCTTCTCTTGCCCCTTCGGCCTTCCCTTCCGTGGCTACCCCCTGGGAGGAGGGTCAGGCCCGTCGTCTAGGGGCAAAACCTTTCCCCCGTTATCTAGTTTGCACCAGGACTGATGGAGATACTTTCACCAGTGTCAAACCTTTATTCTTTGTGGAACAAATTGAAGACAAGTTCGGCGAAGTGGACTCCCTGAGCAAGATGCGGTCGGGTTCATTACTGATAAAAACTGCTTCGGCTGCCCAATCTGCGGCCCTTCGTGCCTGTACCCATCTTGGCACAATTCCCGTGTCCATTACCCCTCACCAGTCTCTAAATATGGTACAAGGTGTGATTTTTCACAGAGACCTCATCCTTCAAACTGATGAGGAACTTCGGGACAATCTCGGACGGCGGGGTGTTCACTTTGTTCGGCGTGTTCAGAAGGGTCCTAAAGATAATCGTATTGATACTGGTGCCTTTATCCTGGCCTTTGAAGGGGATACCCTTCCTGAGAAAGTTAAGATTATGGTCTATCGCTGTGATGTGAAGCCGTACATCCCACCTCCTATGCGGTGTTTTAAGTGCTTGCGTTTTGGCCACATGTCTTCTCGCTGTACCCAGGACCCTCTCTGTGGTGACTGTGGACGTCCACTCCATGAGGGGAGTCCCTGTGTTCCCCCTCCTGTATGTGTAAATTGTCATGGTAGTCATTCTCCACGTTCAGCAGATTGCCCAGTCTATAAGAAAGAAAAAAAGATACAGGAGTATAAGTCTCTTGATCGTTTAAGCTACACAGAGGCCCGTAAGAAATATGCACGATTGCACCCTGTGTCCATGACATCTAGTTACGCCTTGGTTACATCTTCATCCCTTCCTCCCCCTTCCTTACCCCCGTCCCGGACCCCTCTCCTTCCCCCCTCCCCTGCGGCTCTTACACCTTCTCCTCTGGGCGCCGCTCCCCCTCCCCAGCCGGAGAAGTGTCACACTCCTTCGGCGTCTGCCGGTCAAGGGCGCCTCTCCCGGGATGCCCCTTCCCGGCACCTTCCAGGTCAAAGGTCTGCTGCAGCGCGGCGACCGCGAGAGCCGCGGTCTATCGGCCCCCAGGTCGCCCGGTCTCTTTCTGTTCCTGATCTTGCTGCAGCTGACTCCATTATGCCACACAGCCCTCCTCGATCTCAGCCTGAAAAGAAGAAGAAACATAAGTCCCGGGACAAAGAGCCTCTGGTGTCACCGGAGGTCCCTTCCCCGGCTTCACAACCGGATTCTGAGCTGTCGTTTATGGATGTCGCCCCCTCCTTGTCGGTGACGGGTGGGGACCCGGCGGTATGACTGGATTTAGCGTGTTCAGCCCTCATTTAAACCATCGTTCTGTGGTTCTCCAATGGAATTGTAATGGCTACTATCGTCACCTTCCGGAATTGAAATCCCTTCTTTCGTCCTACTCAGCAGCTTGTGTGGTTCTCCAGGAATCTCATTTTACTGATGCTCACTCACCGACCCTCCGTGGGTTCCGTGTTTTCTGTCGAAATCGTGTCGGACCCTTGCGGGCTTCTGGTGGCGTTTGTACGTTGGTCCGTACAGACATTGCTAGCACGTGGATTCCTCTCCAAACTACATTGGAAGCAGTTGCTGTTAGGGTCCACTTAGACTCTGCAGTCACAGTATGCAATCTTTATCTCCCTCCTGACAGGACTCTTACACCTGCTGCCTTAACCACCCTTCTTCAGCAACTTCCTCCTCCCTTCCTCCTCCTTGGGGATTTTAATGCTCATCATCCTTTGTGGGGCAGTGACTTTCCATCTAGACGAGGTCTTCTTATCGACCAATTTATTGCAGACCACGACCTGTGCCTTCTTAATGATGGCTCCCCTACTCATTTCAGTGCTGGTCATGGTACCTTTTCTGCCATTGATCTTTCTCTTTCTTCTCCCTCTCTCCTCCCTTCATTACACTGGTCGCCACACGACGACCTTTGTGATAGTGACCATTTCCCGTTGATTATCACGCTCCCTTCCCGCTCCCCGATGGAGAGGTTACCTCGTTGGTCTTTCCACCGCGCCGATTGGCCTCTATATACTGCACAGGTAGAGTTTTCTCCCTCTTTGTCGGGTTGTATTGATGACGTCCTACGTGACGTGTCTGACGCGATTGTTCGCGCTGCTAACCTTGCTGTCCCGCGCTCATCTGGACAATTTCGTCGTCGGCAAGTCCCGTGGTGGAGTACGGCCATTGCCATTGCCATCCGTGATCGCCGTCGAGCTTTGCAACACTTTAAGAGGCACCCATCTGTAGCCAGCCTTTCTACCTTTAAGCGCCTTCGCGCTAAAGCCCGTTATTTAATCAAACAGAGCAAGCGGATATGTTGGGAACGATTCGTTTCTTCCCTTGGTTCCACTGTCCCTCTGTCACGGGTATGGGCTACACTTCGCTCTCTCCAAGGTTGCCATCGGCAGTCCACCCTCCCAGGCCTTCACCTCCCAGATGGCATTTGTACGGACCCATTAGTTCTCGCAGAACATCTTGCGACCCATTTTGCAGTGGCATCAGCGTCGGCCTCCTATCCAGCTGCTTTCCTTCATCAAAAACAGCAGGCTGAAGCTGTCACCTTATGTTTCACCACTTGTGAGTCAGAATCTTACAACGAACCTTTCACTGAATGGGAATTTCTTTCTGCTCTATCTGCTTCTCATGATACAGCTCCTGGCCCAGATTCCATTCATAACCAGCTGCTTCAACATCTCAGTGCTCCACAACGGCACCATCTTCTTCGGGTGTTTAACCGTATCTGGCTCCAGGGTGACTTCCCTTCTCAGTGGAGGGATAGCATTGTGGTTCCTGTCCTTAAGCCTGGTCAGAACCCCCTATCTGTTGACAGCTATCGGCCAATTAGTTTGACCAATGTTGGTTGTAAGTTACTTGAACGGCTGGTAGCCCGTCGGCTCACTTGGGTCCTCGAATCTCGGGATCTATTGTCCCCTTACCAATGTGGCTTTCGAGAGGGACGATCTCCAATCGATCATTTGCTTCGCTTGGAATCCGCAGTTCGGCAGGCTTTTTCCCAGCGCCGCCATTTGGTTGCAGTGTTTTTTGACCTTCGCAAGGCCTATGACACGGCCTGGCGCCATCACATCTTACTAACCCTTCATCAGTGGGGTCTTCGGGGCCCACTCCCGATTTTTATCCGCCAGTTCCTGATCCATCGGTCATTCAGAGTTCGAGTTGGTACTGCTTTTAGTTCTCCACGGACCCAGGAGACGGGCATCCCACAGGGTTCTGTCTTGAGTGTCCTTCTTTTCCTCATTGCTATCGATGGACTTGTGGCCTCTGTCGGTCCCTTGGTCGCCCCTGCCCTGTATGTGGATGATTTCTGCATTTGAGTTAGTTCCTCCTCGATGCCATCTGCAGAAAGGCAGCTCCAGGTGGCTATACGGCGTGCCTCTGCATGGACCCTCTCCCACGGGTTTCAATTCTCTCCTTTAAAATCGCGGGTGGTCCACTTCTGTCGCCGTACTACGGTCCACCCTGATCCAGAGCTCTATCTCGCTGCACAAAGATTGCCTGTGGTTCCACAGTTTCGTTTCCTAGGTCTTCTTTTCGACAACAAGCTCACTTGGCTGCCCCATATCAGACTCCTGAAGGTAGGATGTTTCCGTAAACTCAATGTCCTTCGCTTCCTTGCCCACTCCTCCTGGGGTGCGGACCGTTCCCTCCTCCTCCGTCTTTATCGTGCTCTAGTTCTGTCACGTTTGGACTATGGTTGTCAAGTTTATGGTTCAGCTGCTCCTTCCACGCTGCACGTGCTGGATCCAGTCCACCATCGTGGTATCCGTTTGGCCACCGGTGCCTTCCCTACTAGCCCTGTTGATAGTCTCCTGGTTGAAGCTGGGATCCCCCCCCTTTTTGTTCGGCGGTCCCAGCTTCTGGTGTCTTATGCCCTTACTATCCGTTCTTCTCCCGCTCATCCTTCCTATTCTATCCTATTCCCAGACCATGGACGTCGCCCGCCTGACTCCCGCCCTCGGGCGGGTTTACCGGTTGGGCTGCGCCTTGCGTCTCTTACCCGTGATTTTCGGCTTCCTTCTTTGTCCTGTCTTCCTCGCTCCCTCCCCTCCACCCCTCCTTGGTTAGTTCCTCGGCCTCGAATTCGGATGGATCTC
The DNA here is from genome assembly GCF_023864345.2 of Schistocerca serialis cubense. NCBI lineage: Eukaryota > Metazoa > Arthropoda > Insecta > Orthoptera > Acrididae > Schistocerca > Schistocerca serialis. The sequence continues at coordinate 485,104,921 of NC_064639.1, read as the reverse complement.
CGCCGCGGTCCGAAAGATTCCATCCCCCCGGTGGTGTTCCGTTCCTTTTTCCGCCAAATTTTATGGGAGTTTCGGGATGCTGTTGTTTTTTACACTGATGGCTCTAAATCTGCTGATCATGTTGGGTATGCCTTCATGTCCTTTGTTGGAACGGAAAATCATCTACTGCCACCCTCATGTGGGGTGTTTACTGCGGAATTGATGGCAATTTCCTGGGCCCTTACCTTTATTAAACAATCCCAACACAACTGCGTTTTGTTATGTACGGACTCGATGAGTGGCCTTCTTGCTATTGACCGGTGTTTTTCGCGCCATCCCTTGGTCTCTGCCATCCATGACCATCTCGCTGATCTTCACCGTGCTGCTTGTTCCATTGACTTCCTATGGGTCCCGGGCCATGTGGGTATCCCGGGTAATGAGCTCGCTGATCGTTTGGCTGGGGGAGCAGATACTTACCCCCCATTTTCTGTAACCCCTCCTGCAGCGGATTTACGGCTTCACATCAAATCCCACTTTGCACAGTCATGGGCCAATTCTTGGGAGGCTACTCCACTGTCTAATAAACTTCGTGCCATTAAGGTGAATACAGGCCCCTGGCGTTCTTCCTTTAGCCTCTCCCGCAAGGACTCGACCACACTGTGTCGTCTCCGCATTGGCCATACCAGGCTGACCCATGGTTTCCTTTTGCGTGATGAGCCTCCCCCGCTATGTGGTTGTGGAGCCTTCCAGTCAGTGGCCCACATTTTGGTTGAATGCCCCCTTCTTTTGGCTCTGCGTGCTAAGTACAGACTCCCCCACACTTTACCTTTGATGTTGGCTGACGATTCCCGGATGGTCTCTCTGGTTCTAGGTTTCCTCCGGGAGAGTGGTTTTTATTCTCAGTTTTAAAGTTTTTAATCTCCCTCTGGTGTTGGGGCAGGGCGGTGAGTGTTTGGGTGTCTCCCACTGTAGGCAGTGTTCAGAGATTCCCGATTCACCTCCCTGACCGGAATCCTCTTTTCTTTCCCTTTTACTCTGTTTTTACCCCTTCTTTTTAAGGCTTGGTTAGTTTTTCTATTCCCATACGTACTTTCTGCATTATAGCAGTTGTACCTTTAAGTCACAGGTGGTCTTGCCTATGCTGTTTCAGCATAGTGTTGGGTTCGTTCTCTTGCCAACTTCCCTCATTTGTTTTTACTAATGACAACGTGACTGCCCTTTTCCGTTTCCCCTTTATCCATTTTATTTTTCTGACTATACTGAGATGTCCCGTTAGCAGAATGGAGTCTATTTGAAACAAGGGACTGATGACCTTGCTGTTTGGTCCCTTTAACCTCAAACAACCAACCAACCAACTTGTTTGTCTTTCTCCTATGTGTGTTCATCTTCCCTTGCTGTTTTGGGGTGGTCATTTTAGTGTGTTGCACAGTGGCTGGCTCATCCTCTTTTTATTCTTTTGATCAGCCAGACCAGACCATCTGCTCTACGTGTTTAATACCTCCTCCTACTTTTCCTTGTGGTGTATGTTTCCCGAGGTCTCCCCCCCCCCCCCCCCCCCCCACCCAGTCCGCTTTCTTTTTAGGTGTGGTTCCCCATTCATTTTCCTGTTTTACTTTCCCAGACATACTTAGGGTGTTGTTTTACCTTGAGCTTTGTTTGCTTCAGGAAAAAGGGACTGATTACCTTGTAGTTTAGTCTCTTTATACCCCAAACAAACAAACCAACCAACCAAACATCCTCCCAACTGTATCAATTGCAATGGCGACCATGCAGCCTCCTTCAGAGATTGTCTTGTATATCTTAATAAGCTGGCCATTCAGGAGATCTGGGTGAAGGAAAAAGTGTCATACCTGTCACTCACAAGTTGTTGGCTAGTTGGAAGCCCTGCGTTTTACCACCGGCACTTACAGTACAGTTCTTGCTACATCTCACTCCACAATGGACATGGCCAAGCAGACATGAGACCTCAAATTCAGCACTGCAGTTGTAAAATATTCCGCAGTGAAATCACCTGCTACACAGCTGAGAAGCTGAAAAGGACCAAAAGAACATTCCTGCAAAGACTTTTTATGCCCCTCCAGCCAATAGACATCTGAATTGTCTTTGCCAACTGCAGAGGCTCCAAGAAATCAAACAAGGGCAGACGGTCTTCTCCTTAACTGACTCTGAGATCCTCTGTAAAGTTGTTGCTGCAAGATACCCTCACCTGGCTGATCTCAATGTGACTGGTGCTCACCACCAACCATTTTTCTGCCATGGGCTCTGCTGATCGAACAAGGGAGAATGCCACTGCCTTTGTAGATCACATGGACCAGGATCCTCCAACCTCTGTGCCCTGTAGCAGTGTGTCTTCGGAGGGTGGCGCTTGGCAGCAGCCAAGATGACACCGCTTCACTTTTTCCCTCCTCTCCCTTCTCCATCATGACTTTACTCCAATGGAATGTTTGCAACCTTAGATCCAACAAGGAGGAATTACAGCTGCTCTTGGAATTGCAGCATCCACTTATCCCCTGCCTCCAGAAAACAAAATTGCATCCTCATGATCGCTTCAACCACTCGCATTTCTTCCTGGTCCACTTTGACCTACCCCCTGAGGACGGCATTCCATCTCATGGGGGAGTCGTGCTGCTCATCTGTTCTCTTTTGCTGCTTTGTGACTTAAATGCACACCGTCCTCTTTGAGGCTCACACAGAACTTGTCAAAGGTGTGCCCTCTTGACTGATTTTCCCAATCAACTCCACCTCGTCTGCCTTAACACTAGTATATCCATATTCCATTCAGACTCCACGCACAACTATTCCCATTTGGACCTCTCATTCTGCATTGTCCAACTTGCTCGGCGTCTCGAATGATCCTTTCTGACATTCAAGTAACCATTTCCCGTGTGCTATCTGTTTGCTGTCTCCTACCCCACCTACGTGCAAATCCAAGTAGCAGCTTTCTGAGGTTCGACTGGAGCTTTACTTCTACCTGGTGACATTTGATGAATAATTTTTCCCCTGTTGTGATGACCAGGTCGATATTTTACCAATGTTATCCTTACTGCTGCATAATGTTCTATTTCTTGCACTTCATATTTACCTCAGTGTCCCAGTCTCTTGATGGACTGAGGGATGCCACAACACAATTCGCACGCTGTGACATGCTCTCCATGATTTTAAGTCTTCCTGTGATGGCAAACTGTATTAGATATAAACAGTTGTGTCCACAATGTTAGTTCTCTTAACAGTTCCACTCACTCTACCATCAGACATGGACTAATCTCAGACAGCTCCAGCTCTCTGGGACCGAGGTCCATTCCCTAATTTCGGCCCGTTGGTAGCAGATGAAGTCATCATGGACCCTATTGCTACCTCCAACACTTGGGCCGTTATTTTGTGGAGATTTCGAGCTGCACCCACTATCCCCCTACCTTCTTCCATTGGAAATGAGTGCAGGAAGCCCAGGCGATACTCTTCTCTTCTCAGTCATGAGTGCTAAAATGCCTCTTCTACTATGAGGGAGCTAGATCACGCTCTCACTTCATCCTGATCCTCCATCCCAGAGCCGGACGTTGTTCCCATTCAGATGTTGCAGCCCTTTTTTCTTGCGGGCAAACACTTTCTCCTTCATTCGTGCAATTACATCTGGGCAGAGGGCATGTTTCCTCAAAGTTGACGTCAAGCCACAGTCATACCCATACCTAAGCCTGGTAAGGACTAACGCCCTTTTTCTAGCTACTGTCCCATTTCTCTCACCAGCTGTGTTTGCAAAGTGATGGAATGTGCAATTCATGCCCAGCTGGTATGGTGGCTAGCTAGAGTCTCACAATTTACTAACCACTGCACAATGTGGATTTCAGGTACGCCATGCTGCAGTTGAGTCTTGTCACTTTGCAACCCATGTCATGAATGTTCCATTAAGTTTCGGGTGTGCAGATGCAAGAATTCTCCTTCTTCTAATATTTTGGCTGTTAAAGTTCAGCCATCTTCATCTGAGTGAGCCGCAATACTGCCACTCCAGTGCTCGCTTCGTCCCTTTATACTCGTGTACTGTGCATCTGCGCATGCACCCACAGATGCAAATGCGCAAGAGACGTTGTTTGGCCGCAGATACGTGCACAATGCGCGAGTTACATCTGATTCCACAGTTGATCTGTGTTGGCATGTCGATATATCATTGTGAGTTGCACTGTGATGATGTCTTTGTGAGTTTATTACAGCAAGTCCTGAATTCCATGATTTGTCAAGGTTGAAACCACTCTATTAATTAAATTTGATGTCAAGCGAATCTCAACTGCCTCCTTCACTATCGAGCCACCATCCTGCCCAGATGATGAGTGTTCTCTGAACTTTGACCCATAGAGCGCATATTATTTCTGACGAAAGCAGTCTGCAAGATGAACTTTCCCACTTAGAAAGAGTGTTTGAAGACAATGGGTACTCTCCACAGCAAATACAGAAGGCACAGAAAATGAAACCGAAAGAGGCCACAGAGAAAGCAGAAGACGAAGAAACCTTTAAATCGATAGCCTTCCTGCCGTGTGTAGGTAACCTCTCATCAAAAATAGGACAGATTCTCAGCAGACACAAAGTAAAAGTGATTTTTCACCCTCCACCCAAGACAGCTGCACTTGTGGGCTCTGTCAAATATGATTTGCTGCTCCGAAAATCTGGAGTTTACAAAATTCCATGTGAATGTGGCCTTTCTTACATTGGACAAACAACTCGTACTGTCCAAGAAAAATGTATAGAACACCGGAGGTATACACGACTTTTACAACCTAACAAGTTGGCAGAGGCAGAGCATTGTATTGGCACTGGTCACAGTATGTTGTATGACAACATCGAAATTCTGGCAACTACATAATCTTTTTGGGACTCAACAGTGAAGGAGGCAATTGAGATTCGCTTGATGTTGAATTTAATTAATAGAGATAGTGGTTTCAACCTTGATAAATCATGGAATGTGGCACTTGATGTAATAAACTCGCAAAGATGTCGTCACTGTGCAGCTCACAATGATATATCGACATGCCAACACCGATCGACTGTGGAGTCATAGATGTAACTCGCGCATTGTGCACGTCTCTGGCGCATTTGCATCTGTGGCCGCATGCGAAGTTGCACAGTACACGAGTATAAAGGGACGAAGCGAGCACTGGAGCGGCAGTCTTGCGGCTCACTCAGATGAAGATGGCTGAACTTTAACAGCCAAAATATTAGAAGAAGGAGAATTCTTGCATCTGCACATCCGAAACTTAATGGAACAGTCTTTGCGCCGCCAAAACATGAAGATTCGCATCATGTCATGAATGGTTTTGTGTGTAAATGCCAGACTTTGGCTGTGTTTTTTGATTTGAAGAAACCATAAGACACCTGCTGGAGGACTGGTATCCTCCATACATTCTACACCTGGGGTCTTCAGAGGCCACCTGTCCTGTTTCTTAAGGAATTTTTAAGACAAGAGTTTTCAAGTTGTGTGGGTTCTGAGTTGTTGGACACCTTTATCCAGGAAAAAGGTGTACCTCAGTGTAACATCCTGAGTGTCGTCCTCTTCGAAATCACCATTAACCCTATTATAGTCTGTCTCCCAACAGTCATCTCTGGCTCCCATTTCCACAGACTTCTCTACTTGAGGGGCATCTTCAGCATGGTCTCAATTATCTCTACTCATGAAGAATCACAATGGCTTTCACATTTACTTTGACAAAACCATTTGTGTGAATTTCTGTTACCACAATGGGTTGCTTCCACCATACTCAAATCTTGGGCCCATTGCTCTTCCATTTGGTGAAACTGTGAAATTCCTGGGGCTCATTCTTGATAGCAAACTTCGTCTTCCCATTTGTCTTACCTGTCCATCTACTATACCTGGTCCCTCAATGCCCTATGTGTCCTCAGTGGTACTTCCTGTGGAGCGATCGGACCACCCTTCTCCTTTTGTATCAATCCCTTGTCCTTTTGAAACTACACTGTGTGTGTTTCGTTTATGCATCTGCACGTCCATCCATCATACGCCGTCTCAATATAATCCACCATCATGGCATCAGTTTGGTCACTGGCACCTTTTACACTAGCCTGGTTAAGAGTCCATTTGCAGAAGCTGCTGAAATCCCACTGCCATACTGATGCGACTTTCTCCTCAGCAGATAGGCATGCCATTTGACTGCTGTGCCTGGCCACCCATTCTGTGTGTCCTCCTTTGCCAGTATGGGGTGTGTCCCTCTTCTGTTACCTCCTGGAGTTTCCTCTCAGTTCTTGCTCCAGCAGCTTCCCAACTTCACACTATCTGCCACTTTACCAATGGGTGTAAACCATCTTGGCTTCATGCAGCGGCCTATGTTCACCTTGGCCTTCATTCACTTTCTCGAAGGGTGTTAACCACCTTGGCTTTGTGTGGTGGCCTGTGTTCACCTTGGCTTGTTTCTAAGGACACTACTCCAGCCTCGCTCTATCACTGTACACTGTAAGTTTCATGACCTTCGCAGTAGTACCTTTGTGTACAATGATGACTCTTAAGACTGATTGTGGTGTTGGGTGTGCTTTTGTCATTGACACCTACAATTTTTGGTATAGCTTCTGGAACACTGCTCAGTATTTACAGAAGATCTCTTTCCCCTGTATCAAGCCATGCAGTACATCTGAAGACGCGGGCTTTTCAATTTTTATCTGCTCACCCTCTGTGCCGTTCAGAGATGCCCTTGTTTGCTGTACAATGTCCATACCTTAGTGCAACGGGTCTGGGAATGCTGTCACTTGCTTACTCTTTATGCAGTCACAGTATGTTTGAGAGTCCCTGGTAAAGGAGGCCGCTGAAGCTAATGCCAAAGCTGCAGTCCTCAAACCTCGGCCCGCTGATTCTTCCGTTCCCTCCAATAATCTGTGTTGCTATCTATCAACAGGTGATGTCACTTTGACATCACCACTGGTCTTCCCTTCATGGAAACAAGCTCTGGGAATTAAAGAAATCAAACATCTCCCTGCGGCTTGGCTGACCACCTCTCTCTGTGAGGCGTATGTTTGCCATGAGTTTTCGGCCATTTTAGCGAACTACACGTGAGGTGTTGACTGTGTTTTACTTTTTATCCAGCATAACAGTATGGTGAAGGATATTTAACCTGTAGTTCAGGACCTCTGTTACATCTGTGGCATATTTTGTGGCCCTTTCTCCAAGAGTCTGTTTTTTAGTTGTCTTTCCTTCCATCGATTGGGCTCAGCAAGTAGTTGCTTTTAACTCCTTTTCATCTTCATGTTCTACAGTTCTGACATGGCCGTATATGACCTTAGTTGTTGTTGCACCCTAAAACAAAACAGAACAAATGTTTGCCATTGTTATTCGAAATTGAATTTATTGCCTTCTCCCTCATTTCAGCAATAATGAGTAGTTTCGTAATAGTTCAATCTCAATAGTTTAAATAAAAACACAAAGTACAGTCCTGATACAGTTCACTTTGAATTGTGATCCATTATTCATGCTGAAAAAATGTGACTGCTCCAACCATCTGTTCTCTTAGCACTTCTTGGCAAAAACTAAAATTTCATTTCTTATAAACTTGCATTCCTTCGAATATTCAAATCGTATGAAAGTCTTAATTTATTCAGCCTACTATTCTAAAATTCTACTACGTACCAGCTGCGTGGTCTGCAACACTGCTTCCTCCACTTAGCTATGGGTATCCTACCACCTGTTGTTGGCACATGCCTTTGATTTTCACAAACATGATTTTAACTTTAATAGTTCTCTCAGTTTATCCTCCTCACATGCTTTTTCACCGGAGATTGTCCAGTTGTGGTAGCCACATGCAAAGCTCTAGTCAGTGCGAGGCAGAGTAAATAACAGATGGATAGGTACTGAGTCACACAACACACAAATAATCGAAATGAAGAAAAGAATTCTCATTAAGCATCAGTTGTATCAAAACACTATTACACTGCAAAGTGCTCTTTCCCATAATATAAATACAAGCACTTCAACACTCCAAGGGTCAAATGAGTAATCTATGGTACTGTGGGTATATTTTCTGCTGGTAGAAATGTACTAACAACATAGGAAATGCCTGTATCCCTACAGAGTCCAGTGCATGCACATTCATGCCTTGGCCCCTGGACAACATGTACACTCATTGTATATGGTTAAGTCATGCAAGGGCGAAAAAGAAAGTTCACAACACTTTAAAATGGGGAAATATTATGAAGAAATAGCCAGCTTGACCTGTCTGTAACAGACAGATGCCTAAAGAACTTGAGACTGGGATCATGGAATGTTCTACCCACCTATCAAGCTGGAGCTTTACAGAAATTACTTGATCAGCTGGATGAAAACTGACAGGATATTACAGCTCCTAGTGTTGAAATGGTTAAGTGAAGGAGTGATAGAGAAAGATCATATGATGTTCTTTATAGCTGCGAAGAGAAATATCACATGTTTGGTGCTGATTTTATTGTAAGTAAAAGGAAAACCATCTTATTACAGACGTCCAGGCTAAATCGCACATATTGTTCCGACTTGGAATCTGAGGAAAATTTTTCAGCTAGAGTCTTGTTCTCCAACTGAAGAGGAGAGTTAGGAAAAAGATGCTTTTTATGACAAGTTAAATAAGCATACACTGAATGTTCAAGGGGAGACTGAAAGACAATTTTTGCAGATATTAATGCTATAATAAGTAAAGATTAATATCACTCTTGTGTTAGAAAATACAGCCTGCATGATAACTCTAATGAAGTGGGATCGGACTCTTACACCTACTTCAAGAAATAGGGTAGTGGGCAGCGCAGCTTTTAAACATAAAGATATACATAAAATGATTGAAAATCTCAAGACAGATTTACTTCTAACCATTTTGACCATATCCTTATAGGTAAGGTATCTGTCCAGTCTAATGGATGTTAGAAGTTGTAAGAGTGCTAATGTTAACTCTGACCATTACCTTGTAATAGCAACAGTCAGAAGTCAAACATCTAAACAAAGGAAGGTAAATTGGTCTTGTGCAAGAAAATTCCATATTGGTAAGCTCAAGGAGCCAGATCTGCTCAAAGATTATCTGATATACTCATTGAAGACCTGACACTCTTAAATAACAGTATCGAGGAAATATGGAAAACCTAAGAGGTTACAAATGCTGCTAATGAAGGTCTGGGAATAGTAGATTAAGCCATACACAATGGCTAGTTTGATGAAGAGTATACACTAGTAACAGGAATTAAAAGTGAAGCCTATGGGAGAATGCATCAAGTAAACGAAGAGCAAGAGGAGAAGAAAAGTGGCTGCATAAAGAGCAAGCATGAAACAACAAACTTGAAGAAATGGAGCAGCTGAAAGAGATGGATAAAGTAGTAGCTTTTTATCTGAAGCTAAATAAGAGCCAGAAGGATTTCCAGCCAATGATGAATTGGGGTAGAAAAACAGATGGTTCAGTTTTGAATAGCGATGAAGCAAGATGGAGAAAATGGGCTCAACATCTTGAGTAACTGCTGAATGATGGTACAGCTTGAGAACCAAGGAATCTTACCCTCTGTAAATACACAGAACTCAGATACAGAGGAACCAGTACCAACTGCTGAGGAAGTGAGGCAGCCATCAAGAAGCTGAAGAATATTAAGGCCTCAGGAATGGATCTAAAAAAGCAGAACTCATAAAATGGAGGAAAGAAATTTGTCAAACATTTCTGTGTGCTTAGAATTAAGATTTGGATAGAGAAAAGTATCCCTGATGATTGGAACATTGGTATCATACATCCAGTACAAAAGAAAGGTGATGCTATGTAGTGTTCTGACTATATGGAAATTTGCCCATTACCTACAGCATGTAAAATAGTCTCAAACATCCTTTCTCACAGGTTTATGATCTATGTTGAAAATGCTTTTGATGACTCAGCATGGGTTTCATCAGAGAAGATCTACTGTTGATCAGATCTTCACAATATGGCAATTACTAGAAAAATGCAAAGAATTTGGAACTGAAACACATTGCATCCATATAGACTTCAGATCAGTCTAAGACTGTATTGACAGAAGGGAGCCGTATATAGCAATGGAAGGGTTTTCAATTCTTAATAAATTGATTGCCATAGTAAAAGCTGCTACAGAAAACACCTGAAGTCAAATTAAAATACGGAATATGTGATCACATAAAAAAGTGGAGGAAAACAGGGAGATGGAGTATCCTGCCTTCTGTTTAACGTGACCTTGGTGAAGGTTACAAGAGGCGGCAGCATCAAACAAGGACTGTCCTGCATAAAACAGTACAGGTGCTGGCATATGCAGATTATATAACTGCAAGAAAGCAAAGAGCAATGAAAGCTTTAAAGTCTTGGAAGAGCTGCTAGTAAGATGAATTTACAGATAAACAGAGGGAAAACTATGTATATGCCTGTAACTAAGAAAGGTTATCTAAATAAACCCCATCCATAGAACTTCATTCATATAAGTTTGATATTGTGCATAGTTTCACTTACCTTGGATGAGAAGTAAACATAAAGAGCAAAATCAGTTCTGAAATACAGAAACAAATATTGTCACCTAACAAGTGCTATCATGGCCACAGAAAATATCTGAAACCTAAATTGCTGATCAGAAAACAAAAGTTATGATTTACCAAATTTTAGTAAGGCCAGTGCTGGAACGTGGACTCGAACAAAATTTGATGAAAGGGGACTGGGCGTGTTTTAAAGATCTGAGACAAATTCTTGCACGAGTGGAAGAAAATGGTGTCTGAAGGAGGAGATTAAACTATGAATTATGTAATCTTTATATTGAAACACACATTGTCAGGTACATTAAGATTAAAAGGCTGGAATGGGCAGAACGTGTATTGAGGAGGAGGAGGCGGAGGCGGTGGCTATCTTACCATGGTATGACTTTGTGCAGATGTTGTACTTTGCTCCACATAAAGTCAAAAACATGAAATGGTCAACAGACCTTGATACATACTGAAAACTCCAGGTTGGAATATAAACAATATTTGGAAAATGGTAGATTCCTACTCAACGTTAAGATGGAGACAGGCACAATGAAAAGCCTGTTATGCATTTAGCTTCCAGCCAAAGCCTTCTTAAGAAGTGTGTGCGCGCGCGCACACACGACTGCCATTTCTGGCAACTCAGACCAGTCTGAGCTGCTAGAGAAGGTGGTCATGTCTGTGTAAAGTGTTGTGTGTGTGTGTGTGTGTGTGTGTGTGTGTGTGTGTGTGTGTGTGTCTTATTCCACTTGAACAATAATTGTAGGTGTTCTACTGTTATTATTGCTGCCAATTGTCCATTCACTCCACTCTGAGTCATTGTACCTATTTGTGCACATTACTTTTGTTCTCCTTTCACAACTGCATCATTTGCGAACTTTCCCATAGTTAATTCTTGATGTAAAATATGCCACACACATTCTCCCACCCTCTAAACACAACTATGGGAATATTTTTAATCACCATTGTCAAACACAGTAATAGGTCATTTCTGTTGCTGTTTTAAGACATCCTTCACCTGGTTAATCTTACAGAAGTGGGGTCACATCAAGAGTTAAAGACTTCCATTTATCAGCTTCCGAAGTTCAATGAACTGGCTCAAAAACTATCAACTACTTCAGTAGACTTTCCATTACTGAGATTTTTGACAAGTTCCCACTCTCTGTTTTGTCCTGTATGTCGAAGATTTTGTTGATTGCAGATTTAATTCAGGTGATTGAAATTTATTTGGACGATACACGTCACAGTGGTAAATGTGAGAAGCTCAGAAGCTGTAACCATGCGCCAAGTACCCCTGCTACGTCTCCATTTACATTTTTGGAAATGGCTGTCTTCTTATTTATAACGAACAAAAGTACTTGAATAAATGGGGCTTTTTACTTGATAGGTGCCTGAACTCTGACTTAAATGACTTGCACACTAAAAAATAAAAAAATAAAAATTAAAAAAAAACCTGAGTTTCAACAGTCCATAACCAAAAAATATATTTCTAGCTACCAAAGAACTTTGTATCAGAAGGCAAGGACCATTTAGATAACACAGTATTCCAGTTAATCCATTTGATTGTAACATAAACGCCGGCCGCGGTGGTCTAGTGGTTCTAGGCGCGCAGTCCGGAACCGCGGGGCTGCTACGGTCGCAGGTTCGAATCCTGCCTCGGGCATGGATGTGTGTGATGTCCTTAGGTTAGTTAGGTTTAAGTAGTTCTAAGTTCTAGGGACTGATGACCACAGAAGTTAAGTCCCATAGTGCTCAGAGCCATTTGAACCATTTTTTTTGAGACATAAACAAGAATACTTTAAAAGCTTGTGTCAACAAAACTATACATAAAAAGCACAATTTTAAAGGTGTGCTTCCGGATGTTCAACCAAGTTGTTTACATTTATGCAGAAAACTTGAAAGTATAACGAATAATCACTCACACTGACAAGGGAACCTCCCCATCGCCGCCGCCGCCCCCCCCCCCCCCCCCCCCAGATTTAGTTATAAGTTGGCACAGTGGATAAGCCTTGAAAAACTGAACACAGATCAATCGAGAAAACAGGAAAAAGTTGTGTGGAACTACAAAAAAATAAGCAAAATATACAAGCCGAGTAGTCCATGCGCAAGATATGCAACATCAAGGATAGTGTGAGCTCAGGAGCGTCGTGGTCCCGTGGTTAGCGTGAGCAGCTGCGGAACGAAAAGTCTGTGGTTCAAGTCTTCCCTCGAGTGAAAAATTTATTTTCTCTATTTTCGCAAACTTATGATCTGTCCGTTCGTTCATTGACGTCTCTGTTCAATGTGATAAGTTCAGTGTCTGTGTTTTGCGACCGCACCGCAAAACCGTGCGATTAGTAGACGAAAGGATGTGCCTCTCCAGTGGGAACGGAAAACATTTGATCACAGATTCCTCCACAGGAAAACACGTCTGATATGTTCTATAAGACACTGGTGACGGCATGTGTGTCACATGACAGGAATATGTTGTCGACCCACCTAACTTGTACACTTGGCGAATGGGTAGAAAGATTCTTCTACCTTGCCTGATTTAGGTGTTTTGATGTTTGTTTAGGTTTAGCGTCCCCATACTACGGCGCAGTTACCTCGCATCGGACGGACGGACAGATAATAATTGTCTGAAAATAAAAAAATTAAACTTCTCACTCGAGGGAAGACCTGAACCAAGGACCTCTCGTTCTGCAGCTGCTCATGCTAACCACAGGACTATGGTGCTCCTGAGCTTACACAGTCCTTGATGTTGCCTATCTTGCCCATGGACTACTCAGTTTGTATATTTTGCTTATTTTTTCATAGTTCCACACAACTTCTTCCTGTTTTCTCCATTGATCTGTGTTCAGTTTTTCAAGGCCTATCCACTGTGCCAGCTTATAACTAAATCTGAGGGGGGTGCGATGGGGAGGTTCCCTTGTGAGAACCTGAGACAAAACATTTTGTATCAGTACCACATCTGTACCAACCTGGAAACTTAGCCTAGAAGGGGAATAATTCTTTATATAATGAAGCAATGTACCCATACAAATATCTTTTTACTTATTGCATCATTATATGAAGAGCTTTTTCCCCTGCAGATACTGTAGTTATTCTTTATAGTGCTTGTGGATAAGTGTAGTGTTGCAGCTTCATGAAGTTTCAATTTATTACACAGGATTGTTCCTACATAGTATTAAATGTTTATAGTAATAGCTATTTAATTTCTAGAAGGGAAAAAAATGTTTTATGTAACTTTGATAAAGATTAATTATATTAATCTTCAGAGTTCACAAAAAGAGTGCAAACTTTTTTTACTGCCATCAGTGATAGTGTTGCTGCTGGAGGAAACATTCAGTCAATGATCACCACCAAGATGAGGAAGATTTCTTCCACATCCAGCTGCTTTGGTGGTCGTCGGCTGGCACCTCTTGCTTCAGGTGAAGATGTAACGCCATCACTGCGATCTTCGTTTGCAAGTGTTTATTACAACATGACACCGTACCCATCAGACCTCTCTCTTGGTTCATCTACAGCAACTGAGTGACTGCTTGGCATTTTAGTTATGTGGATGAAATTTGTGGTTTTAATTGATGTGTCTTAGAATTTCGCTGCCTTTGTGTGAAATATTGTTTTTAGAAAAAGAATGTTGGACTGAGCTTAATTGACTGCTTGCTTTTTCAAGTATTAGTTTATTTTATAAAGCACATAGGAAAAGAAAGCAGTTTGATCTGTAAATTCTATCTTGTATGAAGTCTTTAGTTAATAAATGAACTTCTGTTTCTAGCTTCCATTTCTGATAGTCATTGTCTTTCAGAGTGGTTTGTTAAGCTTTGTATTGTCTGTTATATCACAATGTGACAGTATAGCTACACACACAATTCTTTGCTTTCTGTGTTACCTTACCTTGCCATGTACGCATTTAGATTTTATATGCGGTAACAACAATCAGATTTGTAAAGTATATAGATTCGTCAGTTGTATATTTTTGTTAGAGACAGGATGTGGATTCAGTTATTGCTGTTCTTTTTTTTCCTAGATCGCCATTTTTAATTCTGAACGTGATTCGAGTAATGAATTAAGATAGCGTCTGCTATTGTTACAAAAAATTGAATATTTTATCACAGTAAATGTATATAGGAACTAGTCAGAGCACACTGATTAATTGTAGGTGCTAAATTAAAATGTCAGTAATGTTGTAATCATGTACAGAAAAATTTGATTTGGCTACTTAAGAAAATACACTGTCGCAGTGCAGTTGATTCCATATTCTTCATTGCAGGCGATGCACATATTCTTGATTGTTGTAAGGTAATAGAAAATAGTTACAGTTCATGGAGTTTTGTCCTTAGATACCAAAGAATCTCATTAAGCTCGAAATTTCAACAATACCTAGATTTTTCAGGTTGACAAAATAGTAGTGACTGCATGCCTCTGAAATTTGGCACAGAAGTCTCAATTCTCCCTGTTCAATTAATTTTCATGTATTTAAACAAGTTATAACTTAATTCAAAATACTTTCAGGTTTTACTGTTCAGCACAGTTTGATTGACTGGTTCAATTAAACAGTTGTGTATTGGTGTTGACAGGGGAAGTGTTCGCAGACATCAACTGAAAGTTAGTGAGCCTCAGTGGTTATGCCTTGATATGATGTCACAATTCATACTGTAATTTGGGGGTAATAATTTGCTACTGATGCTATTTTATCATTAAAGAACATTTTCCCAGTGATTCAGGATTAATTCTTTGCCTTGGCTCACCTGCAATTAAAAATGTGGCCTATATCTCAAACTGTGATTTGTATTTCAAAAGATAAATGAAATAAACCAGCTTGTATATTTTTCATTCTTGTTTGACAATAGAATTGTACATTGCATTCTTATTTACTGGCTTGTTTCTCTCATTGTTTTATGAATTTGACTACATTACTAAGACTGATTATTAGTGCAGAGCATTTCATTTTAGTGTGTTCATGATTTATCTCGCTACATTTCACCGTCCAGTTTTTAGTTTCATGTTGATTTGTACTTACTTTTAGTTTATTTATGACTTGACTATATCTTCATGGGAATGATACTTCTTCACATAAATAGTTTGACGATGTCTCATTCTGTGTACACGTCTTATTTTGCCATGCCAAGGAGGATGCTCTTGACATATGAAGACATGAAGTGCAATAACAAATGATTTATGGTATAATTTTATACTGTTTTCACACAAGCTATTTATGGATTCATTTGTGGAAAATCATTGTTATTTTTATTAATTGTTATCAGAATATCAAAACCAAATTAATGTATTTTTATTGATTTGAATCATTCGTTTGCTACAAAAGTATTCAAATAAGGGAACTTACGTCATTGTGGGAGAGTATTAGATTCATTTTCAGACTAATTTTGTTTCTTTCTGAACATCATTCTTAATTTTACAAAAAATGAAAATAATTTTCCAGTTCTATACTTCACAGTAATTTCGCAATGAAGTTGTTTTAAACAGGTTGTGTATAAGAAACAGCATCTAGCATGGTTGTCTGTTTTAAAGTGTACTTAACATTTATTGAATATTACTGCTGAGAAAAATCAGTTTATACTACTTTTAATTTGCTTTGTTACAGTAGCAGTATTTATACATTGTATGAAAAGTTTTATTTAAAGTTATTATAGTTTTGTAATCGTGTAACAAAATAAACTTTTCCGAAAAAAAACTTTTGCTGTGGATGTTGTATTCTTTCACTGCTAAAACTTCTTGTTACATTGAGTGTTTCTTGAAGAATCAGGTTCATAGTTACCAAATACTACAGTGAGCCATAATTCTTGTACTTCATAGATTCACATGAATACCTTCCAGAAGTTGACAAAGTCTCTTCAAACTCCATTTAAAAAAATCCATTCAGATTCAAAACTGACACAAAAGAAGCCACAAAGGATAGTTGGAATACGTTCTGCAAAATTTCTCGAATAACAGAATCTCGTGCAGTACTGTCAATGTGAGACTTTTACACTTACAGATGCTGTATTTGGGGCTAAATAGATCAGCTGCACACAACACAGGTTCCAGTTACTGGATCTGCTACTTTTCATCTCTTACAATTTTGGTGATGGTAGGGACTGTCACATTTTGCTAACACGGAATAAAAATATTTTTCACTGGATCATTTTTCCAACAATTTGTGCTTTCTTTGGCCTGCACGTTCAGCTGAGGAGGAACCTGTTCACCACCTCAAAGTGGCACAGTAAGTAGTGAGTTTTGCAATGTTCAGATGCTGTAGTGAATCATACAGATTACCAGAATCAGGAAACATTCATGAAGTGAAATTGGTTAGCATAAGAGGTGGTTGCAGACACTTACATTGACCTCAAACCAGTTTTGTCAGCTGTTCATGTGACATATTTTCCTGCCCCAACTAGATCAGGACTATGTACACAGTATGTTAATCATCCTCAATTAAGCTTGTTCCTTTGAAGTTTATTATTATTAATAATAATAATATTATTATTTCTTTATTTACTTTCTCAGACGTTAAGTCTGGTTAAAAATGGAAAGTGACGCGGACCTTGATCAAGCGTCACTTCCTTTTAACTGTGTGGTATGTGTTATATTGCTTTTAGGAACTTTCGGGTAATTGAACATGTAGCAATAATTACAGATTTCTGTAGTTGTATATATAAGTTTGGATGTAGCTGTATTGCATTGATGTACTGGTGGATACTGTGTGGTATGACTCCTGTAGTTGATAGTATAATTGGTACTATGTCAACTTTATCCTGATGCCACATGTCCTTGACTTCCTCAGCCAGTTGGATGTATTTTTCAATTTTTTCTCCTGTTTTCTTTTGTATATTTGTTGTATTGGGTATGGATATTTCGATTAGTTGTGTTAATTTCTTCTTTTTATTGGTGAGTATGATGTCAGGTTTGTTATGTGGTGTTGTTTTATCTGTTATAATGGTTCTGTTCCAGTATAATTTGAATTCATCATTCTCCAGTACACTTTGTGGTGCATACTTGTATGTGGGAACGTGTTGTTTTATAAGTTTATGGTGTAAGGCAAGCTGTTGATGTATTATTTTTGCTACATTGTCATGTCTTCTGGGGTATTCTGTATTTGCTAGTGTTGTACATCCGCTTGTGATGTGACCTACTGTTTCTATTTGTTGTTTGCAAAGTCTGCATTTATCTGTTGTGGTATTGGGATCTTTAATAATATGCTTACTGTAATATCTGGTGTTTATTGTTTGATCTTGTATTGCAATCATGAATCCTTCCATCTCACTGTATATATTGCCGTTTCTTAGCCATGTGTTGGATGCATCTTGATCGATGTGTGGCTGTGTTAGATGATACGGGTGCTTGCCATGTAGTGTTTTCTTTTTCCAATTTACTTTCTTCGTATCTGTTGATGTTATGTGATCTAAAGGGTTGTAGAAGTGGTTATGAAATTGTAGTGGTGTAGCCGATGTATTTATATGAGTGATCGCTTTGTGTATTTTGCTAGTTTCTGCTCGTTCTAGAAAGAATTTTCTTAAATTGTCTACCTGTCCATAATGTAGGTTTTTTATATCGATAAATCCCCTTCCTCCTTCCTTTCTGCTTAATGTGAATCTTTCTGTTGCTGAATGTATGTGAAGTATTCTATATTTGTGGCATTGTGATCGTGTAAGTATATTGAGTGCTTCTAGGTCTGTGTTACTCCATTTCACTACTCCAAATGAGTATTATTATAATACACTTTCACATGACTCGCACATACAGTTAAGGTTCACACACATTCCCTCCTGGGGATTAAGAGTGGTGACAGGAAGAGCTGTTGTTGTGGTCTTCAGTCCAGAGACTGGTTTGATGCAGCTCTTCATGCTACTCTATCCTGTGTAAGCTCCTTATTCTCACAGTGCATACTGCAACCTACATCCTTCTGAATCTGCTTAGTGTATTCATCTCTTGGTCTCCCTCTGATTTTTACCCTCCAGGCTGGCCTCCAATACTAAATTGGTGATCCCTTGATGCCTCAGAACATGTCCTACCAACCAACCCCTTCCTCTAGGCTAGGTGTGCCACAAATTTCTCTTTTTCCCTAATTCTATTCAATACCACCTCATTAGTTATGTGATACACCCATCTAATCTTCTGCATTCTTCTGTAGCACCACATTTTGAAAGCTTCTATTCTCTTCTTGTCCAAACTATTTATCGTCCACGTATCCCTTCCATACATGGCCGCACTCGATACAAATACTTTCCGAAACGACTCCCTGACACTTAAATCTATACTCGATGTTAACAAATTTCTCTTCCTCAGACACGCTTTCCTTGCCATTGCCAGTCTATATTGTATATCCTCTCCACTTCGACCATCATCAGTTATTTTGCTCCCCAAATAGCAAAACTAATTTACTACTTTAAGCGTCTCATTTCCTAATCTAATTCCTGCAGCATCACCCGATTTAATTCCACTACATTCCATTATCCTCGTTTTGTTTTTGTTGATGTTCATCCTATATCCTCCTTTCAAGACACTGTCCATTGCGTTCAGCTGCTCTTCCAGATCCTGTGCTGTCTCTGACAGAATTACAATGTCATTGGCAAACCTCAACGTTTTTATTTCTTTTCCATGGATTTTAATTCCTACTCCAAATTTTTCTTTTGTTTCCTTTACTGCTTGCTCATTATACAGATGGAATAACATCGGGGATAGGCTACAACCCTGTCTCACTCCCTTCCCAACCACTGCATCCCTTTCATGCCCCACGACTCTTGTAACTGCCTTCCGGTTTCTGTACAAATTGTAAATAGCCTTTCGCTCCCTGTATTTTTACCCCTGCCACCTTCAGAGTTTGAAAAAGAGTATTCTAGTCAACATTGTCAAAACCTTTCTCTAAGGCTACAAATGCTAGAAAAGTAGGTTTGCCTTTCCTTAATCTATTTTCTATGATAAGTCATAGGGTCAGTATTGCCTCACGTGTTCCAACATTTCTTCGAAATCCAAACTGATTTTCCCCGAGGTTGGCTTCTACCTGTTTTTCCGTTCATCTATAAAGAATTCGTGTTCGTATTCTGCAGCCATGGCTTATTAAACTGATAGTTTGTTAATTTTCACATCTGTCAGCACCTGCTTTCTTTGGGATTGGAATTATTATATTCTTCTTGACGTCTGAGGGTATTTGACCTGACTCATACATCTTGCTCACCAGATGGTGTTTTGTTCTAATGGAATGTTGTCTACTCTCGGGGCCTTGTTTCGGCTTAGGTCTTTCAGTGCTCTGTCAAACTCTTCACGCAGTATCATATCTCCCACTTCATCTACATCTACATCCTCTTCCATTTCCATAATATTGGCCTCACGTACATCACCCTTGTACAGAGCCTCTGTATACTTCTTCCACCTTTCTGCTTTCTCTTCTTTGCATAGAATTGGGTTTCCATCTGAGCTCTTGATATTCATAAAAGTGGTTCTTTTTTCTCCAAAAGTCTCTTTAATTTTCCTGTAGGCAGCATCTATCTTACCCCTAGTGAGATATGCCTCTACATCCTTACATTTGTCCTCTTGCCATCCCTGCTTAGCCATTTTGCACCTCCTGTCGATCTCATTTTTGAGACGTTTGTATTCCTTTTTGCCTGCTTCATTTGCTGCATTTTTACATTTTCTCCTTTCATCAATTAAATTCAATATTTCTTCTTTTACCCTAAGATTTCTACTAGCCCTTGTCTTTTTACCTACTTGATCCTTTGCTGCCTTCACTATTTCATCCCTCAAAGCTACTCATTCTTCTTCTTCTTCTTCTTCTTCTTCTTCTAATGTATTTCTTTCCCCCATTTCTGTCAATCATTCCCTAATGTTCTCCCTGAAACTCTCTACAACCTCTGGTTCTGTCAGTTTATCCAGATCCCATCTCCTTAAATTCCCACCTTTTTGCAGTTTCTTCAGTTCATAACCAATCGATTGTGGTCAGAGTCCACATCTGCCCCTGGAAATGTCTTACAATTTAAAACCTGGTTCCTAAATCTCTGTCTTACCATTATATAATCTATCTGAAACCTCCGAGTATCTCCAGGCCTCTTCCATGTTTACAACCGTCTTTTATGATTCTTAAACCAAGTGTTAGCTACGATTAAGTTATGCTCTGTGCAAAATTGTACCAGGCGGCTTCCTCTTTCATTTCTTACCCCCATTCCATATTCACCTACTATGTTTCCTTCTCTTCCTTTTCCTACTATCGAATTCCAGTCACCCATGACTATTAAATTTTTGTCTCCCTTCGCTATCTGAATAATTTCTTTTATCTCGTCATACATTTCATCAATCTCTTCGTCATCTGCGGAGTTATGTGCCATATAAACTTGTACTACTGTGGTAGGCGTGGGCTTTGTATCTCTCTTGGCCACAATAATGCATTCACTATGCTGTTTGTAGTAGCTTACCCGCATTCCCATTTTTCTATTCATTATTAAACCTACTCCTGCATTACCCCTATTTGATTTTGTATTTATAACCCTGTATTCACCTGACCAAAAGTCTTGTTCCTCCTGCCACCGAACTTCACTAATTCCCACTATATCTAACTTCAAGCTATCCATTTCCCTTTTCAAATTTTCTAACCTACCTGCCTGATTAAGGAATCTGACATTCCACGCTCCGATCTGTAGAATGCCAGTTTTCTTTCTCCTGATAACGATGTCCTCCTGAGTAGTCCCCACTCGGAGATCTGAATGGGGGACTATTTTACCTCCAGAATATTTCACCCAAGAGGATGCCATCATCATGTAACCATACAGTGAAGCTGCATGCCCTTGGGAAAAATTACGGCTGTAGTTTCCCCTTGCTTTCAGCCGTTCACAGTACCAGCACAGAATGGCCGTTTTGGTTAGTGTTAAAAGGCCAGATCAGTCAATCATCCAGACTGTTGACCCTGCAACTACTGAAAAGGCTGCTGCCCCTGTTCAGGAACCACACGTTTGTCTGGCCTCTCAACAGATACCCCTCCGTTGTGGTTGCACCTACGGTACGGCTATCTGTATTGCTGAGGCAAAGTTTCCCCACCAACGGCAAGGTCCATGGTTCATGGGGGGGGGAGGAGCATCCTCTATGTAAGTTAACCATGCCAATCCTACCAGTTGTGGGCAGAGGTACAAGAAATAGGAAAACTGCAAATGGCGTAAAAATGGACATGTAAGTGTGCAGTCACTCATTGGGAGCATTTTTAAAAAATTAACACATTGACATTTAACTGGGACTGATAACTTGCAGTTAAGTCTCTTTCATCTGCATACCAACCAACCATTAAAACGTGTCACATATCAATAAAAGTTAGCAATGATTTGAAACTCCCATTTTCTGAGCCATAACGGTTACATACCCAGAAACGTGTGTTTAAAGTGTCACATGAGCTGCAACTACATTAGCAACTTGGCCCTTCCACAAGTTGCGATTTAACTTGTTTGGTATTAATAAAACAAAATTTGAAGTAAGATCTCAATTATTAGTCCCTTCAGTTCATATCCTATCATAGAGATAGAGGAGCTATACATCATGGCAGATCCAGTAATGGTGTTTCCTTGACAAGGAATTTGTTCTGTAATACATAGACTGTGGAACACAAAATTACAAATAACACCATAGATCCTCAAAGGAAAGTCTAAAATGACTCCGTGATTTCCTTTTATAAATGAGGTAGCCACATATTACTTATAACGCTGTGATTTCCACATATTAAGATGGGGAATCCAAAGTGCATAACAGAAGATGAAATTGGTTTTATGACAAGTAGGAGACGCCTATGTTTATCGGAGTGTGGTATTAAACACAAGCAAAGCAGCATTGGACTGGATTGAACTAGATCAGATCATATAAAGTTTCCCTATAAGCATGATTGACCTAGAAACAACAGAGACCAAGGGGTCTCCACTCTTTGGCGGGTTCGTGCTTGGCTACCACAGAGCCCCAGCCTTTGCAGCACCTTTTCCCTTCCGTGGTGCATATCCCTATCCTTGTGCTATTCTTTTTCCTCCACTTCGGTGTTTGAGGTTCCTCCTTTCCCTTCTTCTTCCCTGTGTGCTCCTGACAGCTGGCCAATGCTCCTGACACATAACAGGTAACTGAGTAATGTGTAATTCCAAGCCCTGGGTCAACAGAGTTTGCTCATACCCCCTGGTACAGGCCAGGCCCAGGGAGGGGTGACTGCCTGAGCTGCTATCTTTCCAAATTGCCAGTTGGTCCCTTTGTCAGGTGTGACCTGAGGTGTGAACAATCACCTAAGGCGGGTGTGCCCCCTTGTGAAGGGGGCCCCCATTTGGAAGAAGTGCACCATCGGAGACACTGGCAATCATGGGGGATTTTCTCACAGTGAGCCAATCGTCTTCACAATCAACGTCAACAAGACGTAAATGTAATGAGGCATACGATTCAAAGACACTTCCAGCTGCACCATGATTCCTTGTGGTTTCACATAATGCAGATGGTCAGTTTTTCACTACAGTAACTCCATTTCTTATTCAGAAAGGTGTTATGCAATTGCCGGCCATTTGAAATCCTGCTCTCATTTATGGAATGGCACTTTGCTTTTGGAAGCTATTTCTGATTCTCAAGCACAACAACTGCTTGCCGTCTCACTTCTCCATGGCTATCCTGTTCGTGTCAAGGCCATAGAACTCGGAATTCTTTCCATGGTGTTATTTACACTAGGCTGCTCAACGGTCTGACCGAGGCCAAAATCCATTCATACCTCTATGATCAGGTTGTCATTGCCATCCATTGGGCGATAGTAAGAGGTAGATTCCTCCATAGTGCCCACCCACACACTTTTTCTCACCTTTGATAGAGTCGTGCTTCCTTCCAAGATCAAAGCAGGCTATGAAATTATCATAGTCCGACTGTACATTCCATACGTGATGCACTGCTACCAGTGTCATCGTTTCAACCACACTAGAATGTCTTGTCGACACCCAGCCAAATGTGTAACCTGTGGTAGGGATGCGCACAAGGGCAACTGTCCACCCTCCTCCCTGCTCTATCAACTGCAATGGCAGCCATGCTACTGCCTCTCAAGGTTGTACCACGTATCTTGACGAGCAGGCTGTTCAGGAGATCTGGGTGAAGGAAAAGGTGCCTTACCCCCAGTCACTCACAAGTTATTGGCTAGTCACAAACTCTGCTTTCTCCCGTCTGGCAATTATTATTCTGTTCTTACCACCTCTCACTCCATGAAGGACATGGCCACACGGACGTGTGGCCTTAAATTCAGCTCTGAGGGTGTGAAATCACCCAGTGTCAAGCTAACATTGCCATCCCCTCGTCCAGCTGTGCAACAAGCCATCAAATTCTTGCCTCAAGAGTCGAAGCCACTAGCTCCACAACTGATGGGCCAGAAAGGACAGGAGTAGTACTCCTGTGAAGACTTCCTACATTCCTTCAGCCAACCAACATCTCAGCTTCCCTCTGCTAACCGGAATAGCTCGAAGAAGTCCAACAAATGCAAATGGTCTTCTCCTTCACTAATTCAAAGATCCTCTTCTATGGTGTTGCCACATGATACATTAGCCCAGACGGCCTGCTTGTCACCAGTGTGCACCTCCAACCATTTTTCTGTGTTGGACTCCACAGACTAACAGCACAAGCAAGCCAATGCTTCTATGGACATCACAGAGCAGGATCCTACTGCTTCTGTGCCCTGTAGCAGCAAGTTGTCCCAGGCTGTCACTCAACAGCTAATGAGGTG
The DNA here is from genome assembly GCF_023864345.2 of Schistocerca serialis cubense. Lineage (NCBI taxonomy): Eukaryota > Metazoa > Arthropoda > Insecta > Orthoptera > Acrididae > Schistocerca > Schistocerca serialis. Next base: position 485,080,826 of record NC_064639.1, on the reverse strand, counting down.
ACACCCCTTCACTTCTTCCTCATCATGATTCTCGTCCAATAGAACAATCACGGCCTTCGGTCCATAAACAGTATTTACAGCTGCTTTTAGCATTGCAGCGTCCCCTTGCACTCTGCCTTCAGGAAACAAAATTGCGTCCTTATGATCACTTTGAGCTTTCACGTTTCTTCCCGGTTCATTTTGACCTACCCCCATAGGTCAGCATTCCATCTCATGGGGGCAACATGCTGCTCACACAGGATGACTTTCATAGTCAGCCCATTCCATGACTACCCATCATTGAGCTATTGCAGTTCCCCTTTTCTTTCCTCACTTGACTTCTTCCCTCTGTACCATTTATGTCCCTCCGTGATTTGATGTCAACAGGACAGACATCCTTCAGCTTATTGGGCAGCTATCTCCCCCATTTCTGCTACTCAGTGACTTTAATGCGCATCATCCCCTTTGGGGTTCTACCAGAGCCTGTCAGAGAGGTGCCCTCTTGGCTGATCGTCTGAATCAACTCAACCTCTTCTGCCTTAACATTGGAGCACCCGCATTCCATTCCGACTCCTTGCACACCTATTGCCATTTGGACCTATCCTTCTGCACTGCCCAGCTTGCCCATTGTCTTGAGTAGTCAATTCTTTCTGGCACCTACTCAAGCAACTATTTCCCATGTGCTATCCATTTGTGGACGCCTACCCCACCTGCGTGCACGCCCAAATGGCAGTCTACTAATGCTGACTGGCAGCTTTACTCCTCACTGGCGACCTTCGAAGCACAAGATTTCCCCAGTTTGATGACCAGCTGGAATATCTCACAGACATTATCCTTACTGCTGCAGAACATTTCATTCCTCACACTTCCTCTTTACCACACCATGTCCCAGTCCCTTGGTGGACTGAGGCATGCCATGATTCAATTTGTGCACGGAGACGTGCTCTCCGCGTTTTTAATCATCATCCTAGGATGGCAAACTGCATTCATAATAAACAGATGCGTGCAAAGCGGTGTTGCGTTCTTTGGAATAACAGAGAAGCTAGCTGGATTTCATTCACTAGTTCTTAACACTTGCACCCCTTCCTCTGTCGTCTGGGCCAGCCTCCGATGGCTCTCTGGGACCAAGATCCATTTGCCAATTTCTGGCCTGACAGTAGCAGACGATACCATCGTGGACCCTATTTCTATCTCCAACACCTTGGGCAGCCATTTTACGGAAAATTTGAGCTCTTCTCACTATCACCCTGCCTTCCTCCATTGGAAACGAGCAGAGGAGGCTTGGGCGATACCCTTCTCTCCTCAGAATAGTGAGTGCCACCTTTACTATGAGGGAGCTAGATCATGCTCTCAATTCATCCTGACCCTCCGCTCCAGGGCCAGAAGTGCCCACATTAAGATGTTGCAGCACCTTTCTCTTGTGGGCAAGCACTTTCTGCTAAATACGTACAACAGCATCTGGGCAGAGGGCACGTTTTTCAGACATTGGTGTGAAGTCAGTGTTATACCCATACCTAAGCCCAGTAAGGACAAAAACCTTCTAGCTACCACCCTGTCTCTCTCACTAGCTATGTTTGCAACGTGATGGAATGTAAGATTCATGCCTGACTGGTATGGTGGCTAGAGTCTCACAGTTTACTAACGACCGCACAGTGTGGATTTCGCTGTTGTTTCTTATCAACAAATATCAGCTTATTCCCAAGAATTAGCGGTTTTCACTCGCTTAACTCTAGGCAGAAATCCAATCTGCATTTGGATTGCACATTGTTGACTGTTGTGTAAATAGGTGTGAAGTATACTGCTGTATCCATTTTCAGTAAGCTACCACAAGAATTTAAAAAATCTTAGCAGTAATCCATGTGCTTTCAAACTGAAACTAAACTGTTTCCTCGGGGGTTATTCCTATTCTGTTGAGGAGTTACTTGAAAAATTAAGCCAATTCCTGGATTATATTGTTGATTATGTTTACTTAAACTTATGACTTGACTTTTTTTTGGTTCATGAAGATTTTATTTTATATGTTATTACTTTTATTTTGTAATTTCATGTACTGACACATTCCATGACCTTTGAGATTTGCTTCTCAATTTGATCCTATGGAACTAGGTGTGCGAATAAAATAAAGTGAAGGTGTTCTTTGATTAAAGCTCTTAACTCCACAGGCCCCAATAATTCCTGTCTTATATAACGTGAAATTTGATTCTTAACAATCACTCGATGAGTATAACCAATTCATTTGTACGTGGACTACTGCTTACTGTGCATATGTACAAAGTGATATTTATTTATATTTGTTTTTGCTAATGTGCTAGCCATTCCAGTAATCTCACATTCACAATGGATATTACTAATAAACAACTTGCAGTTCAGCTGAAATCAGAAATGTGGCTCTGCTCACTACTGTTACCTGTGTGTTCAGGTGGCAAAGCTTGCAGTCCAATGTTTCGCTCCAGGATGGATTTGCACTATGCTGCAAATTTTTCGTCTTAAAAATCTGACTGAAAAAGCACCAAACTTTCAAATGTCACAAGAAGATTTTAATCAAAATGCAGCTGGTAAAATTGAAAGGGAAGAAAGCTACTGATGTGGTCAAAATAAGAGCAGGCCACCATATTGTATCTGCGACATAAAAGAGTGGAAGAAAGCATTCTTGGGTCTGTTGTAACCACACATAGTTCATCTGTGGCAAGAGTATCGAACAAGAGAGTATGGAATGAACAGTTCACTGACATAATCAGAAATATGTAAATTTGTAGATTCTTCAGGGGGCCAGCAAAATTGATATTTACAAAAACCATAATCCTGACATGTTTCTCCATAAGGTGGAGCCATGCTTGATGCCTGAGGTGACTGCTGAGGGAGCTAGCGGAAGTGGTGGAAAGAAAAATCTCAGTGAGTATAAGACTGAAACAATGATCAGGCTCATTGCCTGCAGTCCTTTTTTTTTTTTACTGGTTACGCCCAAACAGCTGCAAGTGTTGCTGTGTGAGATGAGAACAACAAAGTTCACGAGAATGAACAAATTTAAGCAGACTGAAGATCATTGCATATATATTGTAATATTTGTAATTGTCAAGATTTTTTTACATTTTTATTATAAAGAAGTATATCACACTAAATTATTACTAATCAAAAAAAAAAATACCTGCCCCGAAGTGATGAGCAGACTTCCTAATGCTGGCCTCTGCTAATTGCTATAGATGTCACCAGTTCTGTTCCAATATGGAGATGGGTCCTTTTGTCCAGTGTTCATTTTCATGGATCACCGTCTCATTCTTTATGCAGACTCAGATGTGATACAATAATTTTCTCTGTTGTTAATCAAATTGTTTTTGGAGAAATGGATAACACTGTTTCACATGTCCAAAACAGCATTCAATAACATTCCTTTGTGCTGCATTTGTTGTAAGCCATTTGTTCTGTGGTTGTAACACTTACGTAGGTTAGTGTGATTTCATAATCTGTATGTCAAAACAGAAGAGTGCATTTTTGCTGATACAAGCCATCTGGAACTTTTCAAACCCTGGGGTCATACTTGCCCAAGTCAAAACTATAGAACACAACGACAGAGAAAAATTGAAAAACGACTATACATCAATCCCAATTGACTTAAGAGAATACAACTAAAAATAGGGACATGAAGAAAGGGCTACAAAAGACACTATACAGAAACTGATGTCTAGAACTAAAAATTAAATGGCCTTCACCATATTGCTATGATAGATAAGAAGTAAAACACAGTCGACAGCCCGCGCATCATTTGCTAAAGTGGCCGATAACTCAGATGGCAAACCCAAGTGGGAAAGTAAATGGTTAAAAAATGTACATTTTGTCAGAAGTGGCGGAGAGTTAAAACTTGGGTGCAATGTGTACAAAGTGGTGGGGGAGCGCAACTTAACAGATGACGATGGCTAAAAAGGCAGTGCCCAATACGAAACCTAGTAAAAATGACCTCCTTGTGGGAGGGCCGAGAGGAGGTTGTCCACACCACTGGGAGAGGCTTAATAACCCAGAGCTTATTCCCATGAAGAAAGGACCAATGGCGATGCCAAAGTGACACCACCTCCTGACAGACGACAAAGCAGAGATCATTGGAGGGAATATAGGAACTAGTGGGCTGAGGTAAGAGGACTGCTGCCTTGGCAGCAGCCTCGTTTCCTGACAGACTGACATGACCAGGAACCAACATAAACATCACTCTGGCTGTACCAGAAGTAAGCAAGTGACAGTTTTCCTGGACCTGTTGCACTGGCAGTGTACAGTGGTCACAGACTTTCAAGGATGCTGAGACTGTCTGAGCAGAGGACACAATTGAAAAGTCTGTGTTGCTGGATGTGCTACATGGCCTGATAAAAGGGCGAAGAGCTCGGCTGTAAATACTGAACAGTGTGCCAGAAGCTGATATCAAAAACATTGGCGCCAATGGCAATACAGTCAGTCTGAGAGCCATCAGTGTACAGAAAGGTAGTATCGCCAAGTTCCATGCGAAGGCCATGAAACTGAAGGCCATAGAGAGAGGCTAGGGTAATGTCCTTAGGAAGTGAATGAAGGCCAAGGTTAACAAGGGCCGCTTCACGAAGCCAAGGTGGTGAAGGGTTCACACCTACCAGGAAGATTGCAGGTAGTGTGAAGTTAAGCCACTGGAGCAAGTGTGAAAGCGGACTCCAAGAGGTAACAGAGAATAGGGATTTGCCCCATATTGGGCAGGTGTCCATGTATGGCAGACAAACAGCATGCATACCAGCTGAGGAGAAAGTCCCAGTGGTATTTCAGCAGCTTCAGCATACACTCTCAACCGGGCTAGTGTAAAAAAAAAAAAAAACAAAAATGGATGGCGGGATTTTCGTCGAAAACCATTCATGACATGGGTGGGCAAAGTTACAAGATGGTCAACTGCAGAACAGTGCGCTCGAAATCCACACTGTGCAGTCATTAGTAAACTGTGAGACTCTAGCCACCATACCAAGCTAGTGTCATCAGCAAACACGAATATCTTAGAATTACCTGTAATACTACAGGGCATATCATTTATATAAATAAGGAACAGGAGCACCCCCATTTGACCATACCCCACTCACACCCCACATCACAGCCATTCTCAACACTGTGAATTATGACCTTTTGCTATCTGCTGTTAAAGTAACAGGTGAACCAATTGTGAGATGCTCCCTGTATTTCATAATGGTCCAAGTTCTGGAGCAATATTTTGTGTTCAACACAATCAAATGCCTTAGTTAAATAAAAAATATGCCTAGCATTCAAAACCCTTTGTTTAATCCATGGCTCTGAGCACTATGGGACTTAACTACTGAGGTCATCAGTCCCCTAGAACTTAGAACTACTTAAACCTAACTAACGTAAGGACATCACACACATCCATGCCCAAGTCAGGATTCGAACCTGCGACCGTAGCGGTCACGCGGTTCCAAACTGACGCACTTAGAACCGCACGGCCACACAGGCCGGCTGTTTAATCCATCCAGTACCTCACAGAGAAAAGAGAATATAGTATTTTCAGTTGTTAAACGAATTCTAAAGCCCAATTGTACATTTGATAGCAAATTATGTGATATAAAATGATCAATTATTCTTACATACACAGCCTTTTCAATAACTTTAACAAAAACTGATGGCATAGAAATAGGTCTGAAATTGTCAACATATCCCTTTCTCTCTTTTTATAAAGCAGCTTTACTACTGAGTACTTTAATCGTTCAGGAAACTGACCATTCTTAAAGGAAAACTTACAAATATGGCTAAGTACAAGGCTAAGATGTGCAGCACAGTACTTTAATATTCTGCTAGGAACTCCATAACATCCAAGAGAGTCTTCAGTGATTTAATTGTTGTCTCAGTCTCCCCCTTGCCAGCATCACAGAGTAGTATTTCAGACATCAGTCTCGGAAAAGCATTTACCATGGAAGTTAAATGATTCACTGTAGAAACTAAGTTTTTATTTAATTCACCAGTAATACTCAGAAAATGACTGTTAAATACTGTACATATATCTGACTTATTAGTTACAGAAATATTTTTACTATGAAGTGACTTTATATCGTTGACCTTGTGCTGCTGACCAGACACTTCCTTCACAACTGATCATATGGTTTTAATTTTATCCTGTGAATTAGCTGTTCTATTTGTATACCACATACTCTTTGCCTTTCTAATAACATTTTCAAGCACCCTACAGTACTGTTTGTAGTAGGCTACTGCAGCTTGATTGTGACTACTTCTAACATTTTGATATAATTCCCACTTTGCTTTACATGATATTCTTATTCCACTAGTCAGCCACCCAGACTGCCTTTTACTGCTAGTACCTCGTTTAGAATGTTCTGATGGAAAACAACTCTCAAAGAGCATGAGAAATGTGTTAAGGAAAGCATTGTATTTGTCATATGTGTTATCGGCACTGTAAACGTCCTGCCACTCATGTTCCTTAATGAGGTTTAAAAAAACTCTGTTGCCATTCGATTAGCTTTCCTACATAGTTTGTAATTATATGTGACATCTGTTTGAGTGCAAAAGTCTTTTAGTGTTAAAATTTGTGCATTATGGTCTGAAAGGCCATTCACCCTTTTACTAACAGAATCCCATTTTTTATTAACTGGATTGGCCATATTGGACCACTTCAGTCACTCCATGTTCACTTTCTCTCTGAAAATTGGACTACTTACTTCTTGCACTCCGTCCAGTACTTTTTCATTTGTTCCTAACGCAATTTTCTTAACTCGTCTGAAATCTCTACCAGTCTTCGGTGCGTCATTTATGCTGAAAATTTATGATTATTAAGGAGAGTGTTAATTTTGTTTTTGTTCTCTGCGCAAGTCCGACTGCTTCAAGATCTTGCTGAATTTCTTTGACCCACCGTCCTCTTGTCTTCTGTCAGAGACTTCTCATAACTAGTTTTAAAATCCTGTTGTCAGGCAGTCATAAGACATAAAAGAAATATGAGATTCTTTTCTTCTTCATTGTGCTGGTGATTGGGTCAATCTCACAATAGACAGTTTCATTATGGAGGATTCTCCAGACTCCATCAATCTGGTATTTTTTATTGATGCATGTTCTTATAATTCTTCATTCAGTCTTGGAGTTGATTGGTTCTTCTTTCATTTTTAATTTGGAACAGAGTTTCACAAGCCTAAGTTGCTTCCGAGAGTGTTACAGTTTTGTTATGTTGGATCTTATTGTCTATTGACAGTCATTTCTTATTATATGTTGACCAGGTTAGAAATTGTGCTTTTTTCATTTTGTTGTTCTATTTATCCATGTTGCTTTCTCAACCAAGTTGTGCAACATAATTTCTCCAAGATATTTAAATTGTAGAACTATGTTAATTGCTTGATCATTTATGAAGATTTTATCTATGCAAAGAGGTTTCACAGGCATGATTTCAGTTTTCTCAAAGGATATTTGTAATCATATTTTTGAAGCAATTTTCTGGAGACTTGTGATCTGAGCACGAACTTCTTCCACGTCAAGGGCTATCCTCCAATTTTGATTTTACACGGATTTTCTTTTTGCCAGATTGTCATGATGTAATCAAAGGCCACATTTAAAAGCAAAGAGGACAATCCATCACCTTGTCTGACTCCTGTTTCTACTGTGAAAGCTTTTGACATTTCTCCTTTAAACTTCACCTTTGAATTTGTGTTAGTTAAAATTAGCTGAATGAGTCTAACCAGTTTGGGATGGAGGCTATATGCTCTAAGGATTTTTAGAAGTGTGGGTCTATGAACACTATCATATGCTTTTTTTAAATCTATGACTGAGATGAATAACTGTTTGTTTCTATACTTGTAATACCCCATTATTAGTTTTGGTAAAGAATTTAGTCTGAGCAGCTTCTGTATGGTTGAAATCCTCCTTGATGTTCTCCAAGTTGTGGTTCCAGAATGTTTTTGATCCTATTGTAAATTATGCGAGAGAAAATTTTGTATGTGCAGCCCAGAAGGGTTATTCCTCTGTAATTATCTGGGTGGGTTCTATCTCCTTTTTTAAATAATGGAGGTCCAGTGCTCTGGAATTTTCTCTGATTCATATTTCAATTAGATGTTGGTGGAGATTTATGACAGCAGGTTTTCCAGCATTCTTTCAGATTTCTGCAAATATGTGGTCTTCACCGCATGCCTCATAATTTTTTAGTTCCTGAATGCCATTTAGTAATGAAGAATGAATAAAAATATTGTGACTACGAAGGCTTTCCCGGCGTAATAATTGATAATATTCTTCTCGGGTATGCAGCCGGATCATGAAGACGTTATGATCCGGCTGCATACCCGAGAAGAATATTATCAATAAAAATATTATCTATGGCTGTGCTACTATTCCCCTGCACCCTGGTTGGAAAAACCAGTCTGCATCAGATCATATGAGTTTAAGAAATCTACCAACATCCTTTTTCTTGCACAGTCATATACAAAATTAATATTGAAGTCACTACATATAACTAATTTTTGGTATTTCCTATAAAGTTAACTATAAAGTGAACCATGAATCCTCTCTAGCTTGAGCAGAAATGGTCTGAAGCCAGAGTTAAGGGACCTGTAAACAACAACAATTAGAAGTTTAGTTTCACTAAATTCAACTACCTCTGCACAACATTCAAATATCTGTTCAGTATAGTGCCGTGATACGTCTACACACTCAAATGGAGGTGGTGGTGGTTAGTGTTTAACATCCCGTCGACAACGAGGTCATTAGAGACGGAGCGCAAGCTCGGGTTACGGAAGGATGGGGAAGGAAATCGGCCGTGCCCTTTCAAAGGAACCATCCCGGCATTTGCCTGAAACGATTTAGGGAAATCACGGAAAACCTAAATCAGGATGGCCGGAGACGGGATTGAACCGTCGTCCTCCCGAATGCGAGTCCAGTGCGCTAACCACTGCGCCACCTCGCTCGGTACACTCAAATGGAATACTGCTTTTTACGTACATGGCCACTCCCATATTGTGCAAGGAACTCCTTGAAAAACAGCCAGCTAATCTGTATCCTGGTAAAGTAAGCCTCTGAATTGTCAAATTATTTAAGTGGTGTGCCGATATAGCAATAATGCCAGAGTCAATATCTAGAAGCAGTTCACTAACTTTATCTCTGATACCTCTTATATTCTGATGAAATATGCTAATTCCTTCTCTGCTTGGATACCTGACCCCCTCTGAAGGTGATTCCTTTGTTACAGGGACTTCCTTTAGGCAGCTGACTTCAATCTAAAAAAGGTGCAGCTCTAACACCAACTACTATAGGAATTTTTCCATGAGTAAGCCCGACATCATCCACTAAACTGTCACCTACAAGCTTAGCCAGCTTCCCCTTCCCATACCTATTGAGATGCAGCCATGCCTAGTGAAATCCAATCTCTTGACAGACTCAACTGGCACCACTGCAATGTGACCCATGCCCTCTGCTGTCAGTGCCTTCTCCTGCCCCATGTCAACACACCTACAGCAACATTAAGATGAGGCCAATCGTAATGCTGAAACAGTTGCATAAAGTGCACATTAGTGCCACCAGTTTGAGCAGCTATCTTAACCAGGTCACCACCTACATCACATTCCCTGTCCCTATCTAGACTATCTGCTGCTCCACCCACAATCACTACCTGATCCTCTTTTTTTAAAATTCTTACATAACTCCCCTATGCTATCAGTTACCTGAGCCAACCCTGCACTAGACTTCACAATGCTGGTGACTCGGTACTCACTCCCCAACACTTCCTGCAACTGCTGGCCCACACCTCTGCCGTGCAAACCACCTAGCAGCAGAGCCTTCTTCTTTCTGTTAGACTTTTCAACTAACTTAGGCTTCCTAACTGCAGATAACTGCTGCATGTTTCCTATGTCTACAGCTACAAGAGGCTCCTCTCCACTCAACAATGACAGTTGGTCAAATCTATTGCATATTTGCAAAAGTACAACTGTCTGAATACTTCCTCCTCCTAACTGCCTTCTTGCCAACTGCCATTTCCCATTCCCCAGCACCCTTCACCCTCCTCAAGCTATCTAGTCCGTTCTTTGTGTATTGTAACTACACCTGAAGGGCACAGATCTTACGCTCCTGCTCCTCTGTCAACTTATTTCTACTACAGTTTCTGCATTCACAGGAGAGGATCTCACTAGAATGCCCACTGGCTTCCCCACTATATTCCCCCTAATGAAAATACTTTGAGCATACATCATACATGCTACATACATCAACTACTGCTCACACAGATACACTATCTGAGGAAAGTATCTGGACACCTATTAGTGGACTTTAATGTGGAGTGTGTCCATCCTTCACCTTTATGATGGCTTGAACTTGCTGGGGACACTTCCAATGAGGTACCTCAACGTCAATGAATGACTGGCAGCCCATTCTTCCTCAAGAGTCTAAGCCACACGAGGTTGGACATGGGTCTGAAGCAAAGTTGATATTCTAACTCATCTCAATAGTGTCCCACTGGGTTCAGGTTGGGACTCTGGGCAGGCCAACTCATTTCAGGAATGTTATTCTTCACAAACCATACCTCACAGATGCTGCTTTATGACAGAGTGCATTGTCATGCTGATACAGACAATCATAGTCTCCACAATGTTCCTGTAATGCATGCAGAACACACGCACAATTTGTTCATATCATTCTGCATTTAGCTTTTTCTTAAGCACAAATAGGGGACCATGTTAACCACAAAAACACTTCCGTACCATAACACCATCCCCTTCATAATTCACTGTTGGCACTACATATCATTTCAAGCAAAGTTCACCAGGCATTCACCAAACCCAAACTCCTCAATCATATTGCCACAAGATATAGTGTGTTTCATCACTCCAAATGAGATGTTTCCGTCATTCATTGTCAAGACACTCCTACTTACAATGACTAAGCTAGCTTGACTGCTGGTAGCATTTTAGAGCTCACAAATGGTTCCTTCTAATGACTCCATGTGATGTTTTACAACCACCCTCCACAATGCTCGACAGACTCTATTGGTCAGTAAATGAGGTCTGCCTGGTCTTCATTTAGCTGTTTATGTTCCTCCGTATTTCCACTTCACAATCACCAACAATTGACTTGGGCAGCTTTAGAAGGGTTGAACTGGTGACATCCTATGACTAATCTATGTTTTGAAGTCAATGAGCTCTTCAGACCATTCCTTTCTTCTATCACTGCTTCTGTATTGACAACAAAGTACTCTTGTCTCCTTTTATACTGGTGGATCCACCTCTCATGACATCTAATTGTCAATTCTGCATTATATAGGGGTGTCCAGATATTTTTGATCAGAAAGTGTATACATTCAATGTCTCCTGTAGTCCTATTTGGTACAGGTCCCACACACTTGAACAGTATTCTAGGACGGGTGGCACAAGTGTTTTGTAAGCAGTCTCCTTTGTAGACTGATTGCATTTCCCTAGTATTCCACCAATGAACTGAAGTCTGCCGCCTGCTTTACTTGCAACTGGGTCTCAGTGATTGTTTCATTTCATATTGTATACAAATTGTTACCCCAAAGTATTTGTATGAGTTGACTGATTCCAATTGTGACTCACTATTAAGTCGTAAACAGAACTGAGTCCAAATCCAAAAGCATGGTTGTCATGAAGTATGACACTTAACAGTGAAAGCATTTTTATTATGAACACCAGCATACAGCCAGGACAGGACTGAATTCCCAGACAGAGAGTGCAGCTATTATTACAAACATTGTTATTCCAGAATATACAAACATAAGATATTTTGAGAAATTTTTCAAAACTGATGGCAATAGTGGGTGGATAGGATTGAACTTTTTTTTTTTTTTTTTTTTTTTTTTTTTTTTTTTTTTTTTTTTGTGCAGAATTTTACATTTCTGAACATTTAAAGAAAGTTTTGAATTTTTGTGCCATTTGAAAATCTTATCATCAAGACCTGGCTGAATATTTGTGCAGTTTTTTTCAGGCAGTAGTTCATTAGTGTTTGACATGTGGTGCTACAGAAGAATGTTAAAATCAGATGGACTGATAAAATAAGAAATGAGGAGGTTCTCCACATTATCGGTGAAGGAAGGAATACATGGAAAACACTGACAAGAAGAAGGGTGGAGTGATAGGACATACGAGGGGGACCCAAAAGAAACCGGATTGTTGTCATAAAAAATTTATTGATGAACCTTTTTACAAAATTACTTAAGTCACCTTCAAAATACTCTCCATGCTAGACGCATGTTTGGAACTCTTAAAGTTTTATATTGTCCAGTGCCCTTTTCGAAGCTGTTTTTACCGCCTCCACATCGTCATAACGCTCCCCTTTTAGCTTTTGTTTTCATTCGAGGAAATAAGAAAAAGTCGCACGGGGCTAGGTCCGGCGAATATGGAGCTTGGGGAATGACAGACCACCTCTGAGATGCCAAATAGTGGATCACTCGTAAGGCCGTGTGTGCTGGAGCGTTGTCGTGATGCAGAAACCAGTCACCTGATCGCCAAAGTTCCAGGCATTTCCTCCTCACATCCTCTCGCAGACGCTTTAAAACATCCAAGCAAAAGTACTGGTTAACAGTCTAGCCAGGGGGTACGAATTCCCGATCACAATTCCACGAACATCAAAAAAGACAATGATCATTGTCTTCACATTTGACCTCACTTGCCTTGCTTTTTTTTTGGTCTGGGAGAGTCCTCCACTGGCTTGACGCTTGCTTGGTTTCTGCGTCATATCCATAACACCAACTCTCATCCCCTGTAATGACTTTGTTCAAGAAGTTTGGATCATATGCAATATCTGTTTTCAAGTCCTGATACACATTCATGCGGATGGTTTTTTGCTCCTGTGTGAGAAGGTGCGGAACAAATTTAGCAGCAACACGTCTCATGTGCAAATCCTCACTCAAAATCTGCTGGCACGAGCTCCAACTGATTCCTGTCTCTGCTGAAATTTGGTCGATCATTTGACGATGATCCTCGTTGATCTTTTGGCGGACCTTTTCAATGTTCTCCTCATTTTGCGATGTTGAAGGGCGTCCAGAACGAGCTTGGTCTTCAACACACATCTCACCAAGTTTAAAGCGCCCAAACCACTCGAAAACCTGTGTGCGGCTCATAGCATCCTCCTGGAAAGCTTCCTGAAGCATTTGGTGTATCTCTGTTGCAGTTTTTTTAAGTAGGAAACATAATTTCACACACACTCTTTGTTCTTTTAAAGTTGCCATAACGACTTCGTAGAGGTAACCCGCCAACAGTCAGAGAAACACAATACCACACTTGCACGTTCAGCTCTATATTGACGCCGTCTGCACAGCTGTTTCATGAAGGTCTCTACTAACACCATCTAGCGTGAGAACCCTGCAGTACGTCTACGAGTGGCAGCACCCTCGGAGTCCGATTTCTTTTGGGTCCCCCCTCGTATGTTCAGGCATCAGGGGATAACCTGCATAGTACTAAGAGGGAATGTAGGAAAAAACGGACATCTGAATACATCCAACAAAGAACTGAGGATTTAGGGTGCAAGTTCTACTCTGGGATGAAGAGGTTACCCCTGCAGGTGCATTCGTGGCAGGCCACATCAAACGAGTCAGGAGACTGATAACTCAAAAAAATTACAGATCACAGCGTCATCTGTGAAAAGTCTGAGTAATATACAGCCTAAACAGCAAGGGGCATATCTGGAGTTACCTCTACATCTGTTGATATTAGAAAACACGCTCTGTCCTCTCTACCAGAAAAACCTTAATCCAGTCACAAATTCCATTTGATACACCGTACAACCATATTTTTGATAATAAGCGTAAGTGTAATACGGAATCAAATGCTTTTGGAAATAAAAAAATGCTGCATGCCTGGCTTCCAGGATGTAATGAGAAGAGTATGAGTTGGTTTTCAGATGATCGATGTTTTCAGGATCTATGCTGACTGACATGGAAGGGGTCATTCTGCTCAAGATACCTCATTCCATTTGAGCTCAGAATATGTTCTAAGATTCTGCAACAAATGAATGTCATGGACACTGGAAGTTAGTTTTGTAATCACTTCTGCTACCCTTTTTGTAGACAGGTGTGACCATTACTTTCTTCTAACTACTGAGCATGGTTTTCTTTAGAGAGATTCGCAATATATTATGGTCAAACTAGGGGCTAATGCAGCAGAAAATTCAGTACATAATCTGATACATATTCCACTGGATAATGGAGCTTCATTCAATTTCTCAATGCCACTGGCACTAATATCTATTTCACTTATCTTTGCAGTGGTGCGTGAATTAGACTGAGGCAGTACCCGTGGATTTTACATTGTAAAGGAACGTTTGAAAATAGAGTTCAACATTTCTGCTTTCTCCATTCTTGTCTCATCCATGAGTGACTGGACACTTAACTTTGGTGCCACTAACAGAACTTTGGTGTTGTGAAAGATCTTGGGCAATATTCTGCTATGGTAGTCATTGAAGGCTTCATGCATTCCCCTCTTGACTGCCAAATGTATTTATCTCTTTATCTAAAGCCATATACTTTGTTTCACACCTATTACACAGTAGTCACTGTTTCTTTACAGAGCAGTTTGTATTATGGAGGGTCCTTGCCATCATAAAGTGTTTTACTATCTAGAATCTATCAAGTGCACACTCAGCTATGCTTTTAAACTTTAACCACAGTTCTTATACATGCTGCTCTACAGAGCTAAAACATTCATGTTCATTATTGAGATATAACACTACTGCCTCTTTCTGTAGTTTGCTTTTTGTTTTAACTGCCATTTTTACTTAATAATCATTGTTATTACAACTGTATCATCATCAGTGATAGCAATTTCAATGTGTACATCCTCAAAAATTTATTAATTAATGAATATCTAATCCAGTTGCTGGACAGTTCTTTATTTTACTCCACAACTGGTTTCAGATTTTAGATTAAAGCCATTTTTGGATTCTACCAGAAAATGGCTTCAATATAAAAAGTGAAATCAGCCATGGAGTAAAATAAGGAACCTTTTAGCAAGTGGAGTGAATGTTCATTAATTCAGTATACAACTGCAGAGCAGCAGAGAAACTAATAAATCATCTTCAAAGAGGTAAGGTATATTTGTTGCTATTAGGCCCAATATCTTCTTTTTCTTTTTCCTATATCCCATATCTTCATAGAGTGGTTTTATCAGATTTGGCATTGTTAACATTAGAGGGTGGCTGGATGGCCTTCCTTTTGCCACCCATTTACCCTTGTGATGGAATTTATGTAGCACTCATTGTGTCTAGTGTTAACCAGGCAAGAGTGTGTGAACATTTTCAAAATGTTTGCAAATTGAATAAGTGGGGTGTGACATAGGTACCAGTCCAGCATTCACCTAGTCAGATGTGTGAAACTGTCTAGGAACCACACCCAGGCTGACCAGCATACCAGCCCTCATCATTAGCCCACAAGAAGGATTTGGCAGGAGGCCAACATGCCCACCTGAATCCCGGAAGCAGTGTGCTTACATGCTCAGATCTCCATATGGGTAGCATTAGATCCAGTATATTCTGAGCTATCTAGGTGGTTTTAAGAGAAGCTATTTAGTAATGTTTCATGGGATGCCTTATCAAATCCACCACTTACAAAACTGTAATCATCCCAGTTGTTTGTTGGATGATTAAAGTCTCTTCTGATGATGATAGAATGATTAGGGTTTTCTCTATTGTTTTCCATTCCATTTGGTGGTTGATAGAAAGATCCAATTATAAATTTATGCCCACAGTTGATCCTGAATCTTGCCCATGCAATCTTTATGGTTTTGAGTTTCTTGTCTAGTGACAAATATACCACCTCTATTACCCTTTAGCCTATCCTTTCAATATATGCTTACATTTTCTCCAAAAATCTCACTGTTATCAATGCCAAATTTTAAACAGCTTTCTGTAACTACTATGTGAGCTGCACTACTTTTCTCAGCACTTCAAACTCTGGCAGTTTGTTGGGAATGCCTCAGTGGGGATTTTAATACTCTTACCTGCTAGGGTCATTTCTTTGGATCTTATATTAAAACTTGTGTGTCTCTTACAGCTGTCTTGTGAACGTGATGCAGAATCATCTACATAAACAGTCAGCAACTTGGGTAGCAGCCTCTGTTGTGTAGTCCACACATGAAACATTTAAGGGGACCCTACAGTTCCCAACCCAATGACCAGGTCTAGGAAGTCACAGCCTAACTTGTCACAAAACCTCTTAAAGTCTCTGGTTCCTGCCATTCACTTGACTCACAATCAGATCTGGGGCAATGCTGCAGGTTATGACCTTCACTGAAATTCTGTGAGCAACCTGTTCTGCCAGTCACTGGAATGATCCAAATACGACTGAAGAGCCCAGACAACAGGCATTGTTGTTGCAACATGCATCACAATCTGCATTTGCATGCACATTGCTCCTTCAGTGGCTGGCAGAACAGACTCTTCAGTGTGTCGAATGATCCTCCAAGCATACATAGTGAGTACACAAGGTGTTCCTTCCCATCCTTTGCTGCCATTTTCCTAAGAGGTAACATTATTTATCACATGTTTGAACTGATGATGATTAATATCCCCTAACCTTTTGTGTTTGCTCTCCTTGACAGTAGACACTTCATGTTTCCCACTAGGTGAAGTGAGTCTCAGTGACTCAGTTTTGGCAGAAAGCTGCACCTCATACTTGGTTAGGAGGATGGATGTAACATTATTAGTTCTTCTTTGTCTTGTCCCTCCCTGTAACAATAGATCCTGTGCTTCTTGCAGAGGAAACAGTATCCACAGGCAGGACAGTATCTGAAGTATGTAGTATCTCTGGTACATGAGTATTGGCAACCATCCTAACACACCCATTCAAAGCAGCTTCCAATTTGCTTGACAGTTGTCAGTGCAATTTCCAGCTGCTTACAAAAAAGCTTATTGATTCCCTTTTGATCTCCGGGTGTGTTATGCTACTAGCAGTTCCTGTTACCTTAGAGAACAGATGTGATTAACACTAAAAAAGAGATTTGTGTTATGAGAACAGAAAAAAACTGGGATTAAAGTTACTGATACCCTGATACATTTTTGAGCTTATGGTCACCAACTAATTTGAAAGTGATATTAATTTACAATAAATGCAGAAAATATACACTCCTTTTCAAAGAGAAAACTAACTCTAACACAATAAATTTGTTAGAGTGTATGCTACAGTACTGTAAATCACAAATGCCAATTTACTATGAAATATGTTACACACAAAATTTGTAATTTCTGAAATTCTCAAAAATATACATTAATTCATGTAGATATACACTGAAATTTGAGGTGAACTTTTTTTGCGAGTATACTACTGCTAATACTGTATAAAGCATGCACTCATAAGTATTCAAATATTCTCAAAAAATTTACCTTTTTTCCCATAAATACACAAACAAATTAGGGAATTATTGTTTTTGAACAAGACAGATTGCTCCTTACCATACAGAAGACATGTTAGGTGGCAGACAGGCACAATTAAAAGACACTTATATAAAGCTTTCAGCCACAACCTTCATCAGTAGAAGATGATGATGATGATGATGATGATGTTTGGTTTGTGGGGTGCTCAACTGTGCAGTTATCAGCGCCCTTACATATTCCCAACCTTTGCTCACTCCAGTCTTGCCACTTTCATGAATGATGACGAAATGATGAGGACAACACAAACACCCAGTCATCTCAAGGCGGGTGAAAACCCCTGACCCCACCAGGAATCGGTAGAAAAGAGACACACACCACACATACATGTAAGCACACCTCATGCATACATGACTGCCAACTCCAGTATCTGGGACCAAAATGCAACTATCACACAGGATGCAAGCAACAGTCTGGAGGTACTGTCCAAAAGAAAAGCTGCACAAATATTCAGTCAGACCTCAACAAAGTATTAAAGTGGCACCTTAAATGTTAAGAAATGTAAAATTTTGCACTTTCTCAAATACGTAAAAGTAGCATCCTATGAGTAAAATATCAACGAGTCACAAACAAAATCAATTATTTCCTACAAATACCAAGAGGTAAAAATTTCTAGACGCATAACATGGGAAGATCACACAGCCCCTTAATATCTACTGGAAAATCATCCATTGTGAGAAATTCAGCAAAACCTGTTCAAGTACGTATTTTTTTGGCTACCTTGCAGATGCTGGATTGGTGTGCTGATCCTTAACTGTTATTGTTGGGTCAATAAAGGCCAAATGCACTTTTTTCTTTCATTCTTGTTGCTATCATTGTTTCCCTATCTTCCATGTTTTGACCCAACACAAGTACTAGTGTTGCTCTACATTCAAGGAAGTGACCGAATGCTCTCCCTGATCTTGCTCCGTATTTTAGTGAAATAGCCTATTGTGAGCATATACATACAACCACCTTCGAATTGTTTTATCTGTATCAGTTGTAAGTAAATCTGCCACTGCAGCATTCATATCAACCACCAGGCTAAGAACAGCTTTAGTTACTTACCACCACCACTACTACTAATACTACTACTACTATTATTTTATTTTAGCAATAAATTAATGGCTGGCATTATTATGAACATAACAGAAGCCCATGTACAGTTTGTATAATATATAAGATATAGACCACATGGGGGTTAATGTTTTATTTTGGTGTCCATTCATACACAGGAACTTTCCGCACAGTTGAAATGTAAGTATTTGTTCATACATCTCTGGAATGCATGTGGCAATTGACAAGACTTTAATTTTGAGATGACTGTCCTACCCAATGAAATGTAGAAAAAAAAAATTAAAAAAAATGTAACATTAAGGTCTTTGATTTGGTAGGCTATCCAACATTTTATATTAGAAACTTTGAAATTTATGCAGTAAATCTTTCTTTTATATCAAGTAAGGGAAAAATATTTTGTTAACCATGTAGCAGGTACTAACACCTTTTACAACAGTATTTCATTTGCTAACATTTTATTGACAAAAAGGTTGACATTGGTTTGTACATTAGAAAAGACCAACCAACTATTTCCCACTACTTTTACTCAGTCAGCGAAGAGCTGTAACTTCAACCGTGTTTGATTCTACAAAAGCCATAACAATGGTGTCAAATCTTTTGGTCAAAATTCAGTGTGTCATTTCTCATACCCAAGATGTTTAAAGAGGGAAATGTTTATGAATGAACAGGCCTTAAGAAAAAGCCTGAAGTCAGTAGATGTGTGTTGTGCATATCAGAACATCACATGGAAATCACTGAAAATGAACAGACTCATCTTGATGGACATAAGCCAATAGAATACAACTTGAGGACCAGTAAGAGGAATGGAGTGGTTGTATGTGCAGAAAATGAAGTAAAGTGCCAAGCTCTTCTGGTTAATAAATATTGTGTTGAACAACAGTTTGAAGGTGTGCCACAATAGTGGATCAGGAAATACACAAGCAAGTACCACTGGCAGTTTTCAGACCACCAGCAGAATATATCTTAAATTTCATTAAAAAGAGTTAGGGACAGTTTTAATAAAGTTATGCAAATGTAATGAGAATCACTGTTTGTGGATACTTTACTACTCTTTTTCTGTCAAACAGCACTGACAGATGACACGTATAGCTGTTGTTGCACAACTTTAGATTATTTGCCGCAATAAATTTCCCTAGACTGATTGCAGGACATACTGTGACACCAATAGACAATTTGTTTTTAGAGACAACAACAACAACAACAACAACAACAACAACATAATCATAAACAATGACTAGTTCACAGCACTCTGAGAGAAACTATGGGAAGAACATTGGAAATGGATTAATAAGGACAATACAGATGGAAGATTTTATTCTTTCTGCAGTACATGATGTCTTGGTGTCAACTAAAATCGAGCAGAAGTAAGGATAAGTAAGTGCTGGTTAACTTCTGGGAAAGTATCTTATGCAAGGAAAAGAGTGTTAGACCTAATGATAAAATATAAATAAAATATATTAAGGATAAAAATATGCATTTTAATTCATTATCTCACAGAGCACTGAAATACTGCAAATTTTTAAATGTAATGTTGATCCCACACAAGTGTTTGGGTATTAAAGTACAACACAACTACTTACAAGTTATTCATTGAGAATATCTCTCAACTATGTACATTTTAATCATTTGCTTAGCATTTATCAAGAATGTATTTTCCTTCATATGAGGGCTATTCGGAAAGTAAGGAACAATAGGTCACGAAATGGAAACCACAGTGGAAATCAGAATTGTTTTATTTGCAACGGTTAGCTACTTCTCTACACAGTCGCTGCTCAGACTTAGACATCTGTTGTAGCATTGTACCAACTTTTCAATTCCATTGTTATAGAAGACAGCTGCCATTGGTTTTCGGCAATTTTCTATTCTGGACTGCAGCTCGTTGTCTGTGTCAAAATATTGTCTTCATAACCAGCAGTTCATTTGAGCAGAGATGAACCTCAGGGGTAGCCCATTAAGGCTGTATTGTGGGCGATCAAACACTTCCCATGTAAAATGCTGCAGGAGCATCTTCATTGCCCCTGTAGAGTGTGGCCAAGAATTATTGTGAAGAATGAACCACATGACAGTTATGTTATGTGGATTGCATAGCTTCAGGCGAAATCTTTCACCAGGCCCTCATACTTGGCAGGAGATGCTAAATTCTAGCCATCTTTACTTTCTCACTGTGAGCTCAGAACTGAAAAGGGGGACATGATACTATCGCCGGGCATACTAGACACAGTGCCCCATGCATATGTACAAAACTTCATCTGATTTTCACTGTATTTTCCACTTCGCGACTGATCGTTCCTTACTTTCTGAATAACCCTCGTATATGGAAGCCAAAGCATCATTTTTAGGTCTCAACTACAAAATAAGAAAAGATAGCATTTCACATGTGTCATTATAATTTTTAAACATAAAAATGTAACAAATATAATATTTTATCAATGAAATAACAAATCTTTTTTGATTACATTACATGAAGACTAAAATCATTTATAGCTACAGACTAAGTTCATAGTCATAAAAAGTATTTAGTTAGCATCTTCTGAAATTATAACATCTGAGGATAGCATAAAGAAGAATTCTTCTATTGAGAATCAGACAAGAAAAATGTACACAAGAAAGAAAATATGCAATGCAGAAAATAATTCATTTGGGACCTTGAGTTGTAAGACAAACACCAAGTCTGAAGTAGCACCTAGAACCTCTGATTCCATAAAACCAGTTTTCTGACTTTTGTTGCCCCAGATGTTGTAATTTTATCAGTTACTGATCACGTCTATTCATGTATTGATACATTGCTCCAAAGTGAAATGCATTTTTTAAACTATCACAGTTGAAGCAGTTAGAAGCTTCCAAGACAATACTATGTATTGTTTTTACATTAAGGGAGATTGCCATTGGTACTTCTCTTCATTTAATATATTTATTCCCTATATATTATCAGTATTTTTCTTTGGCACTCTAAAAAATTATTTATCATCACACACACACACACACACACACACACACACACACACACACACACACACACACACACACACACACACATACACTAGTATAAACTCTGTCTAAATATATTAACAACTACATGTATCCGCAAATGCACTTTTTTACATAGCATTAAAAATGCTGTATGTAAAATCTCTATAGAATCACAAAGAATCCCTATATCCTTTCATAAAATTTTACATACTGTAAATAAGAGACTGATTTGTACAGAAGTTACAGACATATTATCATTAGTCCTATTCCCGCATTGGTGGTGAGTATGATGTGAGGCAGTAGCTATTATTACAGGATGGTTTTTCATTTTTTATTGTATGTATAAATTCCTCTGTGTTAAATGCAACAGATTCGGCTTTGTACAGTGGTTCATCTTCTGCAAACCATTTTCCTATATCAATATCCATGAAAAAGAAACTGATTTCCTTGAGGGCTGCTTCTGGTGAGTCTACAAACCAAGAAAAGATATATATTAAACACACTCCTGATAAATGTTTCAGCAATACAATTAGAGGTTTTTTAATGTTTTTTAAGCATGTCTTCCAAACATAAATAATATACATAGTATGGCACACTCTTACATAACATTTTATGTATATGATGTTGTTATCACACTGCATGTGATCTTCATCTAGTACTGATTTTTGGCATATAATACTGTTCTAGATCTAGTGATGTGTACTTTTAACAATTTCTTTATGTGTTACATACAATATGTGGAGAAAGTTTCATTTTGGATAACAGTGCTGCATTTTGTAATTTTCATAAACCGTAGTGTATCTGCCAATGGCCTTGCCGCGGTGGTAACACCGGTTCCCATCAGATCACCGAAGTTAAGCACTGTCGAGCTGCGCTAGCACTTGGATGGGTGACCATCCAGTCTGCTGAGTGCTGATGGCAAGTGGGGTGCACTCAGCCCTTGTGAGGCAAACTGAAGAGCTACTTGATTGAGAATTGGTGGCTCTGGTCTCGTAAACTGACATACGGCCAGGAGAGCGGTGTGCTGACCACATGCCCATCAATATCTGCATCCAGTGATGCCTGTGAGCTGAGGATGACACAGCGGCCAGTCAGTACTGTTGGGCCTTCCAAGGACTGTTCAGAAGAAGTTTAGTTTTTTAGTAGTGTAGCTAGCTTTTTAGTCCTCTTAACTTTCCCTGAGTCATAAATATTAACAAGGCTTCCAAAACCATGTCCACATATTTTCCACAGACCTCTGCCAGGCCTATACACTGCACTACAAACTGTTAAACATAGTGACAAGAAGTGACATTGTTAAATAAATTTTGCAGGTTAGAGGTTTTGAAGCTGGTATGTTAAGTATAAATATACAATGATGAGCCAGACATTAAGACTACTGCCCACAATGAAATTGAATAGCACATGGCAGCAATTCAGGCATGTGACACAGTAAAAAAAAAGAATATAAGTGGAGCAGAGATGAATAGGGATTTTTTTTCTAGTGATGATATGGACTGAAAATGAGGAAATCCACTGACATAAGAGACTTTGACAAATGGCAGATTGTTATGGCCTGGTGCCTGGGAATGAGCATCTCAGGAACTATGCAGCTCATTAACTGTTCACATGCTACTATTGTGACCATCTATGGAAATTGGCTGAAGGACCACCAGTAGGCAACCAGGTGTTGCAAGATGCAGGACAGAGGCGTGCTCATTCTGTAAAGCAGGATTGGTGGCAATCTGTGATATATCTGATGACACTGTATAATTCTGGCGCTGGCAAAAGTGTTTCAGAGCACACTGTTCAGTGCACATTGTTTAACATGTAATTATACAGCAGATGATATCTACTCAATCCTATTTTGACACAATGACATCAATTATGATTGCAGAGGACATGGGTTTATCAAGATTGATCCACTGATCAATGGAAATATGTCACCTGACTGAAGGAATCATGGTTACTTACTTCACCTGGTTAATGGTAATGCCTGGATACACTGTCATCAAGGCAAATGGCTGCTCAAAACATGCATTGTGCCATAGACATGAACCAATGGGGGCAATATTATGGTATGACAGCCATTCACCTGAGCCTCCATAGGATCTATGGTAGTAACTGAAGGCACCACGACAGCTCTGAACTACGTAAGCAACATTGCAGGCGACCATCATGCCTTATTACTTAGTGCTTTCCAACATCTTCCAGCAGGATAACTATCCATCTCACACATCCACAACTGTGCTGCTGTATTTTCAGGAGCATAAAAGTGAACTCATGTTGATGCCTTGGCCACCATAGCCACCTGACCTGAACTCAAGAAACACATCTGGGATAATACTAAATACCAGCTCCTGCATACATTGGTCTGCAATTTACAGGAATTGTGTGGCCTGTGCATAGACATCTGGTGGCACATACTTCCAGAAACCTACCAAGGACTTGTTGAATCCATGCCATGCAGAATCATTTATGTTTTCTGTTCCACATATGGATCAACAAGCTATTAAGCAGGTGGCTATAATTTTTCTGGCTCATCGGATATTTTTGTTAATACAGACTATAATAAAAGATTTCAGTCTTTCTACCGGCCATAAAAATAGGAGCAACTGGAACACGGCAGATAGACACAAAAATTTAAAAATACTTTTGGGTTTCAGTAGTTTCTAGCTTTTCTGCTTCAGGATAAGGATGGAGAACAAGAAAAATAAATGATATTGGCACAGTTTTTGAAGGAAAGGAAATGTGACTTCAAAAGCTAAATGACTATAAATCAACTGTATTTAAGGGAACATTCACTTGAGAAAACTCAAATGGCCCTGAGTCACTTGAGAAAACTATAAAATTGTGAGCCAGAATGGCTTGCCATAACTTAAATTCTCCCAGTCTTCACAACAGATGGGCCCCCCTCATTTTGGGATTGGGAGGCAGATGACCTGCCTTTCCAAACCTAGACCTACCTAGCCCTCTTCCTCCCTGAGGATGTAACTAACAGTTGTGAAAGTTGTGGTAGCTTCTTGTGCATTTATATGTATCTATCAACAGAACTAAGTACTGACTAGCCATTCTGTATCATAATGTTATGATTATGAAAGTAACAATGAACCAATACCTTATAATAAAACCTAGAGTATTTTTAAAAATGAACTGTTGGGAACCAATAATACTAACATATCTAAAATTTTAAAAAATAATTATGAAAAAAATAATGAAGTGCATGAAGAAAGGAAAAGAAGTAAGGGGTTACAAAATGAAGAAATATTAAACAACAAGTACAGTATATAAGTTCACCAGACAAAACATTAGTTATCCCCTTAAAAGGACAAACTGGTCACTTTGGAGCACTGCAGATGGTGTATGACTGGTACCAGTTGATCACGTGACCCTCCATTGGTGACTCAGTGAAGTGTTGTGTACGTGCTAGTCGGCTGTCTGGTACAGCACAGTAAGAAGGGTGAATGTGGGAAATGTGACAGATTGGCAGAAAGGAGCTATTATGTTTGGATATGTCCACGACCACACTGTGAATGAAGCAGCCTGATTTGTTGGTTTATGAATAATGACTGTGCAAAATGGTGTACTACTCAACTACTCACAGATATGTAACACAGCACAAGGGCACCCATACCCAGGGCCGGAGGGGGGGAGTTACCATCAACCTATCCCCAGCTTTTCAGGGAATGGAAAAAATATAGTGCAGTCATGTGCTTTTCCTTAAAAAAAAAATATTAAAAAATCGGTATTATGCAGGTTTTTAACTGCGACAGAACTGGAACTTTTATATGGCTACTTAAAAGTCACCATTCATCTTCAAAAATATTAAAAGTACACCACACCCCAAAATCTAGCCCCCCCTTCCCCTACAAATTATCATGTGGGACCCTCGACACAGCATAATAATAGTGATCATAAAAAAATACTAACCAACATGGATCAGAGATGAGTGTCAAGCCTTGCAAATGTCAATTGATTTCCAACCCAACAGGAACTGTTGCTGTCAGTGAATATAGATCCATCTTAAATGTTTCTATGTGAACATTGTGAAGGGGACTGCATGAAATGGCCATCTTGTGTTGAGTATCTCACAACATGTCATTACTCACAATTGCACACAAAGCTGAACAGCTTCAATGGGCCAAACACAGAAATGGAAGAGTAGCTTATTAGAGAAATGCAGTGTAATCTAATGAGTTGCGATTTTGTCTCTTTACAGATGATGAGGCACCAACAGCCCTATGAGGCAACTAACCTGGTGTGTGTGGAGGGTGTAGAGTAGGCTGCAGATGGTTTTGCAATGTTTTGAAGGTTTTTTTTAATTACATTTTCTCATATTTTTCTCTTGTTTCTCAGATTAGAACCAACTTTTGCAGCACAAGTTTTGCGAGGTTACATTTTCAGAAACAACTTCTGCAGCACAAGTTTTGTGAGGATAAATTATTGTTTGGTGTTTGATAATTTAGTCTTACAAAACTTGTGCTGCAAAAGTTGTTTCTAATCTGGGGGAAATGTGCTGCAAAAGTTGTTTCTAATCTGGGGGGGAAAAAAATGAGAAAACATAACATAGTAACATATTTGTCTACATAATGCATTTACTATAGAGATTATTCACAAATTCTCTTTACAAACTTCTAGGACTTGTAGAGGGTAGTGAGTACATAATATTTTGAAGAGGAACCCATGTCTGGAAACACACAGTTTCCATTCTACGACAGTTTCAGTTCAGATGGAAAAGGGGTAGATTTTGGGAATCTGGGTGACTTTCCCAAAATCTCTCCCTTTTTCTAGACCTCTTCAGTAATTTTCCTTCACCTTTCTTCCTTCCCCTTCAACCCTTCTGTTTGAAGAAGAAGCCGCTGGCTCGGAAAGCTTGCCAGTCACAACAATCTTCTATGTGTGTGCTCTGCCGCCACTTGGGGAGTAGATTTTTTATCTCTCCAATTCAATAATTTTATCAATAATTGATTGTTTTCATTTATAACTTAAACATTACCTATTTACATTGTTGCCAAATAAAAAAAAAACAAGAGTCCAGCACATCATATGTTTAGAGCAGTACTGATTTGTTACAACAGCATATTGATGTGGCGACCAGCAACATTGTTACTGACATTGTACCTACGAACCATGTTCTGGTTTACACCCCCATCCCACCTGGAACCTCTTCAGTTTTTACTGCAACAGTCAGAACTCATGCCAGCAGATATTTCTTAGTCTCTACAGGATTCTTGTAAATTAAACTTTGCATAAGATCGCACAAGAAGTAGTCCATAGGAGTTAAATCCAGCGATCGCTGTGGCCATGCAATTGAACCACCTTGGCATATTCAACTTTCATCATATTGTCTTTTGAGATGTCTCTGAACCACACATGAGAAATGAGGTGGTGTACCATCATGCTGAAACCACATTTCCTGATGGACATTCAGTGGCACAGCTTCCAAGAATGGGTCCAATAAGCTTTGTAGGAAGATCAAGTATGCAGGACCAGTTAACCTGAGTGGAAGGAGATATGGCCCAATCACATAACTGTCCAAAATATCTGTCCACATGTTAACACCATACTGGTGCTGAAATCCCTAAACATTCATGGCACAAAGGTTTAAATCTGCCTAGACATGGCTGTTTTGCAAATTCAGAACATAGTTCCTAGTGGACTTACATTCATCTGTGAACAAAACTTGACATGGAAACATGGATGTGATAATGCAGTGCTGCAAGAATAACATGCAGTATGCAATGTGTCGTGGAAAATCGGCTGGGCCCATAATGTGTACCCTTTGTAGGTACAGATGTTCCTGGCAGATTAAAACTGATTAACTTCTCATGGTTGGGATTCACAGTAATATAATATTTCTTAAAAGACATCATAGTCGCCGTTGACTGTATAAAATATTTGTTGCTACTATTGCAATTTCGGCCTTATGGTCATTTTCAAGTAACACTGCAAAAATTACATTCTGTCAGAATATAAAACTATCTGACATCAGTACATGTTGTCGTCAAAAGGCTGCATTTTGACGACGACATGTACTCATGTCAGATAGATTTATATTCTGACAGAATGTAACTTTTGCAGTGTTACTTGAAAATGGCCATAAGGCCAAAATTGCAATAATAATAATAAATATTTTATACAGTCGATGGCGACTATGATGTCTTTTAAAGATTAAAACTGTGTGCCGGACCGAGACTCAACTCGGGACCTTTGCCTTTTGCGGGCAAGTGCTCTACTATCTGAGCTACCATGCTCACAGCTTTACTTCCGCCAGTACCTCTTCTCCTACTTTCCAAACTTCACAGAAGCTCTCCTGCGAACCTTGCAGAACTAGCACTCCTGGAAGAAAGGATATTGCAGAGACATGGCTTAGCCACAGCCTGGGGGATGTTTCCAGAATGATATTTTCACTCTGCAGTGGAGTGTGCACTTATATGCAACTTCATGGCAGATTAAAACTGTGTGCCAGACCAAGACTTGAAGTTGGGACGTCTGTCTTTCGTGGGCAAGTGCTCTACCATCTTAGCTAACCAAGCATGACTCCCACCAAGTCCTCACAGCTTTACTTCTGCCCGTACCTCGTCTCGTTGGTAGAGCACTTGCCCGCGAAAGGCAAAGGTCCCGAGTTCGAGTCTCGGTCCGGCACACTGTTTTAATCTGCCAGGAAGTCTCATATCAGTGCACACTCCACTGCAGGGTGAAAATATCATTCTGGAAACATCCCCTAGGCTGTGGCTAAGCCATTTCTCTGAAATATCCTTTCTTCCACAAGTGCTAGTTCTGCAAGGTTCGCAGGAGAGCTTCTGTGAAGTTTGGAAAGCAGAAGAAGAGGTACTGGTGGAAGTAAAGCTGTGAGGACGAGGCGTGAGTCATGGTTTGGTAGATCAGATGGTAGAGCCCTTGCCCGCGAAAGGCAAAGGTCCCAAGTTTGAGTCCCAGTCCGGCACACAGTTTTAATCTACCAGGAAGTTTCATATCACCGCACACTCCGCTGCAGAGTGAAAATCTCACTCTGGGTACAGATGTAATTGTTGCTCATGCAGAACTTCCCAGACGATACTGTGACTAACACTCATTACACACACAAAATTGTTTGAGTACTTGTTGATGGGTTCTCTTGAATGCAATGCAGTACATCATTTTCAAATTTGGGCATGCGGCATTGCTGTGGAACATTACAATACTGCCTCCTCATGTTGAAGGTAGCTGTTTCTCCGAGTCACTGCTTAGCTTAGGTAAAAAGTTTGTGGGATGGCATGATACGTTGCGGAAAACATTCATGATGCAGCCAACTATCAGCTCTTCCATTACATCGAGCTTCACCATACACAAGCAGCATGTCTGTGTATTCTGAAAACAAAGTACCGAACCATGTTTACTGTATCGGAGACATACAGGCATTGAATAGGTCTTGCAGCAAGGTAGACATTAAGTGGCATTAGGTGATGGTCTGAAGTACTGCATGTAATCCCGTCTATCCTCTTGCTGTCCGCCCCCGGTAGCCGAATGGTCAGCGTGTCGGATTGTCAATCCTCTGGGCCCAGGTTCGATTCCCGGCTGGGTTGGGGAATTTTCTCCACCCAGGGACTGGGTATTGTACTGTCTTCATCCTCATCCTATCATTTTCATCGACTGTAGGTCGCTGAAGTGGTGTCAAATTGAAAGACCGGCACCCGGCAAATGGCCTGCCCGACGGGGGGACCTAGCCAGCCGCTTAAATTAAAAAATTATCCTATTGCATACCAGGAAAAGCAACAATGTGACTTTTATCTTTCCCTCAGCAGACGTGGCTGCATTACACATCTGAACTGAAACCATTGTAGAACAGAAATGGTACTTTTCAGGACAAGGGATGCTTTTCAAAATATTCTGTACTCACTTCCCTCTACAAGTCCTAGAAGTATGTAATGGGAAGTTCCAAATACCCTGTATAACAACATGTATTACAGGCCACTGAAGATGATTCATAAATAAAAGAAGCAAAAGACATATAGTGAAAAGCAAACTGTCTTTCCATCTAGCTGCAAAGAGGGAATGTACCTCCATGAATTCTGAAGCAACTAAGGAATGACAGAAAAAAGAAAAAGGATTATATGTGGTTGATTTGTCAAGCACTGAAGTATCCTATTGCACCTCAAGCAGCACACTAAATCACCTGATCCTACCACACTGTAAAAGTCTGGGGCTATTTGGGAAAGTAGATGAAATGTAGCAGACAAGACACCTGCAGTTTCATACAGGATCCAATGATCAATGAGTCACTTCAGTGGATATGGGACACTTGAACAAACCTGCAGACTTGGTTCCTCACCAAACAGGCGATTATCAAGGCTAAAGGCAGTGTTACATGGCATTAGCAAGGCATCTTCTGGTGTGGATAATTTTTTGTCCTGAGTACTTAGTGTCAAAGAGAAAATTTCAGTGCTGAATGTGAGAACAAGTAAATTTATGAAAGAGAAACCTCAAAGACTAGCATAAATTAAGACAAGGTGAGTAATAATAGTGAAGTACACTTTAGAAAGTCAAAACACTAATTTAGGGAATGAGGACCACATGACTAATGTGGTAGAACAGGTATTCAAGTTGCTGCTGTTACCGTGAACAGCATCAGTAGTCACAGGGTAACAGAATTTCCTAGCGTACGCAGATGCTGGGAGATAGTAACACCAATATAAAATGTTAAGTAAAACTTTCAGTAAATCAGTTGATTTCTTGTCTGTAATAGGACTGTAGTATGTGGGTGTACACCTGCCTTACTATGGAGTAAAATGTCATCAATGTTGTAGGGCCAAACAAGTGTGTCAAGCTTCAGTTTATGTAATAGTTGCCTTCATATTTTCAACTTCGCTTTGACACCTGGGAAGTGAAAATACCTCTTTTGTTTTAAAAATTATTTGGATTCCTTTCTATATTTCATTTTGAGAATCGAATTTTAGGAATACTGGCCACCTTCACAAATTCCACACATGTGGCTGCCCATATGACCTAACAAATCATGAACTACATATTTTAATACTTTTATAAACACAGAAACTCAGCAAAAATAT
The DNA here is from genome assembly GCF_023864345.2 of Schistocerca serialis cubense. Classification (NCBI taxonomy): domain Eukaryota; kingdom Metazoa; phylum Arthropoda; class Insecta; order Orthoptera; family Acrididae; genus Schistocerca; species Schistocerca serialis. The sequence continues at coordinate 485,050,434 of NC_064639.1, read as the reverse complement.
GACTAGAAATGGACAATGTCAATACTCTGAACTGATAAATAAATACAATATCTGCATTCACAATAAGAATATTAGAAACAATACTTAATGCCATATGTATGCAAATATGTTTCAGGGCATGAACTGAAGTTTATGAAAAAGCTACAACCTGATCCATGAGAAGCATTTCGAGTATCTGATAAACCATAACATCCCCTAATACTGTCAGGATGAGTGTACTGTGCTTGATAAACTTTTGTAGGTCCCATTAACTTCCTCCATTCCTGAATGGCATTCTTTCTCGCTAAAACATACACATCACAGGGACCACTGGAACAAAGCAACAGTTGCATATATTATACCTACCACATTTAAAAAATATATATGTTGAGAGCTTCCTGTTATAATCCTGTAAGAAAATGATTATGAATACAATAACTAACCTTTGCATGAATGTAATAAGGCGATGATAAAAGAATTTTTCTTTATGTTCTGCATAGAATTCTTCCACTTGTGCTTCACTTAGATGAACTCGTTTATTTCTCACAACATAAAATCCTTTGGCCAATATTTTATCTCGAATATCCTGAAACCATTCAAAGTTGTTGAAACATCATAGTGTGAGTAATCTAATACTAAAAGAAAAGAACAAAATAAAACTGATGAAGTAACTACGACTTTAGTAAAATGAATAATAATTCTGCCAGATAGGCAATCAAGTGCCTATTGATCTTCTGCGTTATGGAAAAATCTATTAGCATTTTCCTTCTCCACTCTTTTCCAACACACTGGTGGCCAATATACACAGATACTGTCACAAAAACCATTTATCTACTATTAACTTTTCTTGTTCACTTGCTTTTTATGCATCTTCTCTTATATAGATAAAAGTAAATTAATGCAGATGAATAGGAAAAAGAATCCTGTAATGTTTGAATACTCCATTAGTAGTGTAGCGCTTGACACAGTCATGTCGATTAAATATTTGGGCGTAACATTGCAGAGCGATATGAATTGGGACAAGCATGTAATGACAGTTGTGGGGAAGGCGGATAGTCGTCTTCGGTTCACTGGTAGAATTTTGGGAAGATGTGGTTCATCTGTAAAGGAGACCGCTTATAAAACACTAATACGACCTATTCTTGAGTACTGTTTGAGTGTTTGGGATCCGTGTCAGGTCGGATTGAGGGAGGACATAGAAGCAATTCAGAGGCGGGCTGCTAGATTTGTTACTGGTAGGTTTGATCATCATGCGAGTGTTACGGAAATGCTTCAGGAACTCTGGTGGGAGTCTCTAGAGTAAAAGAGGCGTTCTTTTCGTGAATCACTACTGAGGAAATTTAGAGAACCAGCATTTGAGGCTGACTGCAGTACAATTTTACTGCCACCAACTTACATTTCGCAGAAAGACCACAAAGATAAGATAAGAGAGAGTAGGGCTCGTGCAGAGGGATATAGGCAGTCATTTTTCCCTCATTCTGTTTGGGAGTGGAACAGGGAGAGAAGATGCTAGTTGTGGTACGAGGTACCCTCTACCACACACCATATGGTGGATTGTGGAGTATGTATGTAGATGTAGATCTTTGGACCTAGCTTCATACTTGCTCTGCCCCCCCCCCCCTCCTTTTTTTTCACAACTCTTCTTGCTCTTTCCCATACTACATAACCAGCCATGTCAGTTACATAACAACATCAAAAGTGGCTGCATGTATTTAGGTACGAACTTCAGCTCCACAGAAGTGCCCGAAGTCGAAACAGTCAGCTGTTATTACTTGATATGAGTCTATCACTCAGTACTTCATCTTAAAGAGACTCAACTGGGAGAAACACACTGATGATCTGCTGGAACATTTGACCTCAGCTACTGCTGCTATTAGGATCATTGCAAACTTTGGTGATAAACGTATAAGTAAATTAGCTTACTATGCCTATTTTCATTCCCTGCTTTCATATAGCATATTTTGGGGTAACTGATCATTAAAGAAAAAAGTATTAATTGGACAAAAGTGTGTAATCAGAATAATAGCTGGAGCCCAGCCAAGATCATCTTGTATTTAAGGAATTCACTTATGAAATTTGTTATTAGTAACACATCCCAGTTCAAAAGCAATGGCAATGTGCACAGTTACAACACTAGGAGAAAGGCTGATCTTCACTGCTTTGGGTCAAATCTAACTTTGGCACATAAAGGGGCGAACTATGTGTCCACAAAAGTCATTGGTCACTTATCAAATAGCATCTAATGTCTGACAGAGAGCTGTCCAACATTCAAAACAAATTTAAAACATAAAATTCTGAATGACAGCTCCTTCTTCTCAGTAGATGAATTATAAATTAGTAATCTTGCAAGGAAAAAAGTTGAATTATGGCAGGTAAAGAAACCCTCTGTTAAACTGACATGTTCCACATAATTGTGAAGTGTTGCATTGTAACCTATGGAACAAGTATTATCTTGGAAACTTCTCCTTCATGGTGAGAGTTTTCAGTAACCATTTTCATTAGCTAAATCAGTTTAAAGTCTATGTTAAAATGTAGGTCCCACTATAAATGGCTGAGTAAGTCTGTCCAAAGGATGTAGAAATGCAACAGTATACTACCGTCAATAGGACCATACGTTGTAAAGCACTGTGGTGTTCATACCCACCTTCAGGTTGATGACAGCTTTACTTTCTCAAAGGGTTGGGCCAATTAATACTTACTTCAGTGTTGGCAATATATTTGTTATAACAACAAATTTGCAGGTATACATGATTTGATTATCCACATTCAAAAGTTAAAAAATAACATGAGACCCTGCATAAAAATTTCTCAGTTCCCTTGCCACATAAAATTCCAAACTTTCGATGATATCCTTCATCATCTTCATCAGAGACTAAAACTGACTAATATCACTCGATATCATTAACAACTTAGAATTTTGTCTGAATCTGATGCGGCAAATGAACCAAGAAATGTTTATGCAAGGAATCCATCCTCCAAAACTTCATAGCAATATGAGACTAATGTGTGTACTAAAAGTTGTCCTGACATTACGTCATACTGTGGGGACATCAAAGCAAGGCTGCTAATGTCTTCAAACTACAAAAGAAGGCAATAAGACTGATATGTAGCTTGGCACCCAGAGCTCACTGTAGGCCAAGCTTTAAAAAATTACAGATTATGAACCTGCCGTCAATATTTATAACACAGTGTGTAATGCATATTAAGGAAAACTATCCGAGTTATCAACAGTATGACATGCGACACAAGAAACAAGCAGGACCTAGTTTCTTTCCAATGTAACTATAAAAAAACACGAAAGTGCTTCTTATACAAGTCCATAAAAATTTTTAATGCCATACCCCAACATATCAGGGATCTTCCAATTCAACAATTCAAAAAAAAAAGTAAAAGAATTTCTTTTTGAGCTCAGCATGTATGAAACTGATGAATTTTTAAAGGAGGCAAAGAATATGGTATGACTACACTTTGTGATCAGTTTTTATATGCTTCTATATATGAGTAAGTCTGTAATTGGCTAAATTTACTATGCAATATCAATTTGTACCAGAAGTTTCTCTGTTTTGTTTTTGTGTGAAGGTACCATAATTATTTGTGTAATATTTATATTGTGTAATATTTTTCTTGTTTTTGTAATTATTTGTGTAACATTTATACTATGTAATATTGACTTTTGTAATGCCTCAGATGATCTCTGAAGTCTCTACAACAATAAACAATCAATCAATCAATCTATGACACAAATACATGATTTATCAGGAGCAGCCACAACCTGTGGGTGACACTTGCCATGTGTTGAGTCTGTCCACAAAGTGGCATACACAATATCATTTCAGGTTTGATATTCTCATATAGCAATATAGCATGCATAATCTTCTCCCTAATGAGGATCAAGGCATCCAGCATGACTTTCACCAATACTTTCCTTGCTAGAGGTTACCAATGACCTGTGGTGGCAGGATTGTGGGTGTGATGCTTCAATTGAAATGTGTTTGCAGTGCCATCCCACTTTCCCACAATTCAAATACTATGTGCCAAATGCACATGACCCACAGTCAATGCCATTGTATAGGGAGTGATCTGGCTAATCTAAGCACACAATTTCCTCATATTACAGATACTTGTCATTAGGTCAGTAGGGGTATTGTCATCTATCAGATGTCCATCCACAATCAAACATGTGCATATGCTGCACAGGATGTCATCACTACAGACCACAGCCAGCACAATAGCTGTAAGAAAACCACCCAGTGGTATATGCATTCCTAACATGCTGCTGCCCCAGTTGAGAAGACTGCCATATCAGTACTTTCTCACATTATTGGCAAGATTGTAACCTGTTTAAAAAGTATGCCACTGATGGTTAGAGTCACACTCTAAGCTAAACTGAGACTCATCTGTGAACAAGACACTACAAGACTGTTCCTGGGGTCACTCCTTTCTCTGGGGCATTCACTTTCTTTACATAAGAGAAATGCATCTGGTAGATCACCTTTCAAATCTGATAGCCCGCAATGTGATGGGAGTTGTGCAATCCAGAGCCTGCCATGAGAATTCTGTTCAGGTTCAGTGCTGTTCTATTTGTATGTCTTTAGGCAATTAAAGCAACGCAAAGGTACTGGGTTGTATCACTTCGTCAGTCTTCCTGGTGTCACCACTCAATGCTTTCTCCTTCCTCGAAAATTCTCCACAACCATGAAATGAAACTGAGGTCGATATTCTGGTGATATTCCACAGACTGGGGCTGGTCTATATGCTGCCAGTGATTCAGCCAAATGTAATGCAATTGAAATGTATTCACAGTACCATCCCACTTTCCTACAACTCAAATACTGGGTGCCAGACACACGCAACACACAGTCAGTGCCATTGTATCTGTGACTTCTGCCCACATGAACCGTGGCCGAGACAGTATGCAATGTCATACTACTATGTTACATATTTCATGTTTTGCCTTACCAAAGTCTAGTACCTCGCACCCCCTACCCTCTCAACGAAAATATCCCTTCACTTACATACATGAGTTTAATAACTATCGGTATATCAATATAATGATTATATACTGAAATGAGCATGAAACACAGTTGTAAGTTCTGAGGCAGTGATCAGAATTTAAGGATGTAGCTTAACACAAAAAGAATGTTTGAAAGAATTAAAGAAGTTACGTAAGCTTCATTTTAGTACACAATCAGGTTAAAAAAAAAAAAAACTGGGCAGCATATTAATGTTTATTTTAAGCTTTTGGAAAAATGTGTCAGAAAAAATCCCTAGGCTGACTGAGGATTCAACCTCAAACCTCTGGATTCCATTCTGATTGTTATCCACTTAAACACTAAAGCACACAAAAAGTATATACTACGAAAACTATCACTTCTTGATGTCATACTTAATCCGTTTCCTCTGTGTCATCCAAAATCGATACTACAAACAATAGAATGTCTAGGATGGAATAACAACGATATTGAAAAGATAGACTGCTACTCACTACATACAAGAGATGCTGAGTCACAGAAAGGCACAATGAAAAGAATACTAAAAACATTTAAGCTTTGGGACAAGGTCCTTTCTCTGAAGTTCAACTTTCATTATCTACCCAATACCATGAACACACATATGGACTTGGTGCCCAGATGCAGGAGCCATGCATGTGGGGTCATTGTTGTTGTGTGAGTGTATGAGAGTTCTGCTTCTGAGGAAGGATTTTGTCTGAAACCTTACATATTTCTAGTATTCTTTTCATTATGTCCGTCTGCAACTCAATGCCTCTCCTATGTCCTAAGTAGCAATCTATCCTATCAATGAAATCAATACTACAAAGGCTAAACAGTTCCAATACAATAAAATCAGCATCTATGCTAAATGCTTCACACTCTACCAAGCACCACAGAAGGTACAGCTGGCATGTCATATCATAAACTTTCTCTTGCTACTGTCCATCACCCATCACCTGGCTTCTTAAGTACAAATCACTATAGCTTGTTAGCATGGTCTAACATGTACCAAAGAATATGAGCACATGAAATACACAGCACACTGCACTACACAGTCGTGGATTCCCAATTTTTCCAGTTCAGCATTAAGGCTTATAGTATACAGCTTATGATACTACCACAGCTTGCTGTCTCCTTTTCCTCAGTTGCCATGCTCCACTTTAATGGTGCCTGGTAGGTGTTATTCTTCCATGCCTGTCCCACTGCAATCTTTGGTACATTATTTCTTTTCTTCATCCCTTTTCGAGTTGTGTCACAATAAACATGCAAATTACTGAGTTATCAAATAATTGTCAACACTACAATTAATATGTGACTTTCACTGTAGCATAATGTAAGGAAAGGGAGAGCGGCTATATACACATACAATGGAACAAAATTCCAGGCTACAGACCTATATTGGTCAGCTCTAAAGTGTTGTCTTTCAATAGTAGACTTGCAAATGTACAAGACAGCAGTTCTCACAGTGTACATGCCACCCCCTCCCCCCCCCCTCCCCATCGACACCCCCTCCCCCACATCATATACGCATAGTAACATTCCAAACAACAACAGAAACATAGAGTATAACTGCAGTGCATAAACTATTTCTAAATCTGTCTTTCATGAATACGAGTTGATATGAAGTCCATAATAAATGGCTTGTTTGATCTTTGACCATAATGATCATACTGTTACAATAAGTCATTCGCATCAATCAGGTTTAGCTAAGGGAGGGAAATTACAGTTTCATAAAATCATAAATACTGGCTCAGTCACACTATTGAGGGACAATTTACTGGACAAACAATGGGATGGTTTTACCAAAGGCAGTTAGGAAATAAACTTCATTCCTGAAAATACTCTTACACCACTATCAGTCCGGATTTCCTTCACAACCAGTCAGGAAAAGGTACAGTAAAAGCTGAGAGAAATAGTGGATAACATTTAGATAAAAGTATCTTGTGTCAGGAATAGAACTTTATTACATGCAGAGGAATAACTGTAATCGTGACTAAATTTATGACCCTGCCACCTAAAAAACAAAAAATGTACACTAAACACAAATAAATTAAAAATTCGAAGAACAAACCAAATACAACTGAAAACATTATTACATATGAAATACATAAAATTGGTAAAGTGAACTATATTCAACTCCTAAATGGCAGTTACAGTAAGACACATGATTTTAGATTCATTGGCTTACCGTAAGTAAATCTATTAGAATTACCTCTCTTCTGGCCATAAGAATGCTTCCAACCCTGACTTGGTTCTTAGCCCCCCCCGAGTCACTTTTGTACCCAGCCAATGAATCAAAGAGTATTTCATAACCAGTAAATGAATCAAAGAGTATTTCATAAAAGAGTGAAATATGCACTTGTAAACCCCATTTTTAAAAGTGTAAACAAGCAAGTAATCACAGATTAAACAACAGTCTACCTTCTTTTCATATACTGAAAATTCTTTGAGACAACAGACCCACTTGTTGACACTAATCTATCAACAACTGCTCAGTTTGACTTCCACGCATTTGATATCATTCTAGTAGAACTAAATACAAAACATTATCCTGATTTAAGGCCTTCAAATGCCTATATTAAAAAAATTCTGCAAGCGAAGCTAAAAAGGTTTGGTGATTTTCTTATTATCAGGAGTCACAGCCATGGAGAATTGTGTATGTGATAATGATTTCTTCATTTGATGGCTACTTTATTTCCTTCTGTATAAAATATTATAATTTCAGCTTTGTAGTCACTTTCAAGTGATTTATTATTATTCTTAGTTAGACTGATGCTGAAGTCCAGGGGGTGTGCAAAATATGGAAAGACCAAAAACATAACACTTTATCATCCCTAATAAGGTGTATGAAAACTATTGGCATTCAAAACAACTTCAAATCATCTCATAATGGATAAATACAGGCCCTTTATGTTTTTCAAGAGCATCTTATACTATTCTTCCTGCAAAATAGTGCAAGTTCAGTTGTTGACAATGAAATGGAAGCGATAATACAACCTTCTCTCCAAAGGAGGTCACAAAGGCTCAATAATACTGAGCTTTGGTGACTGTCATGACTGTCATCACGTTCACAAAATCAGTTCAGGATGACACAAGCTGTGTGAATGTAGGCCCTGTCTTCCTTGAACACAGCATCACCACTGAGAACAAATATTCTACCATGGGGGTTGACTTTATTAGCCAATATGGTCACACAATCCATTGTAGTAATACAACCAATAGAGTAACCATGGGGTCTTTGCAACACAATATGGCTGCCCAAACCATCACCAAACCCCAACATGTTTCAAGCAGTCTGCACAGTAGGCTTTGGAAGGCGTATGCCAGATACAAATTTGGTCACAAGTTGCAAACAGTGTGAAACAAGACTGATCTGACCAAATGACTTTCTTCCTGTGCTCGATTGTCCAGGTTTTACAGCTTTGGTACCAAATTTTTCTGTTAAGGGCATTTGGATCATTGATCTGAGGAGTTGGAATTCCAGCTCACCCCTCAATCCCCAACTTATGGAGCTCACTTCATGTTGTTTTGGTGCTGAGAGAGTTTGTGAGTGTGATATTTAATTTTATAGTGACTTTTGCAGCTATTGTTCTCTCGCTTTTCATCAAATCCTCTCAATGTCACTTTAACTCAACACACATTTTCATCTGCGATGTGACTTAGTGGTTGGTGTTTTTCTGCTTAACATGTATGTGATGTTAATCTTTGATATTGTGCCTCTACAAAAACCAAACACTTTGACAACCTTGGCTACGGAAGCACTCTGTGAGCATCAACAACTTTGCCTCCTAAGAAGTCACTCCAACATAATACACTCACAAGTACAAGAACACTGTTCTGACCATCCCTGACACTTCCAAAGTATTGAGGGCACTGCACAGGTGCTGTCCATGTTGATATAACATCACCAACTGCAGGCTTGTCTACCACCCGCATTTATGTTCAAGCAAGCCTTTCTTGTGGTGTTTCCATATTTTTGTCCAGCCTCCATACATGTAAAGAACACCATATCCATTATTTAATCGTAGACGGACTGTCATGTTAATATTACTTATGTGGTATATCAAGTATTACGTAAATTGTTCTTGTGTAATCCTATTGACAAATTACATTCTTTCACTTCATATTCCGATATACTGAATCAGTGAGGTTCACAAGACAATTCATGTATGGTAAAATGATGAATATGGTGTTGTTGACATGTACTATTACATACAATGTAACAAATCTTGAAAAGGACAATGATTTATTTGAAAATTCTACAAAGCCAAAATTGCAAAATTGTATCCAGAAGGAAACAAAATTGTATCCAGAAGGAAATAAAACAAGTCACATAGCAAAAGCAATTTTACTTAAAAAGCTTTGGTATTAAATATATCACCCTTCCATGGACAAATTCATGTCTCCATAGCATAAAACACAGTGCCACATTAACAAATGTTAGAAGAGGAACAAAACTGAATCCAAAGTGGAGAAACATCAAATATAGGGTTCCAACAATTGGGCTGCTTCTGGCTCTTGGCAACACACTGATACTGTTGGTTAAAGCTCTGAAGAGACTGAACACCTAAGGTCATCAGTCTCTTATTTACCTCCCCCCCCCCCCCCCCCCCAGACAGAATCTGTGTACCCCATCTATCTGTGTCTAGAGTTAATCCCATGTACATGTGTGGGGATGTTTTCTAAATGTTCGCAAACTTACACCTGAGATGGGACAAGGGCACCAACCCATTATTTACCTAGTGGGATGTAGGATAACATCTAAAAAAAAAAAAAAAAAAAAAAACACATCCAGGGTGGCCAGCTTACAAGCTCTCACAGTTCATCCATGGAGTGGGTTCAATTCAGGTCAGGCTCAACTCCCCGAGTCCCAATAGTGACACTTAATGCACTCTGTTATCCAGGCAAGTCACTTGGCTTACATAAATGATTTGCCAGATATTTGAGGGCTCAACAAAACCAGTGATGTTCACTGATAAAGGGTGCAAACACATCTGTACCAGACATAGTCAATAGAGTAATTGACAACCCTTCTAAGTGGCTCACAGCAAATAGCTTAACTCTTATTTAATCTTACAGAAACTCATAGTATGCCAGTCCAGGCAGATAAAACTGTGTTTAAGGCATGATAAGCAAAACTCAATAGACATACGTAAAATGGATATACGCAATTCCTAGGAATCCAGATGGGCAACAAACTGACATGCCACCAGCATGTGGATAAGTTATCCAGAAAGCTCAGCTCTTCCTGCTTTGCATATTTTCACCCAACACTCTCCTATGAGAAAAAAGCAGCTGTGCTCAAAAAAGCAGTCGTTCTCCAAAAGTATGCTGTTATAATATTTGTAAAGTCGATAATCTAATATCTTTCAGGGAGCTTGATACTCTTATACTCACATGCTAATAAATTTACCCCTTAGAGTATTTCTGGTTAGTAAAACAGGTAAATTTAATATGAATCATGATATTCAGAATCCCTACAGTAAAAGTACAAATATTTCTGTAATGATTAAGCATCTCTGCCAATGGAGTTCTATATTGTAGTCCAAAAATCTTGAAAAAATTGCCAGAAACCAGAAAGAAAACTGGAACTCTATGAAATCAACAGTTATAATAATGCATAGTATGAAGTGATGGATAAAAATAGCAGCTGGCTAGTGTAAAAGGAATAGCATTGCTTTTTTTCCCAAAATACCTGCTCTTCTACACCTACACGGACTTCTGATAACATATCTGACTAGATTAGCAAAGGTTGTTAATATACACTCCTGGAAATTGAAATAAGAACACCGTGAATTCATTGTCCCAGGAAGGGGAAACTTTATTGACACATTCCTGAGGTCAGATACATCACATGATCACACTGACAGAACCACAGGCACATAGACACAGGCAACAGAGCATGCACAATGTCGGCACTAGTACAGTGTATATCCACCTTTCGCAGCAATGCACGCTGCTATTCTCCCATGGAGACGATTGTAGAGATGCTGGATGTAGTCCTGTGGAACGGCTTGCCATGCCATTTCCACCTGGCGCCTCAGTTGGACCAGCGTTCGTGCTGGACGTGCAGACCGCGTGAGACGACGCTTCATCCAGTCCCAAACATGCTCAATGGGGGACAGATCCGGAGATCTTGCTGGCCAGGGTAGTTGACTTACACCTTCTAGAGCACGTTGGGTGGCACGGGATACATGCGGACGTGCACTGTCCTGTTGGAACAGCAAGTTCCCTTGCCGGTCTAGGAATGGTAGAACGATGGGTTCGATGACGGTTTGGATGTACCGTGCACTATTCAGTGTCCCCTCGACGATCACCAGTGGTGTACGGCCAGTGTAGGAGATCGCTCCCCACACCATGATGCCGGGTGTTGGCCCTGTGTACCTCGGTCGTATGCAGTCCTGATTGTGGCGCTCACCTGCACGGCGCCAAACACGCATACGACCATCGTTGGCGCCAAGGCAGAAGCGACTCTCATCGCTGAAGACGACACGTCTCCATTCGTCCCTCCATTCACGCCTGTCACGACACCGCTGGAGGCGGGCTGCACGATGTTGGGGCGTGAGCGGAAGACGGCCTAACGGTGTGCGGGACCGTAGCCCAGCTTCATGGAGACGGTTGCGAATGGTCCCCGCCGATACCCCAGGAGCAACAGTGTCCCTAATTTGCTGGGAAGTGGCGGTGCGGTCCCCTACGGCACTACGTAGGATCCTACGGTCTTGGCGTGCATCCGTGCGTCGCTGCGGTCCGGTCCCAGGTCGACGGGCACGTGCACCTTCCGCCGACCACTGGCGACAACATCGATGTACTGTGGAGACCTCACGTCCCACGTGTTGAGCAATTCGGCGGTACGTCCACCCGGCCTCCCGCATGCCCACTATACGCCCTCGCTCAAAGTCCGTCAACTGCACATACGGTTCACGTCCACGCTGTCGCGGCATGCTACCAGTGTTAAAGACTGTGATGGAGCTCCGTATGCCACGGCAAACTGGCTGACACTGACGGCGGCGGTGCACAAATGCTGCGCAGCTAGCGCCATTCGACGGCCAACACCGCGGTTCCTGGTGTGTCCGCTGTGCCGTGCGTGTGATCATTGCTTGTACAGCCCTCTCGCAGTGTCCGAAGCAAGTATGGTGGGTCTGACACACCGGTGTCAATGTGTTCTTTTTTCCATTTCCAGGAGTGTACTTTAATGAAACTGGTTGTAGTGGCCACTGTTGTCAAATAACACTGAACTGAATTCCACATCCCTGACTCTCCCCTTCACCGTAGGATTTATGGAATGATATGTGTTAGAGAGTGATCATCGATGTGCTCCTCTCTACCTCTCCCCCCCCCCCCCCCCCCCCCCACCTTCACACACATCAAAACAGAATAGATAAGCAAAGCCCACAGATAACAGTGGTTTCCCATATTTTTGTGTGCATACAGACATGGCACAAGTATAAAACAGAGAAAGGTTGGACACATGGACTTAAACTCTCTCAGTTCTTATTTTCTTTGAATTCTTCGTCTACAAGAAAATTAACTACTACTTTCAGACACTTTCTCACCCAATTCAGTCTCTAAACGTTTCATTATCTGATATATTGTGTTATCTGTACAGACCAACAACTGTTAGTCTTAGCTTTTTGCGTCATAGCCACCGGCCTGTACACAGTTTCTTTACGCAATGTGCAAACCGTATCTACTTTCTTTCTCTGTATCTGCTCTCTGGCTTTCCAGTAGTTTCAACAGTCCGGCTTTCAAGGAAAAACTGATTAATTTCGACAGAAAAAAGTAGAGATGGCATTTGTGTGTTCTAGCTTGGAAATTCATTAGAATAATTATGTTATCTGTACTATACAAAATGTAAATAATAAAAACATTGTTTTCAATGTTTCTGTAACTGCAATATGGATAACACAGAAATACTTGCATTTGATTTATAAATGCAATGTTAACTCAGATTAGGCCTGTGAGTTTTAACATTTGGTTCATCATTCCCTGTGCAGTTGGATAATGAATAACTTATTTTTTAATTCAATGTGGTTAAGGATGCATGGGAGGAAAAACAAGTATGAATGATGCAGAATACATACAAACACATATGCATAGTCCTTGATACAGATGTATTTTATTTCGCTTTTGCATTATGTTAGTGCCACAGAAAGTGCGTGTATTTTTAATAGTGAGTGTTACCGGTAATCTGTAGCTTGAATGGTTTCCTGTAATTTAATAGTTTTGGCATCATATGTTCACCATTTGTCAGCCAAGGAACCATGTAGTTGTAGTTTTCAAATGTAACTGACCATATCATTAAATGACAGTTCCTGTCACTTCTATGCTTATTTGAAAATTAATACATTGAACACATTGGAACTAAACGACTGAATTACATAATAAGCCACAAGCGGAACTATATCAATCAATTAGTAACTGAGGATAAGGTATACGTTTTGCAAGATTTTCTCTTCTTTTAGAATGGACAAATTGGGTCCTTATTCTTTGCATTATGAGCATCACGTGCCTTTGGCGTGTATACGATTTTGTTACACTATACAATAATTACGTTTAACGTTAAAGAATCACTAAGTCCAAACATAACTTGTTGGGTTCTGGCACTGATGTCTTTCCCCGATACGGTGGTTCCATTGGAGTATAGAAAGGGCTAGGGTTCTACTTTGTTAATACTATCAATTCACCTGAGCACCACAACACCCCATTCACTGTAGCGGGTAGCTGTCATACGGCAAATCCTGACATTTTTACAAACGAATGTAAAGACTGGCGTTCGGTGACACCTAATATGTGCGAAGTTTTATTGAAATCCTCTGTAATAGCATTTTTACAGTAGCTAAATTATATTGCTATGTTTCTGCTGCTAATTTCATACTATTGAGGTACACACAATATGACCAGCCCTAAATATTCGCCGCAATACTTGTTGCGCCAGCAAAATTAACTGACCTGTAAGGCATAAGGAACTTTGATTACGTGTGGTTTAATTATAGCTAATGTGAGCTGTAAATTTTCTACCGCCAAATTCATCAGTGTACGGAAACAGAAAGTTTTCTGTATAAACATGTTCTCACATACAGTACTTCAACTGCAGCCCCTCGTCCTATTTAGTATTTACTACCTATTTCATTATTGGACATATTTCAATCATTCAACGACAATTTGGTTAAAATAACTTCGTCCCCGACAAGTCGATTCAAAGCTTTTCTTCACAAACACTCCGTAAAGAAACAACGAGTATCCACAGACATTGAAAACTTGCACATCCTCCAAGACCTCTTTCCCACACGCCACAACAAGTGGCATGACGGCTGACTCGGCAGTTGTGCTGTTTCCACAAGTTAGGTCAAAATTTAGGGCGACAGATTTTCAGTATAACGTCAGCTGGGATTATTTGTATGGACATTCGTGTCGTCATTCACATTATGGCACTAGGGCGACATTGGTGTTGTCATTCAGATTATGGCATTAGATCTGAGCCAAAAATCCAACAAGAAGAAGAGAAAGTATAAATGCTAGATTTAGAAGAGGATTTTAAACATAAATAGCGCAGTGGAGTCAAACAATCTTATAAAGGACGTAGCATTCGTAAACAATCAATTTTTTGAATTAATTTAGAATAACAATAATCAATTTCGAGTACTTGTAGATCTGTGATATCGTGCTCTGTTAAAAAATTCCATACTCACATCAGAAGTACAATCCTGGTTTGAGTGAAACCTGAAGCGCGATTTCTATATTTGGAATTTGGCTATTACCTGTCGTCTTTCTAATGTTTATACTATGTTCTTAAAGTAAAATTTCAGATTCCTCATGTGAAGTGTTGGATGCTATTTATGATGACCTAAAGACTCATCTAAAAGGTAATATTTTCACTCTTACACCTCACATCAGTTAAATAAGATGAAATACCGAAGTTGGTCTACACAGAATTTCGGATTTATGCTTTGTGCAAGTGCGCTGACACTGTAATACACTTGATGATTTCCTTTATTAAAAGCTGTACGGAAGGTGAAATTAAATTGCGAGCAGAAACTTCACTACTTCCTTTCTCAAATCCACTGGGCAATCACGTAAAATCATTGAAGTTGCTGTGTACTCTCACCACATAAATCAACCATCATGTGCTCATAGCAGCAATGCCAAACCTTTTTAACTAGCATCAACTTGAATGAAGAAAATTAATATGACTTAATTTCTTAAAATATTATATTGCCATTATTCATGGCACATGTCATGATATCAGTTGCTCAGTACTCACCTCATATAACGCAATCATATTACACACTACTTTGTCATTATAACTGTGCATTTACCATATAGCATAAAATTATCAATTTTTTATATTGGCTTAGGTAAAGTAATGGCAATATTTGTATCAAACTTTCACAGCTGTCTCACTTTCATGTTAAAGAAAAGCAGCAACTTTTTCTAAATATACACAAAAGAAAGCAATAAGCTTTTTTGGAAGTACACTATATTATATTTACGACTATACAGTTGCTACAAATTTTTACAAATTAACCTTTTTGTGTGCCAGTTGGACCTGCAGATCCTCCAGTCTCATAAAACTTTAACAGTTTGTTGTGTTCGTTGATATAGACATTGTGAACTCTTCCTGTTTTAGATTCTACAACATGTAAATTATAGCCAAGGGTGTTTTCGTACATGCAGTTCACAATTTCAATCAAATCTAGATATTTGCCTTTGCAGCACTTGTTTTTGTGTTTCCATAAACAAGTTCACTCCTTGTACAGTTCAATAAACTGTAAATTTTTGCTAACAACCATTTTTTGACTTTTCAGCCACTGTGAAACACACACATGAAAATGGCCATGACGCTTCGAAATTCAACCATGAGACAGCAGTCGAAAGACGCTAATTGGTGGTGGAGGATGCAAAGAAGAAGACCCTCATTAACGAGCAAACGTGTTTGTCAGATTTTCCCTTACATTGCTGCTGATTTATCAAACAAGCCTGAACATCTACAAACAAAGTTTGTCAGTTTAACCTCACCTTTGATGCAGACACTCTTTATGTTTGCGAGTATTTCGATAGTAGTGAGAATGACCACAAACGTAGACAAAGCACATCTTGTATTCACTTTGCCACAGTGTTTAAAGAAGAAAAAGAAGGTAAGATCCTGATCTGAGGAATAACCTAAAATGAGAGAAAAATTTACATGTGAAAATCTGATATTGGAAATATTGTTCCCAGAAGCTGATGATTACTTCAACTTTCTTTGGCTGCACAATGAAACTCCTAATAAGTTGTTGAAGTTAATCTGCCATCACACTGAGAAAGCGGACACAATTATGCGAAAATCTGCTTGTGTTTCGCAACGATTATCAATAAGTCTGAGATTTATGTCTACATCTACTTGGTAACTGGAGCAGATTTCGCAGATCTGAAGTTTGTATCCAGCATTGAGTTACTATCAAAATAATATATGAAGCAGTAAATGAAATATTAAAAGTCAATATTCCAGTAAGTGTTCTTATTAGTTTATTACAGCAGTTTTACATTTTTTGATTCCAAAACTAGAAACACAAAACAAGTACAAACACGTTTTTCACCTCGTTTTATACCCGTATAATCTGAATAATTTTCAACCAGCACATACATCTCAGCTTCAGGTTGACATGAACTGTCAGCTATAAAAACCTTCACTGTCAGTCATGAAAAATTTTAATAATTTTGAGTGCTTCATGTCTCACTATCAATGTTTTCGTATACTTGGCTGATGGATGTCCAGGTTGATACTGGACTGCCAACATTTATCATTATGGAACTGCAGTGGATATTCCTACTTTCTCCTTCAAAACAGATATCTCTTAGAAATTTATCACCCAATCGTCTTTGGCCACTGTCCATGCCATCTAGCTTCATGGTCCAAGCTTTTACCATCAAATCACTTTCAGTTTCTGACTTCTTAAAGTGTTTGTGCTTTCCTGTTCTTCCTGTGCACTGGTGCAGCTGATAGCAATTGTGTGGATGTTGACGTTGATGAGTGTGTTGGGATTCCTGCAACAATAAATAAATAAATACATGTACAATATATTCCTGTAATTCCGCCTGGGGTCAGTTGCCTTGCAACAGACACTGCCAGTCCCAAGCCCGGATAAAGGAGGAGGGTTGGGCATTGGGATAACAACCCAGTCCTGTAAAAATCTCTTTGTTACGAAATACAAACTTGCCTCGGATGTGGATAGATACAATGGAATACGGAAACTGCAAAGGACTAACGGTATACGATTTAGAAATTTTAATTTTGGATCTTGGAATGTTCAGAGCCTGTATAGACCAGGAACCATCCAGACTATGGTCTCAGAAATTAACCAACTGGACCTGGTGGCGGTACAAGAGACAAGATGGCTAGGAGAAGGAACTCACAAAGATAATGTATACACACTATTCTACAGAGGATGTGTAGATAAACACGAATTGGCACTGTTTTTGTAATACACAACGAAGCAGCAAATTCAGTGAATGAATTCAAAGCTGTTAACAAGAGAATATCCTACACAGTACTTGGAATCCAAGTGTCAGACATCACATTCATCAGTATTCATGCCCCAACTGAGGGTAAAACAGATGAGGAAAAGGAAGAGTTCTATGACCAACTAGAACAAACAGTTGAGAGCACACCAACTAGAAATATCAGGATAATGCTGGGAGATTTAAATGGAAAAGTAGGAAAAGAAAAATTCTACATACCAACCATAGGAAGGCACAGTTTGCATGATGAGACCAATGAGAATGGTCAGAGGATGATCAACTAAGCTATCTCAAAGAACCTGAGAGTAAGACCAACTTACTTCAAACACAAGAGAATGCATAAGGGAACATGGTGTTCACCAGATGGAAGAACCACCAACCAGATAAATCACATCTTGTTGGACCAGCACTATAGCCATAGAGTCATGGACGTCAGGTCGTATAGAGGAGCCGACTGTGCATCAGACCACTTCCTCATTGTGTGCAGGCTTAAATTCATATTCACCTACATGCATAAGAAGAAGGGGACACTAGAACCTGCTTTGAATGTTGAGAAACTATGAGAAAGTGCCATTAAAGAACAATATGCTATAGAAATCAAAAACCATTTTGTGGTCTTAGAGACACTGGAATCAAGAGTGAATGTGGAGGAAAGGAGGATATATTGGGAAGAAAGAAGATAATTAAGAGGAGTAAATAGTTCAATGAGACATGCCAGAAGGCTACAGAAAAGAGAAGGAAGATGAGGGAGAAGTGGCTAGCTGACAGGGAGATTGAGCAGCAAAGGGAACATTTTATTAACATCAGAAGGGAGACAAAGCGAATCCTAAGAGCAGAGAAGAGAATATATCTAACCAGTTTGCTAGAACAAGTTGAAGCAGAGAGCCAAAACAAGAACTCAAGGCAATTCTTCCAATACATAAAAAATCTGAAATGTCGATTTCAGAGGCCAACTTTTTGCATCACAGATAAGGGTGGAAACTTTATAAATGACAAGGAAAGAATTGTAGAAAGATGGAAAGAATACCTCTCAGAACTGTTGAATCGCCCAGACCAAGATGAGATATTACCCACAAACACTACAGAGGAAAGGAAAGATGAAAAAGAATGGGAAGTTTGTGAAGAAGATGTGAAGATCGCAATCAAAGGACTCAGAAACAACAAAGCCCCCAGGGAGGACAGAACAACATCACAATTAATCAAGGAAGGAGGTGAGAGCTTACACTTAGACATATATAAACTGACCCGGTTGATATGGGAGAAGGAGACTGCCAGAAAAATGGAAACTGGCTATAATACACCCAAGATACAAGAAGGGAAGCAAAATAGAATCCAGTAACTACAGGGGAACCAGCTTGTGAATGTAACATACAAGGTGCTGTCCATAATTATCCTCAGAAAATTGCAACCATTCATAGAGAACAATATACAGGACTACCAAGCTGCCTTTCAACCAAACCGACAATTGTTTGAAAAACACTGGGAATATGAAAAAGCCTGTTTGTCGATTTTCAACATGCATATTACAGCATCCACAGGAATAGCATATAAAATGCAATGCGTGATTTCAGAATCTCTGAGACTCTAGTGAGAATGGTGCAAACTTGTATGGAAGGGTGAAAGGCAGCAGTACATTTCCAAGGAGCCACATCGCAAACATTCAAGAATGAGTCATGCCTCAGACAAGGGGATGCTCTGTCATGTGTTCTGTTCAGTATCATCTTAGAGAAAGTAATAAAAGAGTGTAGGCAACAGGAGTGGGCTGGAGCAGAGGTGGACGGTAACTTCAATTGTCTCACATATGCAGATGACATAGTACTAATAAGTGAATCAAAGCACAAGTTGCAAGAAATGTAGCAGAAAATGGACAACTATGCACAGAAGGTAGGGTTCAAAATGAATCGAGACAAAACAGAGTCCATGCAATTAGGAAGAAGACAAGAGCAGAAAGAACATCTTGAGGTAGATGGCAAGAGGTTCAAGATAGTACACCACTTCAAATACTTGGGATCTTGGCTTACCACGTACAAAACATAAAAATGGACATCAAGGAAAGAATAGGAGTAAGAATGAAATGCATGCATTCCCTCACAGAGACGCTCGCCTTTAAATCGATCTCAGAGAACACTAAGATGAAAATCTACAACACAGAGATATGCCCAGCAGTAATGTATGGTTGAGAAACATGGAGCATGACTACGTGAGAAAGGGAAAAGCTATCAATATTTGAAATAAGTGTAATGAAGAAGATATGGGGACCAGTTTTAGATAACAGAGAATGGAGGAGGAGAAAAACGAGGAAATCTACCTTCTGATGCGACAACCAACTATCCTACAGAAGATAAAGAGTAAAAGAATACAATGTGTGGGCCATGTAGCTCGTTTGCTAGATGGAAGACAGGCGAAGATGGCACTAGTGGGGAAACCAAACGCCCCACTGAACGACCAAGGCACCGCTGATCCACGTCTGGCGAAGGACCTAGCAGCCCTGGGAACTGAAGACACCTGGAAGAACTGGGCACAAAACAGGAAGAAATTGAGGCAATTTGTGGAAGCAGCACATGGTCTCCAGGGCCTGTGATAGCTGAATATCTACTTATCTAAAATATTCCTCTATATTATAATTTATTTACAGATGTATATAGGGAAAAAAGACTATTTACGACTCATACAGAAAACAGACAGTGGTTGTAGGAGTTAAGGGGCATGAAAAGGAAGCAGTGATTGAGAAGGGAGTGAGACAGAGTTTCAGTCTGTACACTGAGCAAGCAGAAAGGGAAATAAAAGAAATCAATGGAGAAGGAATTAAAGTTCAGGGAGAAGAAATAAAAACTTTGAGCTTTGCTGATGACTTTGCAATTCTGCCAGAGACAGCAAAGCACTTGGAAGAGCAATTAAGTGGAAGGGACAGTGTCTTAAAAGGGGATATAAGATGAACATCAACGAAAATAAGACAAGAATAATGGAATGTAGTCCATTTGATCAGGTGATGCTGAGGGATTTAGATTAGAAAACGAGAAACTTAAAGTAGCAGATGAGTTTAGCTATTTGTGCAGTAAAATAACTGATAGCCAAAGAACAGAGGATGCAAAATATAGACTGGCAGTGGTAACAAAAGAGTTTCTGAAGAAGAGAAATTTGTAAATAGTGAATACAGATTTAAGTGTTAGGAAGTTGAAGCAGGAGAAGAGCTGTATCGTGTGAAATACAGAGGTGAGTGAGTGTGCTGGAACTTACCCCAGATCCTGCTAGTAGCGCCATGGCACCTTAACATATCTGAGTGTAGTGCACAAGTATTACACTATAATTAAGTATAAAATTTAAAGTCATGATTTTATATTCATACTTTGTCAACATATACTTTAATGTAATAACATTTTAAATGTCAAGTCTTAAAGTAAGTAAATCAATAGTTTTCAATAAAATACAGTTTTAACGAAAAATAAGTGGC
This sequence comes from Schistocerca serialis cubense, assembly GCF_023864345.2. Classification (NCBI taxonomy): domain Eukaryota; kingdom Metazoa; phylum Arthropoda; class Insecta; order Orthoptera; family Acrididae; genus Schistocerca; species Schistocerca serialis. Next base: position 485,029,515 of record NC_064639.1, on the reverse strand, counting down.
GCTAAATAATAAAGCTAGAAAGTCATAAATAAGTGGTGCAAGTTTCAAACTAACAGAATAAAAATTACTTTCAGAATCCATATTTTTAAGAAAAATTGAAGGTGCTAAATATTACACTTAGAAATGAAAAAATTTCTATGATGCTTCAGATCAACCTAAAAATAATGACTAAGAGACCACGTTAAGCTACCTCTCATAGTTTTTGAGTAATTTAATGAAAACCAAATTTGTAGCTAAAATATACCCATTTGTAGTAGATTAAGTGCCTCTAATTTTAATGATAGAAAAATTTTGGTTACTAAATATGATAAAACCTACTAAATAATAGAGCTATAACAAATTTTAGAATCATAGTATTAGTAACAAACAATACAAGATATATTAAAGTTATAGTTCAGAGGTAACGATCTACCATTAGTACCACTATAAAAATTCTAGAAGGCAAAGTTTTTATTCAAGCGATCTGAAACCTTTTCTGTGATTTCAAACAACCTACCAGAATGTATGTAAAAAAATAAGAAGATTCTAAATTAATTCATAACTTTGTTATTAAAGATTATGTGCCCAAGAAAGTGGTTGTTCAGAAGCTGCTGCGGTGTGCATAAGGCAGATAACAGCTGATGTTCCCTTGGCCGTCAGCTGCGGCCTGAGAGGTAGGAAAAAGGTTCACTTCGCACTCAGTCACAGTATGATCCACGTCTGTTAAACGTTGGATTATGCTCTGACTCAGATGACGTCAGAGATGGGCTGTGTCAAAACGCGTATTTTCTGTAATAACTGATAGTGAACTCATGAGGACTGTACCCCATCCTGGATCGATTATATTTTGCTTAAATAACTGTTAGTGTGACGTCCTTGATAATTACAAATCCGTGTGGCAAGTGGAGACTATTATTTCCACTTTTGTGGCGAGCATTTATTTCGAACATTTATTTGAGTACTAGTAGTCAGCGGGAAAGACAATTTGGTTAGAACGTACCAAGAGGTCACCTCTGAACTGCTACTTGTAATGTTTAGAATAGATAAATTTACTGTCAGTTGAACATAGTGACTTTCAAGTGTTGTGGCACAGATACTTTACTAAATATATGTATGAACTAGAACTTTACACTTTCATGTATAATCATAGTCCTGATCGCACTAAGAAGAAAGAGAAGAGAAACATTTTTCTCAGTGGGCCGGACCATAATGTGGCTGTGCATACTGCAAACTATGGTCAGTATGTTCTCCATCGCTTTCTGGCTGACTGCAGAAACAGTTGCCAGGCTCACGTGAGAAAGACACCATACAACTCAACAAGACAATGACTGTCAAATTAAACCTGCCACTCCACACATGGTGTGTATCAGCTGGGAAAGGAAACTGAATAGTGAAAGTATTGGTAGTAAACAATGAACTCGTAGGCACTAACAGGATACTTAAGTGAAATAGGCAGAGACCAGTGCAAGAACAATGCTATGATTTACTCGCGAGTGTGGTGAATAAACAGTGGATGTGAACCACAGTAATCTGGATCGTGACGGAAGGTGAGAAGAAGACGACACTAGATCACAGCTGCCACAGGCCCTGAGGTCAAAAGAAGAAGGTGCATCATCACAGAGCTGTGTGAGCCTGCAAGACACCTGCTAGGTGCTGTGAGCTCTCACCATGCCTAGCCCATGTCCTGGAGTTACTGCAGTAGGCGATACCTGCAGCCATCCTCACTGCCACAGCTGCTGCTGCTGCCTACATTAAATCGTTACGCATCGCATCACAGTCACTGGTTCACTGTGCTGGCATCGTTAATCGAAGTCAAGCAGTTAAGTTAATTCAAGAATATTTAAAGTATTTGTTAGTTGTTATCTTTAGAGAAATTCAAAAAAAATTTAAAAAAAAATCAATGTATCAATAGAGAAAGCAAAAATTGCCATATTGACCTGTTGCCATCTGCACAATTTATGAATTACAAAACATCAAGATATTCAGCATGGAGAAGTAGACAATGTAGACTGTGCTACAGATACTACTACATCAATTGTGAAATTATAAAACATGTGACAAGATTTAATAAAATAAAGATATATATAAAATATTAATTACCTGATTTTCGTTTGTGCTACTACCAATGTCCTGTTTCACTTGGTCCTCTAAAAATGAAAGTTGATGTTAATATCATGATATAGACCTACACCTACACATTGTCTGTGGATTTTCTTGTTTTATTGCTCTCCCACTGTATTCATCTGTAGGATATTTGTTTTCTTCTTCACTACTTCCTGTGTGATGTTTGGCTGTGAAAGCTGTAACACCTCTATCATTTTGTAAAGTGCTACAATTCTCATTTTTTGCGTATCTAATCAATTGATCATAGTTTTTACAACTGTGGGAACTCTCGATAATGCGAGGTAAGTTGTAAAACGCACTCTTTCTCACTCAGAATATCTGGAAAACATCACAAGCAAGATCCGTCATCTCCAAAGCCCGGCCAGCAACACTATTGTTTCTGTTTTTGTTTATGCTATGGTATGACAAATTGTTTGATTGGTTACAGCGGTCTTTAAAGCGACTTTAACTTCTGAGGAATGGATAAAAGTGGCGTCACTCGAGTGCAGCTTTGGTGATGTCGTCTTTGAAGCTCGTAACACCATAGCTCTAATGCTCTACTGATTTATTTTGCCTGTTGTTTTATTTAATGTTACATTGTTGAGCTTATGTAAATGTGTTTGATTGAATAGATACCATGAGAATGTTTATTCTTTTCTCTATTATAAACTTAATGTCTTTTATAATGTGGGAAGTTTGACTTATGTAATATGTACGATATGAGCAAATGATATGTTTATCTTTCTCACTTAATGTCTTTGATTATCTTTGAGATTGAATAATTTTGTTTAAATAATTTTTTATAGAAATGTTAATGTGTGCAAAGGTTCTGTTTTATTTAAAATGTTTGTTTGTTGTTATGTAAACTGCTGACCTTTACTTAGGGTTCTTATTCATATCGTATGTAAAAGTAGTTTTGGTTCCCCTTGGGAACGGAACTGTGCAATGCGCACAAATTATGGTTGGCCTAGGTAGAAAAGGTGGAACAAGAGTCAGTTGGGGACGAGCTACCAAACCGTGCACTGCCCATGTAAAAGTTGTATATTGTGCTGGTTTCGAGAGAGGCTTTTCCTGCCACTTACCAATGCCTTGGATGGATGGATAAATAGCTTAAACTATTCTGGAATTGGTATCTATCATCGCCACGAAGAAAGGACGGAGTCCTGCAATTCTGCCTACAAATTCGCCTACCAGCATGCAGCTGCCACCACATCGCACAATCATTATAATGGAGCACTATAGTAATGTACAGTGAAGGATCAGCTCATTGGATGTTTTAGTGTGCACAAATACACTCCTGGAAATTGAAATAAGAACACCGTGAATTCATTGTCCCAGGAAGGGGAAACTTTATTGACACATTCCTGGGGTCAGATACATCACATGATCACACTGACAGAACCACAGGCACATAGACACAGGCAACAGAGCATGCACAATGTCGGCACTAGTACAGTGTATATCCACCTTTCGCAGCAATGCAGGCTGCTATTCTCCCATGGAGACGATAGTAGAGATGCTGGATGTAGTCCTGTGGAATGGCTTGCCATGCCATTTCCACCTGGCGCCTCAGTTGGACCAGCGTTCGTGCTGGACGTGCAGACCGCGTGAGACGACGCTTCATCCAGTCCCAAACATGCTCAATGGGGGACAGATCCAGAGATCTTGCTGGCCAGGGTAGTTGACTTACACCTTCTAGAGCACGTTGGGTGGCACGGGATACATGCGGACGTGCATTGTCCTGTTGGAACAGCAAGTTCCCTTGCCGGTCTAGGAATGGTAGAACGATGGGTTCGATGACGGTTTGGATGTACCGTGCACTATTCAGTGTCCCCTCGACGATCACCAGTGGTGTACGGCCAGTGTAGGAGATCGCTCCCCACACCATGATGCCGGGTGTTGGCCCTGTGTGCCTCGGTCATATGCAGTCCTGATTGTGGCGCTCACCTGCACGGCGCCAAACACGCATACGACCATCATTGGCACCAAGGCAGAAGCGACTCTCATCGCTGAAGACGACATGTCTCCATTCGTCCCTCCATTCACGCCTGTCGCGACACCACTGGAGGCGGGCTGCACGATGTTGGGGCGTGAGCGGAAGACGGCCTAACGGTGTGCGGGACCGTAGCCCAGCTTCATGGAGACGGTTACGAATGGTCCTCGCCGATACCCCAGGAGCAACAGTGTCCCTAATTTGCTGGGAAGTGGCGGTGCGGTCCCCTACGGCACTGCGTAGGATCCTACGGTCTTGGGGTGCATCCGTGCGTCGCTGCGGTCCGGTCCCAGGTCGACGGGCACGTGCAACTTCCGCCGACCACTGGCGACAACATCGATGTACTGTGGAGACCTCACGCCCCACGTATTGAGCAATTCGGCGGTACGTCCACCCGGCCTCCCGCATGCCCACTACACGCCCTCGCTCAAAGTCCGTCAACTGCTCATACGGTTTACGTCCACGCTGTCGTGGCATGCTACCAGTGTTAAAGACTGCGATGGAGCTCCGTATGCCACGGCAAACTGGCTGACACTGACGGCGGCGGTGCACAAATGCTGCGCAGCTAGCGCCATTCGACGGCCAACACCACGGTTCCTGGTGTGTCCGCTGCGCCGTGCGTGTGATCATTGCTTGTACAGCCCTCTCACAGTGTCCGGAGCAGGTATGGTGGGTCTGACACACCGGTGTCAATGTGTTCTTTTTTCCATTTCCAGGAGTGTATAAGGTAACTTACAACTGAATTCATGTACCTACCTTGATTTTTTGCGTATCACAACACCTCTCAGGTTCCTCTCCATTTGAACTATGATTATCAAGTGTCCTAGATGTGGAAAAATGAAAGCTTCAAAGCCAAATATTTAATCAAATAATGTTGTTTGATCTTTGGTAAGAAGAGAGTATTCAGATTTACTGTGGATTTAGTGAAATTGTGGGAGGTAGTAAATACAGTCTTGTGAAAGCCTCTCAGTGATGGAAACAGTCCAATTTAAAGTTTTTTAGAGTTTCAAAGTCACCTATTTAATCATGTACTTAAAGGTTGAAGACTGTGGTAATAAAGACAATTTGCTGTTTCTCTTAAAAATTGAAATTCTTAAAACTGAGGCTTATAAAGTTTTGCTTACTTAATGATCATAGTGCTGCCTGTAGTAAACTTTAAAAGGTGAGTCAGTTTCTTGTAAATTTGCCAACACTGTGTCTCACTGCAGTACAAGTCGTGAATTGCAGTTGTGAAAAGTTGGATGCTTGCTAAGCACTTGTTTTTTTGGGTATTGAAAGTGCATATTAATAGTGTAATAAGATTCACAGGTTATCCTTTACCACTATTTATGAAAACAATAATTTCTGTATTGAAAAGACAGTGAGAAGTAACCTGTTAGTGAATTCCATTTAACTTTCACTCTAAATAGAATAGTATTTAGTTGAGAGATATTTAACCTGTGACCAGTTCATAATTTTGCAGTGAACTGCATTTATAATTTTATGTCAGCTAGGAAAATATTTGAACAATAATACTGAACCTATGTCTAATTAATGATTCTGCAGTGAATATTAATAGTAATGTTATAAAGACTATTTAGTCTGAATAAGCCCTGAAAGCAATAGTGTGTTTCGTTATCTGTCATATTTATGCAAATAGTTTGTTCTGCTCTGTTAGCTTCCAATCTTAACCATGAACATATGCAGGTGTCAGAGTTCGTTGTACTCGCATGTGGCAAAATATATGTTGTGTTTGGCCATTAAGGTTACTCATACTTAATTTCTTGAACAAGAATGTCAATCATCCTCTTGCCTAATTAGGCTGGCGACCGTTTACTTTATTCTTCAAACAGTGTAGATAGACAAAAATATTATTTGTTACTGTTTGAATATTTACGTAATTCTGACTTTCACTTCTGATAAGCCACCTCCGTTAGCTCAATATAACAAAGTTCCTCTCAGAGGGCAACACTGCTTTGTTGCTTTATACCATAGTTATTTTAACAAGATAGTTTTATTTCATGACCTGTTTCCAACTTTGAGGTTATGGTATAGCAGTAGCGGACAGTAGTGTTATACGTAGCTTTTCCGTGACAGGACTATTTGTTCTGTTGGGGCATGGTACGTAATAAACCAAACTTGGCATTTGATTAGATAAGCTACGTAAATCCAGTTGCACTGTTATACGCTAACATGGCAAATTTGAGTTTTTTCATATATATATATATATATATATATATATATATATATATATATATATATATGTGTATGTGTGTGTGTGTGTGTGTGTGTGTATGTGTGTGTGTGTGTGTGTGTGTGTATTATGAAAATAAGTAGTTTCAAAGGCCACACTGCATTAAGAATCTCTCTAAAACATATTGTTCCGAATTTTGTTCCTTTTAATAAAGGAAAGGAACTATATTATTACAGTGTCTTTTAATGCACTTGCACAAAGAATAGCACCAAAATTTAGTGTAGAATAAATTTAATATTTCGTAGAATTTAACTGATGTGTGGTGTAAGATTGAAAATATTAGCTTTTAAACTAGTCTTTAGAGCATCATAAATTGCATCGAACATATCACACAGAACTTTGAGAATGTGGTATGGCCCAAAGTACTAGATAGATGTAATCATGAGACGTCAAATATCGAAGCGTCACATTTAATTTTACTTGAGACAGAACTTCATCCTTAATACGAGTATCGAGTTTTGTTATAGATCTCGAATCACACCCCTACAAGTACTCAAAATTTGCTCTCGTTGACTGAAGGTGTTTCACATATGAGTCTTCATTTACGAGTGCTTTGTTTGATACCTCTGTGTTCTTTGTGCATAAATTCCACATTCAGAACCAATATTGATACTTTCTCTTATTTCTCCTGGATTCTTGGCTCAGTTCTATTACCAGAACCTGAATGTCCATACGAATAATCCCAGCTGACACCATACTGAAACAAGTGCCACAACGATTTTGACAGGAGCATGGAAACAGCAGCACACAGCACCACTGACGTGTAAGGGTCATCTTACTTGCTGTGGTGTCACTTTTGTTGCATGTGTAAATCTGGCTTTAGACACTGTAAACTTGAATATGCAAGTATATACACATGTTATATTTCTTTAGTTTGAACCGCTCATGATATTGTACACAGCACTCCCATGTGGTACCATGCAGACAAACCTAAGACTAATTACATCATATAGAGAGGCGTTTAAACAGTCATTTTCCTGACACTCCATATGCTATCGGTATGGGAAGAACTCTAATACAGTGCACGATTCTAAGTTCCCACTGCCACGCATGTCATAGTGGTTAGCGGAGTGTATATGTAATCCTAAATTGCATTAAATTAATCAACTTATCTGGCAATTTTATGACAAATGCCGTTGGGTACCTTTCAGAAAACTGTCTTCTTTTAAATATAAATACACACTGCCCATCACATCACATCAAAACATCCTACAATGCATTTCAAAAGGCGGTATTTCACTGGCTGTCAACAGACTGCCATGTCACATCACTTGACCTCAAGGTTTCTAGGAAAGAAGTTTTGACAGTGTCGTCCTCTGCTAACATCGTAAGTTAACCTACTTTCACCGAACCAATTCATATTATTGTAGTAGAGTTCGTGCTTTTGTTTCTTTCTAATCTTTATTACTGTGCTCTGTTTTTGTGGCAAATTTCAAATGTTCCATGACGTATTCTTCCACAACTGATATCAGACACCTGATAGCGAAAAATTATATAAGTTTGACGATAATAACTGAGCCGATCCCCCCGCTGTTTACAGGTAAGAACATAAGTTGGTGAAGTAATTTTTATTAAATAACATTTTAAGTGAAAAGATCACTTCTAATGAAGGAGAAAAGTACAGTTGTTTATGGTGTTATTAATTATGTAAATAAAAAGCATAATGGATAAAGTAAACAGGCTCTATTTACTCCCTTATAAATATTGTTTGATGTTTTTGCTTGTATGTATTTTCGCTAACAAATAAATGTCAATGTTTTGAAATGTTGTTTCATTTCTTAGCAAATTACAAAACAAAATTGACCAAGAACACACCTTGTGAATTTTGCTTTGGCCATTAAGAAAATTTATCATTGTTAGTTCCTCAATTCCAATAATAGATTCTGAGTTTATGCATCACAGATGGTAACTAATAATCTCATTTTCACCATTCGGTACTGTCTAAGTAAAATGACTTGATGTGACTGACAGTGTGAATACACCTTGACATGATGGTTCTGTGCTGTGACAGTCAGTGTGAATTGGCCTCAATGTTCTGGTATTCGAAAAAGCAAAATTTAATGACATCTCATTCCTCAATAGATAAAACATTCATTAACTACATCTTAATTCACATATAAGACGACTCATATGCCTTTATTTATATGTAATATGTATATCCATGGTACAGGGGGGCCTCAGTGATACAGATAGCCATACCATAGATTCAGCCACAATGGCTAGGTATCTGTTGAGAGGCCATACAAACATGTGGTTCCTGAAGAGGGGCAGCAACTTTTGCAAAACTTGCAGAGGCAACCGTCTGAATGATTGAGTGAGCTGGCTTTGTAACATGAACCTAAACAGCACTGCTGTGTTGGTACTGCGAATGGGTGAAAGCAACGGGAAATTACAGTGGTAATTTTTCCTCAGGGCATGCAGCTTTACTGAATCGCTAAATGATGATGGCGACCTCTTAGGTAAAATATTCAAGAGATAAAATAGCCCCCCATTTAGATTTCTGGATGGGGACTATTCAGGAGGATGTTGTTATCAGGAGAAACAAAACTGGCGTTCTATGGATCAGAATGTGGAATATCAGATCCCTTAATACGGTAGGTAGGTTAGAAAATTTAAAAATGGAAAGTGATAGGCTAAAGTTAGATATAGTGGGAATTAGTGCAGTTGGGTGGCAGGATGAACAGGACTTCTGGTCAGGTGAAACAGGGTTATAAATGCAAAATCAAATAGGGGTAATGCAGGAGTAGGTGTAATAATGAATAAAAAATAAGAACGTAGATAAGCTACTACAAACAGCAAGGGAATGCATTATGGTAGCCAAGATAGACACGAAGCCTCCACCTACCACAGTAGTAGAAGTTTATATGCTAACTAGCTCCACAGATGATAAAGAGATTGAAGAAATGTATGATGAGATAAAATAAATTATTCAGACAGTTAAGGGAGACGAAAATGTAATAATCATGGTAGACTGGAATTTAATAGTAGGAAAAGGAAGAGAAGGGAAAGTAGTAGGTGAATATGGACTGCAGTTAAGGAATGTAAGAGGAACCCACATGGTAAAATTTAACACAGAGCATAACTCAGTCATCGCTAACACTTGACTTAAGAATCATAAAAGAAGGTTGTATATGTGGAAAAGACCTGGAGACATCAGAAAGTCTCAGATTGGTTACATAATGGTAAGACAGAGATTTAGGAACTAGATTTTAAACTGTAAGACATTTCCAGGGGCAGATGTGGACTCTGACCACAATTTATTGCTTATGAACTGTAGATTAAAACTGAAGAAACTGCAAAAAGGTAGGAATTCAAGGAGATGGGACCTGGATAAACTGAAAAGACCAGAGGTTGTGGAGAGATTCAGAGGAAGTACTAGGGAATGATTGACCAGAACAGGAGAAAGGAATATAGTGGAAGAAGAATGAATAGCTTGGAGAGATGAAATAGTGAAAGCAGCAGAGGATGAACTACATAAGAAGACGAGGGCTAGTAGAAATCCATGGGCAACACAAGATATTTTGAATTTAATTGACGAAAGGAGAAAATATAAAAATCCAGCAAATGAAGCAGCCAAAAAGGAATACAAATATCTCAAAAATGAGACTGATGGGAAATGCAAAATGGATAAGCAGGAATGGCTAGAGGACAAATCTAACGATGTAGAAGCACGTATCACTAAGAGTAATCAACTACTCTCTTTCAAAACTGCAAAAAGATAGGAATTTAAGGAGATGGGACCTGGATAAACATGAAGGGACCAGATGCTGCATAGAGTTTCAGAGGGAGCATTAGGGACCGATTGACCAGAACAGGAGAAAGGAAGCCAGTAGAAGGAAAATAAGTAACTTTGAAATGTGAAATAGTGAAGGTAGCAGAGGATGAAGTATGTAAAAAGACGAGAGCTAATAGAAATTCATGGTTGAGAGAACACCTAGGGTTACATGCTTCTACATCGTTAGATTTGTCCTCTAGCCAATTTCACTTGGCCATTTTACAGTTCTTGTCAGTCTCATTTTTGAGATATTTGTGCAGAAACCAGATGACAGTTGTAAGAGTCGAGGGGTACAATAGGGAAGCAGTGTTTGAGAAAAAAGAACTACCTGTATGAGTATCAAGAGCTCAGTTAGGAAACCAGTTCTAAGCAAAGAAGGGAAAGCAGAAAGGTGGAGGGAGTATATAGAAGGTCTATATAAGAGCGATGTATGTGTGGATAATATATATAATGCAGATGAAACGGGAGATTTGATACTGTATGAAGAATTTGACAGAGCACTGAAAGACCTAAGTCGAAACAAAGCCCCAGGAGCAGAAAACATTCCACTAGAACTACTGATAGCCTTGGGAGAGCTAGCTCACTAGAAGCTTTTGAAATGTTGTGCTACAGAAGAATACTGAAGACTGGATGGGTAGATCATGTAACTAAAGAGGAGATACTGAATGGATTTGGGGAGAAGAGGAATTTGTGGCCAATGTGACCAGAAAAAAGGTATTGGTCGGTAGGACAAGTTCTGAGGCATCAGGGGATCACCAATTTAGTATTGAAGAGAAACGTGGAGGGTACAAATTGCAGAGGGAGATCAAGAGATGAATACTCTAAGCAGATTCAGAAGGATGTAGGCCACAGTAGTTACTTGAAGATGAAGAGACTTGTGCAGTGTAGAGTAGTGTGGAGAGCTACATCAAACCAGTCTTTGGACAGAAGATTACAACAACAACAATATATGTTATGAGAGATACTGTGGCTTCTCTCCTTTCAAAGATATACTTTCGCTTTCACGATGACACTGATAGACATCTTTTTTCTCAAGATATTATCATGCAGGAGACGTTAGGTTCACTGCAGTGATACCTCTCAGTGACATCATTACGACTTATTTGACTCCAGTTTCGACTATTTTTGGTGGCTGTTGAGCTTCGTGGTCATATTGAGTCTGAGTGCGATGAACCTCCCATGGCATATAGCTCACATCTGGTATACTTGCTGCCATGGCTTAATGACTCCAAGAAATAATGTGACTGATTACTGTTTTCAATACATAATTATTTCGAGGAATGAATGTAGTGTGTGGCTAACCAAATTATATTTATTTCGGAACTGCAGCCCTCAAACGCACAATCACTGTGTGTGCCCTATTAGTAAAATATTACACACCACTGGATAAGCCATATCTGGCGTCATCTTATTCGATTGGAAATGTTTGTTGACTTCATTTTAATTTATCTGTTTATTCATTTGAAGACTATAACATGATGTAGTGTCATCTAGTTATGTATAAAACACTATATGTACTTTGTACACCAGAGTAATAAATGCAGTGTTACTATAACACTCTTCTGAAAACATAAAAAGATTATAAATATGAAGTATTATTTGATTGTGGTAGCCATTCTTGCACCCAAACTAAAGCACCAACTCATATCTTCGCTTGGTACACTCACTGCAATTTTGAAAACTATTACTGTCTTTCCTTTCCTTAAAAATGAAAACCTGCCAACTTCATGCTCGTTATTTACATATGTGTTACGATAAGTAATTGACAATATGCTCCCCAGTGGTAAAAATGTACTGGTTAAGTGAAACTTCTCCCTCTACAGTTGAAAATAACGGAAACAGCGAGAAGAAACAACAACAGAAACGTTCCTCCACCAGTAACATAAGTTCTGAGAGATACTGTTGCTCCTCTCCTTTCAAAGATATAATTTTGCTTTCTCAAAGGCATTGATAGATGTCTTTGTTCTCAAGGTATTAATATGCAGGAGACGTTAGGTTCACTGCAGTGAACTACATTTCATCTGCATACATAGTTTAATTGAAGATGTTCTTTTCTGGAAAAGAAATTATTAAGATAACTCTGTAGTTTGCAAATTTTCTTTTTTACTTTATAGACGGCTCACAGTAAGTTACTTTTTAAATTGTTTTTCAAATGTATCAATCTTTTCTGTGCTTCTTGTTCTGAGTGGTACCGAGTTCGTGTTACTAGATGATAACTGTGTTTTAAATATTGACTGGCATTTCTGTATTTCATCCTTAACATTTAAATAATTGACAATGACAATTCACTCCTGGTAGGGAGTGCTCTTGTATTTGTGTAACATCTAATGTTACAGAAAAGACGTTTATTAAACCAATAAAGCCCCCAGCAACTTTTAGAAAAATAGAGGTAAAAAATTAGAAGTAGCAGGATATGAACTTGCTACAATACACTTTGTTACCCAAAATCCATACATGGTACACCATCATGAATGCATACAATTTGTGACTCGGTTTTTCAATTATTTTTCACTTATACCTCCTCAAGACTTTAATAGTTGATATGCCTTTACCTTATATTGAATTATAACATATCATACCAGTAGCAATATGTTTTTGAGACAGCCTTAAAATTTGGAGCAACATATATTCATGTGAAACACATTGTATTTAAAGACCATCAAACATGATCTTCAACTAAAATGATGAAATCCATTATCGCTTCTCCTTCTTCTTAGAACTCGATACTACCAAGGAAGTCTAATACATCCCAGACTTTCGTTACTGGGCACATACACTTCATTTTGACGCCACAGAGAAGTATCACCATTCCTTTGGTAGTTATTCTTGCAGGCAGATGAATTAAAGCAGCAGCTCATTATATAGTCAGCTGGGTCATTCACTGGATGTCTGGAAACTACTGCAATTTTTTCTTTCCTGGAAAGTGAGAATCTGTCAACTTCATACTGATTATTTACATATCAGGATGTAAAAGTACTTAAGAAGAAGCTTCCCCAACGCTAAACAAATCTGCTGGTTATGATAAATATGTTCTAATTTGTGCAAAAAATTACAGTTCACTACCAGAAAAGGGAACCTTTTCCTGTGCACTTGATAGTAACTGAAACAAAGTGAGAAAACACCGGCAGGCACATTCTTGTTCCAGTACCAGAATATATTTTGTATGTATATTTACTTTATTTGAAGACTTTATTGTTTGGAGTCTCCTAAAATAACTAGCTTGTAAATTTTCTTTTATTCTTCATAGATGGTTGAGACCATGCCACCTTTCGTTTTTCATGTTACAAGCTTTTCTATGTTCTTTTTGTTTGAGTGGTAGTTTGTTTTATCAGATAATCAACATCTTCTGAATATTTACTCGCAATTCCATGTTTCATGCTTGATTTGTAAATTATTGACAATGACAGCTCACTCCTGAGAGAGTGCTCTTATATGTACATAACATCAAATACTACAGAACATACTTCTACTAAATTAATAAGAAAAGTCCTAGAATCTTTCAGAAATATGAAAGGGGAAAATAAAATTTTTGCAGAAGGCAGAATGTGAATGAGAGTTTATTAATTCGCTACGCCACATCTGCATCCACTACATCACAGTGATCGTGTACAAATTGTGACCTTTTCCCATATCATACGGCACCTGCAGTCTTTAAATACTGGTAACTCATTGCTTGACATTTAACTGCAACAAAACGTACATTTCTAGAGATGTTGCTTGTGTTAGCGATTCAGAACAGCGTATTTTTAGCACACAAGTTATAATATAAAATAAACAAAATACGAGCTTGACAAAATCCAATATATATGTCAGTAAGGTGACAATTACCGAAAATGGCTTCAATGAAACGACCCCTTCCTTTAGTGCACTGATTGCCACACACTTCTCAGTTGAAACCGATAGTTCATATTAGACACTGTTGACACCCCTGGATGATTCATCCCTTATCCAAGGATATCGTGGGCCTGCAACCACACTGATCATGACAGCTCCCTTTTGGAGCGTCATACAACTGCAATTTTTGCTGTAGTGTACACAGAGAAATCTTTAGAGACCATTCAAAACCATTCTAAATGTTTCAATGTGATCCAAAGCAGCAAAGGGTGTTTATGATTAGTACATACTTCTCCACAGAATTTCAATATGGTTAAGACAAGACTGCAAACCTGTTTATTAATAGATTTACTGTATCACTTGGTCTGGCTCACAAAGCTATGGTAATCTCAACACATCAGACTTCCCTGGTTCATATGTTACCCTTCAGGGGCTGTTCCAGTGAATAATGAAAGGTTGTAGGATGTGAAATAAATGTCTGACTATGCACTGTAGGATTTCCACAGACAGATTTTATGAAAATATCGTTCAGTGCTCCAGGACAGATATGGACAATGATGAGGTTCTTTCAATGTATCCCTCTCACATAATCTTTCTGTGTTTTTTGTCTTACTGTAATAACTTTTTCATATGTTACTTTGTATAGCAAATTACGTATTTCAAGTGTTATTACAAGATGAAAATGTTAGGCGTTTCCTAATATTTCCGTTTTTCATCTGGGAAATATAAAATGGATTATATTTTAATCTTCTCTAATTAAAATTGTTATTTTCTCCCTGGTTTTATGCATTTAGAGGACAAACAATCAAGTTGTTCTGAATTATTTATTTTATAAACTGTGATTGCTAGTTAAGTGTAATATGAGTATATGCAAAAAGTAAGATGTAAGTTTGTGTTATCAGAATGGAACTGATACACAGTTCTATGCCCTCCTAAAAATTTAAATAAATGGTTATACATTGCTTCTGAAATAAAAATAAAAGGGGTCTTTTGTAGATTTTTAAAGTTTTTGCAAAATTGAGTTAATCTCTCAAGATTGTGATGTTGCATATCAAATCAAAGAACAAGTAAAGAGCTTTAAAATGACACCAGAGAAAACTCTAGAACTTCAATATTTTTAGAAAGTTGGACTATTTATAAAACAAAATAACTGGAATGGTCAAAAGGTGTTATAACCTGCAATATTTGTTAACTACGAAGTACTCTCAAATGCCAAAAATGAGAGATCTGGAACATCAAGGTTAAAAAATTACCAAGCATTTCTAGATTTGGTGTCAACTGACCTGAATGTAAAGAAATGTTGTTGTTCATGCACCAGGATATTTTATGTGAAGTGATATTTTAAGATTCCAGTTACACAGTCAGTGAAAGGAATTGAAAATTTTAGCAAATCCACACAGTTGATAGTTCTGTCATGACAGTTAGGAAGAAGAACTCCCAGTGCCAAAGCTTACAACCATTTATAGAACCCAAGTTAGTTGTCTGGTGTGACATCACTTCCTAAAACAATTTCTGTCTCTGTGAACTGCTCTTAGGCAATATTGGAAGTTTTAATAATTTTATTTCTCAACGAAATTACTTTCATTCGTTCAACCTTGACTAGTTTTGATCTATGTGTCATGTAATAAAACTGTTGAAAGGGTGGATCAACCATAGCCTTCATCCTAGACAACATGACAGTATTTCCTAGATCATAAGTGATTAGTAGTCGCTGTTTGCCAAGATTTCGAAAATATTTAGGAGGTTCTGCTTTCATGTATACGTTATTCTCTCGATTTTATTCCCACAGATTTCTACCCTTTAAGATCTTTATGTGAACAATAGTAAACAATAGTGAACAAATTGTTCACTATTGTAAATAAAGTTTTATTCATGCATGTACTTTTCTTACCACTTTGAAGACAAAAAACGCTACAGCATCAGTAAAATAAAATTTTGCTTCATTTAACAAATCTCTTCTATAAACAGATATGTTATACGAATTGTATATTAGGAGCCGCATTTGTCAATACACAATCAAATGTATGTATATAATCAAACAATTGAATAACCTTACTGTACAAAAATATACTAAGTAGTATGATTTTAACTTTGCACCATGTATTTTTCTCCATATGATAAATAACAGCATGTTCTTAGCACATATAGAAATAAATTCTCTGTATTGATGTCACTTTTAAGTCTTGAAAGGCACACCTGTTCAGTGTAGTTACCTGTTATCAATGCCACAGGATGATTTTCATGATACACCATGCTGTGGCTGCAGAAACGCTGAATAATTTGGCTCATACAACTGATATTTTTATTCCTCACAGTTGCAGATTACAACTGTTTCTTGCCATTTCAGTTATCTCAAAAAAACATCGAAGAGATTGTGATGAAATGGTAGAGTTAGCAAAGAATCATTAAGGCACATTTGCAAAACCTAAGTATCCAGTATATTATAGCAAGTTTTTTCGTCTTTATTGCTTTAATTTTTTAAACAGATACTGACCATTTAAAAAAAATAAAGCTATCAAGATAGGCAATAAAAATTTATTTTATAACTAGTGATTGTGTGTATTCTCTGAGGACATATTTGACAGCAAAGTTACATTGAAATTGTTGTACAGTTCCTTCTTCGCACTTGACACAGGCTTTGTGTGTTTGTTTACTTGTGTGGGAATGAAAACAAAGTAACGTGATACTGTCCTGTAAGATATGTAGTGTGAAAGAAATAGATATTGCATGCAATGACTCGATACGATTTTGTATTCCTTTAAAGCAAATGGAGTCTGTTTAAAGATTTTCAGACTTCCACCATTCTTAACTTACAGTTTTCAGTAGTTTGGTGAGAGTCACAGCCATTATCGGTTTGGCATTAGAACTACACTCCTGGAAATTGAAATAAGAACACCGTGAATTCATTGTCCCAGGAAGGGGAAACTTTATTGACACATTCCTGGGGTCAGATACATCACATGATCACACTGACAGAACCACAGGCTCATAGACACAGGCAACAGAGAATGCACAATGTCGGCACTAGTACAGTGTATATCCACCTTTCGCAGCAATGCAGGCTGCTATTTTCCCATGGAGACGATCGTAGAGATGCTGGATGTAGTCCTGTGGAACGGCTTGCCATGCCATTTCCACCTGGCGCCTCAGTTGGACCAGCGTTCGTGCTGGACGTGCAGACCGCGTGAGACGACGCTTCATCCAGTCCCAAACATGCTCAATGGGGGACAGATCCGGAGATCTTGCTGGCCAGGGTAGTTGACTTACACCTTCTAGAGCACGTTGGGTGGCACGGGATACATGCGGTCGTGCATTGTCCTGTTGGAACAGCAAGTTCCCTTGCCGGTCTAGGAATGGTAGAACGATGGGTTCGATGACGGTTTGGATGTACCGTGCACTATTCAGTGTCCCCTCGACGATCACCAGTGGTGTAC
Organism: Schistocerca serialis cubense; assembly: GCF_023864345.2. Taxonomy (NCBI): domain Eukaryota; kingdom Metazoa; phylum Arthropoda; class Insecta; order Orthoptera; family Acrididae; genus Schistocerca; species Schistocerca serialis. The sequence continues at coordinate 485,012,164 of NC_064639.1, read as the reverse complement.
GGCCAGTGTAGGAGATCGCTCCCCACACCATGATGCCGGGTGTTGGCCCTGTGTGCCTCGGTCGTATGCAGTCCTGATTGTGGCGCTCACCTGCACGGCGCCAAACACGCATACGACCATCATTGGCACCAAGGCAGAAGCGACTCTCATCGCTGAAGACGACACGTCTCCATTCGTCCCTCCATTCACGCCTGTCGCGACACCACTGGAGGCGGGCTGCACGATGTTGGGGCGTGAGCGGAAGACGGCCTAACGGTGTGCGGGACCGTAGCCCAGCTTCATGGAGACGGTTGCGAATGGTCCTCGCCGATACCCCAGGAGCAACAGTGTCCCTAATTTGCTGGGAAGTGGCGGTGCGGTCCCCTACGGCACTGCGTAGGATCCTACGGTCTTGGCGTGCATCCGTGCGTCGCTGCGGTCCGGTCCCAGGTCGACGGGCACGTGCACCTTCCGCCGACCACTGGCGACAACATCGATGTACTGTGGAGACCTCACGCCCCACGTGTTGAGCAATTCGGCGGTACGTCCACCCGGCCTCCCGCATGCCCACTATACGCCCTCGCTCAAAGTCCGTCAACTGCACATACGGTTCACGTCCACGCTGTCGCGGCATGCTACCAGTGTTAAAGACTGCGATGGAGCTCCGTATGCCCCGGCAAACTGACTGACACTGACGGCGGCGGTGCACAAATGCTGCGCAGCTAGCGCCATTCGACGGCCAACACCGCGGTTCCTGGTGTGTCCGCTGTGCCGTGCGTGTGATCATTGCTTGTACAGCCCTCTCGCAGTGTCCGGAGCAAGTATGGTGGGTCTGACACACCGGTGTCAATGTGTTCTTTTTTCCATTTCCAGGAGTGTAGAATCCAGTCACATTAATGTAACAATCTATCAATAATCTGAAAAACAGCCTTCTGATGTTTCAGACATGCAAAAAGAGAGTTAACGATGCTCTGTAAGGCACTGATTTGAAGCCGTGCTGTTTCCAGTGCCATGACTAGCTGCACTAGGTTTCTCAGTTGAGGATCCATGCCAGCCTGATCGAAATGGTCCCACATATTCTTGACTGGGTTTAGATCCGGTGATTCTGGTGGTATGGGAGTACATTAAACTCAAACTGGTGCTCACTGAACCACACAGATGCTCTGCAAGCTGTATGACATGTTGTGTTGTCCTTTTGGTGCATATCGTTGTGCCAAGGAAAAACAAACTGTATGTAAGGGTGGACATTGTCCCCAAGGATAGATGCATACTTGTGTTGATCCATTGCATCTTCAAAATGACGAGACCACCTCGAGAATGCCATGAAAACCCCAATGCTCCTCTGGCCCGGATTCTTCTGTCGAATGTTACAGTCCAATGAAGCATAAAATATGTTTAATCTGAAAAGGCCACCTGACGGCACTCAATGGACGCCCGGTTGCGGTATTGGTGTGTAGATCCTAGTCTTCATCGCCGATGAACAGCAATTACTGTGGGTGCATGAACCAGGCCTGTGCTGCAGAGTCCCATACAAGGGAACTAGCACTGAATGGTTGTTGAGGTGAGTGCTGGTAGCCCTTTGGTTCATCTAGCCAGTTACGTGCTCAGCAGTTGCATGTCTATTCGCTCAGATGCATCCCCACAGCTGTCATTCACGATGTCTTCTATGACCTGTAGTGCACCACCGTTGCCTAGGCAATGGTTTTGGATTGTGCCATTTTGCCATGCACTCTATACTTTAACCATGGTGACAAGCAGACAGTTTACAGACTTAGCCATTTCGGAAATGCTTCCATCCTTGGTCTGAAAGCCAATGATCATGCCCTTTCTGATGTGAGATAAATCGCACCATTGCTGCACAGTGACAACAGCTGAACTGTTTTCTGCCTCTGCCCAACACGCTTTATATGCCTTCCGCTCCTAGTGCAGCCACTTGCCGTCTCTGAGTGGTTATTGCACTTTAACGTAGAATATAAGCGCTGGTAACATTAATTTGACTGGATTCTGTAGCACTGTAATGTATAATGTAATGTCAATCCATTGCTTTCCACTTAAACTAATTGTACATCTGTATCTTCTTTCCACAGCCCTGAATCCACTCTCATGGCAGCCATGGAATACGATTATCGTAATATAATGAAGAGTGTGTCTGGAGATTGTACCACTTCTTTCTTATTAGGGAAATTGATCGATGTAGCTATTACTTTTATTGTTGTTATTATCTGCTACCATTCTGAAGAGGGTCAGAGGATCCTGCAGCAGAAATCAATTAACCAAGAAGTGCTCTAATGTTCCAGCCATTACATTTGTCATCAAAGAGTTTGGGATCGCAACTGGCAACTGAACACAAATATATCAGAATGAGTTAAAGACATAGTCACCAGTAAATCACGATGTTGATGCTAACAGTGAACCTGTCAAAATCAATCTTCCTACAGAAGAAAATGTATCTGGACAGAAGTGACTACGTGATACTAGAAAGTATTACTTGTAAATAATAATTTTCTAATAAGACATTATACTTTGACTACTACACTTGATTAAGGTCTGCAAACAGTTGGTAAGATTTCAGTTGATAGCATTCCTGCTGCCTGTAGTCTCCTGTAAAATACGTTCGAGTCAAAACGATTATTGAATAGGAAGAGCACACTGTAACAAACTGCGAAACTGAAATAGAAATTTCGCAGCATCTTGTATTCCTTTTTGCCAGCTGATCGCGCCAGTGTGGGTTAGACGCTCTAGCCTCGCCAGTGGGCGCTGGCATCTGTCTATTTTGATCGAGGCAGCACCACGCCGAGCCCTGTGGTGGCCATGTGACACATTGATTGACAGTCTTGTGCTTCGACGTCAAAGCAGCGACATCTTGAAACCAGCTCCGGGTGCCTTGGGCAGCAACGGCATACAAGACCTTGTCTGAGGTACCAGGCCATGCAGGGCATACCACAGGGTCATGTTCACTTCTCAGAGCCACTGGCTCTGAAAGTTAGCTGCGGAACAATGGAGCCTGAGCAGGCAGGAGGATGTTGGCTGATAGCAGTCAGCAGCGGCTGGACTTGCATGTTTCAGCATACTACAGAAGGAGTGACATCAACTTAGCCAGTGCAAGCAGCCGCTGTGGGCAGTGATGGACAAGTCGTCAGTGGGCCTGGCATGGCGCCTCGGCCGTGTTTGTCTTTGCTATTGGTGTGGCTGGCCAAGGGGTGGACCTGCAATCATCAGCTGAGGGTGCTACAGTGGAAGAGCAGTGAGTTTATGCTGGCGAAATAAGACAGACCCTGTAGAAGCAGTACAGTGCAATGGAGTCAAAGAGACCAGTGAAGGCAGCAGAGCAGTGGGACTGCAATGGTCAGGACAGGGTGTGGCCGGCTGTTAACTGGATATCATTTGGCTCATGGTATTTCCCCCTTATCTCCTGAAGATACTGCAGCTGAAACCTAGAGGAAATTGTAGAAGAGGGCTTCTGTTATGACAATTGCCACTGAGTGCGTCTTCAACTGCATGTGTGCTGGCATTAGTATGCAACAAGGAAATAAATCGTCAGAACATAGTGGGGCCATGTTGTCCCTGTATTGGTAGAGCAGTGTTTACAAAGACGTGATTCAATTGAAAAAGCCACAGAAAGGCCACGGTGTGCTCTGATTGTATTATAATTATGACTGAGGTGAAACACAATGCTGAGACTATAGTGTGGTCTAGTTGTTTTATTGTATGTTAACTTGTTCTGTCACTACATGCTGATCATATATATTGTCTGTACGATGTGTGGTTAGAGTATTCTTTCATATTATGACCAGCAAGTGTTGTTGAGTAGTTTTATATCTGTGTCCCTTGCAAAGTCAATTTCTGCAGACTGAATCCATATTTATTATGAATGATATGTATACATGTATCTTAGGTTATGTATTAATGATTACTGTATGCTCTTAGTGCCCCTCCCCCCCCCCCCCCTCCCTTGAAACTTATTTTCTTATTGTGAGGTGAGTGCTTGGTTTATTGTATCATTTGAAGCTCACTAATTTGAAGACCAAGCAAAAGTGTTTGCCATGTTTATTTATTTATACGCTTTGGAATTGTTAATTGTTGATCATAAAACGAAGTATATGGTCAGAAGCTCATGCTTACACAACACGCAGCCAGATACCACTCCCACTGAAATCCTGCCCACAAAGCAGATGGTGTACAAATGTCATACGTAAAAATGACTGGCAACAGTGACTGTAGTGCAGCGTCCCCTTACATTTCACAGTGACTTGCCTGACTAAAATCTTCTCATTTCCACCCACGTCATTTTGAATAAAATCCTCGAGCTTTCGAGAGTTTGCGCAACCTAGACGATAGTGGAAACAGCTATCGAAAGCTCGAAAATTTTATTGGAAATGAACTGGGTTTAAAATCGAAAAGATTTCATTCTGTGCCTGGCGGGGCCAACGAGAAATACTGGTGATGTCACACTAGTTGCCTTGCCTGACATAAATCACGAACAGTCAAGTCTGTCCGGAGCCCATGGAAATAAGCATGTCAATGAAAACCTACTCACTAAGGGTGTTAGCTTCGTCATGTGTTATCGACAGCTTACATGTATTATTATTAAATTATTAAACTCGTCTGACATAATAACTCAATCCCTACTGGAGACTGTTGCTGGAACTCCTAAGACCTGTAATGTCACGCCACAGAGCCGAAATATATAGTTGACCCCCATCTCTGCTTGGTGGTCAACTCCCATAACAATCGTCGTTGGATTTCTGAAAGTCTACGTTACATTACGATATTCCGTATGATACGAAAGCTGGAGTGTGGTGGCAGTAGTGGAATACATTAGAATAAAGTTTTTATCACTGTTTACTGATAATTGTGTGACATTAGATTTTTTCATTACGCAGCACGTTTTTGTATTCATTTGCCAGTGTAATTTTTTTGGTTTTGTGTGTGTGTGTGTGTGTGTGTGTGTGTGTGTGTGTGTGTGTGTGTGTGTGTATGTGGATCTGCACTTTCCTTTTTAATGAAATTACCATACCTCTTGCTTGTACATGCCTCATTTCGTATACAAGGTGTCTCGCCTAAGAGCTGTCAGGCGCATTTTCTCTGTTATTTCAGCAGATATCTGCAGTTTCGTGTTAGCGAAGTGCAACTGGAGTTAGTCCAAACGAAGACTGATAGTCATGCCGCTCATGCGATACCCAGCATCGACGGAAAGCGTCGGTTTGTTTCCCATTATAAAGAAAATTGTTTTTAAATCGGAATTTTACGTGCCAGTTCGACGGAGCGATCTCAAATTAGTGAAGTGCCATACTCGTTTTATCGACATGTATTACCAGGAACAGAAACACGAAGAACAACCCGTACTCCAGCAGGATGGACCTGGCACGCGGTGCATGCTACCGCCATGTAACAGCGTTGTTCCATCGCTGCTGGAGTTCTAGATTATCCTTCGTGTTTTATTGTCCCAGTTAATAAATATCGAGAAAAACGAATATCACACTAGACTAACTTGGGACCGCTCTGTCGAGTGGAAACGTGAAATACTGATTTAAAAATCATTTTGTATGTAACAGTAAAGAAACCGACACTTTCTGTCGAAACTGAGACTTTCCGTCGCATGACAGACTTAATCAGCAGTATTTATTTGAGCCGATTCCAGCTACATACTCCAAGAACGAAACGCAGATATCTGCTCAAACACCAGAGCAAATGCGTCTGACGCCTTGTAGGAGAGACACCCAGTATACTTGTGTATTTTGTAAACTTTTCAGGTGCAAAGTAAAAGCGTGTTAATGCTACACGGCATACTTTAAGTGATACAACCCAAGGTATTACCTCTATATTTTTTCACAAATCAAGATATCTGTCAGCGATGTGATTAACATAGCTAACCTTTTTTCAGGGAACTACAAACTAAAGAAAAGATCTACAGTTGCCTCTTGCAGCACAATATAATAGGACGCACTGCTGATGCGTCAGTGACTGTATTACTAGGTGATTTTGATGATAGGAGCTCCTGTATGTTGTGATCACACCCTGTCTGCGGCAACAGTGGTTACCACGTCTCTTTGGAGACAGCATTTGGCGTCCTGTGTGAAACACACTGTACTGCACATCTACCTACGAGGGCTATTCGAAAAGTAAGGAACTATCGGCCGCGAAATGGAAACCACAGTGAAAATCCGATGAAACTTTGCGCAGCTGCGTTGGGCAGTGTGTCTAGTATGTTCATAGATCGCGTCATGTCGCTCCTCCGAGTTCTGAGCGCACAGTCCCCCACCATGTATGGGCGCCTGAAGTGAAATACGATGCTGAGACTATAGTGTGGTCCAGTTATTTTGATGTATATTAACTTTTTCTGTCAGTACATGTCGATCACATATATTGTCTGTACGATGTTTGGTTAGATTGTTCTTTTTTTATGACCAACTAGTGTTGTTGTGTAGTATTATATCCGTGTCCCTTGAAAAGTTAATTTCTGCAGACTGAATCCATATTTATGATGAATTATATGTATATATATATATCTTAGGTTATGTATTAATGATTATTGTATGTTCTTAGTGCTCCTCCCCCCCCCCCTTGAAACTTATTTCCTTACTGTGTGGTGAGTGCTTGGTTTATTGTTTCATTTGAAGCTCACTAATTTGATGCAACCTGATTTCATGCAACCCCACATAATGTAAATGTCATGCAATTCCTGCTTCATGACACTTATTGGTCACACACTGCAGGGGTAATGAGGACGCTCCTGCATCGTTTCCAATGGGAAGTGTTTCATCACCCTCCATATAGCCCGGACTTGGCTCACAGAAAATTGCTGGAAATCATGGGAAGCTATCTTGTATGACGTGAGTAGTGGAAAGTTGGTACGATGCTATGACGGATGTCTATGACAGAGCAACTACTACGCAGAGAAGGTGATGGTAATTGTAGCTAACTGTTGCAAATAAAACAATTTCGAGTTCCGCTGTGGTTTCTGGATAGCCTTCATAGTATTTAAACTTAGTACATGCCTGGTATCTAGTACCTTTCCGTGAGCTTGAAAGCTTGCGTCATTGTCATCACATGCATGAAACGAAAGTGGGGTTGGCTAAAGGCTTAACATGCTGCTGATCCCGTATAACACGTACAGTCAGAGGAACAAAAAAGAGTACAAAACAATGACAATTATTAACAACAATTTGTATTATAGCATATTTATTTTTTGCCAATTTCATCAATAAATTATTTTCACTATTCCTGGGACAACTTTATTCCTCATACACATGTATTCTTTCTTTGTGGAGAATAGTAATGGTGACTGTTCAATTATCAGTTTCTGTTTGTGCAGAATGTATCATCAGCTCCTCTCCCACTCACAGTAGCACAGTACAGCGTAGAGTTGCACATCTTAACCACATACACACTTTGCTTGGCTAAGCTGTTCACTCGTGCATTTGTTTTGAAATTGTCAGATAATTGGTATATGCTCCACCAGAGTGGGTTTGACGTCCAGTGCGCATTTCGCAATAATGTTCAGCTGTACGTAGCAGATCGCTCACGTCACACATATTTTCGCTAGGAGCTACTGAACAGACTGTCTTTGGTGCCTGAGTGCAGAGCGCCGCGCTCGTGCTGCCATCTGGACGGCAGGAGACTGAACAGAGATGAGCCAGCAAGGCGCCCGTCACTCCTCATTGAGAATGGCGATGTGGTCCCCGTCGCTGCCGCCGCCGGCGGCCCGGCGCGGCCCGTTGCTGATGCGCACGATGGACGCGTCGCCGGCGACGGCGCCGCCCCCGGGCCAGCAGCGCCGCGGCGACCTCTGCAGCCAGACGAGTGCGGCGAGCGCCGCCACGGCCAGAGACAGCAGCACCGCCAGCGCCACCGCCCACGCGTAGTAGCCGTGGCACTGCTCAGACACGCGCGCCTCCAGTAGTGCCGCCGCCGTCTTCTGTGCAGACCCTGAGGCAGAGGACGCGGCGTTCATTCAATATGTCCCGTATTCCATTCCACGCAAAAGACAGCCTGTCAAAAACGTAGCGAGGGGTTACAATTAAAGCGCAGCTACTGGCAGACGTCCAGTGTGGGCCGTTATTAACGTATGGCAGGGAAACGTGGTACATATTCTAACGCGTTAATGCGGAACCGATTTATGTTGTGAAAAATTAGTTCCAATTATGACCGGCAGGTGCAAATCTGGCGATGCGAATGCAAAAAGGACATATGGAAATGTTAAGATACATAATAAATTAGGAAAGGGATGTGAGCAGAAAAGTCGAACAAGTGAGAAAGGCGTAATGTTTATTTTATTACTAACTGTCACTTGGACAGTTTGTTCAATATGAGCACCGGAGATGTCGACGAGATGCTGTGCAGCGCCAGATTTGCACCTGGTGGCCAAAATTGTAACTATTTTTTTCCAGCGTAAATCGGTTCCACATTAACGCATTAGTGTATCTATCAAGTTTCGCTGCCATATGATAATTACAACCCATGCTGGACCTCCATGGATAGCTGCACTTTAATTATAACCTCCTAGTACGACAAGATGTCTCCCAATGCAACAGTTGTTAGTGATATGCCTTACTACATAACAAGTCTGGGATCCAAGATGTAATGAAACGAATCAATGATACTATTTTCACGACAAACTTCTTCAAATGGCTCTGAGCACTATGGGACTTAACTTCTGAGGTCATCAGTCCCCTAGACTTAGAACTACTTAAACGTAACTAACCTAAGGACATCACACACAACCAAGACCGAGGCAGGATTCGAACCTGCGACCGTAGCAGCAGTGCGGTTCCGGACTGAAGCGCCTACAACCGCTCGGTCACAACGGCCGGCCATTAAATATATTATAGAAAATTATTGTACTTAGGTACAAAGATACTAAAATATATGTTCCGAAGATATTTAAAATGCGTGAAAAGTTGTGTTCAATTTAATGAACGAAATTTTTGAAATGATTCAAATCTATTATTATAATTATTTAAATAGCTATTAGTTCTAATTTGAAAAATTTCTACAGTGAAAATGTCATGAAATATTACTGACTGATAAACTGTATCGTTTGATGTAAACAACTGATATGTACTTGTAGCATCTGTGAGTTGCGATACTACATAAGCATCAATGGTCACTTTTTTCTGAGTTCATTTTTGGTGTGCGTTAATGCTGGTCAGTAATATGGGCTCTGTCGTGTTCTGTTGTGAGACATAGCACATTTTCGTCTTATTTGTGTGTGGAATATCCGCAACTTTTGATTGAAATATCACTACAGTATGTAGCACAGATAGGGAACATTTTTATCCTACCGTAACCAACTGCAAGGTTGGCAGTGATTCATTCATTTTATCAAAACTTCTCGTATTGCAGCAAATTACCACGTTTCCTGCGATCGCTTCACGATTCTCGGTCATCAAATCTTAGTATTTTAGTAAGCTGCTGGAATCTGGCTCGGCTCATGGTAGCTGTATAAACAAACCTCTCTCAAGTGTAGGACCATAAATCTGTAACAGGTGAATTACTCTCGTTTTCCTTCCCCATAATAATAAATAGCCCTATATATGCCATGAATTCAAGTCTGTCTTGGGTATTTTCTGCCTCAGTGCCTGTTCATTGGTATGCTTTATTATGATGCTGACAATTTCGGGAGACAGAAGCTTTTCAAATGATTCTGTTATTGTTCCAACTTTTTTCGGTTTCCGCTGGATAGGTCAGGAGTCCACTACACGCAGCAGGCGGCTACACGGGTAGCAGGGGTTGTGTGGTGTGGACTGGGCGTTTTTTTTTTTTTTTTTTTTTTTTTAGCTTAGATGGCCTCGGGCAAGTACAGAAAGGGCAATAGCCTCAAAGTGTGTGGGTCAAAGTCAGGGCATGCGGGGACCAAGCAGCATTCGGTATTGTAATTGTAAACTGTCGAAGCTGCATTGGTAAGGTACCGGAACTTCAAGCGCTGATAGAAAGCACCGAAGCTGAAATCGTTATAGGTACGGAAAGCTGGCTGAAGCCAGAGATAAATTCTGCCGAAATTTTTACAAAGGCACAGACGGTGTTTAGAAAGGATAGACTGCATGCAACCGGTGGTGGCGTGTTTGTCGTTGTTAGAAGTAATTTATCCTGTAGTTAAGTAGAAGTGGATAGTTCCTGTTAATTATTATGGGTGGAGGTTACACTCAACAACCGAGCTAGGTTAATAATTGGCTCCTTTTACCGACCTCCCGACTCAGCAGCATTAGTGGCAGAACAACTGAGAGAAAATCTGGAATATATTTCACATAAATTTTCTCAGCATGTTATAGTCTTAGGTGGAGATTTCAATTTACCAGATATAGACTGGGACACTCAGATATTTAGGACGGGTGGTAGGGACAGAGCATCGAGTGACATTATACTGAGTGCACTATCCGAAAATTACCTCGAGCAATTAAACAGAGAACCGACTCGTGGAGATAACATCTTGGACCTACTGATAAGAAACAGACCCGAACTCTTTGACACAGTAAGCGCAGAACAGGGAATCAGTGATCATAAGGCCGTGCAGCATCCCTGAATATGGAAGTAAATAGGAATATAAAAAAAGGCGGAAGGTTTACCTGTTTAGCAAGAGTAATAGAAGGCAGATTTCAGACTACCTAACAGATTAAAACGAAAATTTCTGTTCCGACACTGACAATGTCGAATGTTTATGGGAAAAGTTCAAGGCAATCGGAAAATGCGTTTTAGAAAGGTACGTGCCGAGTAAAACTGAGAGGGACGGGAAAAACCCACCGTGGTTCAACAACAAAGTTAAGAAAGCAAAGAGAGCTTCACTGCAAGTTTAAACGCAGCCGAAACCTCTCAGACAAACAGAAGCTAAACGATGTCAAAGTTAGCGTAAGGAGGGCTATGCGTGAAGCGTTCAGTGAATTCGAAAGTAAAATTCTATGTACCTACTTGACAGAAAATCCTAGGAAGTTCTGGTCTTACGTTAAATCAGTAAGTGGCTCGAAACAGCATATCCAAACACTCCGGGATGACGATTGCATTGAAACAGAGGATGACACTAGTAAAGCTGAAATACTAAACACCTTTTTCCAAAGCTGTTTCACAGAGGAAGACCGCACTGCAGTCCCTTCTCTAAATCCTCGCACAAACGAAAAAATGGCTAACTTCGAAATAAGTGTCCAAGGAATAGAAAAGCAACTGGAATCACTCAACGGAGGAAAGTCCACTGGACCTGACGCGATACCAATTCGATTCTACACAGAGTACGCGAAAGAACTTGCCCCTCTTCTAACAGCTGTGTACCGCAAGTCTCTAGAGGAACGGAAGGTTCCAAATGATTGGAAAAGAGCACAGGTAGTCCCAGTCTTCAAGAAGGGTCGTCGAGCAGATGCACAAAACTATAGACCTAGTATCTAGTAGGTGAATATGGATTGGGGGTAAGAAATGAAAGAAGAAGCCACCTGGTAGAATTTTGCACAGAGCACAACTTAATCATAGCTAACACTTGGTTCAAGAATCATAAAAGAAGGTTGTACACATGGAAGAAGCCTGGAGATACTGACAGGATTCAGATAGATTATATAATGGTAAGACAGAGATTTAGGAACCAGGTTTTAAATTGTAAGACATTTCCCGGGGCAGATGTGGACTCTGACCACAATCTATTGGTTATGAGCTGTAGATTAAAACTGAAGAAACTGCAAAAAGGTGGGAATTTAAGGAGATGGGACCTGGATAAACTGACTAAACCAGAGGTTGTACAGAGTTTCAGGGAGAGCATAAGGGAACAATTGACAGGAAGGGGGAAAGAAATACAGTAGAAGAAGAATGGGTAGCTCTGAGGGATGAAGTAGTGAAGGCAGCAGAGGATCAAGTAGGTAAAAAGATGAGTGCTAGTAGAAATCCGTGGGTAACAGAAGAAATATTGAATTTAATTGATGAAAGGAGAAAATATAAAAACGCAGTTAATGAAGCAGGCAAAAAGGAATACAAACGTCTCAAAAATGAGAACGACAGGAAGTGCAAAATGGCTAAGCAGGGATGGCTAGAGGACAAATGTAAGGATGTAGAGTCTTATCTCCCTAGGGGTAAGATAGATACTGCCTACAGGAAAATTACAGAGAACTTTGGAGAAAAGAGAGCCACTTGTATGAATATCAAGAGCTCAGATGGAAACCCAGTTCTAAGCAAAGAAGGGAAAGCAGAAAGGTGGAAGGAGTATATAGAGGGTCTATACAAGGGCGATGTACTTGAAGACAGTATTATGGAAATGGAAGAGGATGTAGATGAAGATGAAACGGGAGATACGATACTGCGTGAAGCGTTTGACAGGGCACTGAAAGATCTAAGTAGAAACAAGGCCCCGGGAGTAGACAACATTCCATTAGAACTACTGACAGCCTTGGGAGAGCCAGTCCCGACAAAACTCTACCATCTGGTGAGCAAGACGTATGAGACAGGCGAAATACCCTCAGACTTCAAGAAGAATATAATAATTCCAATCCCTAAGAAAGCAGGTGTTGACAGATGTGAAAATTACCGAACTATCAGTTTAATAAGTCACGGCTGCAAAATACTAACGCGAATTCTTTACAGACGAATGGAAAAAACTAGTAGAAGCCGAACTCGGGGAAGATCAGTTTGGATTCCGTAGAAAGGTTGTAACACGTGAGGCAATACTGACCCTACGACTTACCTTAGAAGCTAGATTAAGGAAAGGTAAACCTACGTTTCTAGAATTTGTAGACTTAGAGAAAGCTTTTGACAATGTTGACTGGAATACTCTCTTTCAAATTCTGAAGGTGGCAGGAGTAAAATACTGGGAGTGAAAGGCTATTTTCAATTTGTACAGGAACCAGATGGCAGTTATAAGAGTCGAGGGACATGAAAGGGAAGCAGAGGTTGGGAAGGGAGTGAGGCAGGGTTGTAGCCTCTCCCCGATGTTATTCAATCTGTATAGAGCAAGCAGTGAAGGAAACAAAAGAAATATTTGGAGTAGGTATTAAAATCCATGGAGAAGAAATAAAAACTTTGAGGTTCGCCGATGACATTGTAATTCTGTCAGAGACAGCAAGGGACCTGGAGGAGCAGCCGAACGGAATGGATAGTGTCTTGAAAGGAGGATATAAGATGAACATCAACAAAAGCAAAACGAGGATAAGGGAATGTAGTCGAATTCCGTCGGGTGACGCTGAGGGAATTAGATTAGGAAATGTGACACTTAAAGTAGTAAATGAGTTTTGCTCTTTGGGGAGCAAAATAACTGATGATGGTCGAAGTAGAGAGGATATAAAATGTAGACTAGCAATGGCAAGGAAAGCGTTTCTGAAGAAGAGAAATTTGTTAACATGGAATATAGATTTAAGTGTCAGGAAGTCGTTTCTGAAAGTATTTGTATGGAGTGTAGCCATGTATGGAAGTGAGACATAGAAAGAAGGATCCTTTATTGTATGGTTATACGACAGCGGAACAAACACTGGCAGCAGTTACTTCTGTAAAATATCTGGGAGTATGCGTGCGCAACGATTTGAAGTGGAATGATCATATAAAATTAATTGTTGGTAAGGTGCGTACGAGGTTGAGATTCATTGGGAGAGTCCTTAGAAAATGTAGTCCATCAACAAAGGAGGTGGCTTACAAAACACTCGTTCGACCTATACTTGAGTATTACTCATCAGTGTGGGATCCGTACCAGATCAGGTTGACGGAGGAGATAGAGAAGATCCAAATAAGAGCGGTGCGTTTCGTCACAGGGTTATTTGGTAAGCGTGATAGCGTTACGAGATGTTTAGCAAACTCAAGTGGCAGACTCTGCAAGAGAGGCGCTCTGCATCGCGGTGTAGCTTGCTGTCCAGGTTTCGAGAGGGTGCGTTTCTGGATGAGGTATCGAATGTATTGCTTCCTCCCGCTTATACCTCCAGAGGAGATCACGAATGTAAAATTAGAGAGATTCAAGCGCGCACGGAGGCTTTTCGGCAGTCTTTCTTCCCGCGAACCATACGCGACTGGAACAGGAAAGGGAGGTAATGACAGTGGCACGTACAGTGCCCTCCGCCACCCACCGTTGGGTGGCTTGCGGAGTATAAATGTAGATGTAGATGTACCTTCGTCTCTTATGCCTTCTCTTTCTGTCACTATGTTTTGTGCTATTCGTCTTCTGATGTGAGGAAGTTTGAAGCTATAAATTTTTCCAGTGCTTCAAGCTGCGTCGTCATCAGTTTCAGGTGCCCAAAGTTCCATCCTCAGCATTTGTAGGTACTCCATCACTGTCCATATCAGGGCAGGGGCGGATCCAAGGGGGGGGGGGGCAATTGCACCCCCCCCCCCCCTGGTGCGTGACCGATCTTTTTTTTTTCGACTGCTTTAAGGGCTGATTACGTCGGCCTATCTAGTATGTTTTACTCGAAGTCGAAGATGTAAACAATGACACGCAGTTTGATGTAACAATTGAAAAAGAGACATTGAAACCTCTTCCATTTAGCGAATAAACTACAGAAGAAACAACTATACTTACGAATAAAATGATAATATTCGCTAAGGCATGAGCGATCTGTGTTCCTTTTTTAGCACTTTCCCCGCAGTGCGTATGTAAGATTTTGTTTCTAGTGGCAATTTGCAAAGAGATGGTGTTGATAATTAAGCGATGAACACCGAAGGAATACTTGAAAATATTCTCATTAGTTGCAAATAGTGTGAACCTTACGACAGTCCCTTTTATTCTGCAACTGCACGTTTTCGATTTGGATGAACGCTTCTCCCCCATTTTGGCTTTCTTCTCACTTCTGATGCGGTATGTGAACAAACGATAATTAGCCAAATGTAATAATGTACACGAAAATAACGTCTGTGGATTCATTCACAACCCATTCTCTCATACGGTAAGAATATAAATGTTACGGTCAGCAGATTCAAACAGATACTGAAATCTAGAAAACTCAGATTCATTTCTCTTTCTCCAAAGTGCAAAGGGCAACTCTTCCAAAGACTGAGGAAGATGCGTTTTCCTCATCAATATAATTTATTCTGAGGTACTAAGCGTATGCTTCTATCGCAATCTGAAAAAGGCATGAATTTCTTAACAGTGTTAGAGTTGTGGCTTTGCTCTAAACTGTTTGCTTATTTCGGAAGTCAAATCTTGAAGAAACAAGCTGCTGTTTGCAAATAGCCAAGGAAATTGCCGGAGTAGAAGGAAGAATCTGTTTATTTAAGAACATCGATGAATGAAAATCGCCTCCTTGGTCTTGCACTTGTGCATATTCATTACCAGATTCCTGTAGACGAAGAAAAAGTAATTACAAGATTTTCAAAAAGTGTCCGTAAAAGGAGATTAGAATTTAATATTTAAGAGCAGTATCGTGAATATACATATTTAATATTAAATTTCATTTTATTTATACTTTACCATTTTCATTTTATTTCTTATTTTTTTACACGAAGAAAGAAAGAAATTTCTTATTTTTAGTATTTACATTCATGAGGAAAAACAGCTTATTATTAGCATAAAATGGCGTAATTAACAATATAAGATGATTTCCTGAACACAATCAAATACCCTATTATAACTTTTCGCAGTCGTGTCGTCATTGCTGCGTATAAACACGTGCGCGAATTCGATGGCAACATTCTGTCACATGAAAGCAATTGGTGAACTAATTTCGAAGATTTAAGAATGGAAACAAATGAACATTTTTATAGATTATTTTACATTAGCAGACAAACAGAGTTTTTCAAGTACACCTGTCGTCTTTGAAGAATATGTTTTAGGTAATGAAGTAATTCATTTCATTAAACACACTTAACACATATCGATACACAATTAAACAAAGAAGTGTATATATATATATATATATATATATATATATATATATATATATAATAGTATGGACAAGAAGAGAATAGAAGCTTTCGAAATGTGGTGCTACAGAAGAATGCTGAAGATTAGATGTGTAGATCACATAACTAATGAGGAAGTATTGAATAGGATTGGAGAGGAGAGAAGTTTGTGGCACAACTTAACTAGAAGAAGGGATCGGTTGGTAGGACATGTGTTGAGGCATCAAGGGATCACCAATTCAGTAATGGAGGGCAGTGTGGAGGGTAAAAATCGTAGAGGGAGACCAAGAGATGAATACACTATGCAAATTCAGAAGGATGTAGGTTGCAGTAGGTACAGGGAGATCAAGAAGCCTGCACAGAATAGAGTAGCATGGAGAGCTGCATCAAACCAGTCTCAGGACTGAAGTCCACAACAACAACAACAACACACACACACACACACACACACACACACACACATATATATATATATATATATATATATATATATATATATGTTGTTGTTGTTGTTGTGGTCTTCAGTCCTGAGACTGGTTTGATGCAGCTCTCCATGCTACTCTATCCTGTGCAAGCTTCTTCATCTCCCAGTACCTACTGCAACCTACATCCTTCTGAATCTGCTTAGTGTATTCATCTCTTCGTCTCCCCCTATGATTTTTACCCTCCACGCTGCCCTCCAATACTAAATTGGTGATCCCTTGATGCCTCAGAACATGTCCTACCAACCGATCCCTTCTTCTGGTCAAGTTGTGCCACAAACTCCTCTTCTCCCCAATCCTATTCAATACTTCATCATTAGTTATGTGATCTACCCATCTAATCTTCAGCATTCTTCTGTAGCACCACATTTCAAAAGCTTCTATTCTCTTCTTGTCCAAACTATTTACCGTCCATGTTTCACTTCCATACATGGCTACACTCCATACAAATACTTTCAGAAATAACTTCCTGACACTTAAATCTATACTCGATGTTAACAAATTTCTCTTCTTCAGAAACGCTTTCCTTGCCATTGCCAGCCTACATTTTATATCCTCTCTACTTCGTCCATCATCAGTTATTTTGCTCCCCAAATAGCAAAACTCCTTTACTACTTTAAGTGTCTCATTTCCTAATCTAATACCCTCAGCATCACCCGACTTAATTCGACTACATTCCATTATCCTCGTTTCAATTTTGTTGATGTTCATCTTATATCCTCCCTTCAAGACACCATCCATTCCGTTCACCTGCTCTTGCAAGTCCTTTGCTGTCTCTGACAGAATTACAATGTCATCGGCGAACCTCAAAGTTTTTATTTCTTCTCCATGGATTTTAATACCTACTCCAAATTTTTCTTTTGTTTCCCTTACTGCTTGCTCAATATAGAGATTGAATAACATCGGGGTGAGGCTACAACCCTGTCTTACTCCCTTCCCAACCACTGCTTCCCTTTCATGTCCCTCAACTCTTATAACTGCCATCTGGTTTCTGTACAAGTTGTAAATAGCCTTTCGCTCCCTGTATTTTACCCCTGCCACCTTTAGAATTTGAAAGAGAGTATTCCAGTCAACATTGTCAAAAGCTTTCTCTAAGTCTACAAATGCTAAAAACGTAGGTTTGCCTTTCCTTAATCTTTCTTCTAAGATAAGTCGTAAGGTCAGTACTGCCTCACGTGTTCCAGTATTTCTACGGAATCCAAACTGATCTTACCCGAGGTCGGCTTCTACTAGTTTTTCCATTCGTCTGTAAAGAATTCGTGTTAGTACTTTGCAGCTGTGGCTTATTAAACTGATGATTCGGTAATTTTCACATCTGTCAACACCTGCTTTCTTTGGGATTGGAATTATTATATTCTTCTTGAAGTCTGAGGGTATTTCGCCTGTTTCGTACATCTTGCTCACCAGATGGTAGAGTTTTGTCAGGACTGGCTCTCCCAAGGCCGTCAGTAGTTCCAATCGAATTTTGTCTACTCCGGGGGCCTTGTTTCGACTCAGGTCCTTCAGTGCTCTGTCAAACTCTTCACGCAGTATCGTATCTCCCATTTCATCTTCATCGACATCCTCTTCCATTTCCATAATATTGTCCTCAAGTGCATCGCCCTTGTATAGACCCTCTATATACTCCTTCCACCTTTCTGCTTTCCCTTCTTTGCTTAGAACTGGGTTTCCATCCGAGCTCTTGATGTTCATACATGTGGTTCTCTTATCTCCAAAGGTCTCTTTAATTTTCCTGTAGGCAGTATCTATCTTACCCCTAGTGAGATAAGCCTCAACATCCTTACATTTGTCCTCTAGCCATCCCTGCTTAGCCATTTTGCACTTCCTGTCGATCTCATTTTTGAGACGTTTGTATTCCTTTTTGCCTGCTTCATTTACTGCATTTTCATATTTTCTCCATTCATCAATTAAATTCAACATTTCTTCTGTTACCCAAGGATTTCTACTAACCCTCTTCTTTTTACCTACTTGATCGTCTGCTGCCTTCACTACTTCATCCCTCAGAGCTACCCATTCTTCTTCTACTGTATTTCTTTCCCCCATTCCTTTCAATTGTTCCCTTATGCTCTCCCTGAAACTCTGTACAACCTCTGGTTCTTTCAGTTTATCCAGGTCCCATCTCCTTAAATTCCCACCTTTTTGCAGTTTCTTCAGTTTTAATCTACAGGTCATAACCAACAGATTATGGTCAGAGTCCACATCTGCCCCTGGAAATGTCTTACAATTTAAAACCTGGTTCCTAAATCTCTGTCTTACCATTATATAATCTATCTGATACCTTTTAGTATCTCCAGGGTTCTTCCATGTATACAACTTTCTATCATGATTCTTAAACCAAGTGTTAGCTATGATTAAGTTGTGCTCTGTGCAAAATTCTATCAGGCGGCTTCCTCTTTCATTTTTTAGCCCCAATCCATATTCACCTACTATGTTTCCTTCTCTCCCTTTTCCTACACTCGAATTCCAGTCACCCATGACTATTAAATTTTCGTCTCCCTTCACTATCTGAATAATTTCTTTTATTTCATCATACATTTCTTCAATTTCTTCGTCATCTGCAGAGCTAGTTGGCATATAAACTTGTACTACTGTAGTAGGTGTGGGCTTCGTATCTATCTTGGCCACAATAATGCGTTCACTATGCTGTTTGTAGTAGCTTACCCGCATTCCTATTTTCCTATTCATTATTAAACTTACTCCTGCATTACCCCTATTTGACTATGTGTTTATAACCCTGTATTCACCTGACCAGAAGTCTTGTTCCTCCTGCCACCGAACTTAACTAATTCCCACTATATCTAACTTTAACCTATCCATTTCCCTTTTTAAATTTTCTAACCTACCTGCCCGATTAAGGGATCTGACATTCCACGCTCCGATCCGTAGAACGCCAGTTTTCTTTCTCCTGATAACGACATCCTCTTGAGTAGTCCCCGCCCGGAGATCCGAATGGGGGACTATTTTACCTCCGGAATATTTTACCCAAGAGGACGCCATCATCATTTAATCATACAGTAAAGCTGCATGCCCTCGGGAAAAATTACGGCCGTAGATTCCCCTTGCTTTCAGCCGTTCGCAGTACCAGCACAGCAAGGCCGTTTTGGTTATTGTTACAAGGCCAGATCAGTCAATCATCCAGACTGTTGCCCTTGCAACTACTGAAAAGGCTGCTGCCCCTCTTCAGGAACCACACGTTTGTCTGGCCTCTCAACAGATACCCCTCCGTTGTGGTTATACCTACGGTACGGCTATCTGTATCGCTGAGGCACGCAAGCCTCCCCACCAACGGCAAGGTCCATGGTTCATGGGGGGATATATATATATATATATATATATATATATATATATATATATATATATATATATATATATATATATATATATACAATGCGCGCGCGCGCGCGCGCGCGCGTGTGTGTGTGTGTGTGTGTGTGTGTGTGTGTGTGTGTGTGTGTGTGTGTGTGCGCATATAGAGTATTAAAGATTTTATTTGGAATTAATTTTTGTGAAGGCAAATATCAAAAAATTTGCCCCCGCCTGACCGAGATCCTGGATCCGCCCCTGGTCCATATCCTCGTGCACAACAAATTCCTCTTAAGGTTCGTTCACTACATAGTCGGTTTCATCACATTCAATTTGAGAATCTGTAGATTTTTCCAAAATCTGCGATATTTCTCCTTCAGCAAGTGACTGTCGTTACATTTTCAATTACAGTTGTATCTAACAGTGGACTAAGTACCACTGAACAGGAAACAATAAAGGACCAGAGGGAAATGAATCATTGTTGAGACCATTATTGCTGTCAACCGAGAGAAATACTATGTCCATGCTTTCTAAGGTCACGTAATGCTATATTTGTGGAGTAAGACGGCCGTTTTGGGAAGTCGTACCAAGGGCGCGGGGAGGGGGAGAGACTTAATGACCAACTCCCTTAAACTTAAATTTTCCGACTAAGCATAAGCGAAAAATGTAAAACAACAATCACAGAATCCGGAAGAAGACTTCATTAAAAACAATAAATATTATTTGCAAAATTTTAAAAAATAAAGTATCTGAGTAGATTTCACTATTTTCAAAAGGTGGGCATAAAGTATCCCTTCCTTAGTATTGCGTGGGTTAAGAGCGCAATGGAAAATTCACTATCAACTGCAGAAGACAGAGCGAACAGGTGGAAATAGTATATTGAAGGCCTCTATGAGCATGAGGACTTGTCTGATAACGTGACTGAACAACAAATGGGAGTCGATATGAAAGATGTTGGTGATCCTGTTTTATGCTTAGAGTTTAATATAGCTTTGGTAGACTCAATAAAATAAGGGATAACGTATAGACAACACTTCTTCGGAATTTTTAAAATCATTCGGTGACGTTGTAAGCACGCGACTATGCAAATTGGTGTTTACAATCTATGAGACTTGAGGCATACCATCAGACTTTCGAAAAATATCATCCGCACAATCTCGAATGTAGCAAGTGCAGATAGTGCGAGAACAATCGAGTAGTCATCTTAATAGCTCACCCATCCAATTTGCTGACAAGAGTAATACACAGAAGATTGGAAAAGAAAATTGGTGATCTGTTAGATGACGATCGGTTTGGCTTTAGAAAAAGGTAAGGGCATCAGAGAGTTCTGACGTCATTGATAGCGAAAGCAAGACTTAAGAATAATGAAGACGCGTTCGTAGAGTTTTGTCTACTTAAAAAAAGTCGTTCGACAGTATAAAATGGTGCAAGAAGTGGGAAATTCTGAGAAAAATAGGAGTAAGTTATAGGGAAAGACGGATAATATACGATATCTACAAGAACCAACAATAGTAATGGCAAACCAAGAAATAATTGCTCGGATTAAACCGAGTGTAACACAGGAATGTATTTCGTCCCTACAGTTCAATCTTTACAATGAAGAAGCAATGACAAAAATAAAGAAAATTTCAAGAGTGGGATTACAATTCAGTATGAACGATACCAATGACAAAAATCGCTGATGCCAATGCTACCCTCAGTGAAAGTAGAAAAGAATTAAAGGAGCTGCTGTAGAATGAACAGGCTAACGAGTATAGAATGTGGACTGAGAATAAAATAGAGAAAATAAATTAATGAAGAACAGCAGAAATGATATTAGCTGCAGACTTAAAATCAAAATCGAGAACCATGAAGTAGACGAAGTAAAGGAATTCTGCTACACGTGGAGCAAAAAACTTATGTTGGATGAAGCAAGGAGAACATAAAAGGCAGACTAACACTGGAAAAAAGGCATTCCTTCTCAAGCGTAGTCTGCTAGTACCAAACATAGGCCTTAATATGAGGAAGAAATTTCTGAGAATGTACGTTTGGAGCACAGCATTCTATAGTAGTGAAAAATGGACTGTGGCAAAAACAGGAAAGAAGAGAATCGAAGCGTTTCAGATGTTGTGCTACAGAAGGATGTTAAAAATTAGACGGACTGATAAGATACGGCATGAGATGGTTCTCTGTATAATTAACGAAGAAAGGAACACGTGAAAAAAACTGACAAGAAGAAGGGACAGGGTGACAGGACATCTGTTGAGACATCAGGGAATAACTTCCATGGTACTAGAAGGAGCTGTAAAGGGTAAAAACTGCAGGGAAAGACAGACTCGAATACATCCAACCAACAGTTGAGGAGGTAGGAGGCAAGTGCTAATCTGAGTGAAGAGGTTGAGACAAGAGAGGAATTCGGGGCGAGCCGCATCGAACAGTTCCAAAGATTGAAGACCTTAAAAGAAAGAAGGTGCACGGTATCTACCCGTTCATGTGCGTCTATTGTTAGCAGGATAGACGTACTGATGGCATTGTGGCAAATATTGACCTAAGTGATCGTGGAATATAAATACAATTAAATTGATTCAACAATGGAAAGACATCTGGACCTACAAAATATCGATGAGATTCTACAGAGATTATGTCAAAACAGAAGATCATCGTAAATCGCTGGGGCCTCGAAGGTTACCAAGTGATTGGAAGAAAAGTGTAAATCATTCCCGTTTCCAAGAAAGGTGGTTAGATAGATACAATTATAGGCCTCTGTCGTGGATGTTCATCCATTCTAGAATTATCGAGCATGTTGTATGCTCACAAATGTTTCGGAGAACGAAAATTTCCCCATAAAATTCAACACAGCTTCTGTTCTTTTCTAGTCTGAAATGCTTATCATCATTTCCACACAAAATGACACTCCAGACAAATACTTTCAGGAAAGACTTCCTAACACTTAAATTAATATTCGATGTTAACAAATTTCTCTTTTTCAGAAACGTTTTGCTTGCCCCAGACAAACGACATTTTATATCCTCTCTACAGCAGTCTTGATCATTTATTTTGCTACCCAAAACAAAACTCATCTGATACCTTTAGTGTTTCATTTCCTAATCTACGTGACTTATCTGTGATTCACCCTTAAAATGACGGGCAGAAGGTCCTCCGGACCATGTTCAGAACATTTCTCTGCCGTTCCACACTCTAGCAGGGTGGGAAAAATGTGCATTTAAATTACTCCTTACGAGCTCTGACTCCTCTTATTTTGCTACGTCGATGCTTTCTCCTGTAGATTGGCGACAATAAAATATTGTCACATTCAGAGGACAAAGCTGGTGATCGAAATTTTATGAAAAAATCCTATCGCTACCAAAAACAACCTTGTTTCAATGATAGCCTCCCCAACTACCTTACCATATCTCTGACACTTTCTCCCCTATTTCGTGATGATACAAAACGAGCTGCCTTTCTTGGAATTTTTTTGACCTCCTCCATCAAATCTATCTGGTAAGGATCCCATACCGCACAGCAGAGGACGGAAAAGCGCAGTGAAGACAGTCTCTTTAGAAAACCTGTTGCAACTTGTGTTCTACCAATAAAACGCAGTCTTTAGTTTGCCTTCCCAACAACATTCATTATTCATGTGATCGTTCCAACTTAAGTTGGATTGTAATTCCTAGATATTTCGTTGAACTGACAACCTTTAAATTTGTGTGATATACCGTGTAGCCGAAATTTAACGGATTTCCTTACGCACTCATATGGATGACCTCACACTTTACCTTATCCACAGTCGATTAACACTTTTCGCACCATACATATATAGTGTCTAAGTCATTTTGCATTTAGTTTCGGTATTCTAAAGGCTCTACTACACGGTAAATGGTAGCAGAATCTGCAAAAAATCTAAGAGGGCTGCTCAGATTGTGTCCTAAATCGTTTATGTAGATTAGGAACGGCAGAGGTTCTATAACACTTTCTTGGGGAACGTGAGATATCACTTCTGTTTTACTCGATGACTTTGATTAGAAGTCTCTTGTGGGGAGCGGTGTCAAAAATCTCAGGGAAACAGAAATATGGAATCAAATTGTGATCGCTGCCGATAGCACTCATTACTTCGCGCATATAAAGAGCTAGTTGTGTTTCACAAGAACGATATTTTCTGAATCCGTGCTATGTGTCAATAGACCATTTCCTTCGAGGTAATTCACAATGATCGACTACAGTATACGTTCCAAAATTAGTCTATAAATCGACGTCAGTGATATGGGTCTGAAATTCCTATTTCCATTCTGGAGTATTGGTGTGGCCTGTAGAACCTTCCAGTCTTTACTTACAGATCTTTCGATGTGGCACTGGTTGTATAGGATTGCTAAGTATGGGGCTATTGTATCAGAATATTCTGAAAAGAACCTGACTGGTATGCTATTTGGACCGGAAGGCTTGCCTGTAATTTAAGCAGTTTCACTACACCAAAGACATCTACTTCTAAGTCACTCATATTGGTTGTTGTTGTTGATTCGAATCCTGGAATATTTACCTCGTCTTCCTTGGTGAAAGAATTCCAGAAAACTATATTTAGTGACTCTGCTTAAGTAACGCTTCATCGGTAACATTACCGTTGCTACTGCACAGTGAAGGTGTTGATTGTGTCTCGCCGCTGGTGCACTTTATATATGACCAGAGTCTCTTTGGATTTTCTACCAGATTTCGAGCCATGGTATCGTTGTGGAATCTACTAATATCATCTCACATTGAAGTCCAGACTAAGTTTCGAGGTTCAGTAACACGTCGCCAATTTTGCGGTTTTTGCACTATTTTCTGTATCGTGCGGATGAGTGCAATCGTTTGTTAATTTATTCGGTATAAATATCATAATCGCCCTCGATGGTATTTCTTTGAATTTAACCCATATCTGTTCTACACCTACGTGTCTGGAAGGATTAAAGATTTTCTCTTACAAAGCCATCAACAGAATTTTTATCTGCTTTGCTAAACAGATATATCTTGCGGTTATGTTTGGCGGATTTGGATTTTTCAATGGTCAGTCTTGTTACAACGACCGTGTGCTCACTAATCCCTACATCCGTCATGATACTCCCTACTTCCTCAGGATGATTTTTCGCTCAGAGGTCAAGCATGTTTCGCAACCGTTTATACTCCGAATGTGCTTATGAACTAATTGCTCAAAATAATTTTCGAAGAAAGCATTTAGTACAACGTCTGACGATGTTTTATACCTACCACTGTCTTTGAGCATGTATTTTCAGCAACATATCGAAGGTAAACTGAAGTCACCACCAACTACTATAATTGTATGGGTGGGGTATCTATTTGAAATGAGACTTAAATTTTCTTTCAACTGTTCAGCCACTGAATCATCTTAGTCTTGGGCAGGGGAGGGGGGGGGGGGGGGGGGGGGGGAGGGCGGTAAAATGAACGAATTATTGATCTATTCCGGTTGTCAAGTATAATCTCTACTTATACTAATTCAGATGAACTATATACTTCAATTTCGCTACATGCTAACATACTTCTGACAACAACAAACAAACGGCCACCAGCCTTTGTAAAATTTCCCGCTGAACTTACCTCCGGCTTCAGCCAGTCTTCGGTACCTATAACGGTTTGAACGTCAGTGCTTTCTTTTACTGCCTGGCGCTCTGGTTCTTTCCTAACAGCTACAATTTACAGTACAGAATATTGCTATATCTACCCTTGTCCTGTGCTTATCCTGTACCCCTCAGCCTGAAGCGCTTTCTGTACTTCCCCGAAGCCAAACCCTCAAAATCACTTAATTTAATTCGACTATATTCCATTATCCTTGTTTTGCTTTTGTTGTTGTTCATGTTATTTTCTCCTTTCAAGATACAGTCGATTCCTTTCAACTGCTCTTCGAAGTCCATTGCTGTCTCTGACAGAATTACGACGTCATCACAAAACCTCAAAGTTCACTAAACACTAATTCCCTGTCCAGTTCTTTCTTTCGTTTTCTTTACAGCTCGCTCAATGAACAAACAGACTGAATAACATTGGAGATAGGCTACAACCCCGTCTCACTCACTTCTCAGCCAATGCTTCCCTTTCACGCCCTTTCGACTCTTGTAACTGCCACCTAGTTTCCATGTAAGTTGTAAATAACCTTTCTCTCCCTGTATTTTACCCCCGATACATTCAGAATTTCAAAGAGTGTATTCCAGTCTACATTGTCAAAAGTTTGTCTAAGTCTGCAAATGCAACAAATATAGATAGGCCTTTTTTCAACCTATCTTCTAAGAAACGTCTAGGGTCAATATTGCCTCACGTGTACCTACATTTCTCTGGAACCCAAACTTCATTCCCGAGGTCGGTTCTCCGTTCTTCTAGTAGCCGACAGATGTAAAGGTAATTACTGGAGTACCCTAACGAATAACTTTCAGATATTTGGCAACTGGAACAGATTTAGAACAGTGAGTAACAATATTATGGAAACATGTGAAGCAATATATTAAGTATTAAGAGATACGAGTTTGTTACACTTCCGCTTGTATATCGTGGGTAGACTTTTGATTTCTTTTTATTTTTACGTCTTCCTGGGTAATATTCAGATGGGACACCTCTACCATTTTGGTACTGGTCAGCGACTTTCTTGTATTTGTCCTCATAATCGTTTTAGTTTCCACAATCGTGGAAACTAACTTTACAAAGGGATAAACTGCAACAAAAATTTGATTTAGATCAAAACTCGCGGAGAGACAGAACATTCGTACGGTCTCAAAGTCAGACAGACAACTGACTTTTCTTTTGACAAACGCAATCGTACACGTTCAAACTTATTTGTCAAATCAGTCACCAACTAAAATTTCTCTGAAACATGTCAAACAAAGTCATTCATTGACAAACAACATAGCACACTGCCAAATTATTTGAAAAACACGAAAAGTTTGTCTAATTGCTTCATCTCTACGGAGGTCTTAACAGGAACACCGGTGACAATAAGAAAGACACCGTACACTCCGCATTAGAAGCTGCTTAGAAAACTTGAAAACCGTCTTTCAGGGCAAGAAACACGAATACTCCACAGTCCCCTACGTGGTCATCACAGAGATCGCGCAGATAAAATTAGCCAAAAACCAGTTCGTACAGTGCCTATGTGCATTCTTGCCTTGCTCCATGCGCGAATGGAAGGAGTAGAAATGCACCCTCGACCATGCATTTCCCAGCGATTCGCGGAGTATAGCTGAGGATGTAATGCAGATGCAAGTGTGTTTGATGTATCTAGAGCAGTTACCTCGAAACTGGTCACCAGCATTCAGTTCTTGTGCCAGGAAAGCTAAACTTCTGAAATCAATTTACGGAAAGAAGGGGACTTACAGCTGAACGTCCCCTTAACATCAAGGTCTTTAGCGACGATTAACTACAACGTAGGTTAGATAAAGAAGCGCCTATTTTAAATTAACTGTGCCAGTCATTTTTAGAATTGGCGGAATTTGCTCGGTCACGTAATCTGAAGTGAAACAAGAAATTGTAAAATCTTCTTCGTTTGTATTCGAATAAGAGCTCAACATCAGTTTGGCAAAGTTTACGTTAAAACAGTTAAACTACGACAGTCGTTCGGTGTAACCCTAAAGTAGATAACACGAGTAGCTTAGTCGCATCGCCAGTAATGTTATACACTAACACATCTCTCATTCCACTTGGGACGTCTTGTGTATACAGTATGATTAATGTGCATGTTTATGACACCCTTTTCCAAGAATAATTTTCGATACCTACATGCGTTATTACACCGTACATCTCCCTGAAATATCTGTAACACCTCGGCCACGTTTCTCTGAGTCTGAATAAACTGATGAAGCGGACTCGATTCCAACGCCAGATTTTTCATTAACTGTATGCAAAATATTTTTATAAAACTGTTCCAGTCATCCTACATTGCCGCAGAGTTCGTTTCATTGTCTTTTGTCACTTGCTTCTTTTGTGGCATGATCGAATACGGTACGATTTATTACTAAAGTGTAGCTGTTCTTCATTTTATAACTTGAGTCCTGCTTACGATGAAGCTACGTCTTCCGTAGCGGAATCTATAAACCGGTACTTTAATTTTTAGTCTCCTAAAAAGCAAAACATACATCTTACTGCACATACAAATTTTCAGTTGCTTATCTCAGTCAACGAGTGTTATGGTTTAGAAGAAGACGTTTATTAGTTCCCCTTCTTTTTGACATATGCAAGTGCGTCCGCAGAAATTTATCCAGCGGCAGGTGAAACTACGAAACGGCTATTTCTGATATAAATGATTTATCCAGATCCATAAGAGTTCATGGAATATCCATGGAACTGATGTTTATCCCCACAATATTTGTTGTCTGATAAATGTGATAAAAAAACTCCGTACTCAGATTTCAGGAGGGGGGGGGGGTCACCGGGGTCACCCTCTAGTCCTTACTTGCCGACGCTTATGATCCTATAGAATTTTGCAGGCATCTCTACGTGTTTCTTTAGCTCTACGGCTGGTTATATACTTTCGATACGATGATGGTCCTTTTCATTGTTGGAACTTCTCTCCAGTGTATTACCTGTAATCCCCACACCGTTTCTTTAAAGAATCGGACTCCCGCGTATAAAACGGCTTCAAAAGTCAGATTTCTTTACAAATGAGCTAATGTGTTAAATATTTGATGTTAAGCAGACAACCGAGAAAAAGTTCGGAAAAGGTTGGAAATGAAGTTTAAAATTTTTTGAAAGTCACTAAATGTTGTCATTATGAAGCACTGGAAGATTATAATCTGGCTAATATGCGCTGTTGTTTTCGCACATCTCAGTGTTTATGACACAATTTCTTCTGAACTGTGTGTAGTACAATGACACAATTTTGGAGGGACATTCGGTGATATATGTGTATACTGCCTGCCAGATGCGTTGCGTAAGTAATTAGTAGTGAAGAAGTAATAAATTAAAACATCATGCCTGATTCTGAAATCTTACAGAAAAAATGGAGTAAGCGGTAAACATTTTTCCTTTCATCATTCTGTGAGGGGTGTTAGCGATAAAACGTTTCGGAACTATTTGAAATTATATGTAAAGTTTTTTCGTGCTCTCGCTCTCAAATACTGGATAAATACACTCCTGGAAATTGAAATAAGAACACCGTGAATTCATTGTCCCAGGAAGGGGAAACTTTATTGACACATTCCTGGGGTCAGATACATCACATGATCACACTGACAGAACCACAGGCACATAGACACAGGCAACAGAGCATGTACAATGTCGGCACTAGTACAGTGTATATCCACCTTTTGCAGCAATGCAGGCTGCTATTCTCCCATGGAGACGATCGTAGAGATGCTGGATGTAGTCCTGTGGAACGGCTTGCCATGCCATTTCCACCTGGCGCCTCAGTTGGACCAGCGTTCGTGCTGGACGTGCAGACCGCGTGAGACGACGCTTCATCCAGTCCCAAACATGCTCAATGGGGGACAGATCCGGAGATCTTGCTGACCAGGGTAGTTGACTTACACCTTCTAGAGCACGTTGGGTGGCACGGGATACATGCGGAGGTGCATAGTCCTGTTGGAACAGCAAGTTCCCTTGCCGGTCTAGGAATGGTAGAACGATGGGTTCGATGACGATTTGGATGTACCGTGCACTATTCAGTGTCCCCTCGACGATCACCAGTGGTGTACGGCCAGTGTAGGAGATCGCTCCCCACACCATGATGCCGGGTGTTGGCCCTGTGTGCCTCGGTCGTATGCAGTCCTGATTGTGGCGCTCACCTGCACGGCGCCAAACACGCATACGACCATCATTGGCACCAAGGCAGAAGCGACTCTCATCGCTGGAGACGACACGTCTGCATTCGTCCCTCCATTCACGCCTGTCGCGACACCACTGGAGGCGGGCTGCACGATGTTGGGGCGTGAGCGGAAGACGGCCTAACGGTGTGCGGGACCGTAGCCCAGCTTCATGGAGACGGTTGCGAATGGTCCTCGCCGATACCCCAGGAGCAACAGTGTCCCTAATTTGCTGGGAAGTGGCGGTGCGGTCCCCTACGGCACTGCGTAGGATCCTACGGTCTTGGCGTGCATCCGTGCGTCGCTGCGGTCCGGTCCCAGGTCGACGGGCACGTGCACCTTCCGCCGACCATTGGCGACAACATCGATGTACTGTGGAGACCTCACGCCCCACGTGTTGAGCAATTCGGCGGTACGTCCATCCGGCCTCCCGCATGCCCACTATACGCCCTCGCTCAAAGTCCGTCAACTGCACATACGGTTCACGTCCACGCTGTCGCGGCATGCTACCAGTGTTAAAGACTGCGATGGAGCTCCGTATGCCACGGCAAACTGGCTGACACTGACGGCGGCGGTGCACAAATGCTGCGCAGCTAGCGCCATTCGACGGCCAACACCGCGGTTCCTGGTGTGTCCGCTATTCCGCGCGTGTGATCATTGCTTGTACAGCCCTCTCGCAGTGTCCGGAGCAAGTATGGTGGGTCTGACACACCGGTGTCAATGTGTTCTTTTTTCCATTTCCAGGAGTGTATATACTGGATATCTTGCGCGTCGTGAGCTAAGCCGCTTCAAGAGATATACACTGTTTCTAACAGTAATAATTATCTTGTTATGTAAGATCTTTAACTTTATTCTTGATGAGTATATTATGACAGTATATTAAATTTTCAAATTCCGTCAGTAATCAAATGAAATAGTGAAAGTAAAATTTTGTTACCCCTGGAAGATGTCAGGTAGGCAACTGGAAACTGGGACTATGAACTATGAACCACGGACGGGATTAGTCTTAAGGAATAGTATAGGTTTTGCAACGGTTGATTTAATGTTAACGGACTAATTTCGTAGACATAAGCAATGCCCTTTGTTGGAAGAATGTCACATTTGCAGAGAGAGCAGCGTATACTTTATTGGATTATAGACGTAGAAAGTTCGAGGGTTTGTTCAGTCGCATAATTCGAAATTTTTTTTTTTCACGCAGATGCCTAAAGCGTATCTCTTTATAGTATACGAATGAGGCGGCTGTTTTGGATCGTAGTGTTGTCTGTTAGTTTTTTTTACGACGAACAGATAAATCATGATTCAGTCGTAGCATTAATCAAAACTTACAGCTACTCTACAAATTTCAAGACAACACGAAATAAAAATTTTCTAATCGGTGGAATGCATGATTATATTATGATACTAATACTGTCTTCGATTTTATTCTTATATGTCCAGTTAATAAATTTTTAGTAATTATTTGTCCTGCAAAAGTGGAATAGAGATCAAAGGGACGGAAATATACGATTCCTACTATAAACAATCCCAATACAAATAACAATGTTAGTGCAATTATTAATTTTATTGGAATTCTCGTGTTTTTAAAAAAGATGGCATGTACGTCGCTATGTAAAGCTGATGACGTTAACTGTGTAGAACTATGTACATTGGTAGCCAGTGACTGCGCACTGTGCCTCCTAGTCCTTGCATCCGAATTATTTTTCACTGCAATAAACACACGCAGAACGAAGAAATAAATGACAAACTTCGAAATCTGACAGGAAAATCTCGTAAAATCCAGCTGCTACTTCTTTTACGCGTTCATTCGTGTCGTATTACAAAGTGAGTTCTCCAGTGTTACAAGAAAATTGAGCATTGACCAACGGAGTATTTTCTTTTGTAGTAATTACAAGCATGTAATTACTGAAAGCCAACTTCAGAAACAGCGTACAAAATTAGTAATTACAAGCTTGTAATAATTAAAACGGAACTTCAAAAACAGTGTAGAAAAGTCATCGTAGCACTGCGACTACACTAATAAAGTATAATGTGTAATTTTGTGATCAGTTTTTGAAGTTGTACATAATACATTGTGTATGACAGAACGAAGAAGGTAAAAAAAATGAAGGGGGCACCGGGTTTGAACCGGGGACCTCTCGTCGATCTGCAGTCGAATGCTCTACCACTTTTTTTTCTCTTTTTTTCTGATTCAACACGAATTGTATCCTACCACTACCGTCACTAGTACGTCGTTGTTTGTTACCGACAGATAATGCAACACCGGTGGCTAAGGGGTGACTGGCCACGGGTTTTTGAGGCAAGGGTGGGAAGGTGCTGTTACCGAGATCGTTGTCCTCTGACACAGATGCACTCGGTTGGGAGTCAGTCACAGAAGGCGTCTGATTTTGAGTTAGGACATCAGCCGATGTTAATCTCTGTCGTTGTTGCAGATTGTTTCGAAGTACGACAACTCGCCGTGGGCAATCCTCTCGTAAATGGCCACTCGTGTTACAGATAAAACAAGTGCCTACTTGCCCCTCGTAAATGACATGAGCCTTATAACCACAAACCATTATATAGGATGGGATATTGGCTTTAACGGCCATGTCAACTAAGCGAACCCCACTATAACATTGGAGTTTGTGACGGCTCGACCATTGGGAGCCATAACTGCACTATATGAGCGGCCGGGACCGCTGTGAGTGAATTAAGAAGCTTGTGTACGACGGTAGTGAAGAAGCACTGAGAATATCACAGGTCACAATGCAAGAATTATTATAAACACGGCTTGCGGCGCTACGACTACGCGGAAGCACCGACACGTCCGATCGCTGTCGCGTCCCAATCGGAACTGACTTTTTTTTGTGATCAGTCTTTGAAGTTGTACATAATACATTGTATACATGACAGAACGAAGAAGGTAAAAAAAAAAAATGAAGGGGGCACCCGGGTTTGAACCGGGGACCTCTCGATCTGCAGTCGAATGCTCTACCACTGAGCTATACCCCCACATTTGACTTTGCGGCTTCGTATATATAAGAGTCAGATTACACTGGCACCAGTTTAAATTTAGTGCCACAGAATGCAGTAGTATGGAAACTGTACGGATAAGGTTTTGGAAGCGTCTTGATCGTTTTTAGTACCTTTGCATACGCAAAATCACTGCTGTCTGGTCCCACCTCTTATCGAGATGGTATGGTATCAGTAGTCTTAAAAGCGTAAGATTACTATTTTCGTCTACGGAAGTAATCGTTTTTCAGTCAACTTTGCAAGACGAATGTAGAAACAAACACGTTTCAGATTATGAATACGAAAATCAAGTAGACGTCAACTGTCTCTGGAGTTTGAAAATGCTATACGTGTATTGAATATCGGAGTGACTATAGTTTGCCGCTGCGCCAGCATGAAAATGATTGGCATATTATAGTGATGTTTGCGTTCCAATATGTTGATTATTTGTAGTAATGAGTGTGAACTTCGCTAATTCAGTTTAATGCAAATCAATGAGTAGAAGGTCAAAGACCTTGAAAGCAATTACTACGATGACTGATTATAATGTTAATTATATTAATTTACGACTGTATTTGACATGTTTCCAAGAAAATGATTAATAAGCTAGGTAATACACTTGCAAAATATTTAGAAAAGATATTTTTATTCATATGCTAACATCATTTAGTACTGAATCTCACAAGTCTGAAGTAGGAAATCAGAACTGAGAACACTGTTGGTTATAAACAACAATAACCAGTCATAAGGAGCCTTTGAATAATCTTCCTCGAAAGTAATAATGTAGACAACAAATTTTAATGCTTCGGTGAGTGTACACGGTACCGAAAATGCCATTCTGCGGAAACAAACAATGCTCTAGGAAGCGTTGTGCTTATCTGTTGCTCACGTTAAGACGACTGTGACGGGGAATTTGATTCCTCTACTGTTCGGAAACGTTTCTTAGCCACCCTCACACAACACTCGAAGAATAAAGAAAGTCGAGACGTCACACAAGAGCAGCTTTTTTACCGCCCCCATTTGATTGGTAGAGCACCAGCGTGCTCACTGTTACGGAAAGCAGAGCGACTCATTAGCAAATGAAGCCAGTTAGTGAGTGCTCCATAACCGAATGTCTGGTGTTACATTATCTCAAGAGAAGATGGCGTTGTCTGTTGCGTATCCAGTATCGACGATCGAGCAGGAGCGCTATCATTCGGAAAAATACCAGACTTCTCCAGCTACACAGTTCTCCAGCTACACAGTGCTACACCTGGCTAACAGAGAAGTTTTGCAGAGTCACGGAAACCACTTCTGCAAGCTTATGAGAATTGTGTAATGAATAAAAACTCAGTACTCCGCATCTGGAGGGAAGGGGTGGGTGTGGGGTGGGGGCTGCTGTCAAGCGACCCATCTATCCCTTCCCTAGGCTTGCCATCCGCACCGATATATCGGTATCGTCATCATTATGGGCCTTCTTGTTCCGACACCTCGGTAACACCCAATTTTGTCCCCATTTTGCAAAATACTATTACGAGCTTGGCTCAACAAGGTCTCTATAGGGAAGGTCTGGACACCAGTGTTCCTTACGGAGCCGCCATATTAGGGCTAGAGCAGACGACACAGTATTATGTCGCTCGAGAACAGAGCGGTTGCCTCCAGAAATAATTACCGTTCCGAAAACAGTTTGCCTATCTTTTGTGTCGGAAATTATATATTTAAGTTTAAAAATTAAATACTGACTATGTGTAAGATCAATATTGCTCATTTCGTTTGAGTAAAACGGTATGCTTTCATAAATGTTTGTACCTGCTTTTGGATGTTTAAAAGAAACTAGTTTAGGTGGATTTGGGACGTCAAATTTCGTTGGAATGAGATTCCATTTTAGCTGTCTTCTTTCATCAGCTCTCCTTACTTGAACAGTGAATGCTCAAAGTGAAGCTTTAAAAAAATCGATACGATATTTCAGCTGTAATTCTTGTAACCGTTAATTTACTTACCTCACGCAACTTGGACTACAATTCCGTGCAGCACAGTAACCCTTTTCCAAATAAACACACTTTCTAGCGACAAATACTACACCCAGTTCAAAAACAATCTGCTACAGTCGCGTCATAGGCTAGAACCAACATGGCCGCGATCGCAAAGAATCATGGTAGCATGACCAGACCTGTTTTCTATAGACCTTGGGCTCAAGTACTGCAGTAACGCCAACAGTTAGCGGGTTAGCCGGTTAGCACAATTTGTAAATGCAGCCTCAGTTAGTGTTATTTTGTCAACAGATGGCGTTGTCTGTTGCGTATCCAGTATCGACGATCGAGCAGGAGCGCTATCATTCGGAAAAATACCAGACTTCTCCAGTGGTTCGGGGCAGGAACAATTTAAGCAGCACCTCGCGGAAGAATCGGGCAGTTCTCATTTGAAGGGCGATCTAATAATACGAATCTTTCTAAACGTAATACGGACGAGTGCAAGTTAGTAATGTTCTAGTGTTTACTGCGGATATACAGGGCGGTACCTCGATGATTGGAGTGTAATTGTCGACTGTTTACCTCCTAATAAACTTATCGTAATTTACGAAAATGCAGAATGATGGAAACAGAAAGTGTCACTTTTGGTATGATAACACAAAACAGTGGTTTTTTTGCCAAGAAGGGACTTACGTATCAGGAAGCGTTGTGTGAGATTTGTCGCTGTTTCGTCTCAGTAACTCACTGAGGTTAAGGCAGATATGCGGCACCACATTTCCACGAAGAATCATGCAAACAGATTCGCAGCTGCATCGATATCAAAGCTTTTTCCTACATTCATTATTAAAGAAGATACCCAGGAAGAACTGGTCGTTGGTGCTACAGATCTAGCAACAGGTCATAAAGTTGTCAGGCATCATCAATCCTTCAGTTCTTTTGACTATACAGTCAAACTCAATGCCGCAATGTATCCTGACTCCAAAGTCACCGCAAAGCAGTCTACAGAAAGGACCAAAGCTACAGGGATTTTTAAATATATTCTCGCGGCACACTCCGTGTACGAATGCATAAGACAATTGTATGAAGTTTCATTTTACTGTATAGACAACGACGCATCGAACCACAAGTCCCAAAAGGTGTTTCCTTGAGTTCCAATACTCGAGTCCGACAGCTGCTGAGGCACATAAAGGTTAGGAATCGCAGAGAAAATAGCGTCGGTGTGTGGTTTTCATGTGTAATAAACGGATTCCTATACTCTGCACAAGAAAAACAGATCTAAACACTCTATATCAACTTTTCACGTCAGACGTGCGACTATTACGCTTGAAGCCCTAATTTGAATATGCTGCTGTCATGTGCAAAGGCACCTTGTATTAGCGGCCGATATTCAGGTTATCGCGACGCAGGCCTTATCTTCATTCTCACACTGCTGCCACCAGCTGGACAGCGGCTTGACGTCTAGTGTAAGATTATTACGAAAGGAGTCTTGAGGCTGCAGCAAAAATTGATGAACTGTAAGTTGTTGGTTGAATATCCACCATTCTTTTGCCGTTTGGCCTATTACAATTAAGTACCCCGAGAGAGTAAAATAATTTTTAATACCACACTGGTCATTAAACCTGCAACACAATGAAGGCGTTAATTCTGCAGCACAATGAAGGTGATGTACAAATAAGGAAAGATTAAGCGGAGGTTTTGTCACATCCCGTAATCTCATCTGAATATTAGTTGATGAATTTTTTTTCGGGTTATCAGCCGAGTCGGGGCATCTTGTTGACGCAACACCTCGACGACCTTCGCCCGAAGATGGCGAGTAGAAAACTCGTTGAAACGTTGCGACTGCGCGACGGCACGCCTCGGCTAATGACTGGAGATTTCCTCAGCGAAGTACGCCCAGAATGCCTGGATCCCTTGAATATTAGTTGTTTGTGAGGAGGTTGTGTTAATGCACAGTGTAAGAAGCAGAAGCGTCTACCAGCATTTGACAGAAATCTTACAGTAACAGGAGCGCAACCTATAAAGACTGCCGTTTATCGTTCTTTGTTTTCGGGGTCTAAAAATGGTTCAAATGGCTCTGAGCACTATGGGACTTAACATCTATGGTCATCAGTCCCCTAGAACTGAGAACTACTTAAACCTAACTAACCTAAGGACAGCACACAACACCCAGCCATCACGAGGCAGAGAAAATCCCTGACCCCGCCGGGAATCGAACCCGGGAACCCGGGCGTGGGAAGCGAGAACGCTACCGCACGACCACGAGATGCGGGCTTTCGGGGTCTCACGACAGTCATGCGAATATAGAATCCACGCAAGATCCCACTACCTCGTCCACCAGCACTCCAGAGAACAGGTATTTGGTTCACTAGGCCTGAACTCGAATCAGGAAAGGTATTGGCTGGTTATAATTAAACTGACGGTGTTCCGAGTGCTGCGATGTGGGCTGTATACATGCAGCACGGTAGGAGTCAGAAAGTGAAGTGTTTCCTGCTTTGAAGGCACTATGCTGTTTGTCGCTTGGGGACGTGTGTTGATTTCATTTGTTAAGTGACTGTTGGTGTAAAGGGTGAAGGAGGTTGAAGTTTCCTGTATGAAACACAATGGCTATTGAGAGAAGGAGCGTACACTTCTGGTAAAGTTGTTTCATCAGAACAGCAGCAATTGCGGGCATTGCGGAAACATCACCGACATAAACAATTCGAAGAGACCTCATATCGATTAATGGGCCGAAGAATATGATCAAGAAATCTGAAAAAACAAATGAAATAGGTTGTGCAGGCAGGGAGAGGGAGGCAGCCCATTCTCATGACTGTAGCTATAGCTTACCTTACAGTCAGTGCTCAAGCTGTATCACGGGAACTGGCTGTCACCTGGCCATCAATTAATAACTTTTCGTGGTGCATTTTACAGTAGTATCCCTACAAGATTTAGAAAGTGTATCAAATGAAGCCCTAAGATTTTGGCACGCATGGAAATCGGTGAAATGCGGCTGGGGAATATTGTTTGGGCGGTCGAGGTACATTTTAGTCTGCGCGGTGCCGTGAATGCACAGAACTCTCATATACGGCGTTCTAGTTCACCACATGTGCAGGAGCGTCCACTGCACTCTGCTTATGTGATTGTAGAGTGGTTTCACAAGCTCCTTCATTCCCGATTCGTTTTTCTCAAAAGAGATGACATCTCACAGTCCTGTTAGGTATCCACTGACATCTGCACCTTATGAGGCATACCTTGTGCAACACGTGATTCCAGCTTTGCAAGAACCCAACTGTGTCCGCTACACTATTTTCATGCACGATCCTGCGACACCACATGTCGCGTTCCAGGTGAAGGATTTGCTTCGAGAAGTCTTCGATAAAGACTGCGTCATCTCTAGGCAATTTCGACTGCATCAGCTCGAGGCAACTTCAAGATGTCTGGCTCCCCTGACCTAAATCCATGTAACTTTTAGTTGTGGGAATATCCGAAAGATTGTGTCTGTCACGGACTTGTCCAGACTATTCCTGATCTGAAGGATACCATACAATGACATACAGATCTGATTACAACGGATATTCTGCGAGAAACTGTCGACCATGCCGTGTCACAGTTTCAGCATCATGTTACTGAATCGGGAGACCACATTGGACACGTCTTGTAACATGTGACCCTATCCTGATAAACGTGCCAGAACCACTATTCTCGCGTGATTGTTCCTCTCCTTTTCCTGTACGCACACCACATTCTGGCTGCTTACAGCGCCATATTGTCCACTGGTAGCAGAAAATGTAATCATTATTTTTTCAGCCTACTGTCTGAGCATACCGATTAACGAACATACCTACGATGTTTCAACGTCCTGAGATGTATGCAGCCTGCACTACATGACACCGAACACGGTCAGTTAAATTATACCCAGCTGGCACTTGTTTGCGCGCATCAAGACAAGTAAGTATCTACACAGTGTGTGCAACGGCGTCTGAAGTAAGACCAACTGTCAGTACTGCCATCATTGTTGCGGCTTTCCATAACCAGGCAGCAGTGAGGTGCGACAACAATAGTGCGCCCAGCGACAGCAATGGACATAGGAGAGGCACCACGTGTCCTTTCCGGACGAGTCCTGGTTCTGGGTATGGAATTACGATGGACGTATCCGCCTGCGAAGGCTCCGAGGAAAACGCTCGTTGCCATGCCGCATTCGTCATCGTCATACTGGCTCAGCATCTGACGTCATGGTATGGGGTGTGTAACGAGTAATGCTATTTGTGGTGTTATGACTTAGTGGTGTCTTACTCCTTACTAATCGCTGGGTTCTGAAATTTTCAAAGCTGAGCACACTTTTTCTCTGACGGTGGTATTGTCTTGCTATATAACGTCAACAATGCCCAAGCGCAACTGGTCACGCGTAGTTTTAGGACATTTTCACACGAACGAATTTTTGGTCAAAATCGACTACGTGAGGCTCGTGCACTTTCCGTGCTTGCGTGTAAATCAGCAACCAAGCACGACGCGTGTGTGTCTATGATGTCAGTGATCTATAGATAGCGCTAAGTGTGGAGTTGTAAATTTTCGAGTAAACCATACACTGCGAATGCGTAGAAACAAGTGACTGTGGCGACGTCTGCTAAGATCGGATGTTAACCTGTACTGGCCGAGCTCACACCTGTTACAGAAACGGCTTTTGTGCTTACCTGTCTTCTTAATCTTTATTGTATTGTTTGCTTTGTTTTCGTGACACAATGAAAAGTTACACAAGGTCTTGCTATTTTTCCTAATAGTCTTCTCCTACAAGAGAGACGAAATATCTAGAACGCAAGTTGTATCTAGGTGTTACAGAGAAAAACCCCTACACTATGCATGAATAAGAAAGTAATGTTTCAATGAAAAATCATTTCAGCAGTGAAAAGGACAGAATTATTTGACAAGAAAAATAGTTTTGATGTATTTGACACTTAGCAAGAAAACAAGATATTGTTTGGTGTGTTTTCAAGTATATATTTTCTCGTGCAAATAAACGTATACGTTCTGTAAAGTCTAGATGACACTATCGCAATTTTTTCAGTTCTCAGGATTGTAAGGAATTTGTCACACGAAGTTTGATAAGAACATCCTCTATGAATTCTACTCTGGTCATTAATAAACTCTATTATCATTGCTTGTTCCTACATTTTGTAACTATACTTCCATTTTTTGTAAAAAGGATAGTCCCTCTTAACTCCACTTTCACCGTTAATCCATTTCTGCCTAGGTAACAACCTGTCATTGTTTTCTCTCGTTGGCAACAATGCCTGCTTTGGAGTGGCTATTGTTGTATGGCTTTCAGATAAGGAGGCTTTGTTGTTCATGTTTAGGTAGGTTTCAGTCAGTTGCAAGCATTAAGTGTTCAGTGACTGGTGCTTCAAGTACAGAAGACTTCTCTGAGTGAGATTATGTCTTGGAATAAGAAGTAAGTATCATTTTTTATCGCAAATTATAATACAGTTTGTTTAAATGTTGGTTGATTATAATGCTAAAAGTACTGAAATTTATGTTAATGGTTATCTACAAAATGCAATTCTTATTTTTGTGGCTCCAAATACAGATTTAATTTTGTGTTGCGTATATGTCACACTAGGCAAAACAGTGAAAATAACGATTCGTTCTCTTTAGAGTTCTATCTCTCCATGAGCTCCTGGCTATTCTTGAAGGGGAGGAAGAAGCTGCAACAGATATATTAATTGAACCTCCTGAAGCTAATGTGGATTCGGATGAAGATTCTGAGGAAGAAGATGGGAGAGGAAACGTCGATAATCTTGGACCAAGGCAACTCCAGACTGGTGCAGAAGTGGTTTTATCAAGTAAAAACAGGTTAGGTAGTGAACATGAGATTAATTTCTCTCCTGATGATAAACCAGATGAACAGGAAAAGTCACAGATCTTAAAAACTATAACCAGAGATTGGAAAAAAAAAGATCTGCGTAGTGTTAGTTCTGTATTTCCTGAGAGTGATTATAGTAAATACAGAAACTTGTCTGTGTGACAACACAAAAATAGATGCTAATGATAGAATGTGGAAACTTCGTCTATTAATAAATATGCTAAGAAAAAAGTTTGCTCTTCACTTTCAGCCTGAGCAAGATTTGTCTTACGATGAGAGCATGATAAAGTATTTTGGCAGACATGGATGTAAACAGTTTCTGAAAGGTAAGCCCATTAGGTCTGGGTACAAAGTATGGTGTCTAAACACAACCATGGGTTGTATAGTGGAATTTCAAATATACCAAGGAGCTGATCCTCAGAGCAATGAAAAATATGAGAAAGCATTTGGAAAATGTGCTGCTCCTTTGATTCAAATGATCGATTTTCTTCCTGAAAAGAACAAACACCTTCCCTACAGGTTTTATTTTGACAACTTGTTTACATCACAAACATTGTTGATCTACGTGAAGCAACGAGGTTTTGGTGCAACTGGGACTATTCGTGAAAATTGTGTGCCTAAAGAGTGTCATCTCATACCTTCTAACCCTATGTCCAAAAGGAATAAGAGAGGAGATTTTAATTACAAGAGCACCAAGGAAAGTGGAATAATCTTTGCCAGATGGCTAGATAATTCTACAGTAACAATTGCTTCCAGAAGCCATGGTATCAGTCCAGTCAGCACCGTTGCCCGATACTCTAGACAAGAGAAGAAAAGAATACTTGTACCTGGACCTAATGTAATTGGAGAATACCACAAAAATATGGGAGGCTTCGAGATATCTCTATACATAATGGGTGGCTTCTTCATAGAAAGACTGGCATAAATATGCCTCAGCTGCACTTCCGGCGCTACATTGTGAAATGTTACCTGACTTCCAATGTTGCAGTACCAAGAGGTCCTGGACGCCCTGCGGGTAATTCAAACCAAGGCAGAGTGCTGCATGATATGATGAAACAAATCATCTGGTAGCCATGGTGCCACAGAAAAAAAAACGCTGTGCGGCGGAAAACTGCAAAGGAACCCCAAGAACAATGTGCTGCAAATGTGATGTTGGTTGTCAGTTGGGATGATAAAGTCGATCGCGTAGAAGGGAGTCGTTGCTGCGGGTACTTACGCGCAGCGTCACGTATAAATGGTCGAAAGTACCTGCTAGAAGGTACGATTATAAGTTTCAAAGTATTACGTTGGATTCGTAGAGTAAAAGTATTTCAGTGATTGGGTTTATTCGCGGAAAGGCGAGCGGATTTATCTATGGGAATTGCGGTCGAAACAGCATCGTGGTTGTTGGTTAGTAATGTCATTACTGGAACGTATTGCGGTTTGAAAACATATGAAAAGGCTTCCGTTGACAGTGATTACCTGTTTGACTAATATAGAAACGCAACGTAGCAATGGATACTTTAGCATGAATAATGAGGTTAACTATAAATACAATTGTTAGGAAATGTGTTACATGGCAAAACGCTAATAAAACAAAGTGATATTAGTCTGTACTGTTACAATTTTAAAGTTATATTTTCCATCTTTTGATGTAGAGACTTTAACATTTGGAAAGCATGAAATACGCGTGTTCGTACTACGCACTTGCTCATGTTGTTTTACTAAGAAAGCGTGTTCTTTCTGTGTGGCTCCAATACTCGAGTCCGACAGCCGCAAAGATAATTAATTTTAAATCTGGTTTAATACTGAATACATGCTTTACTGCCATTAGCCATGGTTATTTTATAAGAAATGAAAAAGA
Source organism: Schistocerca serialis cubense (assembly GCF_023864345.2). Classification (NCBI taxonomy): domain Eukaryota; kingdom Metazoa; phylum Arthropoda; class Insecta; order Orthoptera; family Acrididae; genus Schistocerca; species Schistocerca serialis. The sequence goes on along the minus strand of NC_064639.1, from coordinate 484,970,246 downwards.
CTTGCTATGAGCAATACAAAGATTAGACTCAATCTGTAAACATTACGAACGAATGTGTTTGAAAGTGGTAGTGTTAAAGAACGTTTTTGAATGTTCTAGAATATTCCAGAATACAATCTGGGAACGGCACATATCGCTTTATCTGCACTCCGGCAAAATCGTCTTAACAGATGAGTCATACATCGTAGTACAGACAGAAGAACAACTCAACCCATCGCAAAAGTGTATCGTCTTATAGGGAGAATCCACGTAAACAAAGAATGGCTGTGTGGACAATTTTAGCAACAAAAAGTGACGTAGTTCGACAAACAAATCAGTGAATACGGAATATCATACTAGAGGAAGAAAAAATATTTAATTTGATTGGTACAATAATGAACCAAGTAGGGAACTTCCCAACAGGAGTCCTAAATTTGCTGAATGTTCCCGACAAGGTCCCCCGAAAAAAACTTGTAAGCAACAGCACAGAACCGGAAAGTCACAGGTTTAAAAATCTCCAATTTTTCGTGAGATTAGCGTACAGTACGTCCATCGGTAAAGCACAAGGCAAACATTCCAATGTTGCGGAGTAAATTTAAAAGAACCGTGTTTTACCCACAGACAACTGTACTCTGTCTTTTCGCGTGGTGGATGATCAAGAAATGTATTCGTCTTTGCAAGCAAAAACTAAACACAAAAGGTGGTTTATAAGTATACACTTGAAATAAGTTAAATGCTACACAAATTGAACACATTCCCAGTTCCAAAAGACAGCTCCAAGATCATAACCTCTAGCAACTAGCAGAATTAAATTATCTTGGACGCAATTTAAATGTCAACAGTGATCTCTACTACGACAAAAACAAATTTTTGTCGGACATGGGAAAAAAAAGAGGAAAATAAATATGAATAAAGTTCTACAAAACAGTGCCTTAACTTTTCTGTATGAAAATAAACTTTGAGGACGCTTAATATAGGAGAAGACTCAAGACTGTAGATCTCTTGGAAGAGGTAAGGACTATGATGTAACAGTCGCCGCACTTTCGGACGGGCAAGTAACAACCCACAAGGAATGAACCTCATAAGGCAATAAACAATGCATTGCCAATTAGGGTATTTCTTTATGAGCTAAACGGACATTCAGTGTAAAGATAAGGGGAAGGTTCTTCTTACCATAAGGGTCGACCTCGGTGCCATCTGCTGAACAGTGGAGGCTTCTGGTGACAGCATAGAGGTCGATCCCCGAATAGCGAGCCGGTTCGTGGCAGCGTGGCCGCTCGCTTCCTAGAGTGACAACACCCATGGACAGCAACTTCGAGAGTGACAAGAGACGGCAGTCACACGTCCACGGATTCCCGTACAACTCCACTGTGATAAGATCCGAAATATCCGTTGGCAGTTCCAATGTCTGCAGCTTGTTGTTAGCGAGGAACAAGTAGTGTAGGTTGGGCACGTCCGAGAATGTGTTCTGTGGGATGAACTCGAGACGGTTGTTGAACAGTGCCACAACGGCCAACTTGTCCTTGTGCAGGAAAAGTCTCTCGTCCAAATATGTCAGCTGGTTGTTGTACAGATACACACTCTCTAGGTAGGGGTTGAATCGGAAGGTTTCCTCGTGCAGGTACGTGAGAGAATTATCACTGAGTGTGACGACTTTAAGATGATGGTTGTAGCGGAAAGTGTAGTGGTGTACGCTCTTCAGTGAACAGTTGGTCAGGTAGACTTCCTCGAGGAGCGAATTGTTGGCAAACAGTTCCGACGGGAGCTGGCGCAGAGGGTTGTGGCTAAAGTTGACCTTCAGCAGGTTCTTGTTAGCCTCGAGGAGGCGCTCGCTCAGAGTAGCCAGCTTATTGCGCCCCAGGTCGAGAAAATTCAGTTGCAGTAGCGGCTGGAAAGTATCTACTGCCACAGTTTCTATGATATTGTTGTCGACGTAGAGCACTTTGAGGTTGGGTGTGCTGGTAAACATGGTTCCATCCAGAAACGGGATGTCATTGTGGGGCATGTTGAGCGTCTCGAGGTTCTGGAGGTGTTGGAAGAGATCAGAGCGCAGCTTGCCCAGTCTGAGACCGGGCAGGAAGAGCGAGCGCAGCTCGGGAGTGAACAGGAATATCTGCGGGTCGAGCCACTTGAGCGGGTTGAAGCCGATGCTGAGCGCGTTCAGGTGGCGGCAGTGTTGGAGCAGGTCCGTCGGCAGCGACTGCAGGGAGTTGTTGGCGATACACAGCACCCGCAGCTCGGGCACGTCGCTCAGCATGAGGTCGGACGCTTGCGTCAGCCGGTTGGCCGTCAGGTACAGCCTCTCCAGCTTGGGTAGCCGGTGGAAGGCGTGGGCCTCCACAATCGAGATCTCGTTGTTCTTCAGCAGCAGGGTCTCCAGTTCATTCATCTGTTGGGCAATACAGACATAGTTGTCGATTACAGTGGAACACAAGCGACGTAATAGAAATACATAAACATCACACAGCCAGAATACAAAAAGAGATTAAACACATTTCAAACAACATCAACTTTCCGAAACTTCCTGGCAGATTAAAACTGTGTGCCGGACCGAGACTCGAACTCGGGACCTTTGTCTTTCGCGGGCAAGTGCTCTACTAAACAAAAAATACCATACATCAGCAATAGCCACTCACCTGCATGAAACAAAACATGTTAACAACACAAGTATCAGCATCCTACACATCGAACCAACAGGTAGAAAACTAGACATCCTTGAAACTCCAAATATACAAACACAAAAAGACAACCTGAATCCATATTAAACGACAACTGAGCTACCAAAGCACGACTCACGCCCCGTCCTCACAGCTTTCATTCCGCCAGTACCTTGTCTCCTACCCTCCAAACTTCACAGAAGCTCTCCTGCGAATCTGTGGCTAAGCCATGTCTCCGCAATATCCTGTCTTCCAGGAGAGCTAGTTCTGCATGGTTCACAGGAGAGCTTCTGTGAAGTTTTGAGGGTAGGAGATGAGGTACTGGCGGAATTAAAGCTGTGAGGACGGGGCGTGAGTCGTACTTGGGTAGCTCAGTTGATAGAGCACTTGCCCGCGAAAGGCAAAAGTCCCGAGTTCGACTCTCGGTCCGGCACACAGTTTTAATCTGCCAGGAAGTTTCATATCAGCGCACACTCCGCTGTAGAGTGAAATTTCATTCCAGAAACATCAACTTTCTAGTCACCATCCAAGAAGCAAGAAAGATTGTAACAATGAGCCCACGAGCATCTTGCCTTAGATCACAACCAAAGATACACAAAATATGGGACCCCCATGAGGCCTATAGTGAACTGTAGGAACAGCCCAACATTCAAACTCAACAAAATGCTCTTCAGAATTCTCAAAGAAGCACACATATTCAATAATGAGAGAACACTTAAAAACACAACAGAATTTACACAACATGTCAAAAACATAGACGTACCTAATGGAGCCACACTTGCCTCATTTGACATACAAAACCTTTATTCCTCTGTGCCAATAGATCACACACTACAGATAATCAATGACAACCTGCAAAAGCACAAAAAAAATCCCTTCAACTCACATTACTGAACTAATGGACCTACTTGAATTCACACTTTCGCAAAACTATTTTAAATTTAACAATAAAATCTACAAACAAACAGATGGTCTGGCAATGGGCTTCAATCTTTCTGGATTTCTAGCAGAAATATTTATAAGTAACCTAGACGACAAAATCCTGAATTTCAATCACCACCTTCTCAAAAATATCATCTACTACTACAGATATGTAGATGATACCATCATTTTAATCAAAGGCACTAAAGATGACATCAGTGAGTTGAATCAGTTATTCAACAACTCTCATGAAAACATAAAATTCACAGTTGAACACCAAACAGATGACAGCATAAATTTCTTGAACTTTACCATTAAAATAAAGAATAACAGACGTCAGTTTGAAATTTATCGGAAGCCTGCCACAACACACACGACAATCCACAACTCCTCTTGTCACCCCACAGCAAATAAAATGACAGCATTCCGGTACATGATCAACAGAGCTATCCACCTACCACTCTCTGAAGACAAATGTGATCAAGAAATTGAAATAATAAAACAAACAGCTATTGAAAATGGTTATAACAACTCCATGGTAGACACCCTAAAACACTCAATAATGGCAAAGCAATCACAACACAAAAAAACAAAAAGAAAATATCATCTTCCATACAATCCCCTTTCTAGGTAACATTTCATGTCAGACTGATAATGTCTCCAATTAAAAAGGCGTAAGCATATCCTTTACCAGAGACAACAAGTTTGGACAGAAGCTACCCCACAACGTCAGCACATGAAACACACTTCATCACACACGTCTGTACAAAATTTAATATTTGGACTGTGACTGCTTCTACATAGGCCAGACAGGCAGATAATTTCAGATTAGGTTCAAAGAACACATGGTAGCACTAAAAACAAAACAAAAAAATACCATATATCAGCAATAGCCACCCACCTGCATGAAACAAAACACCATGTTAACAACACAAGTATCAGTATCCTACACATCCAACCAAAAGGTAGAAAACTAGACAGCCTTGAAACACTCCAAATACACAAACACCAAACAAAATAACCTGAATCCATGTTAAACGACAAAAATGATAATATTTACCCAGAGTATCATCTCTGTTTTAAGCAACTGCCTAAATCATTAAAATTGCGCCCCACCCCCCCACACACACACCCTTGGTATTTACCATAAATATTTCGTTATGCCACCATGACAGCTGCCAAGAGTACAAGATATTGACCTCATTCACATATATATCATCACAACAACAGCTTGTACCCCTTATCAGCTTGAACATATATGTACATCAACTACTGGCACAAATTGTACATTCATCTTCATATTTTAAAGCATTAATCAGCCTTTAGGCAGTTATTACATGTAACAGATGTAATCTTAAGAACCGTTGCCAAGTAAAGTTTGCTCTCATACAATCAATCTTGCCACCCTCTCTCTCCCTCTCACTTTCTCTTTCTCTCCCTCTGCCTCCAGCCTTTCAAATCTATCTATTAATCCCGATCAAAACTGTAATTTATGTATAATTTTACCGCTGTAGCCAATATGATTACTGTACTTAAAGTTTGTAACATTTCACCTGATTGTATAAACGAGTGTGAAGTTTAAAAAGCTATTTTAACTTGTCGAAATCGGGTTTATATACCACCTGAAGTATTTATTCCAACACATGTATTCGACACCTCAAAACAAACACCTCCAAATCCCTAAAAAAATTCTGTAATAATGTTACGATGAATATTCTTTGTACTTTGCGATAGTGTTTTCCCTTCTGCTATACGATCCTTGCATCCAATAGTTTCCAGGCACCATATTTGTTTACTAAGTATGACAGTATACATGTGATGTGTTACGCTGGCCTGTGTGGACGAGCGGTTCTAGGCGCTTCAGTCTGGAACCGCGAGATCGCTACGGTCGCAGGTTCGAATCCTGCCTCGGGCATGGATGTGTGTGACGTCCTTAGGTTAGTTAGGTTTAAGTAGTTCTAAGTTCTAGGGGACTGATGACCTCAGATGTTAAGTCCCATAGTGCTCAGAGCCATTTGAACCATTTGATGTGTTACGACAGTGAAAGGAACCAGTCACCACTGGAGGCACTCTATTTTACTTATTTTATGTTTACCGTTAGATATACGTTTAATTTTTTGCCCAAAGAAATCCAAAACGGTGTTCTGAAATAGTGTTTTGTTTTCTCCACTAGACAGTGCCACAAGTCCCCCCCCCCCCCCCCCAAATCGTTACACAACACACACACAAATTCCATATTAATAAATGTAAATCCACCTGATGATGGAGGTTTAAATCTTTGAAACGCGTCGTGGAGATAAATAAACAGTAACTGTTAACAGTAAACTTGTTGTTTCATTTAATGTCAGTAACAGCCACGGTAAAGCCTAACCTAAAATATTCGCATTTAAAGGAACACAAATGGTTGCAAAACGAAAGCGTGGACTGTGAACAAATAATGAAGGTGAGAACGAAGTCTATCGCGACAGAACTTCGAGCTTTCGACGATTTCCACCATCGCCATCGCCATGAGCAACTGACTGTAAGAGCTGGTGCTGTGGTAGCCTTATATAGTCCAAAGACGGAATCTGATTCGTCGGTACTTCGTCATGCTGTCGCGGATGGTGTCAACGTCAGTGCTGATGGAACCACCGCTCCCATCGTAGAGTAAAAATTGCGACGAATATCAGTGGCTCTTCTCTGCATCCAGAGCTCGCTTCCATGCACAGCTACGATTATATCCACCGTCATGGTTGAAAGTTTTCTCACACATTCTTATTTCTGCAATTTCTTTAATTATACGAGTCCCATTATGTGGTAACCCGGAACAAAATTTTCGTTTCGTCAAACAGTATTTTTTGTTTGTTTGTGAGGCTGTGCTCAGCAACTGCAAATTTTTCCAGTTCTCGATTTTTAATACGCTGGTGATGTTCTGCACAGTGATCGGAAACGGTACGGATGGACTGACTGATGTAACTGCTTCCACACTCATATGGGATGTTGGAAAAGCAGATGCTAACCCCTGTTAAGGACAGTTTCGGCCTCAGGATTCTTGGGATTTGCAACATCCCATGTGAGTGCGGAAGAAGTTACAATGGTCAGTCAATTTGCACAGTTTCCGATCACTGTGCAGAACATCAACGGCATATTAAAAATCGAGAACTGGAGAAAGCTGCAGCTTCCTAGCACAGCCACACAAACAGACATAAATTACTGTTTGACAAAACAGATGTTTTGTTTCAGGGACTCTTATAATTCAAACGGTTGTGGAAATAAGAATGTGTGAGGAAACCTTCAACATTGACGGTGGATGTAACTGTGGCTGTGCATGGAAGCGATCTCTGGATGCAGAAAAGAGTCATAGATATTTATTGCAATTTTCAAGCTACGGCGGGATTGGTGGCGCCACCAGCGCAGATATTGACACCATCTGCTACATCATGACGTAACTACCGACCAATTAGAAGCCGTCTTTGAGCTCTATAAGCCATCTCAGTAGCCGTTCTGACAGTCGTTGCTTCTGACGACGTCGATGGTGGAAATCGTCGAAAGCTCGAGGTCTTACTCTGAATTGACGCGGCAAGAAATCCGAGAATGTTTTAGACTAAATACTCAACGTGTAGCCGTAAATTACACTCATACAGAGTATTTCTCAAATGAACGTAAAAAATGAGAGGGCTGGTACAGTGAGTCCTAACAAGCAACTTCCACATAGCAACTCATGTCCGCATCCCTTGGCTTTCAGTGCAAGGTGTCATTCAACAGCGTCTCGCGCCGCCGAGTAGATAGGCATACAGCCTGCCATCCGAGTCAACATGGAAGCAGGTCTGCTGGGCAACGTTTTCAATTTCTTTGTGACATCTAGGTAAAAGAGAGGTGGGGTAGGTATTTCATGGCCGTTATTTGGAAACAGTTACAAAAACTGCTCCAAATTACGTCCTCCCGCTTGAATGCACGTCGTGCAACGGTATCTGAGTGACTGTCGCACACTTTCAAACACCTCTGGCAAAGGGGGGATTGCATCAAGGGCTACCATAATTCGCGCTATCAGCTCTTCATCCGTCTCGATACGTGTTTGGTAATAAACAGTTTTCAGGTGTCCCCAATGGTGTCAAAACGGGGCAATCTCCAGGCCACGCCACCGGCCCAATGCAACCTATCTACTCGCAGTTCTCACCAAAGGTCTCATCCAAATGATTTCGCACCGACTGAGCGACGTGCAAAGATGCACCATCATGTTGGTACTACATGCGCTGAGCGGGGCATGTTCCAATAACTCTGGGAGCGTTTCCCTTAACCCTACATTGCTCGCGACACTCGACACGCACATGATTTTCCCGCTTTATTTTGTCAGAATGGGCGGACTGACTTCGCGCCATTTTCAGTACCTTTCTGTTATCTCTCTATCCGTTGGTTTCAGCCATCATTGGCTTTCAGTTACTCAAATTGCACTGGTTATGAAGCATTATTATAATGTCATCCGGACGAGCACTAGTGTACATTACTTTATTGCTTTCCTAGCTTCAGTACAACTTTCATGTGCGTAATTTTAGACATATGTAAACCAATAATAGATTATTTGCTTTTTACTAGAATACTTACCAATGAAAAAAGCAAATATTCGCTATACATTTAGTTTGTGCAGTAAATGTGAAGCGCTAAAAATACCTAGATGAGAATTTATCCGAGATCCTGACGTATGGTTGAAATAGCTGCATGAGCTGAGTTATGAATATCGTGACTCAGACAACGAGGACTGTGTACATGACAGCGGTTACGTTTCAGGAACGGGACAAGAAGTGTCGGAAAACGATGAATTTGAATCACAGGAAGAAGTAATTCAAGAGGATGTATTTCTTTTAGGAAAAACTCGAATAGCTAAATGGAGGAAAGAAAACGTGCTACCATTGTTAGAATAAGATCTTATAATATTATTACACATTTACCTGTATCCAAAAATGAAATTCTTACAACAAAGACGGAAATAGATATTACGAAGTTATTCTTGAATGAAAATATAACATCCGTTATTGCAACATGTACTAATATTTTATTTAATAAAGTTCGTGTAACGTGTCTAGGGGAATGGATGATAAAAAAAGATGTTATAGAGATCAGAGCTTTTATTGGTTTGCAACTTCTGCGTGGATCTCGGGAATGTTCTAGAAAGATTTAGCAAAGCTGTGGGATATCTCAAAGGCAACGGGCATGAATCATGCTACTTATGCATGAGTAAAACCCGATTCAGATTTTACTTGAGATATCCCAGGTTTGATAGTATTCTTGATAGAGGTGTTGACAGAAAGAATGACAAATTGGCTGCTATCTAGAGGCACTGGAACTGCTTACGAAAACTTGCCAAAATATTTATCACCTCGAGTTTACCGCATTACGTTTTAGTATTAAATGTATCGTATTTAAATAAAATACTTCTAAAATCATTCATATACACCGTTCAGAGAGTCCAGATGCACCGTTGATGTTCTGGATGACACTTGTCACCCGTGCGAGTAACCATGTCAGGAATTACCGCGCGAGTAATGGAGGGTTAATAAGATTAAGTAACAGTTTGGCTTCAGTCGTCAGGAGACCATGTATGGACCACACAGATTATTGCCTATCAGACCAGCCCAAAAGTTGATGGCGAAACGCTCTTGGTGGCCACAAACAAAAACGACGTGGGGATTTTCCCGTGCCCACACGTGTTGATTGTGGCTTTTGGGCATACCTTTCTTTGTAAGGGATGCCTCATCCGTAAAAAGTACAACGTGTGGGAAGTCAGGCTGAATAACACCCTTCTTCCAAAACCACTGGCAGAAGTTGATGTGACATAGAAAATGTTCTGGATTAATCGCTTGACCTTTCTGAAGGCGGTGAGGGTGCAAATCATTTTCATTCGACACACGCCAGAGCGTGAAATGGTTTACATTCTGTTGTGTCGGTAGCTGGGCCGACACCGTGAAGTTGAGATTGCTGAAAATGAACTCTAGACTAACGCTGTAGCCGATAGTGCACGCACGGCTAAAGCAGACGGGCGTGAAGTCTGGAACATGAGAACTTATAAATGAATAAGAAGAAAAGTATGTAGATGCTTATTACTTATCTTTTTATTTAGTCCTTGGAATACATCTCTCTTGAATACTCGTAAGCTATAGGCACGGATACAAATGGCGCCTTGCTAGTTCGTAGCCATTAACTTAGCTGATGGCTATTCTGTCTCTCGGCTAATGAGAGAGAAAGGCTTCGTACAACTGGGCGGTAGCTAGGTTCTCGTACAACTGGGCTGTAGCTAGGTTCTCGTCCAACTGGGCGGTAGCTAGGTTCTCGTACAACTGGGGTGAGTCCACTCTCGTATCACGAGACCTGCCTTGGTGGTGGCGCTAGGTCTGCGATCACAGTGGCGACACGCGGGTCCGACATGTATTAAGTGGACCGCGGCCGATTTAAGCTACCACCTAGCAAGTGTGGTGTCTGGCGGTGACACCACACATTCATTTCTCGAGCAGCACTCCGCAAGTTTGTTGAGAGCGTGTTTTGCAGCAGTGCTAACGCCTCCTCTTCAAATTCTGGTGTACGCACTGTGAGTGCCTTCGCACCTATATCACAAAATGGCTGCATCACGTTTCGATATAGGCCCTAAATGCACATGCGCCATTATGATGGTTGTTGCCGGCCGGAGTGGTCGTGCGGTTCTAGGCGCTACAGTCTGGAGCCGAGCGACCGCTACGGTCGCAGGTTCGAATCCTGTCTCGGGCATGGATGTGTGTGATGTTCTTAGGTTAGTTAGGTTTAATTACTTCTAAGTTCTAGGCGACTGATGACCTCAGAAGTTAAGTCGCATAGTGCTCAGAGCCATTTGAACCGTATGATGCCTTGTTAGTGGACAACTCTCCTTAAGTGCACTTGTCTCTCTTAGGGACCTGTGGATGGCGGTGAACGGGAGTGGATGTGACACTCGACAGTTCGGAAACTGCTGAACGTTCAACTGCTGAGCAGCGTGAGTATTTCCGTCCACCGCTCGTCACCACAATGCATGTCTACGCTTTCACTGCAAGAAAAGCGCTCCATTTCCCGTCCGCTCCGCGCAGTACCAGACACAAGAGTGTCCCCATTTGTTGATACACTAACGGAGGGTGAACCAGACTGTGCAATGTGCACAGGTGCCGCCCTTTGTGCGACATCATTTGAACCAGGCGTCTGAACTGCAAAACACAACGCGTTCGCGTCCCAGCAAATGCCGGAACAAACTCCACGGTGTTGTCCCGCCTGCTACCATTTCAACTCGCACGGCGGGCTGTATGCCTACCTTTCCGGCGGGGCGCGACGCTGTTAAGTGCGGCCTACAGTCGAATGATAAGGGATGCGGACATGCGTTGCTTGTTATAATCCATTCTACCAGCCTTATCATTTTTTACATTCAGTTTAGAAACACTCATCCTGTAGATACGATGGAAGACATAAAATATTTGCACCCATTGTGGGTTCTATTTCATAACCCTAACCGAGCGTGGTGGATCAGTAGCTAGGCATTGGAATCGCATTCTAAAGGAGCGAGATTCAAATCACCGTCTAATCACCTAAATTTAAGTTTTGCGTGATGTACCTAAATCTCTTAAGACCGATTTCCTTCCCCCTTCTTGTCGATTTCGGACTTGAGCCCCATCTCTAATTATCTGGTCTTAGCCAGGGCGTTAATCTCTTACCTTAGATCCTACTTTCATTTATTTATCTTTAGCGCTTTCTATAGCACAGCTAACATCAGCTGATACTCTGTGACATGTCAGCACTTACATTCATTCAGGATGTCACATACACTGCTGGCCATTAAAATTGCTGCACCACGAAGATGACGTGCTACAGACGCGAAATTTAACCGACAGGAAGAAGATGTTGTGATATGCAGATGATTAGCATTTCAGAGCATTCACACAAGGTTGGCGCCAGGGGCGACACCTACAACTTGCTGACATGAGGAAGGTTTCCAAACGATTTCTCATACACAAACAGCAGTTGACCGGCGTTGCCTGTTGAAACGCTGTTGTGATGCCTCGTGTAAGGAGGCATCACGTTTTCGACTTTGATAAAGGCTGGATTGTAACCTATCGCGACTGCGGTTTCTCGTATCGCGACATTGCTGCTGGCGTTGGTCGGGATCCAATGACTGTTAGCAGAATATGGAATCGGTGGGTTCAGGAGGGTAATACGGAACGCCGTGTTGGATCCCAATGGCCTCGTATCGCTAGCAGACGAGATGACAGGCATCTTATCCGCATGGCTGTAACGGATCGTGCAGCCACGTCTCGATCCCTGAGTCAACAGATGGGGACGTTTGCAAGACAACAACCACCTTCACAAACAGTTTGACGACGTTTGCAGCAGCATTGGCTATCAGCTCGGAGACCATGACTGCGGTTACCCTTGACGCTGCATCACAGACAGGAGCGCCTGCACGAATGGCAAAACGTCATGAGTCCAGGTTCTGTTTACAGCATCATGGTGGTTACATCCGTGTTAGGCGACATCGCGGTGAACGCACATTGGAAGCGTGTATTCGTCATCGCCATACTGGCGAATCACCCGGCGTGACGGTATGGGGTGCCATTGGTTACACGTCTCGGTCACGTCTTTGAACAGTGGACGTTACATTACAGATGTGTTACAACCCTTGGCTCTACCCTTCATTCGATTCCTGCGAAACCCTACGTTTCAGCAGGATAATGCACGACCGCATGTTGCAGGTCCTGTACTGGTCTTTCTGGACGCAGACAATGTTCGGCTGCTGCCCTGGCCAGCACATTCTCCAGATCTCTCACCAAATGAAAACGTCTGGTCAATGGTGGCCGAGCATGGCTCGTCACAATACGCCAGTCACTACACTTGATGAACTGTGGTATCGTGTTGAAGCTGCATGGGCAGCTGTACCTGTACACGCCATCTAAGGTCTGTTTGACTCAATGCTCAGGCGTATGAAGGCCGTTATTATGACCAGAGGTGGTTGTTCTGGGTACTGATTTCTCAGGATCTATGCACCCAAATTGCGTGAAAATGTAATCTCATGTCAGTTCTAGTATAATATATTTGTCCAATGAATACCCGTTTATCATCTGCGTTTCTTCTTGTTGTAGCAATTTTAATGGCCGTAGTGTATATTATTGACAAATCTCGGGATGGTGTTGCTGAGGAAAACTCTTATTAACATATGGAACAAAACAGTTTTAACTGGAGAAATCACACTTAAAATATACAAAAAATGCAATTCTTATACTACTGCAATCATTTTGAGGTGTATAGTTCAAAGACATTCCATCTATTCCAAGGATAGATCCGCAACAGTGAAGCACTTACTACCATAATCTTGAAAAGAATTTCAGGGGGAAATCACGAATTCTGACCAATGTATGCGATGCCAGATGTCATAGATACTCCACACTGTTCTCTGATGTTGCGTAACCAAAACAGTTGATGTGTCCTCACAAGAAAAAGTCGCTAGGTAGAGATCCAGTGAGTCGGGTGCTTATGCCACAGAACCGCTTAAGCATTTCCACTTCACATGGTTAACAGAATTTAAGAATTCTTGTAAGACAACATCTGTAGTTGAATGGTTAGCGTTGCTACCTTCTGTGCGGAAGGACTCGTGTTCCATTCCCAGGACCTCCTCACACTTTCTCAGACCGCCCTTCCACTTTACAGTCAGTTCTTTCACAACTAGTGTCATGGTGTCAATGGTAGCCTGGTCAAAGGCACATGTGACCTTAATCCCACTGCAAGCAGACGGTTCCCAATGGTCACTAACGGCACAGCTGCAGCAACATATGTTTGGATTTCGTTCGTGAATGATGTTCGGTCGGTCACCGTTTCTCTCACAATATGTCGAACTTGACGTGCGTCTGTACTATGCGGACGTCCACAACTTCGCCCACATGTGTGGGAATGTTCCAAAGACCACTGCTGAAAGCAGCGACACGCCAATAATATATTGCTCAACAAATGCACCAATCCGTCGGTAAGTCCATCCAGCTTCCTATAGGCCCACAACGCGACTCCCTTCAAATGGTTGAATCTGTTCAACAGCAGGTCGTACCCGTCGGTGGGCGTGACTATTTCCTAGAATGAATGCTACAACGACTGTTCAGCTCTAAAATCAACACAGTAACTGCCTATAGAATAAAAAAACAAGGTGCGCACTAGGCTTCCAAAACGCCATCCAATCGCCGATGACCGTGATAAATGCATCACTAACTCTACAAGCCATCAGTATGCACATCTTACACCCTGGTACCACTGAACAGAGTCGCTGAGGCGGATGCATTTTTTCTGTCTGTATATATCATCAGCATTCTCTGAATAGAACCCAACTGACATATAATCTGGACCGGAAGATTATCCCTTAATGATTTAATATGCTTCGACACACCAGAGGTATTTGCTTTCAGCAGCTTCTCTTGATTCGAGATCTGGAATATTTACTGTATCTACTTAACGGATGATGGTTGAAACAAGGTGGTTATAATAAGTGAACTAATAATGGTAAAGAGAGTTTTTCTCGCTAAATGAAAATGAATGAGTATCACTCATCCTAATCTGAGATTAAAAAATTGAGTTCATACTTCTGGAGTAGAGCAAAGTATCAAAGCGAATCAGGAACTGCAGAATAACCAGAAAAAAAGAGAATCCAGGCGTTTGAAATGTGATATTACTGAAGATTAAGTTGACTGATGAGACAACAATCCAGCAGTTCCCTACAGAATCGACGAGGAAAGAAATTTGCGGGAAAGACTGATAAGAAGAAGCGGCCGGATGGTAGGACATGTGTTAGACAGAGATTGGAATATATTCAAGAAATGATCGAAGAAAATGGGAGTTAAGTGTTACTCTGAGGGAAGAGGTTGGCACAGGAGGGGAAAACGTGACAGGTCCCCAACGCCAAGTTGCAGTGTCAACAAGCCTAAATATATGCTGCACCTGTCGATGTATGATTACATTAGCTGACGTCTGAATAAATATGGATGTGGGGCCCGAACCGACGCACTACGTTTATCTCCTGTGAGAATTAGCTCCCTGCTGTAGTCATTCAGTAACAGTCAACAGTATCACACGAATATTATTAGGTTTTAGCAATATCACTTGCAACAATGGTTACCAATCTGTGGAGCGCGCCGACCTGGGTGTGGAAGGACGGGGGGGGGGGGGGGGGGGGGGGGGGGGCGGCTGAGCGATTCGATTTATAGAAAGGGAGAAGGGAAGGGAGGGGGGCCCAAAGAACTCTGAACAAAACAGAAACATGCGGTCAGGCAGGTCAAAAACTTTATATTCTTATAACAGTAGCGAATGCATTTTTTGTAGAGTTTGCATCATCGGCACTGCCTGGCAAGTCACCAGATTACTGGTGACAACGCATTCTTCAGTCTGCCCATTCTTAACTCAGTAGTACGCCTGCTGTGCTCTGTATAAGTAACTAGCATTTTTATCGGTTTTGTACAATGAGTGAACATTTCTGCTAAACGAAGGTTGTATAATCGAGAATATATTAAGTATGGGTTCACGCTTACTGACTGGCAGTGAAAATCTAGCAAGATCGCCCTTCACAACTGATATGCGTGCACCTCCTGATGAAATAAAAGAGGCTGCAATTGAAATATGATTCATGTACCAGACAACAGTTTCAACAAATGAGGTTGGAAGAATTTTGGGCCAATTCACTTCCTGTTCCTGTGGCAAAGGAAACCTTAAAAGTTCTCGTACAGTTCCCATCTACTTACCTATATGAGACAGGATTCTCGACACTAGCCATCATGAAAACCAAATATCACAGTTGCCTGAACGTAGAGAGTGGCACTCAATGTGCTTTAAGTGGTTTGAAAACAAATATTGAATAGCTGCTTACAGAAAACCCGTTTTAACTGTTTCATTAACGTTCTGAAATTTTCTTGTGACTTTCATTAAACAAAAAACGTTAAATTTGAAAAGTGTTGTTCAAGTGAAAACAGTATCATTAGGCATTCAAATAAGACATTTCCATTTTGGCTACCTAGTCCTCTGAAACACTAATGAGAACCCTATTGGGAACCACTGATCTAATGCAAGGCCAAAGTAAAACAATATCTCATAAACGCTGTAACGTGCAGATCCTGGAAGCCTCAAATCAGTACGTATTGACCTCAAACATTAAATATTTATTTGTATTACTATTATTGTTGATCAATGATGACATAGTCTCATACAGGTAACTACATGAATTTTAAGAACAGTGTAAAAAACCACTTGTTCAGCTAAACTAATGTCAAAATAAATCTCGTTTGAAAGTTCCCCCCCCCCCCCCCCCCCCGTCCACTCAATAACAAAAAGTGAACAAGAAAATAAAACACTGACCTGACTGAAGGTGTTGGGGCCGACAGACTTGAGCTTGTTTCCACTGAAGTCCAGCTCCGTGATGTGCTGACTTACGCAGTCAGGGATTCTGAAAAGCCCGCGCCCCGAGCAGTTGGCTGTCAACAGCCCGCGGCTACATGGGCAGTCGCGGTAGTACCACGAGCAGTCACCAGGGGTCACCAGCAGCGCCACCGCCGCCTGAAAAAAAGTTTGAACACACGATTGGTAGCACTGTTTATTGGCGACTTTCATACAGACAGTGTTACCACATTTTATGTCTATATTCGTGACACAATCAGACTAATGACGTTCTACAAACAGTAAGGTGTCTTGTTAAAAAGGAAAGATAGGCTTATTATGTTAATGGAGCGCATCACATTCAGGCCTTGGGGCTAGTCGCGAGGAGACGCGAGCCGGGCGGGCGAAGTGGCGGTAGGTGAGTGCACAGTAGACTTGGCCACTGTTTCTATGTTTCGATACAGTGTATCGATACGTGGAACAGTTTCAGTGTTTCGGAACTGCTGTGGTTCACTGTTTCGAAACAGTGATGTTTCATTCCTCTCCTGTCTCAGATAACCGGACCAGATTCGATCTCGAGCCAGACACAGAAACTGTATCGTTGTTTCAAAATAAGGCTGTTTCAGTCCACCTGTGCTTGGAACGGACTAATTGTATCGAAACAGTGATGTTTCATTCCGCTCTGTGTCCGACGAAATTCGAGCTCGGCACAGGTACTGCAACACAACATACCACTTCAAGAAACACATTCAAGAGTGTCGAAATCTTTTTGACAAGCAATAGAATGAAGTTTAAGATATCCGAAAATAAAGCTTCGTTTCTAGCTGACTGTCCTACTCCGAAATGGCGTAACATCTGCTTTATAAACACTAACCAAACAATAAAACAACGCATACTATTCACATTCAAAATAATAAATATGTGAAAATCATTCAGTTAAATTACACTTTTTTATAACATACGCTTCTCTGTTCAGTTACAGTAATCATATTAAGAAACGCAAGTAAGCCCACAACATTTTGAATAAGAAAAGGCGTAGAGTGACCGTTATTAGACATATACATAAATTTGATGCAGGTATAATTCCAAGCAATCTCTTTGACATATCACTGACAGTGTAATGGTAAACGGGAAGGGCTGGGAAGCATGGTGAATTTATATTAACGATTCGAAACACCTTGAAAGACAATTTTTTTTATGTTATATTTTGTTATATATTCGAATTATTTGGCGTTATTTGTGAGTCTATACTCACTGTGCGTATTATCCACAATGATTCCCTTTGTGTGCATGAAAATTAGCAGGATGGGTATATTACCCATACTAACGGAATGTGGGAATCCCAGTAGCATATCCGTTGGTTCTGCAGTTTGCTCCCACCCCCAGTTCCGTTCGTGTTGGTTCTTCTGTCTTCAGCTATGGCTGTCCCCAACCAATTGAAAAGTATGAAAGTCACACCACACGAAAGCAGCGCATTTGCTGCAGGAAATACGAAACTGCCAAGACGCCTAAGTGATAGTTTCATACTTTCTGCGACATGATTAGCGCTCTCGCACCTCATTTGTGTTTATATGAACATACTTATACAGCAGGCATTCAAGATGATAAAATGTGTTTATTAGATTACAAAACACAAACTGTTTCACTGTTTCGAAACAGCGTATCGAAACATTACATTGCACTGTTTCATTTGTTTCGAAACATTTACGTGTTTCGGTTTGCCCATCTCTAGTTCACAGAGTACTCTACCTCTTTTGTTCTACCTATGGAAATTAAGACATTCAGACATCTAGCAAGATTCCCATCTGACAGGTGTTAACATTTTGTTAACGTAATCAAGCGTAATGTACAGTATGGATTCGCATATGCTGGTGGGTATCGATAATTTCATTTATAAGATAATAAGTTCATACAAAACTGTTTGTACATAAACGTCATATTTCGTGTTTCACTGCTTACGTTTTATGTGATTAGAATAATTTTGATATTATTTGGCATGAAACAATATAAATTTTATTTCCACTCTTTTTTATGTTTATGTAAATAATTTGTTTCAGTTAACCGAAGTATTTATTTAATTAGATTCTTTGGCTAAAAATATAATCATTCTCACCTCTTTCACACTTGATTCGAAGAACAGTGGCAGAAGACGAGTCGTGTGAAGTTGTTTGTAAAGAGTAGGCATGTTTTGCATTTAGTTGGAGTTTCTAGCTCATGGGAGCAGTGGTAAGTTATTTTTTCCAGCCAGTTGTTTGAAGAGTTTAAGTACATGGAAGATAAAAATTGAACATCTATGATCATTTCGTAATTATTGATCCACGAACTACTACAATCCTGTTAAGTTTCAGGTTTCCTCGTATAGGAAAGGGGACAACAATCGAACTCTGAAGATAACGAAGTCAACGTTTACCAGCTAAGTACCACCTACAGAAACTAATTAATGTGAGAATGTCCACTGTTAAAATTCTGCAAATTGAAATACTTCTGCAGTCAGATTTCTCAATAATAGTTTGATCTTTTATTGAAAGTGGACATGTTACAAGTATGAATGTAAGAAAAACGAGTTTCATACGCACAAATTTCAATTCACGGCAAAAAGAATACTATATTCTCCGCAAAAAAAAATAATGACAAAGTGTAATACCAGGCACTCGATCCACAGGGAACTGGCTTCCTTCTTTTGCGAGTTGTTCACCGCTCCTGGTTACTGAGATGGCTACTATGAACAGAACAAAGGAAGGTGAGAAAATAAACAACTCTTGTGTCGCACTTGCTTTCTTTATTGCTTTCTTCGACCTATTGCTAACAAGCTGGACATGAAGCACATCTGTGCTCTTTGAGATAATCACATCCCCTTTGTGTAATTAACAAAAGCTGAAGCACTGTTTTGCTCCACGTAACCCAGCACCCAAACTTTAATGACAGGAGACTATTTTGTGCAGTACCTTGAAACAGACCAGATAGGTCACTTCAGTGAAGCGTGTATCGTATGGAAACAAAGTTCGACGCTAAATGGATGGCTGGAAACGTAGTAGAGAGCGAACGTTACGACTGCAACTAATGTGAACTCAAGCCAGTACCAATGAACATAGCCTAAGCCGTCTTAAACACATTCAGGGTGCGAATAGAAAGTCCAGGTGTAGAAAGTAAGCAGAGGTGTATTATAGGTTTGCAGACAGAGGTCTCAGCAAGATGCGAAGTACCGACCCAGCTACCAGGGTGGGAATTTATTTCCTGTAGCATGCCAAAGGCGGTCCCCATGAAAGGTGTTGCAACTGCGAGAAGTGGAACAAACTATCACACGTACAATATCACTACCACTCACTGCGTCTCCCTCCACATCGCTGGAGATGGAGTGATGGGATATTAGAACTTTGGTAGCAGGGAACTGCGGTGATTTTTACATTATGTAAGAATAAAAAGTACCAGTCTGTTCGCATCGAATATCGCATAGTTTAACAAGGGTTCCTCCCCAGCAACCATTGATCTTGCTGAGCTTGTGTATCTCAATACAGATAACAGTACCTTAAGTGCAGCCACAACGGAGGGATATCTGTGGAGGTGCCAGACTATCCTGTGTTTAGAAGAGGGGCAGCAGCTTCTTTAACAGTTGTAAGGGAACAGTCTGGATGATTGACTGATCTGGTCTTATAAGATTAGGCAGCATGGGCTCGCAGTGCTGGTACCGCAAACGGCCGGAAACGACCTCTGCAGGCGTTACTTTTCCCCAAGAGCTTTTAGCTCTAATGTATGGCTTACTGATGATATCCTCTTGTCTAAAATATTCTGGAGGTAAAGTAGTCTCCATTCAGATCTCCGGTGGGACTGTTGACGAGGATGTCATCATCAGGAAACACAAAACTGGTGTTCTACGGATCGAGCGCAGAATGTTAGATTTCTCAATCAAGTGGGTAGGTTAGAAATTTAACAAGAGAAATGGATAGGTTAAAGTTAGATATAGTGGTAAATAGTGAAATGCAATGCAGGAAGAACAGGACTTCTAGTCAGGTCAGTACAGAGTTATCAGCACAGAATGAAATAGAAGTAATGCAAGATTAGACCTAATAATGAATAAGAAAACAAGATGTAGGTAAGCTACTGTAACAGCATAGCGAGTGGTATATTGTGGCCACGATAGACATGAGGCCGACACTCACCACAGAAGTACGAGTTTATATAGCAAACAGCTACGTAGATGATGAAAACACTGGAAAACTGTATGATGAGGTAAAAGAAATGATTAGTCAGCAAAGGGAGACGAAAATGTAATTTTTATGAGCGACTGGGATTCCGTATTTGCAGAAAGAAGAGAAGGAAAAAAACAATAGGTGAACATAGGCTGGGGAAAGGAACGAATGAGGAAGCCACCTGGTAGAGTTTTGCTTAGAGCACAATTTAATCATGGCTAATACTTGATTTAAGACTCATGAAAGAAGGTTGTATACGTAGAAGAGGCCTGGAGACTCGAGAAGGCTCCAGATTGATTAAACAGTGGTAAGATAGAGATTTCGGAACCAGATCTTGAATAACAAAACGATTCCATGGTCAGACATGGGTCTAACCATGAAGGATTGGTGAAAAACTGCATATTAAGGGAAGAAATTGCAGCAAGGTAGGAATTTAAGGAGATGGGATCTGAAGGAACCAGAGGTTGTTACGAGTTTCAGAGGGAGCATTAAGCAAAGTTGGACTGAAACAGGGAAAGGCATTCAGCGGAAGACGAATGATTAGCTTTGAGAGATAAAATAGGAATAACACCAAAGGTTCAAATAGGGAAAAGATAAGACCTATTAGAAATTCTTGGATAACACAGGAGATACTGAATGTAATAGACGAAAGAAGAAAATGAAAAGTGCAGCATATGAAGCAGACGAAAGGAAATCAGACGTCTAAAACATGAGATTGACTGAAAGTGCAAAATGGGTAACCAGGAAAAGCTAGAGGGCAAATGCAACGCTGCAGAAGCATATATAACTAAAAGAAAGATAGATGTAGCCTACAGGAAAATTAAGTAGAGCTTTGGTGGAAAGAGAAGCAGCAGTATAAATATCAAGAGCTCAGGTGGCGGCAAGTCAATACAAATTAAAGAAGGGAAAGTTGAATGGTGGAAAGAAAATATGTGGAGGGTCAGTATAAGGGGAACAACCATGAGGAACAATATTGTACAAAGAGAAGAGCAAATAGGTTAAAATGAGATTTGAGATATGAGTTTGTTAGAAAAATTTGATAGAGCGCTGAGAGTCCCAAGCTGAAAAAGGCCCCTGGACTGAAGACGACATTCCTTCAGTGTTATTGAGATCCTTGGGACACCCAACCATGATAAAATTATTCCACTTGGTGTGTAACATACATCAGGAATAATGTAATAATTCCAGTTCCAATAAGGCAGCTGTTGACAGGTATGAATAGTACTGAACCATAACTTTAATAAGACTTTGCTGGAAAATATTGACACGAATTATTTACAGCAGAACAAAAAAAAAAAAATTAGAAGCTGGCCTCGAGGTAGTTTAGCTTGAGTTCCCAAGAAATATAAGAACACGCCAGGTAACACTGTCTCTACGACCTACCCTCAAGACAGGCTGAAGAAAAATAAACCTAGTGAGAACACGATCCATGCTGTGGATTGAAAATATCACGTCAAAAAAATTCTGGATGGTAGAGCACTTTCCTGGACAAATCAACACGTCCAAAAAGATATGACTTTTGAAAAAGCTTTTTTAAGCAAATTCTAATCTGACACAAAACAGGTAAGAATTAAGACAGTGTTTTTAGATGGTTCATGTTTTAGGGAAGGCAATGATACTGAGAAAAACTTATATGAAGAGCCATTAGAACAGTGGTACATCTGGACAAACCTCTAGATGAATTAATACATATTGATGCTTTAAAAAGACATTTACCACAAAAAGTTCAATGGGGTCTAGTCTATTAGCCAGACGATTCAACAGACCAATTTCTTAGTTGTGTTGACAAACAGGATACGGCCTGTGAAACGAATGATAGGCAGAGAAAAGAGTATAGGGAACCCAGGCGCAATCATAATAGAGTGGCTAAGCAGCCACCATGATGAAAGCAACAGAAAAAGTGTTTTGAATAATGATAGCTCTGAAAGTACTCAATGTTATGAATATAGTCTTAAGAATTTATTAAATGATGTAAATTTTAAGAATTTTTGTGAACCTTTGTTAGCTGACATAAATTGTGATGAAAAAGTACGTCATGTACTTAATTAGCATAAAATTTATGATATTAATTATATGTTTAGTGACACTCATGATGTGTATAAAGACGGTGATGTTTTTGAAGCTATTAGTGATGACGATGATTTGCTATATGAAAAATTAGATGGAATGATTTGATTGGTAATAAAAGTTAGTGATATGTACGTATGTTTTTGAAGCTGTTAGTGATGATGATTTGCTAGATGAAAAATTAGATAGGATGATTTAGGAGGAAATAAAAGGTAGTGATATGTATGATAATGGGAGTGCCATTATTGGTCTTGATAATGTTGGTGATGATGATGATGTAGGTACTGATAGGAATGTACATAATAATCCAATCGTTCCAGATAGTGTCCAAGTGTTCAGATAAAGTCAAAAGAGAGGAATTAGTTAAGGACAGATCAGAGAAGCTTGCTACAGAGTATTTTGATAAATCTGTAAAACATAGTGAGGAAGAAGGGATAGTGGATGTAATTCATCAGGAGTTTAGACCAGAAAGTAAAGATAATTGTAAAGCATATGTTAAATTCAACTGCAATATCAGAGTTGAAACTGTATTGAAAGTAGTGCCCCCATTGAAAATGAGGAAGATATGTGTTTCAGGGAGATTGAGGAGGTCTTATTATATAAAAGGTAAAATATACATAACAATGAAATTCAAGGGAGCCCATATATACATGTCCAATTGTATAACTTTAAACGTAACTGCCTGACAGATATTGGGAGTCCGACTTTTGGGATCTCTAGGAAACTGAGAGATAAAACAAAAGAGATTGTCAATTTTACTGAATTCCCTGTAACTGGGGTTAAGCCAAAGGGTGTGACAGGGAGAAACAGTAAACTATAATTACCAAACAGGTTCTTCTATGATTTAAAATAATTAATGGGATAGAGTTCACACAAGGGTGCCTATTGTTGCAAGACCTGAATGAATATCTAATATTAGGTATAGACTGGATAACAAAAGTTAACCCACCAGGGTAGCCGAGAGCACTAACGCGCTCCTTCCTGGACTTGGGTAGGCGCGCCGGACCCGGATTGAATCCGTCGGCGGATTAAAGACGAGGGCCGGTATGCCGGCCAGCCTGGATGTGGTTTTTAGGCAGTTTTCCACATCCCGCTAGGTGAACACCGGGCTGGTCCCCCAGTTCCGCCTCAGTTACAGACTCACAGACATTTGAAAACGTTTGCACTATTTCATGACTTACACTAGATGCAGACAGCTGGGGTACACTACTTCTGTCGTGGGGGGTTTGGGGCAGCGGCAGGAAAGGCATCCGGCCACCCTCTGCAATTAACACTGCCAAATCCGTCATAACAAAGCCGGCCCTGCGTTGGAGCGGGACAAAGGCCCGAGAGAGAAAGAAAGAAAGAAACTGGATAACAAAAGCTAAGGTTCAATTTAAATGGGTCGTAAAGGATTACATTTACTGACGCAAAAACTGGAATTTCAGGGGAAACAGAAATGTTAATGAAACTTCCTGGCAGATTAAAACTGTGTGCCAGACCGAGACTCGAACTCGGGACCTTTGCCTTTCACGGGCAATTGCTCTAGAAATGTTAATGTTAAGTAATGCTACCAGTAACCAGATCTAGGGGATGGAAGAAGCTTGTGCTTCAGGTTATTATGAGGAAGAGAAAGAGTGCTATGATGATCCTTTTGGTAGATACTCTTAGTATGGACAAGTTAAGAGCAAAGTAGAGAAGGCTAAAGAATTAAGCATTAAATGCACTATGTCTCAATAGATTGCTTAAAAAGAATGGTGTCTGGAAATGGGACGACGAATGTCGTTCTGCATTTGATGACATCAAAACACAGTTAGTTAACAGTGACAAATTACACGGATCTGACACATCCACCCCTTTTTTCCTACAACTGATAGCAGTGATTTTGGATTGGGAGTCCACGTATTACAAGAAAAAGAAATAGACAGGGTTAAAGTGCACCATTCAGTTGCCTTCACAAGTAGGACATTTAAAAAACATGGGGAGAAACTACTCCATTTCAGAAAAAAACTTTTAGTTGTATTACGGTGATTTCAAAAATTTAGGAATAAGTTACTAGGTTAACCAAGTAAAGATATATACGTATCATAAAGCCATCGTTGCATGATGCATGCATAGCTGGAGCCATCAATATCTGGATTCTGTCAGTTTTTTGTGGAGTGTATACTTCGAAGACTCGACAACAACTTCGAAGTACACACTCCACAAAAAATTCACGGAATCCAGGTATTGATGGCTCTGGTTATGGATGCATTGATGTATCCGATTCTCTATACATGGAGGGCATAGGGGCCTAAAGATGGCATTAATGAGATGCCAAAACTAGTCGTGTAAATAAAAGAACAGCTTCTGAAAACATACTGTTGTTTGGTGAGTTTAGTTTGATAAATACCGGAATTTCATCTCTATTGCTTCGTAATTAGCGAGGCATCTCCAACGACGAAAAAGTATCTGGAATTTCTAGCATCGTGCACACAAGTAATGTTCGTTTAACTCAATGTTGATCGCATCGCTGTGATTGGTGAGAAATCTGTGGAGCAGTAAAGCAGAACCTTTGGATCAATCGAAGTACATTGTGTGATCTAAAGTAACCGGACACCCCCAAAAACATACGTTTTTCATATTAGGTGCATTGTGCCGCCTACCACCAGGTACTCCATATCAGAGACATCAGTCATCATTACATATCGTGAGAGAGCAGAATATGGTGCTCCGGAGAACTCACGGACTTCGAAAACGGTCAGGTGATTGGGGCACTTGTGTCATACGTCTGTACGCCAGATTTCCACACTCCTAAACATCCCTAGGTCCACTGTTTCCGATGTGATAGTCAAGTGGAAACATGAAGGGACACGTACAGCACAATAGCGTACAGATCCAACTCGTCTGATGACTGACACAGACCGCTGGCAGTTGAAGAGGGTTGTAATGTGTAATAGGTGGACATCTATCCAGACCATCACACAGGAATTCCGAACTGCATCAGAATCCACTGCAAGTACTACGACAGTTAGGCGGAAGATGAGAAAACTTGGATTTTATGGTCAAGCGGCTGCTCATAAACCACTCATCACGTCGGTAAATGCCAAACGACGCCTCGCTTAGTGTAAGAAGCGTAAACATTGGCGATTCAACAGTGGAAAAACGTTGTGTGTAGTGACGAATCACGGTACACAGTGTGGCGATCGGCAGAGTGTGTGTATGGCGAATGCCCGTTGAACGTCATCTGCCAGAGTGTGTAGTGCCAACAATAAAATTTGGAGGCGTTGGTGTTATGGTGTGGTCGTGTTTTTGATGGAGGGGGCTTGCACCCCTTCTTGTTTTGCGTGGTACTATCACAGCACAGGCCTACTTGCTGTCTTAAGCACTTTCTTTCTTCCCACTGTTGAAGAGCAATTTGGGGATAGCGACTGGATCTTTCAACACGATCGATTACTTGTTCGTAATGCACGGCCTGTGGCGGACTGGTTACGCGACAATAACATCTCTGTAATGGACTGGCCTGCACAGAGTCCTGATCTGAATCCTACAGAACACCTTTGGAATGATTTGGAACGCCGACTTTGTGCCAGGCCTCACCGACCGACATCGGTACCTCTCCTCAGTGCAGCACTCCGTAAAGAATGGGCTGCCATTCCCCAAGAAACCTTCCAGCACCTGATTGAATGTATGTCTGTGAGAGTGGAAGTTGTCATCATGGCTACGGGTGAGCCAACATCCGGCCGGAGTGGCCGTGCGGTTCTAGGCGCTGCAGCCTGGAGCTGAGCGACCGCTACGATCGCAGGTTCGAACCCTGCCTCGGGCATGGATGTGTGTGATGTCCTTAGGTTAGTTAGGTTTAATTAGTTCTAAGTTCTAGGAGACTTATGCCCTCAGAAGTTAAGTCGCATAGTGCTCAGAGCCATTTGAACCATTTGAGCCAACATCTTACTGATGGAGTGTGCCACGAACTTGTAAATCATTTTCAGCCAGGTGTCCGGATACTTTTAATCACATAGTGTATCTGAACAGCGTTCACTGAAAATTCGGGGAAATTAAAGTGATAAATATTTTCGTCACGTTGACACAGAGACGAATAACAAGCACAAACATTGGAGATGTTTACGAAGCGGCCTTTTGCTTATCATTTGGGCGGCCTTCAAGTCATGTGTCTAGCGGCTACTGCCACAGTTATCCGCTAGCTGCGATATGGCTCGTCGTATTTCATAGCCTCTGCGAAAAATTTCATGCCCTGTCAAAGATGATTACTGCGTCTTAAGGCTAGTGAGGTCGAGTAGGCAGCTGATAGGCTCCCACATGTCGGTCAGATTCACACAGCCCTGTGGATGTCCTCACTAACAACCAGCGTGAGGCACGGAAGTAGAAATCTTCTTTCCTATGGACAAATCGCCAAAACTGTTTTATTGCATGGAATTCCTGTGCCACCCAGATATGGTCCTTACCTATCTGTCACCAGGGACCAGGGTGCGATACCTGCCTTAGTGCCACCAGCTGATGCTGAAGTTTAGTCCAGAGCGAGTCTCCAAAAATTTATTGCGATATTAATTGTGTTTCAGGATTCGCGCAAAAACACTTTATGTAGGAACTACATGTACTATGAAACATAAACCACTTTATGACAGCTACTCACCTCTATATTGTATGACGCCTAGTGGCTTTACGGCCATGTGACGCGGTAAGTCAAGTACCGTATACCTCCGAATCTAAGATGACTCCGAATACAAGACGAACCCCCACTCCACCCCTTCCACTGTTCAACAAGAGATTACAGAAAAACATGTATACATATACTAGGTTTATTTTGAAAATATAAAGATGGTTACCACACTACAGGTACCTGACGGAGACATTAAAAGTTCCAGTGCGCATAAAATAAAATCAGATAAAGGTACAGATGCCACTTAGTCCTCCTCACGAGAATGGTCCACAGAAACTGCAATGTCACTGCCTCTGTCACACTTATCTGTCGTTTCTTCCCATAATAGATCGTCTTTAGATTGTTCAAATGGCTCTGAGCACTATGGGACTTAACTGCTGAGGTCATCAGTCCCCTATAACTTAGAACTACTTAAACCTAACTAACTTAAGGACGTCATGCACATCTATGCCCGAGGCAGGATTCGAACCGGCGACCGTAGCGGTCACGCGGTTCCATATTGTAGCGCCTAGAACCACTCGGCCAACCCGGCCGGCAGAGCGTCTTCGCTCCTATCTAACTCATTTTCCAAACAGTACCTCTTTAAGCTGTTCACAACTGATGCACTGTATATGTGTGTCCAAGCAGTGTTGATCCATTCCGCAATTAGAGATACCGAAGCCTTCATCAGCTTTCCGCCAGGGGTCAGGGTTTGATGGCAATGAAGTAACCAATTGCCGTACAGCTGATTCAGATGGCCTTTACTTAGCTTATTCACCACCATATCTAACCCTTGTAGTCACTGGACTCGGATTCGGAAGGACGGCGGTTCAATCCCGCGTCCGGCCATCCTGATCTAGGTTTTCTGTGATTTCCCTAAATGCCTCCAGGTAAATGCCGGGATGGTTCCTTTGAAAGGGCACGGCTGACTTCCTTCCCCATCCTTCCCTAATCCGATGAGACCGATGACCTCGCTGTCTGGTCTCCTCCTCCAAACAACCCCCAACCCCTTTGTAGTTGCGAAGCCATGCTTCCCGAAATGACGACAAGATTTGTGTTTAATTTCAAAATTTCTGCCTTCAGTGCCGGTTGTCAGACGCCTATTGAGAGCATCAGGGATCAACATCGCACCATTCTTAAGAAGAGCACCTGGCCCCCTCCTCCAGACTGTAAGGAGCCAATCTATAACCAACTCATTGGATGGCCATCCTTTTCCGTTGCAACGAAATCGATACCAGGTGGTAGCTTTGCCTTTGGTATAATTTTACTATTGACGATGATGTAGGATCACAGGAGTCAGTAAACAGGAGTCTCGTCAGCGTTTCCGAATGCCTCTTAAGGTAAGCACGCTCTTTTCTCAGTCTTATAACATGCCGTTTATACACGTGTAGTTTATACACGTGTCGTTTATACTCGACCAACGACCTCGTATGTGGACGATGCCGGAAGACTCTAAGCAAGGGACATTCGACATGGCAGCACTAGTCCATTGCGTTGCATCATCCTTGTACACCAAGTAGAGCTGGCTTTAAATAGGCACCGCGTTCCTGTGCCAAATCACGTGGTTTATTTCGTATGACATCGCGGGAAACTGCTATTCCTTCTTTACGTTTCTCGCGCAAAAATGCTACTACTTCCTTCTCAGTATTTTGGAAATGTCCAGTGGACCACGGAAAGCTTTTCTAGTCGACTTCCCATTTGTCAGACGTCCTTTGTCCTTTCAACACCTCCCACATTGGCTTCAGTGACGTCTTATTTTCTCGAAGCTGGTTAATTATTTGTCGCTTCTGCATGCCGAACAAACATAATTTTGAAGTTTTCCTGATGGTAAAAAAAAAAAAACGATGTTGAACCAGGTTGTTCCACAGCATGATTCATTACACACTTTAGCAGGCAATTTAGAAGTGGGATCTCCATAGCCAAACAAGTTGCCACAACAACACTTCTTGCTATCGTACAACAATGTCCAAAGCGCATGCGGACGCTCAAGCTTAAAGCGGTAGGCGTGGCAGAGAGCTGTATGGAAGCTCGTGGTTCTGTTCGGAAGAGAAAAGATAAACTCCACATCGTATGCCGCGAATGCAAGACGATCCCCTTAGGGATGGCGGTTATGGCTGAAACAATCAGTCTTCGATTTTTTTTTCAACGCCAGTTTAATCTGAGTGCTAAAAGCACTCGAAATAACCAGTTTTGGAAATGACCGATTTTCGGATTTTTATTGCTGTTATTTCCTGTAATAAACGTAGAAATCGGACAAAGACTGAAAAAGTTTGACTCCCTCAGTTTAAAGACATATAGAATCGAAATATTAAATTAAATAGGCAAATAATAGGAAACGGGTAATAAAAGCAATTTATTTCCTATAATAATCGTAGAAATCGGACAAAGACTGAAAAAGTTTGACCCCTCAGTTTAAAAAGACAATCTAAATATTAAATTAAATAGGCAAATAATAGGAAACGGGTAATAAAACCAATAAAAAGCAGTACTAAAATACAATGCCTTGCCTTCGCGGACGATACTGTGATTATCACAAACAACAGGACAGAAGCGATTCACGCAGTTGAAAAACTACACGAAATTTCACAGAAAACTGGATTGCAAATTTCGTATGAGAAAACCCCGATAATCACGAAACACGGTGCAAGTCAGCCACTTTAAATACCTTGGCGAAACTATACGATCATGAGGGCTAAACAGAATCGCCAATGAACAAAGGATCAGCAAGCCGCGAAAGGCATATAAATTAACATGGGGTTACTAGAACAAGCAATACATTTCGACAGACGCAAAATAGAGACACTACAAAACTGTGATTCTTCCAGAAGCAACATACGCAGCTGAAACAATGGTAATTGGCAGTCACTCCAAAATTAGCGAAAATGGAAAAACAGGAACGAAAAATTTTTAGAAAAATTTACGGAGCAATCAACAAAAACGGCATTTGGATGAAAGACCTCGGTACTAACTCTATCAAAGGACCAACAAAATAACCGAAGAAATCAGGAAACGCCGAATAAAGTTCTACACACACATCTACCGGATGCAGAACACCAGGAGAGCAAAGAAACTACACGACAGCATAACAAAGAGTAAAAGCAGCACGGATTGGCTAAAAGAGGTCCAGACCCAGAGGGGCACGCAACAGATCAACATAGAAAATCTCGAAAACAGCAACGAGTGCAGGAGTAAAATGATGAATGTGAAGTTCGAGCAAAGAACAACGGAACAACATGGTAAAAAATAGACAGACGAACGGAAGAGAGAACATTCTGAGAGGATGAAGAGTTTCTGGAGGAGGAAGAGAGAAAACATCAAAAATAAAATCGTGAATTCAAGTCCAATCGCTCTCATAAAAGGGGAGTAATTAACAGAAAACTTAGTCCGTCCACCGTTAGCAGATTTTCTAGAAAAGTCATAAGCAGTTGAATACCACAAAAAACACCAGTACTCTCCTACTGTAACTAATTTTCTGAAACTCTGTTCAAAAAACAAGCTGTAATCAAGGATTGTACCACTATTGTGGCATTGCGAACAGTCAGTCCTAAAGGGTGAAAACAGATTGAAGAACTCTACCTTTCTTGCTAATTTGTCCGTTCCAAAAGCTACAAGCAAATAAAGGGATATTATGTAGACTAAGGTAACAGATCAGCTACTCCATTTTTATTGTAAATTACGAATGGACTGTTAAATTTTCAGTTTCCTCCTTACTTGATCAAAAGTATCCCGACACCTGGCTGAAAATGACTTACAAGTTCGTGGCGCCCTCGATCGGTAATGCTGGAATTCGATATGGTGTTGGCCCACCCTTATCCTTAATGACAGCTTCCACTCTCGCAGGCATACATTCAATCAGGTGCTGGAAGGTTTCCTGGGGAATGCCAGCCCATTCTTTAGAGAGTGCTGCACTTAGGCATTTGCACCGGTTAGTTAATACATTCATTGCGTGTTTCCCTTGCATTATCTAGGCACGGACTCGTGTTTCAGTAACTGTTGTTCAACATCGATTAGAATGGACAGGGACTGTGATTGCTGTGTTCGGGTGAGGGCTGAGTTGGCATCCCTTCGCTCACAGCTGCAAGCGGCGCTGACTTCGGTCGCGCAGCTTGAGGCTGTTGCCAATGGGCACCACTGTGGGGAGGCGGACTTGGGTATCACGGGGATGTCAACCTCGTCCCATCTGTCCCCAGATCAGTCTGCCGCTGTGGTTGCCCCGGTTGCTGCCCGCAGTGGGGCTGAGCCCTCGCCTGTGGTTGATTGGGAGGTCGTTCCAAGGTGTGGCAGGTAGCGAAAGACGTCCCCGGAGGCTGATCAGAAAGCCTCCCCGGTGCGTCTGACAAACAGGTTTCAGCCACTGTCTCTGGCTGAGCCAGATGCAGCTGCCTGCCCTGTTTCAGAGGATGATTCTCAGCCTTCAAGGTCCGGGCAATCACAGAGGGTGGGCTTATTGGTAGTTGGGAGCTCCAATGTTAGGCGCGTAGTGGGGCCCCTTAGGGATATGGCGGCTAAGGAGGGGAAGAAATCCAGTGTGCACTCCGTGAGCATTCCGGATGGAGTCATTCCTGATGTGGAAAGGGTCCTTCCGGATGCCATGAAGAGCACAGGGTGCAGCCAGCTGCAGGTGGTGGCACATGTCGGCACTAATGACGTGTGTCGCTTTGGATCTGAGGAAATTCTCTCTGGATTCCAGCGGCTATCTGATTTGGTGAAGGCTGCCGGTCTTGCTTACGAGATGAAGGCAGAGCTCACCATCTGCAGCATCGTTGACAGAACCGACTGCGGACCTTTGGTACAGAGCCGGGTGGAGGGTCTGAATCAGAGGCTCAGACGGTTTTGCGACCGTGTTGGCTGCAGATTCCTTGACTTGCGGCGTAGGGTGGTGGGGTTTCGGGTTCCGCTGAATAGGCCAGGGGTTCACCACTCTCAGCTGGCGGCTACACAGGTAGCGGAGGCTGTGTGGCGTAGACTGGGCGGTTTTTTAGGTTAGAAGGCCTCGGGAAGGTACGGGGTGGATTGCAATCTCAAAGGGTGCATGACAAATACAGGACGTGCTTGGATCAAGGAACAGTCGGAATTGTGGTTGTAAATTGTTGTAGTTGTGCTGGGAAAGTCCCTGAGCTTCAAGCGCTAATAGAAAGCACAGAAGCTGAAGTCGTTATAGGTACAGAAAGCTGGCTAAAGCCTGAAATAAGTTCTGCAGAAATTTTTACGAAGTCTCAGACGGTGTTCAGGAAAGATAGATTAGGCAGAATTGGTGGTGGAGTGTTTGTGTCTGTCAGTAGTGGTTTATCTTGTAGTGAAGTCGAAGTAGATACTCCATGCGAATTGGTATGGGTGGAGGTTATACTTAACAGCCTAACTAAGTTAATAATTGGCTCCTTCTACCGACCCCCAGACTCCGATGATATAGTTGCTGAACAGTTCAGAGAAAATTTGAGTCTCGTAACAAATAAATACCCCACTCATACGGTTATAGTTGGTGGGGACTTCAACCTTCCCTCGATATGTTGGCAAAAATACTTGTTCAAAACCGGTGGTAGGCATCAAACATCTTCCGAGATTGTCCTAAATGCTTTTTCCGAAAATTATTTCGAACAGTTAGTCCACGAACCCACGCGAATTGTAAATGGTTGCGCAAACACACTTGACCTTTTAGCCACAAACAATCCAGAGCTGATAGAGAGAATCATGACTGATACAGGGGTTAGTGATCACAAGGTCGTTGTAGCTAGGCTCAATACCGTTTCTTCCAAATCCACCAGAAACAAACGCAAACTAATTTTATTTAAAAAAGCGGATAAAGTGTCACTATAAGCCTTCCAAAGAGACAATCTCCATTCCTTCCGAACTGACTATGCAAATGTAGACGAGATGTGGCTCAAATTCAAAGATATAGTAGCAACAGCAATTGAGAGATTCATACCTCATAAACTGGTAAGAGATGGAACTGATCCCCCATGGTACACAAAACAGGTCCGAACGCTGTTGCAGAGGCAACGGAAAAAGCATGCGAAGTTCAGAAGAACAAGAAATCCCGAAGATTGGCTAAAATTTACAGACGCGCGAAATTTGGCACGGACTTCAATGCGAGATGCCTTTAATAGGTTCCACAACGAAACATTGTCTCCAAATTTGGTAGAAAATCCGAAGAAATTCTGGTCGTATGTAAAGTACACAAGCGGCAAGACGCAGTCAATACCTTCGCTGCGCAGTGCCGATGGTATTGTTACCGACGACTGTGCCGCTAAAGCGGAGTTATTGAACGCAGTTTTCCGAAATTCCTTCACCAGGGAAGACGAATGGAATACTTCAGTATTTGAAACACGAACAGCTGCTAGCATGAGTTTCTTAGAAGTAGATACATTAGGGGTTGCGAAGCAACTCAAATCGCTTGATACGGGCCAGTCTTCAGGTCCAGATAGTATACCGACTAGGTTCCTTTCAGAGTACGCTGATACAATAGCTCCCTACTTAGTAATCGTATACAACCGCTCGCTCACCGATAGATCTGTACCTACAGATTGGAAAATTGCGCAGGTCGCACCAGTGTTTAAGAAGGGTAGTAGGAGTAATCCATCGAACTACAGACCTATATCATTGACGTCGGTTTGCAGTAGGGTTTTGGAGCATATACCGTATTCAAACATTATGAATCACCTCGAAGGGAACGATCTATTGATACGTAATCAGCATGGTTTCAGAAAACATCGTTCTTGTGCAACGCAGCTAGCTCTTTATTCGCACGAATTAATGGCCGCTATCGACATGGGATCTCAAGTTGATTCCGTATTTCTAGATTTCCGGAAAGCTTTTGACACCGTTCCTCACAAGCGACTTCTAATCAAGCTGCGGGCCTATGGGGTATCGTCTCAGTTGTGCGACTGGATTCGTTATTTCCTGTCAGGAAGGTCGCAGTTCGTAGTAATAGACGGCAAATCATCGAGTAAAACTGAAGTGATATCAGGTGTTCCCCAGGGAAGCGTCCTGGGACCTCTGCTGTTCCTGATCTATATACCTTACACCTTTCGAGGTCCTAAAACATGTGTTTAGTGAACATTTGTCCAGACTGTATATATAACACTGAACAGTACGTCTTATTAACAGTGAACTGCTGTGTCAGTAGTCTATGTTCACTAAATAGTGTTCATGTAGGCGTAACATAACCTGACAGCATGGTAGGGGGCAAGACGGGGTGGGGCAAGATGGGGAGCTTCCCCGTCTTGCCCCTACTATTTGTCCAACCATTACTTTCTTATCGTCTCATGTGTTTACCTCGCTGCGGGTTTTGAACACGTAAATTATACGTTGAAGTTTATTCGGCAAAGCCTTCATTCATTCAGCTACAATGTCCACAGCAGTGAACGGGTTTCGGAAAACAGGCATTTGGCCCGTAAACAGAAATGTGTTTCAGGAAAGTGATTACCTTCCCTGTTCAACTACAGACATTCAACAAGCTCACACTTCTGAAGTTACAGAAACGAAAGACCAAATACCAGAGATGTTGTCAAGACGTAAAACACCTGAACAATTAACAACTGACGATCAAGCCTCTGTTTCGTCTAACTTTCAGGTTACCAGCCCTGAAATGGTGTTAGCTATTCCAAAGGTGGATAAAAAAACCTAAAGGAAACCATCTAACAGGCGTGGAAAACCCATTGTTTTAACCGAATCTCCTTATAGGAGTGAAATATCTGAAGAAATTAAACGAAAAGGAGTCCCCAAACGTGCTGCATGTAAACGAAAACTCTTCTCAAAGACGTTTAATAAACCTGGAATACCACCAAAAGGACATAATGACAACGAAAAAGTGACGAACGTTACTGACGTCTTAACCACCCCTTCATGCTCAAGGGATAATAAACTGAGGTCGAATAACAACGAGAAAGAGAGTGAAGAATGTTTATACTGCTATGACTTCTCTGGAGGAGGCTGGTTACAGTGTATTAGCTGCGGACGCTGGGCCCACGACACTTGTGCAGGGATAGAAAGTGATGATGACGAGGCTGTCCACACTTGTGTACTACGTAAATGTAAGAGGCCTAAATAAAACGTAAAGCTGATTCTACAATTAGCAGAACCATGTTTCGAAACCTTATCGTCACATGATATCGTTATTCCAGTCCTTATTTAAGCTTTAGAGATGAATTCATGTTAGTTCCCCATCTTACCCCGCATATGGTGCAAGACGGGGAATTGGTAGTTTATGTTTCAAATAGAGATATTTCTAACTAAACGTAACAAGTTTGCAGGTTTCTTTGCATGCTATTGTAATTCAATGATTAAGTAAAGAAATGATAATCAAACCTACTTGAATTTGTTCATTTTTGATCCTTTTGTAATGGTTTAAAGTTAGCTTCCCCATCTTGCCCCGCCTTCCCCAACATAATTTAATATTTAAAAGGCATTACATGCACCCTTTTTACTCTGTCCATTGTGTTTATTCTGAGTATTAAAGCCGCAAACAACTGCGTTTTTCTCCATCAGTAGAGCTGATTTTTCATCGTTAAAAACGTTTTTAAAGAAAATTGTTTCATTAATTTATGTTCTTATTTCTGTACTATTTGGGTTTTCTCTTTGTCCAGGTATTGTAAAATCTCAATAGCGTTTTGATTTCAGAAATTTAGCTTCTTTTAAAGAAGAAGAAAGGGAAATTGTGGTTTAACGTCCCGCCGGCATCGGTGTCATTAGAGACCCAGCACAAGCTCTGAATGTTTCAAGAACGGAGAAGGAAATCGGCCGTGCCCTTTCAAAGGAACCATCCTGACATTTGCCTGGAGCGATTTAGGAAAATCACGGAAAATATTAATCTCGATGTCCAGACATGGCTTTGAATTGTCGTCCTCCCGATTGTGAATCCAGTGAGCGACACCTCGCTCGGTCTTTTGAGGAATAACGCTAACGGCAAAGATTTACAAAACTCTCGCGGAACCTTCGCACAAAGTGACACGAAAACAAAGCCAACAATAAAATAGAGATTAGGGAGATACAAAAGCACAAAATCCACTAGTACGACGTAAGTGAGTGTAGCGAAAAAAGCTTAACTTGCTGTGTTAGCAGATGTTATTTTCACCCCAACCGAACTCAGCGTGAAAACTTTCTTCCCGAGATTCTTTTATGTTAAAGTTCAGCGCTCTTCCTTCCCGTTCCGTTCATGGTCTGTGTGCATGCAGCCATTTCAAATTCAAATGGTTCAAATGTCTCTGAGCACTATGGGACTTAACATCTGCCATCAGTCCCCTAGACTTAGAACTACTTAAACCTAACTAACCTAAGGACATCACACACATCCATGCCTGAGGCAGGATTCGAACCTGCGGCCGTAGCAGCAGCGCGGTTCCAGAATGAAGCGCCTAGAACCGCTTGGCCACATCGGCCGGCTTTCAAATTCATTGTGACATGTTTTAACGTAACATTCCTTTCCGTGAGGTCTAGTGTAAATAGACGTCTAAGCGTGCTTGCATACTCCAGGAAAGTATGATGAGGGATTTTCGTGGTAAATTATACGTAGTGTGACATCTGAATGGAAGATACCTTTGACAACACCACGGCAGTTTCAGTTCTTCATTCTTCGTTCGTAAACTTGATTCTCCTTCAACCTCTTCCTCCTAGCTACACGTACTGCAGTCTCACACGCAGTGTCTCTGTTTCTATAAGGCGCTATCATGGCACACGCAGACAGATGGCCGAAAGGCCGCAGTTGGCGGACGTCAGCTAACTCAAACTTGTAGCGTAATCGGAGCGCGGACACAGCTCCCGACCCGACGCTCGTCGTCGTTCTATTCCGAGATAAAAGTTCACATGACTGCGTAGTTGCCCTTGGCGTCCCACATTTGTCTCTTCCTGCTTTTGCTGTCTCAGCGTTCGTAGCCTCTATCAAGTAAGAATGACGTCAGACATGGAACGAATTCAGAGATGCACTACGAGGATCGTAAAACGTTACGAAATTGTAACAGAGATATTAAGGAATCTTAAACGAGAAACTTTGGAACACTAGCGATGGTATTCTCCAGAAACCCCCTCAGCACCCGAATGGAATAGAGCAGAAAGTCGCCAATGTAACTACGAATGTGTGGGGCTCGCAAGGGGATTATCAGACCAGTTTATCACGGATTATGACGAGTCTTAGATATGTTGGAGAGGGACCTGTCCCGAGTGCTTGCTAGTGGCTGTTCATACGACAGCCCCCAGTTTCCGAGAAAATCGACGTTGAAGTTTTACGTGTACCTCCTGTAAGTATAACGGTAAATACGTTCAGATCGAGCTAGTGTAATGTGGAGGCTAAGGATCTCGGCTACCAAGCTGGCAGAACGGATTTAACTCATACCTGTTTACCTTTTTTTCATTTCATCGTAGTGAATATCATTAAATATGATGCCGATGGTGAGAAGGTTTGCGTGCCTCAGCGATACAGATAACCGTACCGTAGGTGCAAACACAACGGCGGGGAGTCTGTGAAGAGGTCAGTCAAACGTATGGTTCCTGAAAATAGGCAGGAGCCTTTTCAGTAGTTGCAGCGGTAACAGTCTGGGTCATTGACTGATCTGGCCCTGCAGCATCAACGCAAAGGGCCTTGCTGTATTCGTACTGCGAACGGCTGAAAGCACGGGGAAACAACAGACGTAATTTTTCCTGAGGGCATGCAGCTCTACTGTATGGTTAAATGTTAATGACTTCCTCTTCGGTAAAATATTCGGAAGGTGAAACAGTCCCCTATTCGCGTCTCCGGGCGGGGACTACTCAGGAGGATGTTTCCAGAATGAGATTTTTACTCTGCAGCGGAGTGTGCGCTGATATGAAAATTCCTGGCAGATTATAACTGTGGGCCCGACCGAGACTCGAACTCGGGACCTTTGCCTTTCGCGGGCAAGTGCCCTTCCAACTGAGCTACCGAAGCACGACTCACGCCCGGTACTCACAGCTTTACTTCTGCCAGTACCTCGTCTCCTACCTTCCAAACTTTACAGAAGCTCTCCTGCGAACCATGCAGAACTAGCACTCCTGAAAGAAAGGATATTGCGGAGACATGGTTCGCAGAAGAGCTTCTGTAGAGCTTGGAAGGTGTGAGACGAGGTATTGGCAGAAGTAAAGCTGTGAGTAACGGGCGTGAGTCGTGCTTCGGTAGCTCAGTTGGAAGGGCACTTGCCCGCGAAAGGCAAAGGTCCCGAGCTCGAGTCTCGGTCGGGCACACAGTTTTAATCTGCCAGGAAGTTTCATACTCAGGAGGATGTCGGTGTCAGGAGAAACAAAACTGCGGTTCTACGGATCGGAGTGCGGAATGTGGCTTCCCTTCATCGGGCCGCTAGGTTAGAAAATTCAAAAAGAGAAATGGACAGGTTGAAATCAGATATAGGGGGACTTACTGAAGTTCCACGGCAGGAGGAACAGGACTTCTGGTCAGGTGAATAGAGACTACAAACACAAAATCAAAAAGGTGTATTGCAGGAGTAGGCTTAATAATGAATTAGAAAATAGGAATGCTGGTAAGCTACTATGAACAGCATACTAGACGCATCATCGTAGCCAAGACAGACACGAAGCCCCCTCCCACCAAAGTAGTATAAGTTTATGTGCCAACTAGCTCTGCAGATGACGAAGATATTGAAGAAATGTATGATGAGATAAAAGTAATTATTCAGATACTTAAGGGAGTGGAAAGATATTTTCGTCGTAACAATTTCATTAACAAAAAAGTCGATACATCACACTTTCTCCAAATATGTATTCTGTTTGAGGTTCGTAGTTAAAACCAGAAATATTTGGACAGCTCAGAAATTCGACGATGGACGAAATATTAGCACCTATGGAAGGATAACAGACACACACAAAAGTACTCATCTCTAATTTTAACCTCGATTATGTAATTAATACCTATCTAACCGATTGCCAATACCAATCAATGTATAATAAATCCGTTAAGGAACAAGAAGTGAAAACTGATTCGAACAAGATTGATATTCCTTCACAGCACACTGTATTATAACAGTTTGAGGAAAGATATTTCATTACTTTTTCATATGGATGCAATAACCATACGACTAATTTGGCTGGATTTTTCAAAAAAGATTTGACGACTTGACTCATAAATTAAAGAGACCTGGGCGAAATTAGAGAAGTTCATTACAGTGCTGCACGAAGAGTTTTTAAAATATATCATTCTGCCGTACACAGGGAAAGAAAAAAATTCTTTACGTTGTTGAGTCGTGGGGAAGGCAGACTGATCAGACACTTTGCAATCACATCTTAGTAGGTGAAAGACAACCATGTACCTGCAGCCTGCACAGTAAAAATTATCCCGCCGAAATGTATTCCACATTACTAATCATGGTTCACCGTTGGTCGGTCGTCTTGTTAGACGACGTGTATTTGGCCGGCGATTGCTTCAGGGTTGGCTGTGTGCGCCGACTCGTGGTTTGTCCCCGTTATTGCACAGTCATTGCCGTGAGCATCGTCTAGTCCTCGTGCAGATGTTCGTGGGGCTGTGTGTAGTTCATGTGATTTTCACGAACAAATTTATTTAAGTGTTGTCGGCGTACTGCTTCTCAGTTAGTCGGTCGTTTGGTTAAACGACGTGGGTTTTCGGGTCGTCCACGCCTTATGGGTTGTCTGGGATCCGTTCTTGTTTGGTCCCTCAGTCTCTGCTGTAACCATCGTTGGAATTTTGGTGCAAGTGCGGAGCGGAACCTTGGTGCAAGTGTGGAGCGGAAATCACCTTGAGCATTGGTCTGCTGACGGTCTGTCGGTTGGGTTGCTATCGGATTGAGGATGGTTGGGCCAAGTACCTGTCTCACCTAAGTGAACGACAGTGCCTGGACAGAGGAGCCATTCAAGAACCGACGTGTGAACGTCGTCATGTCGGAAAGTCTGAATCACCTCCTCGATCCCCTTGATATTGTCGTCGTTGGTCGATGCCGATGGCCTTCCTTCCTTATGAGCATGACCCATGTCTGTGTGACCTTGGTCGAATTGTTGAAACCATTTCACTACGGCTGGACGGGACATTATGGCCTTGCCGAAGTGGTAACACCAGTTCCCATCAGATTACCGAATTTAAGCGTTGTCGGGCAGGGCGACCCCTTGGATGGGTGACCATCCGGTCTGCTGAGCGCTGATGGCAAGCACGGTGCACTCAGTCCTTGTGAGGCAAACTAAGGAGCTACTTGATTGAGGAATAGGGGCTCCCGTCTCGTAAACTGACATACGGCCGGGAGAGTGGTGTGCTGACCACATGCCCCTCAATATCCGCATCCAGTGACGCCTGTGGGCTGAGGATGACACGGCGGCCGGTCGGTACCGTTGAGCCTTCCAAGGCCTGTTCCGACGGAGTTTAGTTTGATTGGAAGGGACACTGCATTTGCTCCATATATCGTCAGATTTTCACGACGAAACAGCGCACAGCTTAGACTATTTGCCTATAATAATCCTACTCCTTCGCATACTTCAACTTTGGAGTACTTTTCTAAGTACCGCATCATTTCATTCTCACACTGTGATGCACTTGTTAATTTTTTTGAGTCATGTGGCCCGTCACGAATTTCTCTCCTGTGCCAACCTTTTCGTCTCAGTAGCACTTGAAATCTACATCCTCAATTATTTGCTGGACGTATTCCAATCTCTGTCTTCCTCTACAGTTTTCAACCTCTACAAGTTCCTCTAGTACCATGGAAGTTATCCCCTGATACCTTAAACAGACGTCATCCGATCCTGTCCCTTCTTCTTGCCAGTGTTTTCCATATATTCCTTTCCCCCTCGGTCCGGCGGAGAACCTCTTCATTCCTTACCGGTACCTTATTAATACACCTACCATTCGACATTCTTCTGTGGCACGACATCTCAAACGCTTCGACTCTCTTCTGTTCCGGTTTTCCCTAAGTTTATGTTTCACTACCGTACAGTGTTGTACTGCAAACGTACATTCTCAGAAATTTCTTTCTGAAATTACATATGGCTGATCCTAGTGGACTTCTCCTGGCCGGGCTCTTAATTTTACCGCAACTCGAGTGTACCTCCAGGAAACTCAGAACATGTACTCTCTTCTGACAATTCGCTGTTGCGCATTGTTCATAGCGTGGGACGACATGTGAAACATACTTCTAAAAATCCACTCATGTGCAGAGGTACACTGACATGCTAAACCTTTATGACTACTGCCCATCGTGGGACTGAATGCCGCCTCGTGGAGTTGCGGGCACGTGACGCGGTAAGGAAAACATGCAAGTGGAGCAGAGATGAACGGTGAATCAAGCCAGCGGCGATATGGGTCGCAAATAGCGTATTCGACTGACACAATCTATTGAGATGTGCCCACTCGTCTAATGTAGGGTGCTTAGGAAGCTGTTTTCTCGGATCGCTAGACAACTATTCAAGCAAATCGTATTAATGGAGTTTATTGCAGTAAGTTAAATTGACAATACTTAACTTTGCTTACTCACAAAGGTGGATCGTAAGCAAATGGCGACATGCAAATAATCAGTGTCCTTCGGTATATACAATTTCAATGCAACCAAAGTAATACAGTTCATAAGTCACTGCTGTAGCGTTTGTATGACGGTTCGTCTTCCACTCCGCTGCGGCTAGGCGGCGCGGCACTTGTATTCTCTTCGTGTTGAGGCCGCTCCTGTCTCGGTGTCGTCCTAGAGAGGGGTTCGTCAGCGTACTATTGGCTGACATCGTCTCACAACCCTCTCTGCTCTTCCGTTCTTGATCGTCCTGCCGGCACTGGTCGTTACGCCGGAACACAATCAAAATGGTTCAAATGGCTCTGAGCGCTATGGGACTTAACTTCTGAGGTCATTAGTCTCCTAGAACTTAGAACTAGTTAGACCTAACTAACCTAAGGACATCACACACATCTATGCCTGAGGCAGGATTCGAACCTGCGACCGTAGAGGTCTCGCAATTCCAGACTGCAGCGCCTAGAACCGCACGGCCACTTGGGCCGGCGGAACACAATCGACTCTGTCAAAGAGCAGACTGCTGTGGCATAGGGTCTGCGTACAAACATATCTGAAACTTTCAGTCTGATCTGCTGTTTACGTGCTACTGTCGTAACCCTGCAGTGCTTGGAGAATGGTGACACCACGAGCAGGCGACAATGTGTTGGACGTCCGCACCTCACGACAAAGTGTGGAGATCGGACGCTTGTCCACGCTGTAGAACAGGATACGCGGCGGTCTGTGGCAGGTGTGACGACAGAGTACAATACTCATACATGCTTACAAGTGTTTCAGAGCACATCGTTCAGCCTACATTGTTGAATATGGGGCCCCACAGCAAACGAGCCCTTTGTGTTACCACGCTGACTCAGCGACTTCGTCAACTGCGACTGCATCGGGCGTGGGATCAATTGGGCTGTAGATCAATGTAAACGAGTCGCTTGGTCGGATACATCACATTTCATGTTGCACCAGGTCGTGGTTGTTGTCATGCAAACAGCTGCTCGAAAAACTCATTGTCACGGACTCAGACTGGTGAGGGTAATACTGGAGACATCTATCTGGGGCTGCATGAGACCTGTGGTGGTAATCGGTGGCACCACGCCAGCTCAGGATTATGTAAACTTTATTGTTGACCACCTGACGTCTTCTCCGACGGCAGTGGCATTTTCCAGCAGGATAATTGTAACTGTTATAAGGCCAGAACCCTGTTATATTGGTTTGAAGAAAAAATGGTTCAAAAGGCTCTGATCACTATGGGACTTAACATCTATGGTCATCAGTCCCCTAGAACTTAGAACTACTTAAACCTAACTAACCTAAGGACAGCACACAACACCCAGCCATTACGAAGCAGAGAAAATCCCTGACCCCGCCGGGAATCTAACCCGGGAACCCGGGCGTGGGAAGCGAGAACGCTACCGCACGACCACGAGATGCGGGCTTGGTTTGAAGAGCACGATAGTGCACTCACGCTGATGTCTTATGTCAAATGTGTCAAATGTCAAATGTATGCGACGCATAGAAGATACTGAACGTAAACTACGAAGGGCAACACAAAAGTTCACAGGTTTGTTTGAGCTACGGGAAAGCTGTACGAAAATACTCAAAAACCTGAAATGGTGGACCTTCGAAGATTGACAGGTATCCC
Organism: Schistocerca serialis cubense; assembly: GCF_023864345.2. Classification (NCBI taxonomy): domain Eukaryota; kingdom Metazoa; phylum Arthropoda; class Insecta; order Orthoptera; family Acrididae; genus Schistocerca; species Schistocerca serialis. The sequence goes on along the minus strand of NC_064639.1, from coordinate 484,927,371 downwards.
CAGAGAGCCTACGTACAAATTTTTCCGAACCAGTAGTACTTAGGGAATCTAGGACTAGACCGGTAATGTAAACGTAGGCTTCCGCGACCGTTGTCAAAGTCAATAAAATTCTTCTGTGTTTGAGGCCGCATTGTCATCTGTAAATTTCCGACGTTTCGGCGACTGTTGCAGGGCGCCTTCATCAGGGTGTATAGCTAACTGCTGAATGAGCACTAGTTTGGATATTTATATGCTATGGAGGAATGCTGTCATTGGATGTGAGGGTGAGGAGGAATGGTATTAGGAGTTCAGCGGAAATGGGCATTTTCCATTGGAGTTTCCTTTATAGCTTGCCATTGGTGGAAATCTGCGAATAAGACTGAGCGGCGACTGCAGCGTAGCGATGTTTACTAACTGCCTAGTATCGACTAGGGCGCGTCAGCACTCTGTGTACCCTCCACCGCTGTGGCCAACCGCGCGCCCGTTGCTTTGCGAGAGCTGTCCTTCCGCAAACCTGTCACAGCTGGCAGCCAAGACGCTGGAAGTCGGTACCCATCTTCTCTATTCATATTGCCGGGTCGCTTGGCTATTTCTATAGTCACTCGAATCTTCCTCCTCGAACTAAACGGCTGTTTCGCCAGTGCGCGGGCTTCTCGAAATTTGATCTTCATCCTGCACTGTTCCTGATGTTCTGCCACCGCTGATTTGTTGTATTTTTTGAGGCGGATATATTTCTCGTGTTCAGTTTACCTTGTGCTTATTGGACGCCCAGTCTCACCCACATACACGTCCACATTCGCACCCGATCTCATAACTCCGGCAGCATGAAAATTGTCAATTGTGTCTTTCGTCGAGCACAGAATGTCTTTTATTTTGTTGTTGCTACGAAAAGGCGCCTTGTAACAGTCGCCGAAACGTCGGAATTTTACAGATGACAATGCGCCCTAAAAAACCCAGAAGAATTTTATTCACTGTATACCCTCATGGTTTCGGTTGGGAGCACGGAGACTAATTACAATGCACACAGAGGTAATTACACAGCGGCATTCTTGGCGCGCTCCAGACACAAATGAACGGGAAGATACCTAATGCATGGTACGTTGGCAAGTAACCTACGCCATGCGCTTCGCAGTGTTTACGGAGTATGGGTATACATGTAGACGTTGAAGTGCATATTTAGAAGAAGCTGCTACCAACAGAGCAGCCATTGCATACAACAATGCATGTGGATTGTTGAAGCACTGTGGCATACTCTATGTTATGCTGTCAAACAACACGTTCTTCAACAAAGTCAGATTTCGGAAAATATGTGTTTTTCGGCGTACATGCGTTGTTCGGGCAACGTGCAGATTAGCTTCAAAATTGAAGTGTAGAGTGAAATGACGTATAGTCTCGATCATTGAGCTATTTTTGGAAGCAGAGATCTTCACATCCACAGTGAAACAGAGGAAACTCTTAGAGACCATGTTCGAATCACAACCCGTTATGCAGTTTCAGCTTGTCCTGTATAATCAGCGCATACCGATGTTCTACAGAATAAAAGAATTTTTCTGTAGATAATTCCTGTTTGTTGAAAATATCAAGATGGTCATTTACAGTGCTTGCTTATTTTTTATGTATGTATAAGGTGCATAAAAATGGCTCTGAGCACTATGGGACTTAACATATGAGGTCATCAGTCCCCTAGAACTTAGAACTACTTAAACCTAACTAACCTAAGGACACCACACACATCCATGCCCGAGGCAGGATTCGAACCTGCGACCGTAGCAGTCGCGCGGTGCCGGACTGCGCGCCTAGAACCGCTAGACCACCGCGGCCGGCCATTAAAGTGAAGAACTGGCCGATGTGCACCTCGCGTAAGGGTTCACTGAATGCAATAGAAAAGCTGCACAAAGATGCGATGGTGAGCTCTTACAACAGTGACGACAACCACATGATACTACTTATGCGCCTGAGATTGTTGGAATACTCTGTGTTTTGCGCTGTACGTTTTGATGATTACATATCATTACAGACTTTTAACTGTTGTGGAGGTATTTTCACAGAAGCAAACTTCAGTATCTAAGCATATAAATCATGAAAATATTATTAATCTGCAACAAGCCATCCGAGACTAGGGTCGCTTGTACGAAAATACACAGAAAACATGCCAGAAAAACCAGAGAAGTTCTGCCATTGACTCGCGTTGACCCTGTATACAACGGCATCATCTGACAACAGCTTCATGGTGCTTGCGACGTTATTCACACTAACGACCCTATACAGCGATGAGTCAAAACATTACGAGCACCTGCTCAACAACGTGTCGGTCCATTTGTGGAACGCAGGACAGTCGTGAATCTGCAAGCTTGCATTCGAGAAGTTCCTGGTAGGTTTCTACAGGTATGTGGCCGATGGTTTGTGGGCGCGAAGCTGGTGCCCGATGGTGTCCCAGATGTTGTCAGTCGGGTAAAGATCAGCCGAATTTGGTGATCAAGACATCAGCGTCATTTCACTAGCACGCTTCTCAAGCAACTGTAGAACGATTCTCGCCTCGTGACAAGGGCAGTTATCCTGCTGAAAGAGGCCAGTCCGTCGGGAAACGCCAGGTGAATGTTCCCCATAGCATCGTACTACCCCCACTGGCCTGCGTCCGTGTCCGTCTAGATGAGGGCGTATTCGGACACGACCATTGACCTGGCACAACAAGGGAAGTCGTTTTTCGATGACCCCGTGACCACTGCAATCGTAACTGACGATGTTGTCAGTTCAGCATGGGAACAGTTAAGGGTCGCCTGCTGCGGTGTCCCATATTCAGCAGCGTTCGCTGAAAGGCGTGCTCTGAAACCCTAGTGCCTGCACCAGCACTGTAATGTACCGTCGACCTGCCACAGCTGACCACCTATTCTGCTTTACACAGCAGGCAAGCCTCGGACATCCACATTCGGTACTCAGGCGTGGATTCCGACCTTCAAATACGTTTCACAGATGCGCACCAGAGCAGCACGCGAACAGTCGACTCGCTTCGCCGTTGTTGAAACGCTCGTTCCTGTAGTCCGGACCGTGGCACTTTGCCATCTGTCAAAGTCACTGATATCATTTTCCCTGTTTGCGGACCGTTTTGCCGCTAGAATGTTTCCCCGTTCATCTCTGTTCCACTTGTGTGCTTTCTTTATCGTGTCATGTACCCGCAATCGCACGAGGCACCGTTATATCTGCCGGTGGACAGTGATCATAATGTTTGGGTTCATCTGCGAAACACTCCCTATGAGTACGTCCGAAAAGACAACCTTCATTGCTTGTTTACTGAAAACTGTTTCGAAGCAAGCACTTGATGGACTTCGTGCCTCATAGCCTAAGCAGTTGGACCGATCAAGTGTTTCTGAGACGGAGGCAGACGGCGACCGAGCCCTGGAGCTTCAGTCAGCAAGGGTGGGGTTATCGCAACTGCCACGGTGGCTGAGCTTTAGCGCCTGACGCATCTGCCACGGGACACTTCTCGGGCAGAGGAGACAGTGGCGACAGGGGCCCTCACACCCGGAGGCAAGGGCGCCCCCCTCCCTTCCTCCCCCCTAACTCACAGGGAAAGGAAAAAAATATACTGTATATGGATAATGATTTAAAAGTTGATGTTAAGCAGGTTGTAACTAGGGTCGGCACTGGATCTTTTTTATAGATTCTTACAAGTCGCCATTTGTCTTCCAGAATATTAAAACAGTCCATACCTCCAGCTCTAGGGTCACCACCCCTCGGGCTACAAACTATCGTACGATGTCCTTAACCCGAGCTAAGAGCTCACGTTACCTCAGTTATCGCAATGGGTCACCCAATAACCTCTTGAAGTGGGAGGTTTCCGCTTTTTAATCCTACTCTAAACAATTTTACAGATATTTAGATGACTACATCGATATGTACGCCTGCATATACAGAAGTACATCACTTAAAACTTTCCAACTGCGAGAGATATCTTCAGAGGTAAAGTGGCTAACTGCAATCACGACTCGAGAGAGCCTCGAATACATGGGCAGTGTAGAGGGCACCACAGTCCATCAAGTGACGTCGGCTACGAGATTATCTCTGGTAACGCCAACATTCTCGATTGAAAGGTGTAACCAAAGGATGTCATGTTATCTTTTACCGATATTAAACATTCCTTTGTCTTCCTGGTGGGTCTGAAGGTAGTTTCTACACCAAATACGGGTTGTGTATAAAATTCCTTGTAGTTGCTGGCTGGTTTGTGTTGGTATCACAAAAAGAAGTGTTAGCAGCCGCCTAGCTAACACAAGAAGAATTGCCGCCTGGGACATAAGGTTAAATCGGCCGCAGCGAAACATCTTTACCAACAGGGTGATCATGAAATATAAGGGGCATTCAAATGAAACCCGGTCACTAGTGTAAAGTAACGGTAGTGATTTTATTAATTCAAAAATGTAGTTATAGACAGTACACAAACTCAAAAATAGTCGCCAAAACTGTTGGCACATTTATCCCATTGCGACACTAGCCGGTCGATTCCATTCTTGAAGAAGCTAGTAGGCTGCTGTCGGATCCAGGCCTGGACACAGTCACACACTTCGTCGTCCATTGCGAATCGATGTCGGCGAATAGTTTGCTTTAGAGGTCCAAACACATGAAAGTCACACGGTGAAAGGTCGGGACTCTACGGTGGATCTTCCAAAGTTTCCCACCGAAACTGCTGCAATGTCGTCTTCACGGCATTGGCCGTGTATGGGTGGTCATTATCATGAAGGAGGATCACGCCATTGGACAACATGCCTCGGCGTTTCGACTTCATGGCTCGTCTAAGATCTTGTGAAGCTCGTCCATCGATACATTGCACTGCCCCCAACTCCCTCCGCCGACAAAAATCGAATAATGAAGACGCCGGCCGTGAAAGCTTACATGCTATGAATCGAATCACTGCTCGTTGTCCCTGCTTACTCTCCTGCATGTTCGATAGTGGACGATAACTTTTGTAACCACCTACTCTTCGGCGTGAAACCACACTGGCGCTATGCAACATTAAACGGTGCACACGCGTCAGTCTCTCTACCAATAGATGGCGCCATGACACCCGCAGTTACATGGTGCCACCTTACGTGAAAGGCAAAGTTAGATGCATTCTTTTTTTCCTTTATTAAGATTCGATTCCCCCCGAAGGGGGCAGACTGCCAGCAGCTTAGTACGCCGCTCTTCAGCCATAAGAATTTGTTTTTTTAAAAATGAAGATAATAAATAATTAAAGCAGGCGATAAAATCGGTGACTTACATGGTAAAATGCGGGAAAATTGTGGAACTTAAAACATAGAACAAAGGGTTGGCGATGTTAATAAAATACACAGGAAGCAGACAGGTAAAATAATAGACAGACAATTAAAAAACACGGTGACAGCCTGGTTTCTGTTCACAAGAGATATAAAAATCACACCCAGCGACAGCATGATTTCTGTTCGCAACACTTTGTAGAGATACACAACACTGAACACTCACTTGAACACTGCTCTAAAAAGTTGCCACAAATATGACACACCACAGCCGAGGGCACATGGGGGGAACCTCGACAGATGATGGGTAAGAAAAGGGGGAAGGTGAGGAAAAACGAAGTGGGGGGAGGGGGGAAGGAGCCGACGGAGGACGAGGACTCACAAGAGGGGGGGGGGGTTGGGCAGGCGCGAGAGGGAGTGGGGACAGGCAGAGGAGGGGAATGCGAAAGGACTCGGGGCCGGGGGGGCGAGAAGAGAGGCAGAGAGATGGTAGGTGGGGAAAAAACAGGATGGAAGGGGGGAGAGGGAGCCCAGGGAAAGGACAGAGAAAAGGAGGGGGAGATGAGGATCAGAGTTGATAGGAGGGATAAATGGAGGGAGAGAGGGCATCATCTGGGAGGGAGAGTTGGCAGAAGCCAGCTTGGGAAAGGAGATGAAGGGTGTAGAGAAGGTGCGGAAGAGGACAGGTGTTGGAGAGGTGAGGAGCAACCAGGGGATGAGGGGGATCAAGGTGGCGGGAGGTGTAGAGTATGCGAATATGTTCGAGGAACAGGAGCATATGGGGGAAAGGAGTCAGGTCATAGAGGATCCACGCGGGGGACGGAAGATACGGAAGACGAGGCGGAGTGCATGGCACTCGAGGATCTGGAGGGACTTATGGAATTTGGGGGGGGGGGTGGATATCCAGGCGGGACTGGCATAACAGCCGGCCGCGGTGGTCTAGCGGTTCTAGGCGCTCAGTCCGGAACCGCGCGACTGCTACGGTCGCAGGTTCGAATCCTGCCTCGGGCATGGACGTGTGTGATGTCCATAGGTTAGTTAGGTTTAAGTAGTTCTAAGTTCTAGGGGACTGATGACCACAGATGTTAAGTCCCATAGTACTCAGAGCCATTTGAACCATTTTTGAACTGGCATAACAGAGGATGGGGCGGATTAAGGATTTGTAGGTGTGGAGGATGGTAGACGGGTTCAACCCCCATGTCCGACCAGAGAGGAGTGGGCTTTGGATTGGATAGTACGGAGATGAGGGATACAGGTGAGGTGATGGTCAATGGTGAGGCCAAGGTAGGTGAGGGTGAGTGAGAGGCGGATAGGACGGGGGCAGATGGTAAGGGAGAAATCAAGGAGCCGGAAGGAGCGAGTGGTACGACCTACAATGATTGCCTGGGTCTGGAAAGGATTGATTTTCGGGAACCACTGGTTACTCCATGTGGCAAAAAGTTGGTGAAAGTTAGACGCGCTGACCAGGTTTCATTTGACTGAACCTCATAAAATTCTCTGAGACGAGTGTCATGCCAAAATCATCGCATTATCTGCGGTTACGCATAGAGAGGCTATTGAGATTTATAAATAACGTAATAATTTTAACAGAAAAGAGGAAGGTTGAAGATGTTTCACACAGTCGGAGAGGAATGGCAGCCGTGAAAGCTTACATTGTATTACCTACATACGTTCTCCGCAAGCCACTATACGGTGCATGGCAGAGGGTACCTTGCACCTTGAATGGAGAAAGCCTTTGACAGTGTGCAGGGCTCTAAACATCTCGGGATTTTGACGACCTAACGCACCAGTTGGACAGAATTTGGCACAGTATCCCTCACGAGGACATCCAACAACTGTATGTCAAACTGATAACTGCTTGCATAACGCCAGAGGTGGACCAACACATTACTGACTTGCCCAACTTGTGAAGTTCTTCCTCTTGAATAAATCAACCAAACTTTCTGAAATTTAGATTATTTGTCTGTCTCTATATGTACATCAAATCTACCTATTTCCGTCCCATTCAGATAATTACTTTGTGAGTCCCAGTTAGCTTTTTATCTGTACTGCTCTGAAAATAGTGCACAATGGTGCAAATGTCGACAGTATTTACTGTGTACAAACCTTTTCCATTCATTAAGGTTTGCAGTCGATTTAAGGAACCAGACGATATACAATAGTGGCAACAATGGGTTGTGAATGTATCTGTTCAAGATTTGAAGGTCAGTATGCAAATGAAGAATTATGCCTTCCTATACTGTAACACCTGGACGACCAAAACGATCATGTTCGACATTTTTTGGATGCTTTAGATGTACCCACCTCTCGTTGTAGGAGGGTACCTCCAACGTTGTCGAACATAATAGTTTTGATGGTCCCAGTGTTATGGTGTCAGGTGGCACTATGTTGCACAGATGTACTGAATTAACCTTTGAACACTGTTCACTCATCGGTCAGCATTATTGTGACACCGTACTCATTTTCCAGTAACGGCTTTGCCGCAGTGGGAACACCAGTTCCCTTCAGATCACCGAAGTTAAGAGCTGTCGGGCTGGGCTAGCACTTGGATGTGTGAACGATCCGGTCTGCCAAGCGCTGATGGCAAGCGGGGTGCACTCAGCCCCTGTGAGGCAAACTAAGGAGCTACCTGATTGAGAAGTAGCGGCTTCGGTCTTGTGTTGACATTCGGCCGGAAGAGCGATGTGCTCACCACATGCCTCTCCATATCCGCATCCAGTGACACCTATGGACTGAGGATGGCGCGGCGGCCGGTCGGTGCCGTTGAGCCTTTGTTACCTTCTCGGGCGGAGTCTTTTTTAGTACTCATTTTGTTTATGCGTCTGGTTAGGGGTGAACTCGGCCCAGGCTTCGGTTCTAAGGCTGAGAATACGCAACCGCACTGAACAGCGCAAGTGGAGGAGTTGCCGTAATTAGAGGATATTCGGCTATTGGACTGGCCTGTCAGTTCCACCGGCTGAAATGTTATGGAAAACGTGTGGGATGCATTGGGAAGACGAACTGCAAGCCATTCACACGACCCACGACCACTCAGCAGTTGTCAACCATACTGATGGACAAATCGAACACCCAACCCAGTAACTCCGTACCTACCTTGTGACCAGCATGGGAGTACATTGCAGAGCATGCATTGCCATCCGTGGTGTTCACACACCCTATTAATAACTGTGTTCCGCCTTATGTAATGTTCAGGGGACCATCATTAACTGCAGTGACTTCAGTGTAATTATTGTCTTTGAATGACAGTATCATTTCTGTTCGTCTCATTACGTTTATGTTTCAGTAACCTTGTGTACTATACTGTAAAGCTCTTCCTATATATGGTCCAAGTTTCATAGAGCTATGTTACTTGGCAGGAAGAAGTCTTGTGTACTTAAGTTCTGCATGCCTGTGTATCTTCCTATAATTATTTAGAGCATAGAGAGACAGCCAATCCGCGAAGGAAACGTATTGGATATGCTGGCAGTGAACACACTCGAATTTTTCGATTTAGTGAACGTGGAGGTCGGAGTCAGCAACCACAAGGCTATTGTAGTGGTGGTGACCATTGGTGTCGAACGAGGAGTTGAGAAAGGAACAGAGATGTTCAAGTTATTTCAAAAAGAGTCGTCTGATTTCGCATGAATGAATCGTATACATAAATGGAGACAGAATCGTTCAGTAAAATTTAGCTCACGCATCGAAAATAAAAATTTACATTGGCGTCAGTTTTAAGTTGCCAGTTCATGTGATTCCCGGTAGGGGCCGTCCTCGTATAGCAAGTTCAGCTGCTCATTTATTACCCAGTATGTGCAGAGTCGAAATGGCAAAAACACAGCAGAAAAATGCACTCTGCATTCCTGGTTTCAACAGGTTCAGTTCAGTAACAATAGAGCAGCGTGATTTTCGTCGAGAGTACGTCACAGAACCTCCTCACTGCCTCAGCGATGGATCACACGGGACGTGTATCTCTTCTTTAAGCACGCCAGACGAGGTTTGCATCGTGATCGGCGCACGCTCAGAAACGAGCTAGTGCATGACACGGAACTTGCTCCCCATCGTGATTTGTAACCGCGGCATTCTCCGGCGTTTCTGCGTTTGTTCTACTAAAAGACACATTTCTTCGCTTGTCCATCTGCTGTTCATCTTGCTGTGTCCGCAGTATGTATGAATAAAAACTTCAATATCTATGAATATGTTATAATTCAAAAAGAAAGTTCCATATCCAGTCAGTAAGGACGCAAGATCATAAACGCTCCATTACAAATAGTGCGATTCATATTTTAGATAGTCTTCCACATAAAAATTAGTTGGTCCTTCTTACTTTTTAGTAAAACTCGTAAGGTCATTCTTACTTGATCACTACTTCTATTCAGTAGTACAATTTTTACATCGTGTGAAATACAATAATTTAAACAATAAAGTGCAAAATATCCTATTGCAACTGGTGCGCGCCCTCTTCTAGATAAAGCCAGCAAAATCATTTACACTCCTGGAAATTGAAATCAGAACACCGTGAATTCATTGTCCCAGGAAGGGGAAACTTTATTGACACATTCCTGGGGTCAGATACATCACATGATCACACTGACAGAACCACAGGCACATAGACACAGGCAACAGAGCATGCACAATATCGGCACTAGTACAGTGTATATCCACCTTTCGCAGCAATGCAGGCTGCTATTCTCCCATGGAGACGATCGTAGAGATGCTGGATGTAGTCCTGTGGAACGGCTTGCCATGCCATTTCCACCTGGCGCCTCAGTTGGACCAGCGTTCGTGCTGGACGTGCAGACCGCGTGAGACGACGCTTCATCCAGTCCCAAACATGCTCAATGGGGGACAGATCCGGAGATCTTGCTGGCCAGGGTAGTTGACTTACACCTTCTAGAGCACGTTGGGTGGCACGGGATACATGCGGACGTGCATTGTCCTGTTGGAACAGCAAGTTCCCTTGCCGGTCTAGGAATGGTAGAACGATGGGTTCGATGACGGTTTGGATGTACCGTGCACTATTCAGTGTCCCCTCGACGATCACCAGTGGTGTACGGCCAGTGTAGGAGATCGCTCCCCACACCATGATGCCAGGTATTGGCCCTGTGTGCCTCGGTCGTATGCAGTCCTGATTGTGGCGCTCACCTGCACGGCGCCAAACACGCATACGACCATCATTGGCACCAAGGCAGAAGCGACTCTCATCGCTGAAGACGACACGTCTCCATTCGTCCCTCCATTCACGCCTGTCGCGACACCACTGGAGGCGGGCTGCACGATGTTGGGGCGTGAGCGGAAGACGGCCTAACGGTGTGCGGGACCGTAGCCCAGCTTCATGGAGACGGTTGCGAATGGTCCTCGCCGATACCCCAGGAGCAACAGTGTCCCTAATTTGCTGGGAAGTGGCGGTGCGGTCCCCTACGGCACTGCGTAGGATCCTACGGTCTTGGCGTGCATCCGTGCGTCGCTGCGGTCCGGTCCCAGGTCGACGGGCACGTGCACCTTCCGCCGACCACTGGCGACAACATCGATGTACTGTGGAGACTTCACGCCCCACGTGTTGAGCAATTCGGCGGTACGTCCACCCGGCCTCCCGCATGCCCACTATACGCCCTCGCTCAAAGTCCGTCAACTGCACATACGGTTCACGTCCACGCTGTCGCGGCATGCTACCAGTGTTAAAGACCGCGATGGAGCTCCGTATGCCACGGCAAACTGGCTGACACTGACGGCGGCGGTGCACAAATGCTGCGCAGCTAGCGCCATTCGACGGCCAACACCGCGGTTCCTGGTGTGTCCGCTGTGCCGTGCGTGTGATCATTGCTTGTACAGCCCTCTCGCAGTGTCCGGAGCAAGTATGGTGGGTCTGACACACCGGTGTCAATGTGTTCTTTTTTCCATTTCCAGGAGTGTATTTGCTGTAATATTACTGTTACATTTTCTGTAATTCAGTTGAATGTGCGAGAAAAACAGACAGAGACAGAGAGAAAGATTGGGCACAATATTTATAAACGAATTACCTATCCTAACATCTAAAACAGTTTTTGAATGACTAAATAAATGCTAAACTATGATAGAATCATGCAGTGATCTACAAAGCAGTCTTGAAATTCATCGGTCCATTTTCCCTTACATGTTCACAACATCGAACGAACTCCTGAGGGAGAAAGTTAATGCTCCGTCTACTGGCGCTGTCGAGCCATTCTGTACCAATCGGTCACCGTATTATCAAATGGTTCAAATGGCACTGGGCACTATGGGACTTAACTACTGAGGTCATCAGTCCCCTAGAACTTAGAACTACTTAAACCTAACTGACCTAAGGACATCACACACATGCATGCCCGAGGCAGGATTGGAAACTGCGACCGTAGCGGTAGCGAGGTCCCAGACTGTAGCGCCTAGAACCGCTCGGCCACACCGGCCGGCACCCTATTATCCTGTGCCAATGGCGCCATTAGCGTGAGTATTCTACTCCTGAAGGGAGCGCTCTTATATTTTCATAACAACCAGTTTTACAGAACATACTTACATTAAATCAATAAGAAACTCCCAGAAACTTGTGGAAAACGTGAAGGTGAATGAAAAAAAACTGGGTAAAGCAGAACACGAACCAGCCACACATGATGTCAAATTCCGCGCATTTATGCTCTACACTGCACTGCAGTTATGTAACATATTAACAATTCTTTTGTATAACAATCTCTGTAAGGTTTAATCGTCAATATTTTATTGACATTTAATCACTAAAAACCTTTTTTGAGAAATCTTCAACGTGTCGTTACCTTGAGACATCATACTTTCATAACACGCAAACAGTGACGCCAGAATAACTAAATACGAATATTCTTTAACCACATAACTTAAACCTACCAAATACGGGCTTCATCTGAAAACGATGAAATATGGTATGGCATCTCCCAAGTTATGCTTTGACGTAGAACTACGAGTATATCTTATGTCTCATTGACCAGGTTCCTTTCCTCGAAGCTATAATATGACTTGTCTTTTTCATCCGCTCGTCAAAGGCTGTCGGATGTGAAACTGCACGTTGTGGTGTTACAAAACTCGGCGTGTTACTCATCCAGGAACGCTTTCTCGTCCCATGTGAGGACAGAGGACGGATCCCGCGCTACGCACTTGCCTCCAAGCCGCTTGATCTCAAGACATGTGATTTTGTTTCGCATACGTTTGTGAAATACTCTATCATTATGTCTCCTCTTCCAGCAATTTAGACTGTACTGCGACGCCACGTAACAAGAATAATTCGCAAAACATTGTAACGCAGTGACTTTGTCACATGAAGAGGCCACAGCGCCTATCCAGTCCAGTACCTACCACAAAGGAACAGAGAGTAATAAAATTTATCCTTAAATTCTTATCATAGATTCGAACTGCCAATAAAAATCCGAGTAAACTGATATCAAACAGAGACAGGTCCGTCAATTAATTAAAAAGTCGTCAATCTTAATTACTCAGTTTATACTAATAAACCAATTTTTCCCAAGTCCACAGACACTACCTAGATATTGTCTACATAGACGTTCATACGTTGGAGGTGACAGGATAATTTTTAACATTCCTCGTTTATTTAGTATAGTAATGCTCAACGTGACGAACCCAGCTTATTTCTCTGGCCTTTCGAATCGTTGTTGAGGCCAGGCGGTGATGGAGGCATGTCTCTCGCGTTCTGAGCGTGGCAGTTCGGGGTGACCAACTTGAAGGCAAGAACTCGGCCGCTCCAGTCGGCCAGAACAGCGCAAACGGTTAAACCTCCAAATTCTGTTAGGTTGGCTACAACGACCTTTTCGTATACCGTGGATATGCACTGTAGTTCGTCGACCGGGTCTTTATATAGTCCGGAGAGTAGCTCTCGGCACCATTCCGTTGCAGTTACTAAAGGCGTCAACGTCGCGAGGTTCATCGTGCACCAGTTACCACCATTTTATGGCAAGTGTTGCCTTCAATTACCCTGGGATCAGTCTTTTGTGGTAACCAGTCATTGGTTATTCCGATGTTTATAATTACGGAAAACGCTGCAACTACGATGGTTGCGTCTGTGCCGTCTTTATATTTGCACCACGAGATATCGGCGCTGCAGATCGACGTGTAGTGTGGTAAGCTCTATTGTCTCACGTCTGTTACTGTGACTGCATTCTTAACCCATGCTTAGCTTCTTTGTTACAGTGATTCATGTTAATTCGTTTAGGAAGTGGTCTTTATGCTGAAGACATTATTATTTGTGTGAACGTTTGTTCTTTTGACGTGCCCTACAGCAAGTCCTTTGCTCGTCTAGGGGCTGCTTTATTGTGAATGATAAGTTAGGAAACTTCTGCCTCTCATTTATGTCTCCATTACTGAACAGATAGTTCCATTACTGGACGATAGTGACTTTCATTGGCCTGTAGCTTCCGTGCTTTAATCAGTTCTTTTCTAGGCGACGAAACACACACGTTGCAACCTAATCGCAAAAGTGTGGAAAGTGTTTGATTATAATTTGAATTTTGCCGTGCGTCCGGTTAAACATGGGTATGTCAAACATTTGGAGAAAGGTAAATGAAAACTTTGATCCTAAACGTAGTTGCATAAAATATTAAAAAGGCCTGTAAAAGATATACCCGTGTAAGGTCCAATAGTTCTTTTGAAAATAAATCATTCCTAGTTCTTCGTTAAAGTTGAATTTTACTCCAAGTTTATATCGTAATTCATTTAGAAGTAATAATCTGAGAAATCGGATGAATGATTTTAAAACGCCCTGGCACCTTGCCAATTACGACAGAGTCGTACATTCGAAGCCAACTGAGCAGTCAGCATCGAATATTCATTTCTGTGGAGGATAGGTTGAATGACATAGGAGAATAGGCTAAACCCTGTTACACCTCATCACAACTCCTGCTTCCGTTTCATGGCCTTTCACTTTCACAAGTGCAGCCTGTTGTAAATAACCATTCGTAACCTGTATTTTCCCGTGCTTCCTTCAGAATGTCGAAAAGTATATTCCAGTCAAGATCGTCAAAAATTACTTAAAAGCAGTTTTGATCGCATCCGGTATTAACTTCTGACAGGTTTCGGCCTTTTAATTACGGATCATCATCAGAGTTTGCACCATCTGGATGACGGTGATGGTGTTTGACCCGTTGTGGATGCGCCAGTCGCTCTAACTGCTCCCTATAAATCTACAAATGCTGTAAATGTAGGCTTGTCTTTCTTCGGCCTAGTTTCAAAGATAATTTTTATGGCCAATATTCTCTCTCGTATTTTACATTTCTCCGGAACCGATCTTCCCCGAGGTCGACATTATTAGCTAATTAGCTGACAAACCCGGCATTATCCAGATATTCCTTTTGCCAATTTTCTATTAGAAACGAAAACAAAAAAATAAGTATGTTTCTAGTGTAACATCCCGTACAGTTTCTGTACACTTGGCGCAGCTGCTTCGCGTGTCTACAACGGCGTTTCGTAAATCTCTCTACGGCAACACATCTTCATGGCTGTATTGGCGATTGTTTTCGCCTGCAACCGTTTGCGCTTCACAGTTGAAAGGTATCTAAAGCGCTGCAGGCTGTCAGGGATTTCCTTAAGTTGACTCAAGTGTATGAATGTCTTAGTAGTAAAGAATAACTCTATTAAAACTTCCTGTATGATGCTTCATTGTTTTTTTCACGCATCTCAGTGTTTATGACGTCATATTTCCTGAACTACAACTAGGTGTTTCTTACCCCACAGCGATGTTGCCTGACAGCAAAGGATTTCTATTCCAAGTTTGACTGGAATCCATCCATTGGTTTAGTGGGAGATATGGAACAAACACACACATATACACACATACATATATATTAATAATATTTTTGGAGTATCGGGTTCCGTAGAATCATTGCGAGCCAAAGCTCTTTGAACGTGACACTGATCAGTATATAGTTTGAACAACGCCGATTAGAAAATTCGTAAGCTAAAGAAATCTAAGTGGTGATTAAAAAGTTTCCGTTCGAAGGTCACACTAACCACATGCCTGCATATCAATGCGTATATACCTGTGTCGGAATCGCACTGTGTTACGTATACCCTTCAGCACCGCCCTCAAACAGAAACTTTTTGATCGCCCATTGTAATAAACGCAAACAACATTTCTGAGATAATTTACGAGTAAACAGCACATTATAGAGAGAAGTTCTCAACTATTGTGAGCTCCTGTACAAACTAGAAGCAGTGCGCCACAAGGAAGCATCTCAACTTAAAGAACGTTATCCAGGTGCAACTATTTTTTCCGTCTAGTATCCACTGAACGAATGTGTCATTATTTTCTCAAGGAGTCAATATTGTCAACAACAAATCCCGCAATGAAACATATGTACAAGAATGGCAGATTAAATCTTCTCGGGTTATCAGTCGAGTCAGTCGTGTTGCCGTAAGGTTTCGACGAATTTCCTACTAGACGTTTAGGTAATTCGTCGAAACGTTGTGACACCACGACTCGGCTGATAACCCGAGAAGATTTAATGAAAGAAATTCCCCGAGAGAATCTGCATTCCCGTACAGATCGGCCTCGTCAGAATTCCGAGACATCTGAACAACGACGTGCATGAAACCCGCGAACTGGAACCGCGCATCGCTCTGATTGACTAACGCAGAGAGTTGATACGAAGTATGAAATCGTAGGAGACAATATAGCGAAATTAAGCAAAGCAAACAAACCTACGATTTCATTGTCAGACGCAGTGGAGAACATAAGCTTTTCGTAGTGAAGACACCAATACCCAGCTTCTGCACAAGATCTTGAACGTGATACTTGCAAGGAAATCGTCCGTTCTCCCATAAATAATTCATGTTAGCTTTTTGCAACCATGACCTCCTAAAATAAATATTCGGTAATATTTACGCTTTGTAATAAATAACTTGAAATGGGGAAGTGTACGGTATGTAATTAGACATACCTGCCGAAATTGTAATACAGGATCTTTTTCTGGATTCCATGTGATACGATGGTGTCTGACAATATGTTAAATAAGTATGGGTAGACGATATCAAAAAATGGCTCTGAGCTCTATGGGACTTAACATCTATGGTCATCAGTCCCCCTAGAACTTAGAACTACTTAAGCCTAACGACATCACACAACACCCAGTAGACGATATCATTAAACTGGTAGCCGGCCGCGGTGGTCTCGCGGCTCTAGGCGCGCAATCCGGAACCGTGCGACTGTTACGGTCGCAGGTTCGAATCCTGCCTCGGGCATGGATGTGTGTGGTGTCTTTAGGTTAGTTAGGTTTAATTAGTTCTAAGTTCTAGGGGACTGATGACCACAGCAGTTGAGTCCCATAGTGCTCAGAGCCATTTGAACCATTAAACTGGTAAGACAACAAGGAGGTGACCGTGTAACATGAAGATAACTGGAAGGACCCTTTCTGAATCAGTGAGATCATGATCATGATGCCTTTTAAGTATTACAGGTGCGTAAAATATTTCAGAATTTAAGAGCTTCTGTCAGTGTACATTGTGCACGACCTAGTTAGTTTCAGAGTACCGTAAGTGTGTAGCCAAGTAAGATCAAAACTCTGACCCCCTTCGTGTTACTGATGCAAAGAATAACATCGTCAGGGGCACTGTATTTGTTTACATATAACTGTTAACGAAACTTTAGTCCATTCCCCATACCGTGTATCATAAAAACGAATTATAAACGAATAAACGAGTTTCTCACTAGCATCTGTGTCAAAATACTTGATAGTGCGTCATTCCTCTTTGTAGACACTGCTTTCATCTGTTTGTTTCATGTTGAAGTATTGACAAAGATGCCGCAGCAAAAGTAACGGCTAGAGCTCGTGAGCAGCCGCATGTACGGAAGTATGCCCCAGTGTTCCTAAATCTCTCCAGGCAGATGCCGGTTCAGTTCATCCATGGCTGTTCTAGCTACACGTGTGCTCCTGGCTAATGGTATAGAAGGCGGGTTTATGTTAAATTCAAATGGGAAAATTTTATGCCATGGTTTACTTTTTTGTTATTCCTTTATTTATACTTGGCTTATCCGAGACCTGATGATGGTCCACAGCATAAAAATGAGATTTGGTAGGTAAATTGGTCACTAACTCTTGCCTTGTATGTTTAACACTGGTACCTTTTGATCCAGACAGATACTCAAAGAACTTGATATAACGCGTCAGTGTTCACTGTAGAGCTTCTCGCGGTTATGGTCGGCAATTGTGCTAAATTGAGATCGATTTCTGCCGAAATGGAGGTTTAAACAGCTGGACGGGCCTGGAACTATACAGGTACAGCATCGAAATATTTAGCCTCACATTTAGAACATTTCCTGGCTGTATTTGGGAAAATTTGACAGCGAATACCAACAAATATTGTTTTTCAAGAAGAGTCAAGCAACATACACTATGTGATCAAAAGTATCCGGACCTTCCAAAGACATACGTTTTTCATTTTCACCTACTGCCAGGTACTCCATATCAGCGACCTCAGTAGTTATTAGATATCGTGAGAGAGCAGAATAGGACACTCCGCGGAACTCACGGACTTCAAACGTGGTCAGGTGATTGGTTGTCACTTGTGTCACATGTTTGTACGCGAGATTTCCACACTCTTAAACATCCCTAGGCCCACTGCTTCCGATGTGATAGTGA
This sequence comes from Schistocerca serialis cubense, assembly GCF_023864345.2. Classification (NCBI taxonomy): domain Eukaryota; kingdom Metazoa; phylum Arthropoda; class Insecta; order Orthoptera; family Acrididae; genus Schistocerca; species Schistocerca serialis. The sequence continues at coordinate 484,909,541 of NC_064639.1, read as the reverse complement.
AATGGAGACGTGAAGGGACACGTACAGCACAAAAGCGTACAGGCCAAGCTCGTCTGTTGACTGTCAGAGACTGACGACAGTTGAAGAGGGTTGTAATGTGCAATAGGCAGAAATCTATCCAGACCATCACACAGGAATTCCGAACTGCATCAGGATCCACTGCAAGTACTGTGACAGTTAGGCGGGAGATGAGAAAACTTGATCGAGCGGCGGCTCATAAACCACACATCACGCCGGTAAATGCCATACGACGCCTCGCTTGGTGTGAGGAGCGTAAACATTGGACGATTGAACAGTGGAAAAACGTTGTGTGTAGTGACGAATCACGGTACACAGTGTGGCGATCCGATGGCAGAGTGTGTGTATGGCGAATGCGGTGAACGTCGTCTGCCAGCGTGTGTAGTGCCGACCGCACAATTCGGAGGCGGTGGTATTATGGTGTGATCGTGTTTTTTAATGGAGGGGGCTCGCATACCTTGTTGTTTTGCGCGGCACTATCACAGCACAGGCCTACATTGCTGCTTTAAGCACCTTCTTGCTTCCCACTGTTTAAGAGCAATTGGGGAATGGCGATTGCACAATGCACGGCCTGTGGCACAGTGGTTACACGACAATAACATCGCTGTAATGGACTCACCTGCACAGAGTCCTGACCTGAACCCTATAGAACACCTTTGGGATGTTTTGGAACGCCGACTTTGTGCCAGGCCTCACCGACCGTAATCGATACCTCTCGTCAGTGCAGCACTCCGTGAAGAATGGGCTGCCATTTCCCAAGAAACCTTCCAGCACCTGATTGAACGTATGCCTGCATGAGTGAAGCTGTCTTCGAGGCTAAGGGTGGACCAACACCATACTGAATTCCAGCATTACCGATGGAGGGCGCCACGAACTTGTAAGTCACAAGTCACTTTCAGCCAGGTGTCCGGATACTTTTGATCACGTAGTGTATTACTTCATTCGACACAGAACTCGCAAAATGACCACGACAGGAAAATCACAGAATTTTGAGTTTACGGGGGTGCACCGACAGTCGGCCTTCCCGTCCACCAATCGCAAATGGAACAAGTTAGAGGGGTGGAGGGGGGTTATGGGAGGCGGGTAGTCATGGGGAGACTGACAGCATTACCCAAGTACTCTCCACCGAACACCATAGGGTGACATGTGGAGTGTAATGCCGGTGCAGTTGTACATTGCCGTATTCCTATTTCAGCGAGAAACTGAGAGGTGATCAAAAAACTGCGTCATTCCATTATAAACAAAGCAGGTCACAGTTGCTTCAGTATCACGATAAATGAAACTGGGAGTACTAATCATGAAGAATAATACTCGCTCATTTGCGGTTTATCATATGGCGAGCCGGCCGGAGTGGCCGTGCGGTTCTAGGCGCTGCAGTCTGGAACCGCGAGACTGCTACGGTCGCAGGTTCGAATCCTGCCTCGGGCGTAGATGTGTGTGATGTCCTTACGTTAGTTAGGTTTAAGTAGTTCTAAGTTCTAGGGAACTTATGACCTCAGAAGTTGAGTCCCATAGTGCTCAGAGCCATTTGAACCATTTTTTCATATGGCGAAAACCTTTTATCGATGACTCCTACTGTTCATGAAACATTTTCGGGTATCCACATCGAAGTATTCCGCAGGGCTTGTAATGTCCCCACAGCAAATACCCTCTACCACGCACCAATTAATCATTTTCAATCAAACCATACACATTCATTCACTTTGGAAAAGTTATCTGATCTGATTTTCTTGTAATATATGCGGCGATAACTCGTCGACGCCAAAGTATTTTCTAGTGCATTTATTCTTTGAAATAACAGAGATGCATATATGCATTCTCCATGGTTGTTAGAGGGTAACTAGGACAGTTTCTGGAGTATCTGTTGAGGGATTGGCATGTTTCTGAGAGATACGTATTCTGCTTTTCTTCTCGCTAAAGCGAGCCAATTAACATTTGTTTTGAAGAGAAAGAGATTGTAAAAGGAAAATAATTAAGGCGTGGAATCACCGGAGATCTGGACATGTAATGGAGATGAATTTAATACACGATTTCCTCCATAAATAAGGTTTGTGACTTTTTTGTTCTGGAGTGAATGAACGAATGAGTTTTTTCTGAATCATTTGTTGATCACGTTGACCCAGTAATTAGTGGGGAAGTTTCAGCTGTGTCGAAGAGAGCCTGCAATCACTGAGTCTTTGTTAAATCGTCCAAAAAGGCTTCGTACACATATGGAATTCACAATCTTTCGTAAAAGGAACAAATTGTCCAAACGATTGATTTTCCCGACTGACTGCAGTGTTTAATAGTAATAATAAATGTAAAGATCTCTTACAGCAAGCCAGCCGCTGATTACCAAGACGAAGGACTCCACCAAAAATTCTATTTGGCTGATTCTTTTTATCACTATATTACGTAATGAAATCTTATATTAAAAACTATACATAGATAAAGGAGAGAAAGAGAGAGAGCGGTTGAAAATAGAGATAATACTAAGAATCCTCCATTAGTCTAATTTTTCGCCTGTCTTATCACGGATCAGCCAAGAACTGGGAGGGCCTTACTTTACTGTATAGACTTATGAGTGGAGGTGAAGGGATCTTAAAGACAACAGATACACGTCTATACAGACAAGAGATTACACAGAGATAGCGGCTAGCTGCATTCATCATCTATTCTTAGATTAAAGAGACGGCAACTTATTATCCGAACATCAAAATGTTAAAGGCTGTGTAGAATGTTTCCCAGTTCCTCTCACAAAATACAGAGACGTGCAAAGATCGCCGGGAAAATATTTTGATAAAAGATCTGTATTCTAAAAAGCACCGATCGCGCACCACATGAACTAACAAGTGATACAAAGTTTTTCCCTGTCTTGCATCTGCCGAGTGAAAGAGCGATGGTAATTTACTGTGACTGTGGTGTTTATTACATTTGTTGCCAATATTATCCTCTGTAGCAGTAGTGCAACAGTAGGTGGAGCATTAGCGAAAGAAGATTGCGTGAAGAGATAAGATGGGCAATCAAGAAGTGGAAACAGTCGACGTCGTTTGATATGTATGCTTATGGATCCGAAGCATAAAAATAGTTGTAGGGAAGCAATTTCCAGAGGGAGCTTCAGTGAAAGAATCGGAAAGATATGAAATTCATCCACGAAGAAATTAGCTTGGAAAGCTCGATCGACTCTTGAGCATTGCTCTGAAGTGTGGGATTCTTACCACATATGTTTCACCGAGGAAATAGAGAAAATCTAAGGAAGAACAAAGCGTTTCGTCAGGGTGGCTGACTTAGAAGGCGCTAGTGCGTTACTGACACACCATCAACTTCTAGTGGCTACAAGAAAGTGTAGTACGTCATGGAGAGATGTATTTTACAGTGAAAATCCCCTTAGCGTACGTTCCAAGAAGTTAAGAAACATTACTCCCTTCAAGGTACGTTATTGTGATAGTCCCAGGACGAAAAAAACATATAAATTCGTGGTTGTGAACAGGCTTATCGACAGTCGTTCTCGTACGCAGTATTCGCTAATGGTTCAGGGAAAGAGGGAAAGTGTAATGGAGCCGGGATTACGCTCCTCCAAAAGCCGCGACATTAATAAAAGAGCAAGATGGAGAAAGACAAGGATCTGTTAAAAAAAAGATGCAAGGAGCGACAGGAACTTATCACATCTATTCTTCAGTTCGTACACTGATATGGTAATGAAGAAAATGACAGTGAATTTCATAAGAGAAGTAAAAGTGCATGAGGAAGAGATAGCAATTCTTAGGATTCTAAACGGTCTAGCTATTGTGGTAGAAAGTAGGGCGGACGTAGATTTCTTGCTGAATCAATGGTCCGGATAATTCACACAGAAAATGCGTTGAAGACGAACAAGGCTTAAACGAAAGTAATGAAAAGATCAACAGCGACTTACGTATCTTCCAAACAGGAGCAGACTCAATAGTAAAAGAAACCGAAGAGTTCTTCCTCTCTAGGAAGTGACACCAATTCAAGCTCATTCTGAGGTCTTCCTACCCACCATTCGCGACTGGGACAGGAAAAGAGGAGGAGAATAGTGGTATACAAAGTACCCTGCATCACACATCGTAAAGGTAACTTGCTGAATATAGATAGATGTAGATGAGTACTGTATGTTTCGTGTCTACCCTAGCACTGAGAACTATTGCCTCGTTAGACAGTTGTTTGCAGAAGTAACATTTACAAGAGTCACAGTAAAACGGCTATCTTTCTTTCATCTAGTATAATCTAGTCTCATTTCTGTGCCTTATGTCCCTTCCTGAACCACAGAAACGGTTCGTCTCCGAAAACAGTTCCTGCTCAAATAACTATCAACTATGCGACAGCTACATGCAGTTTGTAGCTCAATTTTACGAACACTGTATTCACCAGTACAAGCAGCAGGCCGAACAACACTGGCATCCACATAGTTATTGGAAATGCGGGGAAAAAAATTCTAGAGTGAGAAAGGATATTGTTTCGTAAGTGCCAGAGCTGATATTTGCCAGGAGAATGAAAAAACAATGGCGGCCTAGGTGGCCGAGCGGTTCTACGCGCTACAGTCTGGAACCGCGCGAGCGCTACGGTTGCAGGCTCGAATCCTGCCTCGGGCATGGATGTGTGTGATGTCCTTAGGTTAGTTAGGTTTAACTAGTTCTAAGTTCTAGGGGACTGATGACCTCAGATTTTAAGTCCCATAGTGCTCAGAGCCATTTGACCCATTTTTTTGAAAAAAAAACAATGTATCTTTGAACGTAATAGATTTGCATCAAAAAAACTGAGAAGCTATTATGATGGCACAGAACTATGCTGCTCACTGCATCACCACAAGGAATAATGAGACAAATTAGTAAATAAATACGTTATTGAGAACTCTCTAAATCCCATCTCAGGAAACTGGATCTAACTGCCAATAAGAAAGACTTTGCAGGTTGATGGCTCTGAGCTCTATGGGACTTAACATCTGAGATCATCAGTCGCCCAGAACTTACAACTACTTAAACCTAACTAACCTAAGGACATCACACACATTCATGCCCGAGGCAGGAATCGAACCTGCGACCGTAGCAGTCGCGCGGTCCTGGACTGAAGCGCTTAGAACCTCTCGGCCACAACTGTTGTTGGTAACATTAGTTGTTGTGTGTTTTTCCAACAATTAATCTAAACGTGAACAGCCTCCTGAAAATGAAGCTACCGGCTCGACATCGATAACAGTGCTATTAGGATAAATAAATGTATTATAACCAGTTGTTGATTGCTGTTTTCATCTTTGAAAGAATTCTGTACAGGGCCACGATCTCAAATAATAATAATAATAATAATAATGGAACAGAACCATTATAACAGATAAAACAACACCACATAACAAACCGGACATCATTCTCACCAATAAAAAGAAGAAATCAACACAACTAATCGAAATATCCATACTCAATACAACAAATATACAGAAGAAAACAGGAGAAAAAATTGAAAAATACATCCAACTGGCTGAGGAAGTCAAGGACATGTGGCATCAGGATAAATTTGACATTATACCAATTATACTATCAAGTACAGGAGTCATACCACACAATATCCACCAATACATCAACGCAATACAGCTACATCCAAACTTGTATATACAACTACAGAAATCAGTAGTTATTGATACATGTTCAATTACCCGAAAGTTCTTAAATGCAATGTAACATATACCGTACAATTAAAAGGAAGTCACGCTTGATCAAGGTCCGCGTCACTTTCCATTTTTAACCAGACCTAAGGTCTGAGAAAGGAAAGAAGATAATAATGTTGTTGTTGCGGTCCTCAGTCCTGAGACTGGTTTGATGCATCTCTCCATGCTACTCTATCCTGTGCAAGCTTCTTCATCTCCCAGTACCTACTGCAGCCTACATCCTTCTGAATCTGCTTAGTGTACTCATCTCTTGGTCTCCCTCTACGATTTTTACCCTCCACGCTGCCCTCCAGTACTAAATTGGTGATCCCTTGATGCCTCAGAACATGTCCTACCAACCGATCCCTTCTTCTAGTCAAGTTGTGCCACAAACTCCTCTTCTCCCCAATTCTATTCAATACCTCCTCGTCAGTTAATAATAATAATAGCAGGAAGAAAGTTTTCGTTCCAAATGCCATTAATACTCATGCATTACGTTTTTTCTATGATAATACAAGTACAGAAATATAGTACAGGCTTTTAACTAGTAGAACTGTAGTCAACAAAAACCAGTTCTCATATCTTTTAAAGTTTGCCATTGCATAGGGAAGCATAGCTTCACACCAATACCTTGCACCATCTACTAACGCATGTTTGAAAGACTTTCTCGGTGGTTTGACACCTGCGTCAAGTCTAGTGGCTTACAAGATTACCAAGAACACAACACTGAAGACGCGTTTTGTGAAGAAAAGCCGGCCGGTGTGGCCGAGCGGTTCCAGGCGCGTCAGTCTGGAACCGCGCGACCGCTACGGTCGCAGGTTCGAATCCTGCCTCGGGTATGGATGTGTTGATGTCCTTAGGTTAGTTAGGTTTAAGTAGTTCTAAGTTCTAGGGGACTGATGACCTCAGATGTTAAGTCCCATAGTGCTCAGAGCCATTTGAACCATTTTTTTGTGAAGAAAACATGGCACATTTCGATTTCCGCTTGTAGGAGCTGTAGTGCAAAGGGCGCAATAAACAGACGACAACACAGCTCCTGGTAGATGAACGGTGACTTTTAGGCGTGGGGTCTTAAGTCTGAAACAGCAGACGGTGCAGAGCGGAGAAATAGATGTCGAGACTGCATAGCCTACTCACCCAGAGGGCCCCGACGATTCCGAGCATGTCTTGTGTCTGCTCGAGAGGCGCACAGAGAACTACGCCGTGACGGCGCTGCGTCTCCTCTGATATCGGCGATGCAGGGTCCACAGGCCACCCGCGATAGCAGCCAGAGGCTCACGCAAGTCCCTGCAAGTCCTCCCTGCCATTCATGCAGAGGACTGCCGACTCTTCTCCAGCGGGGAACTGTTCGCTTCTCTAGCCCACTCCACGTTACAACAGTTACAACAGTGTGCCAGAAAGGGGCTCGAAGCCGAAATCTTGCGGCTCGTGGCAACTTCACAGCAAACATAAAAATAGCCAAAGCCTTGCAGATAAACAAAAATTACGCGAAGCGAAATGTAGTGTGAGGGGGGCTATACGAGAGGCGTTCAACGAACTCGAAAGTAAAATTATACGTACTGACTTGGCAGAAAATCCTAAGAAATTTTGGTCTTATGTCAAAGCGGTAGGTGGATCAAAACAATATGTCCAGACACTCTGTGACCAAAATGGTACTGAAACAGAGGATGACAGACTAAAGGCCGAATTACTAAACGTCTTTTTCCAAAGCTGTTTCACAGAGGAAGACTGCACTGTAGTTCCTTCTCTAAATTGTCGTACAGATGACAAAATGGTAGATATCGAAATAGACGACAGAGGGATAGAGAAACAATTAAAATCGTTCAAAAGAGGAAAGGCCGCTGGACATGATGGGATACCAGTTCGATTTTACACAGAGTACGCGAAGGAACTTGCCCCCCTTCTTGCAGCGGTGTACCGTAGGTCTCTACAAGAGCGTAGCGTTCCAAAGGATTGGAAAAGGGCACAGATCATCCCCGTTTTCAAGAAGGGACGTCGAACAGATGTGCAGAACTATAGACCTATATCTCTAACGTCGATCAGTTGTAGAATTTTGGAACACGTATTATGTTCGAGTATAATGACTTTTTTGGAGACTAGAAATCTGCTCTGTAGGAATCAGTATGGGTTTCGAAAAAGACGATCGTGTGAAATCCAGCCCGCGCTATTCGTCCACGAGACTCAGAGGGCCATAGACACGGGTTCACAGGTAGATGCCGTGTTTCTTGACTTCCGCAAGGCGTTCGATACAGTTCTCCACAGTCGTTTAATGAACAAAGTAAGAGCATATGGACTATCAGACCAATTGTGTGACTGGATTGAAGAGTTCCTAGATAACAGAACGCAGCATGTCATTCTCAATGGAGAGAAATCTTCCGAAGTAAGAGTGATTTCAGGTGTGCCGCAGGGGAGCTATTCACAATATACATAAATGACCTTGTGGACGACATCGGAAGTTCACTGAGGCTTTTTGCGGTTGATGCCGTGGTATATCGAGAGGATGTAACAATGGAAAATTGCACTGAAATGCAGGAGGATCTGCAGCGAATTGACGAATGCTGCAGGGAATGGCAATTGAATCTCAATGCAGACAAGTGTAATGTCCTGCGGATACATAGAAAGAAAGATCCCTTATCATGTAGCTACAATATAGCAGGTCAGCAACTGGAAGCAGTTAATTCCATAAATTATCTGGGAATACGCATTAGGAGTGATTTAAAATGGAATGACCATATAAAGTTGATCATTGGTAAAGCAGATGCCATAATGAGATTCATTTGAAGAATCCTAAGGAAATGCAATCCGAAAACAAAGGAAGTAGGTTACAGTACACTTGTTCGCCCACTGCTTGAATACTGCTCAGCAGTGTGGGATCCGTACCAGATACGGTTGATAGAAGAGATAGAGAAGATCCAACGGAGAGCAGCGCGCTTCGTTACAGGATCATTTAGAATCGCGAAAGCGTTACGGAGATGATAGATAAACTCCAGTGGAAGACTCTGCAAGAGAGACGTTCAGTAGATCGGTACGGGCTTTTGTTAAAGTTTCGAGAACATACCTTCACCGAGGAGTGAAGCAGTATATTGCTCCCTCCTACGTATATCTCGCGAAGAGACCATGAGGATAAAATCAGAGAGATTGGAGCCCACACAGAGTCATACCGACAATCTTTCTTTCCACGAATAATACGAGACTAGAATAGAAGGGAGAACCGATAGAAGTACTCAAGGTGCCCTCCGCCACGCACCGTCAGGTGGCTTGCGGAGTATGGATGTAGACGCAGATGTAGAATGCTCTAACTGAGGTACAGTTTACGACCCTCGGAACATTAATTCTGCCAGTAGCGTTTTTCTTATTTTATAAGTAAACAGTTCACTTGCCACTTCACGATCGCTACTCACTGCATTTATTCTAGACAGTGCCTGAAATGGTACTGCGGGATCGTGGGGTTTACTGCTGTTCTAGTTTTAACTGACATGGACGAGCTGGAAGGTTCGATGATTGTATAAAAACGTAGGCAATGGATAGTCTGAGACTATGAAAGGCATCCAGAATGAGATTTTCACTCTGCAGCGGAGTGTGAGCTGATATGACACTTCCTGGCAGATTAAAACTGTGTGTTAGAAGGTAGGAGACGAGGTACTGGCAGAAGTAAAGCTGTGAGGACCGGGCGGAGTCGTGGTTCGGTAGCTCAGATGGTAGAGCACTTGCCTGCGAAAGGCAAAGGTCCCGAGTTCGAGTCTGGGTCGGGCACACAGTTTTAATGTGCCAGGAAGTTTTATGAAAGGCATATTAAGTGCATACCAGACTATCCAGTCCTACGGCCGAAAAACGTACAAAGAAAAGTCATGAAAATTACACGTAAGTGCGCCTCAACAGTTGTGGGGTGAGCGCAACAGACTGCTAACCAAGGAAGCCCGGGTTCGATTCCCTGCCGGATCGGAGACTTTCTCCACTCGAGAACGGGATGTTCTGTTATCTATATCTTCGTACCGTCTTAACTGACGCGAAAATTGCCGGCATGGTGCCACATGATAACTCTACACATGTGTAGTCTTGTACCAGTGTATGGTTTGGCCCTAATGAATATTCTGAATTGTCGAAACACATTTTGAGATGGCTGTATGGGCACGTCCAGAAGGCTACTTTATATATATATATATATATAAGAAGGAAACATTCCACGTGGGAAAAATTACATAAAAAAAAGGTGAGGTGACTTACCAAACGAAAGCGCTGGCAGGTCGATAAGACACACAAACAAACACAAACATACACACAAAATTCAAGCTTCCGCAACAAACAGTTGTCTCATCAGGAAAGAGGGAAGGAGAGGGGAAGACGAAAGGAAGTGGGTTTTAAGGGAGAGGGTAAGGAGTCATTCCAATCCCGGGAGCGGAAAGACTTACCTTAGGGGGAAAAAAGGACAGGTATACACTCGCACACACGCACATATCCATCCACACATACAGACACAAGCAGACATATTTAAAGACAAAGAGTTTGGGCAGAGATGTCAGTCGAGGCAGAAGTGTAGAGGCAAAGAAGTTGTTGAAAGACAGGTGAGGTATGAGTGGCGGCAACTTGAAATTAGCGGAGATTGAGGCCTGGCGGATGACTAGAAGAGTCCTACTCCAAATCCCATGCCACTTTCCTTGACGTTGACCTCCACCTGTCCAATGGCCAACTTCACACGTCCGTCCACATCAAACCCACCAACAAGCAACAGTACCTCCATTATGACAGCTGCCACCCATTCCACATCAAACGGTCCCTTCCCTACAGCCTAGGTCTTCGTGGCAAACGAATCTGCTCCAGTCCGGAATCCCTGAATCATTACACCAACAACCTGAAAACAGCTTTCGCATCCTGCAACTCCCTCCCGACCTGGTACAGAAGCAAATAACCAGAGCCACTTCCTCGTCCCCTCAAACCCAGAATCCCCCACAGAAGAACCACAAAAGTGCCCCACTTGTGACAGGATACTTCCCGGGACTGGACCAGACTCTGAATGTGGCTCTCCAGCAGGGATACGACTTCCTCAAATCCTGCCCTGAAATGAGATCCATCCTTCATGAAATCCTCCCCACTCCGCCAAGAGTGTCTTTCCGCCGTCCACCTAACCTTCGTAACCTGTTAGTTCATCCCTATGAAATCCCCAAACCACCTTCCCTACCCTCTGGCTCCTATCCTTGTAACCGCCCCCGATGCAAAACCTGTCCCATGCACCCTCCCACCACCACCTACTCCAGTCCTGTAACCCGGAAGGTGTACACAATCAAAGGCAGAGCCACGTGTGAAAGCACCCACGTGATTTACCAACTGACCTGCCTACACTGTGATGCATTCTATGTGGGAATGACCAGCAACAAACTGTCCATTCGCATGAATGGACACAGGCAGACAGTGTTTGTTGGTAATGAGGATCACCCTGTGGCTAAACATGCCTTGGTGCACAGCCAGCACATCTTGGCACAGTGTTACACCGTCCGGGTTATCTGGATACTTCCCACCAACACCAACCTATCCGAACTCCGGAGATGGGAACTTGCCCTTCAGTATATCCTCTCTTCTCGTCATCTGCCAGGCCTCAATCTCCGCTAATTTCAAGTTGCCGCCACTCATACCTCACCTGTCTTTCAACAACTTCTTTGCCTCTACACTTCTGCCTCGACTGACATCTCTGCCCAAACTCTTTGTCTTTAAATATGTCTGCTTGTGTCTGTATGTGTGGATGGATATGTGCGTGTGTGCGAGTGTATACCTGTCCTTTTTTCCCCCTAAGGTAAGTCTTTCCGCTCCCGGGATTGGAATGACTCCTTACCCTCTCCCTTAAAACCCACTTCCTTTCGTCTTCCCCTCTCCTTCCCTCTTTCCTGATGAGACAACAGTTTGTTGCGGAAGCTTGAATTTTGTGTGTATGTTTGTGTTTGTTTGTGTGTCTATCGACCTGCCAGCGCTTTCGTTTGGCAAGTCACCTCATCTTTTTATATATATATATATATATATATATATATATATATATATATATATATATATATATGTTGCATGCATCTTCCTTGGAGGGCCAGACATGCATCGGAACGAATTACGACTCTTAAAAAGCAAATGCAAATTGTCGGTTGGCCTAAGCTCAGCGTGAAACCTGCCTGGGTCCTGGAGTCAGGTTACGCGTACTTTTGCCTTCAAGAATTAAGTAGCAACAAAGAAATAGCTTTACAAAAGTCCTGTGAAGCACATTTTTTCAGAGCGAATCGGGGAACTTGAATAAGAGTGATTCTAGAGCCTGGAACTGTCGATACATTTAGATTTCTCTTTCTTGCTCTTTGTGGCCCTGACAACTATCACGTTAATGTACACTCCTGGAAATGGAAAAAAGAACACATTGACACCGGTGTGTCAGACCCACCATACTTGCTCCGGACACTGCGAGAGGGCTGTACAAGCAATGATCACACGCACGGCACAGCGGACACACCAGGAACCGCGGTGTTGGCCGTCGAATGGCGCTAGCTGCGCAGCATTTGTGCACCGCCGCCGTCAGTGTCAGCCAGTTTGCCGTGGCATACGGAGCTCCATCGCGGTCTTTAACACTGGTAGCATGCCGCGACAGCGTGGACGTGAACCGTATGTGCAGTTGACGGACTTTGAGCGAGGGCATATAGTGGGCATGCGGGAGGCCGGGTGGACGTACCGCCGAATTGCTCAACACGTGGGGCGTGAGGTCTCCACAGTACATCGATGTTGTCGCCAGTGGTCGGCGGAAGGTGCACGTGCCCGTCGACCTGGGACCGGACCGCAGCGACGCACGGATGCACGCCAAGACCGTAGGATCCTACACAGTGCCGTAGGGGACCGCACCGCCACTTCCCAGCAAATTAGGGACACTGTTGCTCATGGGGTATCGGCGAGGACCATTCGCAACCGTCTCCATGAAGCTGGGCTACGGTCCCGCACACCGTTAGGCCGTCTTCCGCTCACGCCCCAACATCGTGCAGCCCGCCTCCAGTGGTGTCGCGACAGTCGTGAATGGAGGGATGAATGGAGACGTGTCGTCTTCAGCGATGAGAGTCGCTTCTGCCTTGGTGCCAGTGATGGTCGTATACGTGTTTGGCGACGTGCAGGTGAGCGCCACAATCAGGACTGCATACGACCGAGGCACACAGGGCCAACACCCGGCATCATGGTGTGGGGAGTGATCTCCTACACTGGCCGTACACCACTGGTGATCGTCGAGGGGACACTGAATAGTGCACGGTACATCCTAACCGTCATCGAACCCATCGATCTACCATTCCTAGACCGGCAAGGGAACTTGCTGTTCCAACTTGACAATGCACGTCCGCATGTATCCCGTGCCACCCAACGTGCTCTAGAAGGTGTACGTCAACTACCCTGGCCAGCAAGATCTCCGGATCTGTCCCCCATTGAGCATGTTTGGGACTGGATGAAGCGTTGTCTCACGCGGTCTGCACGTCCAGCACGAACGCTGGTCCAACTGAGGCGCCAGGTGGAAATGGCATGGCAAGCCGTTCCACAGGACTACATCCAGCATCTCTACGATCGTCTCCATGGGAGAATAGCAGCCTGCATTGCTGCGAAAGGTGGATATACACTGTACTAGTGCCGACATTGTGCATGCTCTGTTGCCTGTGTCTATGTGCCTGTGGTTCTGTCAGTGTGATCATGTGATGTATCTGACCCCAGGAATGTGTCAATAAAGTTTCCCCTTCCTGGGACAATGAATTCACGGCGTTCTTATTTCAATTTCCAGGAGTGTATATGCAACGCCTCGTTGTTCGGTTTAACAATTTATAGAAGAAATGTGACCGGATAAACATTACTGTCTCGCCGGCCGGGGTGGCCGAGCGGTTGTGGGCGCCACAGTCTGGAACCGCGATACTGCTACGGTCGCAGGTTCGAATCCTGCCTCCGGCATGGATGTGTGTGATGTCCTTAGGTTAGTTAGGTTTAAGTAGTTCTAAGTTCTAGGGGACTGATGACCTTAGAAGTTAAGTCCCATAGTGCTCAGAGCCATTTTTTTGAGCTCATCGGTTCCAGTCATTCCACCAGGAAGGAGGTACACGGTTCATGTTGTCCGTAGTTCAACCATGCCTAGACGGTTCTATACCGCAGTTCGAACGAGTCCGCATTGTTACTTTGTGATGGGAAAGGCTCTCAACAAGGGACGTGTCCAGGCGTCTAGGAGTGAACCAAAGCGATGTTGTTCGGACATGGAGGAGATACAGAGAGACAGAAACTGTCGATGACAAACCTCGCTCAGCCGCCCAAGGGCTATTACCGTAGTGGATGACTGATACCTACGGATTATTGCTCGGAGGAACCCTGACAGCAACGCCATCATGTTGAATAATACTTTTCGTGCAGACAGAGAACGTCGTGTTACGACTCAGACTGTGCGCAATAGGCTGCAAGATGCGCAACTTCACTCCATGGCAAGATTCATCTTTGCGACCACGACATCATGCAGCGCGTTACATATGGGTCCAACAACATGCCGAATGCACCGATCAGGATTGGTTCAAAAGGGTTCAAATGGCTCTGAGCAGTATGGGACTTAACATCTGTGGTCATCAGTCCCCTAGAACTTAAAACTACTTAAACCTAACTAACCTAAGGACATCACACACATCCATGCCTGAGGCAGGATTCGAACCTGCGACCGTTGCGGTCGCGTGGCTCCAGAATGTAGCGCCTAGAACCGCTCGGCCACTCTGGCCGGCGATAACGACATCACTCGACTAAAGTTGTCAGCATGTTCTCCAGACATTAACGCCTGGGATAGATTGAAAAGGGCTGTTTATGGATCACGTAAACCACCAACCACTCTGAGGGACCTACGCCGAATCCCCGTTGAGGAGTGGGGCAGTCGGAACCAAATGTTTAAATGTGTGTCAAATCTTATGGGACTTAACTTTAAGGTCATCAGTCCCAAAGCTTACACACTATTTAACCTAAATCATCCTAAGGACAAACACACACACACCCATGCCCGAGGGAGGACTCGAACCTCCACTGGGACCAGCCGCACAGTCAATGACTGCAGCGCCTGAGACCGCTCGCCTTATCCCGCGCGCAATCGGGACCAACAGAGCCTTGATAAACTTGTGGATGGCATGTCGCGACGAATACGGGCATCCATCAATATAAGATGACGTGCTACTGGGTAATATAGGTACCGCTATGTACAGCAATCTAGGCCATCACCTCTGAAGTTTTCGCTGTGTGGTGGTACAACATGCAATGTGTGGTTTTCACAAGCGTAGAAATGGCGGAAATTATGTTTATTTTGATCTCTATTCCAATTTTCTGTACAGGTTCCGGAACTCTCGGAACCAGTGTGATGCAGAACTTCTTTTGATGTGTGTAGCATAATTTATAATCTAGAATGTATTTTGACCGATTGTAAGCCCCTTTTGACAAGTTTTTCAGGGTTAATCCTCTCCTTAATATAGCATAATTTAAAATCTAGAATGTATTTTGACCGACTGTAAGCCCCTTTTGACAAGTTTTGCATGGTTATCCTCTCCTTAGTATAGTATAATTTATAATCTAGAATGTATTTTGTTCAAATCACTTCTAGAATTTTTTTATTTGCTGCATACACTCGACTTCAGCTCTATTGTCGTCCACACTTCATACAATGCCGTGAATCTCAATAGTCTCCCATAAGACGTTGATCCATTGTGTGTTTGAAACTACTTCTTTTGAACTACTGTTTTTTTTTTTACTCTCGCTTTTTACATTGCTCATCTTAGCTCGTTCATCCATAATCCTATTTAAAGCCGTCTTCATTTACTTTCAGTGAATATTACATTGAAAGTGGCTTGCAAACTTGTTGTAAGTTACAAAGGTGCTTGATAGCAAAATTCACAAAATTACATAATAAATAATAATAAAAAATCAAAATGGGAAGAAATGTGAAAAAAGATGGTACTAAGCCTTAGAAGACGCCCCAGGCCTATCCTGTTGTTCATACTGTTAGTAGTCATGATCTGGTAACTAGGGAATGAGAAGTTCGCACCAGTTAACACACATGTACACAGAAAACTGAGATCTCGTTTGGACAGTCCCAGGCTGAGGAGGCTCTTGGCAAATTTTAATGCCCATGTCCCTCTGCAGCTCAGCATCGCCGAAGTTGTTCCCACTTATTGAATACCTCGGTGCATACCGCGGACAGCTCGAAGGACGTCCTCGTCGTCGTCTTTGGTGGTCTTCTCCCTGTGAGACCTGCCGAGGTGCAAGTGGTCGCCGATAACTTGGGCGTCGACGATGTGGGCAACGGCATCTTTCACTGCCACAATGTCCGGCTTCTGTAGTCCTCTGGGTATCCGGCGGTGGGGCTCAACGGAGGCGCTGAGCCCCTTCTGTGCTGCGCCCCGCGCGATGTACTTTGCGACGGCGTCGTGCCGTTTTATGCTGGAGACATAGGTCCTGCAGCAGCTCTTGACAACGTGGTTGGTGGTCTCGACGGCGTTACACCTTTCGTTGCAGCTCTTCTCGACTTCCCGGCCTCGACTAGAGCTGGCCTAGGCTGGAAGGCCGTTAATGCAGGCCCCTACCCAGATGATACGGTTGCAGCCGGAAAGAAAAAGGCTGGTGTAAGCGACCCACTGATGCTGACCAGATGCTGCAGACGAAGACATCAGCACCGCGCCGTCAACATCATGTGGAGTTGCGCCACCCATATTTTTGCAACTTGCCTCGTCGTCAGCTGTGGATGCCCTTCCCACAGACGGTGTTTCCCCAAAGCTCGATCTCCAGCTATACTTCTCCGCAACCTCCGTTGCCCGCTGGTGGTAGCGTTTTCTGCAGTGTTCGGAGGCGGTTTCCACTTCTAGAGTTGTTTTGTTTCCTGCATACACTCTACTACAGCTCTGTTGTCGTCTACGCTTAATACAGTACCTGAAAATTCAATAGTATCCCATAATATAGTCTGCCAGGGGCTGTTTACGACTACCTTGTTTTGAACCACTGTCGTATTTACACTTGTTCGTCTATAAGCCTACGGGTAGATGGCAAATCAAGGTCTCTCAGGTCACATGCCTCATCCTCATCGTTAAACTAAAATAACTTTCTCCTGATGATTGGAGACTGAAACCATCACCATCTTCTGATGCTGATATAAAGTCGATTTGTTGTGGTGTTTTCTTGGTTTTCTTGGTATTCTTCATCCCTTTTTCTGAGGTTGTTTTGGTTTTTTAACGTTTTACCCTAGCATTTAAGCATTTTTCCAGTTGTTCATCTGCAAAACCATTGTACTTGCGGCTCCCTGACAATCTTCTGTATTTAGACATCATATTGAACCTTAAACCTGTACGGAAAAAAACTAAATAGTATCAAACATATTTTGTATCAGGTTGTGGCTAAACAGGCGTTGTATCATTGCGGGAGATACAGAGTGGCGAAACAGGCGCTCCATCATTGTGAGAGGTACAGAGGCGAATGAGTGTGCCGGGACTTATCCCAGTTCACTACTGCTAGAGCCGCGTCATCATAATGTGCCTGTGCTTAACAGACAAAGGATTGCACCATAATCCAAAGTGAAATTAAAAATTAAAGCAACTTTTCCAAACTTTGTCAGTATATGCTTCAGTATATTAATGTTAACACTGTGAAGTCTCAGAATGATCTAATGAATATACTTCGCTAAATATATTATTTTAAGAAAAAATAATATAATGAACATAGAAAGGTAAAAACTGCACACAATTTGCAAATCTATATCACAATCAGAAGTTACAAGTCTCAACTTAATCGGAGCAATATTTGGGTCAAAATCGGAGTTTTATCGAAAAATTGAGGGCGCTAAATATTAGACTCAGAAAGATGAAAATTCGTATGTAGCCTCAGTTTCATATAGAAGCATTCACTGTGTGGCTCCATTAAGCTACCTCTACTAGTTTTCAAGTTATTCACTAAAATCTAAATTTGGAATGAAAACGTCCCTATTCATATTGGATTAAGTATCATTTGTATTTGTTAAAAGAAAGTTATAATTTCAGTACTTGATTACATTCATTAAATAATGCAGAAGTACCACGTTTGAAGACTTTATTGTAAATAACAATCGTTACAAGGAATCCTAAAGAGGCAATTCAGAGGTCATGTTCTACTGTCAGTTCCGTTCTAAAAATTCTAGCCAACAAAGTTTAAATGCAGTGAAGCTAAAACTGTTTCAGTAACTAAAGCCAACTTAACTCCATACATATAAAGGTTAAGAAGAGTGTAAATTGTTAAATGACAGAGATATTAACTAATGCAAATCCGAGAAAGGGACCACTTAACATTCTGCTACACTGCCTAGAGCGGTTGATAGTAGATGTTCCGTTTGGCAGACAGCTGCGCCTATACATAAATACCGCCAGAAAGGCGGTAGGAAGAGACACTTCGCACCGAGGTACCAACCTGTCCGCGTCAGCCAAACGCCTGCGTACGCTATGTCTCGGATGATGTCACAGCCAGGCGGCAACCAAACGTGTTTTCGGTAAAAGTAAGAAGTGAATTCGCGAAGTCTGTACACCGTCCTGGATCGCTTGGTTTTCAGGGTTGTGTCGCCTGTCATGTTGACAAAAACGAGTGGCAAGTGGCGAAATTATTTTCCACTTTTAAGGCGAGCAATTAGCTTTGATGATTAAAAGTCAGAGTGATAGACTATTTTACTTGGAATTTACTGTAGAGGTCGCCTCTGATGTGCTAATAGTGCTGAATCCAATAGGGGCATTATTACTATTATCAGGAATATTATTATGTCCTGTTTGTGGACTTTTACTAAATACAGTAATCATTTACACTCAAAACCATTATTTACAGTCATAGTTCCTGATCCGGCTGAGTAAATAGCAAGTATGAATATTTTCTTTCCATGAGTACGAAGAGTAATGTGGGCTTGCAGACTGAAAATTACGGTCAATATGTTCCTTATCGCTTTCTGTCTGACTGCAAAAGTAGTTTTCATGCTCTTGTAAACAGCTAAACTTTAAACACTTTTTTACCCGCCGCCCGACAAGGTACGTATTGCAAATAACTTGACACAATCTGTAACTGGTGTTTTGTTTTTATGTAAATTAAGAATATACATATCAAGGGTTACTTGGACTCAAGCTGTCCAAATAGCTCATGCGTTTGGTTATCGGTGCACCAGCATACACTGTGATGAATAATATGTTAGAGGCGATTCATAGTTAAAAATTTACATAGAAATTACGTAAACTGCTGTTTAACGAATAAAACTATGAACTTACGGCATTCAAAGTGCAGATTCTTCGCATGTCGGACAAAGAAGCTGTAAGACAAAGAAACAGTATATGTGTTGTACAATTAACATAATCTCCACTAAAATCCAGCAGCGACTAGAGGAAATTCGTGAAGTATGCCAGAGTCAGCTGAGTGCTGCTCTCGGGAGTGAACTAAGAACTACGTGGAATATTTCAGTTAATCTCTACCAGGAATGACTTAAACCATCTGAACATTTTGGGTGCATGTAACCCCCCCCCCCCCCCCCCCCCGGGTTACACTGATTTAACAGTTCAAATTGTTATACTAAATTTTTGTGTAAATTTTATTATTATTTAAATCCTAGACTTTTTGGCACGTTAAGTTGGACTTGGGGAGTGGGGAGGGGGATGAAGACAGTAAAACACTGTGACCCCCACCGCAGAACTGAAACCTGGGTCTTCGCCTGCTCTATGTGTGAAGCAATGTGAACGCAATCAATCTACAAAAAGCAAATGACGAAGCAAAACCGCTTATCCATTCAGCCACTGTCGGAACCCGCCGCCATACATAGCTAGCAAGACTCACACATCAAAGAAGTTGCGTACACCGACGTAACCAACAATATACAAAGCCTGACAAAAAAAATGTGAAGCGTTCACATGACATATAACTTCGTACATGTACATGTCATCGTCAGGTATGCAAATGATTAGAATTTCAATTCCCTGTGACAGGTGGGATGGCCAGCAGAGTGCATTATTGTCAATTGTATTTAATGCTATTTCGAGACCTGGCACTTAGGGATGGACAGAAAATATCGATATCTCAAAATATTGTTTTTTCATAATGACATCCTCGATTATCGTGACATAAAATTATCGGTATATCGATTAATTGATATTAAATATTGAGTATCGGAAGTGATGTTTTCTATTGTCTGTCTTTTCTTGACTCATAGGCGCTATAGTTCTCATAGGCAGATTTCTTGCCGATTTCGGCTATTATCAATCTTTGCAGTCCAACATTAAATGCCTTACAATGGACTTGATTTCATTTCATTTTCAGTACTACAAATGAGCCCCAGATTTGAACGTGAATTTACGGGTATCTGTACTGTATGTTCACGAAAGTTTAATTCTTCCGTGCGTCATTTCTACCGTGTAATACCATAACTTACACACTACATTCGCTTTGTTGATTCATTTAGCTTTCAGTTTTATTCAACATCCCATCGTTGAATTTCTGTAATTAGTGCATGATTAATTCGATACTGTAATGAAGTGTAATCTCTGTAATATGCACAATACGAGCAAATGATATGTTTTGTCTTTCTCACATAATATCTTTGGTTATCTTTCAGGTTGAATAATTTTGTTCAAATAATTTTTTGTAGAAATGTCCATATGTGCAAATGTTCTGTTTTATTTAATATGTTCGGTTGCTGTTATGTAAACTGCTGACCTTCACTTAGGGGAACAGTTATTTTGTATGTAAAAGGTGTTGTGGTTCCCCTCGGGAACGGAAGCATGCATAGCGCGCAAATTGTGGTTGGCTTAGGTAGAAAAGGTGGAATTGGCAGTCAATCGGGGACGAACTACCAAATTATCAACTACTCATGTAAAAGTTGTGTATTGTGCTGGTTCCGTGAGTGGCCTTCCCTGACGCTTTCCAGTGCCTCGGATGGATGGATAAAGAGCTGGAACTATTCTGAAATTGATATCTATCATCACCACCAAGAAATGACAGAGTCCAGCAATTCTACCTGCAAATCCACCTACCAACATGCAATCGCTGTAATGGAACACTACAGTAATGTACAGTGAAGGATCAGCTCATAGGATGTTATAGTGTACCCAAATATAAGGTAAAATTTGACTGAACTCCTCAGTCACATATCCACTTAGGGTCCCTCCCATGTTAAAGTGATTACGGAGTGTCCTTATTGAAAGAACATTAAAGCTCAGTGTTTTATCAGAACTGAGTAATATAGTAAATGATGTTTGCTGAAAATAATTTTTCTATTAAAACTGCTCGTTAATATTTTGTTGCCAACTTCTAAAGTGAATGTTCTCAAAACTGTGGCTAACAGAGTTTTGCAATTTAAATGATCACAGTGCAGTCTGTTGAAAATCACCCAAAGGTGAGCTATTGTCTTATAACCACATCATGTTGTAAAAGTTTAGAACTATTACTGTTGAAAGTAACATGTTCGTGTTTGTTAAGCGTTTGTTTCTTTAGTGTATTGAAAGTGTGTTTAGTCTGCTCTGCTACAGTGGTCAAGATTAAGGGCGCCCCTCCATTGAAAGTAGTTCAAATGCACAAAGTTACTTAATTATAGAAAGTTTTAATTACTCTTGCTATTCAAGTCAAATTCTGTGAAATATTGGGTTGCTCTTGTGTATTAAAAGTGCATATTGATAATGTGATAGGATCCACGGTTTATCCTTTATGCTCATGATAAATAACAATTAATAGAAAGGCCACTATCTATGAAAACAGTAACTTTTTTTATTCAGAATTCAGTGAGAAATTGTTTGTTAGTGAAATACATTTACCTTTCATTCTAAATAGAAAAGTATTTAGCTGAGAGAGACTTAACCTATGACCAGTTCATAATTTTGCAGTGAACTACATTTACATTTTTTTGTCACATAGGAAAACGTTTGAAAAATAATATTGAACCTATGCCTGTTTTATGATTCTACAGTGAATATTGATAGTAATATTATTGAGACTATTCAGTCTGACCAAGTCTTGAAGGCAAAAGTATATGTCATTTTCTGTTACCATTATGCAAATAGCCATCTTCTCTTATAACTGTTAGCACTTTCTTTAGCGTGAACATATGCAGGTGCCAGAGTTCATTGCACTCTTGTGTGGCAAAGTATAGGTTGTGTTTGTCCGTTAAAGTTACTCATACTTATTTTCTTGAACTAGAATGTCAATCACTCTCTTTCCTAAATAGGGTCGCGACCGTTTTCTTTATTCTTTGAGCAGTGTAGATACAGTAGGTAAAATATTGTTTGTTACTGTTTAAATATTTACGTAATCTTGACTTTCACTTCCGATAAGCCGCCTCCGTTAGGTACAACACGGTCAATCTAACAAAATTCCTCTCAGAGGGTAAGACTGCTCTGCTTCTTTATACCATAATAGCTTGAATAAAAATAATTTCATTATACGAACTGCCACCAGCTTTAAGATTATAGTATAACAGTAGCGGACGAAAGTGTTATAACCATTTCAAATTACAGGTATGAGGTGCAAAACGAACGTGTTTGGAGACAGCACTTTATGAGAATGTTGAAAATCACCACTCTGTTTCGAACTATGAAGCAGAATGTGCGCCCTCCTTACGCTCCGCGTGCGGAATCAAGAAAAGACAGACGCACTGTAAAAGTAAGGTAGACTCGACACAAAAGTCACACACATTACTGCACTGGAATTTGATGGAAAATGGTCTCTTGCTGTCTGACACATTTATGTTAAGTAGAATATTTCATGCACAGAACACGTATCACAAGTGTTTCACTCTCGAGACTTCTCTCGCGTAGGGATGCTCCAAAAATATCTACATTCCGAAATATCGATATTTTTATCTCAATAATATCGATGATTTATAAGTATCAAAGCGATTTATACCGACATTTTTGAAAATCTATTCATTCCTGCGTGGAAGGGTATATAAAGGTCGTGAACAGCGTCACATATTGAATGATTACTATGACACGGAAATACCGCGTACCGTACCCTAAGTAAACTATAGAAGCGAATACTAGTGAACACCGGCGAATTGCCTGGGGATACGCATTCGCATGTGTTCGTTTCCATTCGATCCGATGTAAAGGGAGCTTAAACAGTCCCATCACCCGGGCTCAACACATCAGTGTAACGACAAGAAACCCTTTTGCGTTCTACAGCGGGAACTACCCCCGACGTGCACTTCACAGTGGCTTGCGAAGTACAGATGCAGATGTGGAAGCCGGTGCGGCGTAGCTGTGATTAGTAATTGTGTGGCCGTGTCGATGCCAAATTTCGCCAAGGGCAAACTTCATGTCGTGCCGGAAGAAGGAGACGATTTCTTGTACTGCACCGTGAAGGACGATGAATCTCGAGTAACTTGGCATGCGCCTGAAAGTAGATAAGTATCAATTGAATGACGACACACACACACACACACACACACAAAGACCTTTCACTTTTTCTTTTTCAACAGTGAAGGAAGCATTACTGACGGATTTTATGTCGAGGACACGCTATCACTCTTGGTGTCAATGTTGAGATATTACGTAAACTACGTCTGGATATGATTCTTCAGTTTCTCCAGGCGTATTTGTTGCTCGAACAGTCCACGGGTATACTGCCGGTTCATAGAGTCCAACAGGCACAATATTTCGGCGATCAGACATGTCGCCGTCGTCAGGTGCGCTGACGATCTGAGCTCCTGAGGGCGGGCGGCCGATTTAAATCCCCTCCCTCCGCGGACCGCTCTCTTCGCCGTCCGCGCCCGAGCGCCGGCGGTCTCGAAGACGTGGGCGTCAGAATCTGTCGTAGCGTCGATGTGCTTTCTACGTCCGCCCTGGTCGCCAGTTCGTACTTCTTGCTGAGAGTCTTCTTAATTACATTCAGTGCCGGGTCCCAAGCCTAACTGAGATTGTAGCCGCAAACCCGGTTGATAAGATCTTCCCTGGTACGAATTCCGATAGCCTCCCTTATAACGCTGTCCCAATATTTAGAGGTCTGAGCCAGGTTCTTGGTACGCTCATAATCCATCTCGTGTTTCTCGGACAAAAAGTGCTCTGCTACCGCCGATTTATTTGGATATTTCAGTCGAGTGTGCCTTTGATGTTCTCGGCAACGATCTTCGATAGTGCGTACTGTTTGTCCGATATGTCTTGCCACACTCACAGGGAATTTGATATATGCCGGCCTTCTTCAAACCGAGGTTTTATTGGGCGGGCAGAAGACCGTTTTAACTTTTAACTCGGTGTTTCTTTAATATACGGCCGATTTTCCCCGATAGTGTACGGAACAAAGGCCTCGCCCTCGAGCAGCGCGAGTTCTTCAGCACGGTGTTCCTGGACGTGTCGCGTGCTTTCGACAGTGTGTGGCACCATGGCCTCTTATTCAGACTTTTTGAACTTGGGGTACCGGTGTCGCACGTCCGTCTCATCCGTTCCTATCTGACCTTCCATGTGCGGGCCGCGCATGGATTGTCCACCGTCCGACGCATCAACGCCGGTGTGCCGCAGGGCTCGGTCTTGGGGCCACTCCTGTACTCGCTGTAAACTTCTGATGCACCGAAGATTGACCGTGTGCGGCTCGCCCTGTACTTGGATGACACGGCTCTATATATGAGGAGCCTCTGCAGCTCGCCGTTGCCACCCTGGCAGCCTGGGCAGTCAAGTGGTGTCTACAATTCAACGGGGCCAAGACGCAGCTCCTGATCGTCACCAGGCGACTCGTTCCTGCAGGCCTGCAACCGCTCAGCGTCGGTGGAAGCCCTGTCCCGTGGCGTCCATCGACCGCCGACTCACGTGGGGTTCGCACATCCGCGAAGTGAAGAATAAAGTACAGAACAGGCTCCGCAAACTCTACCCGGTGCTGAACCCCGGTTCCCAACTACCACCACGGCTGGGCGCCACTCTGTATAAGGCGCTGCTCCCCCCTGTACTCCAATACGCCGCCGTCGTCTGGGGAAACGCCGCCGACACAAACCTGAAGAAGCTGGAGACACTGCAGAACCACATACTTCGGCTTGCCTTACACCTGCCTTACGAGTTCTCCAGCGCTCACTTTCACGACTTCGCGGAAGTCCCTCTGCTCCGTGACCTCTTCAAGACGACCGCCCGCGCCTTTTACGAACGTGCTGGCCGGTCACACAACGCCCAAATCCGGACGCTGGGCCGCAAACTACCGCGCAGCGTCATCACCAGAGCTGTTCTGAGGAAACACCCCTGAAGACCATCAACACATGAGGACGCATTACATCAGCATGCATGGGAGGCAAAGCAATAACTGCTGTGAACTCCGTCACGCATCGGAGGGCAAGTTATCTCCGTGGAGATCCACGCGAGGAGCTTAGTTCGTCAGCGCACCTGACGATAGCGACATGTCTGATCGCCGAAATATTGTGCCCGTTGGACACTATGAACCGGCAGTATACCCGTGGACTGCTCGAGCTACGTCTGGATATTTCTAACAAACTGACAACCAAATAATTTGTTTACACTGCTCGTGGTCCACACGGAGCGTGCCAGTGCGCGTAGAAATTTTTACCTCGAACAGTACACTCATTTCCGATGCTGTAGACAGAGGTCACCAATTTTTTTAACACCGGGCCGGATCGCTGGCACACATCATCATTTTGTACGGTACTCGCAAGCCAGAACGAAAGCTCTGGAAAAAGAAGAAAAAATAAGTTCAGCATTCCGTATTTTTCGTGGCATGCAATGCACAAAAACCAAGGTCAACCAACATATTTATTTACCAAAAAAGTTGTCGAAGAAGGCGACGTTAGCAAAGCGATAGGTACAGTTTTCAGTGAGACAAATACATGTTTCGTTTCGGAACTTGTAAAAACGAAACAGGATTTCACTGCAGCTGAGTCACGTCACTGCTGTGTGATGTCAAGTCAAAAAATTCAGAAAGCCTGGAAAGGAGTGTGTGTCCCCGATTGAAGTTCACAGCAGAAACGATTGTTTTCAGTGCACAAGAAATATCGAAGTCCTCCCTGTGGAGTGCTTGCTTATGGATGACGCAGAATGCCCAAAATTTGCGAATCTTCCAACTGAGTTCTCATCTGCCCTATCACACCCCTTCACACTCCAGCCATGTTTTTTCCTCTATCAAATGTGACATATCGAAGCTGCTTCCATTGAAGGTTACAGTGTTTCGAAATTTTTTACACTTTCATGAAATTGTCTTTTCTCTATTGTTGTTCCATACGTGGTGCAAACGGATACCAACTCTTTCGTTATCTGGAAGTCTATATTGACCCCACGAATGAACACAAGATTCTGTAACGTAATCGACAGATCAGCGGACTCATCCAGTGCCAGAGAATTCCACAGGAATTCTTAGTTTTCTCTAGTACTTGTAGCACTATGTTCTCTCCAGTTTTTACACAACTGAACTTGCCGAAAAGCTGATACTTGCAAATAAAAAAATTAAAATGAGCGCGTGGCGCCGCCGGAGTGGCCGAACGGTTGTAGGCGCTACAGTCTGGAACCGCGCGACCGCTGCGGTCGCAGGTTCGAATCCTGCCTCGGACATGGATGTGTGTGATGGCCTTAGGTTAGTTAGGTTTAAGTAGTTCTAACTCCTAGGGGACTGATGACCTTAGAAGTTAGGTCCCATAGTGCTCAGAGCCATTTGAACTTTTTTATTTTTTATTTATTTATTTATTTTTGAGCGCGTGGCATCGCTGGCCGGGAGGCGCCATCCGGGGAAGTTCGGCCGCCAAGTGCAAGTCTTATTTCAGTCGACGCCACATTGGGCGACTTGCACCAGTGGTGAGGATGAAATGATGATGAGGAAAACACAACATCCAGTCACCGAGCGGAGAAAATCTGCAACCCGGGCAGAAACCGAACCCGTGCCCGCTTGCATGGGAGGCGAGCACGTTACCACCCAGCTAAACATATGAACACTTACAAACAAATCGACTTCCTTAGAACACAAGTCATTTACTGCTTTCACCATAAACTCTTGGATGAAGTTTCCACGGTAACGGTTTGCCTCGTTCTGCCATCTTGTGCACGATTTTGTAATTTGCACGAGTGACAAATTCATTTCCAGCAAACTTCCTCGTGAAGAGGATTTCTTTGGGTTTCTACGTTATGTTTCATGCTCTCATTTTTCTAAGAACGTAACTTTCCAAAAAATCTTGAATATGTTGATGGAAACGTTTTGTTTCAGTGACGTTGAAGATCGCACTCTTCCAAGACGACAACACTTTATTCTGCATATTTAGCAAGTAGTTTTCTTGTTCTTCCTTTGTGCAAAGAAGTACTTTACTCATCACTCTCCATTGAAAATGTGACACCCCCCATCCACTTTACTTTCCTTAGTAGCTGTAATGAAGGGTGAAGTAAACAGGCTCTGAAAATCAAAAAGACATGGAATTATAAACATAATTAAAATTTTGGGATGGAGCGAATCAAGGAAACATTGCAACAAACAGAAACATCTAGATACAACGAT
Source organism: Schistocerca serialis cubense (assembly GCF_023864345.2). NCBI lineage: Eukaryota > Metazoa > Arthropoda > Insecta > Orthoptera > Acrididae > Schistocerca > Schistocerca serialis. Next base: position 484,882,447 of record NC_064639.1, on the reverse strand, counting down.
TTAAAATTGAACCCAGTAAATTCGAGGCACCTGACAACCAGGAGGTCTCTGCACGTGTGAAAATCTCTTAATATTCTAAACATAATATTTAAATTTAAATTGCGTCACAACTTCTCGTGTTCCTTGCGTTTTATAAAGTAAATTCAAGTACGGCCCTCAGGCTTTTGTTTGGTGACCTCTGCTGTAAGGGTAGCAGTGGCAAAGACTTTTGTAGACGATGGTTACGTAATGGAGATTACAATGACTGACAGGGCAAGTGAAGAAGCTTTTCTACGACGGTTGAATCAAAAACCGTACACTCAGTCTCACGAAACATCGAGGTCGTATGAAAACGTAGTGTCGCCAAAAATGATATTTGCACTTTGTACGAGGGGCAATTTATAAAAACAATGCAAGAAAAACATTTTTAGTATAAATTATAGTTTCTCAAAATAGACGCCACAAAAAATCCACGAAATTGACGAAGATCACATTTTACAAAGTCATGGCAGTATCTACTATGCTCTAAGGATCTGAAACCTAGATTCCCACTGCAAAAAGAATATGAGCAGGACCCAGGTTGCGGAAATGAGATTTCTGTGTGTAACGCTAAAGAATGCACGAGAAAACCGCTTCAGAAACTAAGACACTAGAAAGGAATTACTTATTAATTCCATGCACAAAAACACAAATCTGAACAGATGGTGGCAAAATGTAGATAATATGAATGAAAACTGACTTCCAAAACAAATTCTTGACTACAAACCTAGAAGTCCAAACTGTGTGTGAGTTCTTAAGGGACCAATCTGCAGAGGTCATTGGTCCCTAGACTTACACACTACTTAAACTAACTTATGCTAAGAACAACAAACACACCCATGCCCGAGGGAGGACTCGAACCTCCGGCGGGAGGGGCCGCGCAGTCAGTAACCTAGAAGAATAAGACAGAAGAGTAGCACAAAGAAAAGATGATAGGAACTTGTTGGCCGGAACATGTGAACTCTCCTAATCTATGAATGAGGAAGAAAAAGGAGAATACTCGCCGTTAAAATGTGCACACCTTTGCGTACATACATATCAATTCTGGAAACATTTTTTTCCGCTTCTGATGTTGATATAGTACCTGAAGAATACGGTTGTGAAAGGATTCCATAGCTTCTTTATGTGATTAAAGACAGTTGTCCATGCACGTTGTGTTTGACATACAGGAACAAAAATAAGTTGTTAGGCGATATGGCAGGTTTTAACACTATTATTCCATCAGTCATCTAATTTACAAACATTTCTTACCTTTAAAGTTTGTCACAATATAACTGTGATATGTAAAGACAATGTGGAAAATTTGATACATGTGATGTTACAAAGCTTTGCTAATGTATGTTTGTAACGTATGTAAAAAGATATGTGATATTTACAATTCACTAAATAAGATTTTGTCATGGAGTAATGAAATGAAAATGATCGTGTGTTTAATTTTATACATTTGTGCAACTTGTCATTTGTATAAAGTGGTAAACACTTATGGGCAATGAGTAGGAAGTGTGTTATGTAAAAGAAGGTGTGTACAGAAGTTACCGTGGGAAGCTTGGCTTGGGTTTTTGGCGTGCTATCTGCAGAGAAAGCTGGAACGAGAAGACAGCCTGCAGGCAGCAGTGAAAGAGGCAACACTCGACGTAGTAGGCAATGCCTTGCCTGAAAATTGTTGTACAATTTGATGATTTGTCTGTATGCTTTTTTAGTGAGGTTAAATCTCATTGTTTGTGACTCAATTAATAAAACGGATATAATTTTTCTGGGTAATGTAATTTCAATTCTCAAATGTTTTGGAAAGCCAAACTTAACTTCGAATACAATTTCACTGTTGCAAAAGTCAGTGTTAGTAAATTACTCAAATCACTACCGCCTACCTGTCCAGGTTATATGTTTTTCAAAGACAGTGAATTTTTCTTAAATGTTTCCATTTATCGGACAAAAGAATTTCATGTACATCTCAAAGTATTATGGTCAGCATTGCACACTGCTGAGCCTGTAGCTAGTATATTTTCTTCTTGTTGAGATACTAGAATATATAACGATCCACCGTTGATGCTTTAGAGGTATTATTTATTTGTTATGTGCACAGGGACCAAAGTTATCCGTTTTGAACAGAGCCAGAGGATTCAGTACCTAAAGGGCTGGGATTCCAATTCGGTTTTACAGAGAGTACTCTACTGCATTGGCTCCTTACTTAGCTTGCATTTATCGCGAAGCTCTTGCCCAACGTAAAGTCCCGAACGACTGGAAAAAAGCGCAGGTGACACCTGTACATAAGAAGGGAATTACAGACCAATATCCTTAACATTGTAAGTAGGCTGTTTAGGTTTTTTTATTGGTAACGCCACGTAGCGCTCTGTATGAAAATCACTGGCTGCGCTGTGTGCAGTGTGTGGCTGGTTTGCCTTGTTGTTGGCTATTGTAGTGTTGGGCAGCTGGATGTTAACAGCGCGTAGCGTTGCGCAGTTGGAGGTGAGCCGCCAGCAGTGGTGGATGTGGGGAGAGAAATGGCGGAGTTTTGAAATTTGTAAGACTGTATGTCATGAACTGATATAGATATTATGACTTTTGAACACTATTAAGATAAATAAATTGTTTGTTCTCTATCAAAATCTTTCATTTGCTAAGTATGCCTATCAGTAGTTAGTGCCTTCAGTAGTTTGAATCTTTTATTTAGCTGGCAGTAGTGGCGCTCGCTGTATTGCAGTAGGTCGAGTAGCGAAGATTTTTGTGAGGTAAGTGATTTGTGAAAGGTATAGGTTATTGTTAGTCAGGGCCACTCTTTTGTAGGGATTATTAAAAGTCAGATTGCATTGCGCTAAAAATATTGTGTGTCAGTTTAAGCACAGTCATGTATAAATTTTTCTAAGGGGACGTTTCAACATCGGTTTGTTGCAGGATTCTCGAACATATTCTCAGTTCGAATATAATGAATTTCCTTGAGACAGAGAAGTTGTTGTCCGTGCATCAGCACGGCTTTAGAAAGCATCGCTCCTGCGAAACGCAACTCGCCCTTTTCTCACATGATATCTTGCGAACCATGGATGAAGGGTGTGAGACGGATGCCATATTCCTTGACTTCCGGAAAGCGTTTGGCTCGGTGCCCCACTGCAGACTCCTAACTAAGGTACGAGCATATGGGATTGGTTCCCTAATATGTGAGTGGCTCGAAGACTTCTTAAGTAACAGAACCCGGTACGTTGTCCTCGATGGTGAGTGTTCATCGGAGGTGAGGGTATCATCTGGAGTGCCCCAGAGAAGTGTGGTAGGTCTGCTGTTATTTTCTATCTACATAAATAATCTTTTGGATAGGGTGAATAGGAATGTGCGGCTGTTTGCTGATGGTGCTGTGGTGTACGGGAAGGTGTCGTCGTTGAGTGACTGTAGGAGGATACAAGATGACTTGGACAGGATTTGTGATTGGTGCAAAGAATGGTAAATAACTCTAAATATAGATAAATGTAAATTAATGCGGATGAATAGGAAAAAGAATCCCGTAATGTCTGAATACTCCATTAGTAGTGTAGCGCTTCACACAGTCACGTTGATTAAATATTTGGGCGTAGCATTGCAGAGCGATATGAAGTGGGACAAGCATGCAATGGCAGTTGTGGGGAAGGCGGATAGTCGTCTTCGGATCATTGGTAGAATTTTGGGAAGATGCGATTCATCTGTAAAGGAGACCGCTTATAAAACACTAATACGACCTATTCTTGAGTACTGCTCGAGCGTTTGGAATCCCTATCAGGTCGGATTGAGGGAGGACATTGAAGCAATTCAGAGGCGGGCTGCTAGATTTGTTACTGGTAGGTTTGATCATCACGCGAGTGTTACGGAAATGCTTCAGGAACTCGGGTGGGAATCTTTGGAGGAAAGGAGGCGTTCTTTTCGTGAATCGCTACTGAGGAAATTTAGAGAACCAGCATTTGAGGCTGACTGCAGTACAATTTTACTGCCGCCAACTTATATTTCGCGGAAAGACCACAAAGATAAGATAGGAGAGATTAGGGCTCGTACAGAGGCATATAGGCAGTCATTTTTCCCTCGTTCTGTTTGGGAGTGGAACAGGGAGAGAAGATGCTAGTTGTGGTAAGAGGTACCCTCCGCCACGCTCCGTATGGTTCAAAAATGGCTCTGAGCACTATGGGACTCAACTGCTGTGGTCATAAGTCCCCTAGAACTTAGAACTACTTAAACCTAACTAACCTAAGGACATCACTCACATCCATGCCCGAGGCAGGATTCGAACCTGCGACCGTAGCGGTTGTGCGGTTCCAGACTGTAGCGCCTTTAACCGCTCGGCCACTACGGCCGGCACCTCCGTATGGTGGATTGCAGAGTATGTATGTAGATGTAGATACCTTTCGGCCACATACGGCAAGAATTTCCAGCGCTCACCTGTAGGTCGCCGCCAAGAGGAAGTTTCACCATTCGACAGTGAACTAGATCCCTGCATCATCTGGCCAGTTCGTTGCAGCTAGTGTGAAGAATCTTCCACGAGACAAGCACCTTCCACCACAAGCAGATTTTGAGGGGCTGTTCAGAGCAAGTATTGCGACTAGGTCAGATGGTTCTTGGACACCTCTACTACACACAGTGCGCAAAAAGACGGCTCCTGGCTATTATTCGTAGATTACAGGCCACTCAATGTTCACACAGTTCTCGAACATTACCCTGTGGCTAACGTGACAGGCTTTAACAGGGCCATTGCTCGTGCTCAAGTGTTTGGAGTGGTCGACTGTGCAAAGGCATTTTTGAAAATTCTGGTGGCACCTGAGGCCGTATAAAAACTGGTGTAATAATGCCTTTTGAGCGTTTCCGGTAAGGATTCATGCTTTTTGCACAGGCAAGGCAGCACTTTATTTAAGAAGTGTTGTGCGGGTTGCCATTCCTAGTCTCATATGTTCACCGTCAGTTGAGGAGCATGTGACCCAATAGTGGCAGCTTCTTCAGTGCCTACAGGAGTATAGCATGGTCATCAATAATACAGAGTGTTATCGGCAAGTGAGAGGTGTAATTTTTGGGGTATGTAGTCTCATCAACCGGTCTGCCACCACTTTCTGGACACGTGTCAGATTTTTGCGAATGATATATTACTACCGGCGGCACTTTACAGGCCTGGCAAGTCAGCAGGAACCACTTACTTTGCTGCTCTCAGGCAAGCTTACAGCTACTAGTCGGAAGATACCTCAGACCCTAGCGAGTGAAGCGGCATTTCGTGAAGTCAAGCAACGTTTGCAAGAAGCAACACATCTGGCTCACCCGTGTGTTAGTGCCCCATTGAATTCATGGTGAGCACAAGCCAAAACACAATTGGCACAGTATTGCAACAAGCAGTGTGTGGATGATGAGAACCAATCGCCTTTTGCTTGCAGTATCTTACGCCACAGCAGACGAAATGGAGCGCTATATAGATCGCGAATTGTTGGCGATCTGCATACTTTTTCGATCGTCTATGAAAGTTAGGCATTATACAGTTTTACTGACCACAGATCACTAACTTGCTTCTTCCAACACAAAACGGTAGTGTAGACAAGCGGTATATATAGCCCACTTTGTGACCGACGTGCATGACTTTCCAGGCAGAAATAACATGTCGCACATCGGATGTCACGAAATTGCGCTAGCCTACAGGCAGTACTGTGAGGTGAGATAGTGACCAAGCAATACGGGAACACAGTACTGCACGGCTTGCTCCAAAGTGAACATACAGCCCTGCAACTGCCATGTAATTCTGTCCCCAGTTGTGCAATGACTATCTGGTGTGACATGGCCCAGGACAAACAAGGCTCATACATTACCGCAGAATTTTGGCACACATTTCCAAGCACTGCATAATCTGGCTCTTCTAGACACCCAGGCAACAGTGAAGTTAGTGGCAAGCAAGGGAGTGTGGCCAGGAATTCAATGGAATTGCAGTGCTTGAGTGCGCTCCTGTCTCCGTTGTCAGTGCAACAAAGTCAGCTGACAAATCTTCGCACCGGTTGCGCATTTTCCGACGCCGAAAGCAAGGTTTCACGCATACACACGGACATCTAGAGCCATTAACTTATTACGCTGCTCACAGTTACCACATTACTGTAATGGATCGTTTTACGCAGTGGCTCGAAGCTACTCCCACAGCAGATATACCCGTGGAGGCAGTCATGAGGCGTTGTTGTTTACACGGTTTTCGAGGGGCAGCATTCCTCAAATCATTACGTCGGATGACGGGCGCCACTTCGTGTTTCATCTGTTTAGTGAGCCCATTCGACTATGCAGCACCACTAGCCACCATCCTGCTAGTAAAGGAATGGTGGAGACCTGCATTGGATGCTAAAGGCGGCACCGATGTGTTACTCATCAATGTGGACGTATGCCTTGCCAGTGGTATTGTTAGGCCTTCCCACATCAGTAGAGGAGGATCTGCAATGTTCGCTAGCCCAGCTGATGTACGGCGAGCAGTTTCGTATGTCAGATGAACTCATTGTACCAGCACCACTTCAGCCAACCGCTTCAGGAACAGTGACAGAGCTCGCACGGCAGTTCAGTTCCCAGAAAAGATGTTTGCATGCTGTTCCATCGGTCAGGCACAGAGAGTGGAAGGTTTGGATCCATAAAGATCTTCTAAAGATCAACAGGCAACAGTGAAGTTAGGCAACTTCACTGTCTGGCTCAGAGAAGATACCGTGCACCCACCGTTACGCCCACTGTATACTGGTCCACATGGGGTGCTTTCGGAAAAGGAGAACACTTTCATGGTTGACCAGAACGGCTGGTACGAAACACTCCTCTACAAGGAGGAACCTCCACAGCACCATATTGTCAGTTTTCCACTGACCTGCGCCGAGCTTATAACGCTGAGTGACACTGCAACCTCCCTGAGACTCCAAAAACCCACACTATTCTACCACCTGCTGTCACGAACCCTCCCCCCCCCCCCTTTTCCATCCCTCCTGGCCGATCGTCACGAGGGCTGGCAGACAGCTTAAGTACCAGTACCTCAATATTCCTCGAACGAGAGTGAGAGACGGAGGAGGATGGGGGCTGGTGTTACGATGTCAGTTCTTGTGCAAGTAGCCAAAGCAAGAGATAGAAAATAAATCGATGGTTTGGCAGGGAGTCTTCGTCGAAATTAACTCCCGCCAGGTAAGAGTAGTTTAGGTCAACAATGCGCTGGCTCCAGTTCATTCATCTGTAGAGCGCTGCTGAAAAGATTCATTATTACAAGATATTCTGTTATCAACGCTGTAAACAAAAGCAATAACTAATCGATACCTGCCCGCCATGGCAGTCGCGCGCTCTATGTATGTATCTATCTCTTTCAAATTCCTGTGAATTTAAAAGGATTTGTTTGTAATTATCATGAGTGGATGAAAGTGGGTTTTAAGAGGAGCATTACTGTAAATATTTCGAGTCAACATATTTGCGTTGAAGTAATCCTGTGGTGAACGTGATTTGTATGTGAGACTTTCGTGATTTTCGGATGAGTTGATATAATGATCTGCGACTCAGTTTAAAGTCAGAATTGAGTATAATTGTCCTTATAGAGACGAGTTATTCTTAGAAAATGGTGGTTTTTACTCAAAAACCATAATATTCACGTTCGACTTCACCAATTTCTGAGCAGTCAGGCAAGTTTGTTAATTCAGTGCTGGATTACTGTGGCGAGATAACGGTTAACGCAGGAATAATTATTGTCCTTACATTCGTGTGGCATCTCCGTAGGCAGAAAACGTGTACTTGGCGCGCCTAGGTTTTTATAGGCCAGTTAGTCAACAAACCACATCCTCCCAAGAATTGTAAGCATTTGAAGGGTGTAAAGGTCCACCACAACTTTCGATAACAGTAGAGACCGTTTTTACAGTTACGATTGTTGCTTATCATACTACTAACGTACGTAGACTGTTTACATTTAAATCTAGATAATTAAAGGTTTGATGGAAAGTGTAGGTAACACTCAACAGTCTACATTTCGTTTCGAATTTGTAGCTTGCTAAATAACCAGAATAGAGCTCCACTTTCAGCCCTAAAAAAACAGCAATAGTGTCCTCTGTCATACGCGCTGTCATATTTCTAAGAGGAAAACATACTACACTGACCTCGGTCATCTTATCAACGTGCTGACTCATGACTCCAAGTAAGCTTCTCTGGACCTCAAGCAGTTGCTCGTATGGTGCGAAACTTCCGAGGAGACACACTTTTATCTCTTAAATTTCTGGAACAAAAGCTTATTACTCATGCTGCAGGCGTCGCAATTCATTTTATTGTTGATCGCCGTTGTCGAGTAGTGTTGCTCACGCAGCTCCAGCAGAGCAAGAAAAGAAAAAAAAAGTTATAAACATCGAACGTTCGGGTTAAATGAAAAACATAATGATGCTATGTAATAAAAAGCATTTCGTAATTCGTGTTGACCGAAATTCGTATTAACCGATAGGATTTCCTATATGATCAGCTAAGTCGCTGCCAGGACCGGAATTTTGTTCGTGTTAACCGAACATTCGCCTTAAATGAGTTCATGTTAAAGGAGAGGTTGCCGTATTGTGAACTTCTTATTAAAAATCTGCTTTACAGTTTGTTGGAGTGAAGACAGTATGATCGAGGGAAAAACTTTTTTCTTTATTCAAGCGTTACACTAAAAGACCCTAAAATGGAAAGCGATACATGCACATCCATATTCTGCAAGCCAATGTGAAATACACGGCAGAGGGTACTTTCTATTGTTACACTTAACAGGCTTTCTCCCGCTCAGCTCGCGAATGCAGACCGTAAACTCATTTGTGCACGCCGTAATTGGGCTAATCTTGCCTTCATCATACTTACGGGAGATTTCTCGCTTAATGCCGCTTTTAAAAATCTCGTAAGTAGGTTTTCGCGGGATAGTTTGCACATCTTCAAGCATCTGTCAGTTTATGTATTTCGCCACGTCCGTCACAGTCTACCTCTCAAACTAACCTGCTATCATATGTACTGTTACTCTTTGTATAAGTCCAATTTCTCCTGGTAATCCAATTTGGTGCGGGCCCTACACATTTGAGCAAGATTCAGAGCTGGGTTTGCAAGAATGTTTCGTAAGCCATCTCTTTTTGTAAACTCATCGCATTTTTCCCAATATCCCGCAATTAAACTGAAATCTGAATCGTGTTTTACGCAAAACTAAACTTACATGATAGTTCTATTTAATATCCCTGCCAACTGCTACACGCAGGTATTTGTTCGAGCTGACTAATTTCGATTTTGACCCGTTGATGTTATAGGCGTAGGATACTAAAAATTTTGAAATTATAATGAAATTAGACCTTTGGCTGATTACAGGCGTTGATAAATATCAACGCCTGTAAGCAGTTAAAGGTCTAGATTTCATTATGATTTCATTCTTCTAAAGCTGCAAGATCACTAATGATATCTATACTGATACCAGCTTCATACTAAAAAAGTGTGAAGTTCATAATTCTACATTTCTGAACATTTAAAGCAAGTTGTCAATTTTTGAACCGCTTTGAAATCTTATCAAGACCTGCAGAATGTTTGTACACCTTCTCGTCATGCGTAAATACAGCTACATGTAAGTTACATGAATTATTAGGTCTTTCATTTTATGTTAATCAGCATATTCGAATGTGTTAACCTTCAAGTAAATTTGTAGTGCTCTTCCTTTTTAATAAAATAAAATGGAAAGGACTGTGCCCTCATCACTACATTACGGCACGAATGAAGCAAATAATTACTTTATCTTCTTCCTCCCAATTTCCCAACATGGTACGTTGAATGCTTTGGTGATTCCCTGCCAAGCTTCAGTTTTCTCTTTACACATTTTGTGCTGTCCATCTGAGTTTGTACAAGCATCAATATTATTCTGTCAGCATCACAACATTCTTTTCTGTACCTTCCCTCGCTCACATAATAAACATAATAATAATGACAGAGTGTGAATGAGAATGCTCTCTGTGGTATTCTCGCTGTGGAGAAAGCTGAAGTGGAGATCGCACGAACATCTTTTGATGATTCGCAGAAAGACTGACAACCAACGGAACACGAGCGGGCAGCTGTCTGTGAGAATCGAACACGACTGAACACTGTTTCCCTGTCATCGCCACGTTTACATACGAGAGAATTCTCTCCCCCTGGTGCTCATTCGCTTTTGTTTACACCAGTTAGAATCAGGTTTACCACTTGCATTATTTTGGTCTATATCGACTTCTGTATCTCCGAAAATACACCAAAACACTGTATATAGCAAATGATACACGAGAGTGCAACAGAGCTGTAACCAAGAGTATTCTGGGGAAAAAAAGTGTGAGGATACCAAGGTTGAACAAACTAAACGAAATCCTTTTTTGTGAAAGAAAACACTGACCATAGTAGGCTGTACAATTTTATCCTTTATTCGTTGTACTATGGCAATGTTTTCTTCTACAAAATTCTTGGAGGCTGTGAAGCGACATATGAACAAAATATTTAAATCCTTTTTTGTTTCCCTTCGCAAAACTTCATTTTCATGAGACTTAGGTTTCGGGATGTAAGCCCATTTTCCAGTACTTAATTGATTCCTTCTATCGACTATCAGCCTCGCATCCAGATGTAAACGTAAACTTTAGAGAAAACCTAAATTCACTGCTATGTAAGTTCCCCAATCATACGGTCATCATTGGAGGAGTCTTTAATCACCTAGCAGTCTACTGGAAAAATTACAATATTGTAATTGGTGGGTGTGACAAGACGTCCGGCAAAACATTACTAAATACCTTGTCCGAGAACTATCCAGCACACATTGTTCGGACTACTCATGATGGAAATATATTGGGTCTAATAGCAACGGATACAGCTGACTCTTTGAGGATGTCAACAGTGAAACTGGAATCACTGACCATGGGACAGTTGTAGCCCTATGATTACCAAAAGTACAATGGACGTTAAACCAAAAAGGATTTAGATGTTCAGCAAAGTAGATGAAGGGGCAGTAGTGTCTTATCTGAATAAGGAACTCGAAACATTTACCTCCATAGAGGAGCGTGTAGGAGAATAATGGCTAGGGTTAAAAAAATGTTGACCATGCACTTGATACATACGAGAAGTGATCAGATAGTAACGAGAATCTTTCAATTTCGTGGGCTTTGTAACCCGATTTTCAATTTTTTTTAATCTTGTTGCTACACATGTTGCTGAAGTATGTCTGCATTCTCAGCTGTTAATTTAGTTTATTGTTGACAGTCGAAGAAGTGATACATGTTTTCAAGTGATCGGCGAACTTTTAGCGTCGAAAAAGATGGATTAAAGAATTTGTGTTACATTTTGCTCGAAAACTGTAATAATGTGCAGCACTGCATACGAATGTTGGTTGTGGCTGTTGGCGAAACTATAATGAGTAAGGAAAGAGTTTACGAGTGGTATAAACGCTTCAAAGAGGGTCGAGAAGACGTTGAAGATGACGACCGCCCTGGACGCCGTAGCATCTCAGTTACTGATGACTGTGGTGTCACCGCCAGACACCACACTTGCTAGGTGGTAGCCTTTAAATCGGCCGCGGTCCGTTAGTATACGTCGGACCCGCGTGTCGCCACTGTCAGTGATTGCAAACCGAGCGCCACCACACGGCAGGTCTAGAGAGACTTACTAGCACTCGCCCCAGTTGTACAGCCGACGTTCATAGCAATGGTTCACTGACAAATACGCTCTCATTTGCCGAGACGATAGTTAGCATAGCCTTCAGCTACGTCATTTGCTACGACCTAGCAAGGCGTCATTACCAGTGTATATTGAAATGGAAATTATGTACAGTCAAGAGACATGTACACCGATTGTGGATTAAAGTTAAGTATTCTACCAGTACCTCCTGTTTTGCTAGTCTTATTTCTGTGACCTGTTCCAGACCTCACGCCAGTCTGAGTGTAAATAAACGCGTGCATTTCGGCCTCCTCTAGCAACACGGTGTTGGCTCTTCTGCCAACACTTCAATGACAATGTGGAAGAAGTAAATAAACTGATTCTGGAAAATCGCCAGATCACCATCACTGAAGTTGCTGATGATATCAGCATGTTGTTTGTCTCATGCCAAGCGATTTTTTCGGATGTTTTGAGCACGAAACTTGTAGCAGCGAAGTTTGTTGAATTTCGACAAAAAACGACTTACGTCGATCCAGAACTTCTGAAGAAGGTTATAACAGGTGACGAAACGTAGGTAAACTGGTATGACGTCGAAATAAAGGCCCAGTCGTCCCAGTGAAAACTGCCTGAATAGCCACCGCAGCAAGCGACCACAATTGTGGCAAAGTCACTCGTGGAAACTGCATCACGATAATGCACCTGCTCACACCTCAATGATTCCTCATGCTTTTTTGAAAACAAAACCGTTACGTTCATTCGGCCACCATATTCGCCGGACATGGCGCCTCGCGATTCTTTTTGTTACCGAGACGGAAAAGAACGACGAAAGTACGTCGTTTTGCCACAATGGACGAGACAAAACAGAATCGCTGGAGACGAAGAGCTGGCACAGGTGTTTTATATCTGAGGGGGACAAAGTTGATGTTGATGAATAAATAAAGATTCCTTAAGAAAAACAAAGATTCACGTTTTTTTTTTCATCACACGTCGTATGTACCTATTAAAACGGTTCATGGCCCGCGATTGGTTTCAATCCGGTCCTTGGACGCAATTCATGGGAGAGAGTACGCGGCGCTCGCATGATACTTCGCCCTGGACGCATTTTCGGATATTTCCGCCGGCCCTTCGGTCCCATCGGGTTTGTATCTCATCATTGAAAGTTTTGCTTACTCCGTGCAGGCGCAATCATGGCCGGCCTTAGCTGGCGCAAGACCATGTGCAAAACTTCCGCGTGGGGCTCTCCCGCATCCCCCACCCACTCATCCCCACTCCTCCTCCAACACTGGTTTTACACATTCGTCACGTTCAAAAGAATTCTAAGTTTCGTCATTGACATACTAACAACACATCAAAAGACTGTTACTACAGGATACCTACTGTTGTGATAGGAGAATAATTAACCAGAGGGTGAATCTTAATAGCTATGGTAATTACTAAAATGTTAATAATAGAAACTAACTTAGCTGTGGGAATCCTTCCAATTTAATGACATTCTAAATCATGTAAGTTTCAAAAGTGTTGTTCAGGATATACATTTAAATGATTTCATCACTTGACTGCTCTACATTTTCAAGAAATTAAACGAGTTGTCGGTTATAAACACTAACGGTTTTCTGCTTTACGCCCTTTACATAGAACTTTTCCTTGCTTTTTGACGACCAAATTCATCAATAATATTTTCAAAATTCAATTTTGAAAACGCGTCGTGCTCCACTGACAGCATGACAAGAGAAGACAGGCGTTCTTGCGAGATATTGCTTCTGAAACAATTCTTGATAGCTTTAAACGTGAAAAGCTCCTACTGACGGCCCCAGCAATTTCTATGTTAAATGGTTTCATTGCAACACAATCATGTAGCACTGCTAGTTCAAGTATTATACTGCGTTCATCGTAAGAATATATCTGATGTAAACAGTACACTACTTATTTTTCCGTGTTTGCTGAAACCTCGTAGGCTTTCGTTTCACGTTCAGCTGAGGCCAAATTGTCTCGAGTACAGTCGAGTACGATAGGACACGTTTTATGCTGTGAGTTGAGCACAAAATAGAACATGGTCTTGATCTTAGTTAATATAGTATTGTAATTAAAAACAAGACTGGTGAAAGTTTGTAACTTAAAAACACGATAATTTTCCTGTGTGAGCCATGTATGACGTAAGAGTGAATTACAGAGATTTCACCATGTACATTAGTTAAATATTGGAGTCACAGGAGGTATTACAGTCAGTCACCTGCTAATCTCTGAACATCTTCAACATCCGACTCCGAGGAATACATTCCAGTACCGAAACTGTTATCTGCTACATTGATAACGACGCGACAACACCAGAATCCATGAAGTCACCCAGTAAACCACATTTTATGATGTGCTGTTCTGCATTTCGCCAGCGTACGACAGTGATGTGTGACAAAGCTTCGTGCATTAGTTCCCGTACATCTGGCAGCTTAAACGTCTTGTTATTTCTTGCGACAAGTTCCTTAACGTGGCTCCTGATCTGTGCCATTCGGATCAGATTGCAGGGTGTGGTAGCAACTGTAATAATGCAGCATTTGTATGGTGTGCTCGATACCGTGAAAATTATTGTTTTCCATATTTCTAAGACACTTATTATTCTGGCTCGAGTGAGACCATATCTGCAGCATAGAACAATTGTCATACTCCAGATAAAGAGTATCTGATTTTTCATTTTTGTTTTAAAAATTTAATATGCAATGTTTTGTGGATTTAAATCATCTTTATTAACAATATTTTATAAATATCGATAGTTGAGAATTTATATTTGTAATGAAAACTGGAGTTTTGCGTGTGATATGTAACTGGATACAAGAAGACTTGCATTTTTCATTCAAATGATTATTAGGTAAGTGTTGATTAGCATATATTTGATCAAATTCGTATTTAAATGACTGAACAAAAGAAGAAAAAGAACGGGAAACAGTGAGACTCGAACAGCACCGCACAGAATACTCGAGTATCAGACATTGGAAGCGACCATGACGGCAAACTGGAGACTGCAAGGTTGCACATAAACCTGCAACTCAGTCCAGGGGCAACTGCCGCTCTGAGTCGCCTTCTATCAAGACAAGACGTGGACATGGCCTCTATCAAGGAATCCTATCTATATAAAGTGGGAATATCAGGCCTTGCAGGAAATGGAGTGAAGCTGATTTGTGCTAAAAATCTAAAGAATTGCAGAACATGCATTAATGTCAAGAATGGAATTTCATTCAATAGCGGACTTTTGTTCCAGGGACTTAGTGACCATCAGGATGAAACAGCCTGAGGAAAGAAGCACAAGCGTCGTTGTATTGACCTCAACTTACCTTTCTTACAAGGACAACACTCCTCCTTCCTAGGTAGTGAAGAGATCTGTAGATGGCTTCTCACAGCAAACTGAACGACTGTTGGTTGGTTGTGATGACAATGCCCACAACCAGGTATGAGGAAGCAGCGACATCGCCAGCAGACGTGAGTACCTACTCGAGAGTAATTTGAAAATCTTTAATAGGAGTAGGGAACCTACCTTCAGGAATAGAAGACGGACAGAAGTAATTGACGAAACTTTTGAGTCTATTTGAACGAGTAGTTATGTCAAACAACGGCATGTGGCGTCCGAGTCTTTCTTATCTGACCACATTTGTATTACGTTTGAGGTTGAAATGGGTATTAAATAGACCATGGGCTATAGGAAGCCTAGGAAAACAGGCTGGTACTCATAGAGGTAAAAGTCAAAGCTTCGATAAGAAATACAGTAGATTTCGAGGAAATAGCAGAAACACTATCTCATACTTAGAAAACTGCCCGATCACCAAGAAGTACAGAATCAGAAATGTACCTTGCTCCAACAATAATCTGGGTCTATAAAGGAAGCAGATAAGAAGACACTTCAGCTTTGTAAGAAAGAAAGGACAAACTTGCAAACAAGCAAGCGAAACTACCATCATGGAAGGTGTTCCGAGAGAAAGTGGAATGTACAGCTACTTGCGCTAGACATCATAAAATCGCCACTAGAACACTAATTATTCCAGGAGGTAGTTTAAGGAAGGAGGATGGTGGATATACAAGGACAGCGAGTGAGACGCTGTGCTCCTCTTGAGACTTCCCTCAGTACACTCTCGGTGATAACACAAAACAAGAAACAGTCCCTAAGAGGCACTAGTTTGCAGGTGATGATAGAGAGAACTGGAAACTGCCAGAGAGTGTGGGTGGTGGGAAAATTTTAACAGTTCAGATCACCAGGCCCATGTCGAATATATTGTGTGCGACTTCGTACATGGAGGTAAAGGGAGAAGTATAGAGCAGTGCGGAAACTGTCATCGTGAGAAAGCTGGATATAATTAGCGAATAAGTTAACACAGGAAAAAAATTACATTACTTGATTCACGTAACTTCTATTTCTCCAAGCATGTGAAGACACATTACAAATAATGCAGCAAGAGAGAAAATGCCCAGCACATAAAGTAGCAACTAAGATGAGGCTTGCTGTACTATGTACTCGTATGAACGGTAGTGTCATAGCAATGAGGCTCTAAGTGTATGTGGAATGAGCGGCTGCTGCCAGCCATGTTATATGCAGTGGTAGAGGGCAAGCATGATACTGAGCCACTGGGGACGTGGATAAGTGGACGCACGCCATTGAATCCACAAGATCCTGAGCAGTTGCTATCTCCGTCAGACTGAAGCTTGCTCTTCCATTACTGACTGTGATGCCCACGGGGGGATATCGATACATGACGCCACAATTCACACCCCTCGCTCCAAACCTTCCTCACAGCCGTCGTGTAGCGGAGATGAGTGAACGAGGGGGCTGGGGAAGGGGGTGCTGGTTGCAGGTGGAAGTGAGGAGACAGGAGTCAGACTGAGGCCGTTGCCGAGCTCCCGCCCACGCCCTGGATTATGCCCTGAGCCCACCAGGAAAAGCAGTCTTAAAACCAGCAGAGGGCATGCATCAACATCCAGAGCTGGAGCAGCAAACGCAGACGAAGGCATCTCCACGAGTGCTGAGGGACCTGAGGCAGTATGTGGGACAGCCGCCGGAAAGAGGAGCCCATCCCCAGACAACAGTTGCCCATCCCCAGGCGACAGTGGCTGCTGAGACGCCGAAAACCGCGAAAGGGCGTCGACTTACATTAGCTACGAGACTGCTGCTGATGGCTCGGGGCCTACAGGAGCTGGATGGAGCAAGGTTGCTGCAACTACACTGGCACAGAATACGCAAATACAAAGCCTGCGGCAATATGACGCAATTTACAAGGACGAATTTGATTCTGGTGACATCTCAGCAGTTTTCTCGGTCCCTGGAGGAGAAACATAGAACATCCAATATGTCCCTCCATCTGGGATACAATCCGTAAGAAACCGAATCGTTAGTTTGGTGCTTTGTCTGTCTGGGCGAAGTGGGAGCCGCACCCTGGGACTGATGCAGCAGCTGAATCAAGATATAATGGTGCTGTCCATGTAAAAACTCCACTGGCGAAGGTCCGTCGTGTGGCTGGGAACGGTAGGAACACAAGAACAGCAACAGAACTTGATCCTGTGTGTGGGAAGCATGACGTTTGTCCATCTGTTGCTTAAATGTTAGAAAATGGTTTCAGCCTCGCCATTGGATCGCAGTGCACTCGTGATATGATTGATGCCGGCGCCTGTGCGAAACTGTTCAAACTCGGAGAGGTCCATTGTCGGCAGAATCGCTTCACGCAATCCTTCGAGACGAAATATCAACCACAATGCCTGGAGTGTGGAATGAGCCATAGTTAAGTGCATAGGAAATATGAAGAAAATTTGTTGAAAGCTTCAATGATAATGAGTCTACGTATTCTACTAAGGACCCTCGAATTCCAAGTACAAACGTTGCCAAAGTGCTTGAGGTTTGGACCTTTCTGTGCTTCCAAACCATGTCAAACATAACGATGTCACGCAAACTGCTTGGTGCAAACGATGCCCCAGTGACCCTGGTGTAGCAAACGAAGCACATCAGGCTGGGGAGCATGGGTTGGTTGGTTGGTTGACTGGTTGATTCGGCGGAGGGGACCAAACAGCGAGGTCAATGGTCCAATCAGATTAAGGAAGGACAGGGAACAAAGATTTACTTAAGTTATATTTTTTCCAGGCCTTAAAGACTCATTACAAATAATGCAACAAGAACCAGGGTCCAGCTTATACAGTAACAACTAGAATGAGGTTCCCTGTACTGAGCACAAACGATGGTGCCGTAGAAATGGGGCTCCAAGTGCAAGTGGGATGAATGGCTGCCACCAGCCGTCCTGTATCGCTGAAGCAGAGGCCGCTTGTGGTACGGAGCTGCTGGAGGCATGTCTCTGTGGATGGCAGCACTAGATCTGCTATATACTGCAGGGCCGCTATTGGCGTCAGACGGAAACTAACTATTACGTTATGCTCATGGGGTGGTATCGATTCATGACACCAAGGAAGCTTTCTAGCTTTACTGCAACAAGTAGGAGAGGCCTTAATTAGATTCCTATGTACGCTGTTTAGGGCGAGCCTAACAGCATGAATCTTTCCTAATGATTGGTGGACAATGAGATCTGGTTTCATTCCGAAGACAGGGATCGTACCATAGTTAAGGATATGAGAGCATTCAGTCTGTCCTCCTTTCTTCTGAAGACACTGGTAAAAGTGGTTAATATGTGCTTTAGGGGAAAGCTATTATCTAAGATTTCTCTGCACGTAAAAAAAAAAAAAATATACAAATCAAGCAGGCAAGTCATATGAAAGAGCACTTCACCAACTTGATGGAAGGTGGAAAAAGCTCTACACTTTCAGGAAATTCCTCTCTGCATCTTCCAGGGTATTGGTGAGGCTTTCAGCAACACAGCCTTCAAATCCATGGTTGGAGCTGCAGAAGAGTATGCTACTGAGATCGCCATATGCTGATGGGTTAAGACCATACTGAGTAGAAGAAAGGTGGATGCCACCACGATGAATGAGAAATGTTCATCACTACCACATAGGGTGTCCGCAAGAAAGGGCTTTGATCCCCACTACTATAGAATCTATCGGTGAGTGAACTCACTGAAGAGTTAAATACTGGACACTACTTTTGCCAAGGATATGTTTTTGTTATAACGGTTTTGTTATCATAATACTTGGTCATTTTACTATTACTGTTAGAACAATGCCACAATGTGCAATGAACATTGTGCAAAACTGGAGCAGAAAACATGTTTTAAGGGTCAGTCCCATTAAAGCGTTTGTAGTGCCATTTATGAGGAAGCATATCCAGTGTACATTCTCAAGCTCCTCAATGAAAACTCTGCCAGTAGAGGAGGTAGTGAAGCACTTAACAGTAACCCTGGAAACAAATCATAATGCAAAAAGTTCTGCTGAATAATTCAGATGGTGTCAGGAAGGCAGAAAATATTAGTGACTGCGGAATAATGACAAAAGGAGTCCCACAAGGCTCAATTTTGGAGCCACTCCTGTTCCTTGTACATGTAAATGACCTTCCACTTAACATTCAACGAGCAAAATTGTTACTTTTGGCAGATGAACTAGTGTTATAAAAATCCCATTTGAGAGAAAGCAACAGAAGAGCTGGTAAATGACATTTTTCCAAGAATTATTATGTGGTTCTCTGAAAATGGACTATCCCTAAATTTTGAAAAACCACACCACGTTCAGTTCTGTACAACAGTCATATAACAACAACTGCTGCAGCACATAAACATGAGTCAGTAAAGAGGGTAGAATGCTCCAAATTTTTGGTTGTACGTATTAATGAAAACCTGAACTGGAGGAAGCATATTACTGGTCTTCTCAAACAATTAAGTTCAGCTACTTTTACTCTTCATTTAATTGCTAATCCTGGAAACAAACGTATCAGCTGACACATTTTCCTGATTTCCACTCAGTAATGTCTTGCAGCATAATTTTATTGAGTAACTCGTCATTTAGAAAGAGAATGTTATAAAAAAGTAGGATTCATTATGAATAAGAAGGTGGGGCGAAGAGAGGGTTACTGTGAACAGTTCAGTGATAGGTTTGTTCTCATCAGAGTCAATAGCAAACTAGCTCTGACAGTGATAGTTCGATTACACATGCCAATGTCGCAAGCTGAAGATGAAGAGATAGAGAAAGTATATGAAGATACTGAATGGGTAATTCAGTCTATGTAGATAGGTGAAAGTCTAGTGGCCATAGGGGATTGGAATGCAGTTGTAGGGGAAGGGGTAAAAGAAAGGATTACAGAAGAGTATGGGCTTGGTAGGACTGAGAGAGGAGAAAGACTAATTGAGTTTTGCAATAAATTACAGTTAGTAGTAGTGAATACTCTGTCCAACAATCACAGGAGGTGGGGGTACACTTGGAAAGGGCCAGGAGATACTGGGAGATTTCAGAGGTTCTGAAATAAGATACTGGAGTGTAAGGATTACCCAGGAGCAGATGATACAGACTCAGATCACATTTTAGTGTTGATGAAGAGTACGCTGAAATTTAAGAGACTAGTCAGAAAGAATCCTTATGCAAAGAAGTTAGATACAGAAAAACAAAGGAATGAAGAGATAGGCTTGAAGGTCTCTAGGGCTATAGATACTGCATAAGGAATAACTCAGTACGTAGTTCATCTGAAGAGGAATGGACATCTCTAAAAAGGACAGTCACAGAAAATGGAAAGAAAAACATGTACAAAGAAGGTAGTTCCAAATAAATCTTGGGTAACAGAAGAAATACTTCAGCTGATCAATGAAAGAAGAAAGTACAAACATGTTCAGGGAAATTCAGAAATACAGAAATACAAATCACTTAGGAACAAAATAAATAGGAAGTGCAGGAAAGGCACAAAAAAAGACTGTCAGAAAATGAGCTTTTGGCCAACAAGGCCTTTGTCAGAAATAGACATTATACACACACACACACACACACACACACACACACGCACACACACACACACACACAGATGCAACTCACACACACACATGAACACAACCTCTGGCTGCCGAGGTTAACAGTTACAGTCTGGCCTCAGCAGCCAAGACTGGTTGTGTGCGTGTGTGTGTGTGTGTGTGTGTGTGTGTGTGTGTGTGTGTGTGTGTGTGTGTGTTGCATTTGCATGAGTGTGTGTGAATGTGTGTGTTGTCTATTTCCAACATGTTGGCTGAAAGCTCACTTTGTCACAGTCTTTTGGTTGTGCCTATCTGCGACTCAACATCTCTGCTATATGGTTAGTAGCAACCAACCTTTTCAAAATACTGTTACATTCCATCCTGGATTTTCCATTTTTTTAAGGTGATGTGGAGCTAAGTTGAAATGGCTACATGTAAAATGTGAAGAAATTAAAAAAGAAATGATTGTCAGTAGGACTGACTCAGCATATAGAAAAGTCAAAACAACCTTCAGTAACGTTAAAATAAGTGTGGTAACATTAAAAGTGTGATGGATAGTCCACTGATAAATCCAGAGGAGAGAGGGGATAGGTGGAAAGAATACATATGGGCCTCTGTGATGGGAAAGATTTGCCTGATGTAGTAGAAGGAGTCAATTTAGAAATGATTGGGGGTCCAGTACTAGAATCAGAATTTCAAAGAGCTTTGGAAGCTTAAGATCAAATGAGGCAGAAGGGATAGGTAATATTCCATCAGAACTTCTAAAATCATTGGGGGAAGTGGCAACAAAACGACTGTTCACATTGGTGTGTAGACTGTAAGAGTCTGGTAATATACCCTCAGCCTTTCAGAAAAATATCATCCACTCATTTCCAAATATAACAAGAGCTGACAAATGTGAGAATTATCACACAAATCAGCTCAACAGATCATGCATCCAAGTTGTTGACAGGAATAATTTACAGAAGAATGGAAAATAAAATTAAGGAGGTATTAGACAACAATTAGTTTGGGTGTAGGAAAGATAAAGGCACCAGAGGGGCAGTTCTGATGTTGCAGTTGATAATTGAAATAAGATTAAAGAAGAATCAAGACATGTTCATACGATTTGCGGATCTGGAAAAAACATTCAGCTATGTAAAATGGTGCAAGATGTTCAAAATCCTGAGGAAAACAGGGGTAAGTTATAGGGAGAGATGGGCAATATACAACATGTATAAGACCCAAGAGGGAATAATGAGAGTGGAAGACCAATAGCGAAATGCTTGGATTAAAAAGGATATAGTCTCTCACCCCTATTGTTCAGTCTGCACATTGAAGAAGCAATGATGCAAATAAAAGAATCGTTCAAGAGCGGAATTGAAATTCAAGGTGAAAAGATACCAACGATAATATTCGCTGATGACATTGCTATCTTCAGTGAAAGTAAAGAAGAATTACAGGATCTGCTGAATGGAATGAATAGTCTAATAAGTACAGAGCATGGATTGAGAGTAAATCAAAGAAAGACGAAAGTAATGAGAAGTATCAGAAATTAAAACAGTGGGAAAACGTAAGGACTGATGATCACGAAGTAAATGAAGTTAAGGAATTCTGCTGCCTAGGCAATAAAATAACCAGTGGCAGATGGAATGAGAAGGACATTGAAAGCAGACTAGCCCTGGCAAAGATGGCATTCCCTACCAAGAAAAGTCTACCAGTAGCAGACACAGGCCTTAATTCGAGGAAGAAATTTTTGTAGATGTATGTTTGGGGCATAGAATTATAATGTAGTGAAAACCGGAAAAAAGAGAATCGAAGCATTTGAGATGTGGTGCTACAGAAGAATGTTGAAAGTTAGATGGGCTGATAAGGTACGGAATGAGGAGGCTCTGTGCAGAATCGGAAAGGAAAGAAGTATATGTGTGAAACAACTGACAAGAACAATGGACAGGATGATAGAAAGTCTGTTAAGACATCAGGGGATAACTCCCATGGTACTAGAGGGAGCCAAACAGGGTAAAAACTATATAGGAAGACAGTGATTGGAATACATACAGCAAGTAACTGATTATGTAGGTTGCAAGTGCTATTTGAAATGAAGAGGTTGGCACAGGAGAGGAATTTGTGGTGGACCGCATCGAACCAGTCAGAACACTGATGATGATTAAGAAAAATAAAAGATGTAATGGGGGCATGTGCAGCGTAGTCTCCATCCCAGAAGTGGATGCGATACCTGTTACGGTGAAGCACACCAACCTTACACCTTGCCAAGTTCCTTAACAGCCACCTTCTGTCCTACTTTGTTCCACCATAAACTATTATAGGTCTTATTACAGTGGTGTATATGTTCAGATCCCAGTATTTACATAGGCCTTTCTAGTTTTCATAAGAGCGCTTTTGCTTAGAACATGATTATATTCTTTAAGTGATGAGTGCATGATAGTTCGTTATATGTTCCATATATTATTTGAATGATTCTTTTATCGAAATGATGTGAAAAAAGTCAGTCTACAGGATATGTAGACAGTCTACAGGATAAATATAAACGATCAGCATTAAGATTAATGAATATATTATTATGTTTAGTCCTACTGATGCTATTACACTTTTTTTTACTGGCTGCCAGATTTTAAGTAGAAATTTGTCAGTGGAATAGAAGGAGTTGTCCAGGAGAAATGATTTTAAAATTTGAAACTTGCTTTGCTACCTATTAGATATTTTATGTTGTTGCACAAATGATAAAAAAAAAAGTTTTGCTGGATGTCGAACTTGTCTCTGAGCCCTGACAGCTTTAACAATGGATGATACAAGTCATTTTTCTCTCTAGTGTTGTAGGTATGGACAACACTGCTCTTCTCAAATTGTGATGGATTATTTATGACAAATTTCATTAGCGAATATATGTATTGTGATGGCACACTTAAAATGCCTAGCTCTTTGAAGAAGTACCTATGTGACGGCTGTGGGTGAACACCATATATCCCTCTTACTGCTCACTTTTGTGCAATCAATACGTTCTTTCTAA
Organism: Schistocerca serialis cubense; assembly: GCF_023864345.2. Lineage (NCBI taxonomy): Eukaryota > Metazoa > Arthropoda > Insecta > Orthoptera > Acrididae > Schistocerca > Schistocerca serialis. Next base: position 484,859,002 of record NC_064639.1, on the reverse strand, counting down.
TTTAATTTTATCCATATTTTGTAGCTGCAAACATGACTGTGCTCAATACACTGGAAGTATGAATTAAAAAATGCCTTCAGTCACAAATTTTCATAGTTTATTAAATAGACGACGCATTTTGGATCATGTGGGTCCATCATTAGGTGTAAGTAGTCTTAATACAGGATTTATTTCAGCTCTTGAATGAATTGAAATATTCCGCATAATCCAAGAAAAGCGTTTTTAACTTTTTAGCACCGTCACGCATTGGTTTCCCCACCCTGTTCATGCATATCACTTCACAATTGCGTACACTTTTTTGTAAACACTTCGCAGATGTCTCTCTGCTATTGTTGATATTACCCTATAGTCATTTGACAAGAAATATTAGTCTTCTTTCCATTTAATTTTATTTACCCCACTATATCTAGACAGCACTTTTGCAGTTCCCTTTTCAGATTTTCTACCTTGCCTACCACAATCACACTTCTGACATTGCACACACTGACTTGTAGAACATCATCCTTCCATTGGTTAATTAGCCTTTTTCTCATGGTGACCTCCCCCTTGGCAGTCCCCTCCAGAGAACTATTCTGGAATCTTTTGCCAATGGAGAGATCATCATGACAGTTTTTCAATTACGGGCCACATGTCCTGTGGATACATATTATGTGTCTTTAATGCAATGGTTTCCTTTGCCTTCCGCAGCCTCATGCCATTGAGCATTGCTGATCCTTCCGCCTTCAGGGGCATTTTCCCACCCCAAGGGCAAGAGAATGCCCTGAAACTCTGTCTGCTTCTCAGCACTCACTGACAAGTTATGTCAGAAGTCTTCAGCTGCCAATGCTCATGATTTTTTTCCAACATTTAAGCAGTGATGGGGTTCGAACTTGAGACCTAGGACGTTAATAATATACTGACAGAGAGGGGGGAGGAAATAGACATAGAGGGAAAGAAGGACGAGATGGACAGATAGAGGGGAAAGAAGGAAATTAGGACATGTGTCAATTCCCATACATGTTTAGCAACTTCGAAACATTGCCATATTCGCTAGTATTGTATATTACCCATCTTTCCCTAAGCTTACTTCTGTTTTTTCAGAGTTTCGAGCATCTTGCTCCAGCTTACACTGTTGAACATGTTTTCTAGGCGTCAGACCAGCGAACATGTCTAGATTTTTCTTAACATTTACTTCCACTACCAAGTGCAACGTCACAACTGTCTTTCTGTTGCCTTTGCCTTTCCTAACAACAAAATGACAGTCATCCTCCCACATAAATACAAGCAAATTACAATTACTCCACACTCAGTCAAAAACATTAAGAACTCTCATTGAGTTGATAATATCTGAAGTACAGTACGAAAATATCATTCTTCGTGTATATATGATGTATTCAGTCACGTACACGATACATCACTATCATAGGGAATGAAATATGCCTTTGTCAGACACTTTTAAAGGAAAGATAGTAAGACAAATATTAATCATCACCACCTACCTCATTCTTGAAGGTAGTGGAAATTGATGTATGCAAGAATCATATCACATCTCTCTCAAAATACTATACTTTGTCTGAATTGCAGTTTCAATATGGTTCTCCACAAAAAATTAAATTTTCCTTTCAGAAATCAGATTATACACAGTTTAAATGAAAAAAATCTTGCCAGCTTCTATCTCATGTTACTCAGCAAAATAATATGATTGCATGGTTCACAATACTCTCCTAGAGAAGTTCAAATATCTGAGTACTGGATGGTAACTGATTTTCATCCTATGTAATGAAAAGGATGTAGACTGTGACATTAAGAAATCCAGGGACTGCACATAACGAAGCAGCACCTTCAACATGATATAAAATCGCTACAGGAGTGCCACATGATTTGGTAATGGGACCGCTCTTGTTCTTGTAGTACGTAAATGATCTGCCATCACATATCGAAGAATCATCAATAGTTCTCTCAACTGATGACGCAAATATTATAATCAAGCCTAATAGAGAAACTGCAACATCTGAAAATAAAAATAAAATTTCTTGACAGTTAGATGCTAGTTCTCTGTAATGGACTATCACTGATATAGAGCACAACACATGCAACTCAAAATAAAATTTCTTGACAGTTAGATGCTAGTTCTCTGTAATGGACTATCACTGATATAGAGCACAACACATGCAACTCTTAAGTGCAGAAGGCCTGGCCATACCATTAGTGGTAATGAATGAGGCATCAACAAATGAAATGGGACTGTAGGCAGCCTCAAAACGCGTCGTAATTCTTTTCTGCCTCGCTCTTTCGACAGTCCAGACTAATGCACACACTTGTTGAAAAGGAAAGGAGGTTGAAAATGAAAGCACATGACTGGTAAAAATGGACTGATTTAGACACTACACTGTGAGACACAATTACAGATGCGTACGCGCTACTTGGCTCTCATGGCCCATCTCCCCTGTCCCGACCGGTTCTGGCCATGCCTTGTATGGACGGACGGAAGAAAAAATTCTTATCTGCAACGAGTGTCCAATTTATATAATTTATGTAACTAATTTATATAAATTACACAAATACAAATAATGACATGCAGCACAAGTTACACTGAACAAACAAGGAAAAAAAGTGATTGAATTGATCTTGTCCACTGTAAACAAAAGAAACACTTCAGTTGTAATAGTACACTAGAGTCTATGTTTCCTGTGGAACAAGATCTTCGACAGAGGTCGTTTATAAGTTCCCATTGCTGTGCACACTGAAACAACTTGTACCATACCATCAGGACCAGGGTGTGTACCAACAACAACCCCAGACCGCCACACAAGGGGTGGCAAATTGTTTTCCTTCAGGAGAACCACGGTACCTGATTGAAGATTGTCCTTTGTTGATGACCATTTAGTTCTCTGTTGTAGTTGTGATATGTAGTCCTTTGATCATCGTTTCCATATGTGCTGCTTGCAGTGCTGGATGAGCTGCCATTTTGACAACCTGGATGATGGCTCTGAAAGCAAGCCCGGCTCTGGGATAGTTGTTAAGTGTTCACCAATAAGAAAATGGCCTGGAGGAAGGTATGAGAATTCATGTGGGTTGTCAGGAAGTTGTGTAATGGGTCGGGAATTCAAATATGCTTCAGTTTATGCTAGAAGTGTGTATAAGTCTTCAAAAGTCAGCACTTGGTTTCCCTCGACTCTCTTCAAATGTGTCTTGATGGATTTTGCCTGCTTCCCACAAACCACCAAAATGCAGGGCATGGGGCGGGATAAAATGCTAGTGTATACCACTCTGCGATACATAGTTCTGGTCTTCTGGATTTGGGTTGTGTGAAACTGACAGCTGAACAGTATATGCAGTTCATTCAGCTCATTCCTTGCACCCACAAACGTCTTCCCATTGTCACTGTACGCGATTGTGCAAACGCCTCGTTGTGAAATGAATCTTCGAAGAGGAGCAAGGAAAGCTTGGGAGGACAAATCAGTGACAAGCTCGATGTGTACTGCCTTTGTTGCCATGCAAACGAACAAGGCAATGTAGGCCTTTGTCCTAGTTTTGCTCCTCTTTTCTCCAGTCCTTACGTTTAGTGGCCCTCCACAGTCAACCCCACAATTAAGGAAAGGTCTGCTTTGCTCTGTATGCACTGAAGGAAGTTCTTGCCTTGCCATAATGAACTGAGTTCAGCTTGCTTTTCTTAGGGTTTGGTCGGCCGTGTTGTAGTTCTTCAGTTGCCTTGTAGTAATCTTTCTGTTGCACCATACGAATGACTGCCTTCGATGCTGTATGAAGTTTTGCTGTTAGGTTTCCACTATACCTCTTGGTGAGTTGCCAATTAAGATTGTTTACATACCTCAGCACATACGCCCTAACTCTTTGCAGTTTTGGCCATGAAGAATAATGTTGGGCTATCTCATTCACAATGCAAGTAGTTGCGAGTAAGCAATCATGTTGAATATGTTTCTCTGGTGCGTCAGCTGATTCCTCTGCGTACTTCATGGAGTTAACAGCCCATGCTGATGGTGGATGATGGAGGCAGCAAGGACCTGTCCACCACAGCTTACTGTCGCCTAGTTGTTGTGATGCAATTTCTCGCGAAATGATGTCAGTAGGATTACTCTTAGAGGATACGTTGTTCCAGTCTTCCACTGCTGAGAGTTGCTGGATTTCAGAGACACGATTCCCAACAAACTTTTCCATGACGTTGGGTCTTTCGCCAACCACGCTAAGACAACAGTAGAAACTGTCCAAAAGTAAGTTTTGGCGATGTTTAAGTGTAGTCCAGATTTAACCTTCTCCATTTGTAGTCCAGATTTAATCTTCTCCATTTGTAGTCCAGATTTAACCATCTCCATTAATCTAGCCAGTAGTAGAGCTGCGCAAAATTCAAGTATTGGCAGTGATATTTGCTTGATTGGTGCTACTCTGGATTTCGAAGTTTAAAGCTTGATTGAGAAATTATTTCCTTCACAGATAATTCTAAGATAAATGCAGGGCCCATATGCTTGCTCAGAGGCATCTAAGAATCCATGTAGTTCCAGCCACTTTATTCCTTGCTGATCACTCTTCGTTCCATATGAATGCTATTCAGTGAAGATAGATGGGTTACTTACCTCTTCCCACAGTGTCTTCAGGTCATCTGGTAACGGCGTACCCCATTCTATTTGCTTTATCAGAGGTGTTGTAGAAACACCTTGCAAGTCACTACCACTGGTCTCAGAAGACCCATTGGATCGAATATGCAGGCAACCTGAGAAAGTGTACGCCGTTTAGTCCAGCTTGCGTTACTGTTTTGTGCATCAGTGGCTAAGAATTGGAAGATGTCACTATGAGGATGCCACAACAGACCCAAAGTCTTCACCGTTTCTTGCTGCTCGTTGTCCAGACTCCACAGTATTTGTGCTTCACGATGTTCAGGAGGGATGTTTCCCAGCAATCCTGAATCGTGTGCACACCATTTACGAAGAGGAAACCCTCCACTGTGAAGTAATCTAATAAGCTCTTCCTGCAGACTGAGTGCCTCCTCTACGGTGTCAGCAACGCTCAAAACATCGTCTAGATAATAATCTCTTTCTAACGTGTTTGCAGCCGAGTATATTGTTACCTTCTGCTAGTTGTAATAGACATTTTGTTGCTAAAAAGGGCGCTGCTGCTGTACCATAAGCTACTGTTGTTAAACGATAAGCCTTGATTGGTTCGTTGGAAGACTCACGCCATGGAATTCTTTGTAGATCTTGATCTACCTTTCCGACTTCAATCTTTCTATACATTTTCGTAATGTCAGAAGTATATGCGTGTTTGGAAACGCAGGACAATTGTGTGTAAGTCATCTTGTACTGTTGGTCCAACCATCAAGATGTCATTGACGGAAATGTTCGATGATGTCTATGCTAGGGCATTAAAAACTACTCGAAGTTAAGTAGTGCTGCTTGATTCTTTAAGCACTGTGTGATGTGGCCTGTAATACATGCAGTTCTCCGTATCTGTGGTCATCAGTTCCATACGACCCAAATCTTCATATTCTCTCATAAAACTGACATACTGTGCCCTTAATTCTGTCTGTCGCTGTAGCCTTCTCTTTAAGAGTTGTAAGCAGCATGTAGCATTATTTACGGACTCTCCCAGTGCTACATGACTATCTTTCGCTGATAGTTTCACCATCAATTTACCATTTGCATTCCTCTGAATGGTTTTTGCGAAATGCTCCTCACATAATAGCTCTTTTTTGTGTGCACAGAAACAGACTTAATTTCTTATTGCTCCCAGAACCTTTCGACCTGAATGTTAAGGTTGGTATTGCTTGCAAGGCATGACAGTACTACTCGAGCATTGGACTTACTGAATGCGGAGGTATCTTTCCTGACACAGTCCAACCAAATGATGTTTCCTGTAAGGTTGGGTGGTTATCTCATTTCAGTTGACCAGGCTGCAATACGTCAAAAAAAAAAAAAAAAAAAAAATCAGTGCTCCAAACAGAAGATCAATCTCACCAGGTTTGTTAAATGATGGGTCTGCTAACCTTGCGTGCTTAGGAAGCTGCCAGGTGGAGGCTTCAAGGGATGCTGTTGGGAGTGGCCCTGTTATACGCTGTAGTAATGCACAGACAGCATGTGTGCCGTAGTCGGCAACTTTTGATGAAATGTACACACTGCAAACGTGCGACGATTCTACTCTTTGAACATCGCTGATGCCACTCATTGGTATAGGATGCTGACTGAGCTATAGTCCCACCCGATCCGCTAAGCTCCTAGATATAAAGTTCATTTGTGAGGCACCGTCAAGAATTGCCCTGCGTTCGTACACCTTCCTATTTTTGTCAGCGATGTATACAAATCCAGTAGATAAAAATACTTCTTCACGTTGGTGGCCTCCTTTCACTGTGTTGTATGTTTGCTCTTGTTGTATATCCGTTTCTTGGTTTCTACTGTCACTATTGCTGGCTTGTTCCTTGTGCAATAATGTGTTGTGGTGCCTGTTACAAATGATACAGTTGCCAGCACGGCATTCCTTCTGCCTATGATTCGAGCCCATACAGCTGAAACAAAGTTTTCGTTTGTTCACGAAGTCTATTCTGCTAGCAGTGTCGCTATATTTGAACTTAGGACACCTACTTAGCTTATGCATTGGGTTACAGAACGCACAGTCGGGAGCACTGGTTGCTTGGACTGGGGCAGCATTTTGTCCGGATGAATGAGCTCTTAACATCTGACCTTGTTTCTAGAAATGCCACCAGATCTTTCAGACGAGGAAATGTGGTGTCAGCTGTTTTACATTCCACAGTTTCCTCAGAGTCACACTAATGGGAGCCAACGAAATAAGCGAGAGCAATATTTCATGCAATGGAATGCCGACCTGCATTACCCTAATCGTGTTCAGATTTCTTATTAGCTGATTAATTAACAGATTCAGCTTTGACGTTGGGCAGATTCAGAAGTTCTTTTACATGCAAATCAACAATTAACTTGGGTTTGTTATACCTTTCAACGATCAAATCCCGTACAATCTTACTTTATGTAACTGTAAGTTTTCAACCAGCTTACAAGGTTCACCAGACAACATGATGATAAACAATAATATCTCTGGACATCAGTTAAGGCTTCGTTGCTAAAATGGAGGTAAAAATAAGAGGAGTTGTCATGACGTCACAAACTTGAAGCCGACCCAAGAGAAGGTCCGCCATGTTAGCTACCCCAAAACATTCGCTTCTGGTGGTTTGATTCCGTGTAGTCGTGAAGTGTTTTAATAAAAAAATGCCGGCTGCGTCGCTTACGGATGTACTAATCGTTCTGATTGTAGTCTAAAGTTTAAACAAATCACATTTCATTCGTAAGTGGACTTATTTAAGCGCTATTTTCTTATATATACTTGAAATTCTGATGCACTGTAAAGTTTTACAGTATGGTTTTATTTCTGTGATTTAACTTTAGATTTCCTATCAATCCAAGGCGAAGAGCTGCCTGGAAGTGAACATTACACTTGGTTTTCACTGTGTGGTTATTCTGAAGTAACTGAAAAGTCCTGGCAAGAAATATCCTGGAAATGGGGACTAATGTTTTAAAATGCAATAATTTAATATAAAACTAATGTAACTACATGTAGTTAATTAAGTCTTCAGTAAAATGTGTGGAACACCTGTTACAGTGGTTAAATTATAAGTAATTAAATGGTTACATACTTGTTAAAGCAAAGTCCCCTATCGAAGTCCAGGCTTAGATCATTACATTAATCACTGTGTTGTTGTATTACCCTGTAAATTTCTGTTCTTTGCCACACTGAATGTCATTTGGTAGGTACAATTTAAAAAGAAAGCAGATGTGGAAATTGCAATGGGCCTGACAATCTTAAATTCAGTTCTGTTCCTTCGTAATTTAACGTATTTTTCACTTTGTTGACATGACAGCTGGCTTGTTTATATCATCCCTGCATACATCTATGGGACACCAAAGGAAATAAGGTAAGTTTCTTGCAAATGTGAACATTTAAAATTTGCATTTGACTTGAAAATGCAACGAATACAAATCGGTGCCTCTAAACTATCAATAATTGTTTTTGGAGCTCTGGCTTTATCAATTATCGACACAAACACAATGAAAGTGAATAGAAATGGATTACAAAAGCACGCTTTTCATAGCACATACGTCTCTTCTCGGTTATTCTAAGTGTATAAACAAAAAGGAATTACAGTACTGAGGCAAGAAGCGTAATATTTTTACGTATTACTGTATCGAATACGCATTTAAGACCAGAAAAATGTTTGAAGTTGCGTTCCTTATGCTGTGTTGTTCACTAAAACCGAGTAACATTTACTATATAAAACAAATATCACGTGCACACGACATAAATAACGAATAAGAAGCAATTGTAAACACTCGTCTGCTAATGTTTTGGGGGAACCAAGATGGCGGCAGGCCCCGCCCACTGGCTTCAAAACAACGTGCAGCGCAAGTCTGTAGCGCCATCTCTCCTTATTCTACCTCCATGGTTGCTAATGACTATTGCTTCAAAGGTATAGAAGAAATGCAAGAATTCTGCTATGTTACCATGGAATTTCGTTAATGAAATTTCTGGGAGCTTTATTTCACGTGCACTGCATGAACTTGCAGACCTGGTGGTAACACAACATTTGAGTGGAGTAGTGTCGCTATCTTTGATTCTAAATCTAGGGTAGCATTCATCTCACAGACTCACGCTAGGTGAGGAGAACCCTACGTCATAATGACGTAACGCTACGTCATCGTGACGTAAATAACCTAAATCGACTAAATGAGTACGTATATCGATCTTTGCAGTTGTACCGATAACGTCAAAGCTAAATGTAAATACGTGTCTACAAACGAAGTGGCAGGAGTTGTGTGATATGCTCATCCCAGCTGAATAAATTGTTAAATGCAATCCCAACAGTCTGCGATGTTATTGTGTATTTTTGAACATAATTAATGTCTGAGTCAAGGAGCCATAACGAAATAAAAAAAAAAGCTTGTCATTCTTTTTAAATCCGATGAATCGTGCATAAATCGTGTCGACAGAAAAGTGAAGTAATTAATTATAATCTGCAATCCAAAGAATGTGGGATGTTATTGTCTGTTTCATGAACATAACGAATATCTGAATGAAGGAATCATAACCATAACGAAAGTTAAAAAAAGTGTCTAGTCATGTTATCAAACCGATTAATATTGAATAAATCATGTGGATAAAAACATGAAATAGGAAGAAATTAAAGTGTTTTGTATTTTTATGAAATCCAATGAATTGTACATAATTCATATGGGCACAAACGTTAAACTGAGAAATTGAAGTGGTTCTGAAGATAATTCCGAATGTTGCCAGAAACATTAAACCATCTTGTTCCAGTTAATTTTGCCTTCATGTTGTAAATCAACTAAGAAAGACAGTGAAATCTTCATGGATCTGGTCGAAAGTTCTCTCATCTCCGTTAGAGCCCATGTTCAGAACGACGTACACGCTAGGTAACACCGGACAATAGGACAATGAAAGCACATAAACAAATAACAATGCAGATTCAAGACGCACACAACAGTCGATATATACAGAATGCACACAACAGTCGATAGTACAACTCGCGAAACTCATGATGACGCGTTCCTACGTCACGATGACGTAGGGCTCTCCTCACCTAGCATGAGATGAATACTACCCCGAAATCTAAGCACAAGTCTTCAAAGTTCAAATGACTCCCTGCCTGCATCGTGGGATTCTTCTGCATCGTTAATCTCTAACTGAGTTTTGGCGTCGTTGTATTCATCTTTGCTTGTATTTAGCAGTGACTGCCTTACTCTGATGTCGTGCAACTTTTGTGTTATGGATAATATCAGATTTTGGAGACAAAAATGTGTAAAGGATATTCCCGTTCATTAATGTCTTCTGGTTTCATATCCTGGAGTGACTCACAATAGAGGAGAGAAGTGTTTGTTGCACAGAAGTGTGTAGTAAGGGTAACATGTGGTGGCAACTCTAGAACCTCCTGTAGACAACACGTTCACAGTATATTTTCTCACGTACAAAATTTGTTGTCAACACTCAATCACAGTTTGAAAACAGCTTTAAAAGTCATTTTATAACACTAAAAGGAGAAATGGCTTACATGAGCCTTATTGTGGCACAGAAAGTAGTTATGAATTCAAGCATAAAAATCTTTGACCATTCACCTGGTGATGTCAAGATTTTACTAGATAATAAAATTAAATACAACTAGAAACTGAAATCATGTCTCCTTGACAACTCCTTCTCCTCCACAGAAGAATTTTGTGAATGTGTAAGGCCATTGAGAGGTTGTTTATGTAGGTATGTGGTCTTTAAGAGAAAGAAAGATTAGATATTGTCACTGTATTTATAGGCATAGAAAAAAAGTAAATAGACAGCTTTTGACTATCCTGTAAAGGGCCAGCATGTTGCCAAATTTTTCAGTGAGAAACTGTTGTGTAATATACTCGTTACCCGTCATGAAAAGGGACTGTAATAATGGTCCATGGAATAAGCAAGTAACTAACTAATTAACCTATAGGGGGCACAGAACATTGCATCATGATGTGGCAAAGTGACACCAACCACACTTACTCTAGCACTCTGGGCGCAATTTACACAACTTTATTGAGTGTTGTCCACTACTAGAATTATGACACTGGAAGCAACATTGAGGAGGGTCAGCCTGTTACTGATGCTGCTTGTGCCAAATGGGAGAGAAAGTAGTCCCATTTACAACTTCTTATGCGTGTCTCTTTGACAGAATGACAAACTGTTGCTACCCAGTGAATGAAGCATCCCATACTGACTAGTAAATTTTGCTATTCTGTATCATTACCGGATGCTCACTGTGCTGATGACACTATTTCAAACAATTTTGCAATGTGGATAAAGTTGTGGAAAGTTGGGTTCAGAAAGGTGACAGCCTCAAACAGAATTTCATAGTCAGAAATGAAACAAACCACATAACTGATAAAAAAAATCCCATATGACACTTTACACTCTTTATAAATAAATTTTCATTTGTGATTGAGACACTGGACATTGGCAATGACTGACTGACCTTCTGTAAACTGTGGATCACTTTGCATAAATGATTACAGGAAGACAGTAATAGGGCACTATTAGATCTAGTATCAGCAACCTTATTAACTTCCAGTAAAGAAGGAACCATCGTGAAATTATAACCTCAGTCTAGTTACACTTGTCGAAACTGCTAAATGGCGTTCCTAGAAGAGACAATGCTAAAGCCTTTTGTTAAACCATTGTTACAATAATGCTGTTCATTTCTTCATTTACTGTGACATATGTCATTTCTGATGGTACAGTAATTGCTTCTGGAGCTACTCTTGTTGCAGCTCTTACTGCTGCTGCTGCCACAAGTCAAGAAATCATGTGTCCATAATGCACACACAGTGACAGAGTACAATTGTCATAACCACCTTTTGTGTGTCTGCATGTACAAAAAAACAGTGTGCATAGTGGCCAACAGAGAATCTCGAACTTTCAAAGAAAGTGTAAGAATGTCAAGATTGTTGTGAGCTAGTGTAACAATTCAATACCATCCTACATGGACTACAAGCACACAAGGAGGGTTGTTATGCACCAATTTCACACCCATGTTGCAGCTTTGGCAGCCAAAATGGGCATTACCCATGTGAGTCAATAAACTAACAATTTCTATATCAGTTGCGGGGTCCATATTGATACTGAAATCCAAAGGGGAAACAAGAGTGCCTGTTACAATCCTTGCAGTCAGTTTCCATGTTACACTGATGTCTTCCGTCAAGCCAAATTGTTTTGGATGCCAGAATTCTCCTGATAACTCCAAATTCTCAATTCCTATTCCCTAATACTACTACTAGTATCACTACTGCTACTAATACTCTGCAGATGATATCTTTAACCACTTGGTAACAGCAGAATTTCCGTTATATCTCTTACGTGACCAACACGGGAAAAAGTATGTATAAGAAGAATCTTCCACACGTAGATAACAGTGTCGAAACCATGAAGCCAACACTGAGTAAAGGTAGATACACAAAACTAAGAAACAAAACATACAATTAACTTCCCATAGATCACAACAAGCTTTGAGAAACAATTTCCTGCATAAACCAATCAATTCAAAAACATAATAGCAACATATTGTGGGCAAAAACAAGGACCTTGCTTCACTTGATAGTTAAAATTTAGCAGTTTATGACTATAACAAAATCAGTTTAAAACTGAAAAATGAAAATGCTGAAAAAGAGAAAGGCTTTCATGTTGTTACAAACCAGTGACTGCTATATTTATTGTTTTTGATATGATTACTTGTACATCAAATAAAATGTATTATGGTTCTCGCACTTCATATCCAATGAGAATCTGAATTTGAGGGAACAAATTTTTGGCTTCCCAAACCACTAAGTTCCAATAACTTTTGTTCTTGGCATCACTGCTTAAAAACAAACAAAGCAGTATGTTATTGTATGTACAATAATTCCACACAATATAATACTGCTTGTTATTCTGTTTTAACACATTCATTACAAATGTTGGACTGATAAGGAATGATGAGGTTCTCTGCAGAATTGATGAAGGAAGGAACATATGAAAAAAAGTGACAAAAAGAAGGGACAGGATGATAGGACATGTGTTATGGCTTCATGGAATAAGTTCTGTGGACCTAGAGGGAACTGTAGAGGGTAAAAACTGTAGGGGAAGACAGCGATTTCAATATACCCAACAAATAATTGAGGAAATATTGTGCAAGTGCTACTCTGAGATGGAGAGGTTAGTGCAGGAGAGGAATTTCTGACTGACCACATCAAACGAGTAATAAGACTGATAACTCGAAAGAAGAGTAATCAATGAAAAAAAAAAAAAAAAAAAAAAAAAAAAAAAAAAAAAAAAAAAAAAAAAAAAAAAAAAAAAAGTGAAACCTTTCTGATACTCGTCCACTGGTGTGTTACATCCTTGTAAGAATTGTCTGCACACAGATGGAATTAAATTATTGTTGTACAACAAAAAATATGAAACAAAGTAATCTTCTTGCTCTTTACATCTACACTGCAGAGAAGACAAAGCCGGTGTGGGGAGCATTAGTTCTCCCATCTCAACCCTTTTGTTTTCTTCTTCTGTAACTGTCCATGAAGTCTTTCTTCCATTTTTTCTGTGAACGCTTTCAAATAGCTTCAAACTGAAACAACAATTATGAAACAGATGTAACTCAATGAAATGGTTTATGTGGCAACGAAATAACTGATTTGCTTGACATACTGAGTGCAGAAACAATGATTCAGTGGCTGTTACAGCTTGACAATAAACTTTCATTTCAAAGGTTTGCCAGATACAAAACAAAAATATCCATTTATCCCAAGACTTTCCATTTCTGCTGACAGAGAATTAGGAAGGACTGAGACCATGGAGAAGCTACTTGACCTTCCTGCTGCTCCTAAGTATAACTTATTTTGTACCAGGAAAATGAGGTCTGAGACAATTTCTGGAAAACTTTTGCTAATCAAATGGGGACACAATGTTGGGATCTGTAATAGAGCTGACTAGATGAAAATTATGACATGTTTCTGAAATTGCTTAAGGAATAATGAATGCCCTTTCCTCATAAAATATTTGAACTATATGTGCTTGTATCTTTTGTAACACATGGTGTACACTGCTTTTCAGCTGGACATCAACCACTAATTGCTAGCACAAATATATGGAAAGGAACTGTGTCATTGGTACTGATATAATAGAGCTTGAACTACCTTTGAACAATGAAGTTGATTAAACAGAGTTCTTGCATTTTCTCATGGTTTCATTTGATATTCACACATAACATCAAGAGCCTTTCCATTTGAGAACAAACAATGCACATACTATTACACTAATCTGATTATAGGAAATTTCTCAGAAACACTTCTCATGATGAAAAACATTCCAGCCGTATTTAAACTAATATACAACTCCAAGAGAGATATGTGTTAACTGCCAATGAACTTTATATCACAGAATAGTTACAGCCCAACATATAAATAATTAGTATTATATAACTGTACACAAGCTGTGGTAATGAAAATCCAGAATGATGTGTGCTGTGTCATCTGAACAAGACACACCCAGGGCAAAAGCACATAGAGGCTCACTATTTGTGTGAGTTTGACCAGCACCAACGGCGGCACTGAGGATGAAGATATCGACTTCACCTAGGCCAATTGCCAGCCAAGTATAATTCACCAATGGTGGGATGACAATGGACAGAAGCCTACTCGGAAGCTAGAAAAGCAGCTCTTCCCCACCTGGTTATAGATCATCATCCAGGGCTGACTGAGAGAGGGAACGTCATTTAGAGAACTCTTAGAAGTGAACAGACAGTTGTTACAAATTGTATTTGCTATGAACTGTGAAGTTTATCTACGATTATTTGTACTTAACCATTGAGGGCCATTTTTGTGTTATATTATGAGCAGTGTTGCAGACTTAATCAGTCAACAAGTCACAAAGATAGGTAAACCTTTGTAACTCATTTGTGTGACTTTGTTGCTAATGTGTTGGAGTGTTGTAAAACCTTCGTTCTCCTATCCTGTTACCTGACCCTGGGGCATAGCTGTGTAATAGTGGCAGGGAGAAATTGTCTTAGTGGTGTACTGTGCGAGGAGCTGTTTCACACTCTCACAAAAAAACCGTAACAACAGCGGCAACTCGGCCTTCACAGCAGCAACGACACGGTCTTTACAAAACTGGTGACAAGGGTTTACAAAAATGTGACTCCTACACATACTGCATGTGGCACTGAACCAAAAAGAAGCTACAAAATGTTTCTGTCTCTCTGTGTGATTTGTAAGCAATCCCATAAAGCACTACATGTGATTGTGGGAGAACTGTAATAAACAAGTTGCCTACCATTCATAGCCTTTACTCATTCAAATAAGGTGTTAAAATAACAAGACTGTCGTGAGCTAACATTAACATTCTAATAATATCCAATATGAAATCCAAGTACACCAGCAAGGCCATTGTCAACAGTCAGGTATGGTGCAAATTTCAAGGCTTCGTTAACGGCAGCAATCTGATTAGAATGTTCAGGAAAATGAAGCAGTGGCAACCACCATTCTTTGAAGGCTTTCACATTCCATGTCACTCATGGCCAGGCTTTATTTCTACTGCAACATAACATGTCGGATTCCGAGAAGGACCCAAAAACTGGTCTGATGTAGTTGCTGCTATTTAGATTATTCTCAGTATGTAACAATAGAGATCACATCTATTGTCAGTTGGTGCACTGAACCATCAAAGTTGTTTGTTTGCTATGCCATTCAACAAAAGTTGTGACCAAATTGATGTCAACATGGCTAAGCAGCAGTTGACAAGTGCCAGAAAGATCTGGGAAAGAGCTACCTGACTGAGCAAATATTTTCATATTGTGGTGTCTTTGCTGGCCCACTGAAAGCTGTTCTGAGGTTGTACGAGGTTGTACCAGGTTGTACCAAAGCACAGAATAACATGTACAGAGAGGAAGCACTCCTTCCCTACACCATTGTCTTGGGCTCTATTCTTAGTCCTATTAGATGACAGCAGATTTAAGGCAGGTTGCCTGCTTACTTGCGGTAGACTACAGTAAAGACATTTGTGCAAAAGCCTTCCTGACATCGGAGGGTAGCCTGGAGGGGAGGCAGAGGGCAGAGGGGAAAGCACTAATCACATCGGTGCAGATAGCGAGGCAAAGCATATCACAACAGATTAGTTATTCGCTGTATGATGAAGTGACAGACTGCTGAAAGCAGCTTGTGCTGAAAAATAATCATAAATAGTCGAAAGGAGTGCCCTATCAAAATTTTTTACTTTCACTTATTGTATTGCTGTTCACTGTTTCAATTGAAGTGGCTGGTTGGTTCACTAATAGGGATGGCATGCTCCAAGCTGTTGTGAGCCAATATTCACAAATAGACTTTGTGCTAAGAACTGGTGCTGTGTAACAGATTTTATGACATACTGTCACAAAGAAATTCTGTTGCATACAGCTGTAAATGAGCATTTCAGGCAGTTACATGCATTCCAAATAATAATATGTACTTTATCCATATTTAACCCTTTAACTGCTCTGGACGCGTTAACGCGCACGCCTTTGTACCTGTCCCTGTGTGCTCTGAATGTGTTTACTCATGCCACCAGTCCTTCTACCTGGTACTCTGACTGTGTCTATGATAGACACATTCAGAGTACCAGGTAGAAGGACTGGTGGCACGTATAAACACGTTCAGAGCACACAGGGACAAAGGCGTGCATGTTAACACGTGCAGAGCAGTTAAAGGTTTATAGGACTTTTGATATACAGTGACTATTAAACATACAGGGGCTGAATAAAAACATCAAGCAGTCAGATAGGGATCAATAAGTAATGTCAATATCATTATGCAACTAGATGATACTTTATTCAGCTCATGCTGGTTGATAGAAAGATTTTATGTTCAGTTTGTTAGTTATGCTCATAGTGTTGTTGTTCATTACTAATGACTTAGTGAAATGCCAGCACATTTAACCAATTTGTTTTCTGAGTTTTGTAGTGGGGTAACTGTTTGTTTTTATATTGGTTTAATAGAGACAGCACACAATCTTGTTCAAACATTGGTGACGTAATTCCAGTGTACTGCAATCAAGAAAACCTGTGAATGTTATTGAATGGAATCATTATAACACCAAAAATAATATGCCAGTACATTAACTGCTTGATTTGCTTACAAGGCCTCTGTGGAGTTAAGAGTGTCTTCTTCCTCACAGTGCTGTAGGCTCACAAAATGTATTCAGTCCCTATATTAAAGAACAGATACATAACAAGGAAAATCCATATCTGGGATAGGAGGGCCAAATGGTAATGTTACAGAATAATTCTGCTTGAAATAACTGCTTGTTTCTCCCCATTAAAGATAGATATAGCAGGCACTTCTTTACCTAGTACCATAAAACTGCCATGGCGGTTTGATAAAACTGCCTCACTATGTCTACAAAGCAGCTGTAGCAATTAAAATAAAAAACGTGTAATGTGAGACAAAAAGTGAGCAAGTGTCATAAGGGAACATCATTCTGTTTTATGCCAATGGTGAATATGTGTAAGTGATTTGAAGGAGAGGAAAATTTGCATTTAATAACTGGTCTGCTTCTAACATCACATATGAAACTTTCAAAATGATACTAAGATAACTCTCTCAAAAAATACATGTTGAGCCTCCTGTACATAATTGAAATAACATTTTATTCATGAAAATCTTTGTCCTGAAATCCCTTTCACTGTCTTTTCATAAGGAAGATATGTTAACTAGTTGGAAATACAGTAGCCGATTTGGTAACAGTCTATTTAATAAATGCAGATGTTGTTTCTTTTTGTGAGATGTGCTTCATATAATACTGTATCTGAGGCTATTTGGCATAATGTGATAAATGTCACAATGTCTTAGCTTCAGTGATTCCACATATGGTTTAATAAACAAGACAAACAGCTCACTGTTGATTCCTCGGTTTCCATCATTCTCAAACGTCACCATCAAAAGTTACTTGTAGAAGGATGGGCACAAATCAGGAAAACATTACCTTGTAATTAAGAGGAAGATATATTTCATAATATCACATAGAAACTGATATTAGTTTCAGACATCAGAGTGCTTCCCTGAAACCCATCAGACTTAAACAGGAACATGCGATAGGTATAGTGAATACAAACACTCTCATGAAAAGAAGTAAATTAAAAAACTTGACAGATGTGTTGAACCAACACAGCGATTTATCAATGACTAAATTGTAAGTAAAAATACACAAAGTAAAATATCAAACATAGTAATGTGAAATTAGAGTTTGACCTTGTAGTAACAAAGTTGGGTCTGCAACTCTTTGCCCCATGTAGTTTGGTAGCTTTTGAGTCTTTAGCTGGATACATTTCATTTAAAATCCCAAGGAGCTCATTCTACAGCCGTACCTTACACAGCATTTCTAAAAGGTATTTCTGTTGCAATGAGCATGTCTGATGTCGAAGCCAGTGAGGGTACCAATGTTCAGTATACTTCATCACTGAATTCAAAAGGCTGGATTTTACACCAGACTTGTAATGTTAATTTTTGAAAATGTCACTGAATAGTCCTAAATTAGATGTAACTATGGCAGTTAGATTTTCCAAGAGCCTCTTAGTTCTCTCACATCCTCCATGGGCACGTCATTTGGGTTATCAAATATGTATAGTTTGTCCACATTCTCCGTTGTCTTGTTCTCTTTAAGCAGAGCAAAAATGCATGTGTCAAAATTAAATTTTTTGACACATTTATGTGCTAAGCAGTGCACTGCACAGTCCTCCCCATAACTCTAATTCTTCATCACTGTGCATAAGCCCAGGTGCTTCAAGTGCAGATTCTATGGAAAAATGTGCTTTACTGTCTATGTAGGTGGCTTACAAAACTCTCGTTTGACCTATACTTGAGTATTGCTCATCAGTGTGGGATCCGTACCAGATCGGTTTGACGGAGGAGATAGAGAAGATCCGAAGAATAGCGGCGCGTTTCGTCACAGGGTTATTTGGTAACCGTGATAGCGTTACGGAGATGTTTAATAAACTCAAGTGGCAGACTCTGCAAGAGAGGCGCTCTGCATCGCGGTGTAGATTGCTCGCCAGGTTTCGAGAGGGTGCGTTTCTGGATGAGGTAACGAATATATTGCTTCCCCCTACTTATACCTCCCGAGGAGATCACGAATGTAAAATTAGAGAGATTAGAGCGCGCACGGAGGCTTTCAGACAGTCGTTCTTCCCGCGAACCATACGCGACTGGAACAGGAAAGGGAGGTAATGACAATGGCACGTAAAATGCCCTCCGCCACACACCTTTGGGTGGCTTGCAGAGTATAAATGTAGATGTAGATGTAGATGTAGATGTTCATGCTAAGACTAAGGGCCATTGATGTCACAAAGTCGTTGCCCTCCAGCACACAATTGTAGTCCTCACTGGGCTCACAGTTCGCCAAACTGAGAGGTGTCATTAGTGATGCAACCACAATGTGCTGTAAATTCCTGTGAAATTCCTGGCAGCTGGGATTCTTGTTAAATGAAATGATAATTAAATGGACACCATAGCTGCAAACAGGCATTGATGTACTTCATTGGGGACATGTTGAAAATGTGTACCCCGACCGGGACTCGAACCCGGGATCTCCTGCTTACATGGCAGACGCTCTATCCATCTGAGCCACCGCAGGCACAGAGGATAGCGCATCTGCAAGGACTTATCCCTTGCACGCTACCCGTTAGATCCACATTCCCAACATGCCCACACCACTACATTCGTAGTGCGCCTAATAGATGTTTGCCCATCATACTCATTACTCGTGGCAGATTAATCTACCAAATCCCGTGCGAGTCCGGGCATAGCGTGTGCGTTCGCACAAGAAGGTCAATGGCTGGGAAGCCATATTTTTTAATTATATATGACAGTAGTATCTGTCCCCGAAAGAACAGTTACCGTGGATGACCATGCAGCATGGGGAGCATGCAAGGGATCTCACGGGGAGAATGCAAGGGATAAGTCCTTGAAGACGCACTATCCTCTGTGCCCGCGGTGGCTCAGTTGGATAGAGCGTCTGCCATGTAAGCAGGAGATCCCGGGTTCGAGTCCTGGTCGGGGCACACATTTTCAACATGTCCCCAATGAAGTACATCAACGCCTGTTTGCAGCTAAGGTGTCCATTTAATTATCATTTCATTTCTACCAAAGCTGCATGGTCATCCACGGTAACTGTTCTTTTGGGAACAGATACTACCGTCATATATATTCTTGTTAAAATCTGACTGTTGGCGGCTCATTGGAAATGTTTTCTTTATGATCCTGGTTCACCTGTGATGTCAAGAAGAACTCAGAGCCTCAGTTTTCATGTCCTTCGACAGCATTAACAAGTCATAAACTGTCTGTTGAAGGCCAATAAAACCCAGAGGGAGTGCACAGATTTTTGTGGAGGGTTAATGATCTTCCACGTTTCTAACCAGACCAGAGAGTCCTGAAGGTAATACTCTAACCAACTTGTTTGGCTGCTTAGAGCACAGGTGAATGGTTTTGGATCATACACAGTCTTGCTGTTCATAGCATTGAACAGGCTGTTCAGTCTTACCAGAAAGGATGCAATGTTCAGCACTGTTTGCTCTGCAGCTCCAATGTAGAGAATGCTGATAGAATAACAGCTGAGACAGAATGACTGAAAACTTTTGCTGTGAGTCAAACATTCATGTTTTCAAAGTTATTGAGATTTATATGTCTATAATTGAGAAAGCAGCACATTCTTGCTTAGGTGTCCTCCCTGTTTAATTGATGCACTTTGACAATGTCTTGCCAAGACATAATGTCATCCAAATTAATCTGGACATCTCTCTCCAGCAAATGGTTAGGGAGACTTTCAAGAAGATGACATACATCATATATAACATAGAGAACATTGTCACAATAACGGAAGAAAGGTTTTTCTGCAGTAACACTGAAATCAAGTACTAATGAGCCATTGTTGGACCTTTGATTACAAATAATACAATGAACCTTTAAACCAGCAGCATAAAGTCTCTCTAATACAACACGGAGCAACTGTTTCATCACACGAGACATAGTCTGTTGACAAGATGTAATACAGGCAACAGATATCTTTTATTTTTGTCACAGCCTGTGAGCAAGGAACATGAGAGCCTGTGTTGCCTCCCCTAAACAAACATCCAAGGCTACTGAAATCTTCATAGCCCTCAGTGACATACTTAGTGCAGTACCTGGCACACTACTCACACCCATCTTGTTGAACATCAATGCACAATCTCTGCAACTTTCATCCGTTATCTTCATTTTTTCACCAAGATATTTGAATAAATTAGGTTCTGTGCCAGCTATACTGTTCATTTCAGTGACCCACTTCTGAATAGGTTTTTCTGAAGGCAGCTTCATCCCAACCTCTCTTCTTAAATGATCATATGCTGCAGGGCTTTTATAAAATTAACTCTACCATAGCAATCTTTGTGCCTCTGTCCAAGGAGTGTAAGATCTGAAAACAATAAAGGAAACAGTTTAATTCAGGTTGTAAGAGAGCTGACTAAGCCATTAATGCATTTGATATCATTGGTGAGCAATTATTTACTTGTGTAGACACTGCATACCAAATAACGTTCCACATTTTGGAGACATATGTTTAACAGCATCTTCTACCACAGCTTTTAGGTCAGACTTCTTTTTGGTAAGATTTTGGATTATCCACAGTTTCTTCTTCTGTTTTGCCATTAGTAACTTTTGCTCATTAATTCTTTTTATCAACTTTTGCTTTCTTTGTGTTAAAGCTGTTGCAGTTACTGACATATCCAACGACTATGGACCAGCTTGTGGGCAGGTGGAAAACTGTTACTTTCTGTGGAAAGTCAATGGTTGCAACTGGTGTTATCTGCTAAGCTGTTAACATAAGGCATGAATAACAAGGACCTATTACACTTCACTTCAGCCTCCAAGAATAAAATTTCCTTGGCACACTAACCGCAACGTGAACTACTGATGAGGATGACAACTGTCCTCTAAAGCTCAAGAAATTGTACAATTTTGACACATGTACAGTACTGAGAAAATTTTATTCACAGACAAGAATATTGATCCAATGGTTGCAATCTTCCATGAACATCATCAAGAAATTCCTACCAAAAGTAACAAACAAAAGATACAAAGCAGTGCAGCTGGTCATGGAGTTTTTTAGTTCTCATGTGAGCTCTACAGAAATTATGAATGTCTGGAGAATTAGCTGATACTGGGAGAAAGAAGGCATCTATCTAACAAAAATTTAGTTCAGATTATCAAGAGTTGGTTTTCAGCTAACAATATTAAAATATCCTGATGCTCATGTAGGTTTTCTGCTAATGGAAGTGGATTAATTAAAGAAAACATATAAGCAGCCATTCTTTCTATATTCTATCAACGAATGGAATAGAAAGAGCACTTAATGGTATGGAACATGGAAACTAGCTTATGTTACGCACATTAGTGTGACATACACAGAGTATAACAATAATTTTAAGTACATAGCAGCAGCTCTGTTATTATTTTCTGCTGAAAATGATATACACTGATGAGCCAAAATGTTATGACCACCTGCTTAATAGCTTGTTTGTTCATCTTTGGAAAGAAATACATAATGGATTCTGTGTATCAGGGATCCAACAGTTTGTTGGTAGGTTTGTATAAGTATGTGGCATTAGATGTCTATGCGCAGGTCATTTAGTTTGCAAAAATAATGGGCTACTGATTTGTGTACACATGATGGTGTCCAATAGCGAGCCAGATGGGTTCCATATGATTTACAACAGACGAATTTGGTCATCAAGACATCAACATGAGTTCACTATAATGCTCCTCAAACCACTGTAGCACAGTTCTAGCTCCGAGACACGGACAATTACACCACTGAAAGATGACATCGCCGTCAGAGCAGACATCAAGAATGAAGGGATGCAGGTTGTTCACAGTCGTCAGTTGTCGGTGTGTCTTCAGTTACTACCACAAGCCCCATGCTAGTGCAGGAAAAAGTCTCCCATAGCAAAATATTGCTTCCACCAGTCTGCATTCATGGCGTGCTGCACATTTCGAGCCACTGGTCATCTCGGTGATGGCTTTTGTGGAGATGACCATTGACCTAGCAAAGCAAAAATGTGATTCACCCAAAGAGCTGACACACTTCCATTGATTGACTGTCAAAGCCTGATGGTTCCATGCCCACTCCAACTGTAATTGATGATGTCTTTGGTTAACATGTGAACACATAGGCGAGGCCCTTGTTCAACAGTGTACAATGAATGGTGTGTCCCGAAACACTTATGCATGCACCAGCATTGTGCTCTTTTGCCTTAGATCTACTTTACAGAGCAGACAAGCATCCAAACCCCATCTTCTGTGAAGAGTCATAAATGTCCAACCATTCAGTGCCTAATGGTAGTTTCACGCCCAACCATAGTATGTGGGGTGTGGGTCAAAGAAAAAAAGTGATTATTATTATAAAAAAATTATTCGTGAACCTTTTTACAAAATTCCTTCAGTCACCTTAAAATTACTCTGCATTAAATACGATGCACTTGTCAAGTCTTTTTTCCAACTGTTTGAAGCATGCCTAGAACTTTTCAAGTTTGATATCATCCAGTGCCCTTAGTGAAGCTATTTTTACTGCCTCCACATCATCATAATTCTTCTGTTTTAGCATTTTTTTCATTCATGATAATGGGAAAAAGTTGCATGCAGCCAAGATGTGGCAAATACAATGGATGGAGATTGACAGACCATCCATAAAATGGCAAATAGTGTGTCACTCATAAGGCCACGTGTGTAGGGACATTGTCATGATGAATGTACCGGTCACCTGATAGCCAAAGTGCCAGGCATTTCCTCCACATGTCCTCTTGCAGACATCTTAAAACTTCCACATAAAACTGCTGGTCAACAGTCTATCCAGAGGGCACAAATTCCCAATGCACAGTTCCTTGAACACTAAAAAAAGACAATGACCATCATCTTAACTTTTGACCTCACTTGCCTTTTTCTTTTTTTTTCTGGGAGTCATTCACTGGTATGATGCTTGCTTGGTTTCTGGGCCACATTTGTAACACCACCTCTCACCACCTGTAATGACTTTGTTCAGAAGATTTGGATCACTTTCAATCTCTGTTTTCAAGTCCTGGCACAAACTGATACACATTGTTTTTTGCTCCTGTGTAAGAAATTTGGTGGCAACACGTCGCATGTGCTGGCCCTCACTCAAAATATTCTGGGATGAGCTCCAACTCACGCAAGTCTCAGCTGAAATTTGGTCAGTTTTGAACAACAATTGTTGGTTTTTTGGCAGATTTTTTCAATGCCTTCCTTGTTTTGTGAGGTTGCAGGGCATCAAGGACAAGATTGGTCTTCAACACTCATCTTATTACACACAAATTAGTCGAAAACTTGTGTGTGGCTCATAGAATAAATCAGAAAGCCCTTGAAGCATTTGGTAAGTCTACATTGCTGATTTTTAAAGCAGGAAACAAAATTTCACACACACTCTTTGTTCTTTTAAAGTTACCTTAATGACATTGCAAGCAGAACACACTAACAGTCAGAGAAACATAACACTGTGCTCACACGTTGACCTGAATACTGACGCTGTCTGCACAGTTGTCTTGTGAAGGCCTCTAGTAACTCCACCTAGCAGGAGACCTCTATACCAAAGTGTTTCAGGTCAGCTTGGGTTGTGTGGTGGTTTGTTATACTTCACCTCATGCACCAAACCCTTAAATAATTTGCCATCTTAATACTCCACTTATATAAAATGAAATGAAATGATCATGTGGCATTGCTAGCCAGGAGGTCCCATCCAGGTTGCAAGTCCTATTTCAGATGTTGCCACATTGGTCAACTTGATTGTCAGTGATGATGAAATGATGCTGAGGACAACACAACATCCAGTCCACGAGCGGAGAAAATGTCCGATCCCGCCAGGAATTGAATCCAAGCCCACTGCATGGCAGGCAAACACATTGCCACTCACCTAAGCAGACCGATTCCTATATACAATGAAAATTGCTTACTGAATATTTGGTTGCTGTTACGAATTATTAATCAGAGTCCAGCTAGCCTATGCCCTGAATCTGTATGCCTTCTTGCTCCAACTTGGCTAAGACTTCCCCACCATACAGGCTCCAGATAAAGCTGCTGAAAATTAACATCTCATTCTCATTCACTCCACCACATAAGTAAGAAGTGAAGTTAGATTCACTTTCTTATATTATCTTCAAAATTACAACTCCATACATGATAAATGAGGACGGCTACCAACTCGTATACTGCCTCTCTGTATTACGTTCATAATATATCTGATATTCCACTTGATAATTAACAGTTACAATACATATATTACCTTTGGTGTTTTGCATTCTTATATTTCATGGAGCTCTTCCTTTCACACCACCTGCTCCATCGAACTCCTATCTTCACCTCAGCAGGTAGTTAAGATGGCGGCTACAGTAAAAGTTAAGCAAGTGTCCTTCCAGAAAAACTTAAATTTTGCCGTAAAAAAGAAATCGTGTGAAAATTGTAAAGACGAAATCAAGAAACTGAATGAACGCATAACGAGCTTACAGTTCATAATCGGCAGTTTGAAAACGGACATTTCGAAAATACAACAAGAAAATAGTGAACTGAACACGCTAAAACTTGTGCGAGATAGTTCGTCCGTTACGGAAAAGTGGTCAAATGTAAAGTGCAAAAACAGCAAGTCCAAAGTGCAAATTCGGAAAACCTGCGAAAGTTACGCAAGCTTTGTGCACGAAAACACATTTCAAGTACTTTCGATCGCCGATAGTGAAAATGCAACACAGTTCGCAGGAACGTTGGGAAAAGCAAAATGGCACTTTGGGGAATAAGGTAAGAGAAGAAAATTTACTGACGCAAACAACTGTGAAGGAGGTCAATATAAATGTGCCGACCAAAAATTGTGTCGAAGTGTGTGGTAAAACAATACAAAACGATTCGCAAATTGTGAACTCCAATAACAGGAAACTGTTTGTGTTTTCAGACAGCCATGGTCGTGGACTTCCTAGTAAACTAAAAGAAACAACTGAAACATTTTCGTGTGGTATAGTGAAACCGGGAGCCCCACTTAGCGAAATTAAAAAAATGACCGAATCCGCAGAGGCAAAAAAATCTGCATGATAAAGACTTCGTTGTACTTATGGGAGGCGCAAACGATGTCTACAAAAATGAAACATTGAGTGCAACGCGCGATCTTAAACAGTGTCTGAGGAACCTCACTCACACTAACGTAATACTTGTCAATATTCTGCATCGCTATGATCTTGTAAGATGGTCATGTGTTAACAGGGAAATAGAAAGTGCCAACAGTCAGTTTGCAAAAATCTGCAAACATTTTAAAAACGTGAAATGCGTTGATATAAGCAGTATTGGACGTAGATTCCACACGCAACACGGACTTCACCTGAATGGCTTGGGGAAAGAATATCTGACAAGCCTGATAACCAGGGTAATAAAAAACCACCAAAACAAATTCAAAACCAAAACGATAATTGCATTGCCATCGCCTGACTCCATTACGAAAACACTTCAAAAAAATTCATTAGAAACTTCATCAGCAGCAGCAAAACATGTAAAAAAAGACCAAATTTTAACAGAAAGAACAGTGGACATCGATTTCAACAACAAAAGAACTACTGTTCCTCATCAGCCAAGTATTATTTTAGACGAAAATAACAAAAACGAGAAGACTCCAAGTTCACAAGGAAACACAGCAGTAGTGGTAGAACCAACATTTGAAGTGTCAGAAACAGCACCACCATCAACAACAACAAATAGAAGGCTGTTGGACAGAAGAAATGCTGAGCCTCCTTCTCATCTCAACGATTTTTTATGTGTGGGCCCGAAGAAAAAGAAGGGACAACAGTAGGTAGTGTCAGGTGTCTCCTCTCTCCTGTCTCAAGGCAGACTCCAATGGATTCTCAGTCAGGTAACAGCACTAATAGAATGAAAAAGCAAGAGGAAGGCATCTCTTTCTTTCATCAAAATATAAGGGGCCTCTTAAACAAAATAGATCAACACCTTATTAACATTAGTGAAAAGGACAGTATAAATAATGCCCAGATTTTGTGCTTAACTGAGCACCATGTTACTGATAAATGTGCCTTGCCATCTATAGCAAGTTATACTTTAGTAACATACTACTGTAGGGAAAGTAAAGATAAAGGTGGAGTAGCAATTTATGTTAAGGATAGTGTAGCATACAAAGCTATAGATATTAAGAAATATTGTGTGGAACAACAATTTGAGGCATGTGCCACAGAAATAACAACTAAATTCTATCCAATAATAGTGTTGGCTGTCTACAGGGCTCCTTCAGGTGACATAAAAACTTTTCTGCATACAATGGAACTCCTTCTGTCATGGTTACTTTCAAAAGCGAAGGATATTGTAGTATTAGGTGATTTTAATATAAACTTTTTGACAGAAAATAAGAATAAAATAGACTTTGAGATTGTGATGAACTTACTCAATCTGACTTCAGTAATAAATTTCCCAACAAGAATTACATCCGAGTGCCAAACTATGATAGACAACATTTTTTAAGATGTAAATAGACATCAGAATTATATTGTCAGGCAGGTTATAAGTGGGCTTTCAGATCATGATGGACAAATTCTCACTATTTATGACGTTAATCTGTTCAAAAAAGAATTTCCTCGATGGAAAGTCATAAGAGTAATTAATGAAAAGGCGAAAGGAACTTTCAACCACAGGTTGCAGCTAATGGATTGGTCTTTAGTATATAGCCATGATGATGTTGATACTAAATTTAACTGTTTTATAAATGAATTCTGTGCTCTTTTTGAAGAAATATTTCCCAAGAAATGGGTCAGAAACAGTGCTTCCAATTCTGTAAGCAAGCCTTGGGTTACAAAAGGTATAAAACAGTCATGTAAAACCAAAAGGGAAACTTATGCTGCAATAAGATTCTGTAAAGATGTAGAAAAATGGGAACACTATAGAATATACTGTAAAATTTTGAAGAAACTAATACAGAAATCAAAAGCCCTTTATTATGAGAAGAAAATAGATAATTCTAATAATAAAATAAAAGCAATTTGGAGCATTGTAAAAAAAGAATCAGGAAGAGATGCAACAAGTAAAGAAGATATAAATAATATCAGATATGAAGGTATCCTAATAGATAACCCCAAAAGGGTGGCTGAGATTTTTAATAAACACTTCCTATCAGTATCTCAACAGATTGGTTGCAAGCCCGATGTTGATGAAGCTGTAACTCTTTGTCAAGCTGTATATTCTAACACAATTTCAGAAATGCACCTTAATCCTGTCACTGTAGAAGAAATTCAAAAAATCATCATGTCTCTAAAAAGTACGAATTCTGCAGGGGTTGATAATATATCTAGTAATTTATTGAAATATTCTTGTGTGTGGATAAGGGACATTCTCTGTCATATTTTCAATGCTTCCCTTCAGAAAGGTGTTGTTCCCAGTAGACTTAAGTATGCCATTGTGAAGCCCCTGTACAAAAAGGAGAATAAAGCTGAACTAACTAACTATCGACCTATCTCTTTGCTGACAGCTTTCTCCAAAATTCTAGAAAAGCTAATACATGTAAGAATTACTGATCATCTCATGAAGAATGGAGTTCTCAGCAAAAGCCAGTTTGGCTTTCAAAAGGGCCGTTCAACAGAAGACGCAGTCTACGCACTTGCAAATGAAGTTCTAGAAACCCTTAATGAAAAAATGCTAGCACTTGGTGTCTTCTGCGATTTATCCAAAGCGTTTGACTGTGTTGATCACCAGATTCTCTTGCAAAAAGCAAAATTAGTAGGAATAAGTGGTGTTGCAGGCAATTGGCTACAGTCGTACCTCCAAGACAGAAAACAAAAAGTTGTGTTGAATAGCTCGGGTGGAGTATGTGACACTTCCTCAGATTCTGAATGGAGTTCCATTACATGTGGAGTGCCCCAGGGCTCAATTCTTGGGCCACTATTATTCCTGATTTTTATAAATGATCTACCATCATGTACAAGCCTGCCGTGTAAATTTACATTATTTGCTGATGATACCACAATTTTTATGAGCAGTAGAACAGTCAACAATCTTGAGGAACTCAGTAATCACATACTCTCAGATATGGTTAATTGGTTCAAGGTGAATGGTCTCTCATTAAATTCCAGTAAGACCAGCTTTATTCAATTCTGTACAAAAACAGAAAAAGAGAGAGAGATAAGTGTGACATGTGGTAATCAACCAATAGTCAGAATGGAAACAACAAAATTTCTTGGAGTGCACATTGACAAGAAAATGAACTGGTCTTCACATATTATTGATCTCTGTAAGAGGCTTAGCTCTGCTACCTATGCTTTACGGGTTGTCACTACATGTGTTGAACCTAACACTGCAAAAGTGGCCTATTATGGCCATTTTCATTGTCTCATTGAGTACGGAATTATTTTTTGGGGCAACCAGCCATTAGCAAGGAAAGTGTTCATTGCACAGAAGCGAGCTTTAAGAATTATATTTAGATTGCGCCCAAGAGACTCTTGTAGAAATAGTTTTCGTAA
The DNA here is from genome assembly GCF_023864345.2 of Schistocerca serialis cubense. Taxonomy (NCBI): domain Eukaryota; kingdom Metazoa; phylum Arthropoda; class Insecta; order Orthoptera; family Acrididae; genus Schistocerca; species Schistocerca serialis. The sequence goes on along the minus strand of NC_064639.1, from coordinate 484,829,949 downwards.
TCTTAAAATATACACAACTACATGCCAATATATTTTTTCTCTCATGTGTTTTGTTTGTAAAAATATAGATATATTTCAACCAAATAGTAATTATCATGAGCATAACACACGGAGGAAGAATGACATACACAGTGAACTCAGAAATTTGAGCTTGGCACAAAAGGGTGTCCATTACACTGGAGCAAAACTCTTCAATGCTCTTCCTCCCGAAATAAAGACAAAGATTCATAACAATAGCGAGTTTAAGAAAGCACTAAAAATATTTCTGCTAGAAAAAGCTTTTTACAGTCTAGATGAATTTTTAACTAAATAAATTGTAATATTTTAATATTATATAATACAAGTTGACATAATGCCACTACGAATTTTATTTAACCTGAGATCTGTATCTGTGTGTGCTCCGTATCTGTTTTCTGTAGTGTTTTAATAATTCTAAGAAAATATGTATTTTCTTTTTCTATATTGCTGCCCAAAGAATTTACTGTATAAGTTTTTATATAATTATGTACTCAAATTTCTGTATATGCTATAAGATTATCAGACTGTATTTGTAAAAAACTGACTCGTTCCACGTCCTTGTGTATTTAACACAGTTGACCTATGGAACACGAAATAAATCAAATCAAATCTACCCACTTCCATACAGTCAGTGGATCATTAGCTCCGGTATCAATACCTATGATTTAAAACACCTACCAACAGTGGGATGTTCACCATTTATCGACTACTCTCAGTCATGAACATCTCATCTCTGACATATTTATTTAAGGATGTGATACCTCTCATTCAACAGATGGGACATATTACTACATATCCTCCCACTAAACGAAAGGATGTTGTAGCCACACATTCAATTTGAATTATTATACAAATGTTATGTGAATACCTTCACAATTACTTTCAGTTTTTCTTTAAGTTTAACTTTGCAGTCAGTATTTCTTTGTGTTTTGTTTCACCATTAACACATAATTCATTATACCTTATCATAAAAATCTCTTTCTTTATTGGAAAAAGTGAATATTATCTATAATTCTAGAATCAAACATCAGAGCACTCAGAGATTACTTTGGTCCTTGGGAACTGGCAAATTACTTAATTTTAATAACTTTATTTAATCAGTATGGCGGAAATGCTCCATGGTCCGGGGTCTGTATCCTTGTGCAAATAATAATACTTGTACACATTTCTCAACACTGCCCTTCCAGAGATTAAGCACTCCTTCCTCTAACTTCGTTAATATGACTTACCTCCCTTCCTTGGGTCCACCCAAAAATCATATAAGTTCCATTATCTGGGCTAACTTACCCATAAAGTGCATCATATAGCTTCTTTACTATTATTTTAAGTACTCCAACAATTCTCCCTTCTGTTTTTCTTTTTCCTATCTCTAAATGCCACACCAGATTCCTACAGACTCCTGATTTTCTCTGAACAGTTTTCCTGTCTGTTCTTCCTGTCACTACTCTCCCCCAAACCCCACTTCCTTCTACATGTTAGCTTGTCACACTTATCTTTGGGTTATTCTGACACCTGGTCCATTTATTCCTCCCCTTGAAGAGGTGACAAGACTAACTCCTAAAAAAACTATTTTTGTTCCTATAAATCTTCCCCCATCTGCTTGAGATCATGTGCATGATTGCAAACTTTTTTTTTTAAGTGTGTGCGTGGAGGGAGGGGGAGTGCATTGTTCCTCAGCCAGTTCACTGAAGTAAACTTTATAATCACTCCACAATGAATGTCACTATTGACTTGGAAAAAAGGAAAGGGACTCAACAATAGAGACATATGAATGTGGAAAGAGGAAATTCGCAGTTGGTCCTCAAATTTGAGGAATAAGAAAGCGAAAAAATAGAATCAGTGTGTTGACTCTGAAGAAGTAAAGGAGGTGGACTTCAAAGAGAGAATTCCTTTCTGCCCCCGTACCCCATGACACCCTCCCTGCCAGGTACTTCATTGGGACATCAGAGGATGCAGAGTGGTCGACATGCCCTACAGAACGGATAGCACACCTCCCTTATAAAATGAACTCTAACCCCCCCCACCCCCAAAAAAAAGAATCTTAATTCACATTATTCAGAGTAAAAAACAATGCTTGGCTAGGTTTCTAGTTGGATACTCTATTTTTTAAATCTCTTCACCATCTCTACATTGTATAGTCCTTTTTCTTTTACCATAGTTGGCTCTACTAGAAATAATGTTTTTGGATGGGGAACTCCCTCAAATGTGTAGGGTCCAACAAGCTTAGAAAAAAATATACTGGTCTCTTTTTTTAATATTTGTTCTCATATCATGATCATTAAATAACACTAGGTCTCCAATATTAAACTGCAGTACTTGCACTTGCTCGTTGTACCAATGGACTCGTAGATCTGCACTGTCTATAGGGTTTTTTGTTACTTGTCATTGTATTTCTTCTATTGGCACAGTTCTGTGTTTTGGCCAACTAAAGAATTTTAACCAAGTTTGTCCATTATTTCTGTAGGTGATAGGGCTGCAGTTAGATGTCGTAGTCCGTCAATAACCATTTGAAACTCTGGAATCAACTGTTCCTCACCTATATGTTGCTTTGAACAAGAGGTTCTACAAAGTTGAGCAATTTCCTTCATTATTCATTCAAAAGGGTTTCTTTGTGGGTGGCCTTTTGAAATAGCAGTGGGTTTAATTTTTCCAATCCTAAACATTCTGTAAAGGCTCGACTGGTAAATTGTGGTCCACTGTCTGTCAATACGCTACAAGGTTTCCCTATCTCTTTCAAATATTACTTTAAACACCTAATTTCTGTTGGGTTGTTAATATGTTTGATTGGATAGAGCTTAATGTACTTTGATCAACTCTCTACCAGTACAAATATGTAAAGTTACTCCTCCGCTACTGGTGGGTAGTTGACTAAAAAAAGTCCGCTGCTGTGAGGACATGCAGTCCTTTGGGGATTATCGGCTACAACTTACACAACAGTGCTTGATTATTGTCTTTCATACTTTGACATACTTCACAATATCTTATTACTGATAACACTTTTGAACCTAAGTTTTTAAAATAGTAAAATTGAATCATGTTTTATATGCATACTCCAAAATGTCCATACCTCTGTGAATAAAATTAATTAAATCAAACTCCACTGTTTGTGGTATACACAGTCTCCATTTTGGTCTAACTTTATTGACTCTCAAAAAATAATGCAGTTTTCGATAGTCCAGTTTGACACGTTGTCATCTAGTGTTCTTTCCTGGTTCAGTGTCATCCATTTATCACCAAAATATGGATTGTTAAGTACATTTTGTTTAATACATGAAGCTAAGTTCTGTACTTCATTATTTGTACAGCTTAATGCTACAAAGTTTATATTAAAGGTAATTCAAGGACCTTCAGTTCCTACCATGTCATTCATTCCTTATAGGAAACATGATAATGCATCAGGAACTACATTTTGTGAACTCTTTATATATCCAGCATCAATCTGGTATTCTTTAAAAAAAAAAATAATAATAAAAGGTACCTATTATATAAGTCTACCATGCGACAGGCAACTTTCCATAAGGAATGCTAAGGCTTAGCGGTTGGTATGTACAGTTATCTTTGATCCCAAATTAAAGTTTGAAATTTCTTAATGCTCCATACAACAGCTAATAACTCCTTTTCTGCTGTTGTATAATTTAACTCATGCTTCCTTAGAGCTCAACTCACAAATGCTAGTGTGTTGTGCTCTCCCAAACTCGTATCTGCTTCACCCTGAAACAATTCACTTGTCATCCCATACTTGGAAGCATCAGTACTTAAGTTACATGGCTGATCCGTTTGTGGATGTTTCAAAATTGGTGCTTCTACCAATGCTACTTTAATTTTACTAAAAGCATTGGACTCTTTGGTTCCCCAAACCCATTTTGATCTTTGCTTCAACACGTTTAAAAATCTCGTGTTATTCATTGGTTGACCCCAAATATATTGCCGATAAACTCCTGATAACCCTAGAAAAGACTGTAAATGTTTAGTATTCTATGGTTTTGGGCATTTTTTTACAGCTCTGATTCATTATAGATCTGGTTTTATCCCCTTTATATCTACTGGGTGCCCAAGGAATGTGAGCTTCACCCTACCAAAAAATGACTTATGATAGTTTAATAGTAGTGCCTTTAACTTAAAACTTTTCCAGTATCCTTGACAATGAATTACAATGCTATTACTATGTCTTGGATACTAGGAGTATATTGTCCACATAGATTACGAGTTCATTTAACATCTTTACCTAGCATTGCATCTAGGCCTCTTATAAATTCTGATACTGAGATATTCAAGTCAAATGGTAATACCGTACATGTAACTGGTAAGACTTACCTTCGTACAGAAAAGCAGTACTTCAGGCTTACCTGAAACTACTGTAACATACAGTAATATTTTGTACAAATTACCTCTTTGTAAAGCATTCAATAACTCAAACTCATAAGCTTAAGCTTTTAATTTATTCTTGTATTTCACCTTGCGTTCCAATTGTACTCTCTTCTTCTATCTCACCTTGTGTTCAAATTGTACTCTCTAGCTCCAAAACAGGGTTGGTTGCTACACTCCTGGAAATTGAAATAAGAACACCGTGAATTCATTGTCCCAGGAAGGGGAAACTTTATTGACACATTCCTGGGGTCAGACACATCACATGATCACATTGACAGAACCACAGGCACATAGACACAGGCAACAGAGCATGCACAATGTCGGCACTAGTACAGTGTATATCCACCTTTCTCAGCAATGCAGGCTGCTATTCTCCCATGGTGACGATCGTAGAGATGCTGGATGTAGTCCTGTGGAACGGCTTGCCATGCCATTTCCACCTGGCGCCTCAGTTGGACCAGCGTTCGTGCTGGACGTGCAGACCGCGTGAGACGACGCTTCATCCAGTCCCAAACATGCTCAATGGGGGACAGATCCGGAGATCTTGCTGGCCAGGGTAGTTGACTTACACCTTCTAGAGCACGTTGGGTGGCACGGGATACATGCGGACGTGCATTGTCCTGTTGGAACAGCAAGTTCCCTTGCCGGTCTAGTAATGGTAGAACGATGGGTTCGATGACGGTTTGGATGTACCGTGCACTATTCAGTGTCCCCTCGACGATCACCAGTGGTGTACGGCCAGTGTAGGAGATCGCTCCCCACACCATGATGCCGGGTGTTGGCCCTGTGTGCCTCGGTCGATTGCAGTCCTGATTGTGGCGCTCACCTGCACGGCGCCAAACACGCATACGACCATCATTGGCACCAAGGCAGAAGCGACTCTCATCGCTGAAGACGACACGTCTCCATTCGTCCCTCCATTCACGCCTGTCGCGACACCACTGGAGGCGGGCTGCACGATGTTGGGGCGTGAGCGGAAGACGGCCTAACGGTGTGCGGGACCGTAGCCCAGCTTCATGGAGACGGTTGCGAATGGTCCTCGCCGATACCCCAGGAGCAACAGTGTCCCTAATTTGCTGGGAAGTGGTGGTGCGGTCCCCTACGGCACTGCGTAGGATCCTACGGTCTTGGCGTGCATCCGTGCGTCGCTGCGGTCCAGTCCCAGGTCGACGGGCACGTGCACCTTCCGCCGACCACTGGCGACAACATCGATGTACTGTGGAGACCTAACGCCCCACGTGTTGAGCAATTCGGCGGTACATCCACCCGGCCTCCCGCATGCCCACTATACGCCCTCGCTCAAAGTCCGTCAACTGCACATACGGTTCACTTCCACGCTGTCGCGGCATGCTACCAGTGTTAAAGACTGCGATGGAGCTCCGTATGCCACGGCAAACTGGCTGACACTGACGGCGGAGGTGCACAAATGCTGCGCAGCTAGCGCCATTCGACGGCCAACACCGCGGTTCCTGGTGTGTCCACTGTGCCGTGCGTGTGATCATTGCTTGTACAGCCCTCTCGCAGTGTCCGGAGCAAGTATGGTGGGTCTGACACACCGGTGTCAATGTGTTTTTTTTTCCATTTCCAGGAGTGTATTTAAGCAGATGTTATGTCCACCTGTATTTGCAATAATGTTTCCTTTAAATTGTGTTATGTATACTTTGTCTCTACAATTACACATTAAAATTGTGTGGAGAAATCAAGGATTACCTGTTATCAGCCAATTAGGTATTACTAAACATGTCTGCATAAACATAAAATTGTTCAATGTTATTGGTAATTACTTCATGTTTAATCTGTCTAGCTTTAACTCCTGCAATGCCTACTACTTGTACACCAGTTACAGGAAGTATTGGATAAACTTTTTTCTGTCCACAATTGTGAAGTAAATGTGTACGTAGACTCGAGAAGTGAAATTTCCATAACATCAAATAATAATTCTGATAGTATGGAAATTTCACTTCTGGAGTCTATGTATACATTTACTTCACAATTGTTTATCACACTGTACCTACAACTATTGGTTTCGTAATGTCAGTACATCTCTGTCACTCATCTTCTGCTAATAACCAATTTTTCATTGTTGTGATTTTGCTTAACGCTATAATTTGGGCCTATATTCAATCTGATATGTCCTGGATCACGGCCCTTTGACTAAGACATTGATCATTTTCCATCCCTAAAATCATTTAGGTTGACGTAAAGGATGGATTGGATTAAATTGTTTGGGGGAGGAGACAAGACAGCAAGGTCATCGGTCTCATTGGATTCGGGAAGGTCGGGGAAGGAAGTCGACCGTTTGCTTTCAAAGGAACCATCCTGGCATTTTCCTGGAGCAATTTAGGGAAATCACTTGCTGTAAAGGTTTGTACAATTGTAGCCCATTCTTTTTGGTGTCATTATTAGTAAATATTTGTGTCATTTCTTAAGTTATGTTGTCGTTTTGCCTTTCCTCCTGGGTTTTTGGTCATTTGGTAATAATTTACTTCTCGCATGTAAATACTGCACCTGACAGTGAGAAAAAATTCTGAAAATATGTTTTGCCCAGCATGAAAAAATAGGTACTTGGCACTAGGTTGAAACTAAAACATTTGAGCAATCCAAAGTGAGTGAATATGTCAACTAGTGCTGCAAGTGGGAAAACAAGGAAACATGCTAAATATGATTAGACAAAGGTGTGACTGATGATGACAACAATCATGAAATTGCACATCCATAGTAGAGTCAGTGTGGTAATGTTTGTGATTATTTGAACAGATCTTGAACACCCAGAAGAGGTAACGGGAAAAAGGTTTACGAAATCCGGTTTTGGGAGCACCATGTAAATGGAGTGCTAGGTACTCCCATCAGCCAACATGCCGAGTAGAGCTTGTCAGTGGCAGGAGATACAGCAAGAGTTGTATCAACTTTTACAAGTTTACCGCTCCATATCCGCTGAGCAGAGCGCCCTAGTGTCAAGAAACTTGACAGCCAACATCATGCTGGCATCATTTAACGTCGGTTTTTTCTCCATGAACATTTTTTTTACTAAGCATAAATCACAGGAAAATTATAAATATGTTGTCGCAAAACCAGATGCAAACTAATATCGTGGACACAGGAAATTTTACAGGAGCAATGAAAAATGTCGTAAACGGGGGGTAAAAATTGATTACAGAAACATAAAAGCGGGGTTATACTGTACTTACATAATAGATCTGACATTCAACTTGATAATTAGCAATTACAATACATTTATCATCTTTGACATTTCGCATTCTTACATTTCATGAATCTGTTTCTTCTGCACTGCCTGCTCTATGGAACTCCTATCTCCACCTCAGCTGGTGAAGTCATCTGGCTGTTATCCACTTCTGTACAGTCACTGGAGGATTGTTAGCTCTGGATCAGCACATACGATTTAACCCCCCCCCCCCCCCCCCTCCCCTCCGCAGGTGGGGTGCTCACCACTTATCAAATAGTCTCAGTCACAAACACCTTTTCTCTGACATACGTATTTAAAGACATGATACCTCTCACAAAATGAATGGGATGTATGACTACATCTACGAATGGCGGTGCCCTCTCAGTCTTGTTTTATTTCTCCCCTTCCCTCATATCCCCCTAGATAAACTGACATTTGAAGGGACCAATGCTATAGCTAACCAACGGACAGTGTCATATCTAACCAAAGGAATGCAGGAACTTGTACTTAGTAATTTACCCAAAATAGTCTGGAGACGTAATTCTGGCTCTGGAGAAATCATGTGTGGGGATTCCCAAGATTGAGCCTTCAGTCCACTGCTGTTGCTCACATATGTAAATGATCTACTATCAAATCTACAGTAAGCAGAATTAGTTGTTTTTTGCAGGTGACAGTAGTATTGTAATCAATCCAAGCATACATACAGGACCAGAAGAAATGGTAAGCAGTGTTCATAAATGTATCATTGACTGGTTTTCTGAATTTGGCCTTACCTCAACTTAAGAGAGACACAACATATTCCGTTCTGCACATCTAGAGGTACTACTCCAATGATAAGAATAACACATGGTGAGCAAATAATAAACAGGATGGAAACTTCAAAATTTATGGGTGTCCATGTGTTATGGTCTTCAGTCCAGAGACTGGATTGATGCAGCCCTCCCTGCTACTCTCTCCTACGAAAGCTTCATCTCCAAGCAACTATTGCAACCTACATCCTTCTGAATCTGCTTAGTGTATTCATCTCTTGGTCAACCTCTACGATTTTTGCCCTCCAATACTAAACTGGTGATCCCTTTATGCCTCAGAAGATGTCCTTCCAACTGATCCCTTCTTCTAGTAAGTTGTGCCACAAATTCCTCTTCCCCCCAGTTATATTCAGTACCTCCTCATTAGTTACGTGATCTACCCACCTAATCATCAGCATTCTTCTGTAGCACCACATTTCGAAAACTTCTATTCTGTTCTTGTCTAAACTAGTCATTGTCCATGCTTCACTTCCATACATGGCTACACTCCATACAAATACTTCCAGAAAAGACTTTCTGACACTTAAATCTATACTTGATGTTAACAAATTTCCCTTCTTCAAAAAACTTTTCCTTGCCATTGCCAATCTACATTTTATATCCTCTCTACTTTGACCATCATCAGTTATTTTGCTCCCCAAATAGCAATAGTCTTCTACTACGTATTTCCTAATATAATTCCCTCAGTGTCACCTGATTTTATTAGACTACATTCCATTATCCTTGTTTTGCTTTTGTTTATTTTCATCTTATATCCTTCTTTCAAGACACTGTCCATTCTGTTCAACTGCTCTTCTAGGTCCTTTGCTGTCTCTGTCCATGTTAGTGGGAATTTAAAGTGGAAAGTGCACATTTTGGAACTCCTAAAACAAAGTAGTGCAGCCGCATTTGCACTTATAATCACTTCAGATCTTGGGGTGAGACAAATCAGTAAGTTGACATATTTTTCATATTTGCATTCAGTAATATCCTATGGCATAATTTTCTCGGGTAACTCATCTTTAAGCAAGTATTCATTGATCAAATGTAACGGTAATACGTGGTTCTCACCCATGACCATCTCGTAGGCATCTGTTTCAGGAGTTCGGCATTCTGACTAACGCTCCACAGTATATTTATTCCCTCATGAAGTTTGTTGTAAATAATCCACTACAGTTCAAAAGGAATAATGATGCACATAATTACAACACTAGAAGCAAAAATACTATTCATTACTCCACAATGACGTTTCCTTTAGCACAAAAACGGGTGCACAATGCTGCAACTCAAGTTTTGATCATTTACCAAACAATATAAAATGTCTGACAGACAGCAAAATAACATTTGGAAACAAACTGAAAAAGTTTCTTTTTGGAAATTCCTTTTATTCTGTAGAAGAATTTCCACTATTGCACTGTGTAAAAGGGAGTGGGTGCAGCTTAGTATGTGATCACAATAATACAGACAGAGTAAGGCTCTTCTTGACAACATGAAGTGCTTTGGTTCATAAAACAAGCAATGACTGTGGATTCTGCAATGATTTCTGTTTGGCACCATACCATTGGGTGCCCCATGTTTACATTCTTATTGCCACAGTAAACTGTTCTTTAGTCTCTTGGTATTACTGATATATTTACGTTGCTGATGTTACTAATTCTGAGGATGATATCAGCTACTTCTCACTGTTAAGCCGTATCAAATTCCTGTAATAGGACACTTACCACCAGCATGATGTAGGAGCTGAGTACTCTGTAATGGTGGAAGGCAGTGTCCACAATCATCTACAGATGAAAAGAAATATACAAACATAAATTTAGTAAAGAATAGTAATTGTCTAAGTTACTACATGTTTTATTTCTGCATTGTCTGTTACAACAACTTATCCTTTTGGCCTTAGAAGAACAGATGTTTTTACACATGGCAAACATTACTGTATTCATTTCATCCATATCTCACCCACGTATTTATTCTAATTATATTCCTCAGATTATCATTATAGAGTTACAGAAAATGTAACACACTCACAGAGACCACCTTTCACATGTCCCCATACATAACAAAGTTTTTAGCAGCACTGCAGCTCACTTTTTCCAATTAACATTATTAATTTAAATAAATTTTTTCATCATAAAATAAAAACATATAACAAATGAATTTACTACTGACAACTGTTGGTGAAACAGATAGAATTTTTAATGTAACAAAGAGCAGCATCCTCAACTGTAAGCCAAATAAACCGAAGAGGGGGAGGGAGGGAGGGTTTATTTCATTTTTGAAATCTTCTGCTTATTATTCTTTCCACACAACAGTACAACATTCTTCAGCCAACAAACAACCAGTGTTTTAGTACAAAATTTCACACACATTTATGTCCAGATCACAACATTTACACAGACTGGAAATGATGAATTGCTCTAGCTACCAGTGCCATGTGCATGTTGAATTCCTTCTGCCACTAGTTCTTGTTGTTTCTGGAGCTCAAGCAAAGTCTGTATTGCCAATTCCAATTGCCCTCGCCGTCTGCAGTCACTTGATGAGATATATAGCTATCAACAACAATAATTTTAATTAAAGATCACTAGGCATCACTACAACATACTAATTGGAAGTAAATTAATTCTGTCCTCAGAGAACACTTCTGGTGATTTTTAAACACTTTATCAATATCACTTGACTGCCACACAATAGTCTAGGCTTTGAAATAACTAAAACAAGACTGAAACAAAAATATACTGAAACTTTTTTTTTTGTTTCTAACTTGTGACACAAAATCAGTCATCTCAACCAAATACACCGAAATATCAAAGAAAATTGATACTAAGCACACCAAATGACATTTTAGTATGAGAAAAGCTGATCATTGTTTATACTGAAAAGAAAGAAACAAAGAAAAATATCTTCCTTAGATGTGTACTGATGACGGCAGGAAGTGCACAAATACAATATCGTATTTTATGCAAGAAATATGCTGGAATGGAAACTTAGTAAGAATGCATGTTGAAAAGGAGGAATGCATGTTGAAAACATTATAGTAAGTGTGTTTTTGTGTGTGGGGGAGGGGGGCAGCCACTTGTGTTCATTTCATGACTGTGTAGAAACTGCCACCCGCATAAAAGGAATTTGAATAATTTGCCATGTACATTTAAAAAAAAAAATATGTAATGCAAAATGGGCTACCACACATGGTGTAGTAGAATCACACACAATCATTACTTAAAATACACTAGATACTGCAACGAATAAACAAATAAGAAGTCTGTAGATTCCTAAGAGAACAATAGCACCCTTAAATAACGACCCGCCCCCCCCCCCCCCCCTCACCCCCTGCTCCTTTCATCTACAAATGCCTACGGCTCTTTAACTCCTGTTGTTATGGGTGGAACACTACACCAAAAATTTCTCCCCCATTTTCTAAATTTGCATTCAGATAATTTGTGCAGCATGGTAATATGACCATACAGCTTCATCTAGCCCACCCAAACTACTTCTAAACAATTTGTATCCTAACATACATAAAATATGTATTTCTTTCCACTGCTTCCCTTCATAGCAACATTTTATGGACATTGTGAAATCCAAAAGGAACTGGAAGACCAGACAAGTCATACCATCAACTAACTGTGCTGTCATTAGTTGTACGAGACATAGGCGTGACTACCAGTAATACATCTATAGGGAAGTGCCAATGATTCATTCACCAAGGTAGCATAAAGTACTGGTATTTGAAGGTATCATTATTATTAATATTATTAACATTATTCTTTTGCTCTCAATCTATGTGGAAGAGTCAGAATGAATGGTAACTTATGAACATGTACTATAGTCAGTTAAATCTATCTTCTCACAAAACATACTGCTTAATATTATTCTTGTGTCATTAAGTAATCTTATCTTGTATGTAGAAAAGATTATTCCCTCGAGTAATACAGGCCATTGTAACAGTGAATGATGTGTGTGTCCACTGTAAGTATTGTTTAAGTACAATACAATGAAGGAAAATTCTGTTATTCAAAGAAACAATTTAGTACAGAAACAATAACTGCTCAAATTGTGCACACTTTTGCCTTGGCAGAATTTTTTAGTCTCTTACTTGAACAATGGTTGCCCTGTTACTATACTAACTTCTGATGGGAAATTATATTCAATACTATGAAATACTCACAAACATTTAAACTCCTTAAGAAACGGTAATTAAAAAATAAGGTTTACTCATTCAAAGCTCCAATAAATAATAGTACATTAGTTTGACAATATGAAATGACATCATAGATGACAATTTAGTAAAAAGTTCTAATTCCTAAAAGTCTCAGAAACAAGGAAAAATAAAGGCACATAATACACCAAAAACATTTAAGAAGATCACAATAACAATATATTACAGAGTGCACAAAGGATAAAAATATGTTATCCACATTATCACCTGAGGAGTTATCCATTCTTTGCACATAGTTTATAGAATACTGAATGTTTTCAATAACATAAGACTTACCCTTATCAAGCCAAGGTCATCTCCTTCATATTCAGCAGCAGCTATTGCAGACTCTGAACTTGGGTTCAGTTTATGAAACAGATTAATCAAAGCTGTGGCCTCATCTAACCTGTTAAAAAGGAATGCCAATGTCAATGAAAATGAACAATTTGTATGCAAAACAAAATAGAAAACCAATCATGTAAGTAAGGCTGCAGAATTCTATTAATAATTTAATCTGCACTGAAGTCTACATTGGAAATGCCAAAGTCTTATTTCGAATTTTTTATTTAAATTAATAGACACATATTACTTTTACCACAGATAAAATAACGTACTGATACCTGAAGGTATTATTATTAAATTTATGTTTATGAATAATTCAAAATTCTGTGGCTTTTCTGATCAATGCATTACATTTATTTTCCTCTTCTTGGTCTGTACACTGCTTTTTCTATCAGATTATTTCTGTCACTGGTCTAGTTATTTGATGCCATATTTTCTTTACTGTATGAGGTACCGATCGCTGATGCAGACACATTTTGAAATGTACATTAGTTCAGAAACATCTTACTTTCAATTCTTACCAGTTACATTAATGTGAATTATATCTATGTTCAACATCAATATGTAATAACCACTTACAGACAGCAGGTAGCAGCACTAGCAGTGGAGGGTACATAAAGCATGTCGGAGGGAGGCGGAAACAGAACAGTCATTATTGTAATGCTGAAACGGACTGATTTACCTGACTTCCAAAAGGGAGTGATCATTGGCTTTTGAGTGAAGGGTGAAGCATTTCCAAAACAACTAAGTTTATAAACTGTTTGCATACGGCTGTGGTTAAAGTATACCATGGATGGCAAAACAGTGCTATCTAAAACCGGCTCTGAAGCAACTGTGGTGCACTGTGAGCCATAGATGAGGGGGCGAATGACAGCTGTGCAGATGCATATGGGCGACTAGATGTCCAATTGTTGAGCACGTCACCACCCAAATGAACCAAGGGGCTACCAACAATGTCTCTTCAATAACCATTCAGCAAACACTGTTGCCCATGGGCCTCTACAGCAGGTGCATGGTTCATGGCCGTTGGGTCTTAGAAAGAGTCCAGGCTGGAGGATAGAGTGTTATGGTCTGTGGAATGTTTTCATGGCATACTCTGGGAAATCTCATCATTCTGGAGGGCACAATGGATCAACATACCATATTTACGCGAATCTACACCACACTTGAATCTAAGCCGCACCTGAAAAATGAGACTCGAAATCAAGGGAAAAAAAAAAATTTCCTGAATCTAAGCCGCACCTGAAATTTGAGACTCGAAATTCAAGGGGAAATAAAAGTTTTAGACCGCCTCTCCAAATAGAAACAAAGTTGGTCCATTGTAACATGAGACACAACTGAGGTCGAATGGATGAAGATACAGCTACAGTAGTTTGGTTCGAGACGTAAGCTTAACAGTTAAGCTTTAAAAAGTAGCCATTGCTATGTGTCAGGCACTCTGTCCGTATTTATATGGGTACCCTTCCTTTTACACGTGCTTCGTCTGGTTTGAATCAATTGCTTATTTTGCTTTGATCTGATAAGTGACGTTCTCTTTGTTATAGGTGTTTATGTCACTCTAAGCTGAAAATGCATTATTGTACTGTGTCATGCATTGTTTGTCGCTTTCTGATAATGAGTGTTTACGACCTGTCGCCGCTCGCGGCATGGCTTGCTTTTGTGCACGCTACTGTGGCTTACAAAAAAAAAAAGGAATTGTCTCATAACCAAAACAACAGCTGTTATTTGTTGTTACTTACACTGCTGCTTTCTTTGATAATGATCAATAGACTGTGTATGATAGAATTTGTTCCGAATGAGAGTTGAGCGAAAATTTTTCTCCGTTTGAAAATCTTTGCAGACGTCTCTTTAGTACATTATATTCTGCACAGAAATTAGTCATCTTAGATTCGTGCTTCATTTCTGACTGTATCATTATTCAGCATAAGAATAATATGAATATAAACATGACATTATATGTATATTCTTTTGCGTTTGCTGTTGTCTCACTCTAGTTTCATAGTTTATTAGGCAGACAGGATTTAAATGAGATAGCAGTAAACACGAAAGAATACATGGCATAATTTTTACAATCTTCAACCTTTTCTTTTAATTTATTTACTGACGCTTAGGTTTTGGCGCCAGTATTTATCTTGTGCCTGCAAAGCATGCATGTGCAGTGCTACATATATTAGACGGCAGAAGTTAGCTGTGGCGGCACCTACCAACATTTTTCAGAACTTCCACTTACTTTGCACTCGATTCTAAGCCGCATGCGGTTTTTTGGATTACAAAAAGCGGGGAAAAAAGTGCGGCTTAGATTCGAGTAAATACGGTAGGTATGCATCTATCCTTGGGGACAATGTCCACTCCTACATGCAGTTTGTCTTTCCTCAACATGATGGCATCTAGTAGCAGGACAATGCAATGAGTCACACAGCTCACAGTGTATGTGCATGGTTTGATGAGCACCAGGATGAGTTTACCATACTCTCCTGGCCACCAAACCTCCCAGTTTTAAACCCAATCGAGAATCTGTGGGGCAACCGCAATCAGGCTGTTCACGCCTTGGATCCTCAACTGAGAAACCTAGAGCAGCTAGCCATGTCACTGGAGTCGGCATGGCACCACATCATTGTCGGTACCTTCCAGAACATCATTAACTCTCTTCCTGCTTGTCTTATAGTGGTCTGCACTGCAAAAGGTGATTATTCAGTCTTTTGACAGGTGGTCACAGTAATGTGACTGGACAGTGTATAGTGTTCCAAACTTTACATGGCTTGATTTATGAGATATAATTAATTTTTATCTATTAAACTGTGCATGTTTTGTGCAATATTCTTAACTGACAATTCTTAGGCTTATTTCAAGTAAGAGTTCAGGTAACAGTCATCACAAGACAAGTAAACTCAGATGCAACAAAGCACTAGGAACAATTGTGCCCAAGTCCTTTGATGTCCTGACAATAAAAAGCTTTTTTATTTTACTCCGAGTTCTCAACTTTAACTGAGCAAGAGACGGGAGGAAGGAAGATCGGGGTTTAAAGTCCTGTTAATATTGAGATCATTAGAAATGGATGAGAAAGACACTACAACAAAACTGCCACATAGCAGTGAAAAGTCCTACCAATAGCACAATTATGGATAATGTAAGAGCAACAAATAGTTGGAACATAATTCCCAATGTTTACCACTATTTATATGTCTCATCCAGCTATCTGAGCCCTGTTACACTAGTGTACCATTGCCAGAGATGAGACCATGGCTTCATGTCATAGGGAAAGCTCTGCTACTTTTGCACTCACACCTTGCTACACAAAGATTGGCTTAACAGACAATAATGTGGACTACTACTTCTTCTTCCTCTTGAGAAGCAATAATTTATAGGTTAAAAGGGATATTAAGTAACAACAAGTGAATTACACTACAGGTATCAGAAATTGGGGAAAAAAGTAATGGTCAAATACAAGGCACATTTCATATTGATTTACACATTTCTATATATAAATACACGCACTAAGAACCTCTATGCCTCAGCAGATACATGCACTTTTTCAATATAATCTCCACTGAACTGTACACACTTGCACCACCACCATGGCAACTTCTATAGACCCTCCTAGAGCCACATTTTTGTTGAAATCTATCGTATCCACTGCAGAACAGCTGCTTGCCATTCCTGGAATTCTGCAAAATGATGACCACGCAGAGGTTTCTTCACAGCCTGAACAGGTGATAATCAGAAAAGGCCAAGTCAGAATAATATGGTCAGTGTGGCAGTACCTGGAACCCTATGTCATCTGATGGAAGCCATGGTTGTCCTACTTATATGGGAGTGAGTGTTGTTGTGTTACAAGAACAAATCATTTTGCCCATTTAATTGGCAGTTTCTTTTCAATTGCATAGTGCAACCTCTGAATCTCCTTATATGCCGTACTATTAATGGTGGTCCCTGGTTCCACCTGGTCAATGAGGAGGATGCCATTCTTGTCCCAAAAGACTGTGGCAATGTGTTTTCCTATTAAAGGTGTGTACAGAACTATTTCTGTGGGAGCTGTCTGTATGCTTCCACTGCATTGATTGGACTTTGGTTTCCGACTCTTGGTAACAGAGCCACATCTCATAGCCAGTCACAAGTTTGGACATGAAACCTACTAGGTCATGGCTGTGGCGTTGAAGGAGGTCACAGTACATGTCCTGGTGCTGTTGTGTTTGTGCTACATTCTGGGATTTGGTTGGTTGGTTTTTGGGGGAGGAGACCAGACAGCGAGGTCATCGGTCTCATCGGATTAGGGGCGGATGGGGAAGGAAGTCGGCCGTGCCCTTTGAAAGGAACCATCCCGGCATTTGCCTGGAGCGATTTAGGGAAATCACGGAAAACCTAAATCAGGATGGCCGGACGCGGGATTGAACCGTCGTCCTCCCAAATGCGAGTCCAGTGTGCTAACCACTGCGCCACCTCGCTCGGTTCTGGGATTTGGGAATTAACCTAACAAACACCATCCCAAGCTTACAAGGTGTTCATGCACTATGTGCTGTAGGGTGCTTCTGGAAAGTTTTGTGGCCACCTCCATCTCTGTGAATGTGATGCATCTATTCTCCCGAATATGCTTTTCCACTCTCAAAATGTCAACTGGTATTACCTGTAATTTTCCTGTCAGAACTTGTTCTTTTCTCCATTGATGTGCGTCCAATTTTCCAGCCATCCAACCAGTTGTACATGATTTTTCATGACAGTGCACATTCTTTACACACTGCCACCAATTGCATGTAAATATCCACAGTGTTTACACTGCCCTTCTACAGAAACCATGGTATACAGCACTGTCCTTGATGGTTGGAGTCCATATTGTCCACTATGACAGCAATTGGAAAAATGGGCTGCACTGTGCAAGGATTACACTTCTAGTGATTGTCCTGTCACGTACAGGTATGAGTAGGCCTTGCAACTGCATGATGTGTTAGATGGCACACAATGAGAAATGAGAATAAATAAAGTGTAAATCAATATGGAACACTCCTCATAGAATTAACATCAGGATATATGCTACACTACAGAGAAACTGACCAGTGAGGAAATTAAGGTCAGCACTTCACTGCAAACAGGAAAATTATTTTAAAAAAATTGTTGTGCATATTAAATGGATCTCATCCAAAATAGCAAGACTTGTTTTAAAACGAAAGAAAAAAATGTAGAAAACAATGCTGTTCACCCCCTATCCACCAACATTCTCACAAACTGAGGAGGAGGTGGTAGAAGACACATGACTTGTGAGGGACATGACTGTGAAAATGAAATGAAGACTAGAATGAGATTTTCACTCTGCAGCGGAGTGTGCACTGATATGCAACTTCCTGGCAGATTAATACTGTGCGCCAGATCGAGACCCAAACTCGGGACCATTGTCTTTCATGGGCATGTGCTCTACCAACTGAGCTACCCAAGTACGACTCACAACCTGTTCCCACAGCTTCAATTCTGCCAGTATCTCATCTCCTAGCTTCCAAACTTCACAGAAGCTCTTCTGCGAACCTTGCTGAACTGTCACTCGTGGAAGAAAGAATAATGCAGAGACATGCTTAGCCACAGGCGGAGGACGTTCCAAAATGAGATTTTTCACTCTGCGATGGAGTGTGAGCTGAAATAAAACCTCCTGGCAGATTAAAACTGAATGCCGGACCAACACTCGAACTCAAGACCTTTGCCTTTCACGTGCAAGTGCTCTATCGACTGGAAGTTTCGAAGGTAGGAGACGAGGTTCCGGCAGAATTGAAGCTGCAGGAATGGGTCGTGAGTCATGCTTGGGTAGCTCAGTCAGTATAACACTTGCCCCCGAAAGGCAAATGTCCTGAGTTGGAGTCTTTGTCCAGCACACAGTTTCAATCTGTCAGGAACTTTCAAAGTTAATGATACTTCAGTAGGAAGCTTTGGGTATGACATCAGTAGTGACGGATGATGTGTTAGTAGAATTTACCGAGAGAACAAGTTTGTCGTACATATACTCATCCAGAATCATCTTAATTTTCATGGCCTCTACCATATATCTTAGAGTTGGCATTTTAATTATTGGATTTAGCAATGTTAGTGGTAGAATGTGGCTGGATGTCCTTCCTCTCACTATCTGCCACCCTCCCCCTCCCTGCCCTCCTCCAGATAGAATTTGTGAACCCCAACTGTTTGCATCTAGTGTTATTTGTTACAAAATTATGCACATCTTTTCTAAGTGTGTTACTGAGGTGCAATATCAGTATTCAGCTAGTTATATGTGGGAAAGCGCCTAAAAACCACATCCAGACTGACTGGCAGACTTGTTCTCATTGTTAATCCACCAGTGCACCTTCCCGAATCCTGGAATTGGCATGCTAATGAGCACGCATATCTGGATGGATCAGTAGAGTCCTTCAGAATAAAACTTAAAAAATGAATTACCAAGGACTAAATGGAGCTAAAAATGAAGTGAATATTTATTTTGTATGAAAAGCAAAATTCACTGAGAAGATCACAACATTATGAAGACAGAACAGCAAGTTATAGTGATAGACACAAAAGTAGAAACAATTTCTGTACTTGGTACTTGGAATTTTGTGTCCTCGTGGTAGTTGCTTGCCAGCCAACTGGTTTTGTTGTTTCAAGCTGCATTTTTATTAAAGAATAAAGATATTGTAGAGGCTGGGGGTAATCTTCGACCACTCGAAAATTTTCAAAAGTAAAGAGGGAAATTACTAAAAAAACAGATAAGAGTGTAATGCACCCCGTTAAGAGGTGTTTTTTGTTTTTTTTTTGTTTTTTTTTGTTTTT
Organism: Schistocerca serialis cubense; assembly: GCF_023864345.2. Classification (NCBI taxonomy): domain Eukaryota; kingdom Metazoa; phylum Arthropoda; class Insecta; order Orthoptera; family Acrididae; genus Schistocerca; species Schistocerca serialis. The sequence continues at coordinate 484,810,280 of NC_064639.1, read as the reverse complement.
TTTTTTTTTTGTGGTTTTAGGGCGCACAACTTCAATGGTCATTAGCGCCCTGACTACGTTAAGAATGCACCGCGAGGCACAAGTTGAAAACAACAACTAAAAGGGAAAACACGATAAAAGACAGACTGACAGGCATAGGATTAAAAAACAGCATCGTCAAATGTCCTTAGAGAGGTTTGTCAAATTGATAAAACGAAGAACACGAGCAGCTGCTCGTGGGTCATCCGCTAAAATGGCATCTAAAGTACATGGCAGGTTAAGATCTAGACGCAGTGTGTTAAAATCCGGACAGGACATTAAAATGTGGCGGACCGTCAGCAATTGCCCACATGGGCAGAACGGCGCCGGCGCAGCCGTCAGCAGATGGCGATGGCTGAACCGGCAGTGTCCAATGCGTAACCGGGGCAAAACGACCTCCTCCCGCCGAGAAGGGCGGGAGGAGGACGTCCAAGCCGCGGGAAGAGGTTTCAAGGCCCGAAGCTTGTTGTCTGTAAGTGCAGCCCAATCGGCATGCCACAGCGATAAAATGCGCCGACAAATGACCCTGCTACAATTGATGAAGGGACACAACAAGAAGCTGTCCGAGGCTGGAGGACCGCAGCCTTGGCCGCGGCATCTGCAGCTTCATTCCCAGGGATACCGACATGGCCAGGGACCCACATAAAGCTAACCGGAGAACCGACGTCCATCAGCTGCTGAAGAGAGCGTTGGATCCGGTGCACGAAAGGGTGAACCGGATACGGATCACTGAGGCTCTGGATGGCGCTCAGGGAATCGGAGCAGATGACATAAGCAGAATGTCGGTGGCAGCAGATGTAAAGAACAGCCTGGTAGAGGGCAAAGAGCTCAGCTGTGAAGACCGAACAATGGCCATGGAGCCGGTATTTGAACCTTTGTGCCCCGACAATAAAAGAACACCCGACCCCGTCATTGGTCTTTGAGCCATCTGTATAAATGAAGGTCATATTGATGAACTTCGAACAAAGTTCAACAAAATGGGAGTGGTAGACCGAACCGGGGGTAACCTCTTTTGGGAGCGAGCTGAGGTCAAGGTGAACGCGGACCTGAGCCTGGAGCCAAGGTGGCGTGTGGCTCTCGCCCACTCGAAAGGTTGCAGGGAGTGAAAAATTAAGGTGTTGAAGGAGGCGACGAAAGCGAACTCCAGGGGGTAGCAGGGCAGAGACATACAACCCGCATTGACGGTCGAGTCGTCAAAAAAGGAACGATAAGACGGGTGGTCGGGCATTGACAGTAGCCGACAGGCATACCGACAAAGCAGTATATCGCGCCGGTAGGTGAGTGGCAATTCGCCAGCGTCAGCATGAAGACTCTCCACGGGAATAGTATAAAACGCTCCAATCGCAAGTCGTAAACCCCGATGTTGTATGGAGTTGAGGCGGCGTAAGATGGATGGCCGTGCAGAGGAGTATACGAAGCTCCCATAATCCAGCTTGGAGCGGACGATCGACCGATATAGACGAAGCAGGACGGTTCGATCCGCTCCCCACGACATACCACTGAGAACACGGAGGACATTTAAAGAACGGGTACAACGGGCAGCCAAATATGACACATGTGGAGACCAGCTAAGTTTCCTGTCAAATGTAAGACCTAAAAATTTTGTTGTCTCCACGATTGGGAGAGCAACGGGACCGAGTCGTAAGGACGGTGGGAGAAACTCTTTGTAGCGCCAGAAGTTAATACAGACCGTCTTCTCGGCAGAAAAACGAAAGCCATTGGCGACACTCCGGGAGTAAAGACGGTCAAGAGAACGCTGAAGACAGCACTCCAGGACACGTGTACACTGCGCGCTGCAATAGAGGGTAAAATCGTCCACGAAAAGGGAGCCTGATACATCAGGTGGGAGGCAATCCATTATTGGATTGATCGCGATGGCGAAGAGAGCGACACTCAAAACTGAGCCCTGTGGCACCCCATTCTCCTGGCAAAAGGTGTCTGACAGGACAGAACCCACACGTACCCTGAACTGTCGATCCATTAAAAAGGAACAAATAAAAAGAGGGAGGCGACCGTGAAGGCCCCATGTATGCATGGTGCGGAGAATGCCCGCCTTCCAACAGGTGTCATAAGCCTTCTCCAAATCAAAGAACACAGCCGCGGTCGGGCGCTTCCGCAAGAAGTTATTCATAATGAAGGTCGACAAAGTAACCAGATGGTCAACAGCAGAGCGGCGCCTACGAAATCCACATTGTACATTGGTAAGTAGGCGTCGAGACTCAAGCAGCCAAACCAATCGAGAGTTAACCATTCGCTCCATCACTTTACAGACAAAGCTGGTAAGCGAGATGGGTCGATAACTGGAAGGCAAGTGCTTGTCCTTCCCCGGCTTAGGAATCGGGACAACAATAGACTCGCGCCAGCATGCGGGAACATGTCCCTCAATCCAGATGCGATTGTAAGTACGAAGAAGAAAACCTTTACCCGCAGGAGAAAGGTTCTTCAGCATCTGAATATGAATAGAATCAGGCCCTGGAGCGGAGGACCGTGATCGGCCAAGTGCGTTTTCGAGTTCCCGCATGGTGAATGGGGCATTATAACTTTCACGATTCGAGGAGCGGAAGTTAGGTGGCCTAGCCTCCTCTGCCTGTTTGCGGGGGAGGAAGGCAGGGTGGTAATGTGTGGAGCTCGAAACCTCGGCGAAAAAGCGGCCGAAGGCATTGGAGACATCCTCAGGGGCCACAAGGATGTCATTCGCGACCGTCAAGCCAGAAACTGGTGAGTGGACCTTAGTGCCAGATAGGCGGCGCAGGCTACCCCAAACAACAGAAGGAGTAAAACTGTTGAAGGTGCTTGTGAAAGCAGACCAGCAGGCTTTCTTGCTTTCTTTAATAATATGACGACACTGAGCACGTAATCGTTTATAATTGATACAATTCGCCACTGTAGGGTGGCGTTTAAAGGTGCGTAAAGCACGTCGACGAGCACGTAAAGTGTCTCTACATGCTGCGGTCCACCAGGGGACCGGTACGCGACGTGGAGAAGAAGTAGGGTGAGGGATGGAATATTCAGCAGCAGCGAGAATGACTTCCGTGAGGTGTGCGACCTGACGATCGCAGCTTGTGAAGGTTTGATCCTGAAAGGTCGCCCTGGAAGAGAAGAGCCCCCAGTCTGCCTTGGAGATGGTCCAACTAGAGGAGCACGGAGAGGGGGTATGCTGCAGGAGATGGATAACACACGGAAAGTGGTCGCTCGAATATGTATCAGAAAGTGCATACCACTCAAACCGGCATGCAAGTTGGGGAGTACATATAGAGAGGTCTAAATGGGAATAGGTGTGAGATGTGTCCGAAAGAAAAGTAGGGGCGCCAGTATTGAGGCAGACAAGATTGAGCTGGTTGAAAAGGTCTGCTAACAGGGAGCCCCTCGGGCAGGATGCTGGAGAGCCCCAAAGGGGATGGTGGGCATTGAAGTCTCCAGTTAACAAAAATGGTGCAGGTAGCTGAGCAATAAGTTGCATCATGTCTGCCCTGGTAACGGCAGATGACGATGGAGTGTAACGGTACAAATGGAAAATGTAAAAGTGGGGAGAGTAATGCAGATGGCAACTGCCTGCAGGCCAGTGTGCAACGTGATGGGATCGTAGTAAATATCATCCCGGACCAGCAACATAACCCCTCCGTGAGCCGGGATACCTACCACAGGGGGTAGGTCAAAACGCACAGAGGTGTAGTGTGCCAAGGCAATTCGATCGCATGGGCGTAGCTTCATTTCCTGGAGGGCTACGACAAGCGGACGGTGCAAGCGGAGCAGCAACTTCAAGTCCTCTCGGTTGGAACGAATGCTGCGAATATTCCAGTGAATAAGTGCCATCGTAAGAAGAAAAGGAAGATGAAAGAAGGGGTCACCTCGAAGGCCGCTGAGGGCCTGGCTTCGAGCGAGCACTGCCGCCGCTATCAGCAGGCGGACAGTCATCGTCCATTGGGTCTATAGGTTCATCGGCCATCTTGGGAAGATGGCCGGGAGGGGGAGCTTCCTCCGCCGGTGAACGACCAGATGTTCGGCTACCAGCGGTGCGACCAGGCGAAACGGATGACGGCCTGGGGCGGCAACCGCTGGGTGGCGCAGGAGAAGAAATGCGCCATGGCGGAGAAGGAGAACTGTGTTTCCTATGAGCCTTCTTGGAAGGACGTTTGGTGGAAGTACCGGTCGAAGGCTGGGAGGTCGAGGTACGTAGGAAGTCTGCACGGGACGGTTCCTTCTTGAAGGCCCGTGCATCTGACTTCTGGGTCTTCGTCTTAGCAGAAGCTGATGAAGGGGCTGGTGTCTGTGGGGTGATGGGAGGAAGAGGAGACGTCGACCGCGCGATCTTAGCACTGGCCGAACGGACGACCGTGGTGCTGAAGGTCAGATTGCATGTCTGGGTTGCCACCTCCCTGGTAGTCCGAGGAGAGGCGAGGACAGTACTGTATTTCCCCGCTGGGAGCAGCGTGGGCTTCCTACTAGCCAATAGCTTGCGAGCAGCCGAGGTGGACACTTTCTCTTTGACCCGAATTTCTTGGATACAGCGTTCTTCCTTATAGACAGGACAGTCGCGGGAGGATGCGGCATGGTCACCCTGACAGTTCACACAACGAGGAGACGGAGGTGGACAGTCACCCTCATGGGCATCCCTGCCACAAGTGACACATTTAGCCGCATTGGAACAAGACTGTCGAGTGTGATTGAAACGCTGACACTGGTAGCAGTGCGTAGGTGTCGGGACATAGGGGCGAACAGAAATAACCTCGTAGCCCGCCTTGATGCGCGATGGCAGCTTAACACTATTGAAGGTCAAGAAAAGTGTCCGGGTCGGTACAAGGTCATTGTTGACCTTTTTCATGACCCTATGGACAGCCGTCACGCCCTGCTCAGCGAGGAAAGATTGAATCTCCTCGCCAGTCAATCCGTCGAGGGAGCTAGTATAGACTACACCACGAGACGAATTCAAAGTTCGGTGAGCCTCCACCCAGACAGGGAACGTGTACAGGAGTGTGGCCCGAAGCAGTTTTTGTGCCTGAAAGGCGCTCTCAGTTTCTAGTAATAAGGTACTGTTACGCAACCTGGTACAAGATTTGACAGATCTGGCTACGGCATCTATGCTCTTCTGGATAACGAAAGGGTTGACAGAGGAAAAATCCTTTCCGTCCTCAGATCGAGAAACGACGAGGAACTGTGGGGCAGGCGGTAGTACTTTTGTCACTGGTGGCTGGCCATGTTTCCGTTTTTGGGCAGAAGTCGAGAGAGATGGAGTGAAATCCATTGCGGAGGAATCCCCCATGATTGCCAGCGTCTCCGATGGCGCGCTCCTTCCTTGTGGGGACCCTCTCAGAGGGCACTCCCGCCTTAGATGAATGTTTACACCTCTGGTCACACCTCCCGAGAAACGGATGGAGGGACCAATCGGCATGGTCAGAAGGTATCAGCGCAGGCAATCACCCCTCCCCGGGCCTGGCCTTTACCAGGGGGTACGCGCATGCCTTACATGTCTACCCAGGGCGGGGAATTACGCGTTACCCCGTCACCGGCTACGCGTGCGAACGCGTGGGTCGGCCTTCAGGCGCGCACAGGGAGGAAGGAAGAAGAGGAAAAAGGAGAGAGATAGAGAGGGAGAAAGAGAGAGAGAGAGAGAGAGAGAGAGAGAGAGGACAGACTGTCTCAAACGCCGAGGCGGAGACCAGAGAAGGCAAGGAGAAGAAGGCAATGAGAAGGCAAGGAGAAGAAGGCAAGGAGAAGAAGGCAAGGAGAAGAAGGCAAGGAGAAGAAGGCAATGAGAAGGCAAGGAGAAGAAGGCAATAAGAAAGCAAGGAGATTTTGCAGGGGAAAGAGTAAGGAAGACAGTGAGGTGGAGAAGAGCAAAGAAAGGAACCAACCAAAGGAAGGAAGAAACTAGAAGTGAAAAAGCAAAATGATCGCAAATAGAGGTCGTGGAACCGTCTGTCTCCGGACGCAGGCGCTAACTACCCCCTTGAGGGGGAGGGACTCCTTTTAGTCTCCTCTTACGACAGGCAGGAATACCGCGGGCCTATTCTAATCCTCGGACCCGCAGGGGGGCCCGTTAAAAGTGATAAATGTATTTCAGGTATACATTGCATTTCATTAGTCACAATGACAAACAGTGAAGTAACTCAACAATTTTACAAAACTTTGGACATTACCTTCCATGTTGGCGCAGCTCAAGAGATAACTCAGAAACACAGGCAATTCATAATGTCCAATGTGAAATTTTGGACCAAGTATGTAAAGTAATTCAAGATATGTAAAAAGGAATGGAAACTAGAGGTGATGGTGTTTTAATGAAAAAGATAATACATCTGAAGGCACCATGATATAAAATTACACTGTAAAACTATTTGGAGATATCTAAAATGCTTCTCTTTTGAAGATGGCATTATACTACTGCCTCTAGGTGAAATGTAAAAACTAAATAGAGCAAGTTTGAAATCAGGCTTAAAGACTAAAATAATGTATAATCAACATGTCAAAAATTGTAGAAATTAACATGAAGTTGTAAAAACAATTGATACGTTTTTGTATTTAAGAGAGTCGAAGGCATAAACTAAGAGTACAGGAAAATAAATCTACAGAAGACTAACAATAATGGATTAAGGTGCTTTTGGTGAACTGTAGGGGGCAATTAAAGTGTTTCTGTTTGAGGGTGTTGCTACAGCATGATGAAATATAGTATGATTCTGATGCGGGTATATAAGCAGCAACTGTGGGCAAAGGATCAGTGTGGCATTTGTGTCTTTCCAATGAGCGTGTAGTAAATGCAGAAACCTGCACTATGGTGATGTTATTACCAAATGCAGCCAAACAGGACCAACATGCTGCTATTCTTTTCTCGGCTGCCAAAGAATAAACACCAGTAGACATCCATCAGAGCATGAAAAATGTGTATGAGGCAGCAAGTCGCTAGAAAACAATCATCGGGGAATGGTGTGCCACGTTCTGTGCTGGTCACAATTCGACACAGGATGCCAGTCCATTTGGGAGGCCAGCCTAATCCATTACACTGTCTCCAGAGGTAGACATTCAAGCACATACCCAACAGTCCTGATCTCTCCCTATGTGGTTATCATGCCTTCGATCCCTTAAAAAAGGTCTTGAACGCTCAATGATTCCTGTCAGGCAAGCAGGTACGAATTAAGACAGTGAAAAATGTATATTTAACATAAACTTAACAGATAATTTTACTCAGTGAATGATGGTGAGATGTTAATTTGGAATTGCTAGGGGAGGTGGAGAAACAAAATAGTAAATCAGGATACAGACTGGATTGTAAGACTTAATTATGATGAAAATGAAATGAAATGAAGCAGGGTGGGACGTACAGCAAGACAAATGGATAGCAGATGGACTGTGGTGAGTTCTTTGTGGTATTTAAGGAAATAGGAAACAAATGAGACAACAAAATAGTGAAAGGAGAGTGGATACAGTGGGCATTCATAAAGTTTTGAGACTTGTCTCGCAACAAAAAATTTACTAAACATTTTTGTTCAGCGAACTAAAAGTCTTCAAAATACTTATGACCCTTGGGTATCAACACACCACTGCCAGTGTTTCTTCCATTGTTCACAGGCTCCCTGGAACCCTTCACATGGAAGGCTGTCAAAGGACTTCATCAAAGCTGCCTGGACCACTGGAATTGTGTCGAATTACTTCCCTTTCAGGTCTCTCTTAATTCAGGGAACAAAAAGAAGTTTCTGAGAGGTACGTCGGCCCTGTAGGGAGGCTGCAGCAGTGTTGCCACATGGAACTTGGCCAAAACATCACCGGCGGAGAGCAACGTGTAAGAGGGCACACTGTCATGGTGAAGAAACCAATCGTGTTTGATCTCAGGGCAGACATGGTGGACTTGGTCCTTCAAATGGCGAAGCACTTCAAGCATCATGTGACAGTGACAGTCCGTCCTGCAGGAACAAACATACTTTCACCAAATTTTCATCAGTTTGCCATACTGAGGTCTCCCAATGCAGGGATGGTTTTCAATCCTCGCAGCTATCTCTGAACCTCTTGTGCTGCACGCAAACTATTTAATGTAACATGGCTTCTTCCTTATAGGCCTCCTAAACCATATCAAAAGCCCCTCTAACAGTTTTGTTCAACTTCGCACAGAACTTTATTGAATAATGCTGCTCCAAATAAAGATGCATTTTCAACTTTACGAGGTTTCCATGGAGGCACTGACATGTACTCATGCCACTATCGATCTGCTCGTTTCACCATCTCAGAGGTAACTGTTGCTAGCGTGGTCTCACTACTTCACCCTATTGGTGGAATATGTGTGCGTGCCCTCCCCTACTCAGGAAAAAATCAGTCTTGAAGCTTTGTGAACACACACTGTGTAGCATTTAGAAACATGCAGGAGGAACATAGATGCATATAGCCCTGTAGAGGAATCAGTTTCCACTGTAGGTATCAAATGGCAGACAACAAACTGAAACTTATCAGGTAGACAGACACAAATAAATTTTACATAATTAAAAAAAAAGGACAGACAGGGGACCAAAGCATTGCTTTTTTTGTAGTTAAATACCGATTATGGTTTCTCAAAATTTCATTTTGATGAACACAACCCTAGTAAGTGTTGAAACCTAAGTCAATGTACCAAACAGTTATCTGCAACTGGTTGGCTGTACAATTCCTATGTTTGAAAATTATATATGGTTGCCAAGAAATGGCCATGTTTAACACTTAAGTATAGTGATCTACACTACATTTTCTTTCATCTTTGTCAGCTTTTCATCCCTTAATCTGGATTCTGATTTATGTCTTCACCCTCCAACTTTCCTCCAATTATTTCATCTTTTCTGTCCCAAAAGAAGAAGCTGTGGTTCTGCCATGAGTATAGCTTTTTTTTTTTTAATTCTTATATACTTCTTTTTGGTTAAATTCAGTGTTGAGCCTCCTAAAGGCAGTAATTTGGAGAAATGCAAGAAAGAAACTGTAGTATTTTAAGTTTTACACAATCTCTCGGAAGCTGTGAATTTTATAAATTCAATACCTGAAGCCATAATTTTACCATAATCTTTAATTACATTATCACATTTTTATCTGCCTGTACGGTACTTCATAGCAATTATTTTTTATTGTACTTTTCAGTTTCCTTACCTGAAGTGTGTTGAACAAACTAATTATTATGTACTTACCTGCCATCAGACACAATGTCTAAGAGAAGAGAATCAATATTTCTGTGCCACGCAAGGTAGAAAGCTAATGGGCCAAAATGACGAGTTGATCTTAACTTTGAGAAATGACGTGATTTCTCCACATGGTCAAATGTTTGATCTCTAACTCTACAAAAATCTGGAGAGTCTGGATCAAACTGCACACATGCTCGATCCAGTATGAATTCATACTCTCCAGTATCGAGCAACGGCTGTAATAATAAGAAGTAGAATTGTCAGTTAAACATACATACACAGTGATACTTTGTCGACCAAAATAACAAAAGAAGCAGAGATCTGGAAAAGGCAATGAGTAGCTTATATTACATGCTTTGTAGTGTTTCATACTAACATTCTATTCTCATCTCTTACCCATACTGCTTACTGATTTTATGGAATAGTGACCTCAAGTTTTCAAGAATGAAGAAATGACACAGAAGCAAGTAACATCAATCCACAAAAGGCAGAGCCTAATATTCCAGGAAACTCCAATAATCCACTACCTGAGTAAGTTTCACATCTTTCTCCCACACAAATGGGCTAAATGTCATGGGTTTCTGGTTCTCTCGCCTGTCTTATTATTTTAATAACTTCTACCTCTGTTGATCTGTTGTGAATAAGGGACAGCAGCTGGTCAAACATTTACCAATGAAAATCGCTAAACGGCCTATCTTTTGAGAAGTTACTTTATTTAGACACTGAGTTTTGGCATCTCAATAATGCTATCTTCATGCCACTATGCATTCCATGTACAGACAATCAGATAAATTGATACTTGCATAACTGGAGCCATCACTATTTGTATTCCGTGAATTCATTTTTGGATTGTTTACTTCTTTGAAGTAAACACTCTAAAAACAAATTCACAGAATCCAGATATTGATGACTCCAATTATGCAAATATGAATATAGGGAGCAGGATAAATGGAATCGACTGAAGAATTTGTTAAATGCAAACAAAAATGCCTTAACTGTCTAAGGTCATGTGTGCAGAGATACATTGTTCCTTGCTTAGAACAGTGAATAATAATGAGCATAAATTCTTAATGGACATGAGTGCACGTGTGTTGGCTGTTAGTATGACATAATGGGATGACTGTGTGAATGATTTCATAAATAGGAAGATTAGGATGTTAGAAGATACTACTGGCATTGTGAAAATGGCTATGAGTTGGTTTGATGCAGTTAAGAAAAATAGTGAAGAAGTAGCAGCTCCCTTGTGAAAATGTGGAGTCTGAAGTAATTGTAGTGCCGAACAAAGCATGTGTGACTAGTAGTGTTGTTGTTGTTTTTGGGGGAGGACACAAGACAGCGAGGTCATCGGTCTCATCGGATTAGGGAATGAAGAGGAAAGAAGTCGGCCGTGCCCTTTCAAAGGAACCATCCCAACATTTGCCTGGAGCGATTTAGGAAAATCACGGAAAACCTAAATCAGAATGGCCAGACGCGGGACTAACCGTCATCCTCCCAAATGCGAGTCCAGTGTGCTAGCCACTGTGCCACCTCGATTGGTGACTAGTACTGTGTTTTGAGGCTGTGGAATCTGGGCCAGATGCACAGGGAAACACATGCTTGTGATTATTGTGCCATGCAGAGTGGAACTGCAGTGATTTTATTGTAGATAGTATGAAGAACGTACAAGTAGCTGCTGATGATGCTAGTTGTGTTGTGTATGTCATGGATAATGGGGTAGTACAGACTCGTGTGTCCAAAGGATGCACATTCCTCACCAATTCTCATGGAGTCACTTTCTCCAAACAGGTGAGGCAAGAGAAGAGGGAAAGACATTTATAAGGCTAGTGAGTGGACCGACAAGACTTAATCCTTTTAAGAATGTGTGCCAGAGTATCAAAGTGGATTTGAGGATTTGCAAGGGTATAGGTAATGGGGGTAAGAGAAAAGGCATGAAATTTTTCTCAAAAGTATAGTCAGATTCAGGGAGTCATGGTTTCACACGAAGGAGACAGCTTGTAAGGGGTCCGTAGGCCCTTACTATAAGTTTTGCGACAGCACAGGTCGACAGGACAAACAATCGATAGTGTGTGTCGGGTTGCGAGAGTGAGAGCGAGTGTTGAGACAGTAGTGTGGTACGCGCTGCGGGCCGAGCCGGGTGGAGGTCTGTTGCTGGAATGCAAGACCGTACCGACAAAGGGAGTGGCCATCGCCGTGGTTTGACCCCTTTGTGTTAGAAATATACGGGAAAGTGAAAAAGTATAGTTACTAGTGTGATTCAGCGATATTTGTAATTACGCGTCTACCGCGCCGGCATCATTTGGATTGCAGTGTTGGATTGCAGTGTTGGATTGGAGTGTTGGATTGGAGTGTTGGATTACAGCGATTGAAATTGCGTGTGATGATAATGAATAACGAAAGGGCCTGTGCTGAGATTAGCCATTATTAATTCTGTACGACGAAGGCAGTGGCTGTCTCCTTACCTTGTGTTTTTGTGATGAATATAAGTTGTTGATTAATGAAGCTGTGTTGTCGTTCTTCTTGGCACCAGACATCTCTTTATTACAGCATTTGAGAAGGACAAAATGGAATGTAACATCTCCGTAGCAGTCCAATCCGATTGCCAGCCCATTAGGTACACGGTCACATTAATTATTATCCATTTGGGCTGCTATCAGATCCCGATCGAGCGGGATAAGTCAGTAGATTAAACCGGAGTGTTACAAGCTGCAAGTGAGACATCATTGGAAGGGTCTATTATCATTAAAGTAGAATCATTTAAGCTGCATATGGCATCAATACAATTCAATGCAAATGGTAAAGTGCCGAAAAGCAGCAGGAAGTCAACTTTGAAAAGGAAAGCTATAATGAAGTATTGTATTGCAGGCTGAAGTCAATCTCTAAGTAACTGTAAGATCAGGGAGGTACTTGGAGCTATTGACCAGTACATTGTATGTGGTAGAGCTGCAAGTAGTTTGTGTGCAAATGTACTTTTAAGAATGTGTGTTTTGAGGAAACACAAGGGAAACTTATGTTTCAAATGCAAAGACCCAGTTGATGTACCAAAACAGTAGGTTAATACACTACCTGACCGGCAAAGAAAGAAGCTGCTGGGTATGACTATGAGGAAAGTAAGGGACAGTGGAATCCTAATAAATGGTGCAGTTTGTGATGTACCTGGAACAACTTTCCCCCTCCTAGCCACGATTATATGTGCAACAATGATCCAATTGACAAACCCTTTCCTGTTCTGGCCAAATAAGCCACTGGAGATACTACTGGTCCAGAACCTTACCTTTTTGAGCAATACCTTAAACCAATACTCATTAGATAAATTTATATCATCATAGAAGGAGTGGACTTCCACAGAACAGATGTTGTAACACACCTAGCAGTACCAAGAGAAACAGCATAACATTATGAATATAAGCATTTTAGCTACCAGTACTGTAGCGATTCTCATCGCCATTTGTGTAATTTGTGTTTTTTGCAAGTGAAAGACTGAACCACACCTAGAATTACCTGTTGCATGGTTTAGTAATGTGACTGGAAATAACAGAGAGTAACAAGTTGAGTCACAGATCTATACATTAGTAAATAAAGGGTAAGGAGTCATCTGGGAATTAATGTAAAATATTAAGTAAATACATGTAAAGGACCATGCTTTGTGGAATTCATTTTAATTAAAGGGAAAAAATATCCAGCAATGGATGAAATAATTATGAAGATGGATATTAGTTTGTCAGAGGGAGGATCCAAGTGCAAAAATTCAGGACAAATTTTATAAAGACTGGGAGAATATTGCACAGCAGAACAGTATTAGCATGAGGAATAACATTTTTAAGTTGTCTCGAATGACAGCTAAGCACAGCGCACCTGCACAGTTTGAAATGGTTGAGCAACAAGTATTAACACTCGGGGGAGGGGGGAGGGTTGGGTTGCAGGAACATGAACAAGCAACGACTACATTGCCACAGACTGTGCGAGAGAGCGTCAGACACACCCGATTCAGTACATCATTTCAAAGGAGGCTTAACAATATTCTATTAACAGGCAGTGTGGAGTACAGTACTTTATCATGCAAGCACCTCTCCTCGCATATTCCTGTACCCTTCTATTTTTCATGATTAAAAAATTATTTTATTAATATCACGCATAATTCTTACTGGAGTGGCCTTCAAATGACTTGACAATGGGCAAAAATGGACACAGCAGTACTTGGCACAAAAATATTTCCATTGTCACAACATATTGTAAATTTGAAAAATGGAGCTGCAGACATTGCAGTTTGTTACAAGTCATCATTCTGTCAAAATATTCAAACTACATGGCAAAATTTAAATTAAATGTGTTATCTTACATCGATACAAATGGAGTGAAAGTTGCGGAAGGCATTTCTCCATTGATCCTAATGCAATATGGTACTGGTGGACAAAAAGATAAACTCATGGCTAGAAAGGCAAGCTCCAAATCTTTCTGTGGGCCTTAAACAGAGAAATATCCTGAAATTAATAATGGTGTACTTGCTTACATCAATGAACTTCAGAATGATGGTTGAGCTGTCTCTTATGAAACGATTCAGAACAAAGCTCGCAAGACAGCTGCCACACCCATCGTTGACAGAAAGGATTTTAAAGCAAGCACTGGTTGGGTGATTCATTTTATGAGATGGCAAAATTTCAGTCTATGAAGGACGCTACACAGATTAGTTAATCGAGTTCCATGATTACATAATACAAGTGCAGTAGCAATATGACTGTTTGCTCTCCCAGGCTGGAAATGCTGTGTTTTTGGAAACGCCACATACTACCACCCTTGCTTGAACTGGCTTAAAAAGTTTCCTTGTGAAGGTGACTGGAGCAGAGAAACTAAGTTGCACAGTGATATTGTGCATTACAGTAGATGGCAATAAACTTCCACCTATCTTTAAAAGGAAGACATTACCAGAGGAGATTACCACACATGGCATTCACTCATGAGTTCAGGAAATGGGCTGGATAACAGTAGATTTGATGGGGTTGGTTTGAGAAAGTCTGGGGAAGATGACTAGGGGCATTATAACACAAGAAGTCCCTTCTTGTCCTAGACAGCTTCAGGGGTCACCTTGTGGAAGCTCTAAAGGAGAAAATGAAATTAAGCCCCATCCTGTCATCATCCCTGGAGGTTTAATGTCCCATCTTCAACCTTTAGCTGTCAGTGTCAACAAACCTTCCAAAAAACATCTTTGACACCTGTATTCAAAATGGATGGTTGTGAGATCTCATCAACTGACTCCAGGAGACAAGATATGGAAGCCATCAACACCGACGATGTGCAAGTGGAGGTGCACGGAGAAAGTAGTGTTGATATTGTTAAGAAGAGTTTTTAGAAAACAGGAATTTCTTGTACCACTGACAGTCCCGAGGATGACATTTTGTAGAATAATGAAAATGAAAAAGATGATGCATTATCTGAGCCTGAAAATAGTGATGAAAGTGAGGTCACAGAATAGTCAGAGAAAAGAAACGGTGAAACAATGCATTGCTACTATTCATTGTAGCCATTATGAAACCAGTTCTTTTGAGCCAACAGAAAATAAATACCGGTAGGTACCACTTTTTTCACAAATTACTATAAATATAGCCTTTACCTACCAGTAAATTGTTTCCCTCCCTTTCTGAATTCCTAGAAGCACTACTCTACTACTCACGTAATTCCCTCTCTAATGTTTTCAAGAAAAGAAGGGGAAATAAATACCATTAGGTACCACTTTCTTCACAAATTACTATAAATATAACCTTTACCTACCACTAAATTGTCACCCCCTTTCTGAATTCCTAGAAGCACCACTCTACTACTCACGTAATTCCCTATCTAATGTTTTCAAGAAAAAAGTGGGAATTACACATTAAAATGTGGTAACTACATCTAAAGACTACACAATAACACCTTTCGAGCTCCGAACCATGCATAAAAGATTGTTCTGAAACTAAACATTTGTCAATCAGAGAATGATGATATGCTCAAAAAGCTGGAGCAGATTTGGTCACACATGTGAGAGGAATCGCGTCATGAACCACTATATTACCCTCTCCTTCCTTCCACTCTGGGCCAAAGTTTGGTCATTCCATCTGTATCACAGATACTGTGGAAGACCAGCTCCATTAGTTGCAGGATGACATAGTGACATACAATGAAGTGCTGCCAACTGCTGCCACTTTAGAGTCTAATTCTGTGAGTCCACAGCCGTCCGGCTGTGGGGTGCAACTTCGTCTCTGCAAGCTGTCACTCCTACCAGACACAATGTGACTGAAGATGAAGGCTAAGCAGATATTCTGCAGATGAAGAATGCATCTGTCTGACTGCAAGCTGTTCGACTTGAGAGTGGGGCACCTAGTGCCGCCAGCCCTGGGCAGTGCGAGAACCACCTTATCGGCTGTATGCTGGGACCACCTCTTGAGCTGTCCTCTGTGCTGCTGTTGGGACTTCTGCTTTCTTACCATCACACCAACCACTAATACCTCGAAGCCAGACCTAAGCGCAGCTATACTTAACGAGGGTGCTGAGGCTTCAATGGACAACACAGACCTACTGGGCTGTCAAGATGCACCGACTGCAATTCTGTCCAATACGGGGCCGTGGAAATGACCATAAGCAGCACTGGGTGCTTTGACCGCAGATTTAATGGCAGGTGCTGACGCGCCACTCAGCACATTGCTGCATTGTGGACATAGCATGGCTGCTACCAGGCCGCAACGAGGAGGAGACTGAATCACTCTAAAACTCTCATCAATAAATGAATTTTAAATGAATGCTGCCTCACTGACACACTGGATGTGACACATATCCTCATCACTGCCTCGCCGCTCAACCGTCCTGCCCCCTCACAGGGAGTCACATCCAGTGCAACCCTTATAGTATCCTTCCAATGAACTGAAGTCTGCCACCTGCATTATCCATGACTGAACCTAAGTGATCTTTCTATTTCATATCTCCACTAATTGTTACACCCAGGTATTTGTATGAAATGACTGATTAAAATTGTGATTCACTGCAACAAAGTTACATGACAGAATTGACAGCCAGCCTTTATATTTATGTGCTTACAAACAAATAAAAGTACTCTAAACTATCCCAGAATTTGGAATTATTACATCCTTTCTTGTTGAGGAAAGGAGGATAGGTTTGGGGCAGTTAAAAGGAAAGACAGATCTCTCAGACTCAAGTATGAGGGGAAACCACAGGGGGGACAAAGATATTTTCAACTTTATTATAGTACAAGAGAAAGGTATTTAGCAAGAAATGTTACAATAAGAAAAAAAAAAAAAAAAATCATACTGCATATTGAGGAACAAGCTAAGATCCAGTACTTCAGAAAGACAGTCTTAATTTCCCCTATGGAACCATCATGAACAAAACCTGTTGTGCGCTCTAGATGTTGAGAGAATTGTAAAACATTTCACAGGATGATCTCCAGACAAGTCTCAAGGCAAGGGAACTAATCAACTAAGCTAATGATTATTTAAGACTCCATCAGTCTGGGGTGCATACTCCTCATTGTAAGCATAGACTGTAGAGAAGTGCTTTGGCCAGACACAATGTTGCAGGTTCCAGGTCAGATATGTGCATCTTGGATACGAAGAGACTGTGATGTTATGCAAAGTGGTGATTGCTGGGACTAAGTTATACAGAAACATATAAAATTAGAGCAAATGGCGCGCTTTGTCTTGGTTTACTAGGCCACTGAAAGGATTCTACTTGAGGATCTATATTAGTGACAATACTATTAAGTGCATAATGTTGAGGCATACAGGCAGAGGGTGGGTAGGATAGGGGGACATAAGCTGGTGCCTTACTGATACGGCTTGGATTCTCACACAGCGCCTCTCAATTGTATATGTACTGTCATTGGCACACAGGAAAGGGTATACTGTTCTACATCAGAATAAAATGAGGGCTTAATGTTACTTCAGTATTTGACTGGAAAAGGAGCAGGAAAAATCATCAAAACAGTTTGTGACAACTCACTTGATTAGAAAATCAAGATATTACTACAGAAAGTTTTGAGAGCTTTTCCATAAAAGGATGTAAGTGCTTGACCATTCGGTGCATTCATAAAAGCCTAGCAAACGATACTGAGATAAAACTTAATTCACTATTACTGGTACCCCACATCAGAAGCAAACATCATCACCTAATCAATGCCCTGGTGCCAAAACATTATGGATTAAAAGCACAGTTTGGTACCAAGTTCAAACACATGAAAAATTGGTAATTTTGAACTTAAATATGGGTAGTTTGTGGCTGTTTTATCAGAATACTAATTGTGATGGTCACTGTGTCCCTGGCACATGATGTCTGCATTTGCTAGCAAATGATGGAAACACTGTTTTCACTAAAGGGGCAGAAGTTTAACTCAGTGCCAGTCAGAATGCTGTTATGCATAAAAAGTAGAAGACTATTTTTAGAGGCTTCCACCAGCTTCTGAAAGTGGAAATCAATGTGTTAATATATGGGATGCACATTTGCTGCTAATCTTTTCTCGTAAAAGATGATTTCACATTTAATCAATAGGTTGGGCAAAGTGAGCACCCAATACTACCCAAGACAAACATTTCTACTCAATGTAACTGTTACAAAACTGGATCTGATTTTCTGGTCCTAAAATGTTCTTTGGATCAAAGGAGATTCCGCTTGCCCTCATTTCTTGGAATGCCATCTCTCAAATACTAAACCTTAAAGAAATGGCCATCAAATATGTAGTCCAGTAGATTTCTTGCAAGTACCAGTGTAATATTCTACCAACATGAATGATATTATCCCTTGAAATAGTTTGGAGATGTACGGTATTCTACGATGCAACTAGTTATGATATAAACTTTTTTATAAACATTTCACTAACTTTCCTATAAAAAACATTGTTTTGATTGGTCTCAACAGATAAATGTCAAGTAATCTACAATAGGAATAACTTGAAAACATACCTTAAGGTGTTCTTCTTCAAACATATGAGGTGTCCTTAATTTGCGACCAGGAAGAGGAAAGTAGATTTGACTGCAACGGAAACGTTCATCTCTGTCCGCATGTCGTAAAGCACCATCTGGGTCTCGAGCAACAATCAATCTGTCCTATGGGACAAGCACACAGCATATGACAATGCACACACAGCAAAAAAAAAAAAAAGAAAAAAAAAGGGGGGGCAGAAAATTCAGTCAGAGCTACTGACAAACAACTGACGGATTGAATCAGCATTATTAGCTCCCTGTACAAAAGCGTTACTTTTGCTTTTGAGTTCTTTCAAAGCAAATTTTTTTTCTGATGGGTGTCTAGGCAGTACAGGGCAAAGAAGGAAATTAAAATTCATTAAGCAAAAATTTGTCAGTTGAGCCAAAGTTCTTAGCAAATTGGTTCCAGAGAAATTGGGGAAATAAAGCCATGGTAAATTTTGTCTCATTATTTCTGAAGTGAGCTGCTTTTCCTGAATCACTGGTAAAACAAGGAAGAAGATAAAATCATTTCATTTCAGTATTGGCCTGGAAATTGCATTCAGGCTGTAAAAAGCAAATGACTTATAGGAAGAGACTTATACAGAACAGTAAACACATCAACTACTTCACCTATTTATCACCCCCCCCCCCCCCCAACACACACACACACACACACACACACACACACACAGTTAGCTGAAATGACAAGACAGAACATCTCCGAAAGAGTAGAAATATTTAAGAATGTGATCTCATTTTTCACATTCTAGGTTTCTTAATATCCATTGCTGTCACACATGATCCACGCTAAGCCACCTACATCTATACTCCGCTAACCATCTTATGATGTGATGGAGGGCATGTTGCGCACCATAGTCACTTTGTCCACTTTCCTGTTTGTCGCAAATGGTCCCCTGGAAGAACAATTGTTGGTAGGCCTCTGTGTGAGCTCAGATCTCTCTAATTTCCCCTTCTTGGACTCTTCATGTGGTGAATGTATGAGAAATATATATACATTGGTTGACTATTTTAGCTAAGTGTGCTTTCATAATTTTAACTGAGATGCACAATACCTCTCTTCTACCACAAGTCACTGGACCTGGATGAGCATGCCCATGACAGTTTAGTGCTTACTAAACAAATTCTCTAGTAACTCTATCAGTTCTATATGATAAGCAGGGGTGGCACTAGGATTTTCGGACTCCAGATAAGCGTTCAGCATTCTTAGCTCCTTCCTCTATTTACTTATTTTAAACTTTGATTTTCTGGATGAAGTAAAAACAAATTAATGTTAGAGCATCAAAGAATGCCTTTCTTAAGAAACTTTTTTCAATTCTTGAAGTTTACATAAATTCCATACTTAATAAAAGTATATCTTCTTTCTAGCTTTTTTTTTAGATGTAAACTCTTTCATTATCCCAGTATAATGTGGGAGCTAACTTTCACTCCACTGTGATCATAGCTATTCCAAAAAGCCACTCTTGCCACATTGTAGTTTTAAAGCAATTCTTAACTCTTGAAAGAATGGCCATTCTGCTTGGGTAACACTAACAGGCAAAGTAGAAAATCCATAAGGCTACCATTATGATCGAAATATGTTATTAAAAATGCACTTATGAAAAGCACTGAGGAGCCACAGAGGAGGAAGTGGCTCAGATACAAATTAGCTGTGTGACAATTTTTTGACTGCAAATTTCTTTTTTCAAATCTTATTTATCAACAACTACGCTCTACAAAGATGCCATATTTTCTACGTGCTTTGATAGTGTAGAATTGTATAGGCTTAGCAGTTCCATAAAAAATCAACTGTGTCCATTTACAGCAGCATGCCTGGAGGTAAAGTTTCCTATGATAATATTGAATACCTTTAGTTTCAAATTGTTCTCCACGGTCAGGTTTAAAGGTTGTTCTGATTTTTCACTACAAGATATATATAATTTTAGGGCGCAAAACTGCTACATCAATGGGATTGAAACTCCAGAAGGAGGTCAACTAAAAACGGAAGTAAATCTTTGAAAACTGCTATTGAAGGGGAGTAGGTAAAAAGTGTCTCATCGTCCATGGTTGAGAGTAGTGGGGACAAAGCATGGGAGGATCACCACTTAAAAGATGTCGATGATTAAAGAGACAGAACCCAATCTGGAGTCTAGTTAAAATTACCTTCTCCCGATGACGAGGCCAGGAGGAAGAAGTCCAAGCACAAGGGAAGAGGTTTTAGTGTGTATATATAGTATACTGTATCCGCTTATGGCATCAGATGTATTGGACAGCCTGGAGAACAGCGTAAAGCTCCACAGTAAAAACTGAACACTGATCAGGAAGCTGAAACCTAATAGGGTTGTTGCCAACAATACAGGCACTTCCAACACCAGACGTGGTCTTTGAGCCATAAGTGTAAATAACTGTGGCATCTTCCATTTGTGCACATAGAGCAGCAAATGCCCAACGATAAACAGGGGGGGGGGTTGGTACTATACTATCCTTGGGAAGGTGGCACACATTATTTGCAAATCTCAGACAACATATTCTTCTTCCTCCAATTTTTACTCCCTTGTCATCTAGTGGGCATTCGTCATTCATATTTTATTGTAATAGCAGAATGAAAAGTTTAGGAGTCAGGTAGCAGCCTTTCCTTATGCCTTTTCCCAGTCCTGCCCAATTAGTATTTACTGCTCTGACTTTCACTGATATTTTTTTATTTAAATAAACTGAGGTTATAAGCTGTCTGTTTTTCCAATCCACTGTTTTTCCCCTCATTATAGTTGCAAATTTATCCCAAGTCACATGATCTAGTGCCATTTCCTGCTCTGCAAAACACAAATGTACATTCTTTCCTTTTCAATAAACCACTCTCCCAAAATTTGCAAGAGTCCAAATGCATCTTTTGAAACTCTACGCCATCTAAAACAAAATTGCTTCTCACCCAAGCCAAATTCCCCTCTATCTCCTTTTACAGTCTTTTATTATTAACAATATGCAATCAAATAAACACACCAGCTGCACATTTTGTTTCTCTCCAAAAGTGGTCGAAACTGGCTGTGGCATTTAAAATAAAAATGTAAGTATGACTGTTGAGTTTATTTGAGTGTATATCAACATTATAGCTGCAGAGCTTGCACCCACATTGCCCCCAAGATGGACAAAAAATAAATGTTATTAATGATTCTTAACATGACTTTGCTGCATGTGAAATAAAGTTAACTTCCCTGTACCACTGCATTTCTTGGTTCCTTGTTTCTTTGATACTGGACTCGTTACCATTACCAGAAAGTCTTCTGGCCATTCACCACTATCATATAATTTGTTACATAACCTCAATATTTCTCTTACTCTTTCTTGACTTAAAACATTTCAGTGTTTCACCTGGTATTGTATCTGTATACCTATAGCTTACCCATTTTCATTGCATCTAGTGCACTCTCCACTTCTATTACATTTGGTGATCTTTTCTCCTCCTCATTGTCATCATTATTATCGTCATCATAATATACAGTGTTTTACATTTCAAGTAATAGAGTTGTTGGCTTGTAATGTGTGTTACAGCTGTTTTACATACTCTTTAAATCTCTGGGGAATGCCTTCATGATCTTTGTACACTATGTTCTTGTTTTCACTGAAAATTTCTATAATAACACTTCCTTGTCTGTTTTGGTACCATGTTGTATTCTTTACTCCACTGTGCAGTAAATCGTATTATCCCTTCTTTAATTTTCAACTGCACGTCAATCATCTTTTAGCCATTATTTACTTTTTTTATACCCTGATATGTTTATCTTTTCTCTATGCATGTCATTATTCATCAAGTGGTTCATCTTTTCTTTCTTGCATCTTCATTGTTCTGGTTTTTGAATTTTCTTCTCTCCTCTTGTCTTCGGTGTGATGCCTGGTTTTTTCCTCTTTTCTAGTTTACGTATCATATACTTCTCTACCCTGCTTTTATGATTCCTTCTTTCAGCACAGTCCAACAATCACTGACATTTTTTGATGGTTCTCTGTCTTGTAATGAGTTACTAAGCTAAAGTGATAGCATTTCCTTAACTCTTTATTTTCTTGATCTTATCTTCTCCAGGTCACACTTCTTCACCACAACAGTCTTCTTCAGTTTTTTCTTACCTCTGCTGTAAGGAAATTGTGGTCACTGTTTAATATCTGCACCTGGTAGAGTCCCACTTCTGCTTTCTTCCACCTGTCTAAAATCCATTTGGTTTCTATATTTATCTCATGGTGATTCCCAGTCTTGATCCTCCTCCTGTGATTTTTGAACCATGTATCTATCTCTACTAGCTGTCTTTCCCTGCAAAAGTCAACAAGCCATTAGCTTCTGTCATTCCCCCTTCCGAAACCATGAATGCCAACTACGGTTCCTTCCTTCCCTTCTCCCACCATGACATTCCAGTTGCCCATTGCTATTTTGCATCGTCCTTGATTATTTCCCATTATTTTCTTTATTATGGTTCCTTTATGAGCTGATGATCATGCTCTGAAGCTGGCCTGTATACCAGGATAATAAATATGCCTTTTTGTACTCCTTTCAGCCTCACATCAATAATCCTATCTCACATTTTCCATGTACTTAGCCATTTCCTTTTGTCATAATCACTACTACTCCATACTTCCTCTTATTTATACTTTTCCATCTCTCTTTTAAGGTTTTCCATTATGTAGCAGTGTCCTGACATTCCAGATAATGATTCTTGTTTTGATATTGAATCTCCTGTCACACTGCGCAATACAAAAAAAGTCAGAATTCCAAGAACAAGGTGAGGGCAACTTGGAGCATTACTAGGTTGTGTTGTTGTCATCACTCCAGAGACTGGTTTGATGCAGCTCTCCATGTTACTCTATCCTGTGCAAGCTTCTCCATCTCCCAGTACCTACTGCAACCTACATCCTTCTGAATCTGCTTAGTGTATTCATCTCTTGGTCTCCCTCTACAATTTTTACACTCCACACTGCCCTCCAATACTAAATTGGTGATCCCTTTATGCCTCAGAACATGTCCTACCAACTGATCTCTTCTTCTAGTCAAGTTGTGCCACAAATTTCTCTTCTCCCCAATTCTATTCAATACCTCCTCATTAGTTGTGTGATCTATCCATCTAATTTCCAGCATTATTCTGTAGCACCGCATTCTGAAAGCTTCTATTCTCTTCTTGTCTAAACTACGTATCGTCCATGTTTCACTTCCATACACTGCTACATTCCATACAAATACTTTCAGAAAAAGACTTCCTGACACTTAAATCTATACTCGATGTTAACAAATTTATCTTCTTCAGAAACGCTTTTCTTGTCATTGCCAGCCTACATTTTATATCCTCTCTACTTCGATCATCATGTTATTTTGTTTCCATAATAAGAAACTCATTTACTACTTTAAGTGTCTCATTTCCTAACCTAATTCCCTCAGCATCGCCTGATTTACTTTGACTACATTCCACTATTATTGTTTTGCTTTTGTTGATGTTCATCTTATATTCCTTTTAAGACACTGTCTATTCCATTCAACTGTTCTTCCAGGTCCTTTGCTGTCCCCGACAGAATTACAATGTCATCAGCAAACCTTAAAGTTTTTATTTCTTCTCCATGGATTTTAATTCCTACTCCAAATTTTTCTTTCATTTCCTTTAGTGCTTGCTCAACATGCAGGTTGAATAACATCAGGGATAGGCTACAACCCTGTCTCACTCCCTTCCCAACCACTGCTTCCCTTTCATGCCCCTTGACTCTCATAATTGCCATCCAGTTTCTGTACAAATTTTAACTGACCTTTTCCTCCCTGTATTTTACACCTGCCACCTTCAGAATTTTAAAGACAGTACTCTAGTCAACATCGTCAAAAGCTTTCTCTAAGTGTACAAATGCTAGAAACATGAGTTTGATTTTCCTTAATCTATCTTCTAAGGTAACCTGTAGGGTCAGTAATGCCTCAAACATTCCAACGTTTCTATGGAGCCCAAACTGCTCTTCCCTGAGGTCGGCTTCCACCAGTTTTTCCTTTCATCTGTAAAGAATTCATGTTAGGATTTTGCAGCCGAGACTAATTAAACTGATAGTTCGGTAATTTTCACACTTGTCAACACCTGCTTTCTTTGGAATTGGAATTATTGCATTCTGCTTGAAGTCCGAGGGTATTTCACCTGTCTCATACATCTTGCTCACCATATGGTAGAGTTTTTTCAGGGCTAGCCCTCCCAAGGCTATTAGTAGTTCTAATGGAATGTTGTCTACTCCCGGGCCTTATTTTGACTTAGGTCTTTCAATGTTCTGTCAAACTCGTCATGCAGTATCGTATCTCCCATTTCATCTTCATCGACATCTTCTTCCATTTCCATAATATTGCTCTCAAGTACATCACCCTTGTATAGACCCCTCTATACACTACTTCCACCTTTCTGCTTTTCTTTCTTTGCTTGGAACTGGTTTTCCATCTGAGCTCTTGATATTCATACAAGTGGTTCTCTTTTGTCCAAAGGTCTCTCTAATCTTCCTGTATGCAGTATCTATCTCACCCCTTAGTGATATATGCCTCTACATCCTTAAATTTGTTCCCTAGCCATCCCTGTGTAGCCATTTTGCACTTCCTGTCAATCTCAATTTTTGAGACTTTTGTATTCCTCTTTGCCTGCTTCCGTTACTGCATTTTTATATTTTCTCCTTTCATCAATTAAATTCAATGCACCTTCTGTTACCCAAGGATTTCTAGTAGGCCTTGTCTTTTTACCTACTTGATCCTCTGCTGCCTTCACAATTTCATCTCTCAAAGCTACCCATTCTTCTACTGTATTTCTTTCCCCCCATTCTTGTCAATCATTCCCTAATGCTCTCTCTGAAACTCTCTACAACCTCTGTTTCTTTCAGTTTCTCCAGGTCCTATTTCCTTAATTTCCCACCTTTTTGCAGTTTCTTCAGATTTAATCTACAGTTCATAACCAATAGATTGTGGTTGGAGTCCACATCTGCTCCTGGAAATGTCTTGCAATTTAAAACCTGGTTCCTAAATCTCTGTCTTACCATTACATACTCTATCTGAAACCTTCCAGTGTCTCCAGGCCTCTTCCATGTATACAACCTCCTTTCACGATTCTTAAACCAAGTGCTAGCTTTGATTAAGTTATTCTCTGTGCAAAATTCTACCAAGCATCTTCCTCTTTCATTTCTTATCCCCATTCCATATTCACCTAATACTTTTCCTTCTCTTCCTTTTCCGATTATTGAGTTCCAGTCACCCACGCTATTAAATTTCCATCTCCCTTCACTATGAGAATAATTTTTTTTCTCTCTTCATACATTTCTTCAATCTCTTCATCATCTGCGAAGCTAGTTGGCATATGAACTTGAACTACTGTGGTAGGCGTGGGCTTCATGGCTATTTTGGCTACAGTAATGCGTTCACTATGCTGTTCGTAGTAGCTTACCCGCACTCCTATTTTTTTTTTTCATTCATTATTAAACCTACGACTGCATTACCTCTATTTGATTTTGTATTTATAACCCTGTATTCACCTGACCAGAAGTCTTGTTCCTCCCGCCACCGAGCTTCACTAATTCCCACTATATCTAACTTTAACCTATCCATTTCCATTTTTAAATTTTCTAACCTACCTACCCAAGTAAGGGATCTGACATTCCACACTCCGATCTGTAAAACGCCAGTTTTCTCTCTCCTTATAACAATGTCCTCCTGAGTAGTCCCCGCCCATAGATTCAAATGGAGGACTACTTTACCTCTGGAATATTTTACCCAAGAGGACGCCATCATCATTTAACCATACAGCACAGCTGAATGCCCTCAGGAGAATTAGAACTGTAGTTTTCCCTAGCTGTCAGCCATTTGCAGTACCAGTACACCAAGGCTATTTTGGTTAATGTTACAAGGCCAGATCAGTCAATCATCCAGGCTGTTGCCCCTGCAACTACTGAATAGGCTGCTGCTCCTCTTCAGGAACCATGCATTTGTCTGGCCTCTCAACAGATTCCCCTCCATTGTGGTCGCACCTACAGTACGGCTACCTGTATCGCTGATGCACGCAAGCCTCGCCACCAATGGCAAGGTTGTTCATTGCCAGGGGGGGAGGGGGAGGAGGGGGTGGGAGGGAGGGAGGGAGGGAGGGAGGCATGAGACAAATATAATCACTACCATTAATGATATTGAACTCCCAGAGGGCAGTAGAATCAAGACAGATGATACAAAATTAAAGTCATTGGCTACTATATTCAATGAATTCTTCCTGACAGTAGCTGAAAAAACAGACAAAAACTCGTCGATCCAAAGCAGATACAATAACTTACCTAGACCGGCAGAGCATACTTAATCACCAGACATCAGCCTTGCCATTTCATATGTTAGAGACATCACAAAAATCATTAGGCCAGTAACATGTAGTAACTACTGACTATGATAGTATCTCAGTCAAAGTACTAACTAAATTCTTATGCCGACTTTGTAGTGCCAGCCTTGAGTTACCTTTGTAACCAGTCAATGAGCCAAAACGAAAGACTGAAATATGCAGTAGTAATATCAATGCACAAAAGTGTAGATAAGCAACTCACCTCTATGACCAATCTCACTCCATCCTGTGTCTTCAAAGTTATTTGAGTAAGCAGCTTACAATAGAATAATGAACAACCTTTCTGAGAATAAATTTTCAACAGGTCAGTTTGACTTCTTTACTGATAAAGTAATATATATATGATCTCTCAGAGTCAATTGTAGTAGAACTGAACACCAAAAATATCCTGTTGACATTTTCTGTGATCTTGCCAAGGCCTTTCGCTATGTAGATAATAAAATTCTGTTAAGTAAACTAAAAAAGGCATGGCATAGCACCCTCCCCTTGCATGGAAAAGGTCATATCTTGAAAACAGAGAACGGATGGCCACATTAGCAAAAGGCAAACAGGAACAGGACACAATAGTGATCTACTGGGGGCACTGGAATACTCTTAAAAAACTGTAATGTTTGCTAATGATACAAGTATACCCACAAAAGGTCTGAAAACATCCATACCAGACACAGCCAGGAGACTAATGGAAAAGGCTCACAATGGTTCACAGCCAACACTTAATCTTGCAAATTCTCATATTATCAATTACAAACATATAAAACTAACTTACAGTCACCAGAAGTGCAGTTAAATGGACATACACTGGATGAGGCTCTGTGTGTGTTCTTGGATATCCAGATGGCTAATAAACTAAGGTAGCACCAGCATGTGGATATGTCAACTGAAAAGCCAACTTCTGCCTGATTTCAATGAGAAGTCTCCCTCACTGGTACTTCCAGCTAACATAAAATGATAATTATTCCATAGAAGCATGCAGTAAGAATACTGTATACAACTGATAACTGAAAATCTTGCAGAAACCTAAAAGTTTTCTGGGTATGGTACTGTGTCTTAATGTATAAAACTACTGCTGCTGGAGACAAACCAACATTTTGGCCATGGTTGCAGCGGCCTTCTTCTGGGTTTACTGGTGTGTTCTAGCTATGTAGTGTAAATTATATTTTGTTGTCACTGTTCACTGCGCATAAAATTACGTCATAATTAAAAAAAAAATTCGTTTCATTGGTCGCTTAAGGAAGAAGGAGAGGGAACCTTATTTACTGACTGAATAGGCAAACATCTTTGCCAGGTTGGGGTACAGCCTGTCCTCTATAGTGGTGCAGGATCCAGGACATGCTAGGCTCCACTAACGTCATGGTGGATGTATTACACACTGCACGCATGTACAAGGTAGAATGCGAATGTGGAGAGGCACAAATCATGGAGACTGGCAGGCCAATAGCAACGAGCATTTGGGAAAACGAACGCCATATTCGTCTAGGGCAACACAACAAATCTACAGTGGCAGAACATGAGCAAGACAACAGAAAGAAATAAAAATTCAGTGAAGCCCATGTGTTGGCTGAGCAGCTGGTTATGACGAAATGCAAAAATTAGAGAAATCAGAGAGGCCATCGAAATACTTAAACACCCTAATAACATGAATAGAGAGAATGGACTCAGGCTTGCCCCATCTTTGCTGCCAGCAATCAGAGCCCAAGAGACGTCACTGTCAACACGATGCACAAGCACTACTGGCGAGTAACTGCCGCCGCATGGCCGACGTCCAGCATTTGGTAAACAGCAGCCAACTTCTCATTCGACAGTGACGACCATCATGGCACATAACACAAGAGCCAATAGACAACAGAGGTTACGTTCTCCCTCCATCGCAATAAACTATTAAAATAAAGTTCCTCTCCTTCTTCCTTAAGCGACCAATGTAACAAACTATCTTTTTAAAATTATCACATAGTGGCATGCACAGTGAACAGTAACAACAAAATATAAGGGACGCTGCATAGCTAGGATGCACCAGTAAATCCAGAAGAAGGTCGCTCCAACCATGGCCAAAACGTTGGTAATTCTCCAGCAGCAGTAGTTTTACACATTATGACGCGGTACCATACCCAGAAAACTTTTATGTCAGCTGACTCTGGCTGCAGAAGCCTAAGCAATTATATCCTGCAGAAGCCTTTCACAGGACCTAATGATCCTCACAGTTATATGCCAGTACATGTACTCCTTAATAACACACACACACACACACACACACACACACACACAAAGTAATCAAGAAGTAATTATCTTTATCATCAATCTGATTAGACTGATTATAGTCTTAACATCTTGTTACTCATAATACACTTTACTGAAGTAGCTGACACTTGTGGCCTGGGCCTGCTAAAGTACAACTTAACGCATTCCAAATCCCTGAAGGCACTTCTACACACACACTCCACAAACCACTGTGGATTGCATAGCAGAGGGTATGTCCCATTGTACCATAGCAGAGGGTATGCCCATTGTACCAGTTATTAGGGTTTTCTCCTGTTATGTTGACAGATGAATTGTGGGAAGAAATGATTTTACACGCCTCTGTACTTGTTGTAATTAGTTTAATCTTGCTTTCACAATCCCTAAGGGAATGATAGATAGTGTGTTGTAATATATTCCTAGATTCATCTGTTGAAGTTAGTTCTCAAAACTTTCTTAGCAGGTTTTAATGGGACAGTTTCCGTCTATTTTTGAAGAGTTTGCCAGTTACTGCTAAAACATCATGCATGAGTTTATAAGAGTCAAAAGCTAATTGCACTGTACATAACAGAGGTGGGAGTGGGGATGGTGAAAAACATACAGGTCAGAAAATGAAAGGCGTACAAAACTAAAATGGAGTGAAGAAAGGAGTAGTTACTGTGAAAAAATGCTGAGATGGAAGGAATTACAGTAAATGAAGGTCAGGTGGGCGGTGAGAACCAAGGACATGTTCTAGCACTTGATCCCACCTGCAGAGTTTGGAGAAACTGGTGTCTGGGGGAAGAATCCAGATAGCGCATGTGGTGAAACAGGCACTATGTCTCCACTGTCGTGTTGTAGAGCATGACCTGCAAGAGGATATTGTGCGTTGCCGATATACACCCTCTGCCTATGTCCATTCATCCTAACTAATAACTTTGTGGCAGTCTTGCTGATGTAACAGGTCAAACACTTTTTACATAACAGCTGGCACACAACGTGTGATTTCACAAGTGGCTCTCCCCATGATAGTATATGTTTTGCCAGCTACACGGCTGGTATAGGTGTTGGTAGGAGGTCCTTTTCCTTCACTCCCCTTCTGGAAGAAGGAGCCACTGGCTCCGAAAGCTTGCATACTTAAACCTTTGTGTGTGTTCTCCTGCCACTGCTTGGTGAGTAGATTTTTTTTTATCTATCTAGTCTCATTATATTGTCAAAAACTGATTATTTTCATTGTTAAAAAGTGTAACTTTCAATGCACATTTAAACTATCATTTTAAATGTCTTACTTACTTTAGAAGTAACACTTGAGTGTTGATTTCCTTTTCTTTTCATGCAGTTATTGTCTTCAACTGAACTACAACTAGTTCTCTGACTTCTATTATTGACTCTTTGGTGGGTTTATTATGGGATACGTTAGTACTTTTATAATTTGGAAAAGGAATACAATATGACTTTATTTTATTCAATGGTCCATTCTGTACAAATGAGTGTCCATGTAAATTCATACATCAGGATTCAAGGTGAGAGAGTAATGTAAGTATTGCACATTGTATTTTTCATACACAGGAATATTTTTCACATATGAAATTATAGTTCAAAACTAGTAGCTACCAAATCACATAACTTGCTGACTGTAATCCATATTTTCTAGTGTGAATGCATTATTTGTTTGAAGACCAGACAAAATGCCATAATCAGACACAATTCCACATCACAAACAGAATGGCCTCCTCAATGAAAACCAGCAGGATTCTGGATACCAGGCACACAAAACCCAACTCAGACTTTTCTCTCATAATATCCTGAAAGCCATTTATCAAGCCAATTAGATGCGGTATTTCTTGACATCCAAAAAGCATAAAAGGTGGGTGTTTTATTAATGATATCTCTACTACTGGTGATAATAGAGATCCTGAGTAGGGACGTCAAAACAAAGGTGTGAATTGAGTTGTAGTTAAGATAATAAATGCCCACTTAACGGTGATTTGTCTGCCCATGTTAATTTTGCTAGGTGGTTAGGGGACTGCTTTATTTCATTTCTAATTGTCGTCCACTACTGAAGTAATCTAGTGCGAACCCATTTACATTCCCTTTTGTTAGGCCCAGATACTAATTAATACCTTTTATCAAAATGTGCAACCAATACATGGTAGCTGGTTTTGCTTTGATAATGTAGAGATGATTCACTCTCTTTTAGTAATCGACTTTAGAAACAGTTATGATATTAAAATATTTTTTTCTTTCAGAGATAATTTGGAGGAGGAGCACAAGAAGAGGCAGCACATGTTTAGGGGCAGATTAAACAGAAGATTTCTCATGAGCAGAGTGGCTATTTAATCCCAATAAGGTATATTGGCCACTCCACAAAACACTATAATTATTCCACTAAGTAAATATTAATTAAAACAGATCCCTTAACATACATAAGGTAGTGAATAGTATTCTTTCATCTGTGTATCAGCACAAATGCCTCCTGGGGTGAGGTGCGGGTGTGGGGGGTGTGGGGGGGGGGGGGGCTTAGGGTGCAGATGCTGGTGGTCTCCTGAAACTGAATAATTCTGCATCGTAATTGGTTGGCCAGTTGATCAGAGGGAGGGGACCAAATAATGAGGTCATCCGTCTCATCAGATTAGGGAAGGATGGGGAGGAAGTTGGTCGTGCTCTTTTAAAGGAACCACCCCAGCATTTGCCTGACGGGGTTTAAGGAAACCATAGAAAACCTAAATGAGGATGGCTGGATGTGGGTTTGAACTGACGTCCTCCTGAATGTGAGTCCAGTGAGCTAACCACTGCACCACTGTGCTCGGTGCATCATAATTCAATTAATCATAGAGACAGGAAAACCCACAGGAATTTCTAGCCCACTAGGAGAAAGAGACTAGAACCAGGGAGAACACAGAATGTTACACCCATTCCCCTTACCTGCAAGTTGAAACCAGAACTACCAGTGGGACTCAGTTCACCTGTTGAGAAAACTGCTGAGTTCCATATCAAGGAGAAGCAAACACAGAAGTGTAGGAGTGCATTAAAAACAGTTCAAACATACAGTGAATAATGGTACCCCTTAGGGAAATTGCAGCAAGGGATCAGAATGAATACCATTTCCACTCAGTTTGTATGTGTAGCATACTTATTCAACATGTTGAAAAGCTATTCTGGCTTCTGTTGAGGAAACAGGGTGTAATCAACTGCAGATTGTGGTGCACACTGGGAAGGACAATGCCTATTGTCTGGGGTTCGAGGTCATACTTGGATAATTCCAGCAACTGGCAAAAAAGGTTGTGAATGACAGCCTTGCTCAATGAATTTCAAGGAAATTCATACTCTGCAAAATTTCCCCACTCTGGTTCTGAGTCGATTGAAAGGTTTGAACCTGAGACTGAAGATTCCACGACAGGTTTGGCTGTCTCTTCCTAGACTTGTGGCATAGAGTTGAGAATTATAGGGTGCCCCTAAATGGGTCAGGTGTACCCTAAACATCAGAGGCTGCTGCCCAGGTAGCTGACTGTGTGTGGTACACATAAGGGACTTTTAGATTAGGTGACTCTTCATCTACTCCAGATAATGATAGCTGTAGGAGACCCAGAAGTAGCAGTGTAGGATCCAAAGAAATTGTTAAAACTGAACTCTGCTCCAGGGCCGAGTAGAGCCCTATTAGATTCTATACTCAATTTACTGATGAATTAGCCCTTCTGT
The DNA here is from genome assembly GCF_023864345.2 of Schistocerca serialis cubense. NCBI lineage: Eukaryota > Metazoa > Arthropoda > Insecta > Orthoptera > Acrididae > Schistocerca > Schistocerca serialis. Next base: position 484,777,934 of record NC_064639.1, on the reverse strand, counting down.
TGACTATAATCTATCACAGATCCCTTGAAGAAAAAACTACATCCAGTTCTTGGAATAAAGTAAAGCTCAAACCCATTTATAATAAGGGTAGCAGAAGCAATCCATAGAACTACCATCTGGTATCTTATCATCTATTTCTTGTAGGACCTTAGAATGTACTCTGAGCTCAAACATAATGAGCTACCTTGAAAAGAATGGCCTCCTCCATGCCACCCATAGAGCAAGTGAAACCCAACTTAAACATTTGTCATACAACAAACTGAAAGTATGGGTCAAAGTGATGTGACAGATGCATTTGATTCACTACCACATCTACGCTTATTACCAAAAGTACACAATTGTATCGCGTAACAAGTGAAATTTGTGACTGGACTGATGATGTTTTGGTAGGGAGGACACAGTAAGTTATCTTTGATAGAGAGTCATCAGTAGCTGTAGAAGTAGCTTCAGGCATGCCCAAGAGAAGTATGATAAGACACCAGCTAGTCAGGCTGTTTTGATTCTTGGTAGTGAGACATATTTTTAAAACCTATTACAAAACTGAATGTTCAACAAGTAATTGAGATACAAGGTGTACATAAAGTCCGGGAACACTTTCAATTATTTATTGCACAAGAACCGAACATCGTACAGATATCATACATACGTCATTTTGAAGAGAAACCCTGAAAGTTTACGTACACCGCCACAGCATAGTTTGGCAATTTGCCGATTGTCAGCTCTAGTCGCAAACATGGCAGCCGTGCTGCAGAAGGGGACAGCTGTTCCATGAAATTTCCTCCCCAATTACCAGATCTCACTCCATGTGACATATTTTCTGTGGGGACACATAAAAGATCTGGTGTATGTACCGCCTCTACCACGTGATGTAGTTTAGCTCCGGGAGAGAACACCTGGAAGCAACTGCCACAGTCGACGATGCCAAGCTGGGACGGGTATGGCAAGAATTCGATTAACGTATTGACATCTGCCACGTCACTCATGGTTTGCATATCAAATGTTTGTAAAAAAAAAAAAAAAACTTTCAGAGTTTCTCTTCAAAATGCAATATGCATGACATCTGTACAATGTTTAGTTCTTGTGCAATAAATAACTGAAAGTGTTCCCAGACTTTATGTACATCCTACACACAATATGGTAGTCACTAGGAGAGATGCTGCTGCTGCTGCTACTGTTGTTGTTGTTGTCTTCAGTCCAGAGACTGGTTTGATGCAGCTCTCCATGCTACTCTATCCTGTGCAAGCTTCTTCACCTATCATTTCGTCCTCCACACTGCCCTCCAATACTAAATTGGTGATCCCTTTATGCCTCAGAACATGTCCTTCCAACCAATCCCTTCTTCTAGTAAGTTGTGCCACAAATTCCTCTTCTCCCCAGTTATATTCAGTACCTCCTCATTAGTTACGTGATCTACCCATGTAATCTTCAGCATTCTTCTGTAGCACCACATTTTGAAAGCTTCTATTCTCTTCTTGTCCAAACTATTTATCATCCATGTTTCACTTCTATACAAATACTTTCAGAAATGACTTCCTGACACTTAAATGTATACTCAGTGTTAAATTTCTCTTCTTCAGAAATGCTTTCCTTGCCATTGCCAGTCTACATTTTATATCCTCTTTACTGCGACCCTCATTAGTTATTTTGCTTCCCAAACAGCAAAATTCATTTACTACTTTGAGTGTCTCATTTCGAATCTAATTCCCTCAGCATCACCCAAGTTAACTTTACTACATTCAATTATCCTCACTTTGCTTTTGTTGATATTCGTCTTATATCCTCCTTTCAAGACAAGGGGTAAAATACAGGCAGCAAAAGGCTATTTACAATTTGTACAGAACCCAGATGGCAGTTATATGAGTCGAAGGGCATGAAAGGGAAGCAGTGGTTGGGAAGGGAGTGAGACAGGGTTGTAGCTTATCCCCAACATTTTCAATCTGTATATTGAACAAGCAGTAAAGAAAACAAAAGAAAAATCTGGAGTAGGAATTAAAATCCATGGAGAAGAAATAAAAACTTTGAGGTTCGCCGATGACATTGTAATTCTGTCAGAGACAGCAAAGGAGAGACAATAAATCAAACAAATTAATCTGGAGGCAGAGAGGAGTGTGAAAGATTATTCTGACTAATATAAATGAAGTGCAGGTGGAAAGAGGTGGCAGCAGCAGCATGGATGCATATCAGTCATGCACAGAGGAGGCTAATGGAGATCTTAAGCCAGCAGTGGATGTACAGTGACCAACAGTTGTTTAGGAAATGAAATTGTTAATATACAACAAGCTGGATTAAGTTAAAAGCAGACTAGGGGAAGAATGAGAACTAATCTTAGTTTCGAGCAGTCAGGTAATGAAGAGTTTACCATTTTCAGTATGACATTAAATAATATTATCTTGACCAGTTACAAGTAAATGTATACATAATTTTGTGCATTTACCAGTAGTTTATGTTTATCATAATCTTATTTGCAATGAATGTTACCAAGTATGAATTTCTAATTATAGATAAATATCAGAAGTGCTATAAGCTATTTTGTTCCATTACTTGCCTCATTGCAAACACCAAATGTGATATCTGTAAACAGGAATTTTGAATCACAATAGCCTTGTAATTCTGGATCCTTACAAATCTCTCGACGGACGTCTGGAGTTGGTAAAAGGAAAGGTGGCATCTGCAATCGTTCTTCAGCCCGCTGCCATGCTTCCTCTACTGCCTGTTATTGAAGAATGGGGTGACAATTTACATTTAAACTTAATAAAGATTCACAGAAAAGTTACGTAGAGACCCCCACCTCTCACGAAATCTTAGTTGTGGTAACACACTGACCACTAGTGCAGCTCAAGGTCTAGATTAGCTGTGAATATGACAATTTGGTTATGAGATGGCGAAGCCAACAAATGTTAAAGCAGAAAATCTGATTGTGGTAATAAATTGCAGGGTAGCAAAGACTATTGTTTAAGTTTGTGTTGTACTGAAAAATGCAAGGTGGGTCCAATACGTAACTTTTACCTATATTTGTTGTCACACACAAGAAACTATTTTTCAAATATTTTCTGCGGTGTATACATAGATGAACATATTTGGCTCTACATGTTAATATCTTATTTCCCTAATTTCGATATACATTACAACTGGATTGCCATTATGCTATTTGATCGATAATCTACAACATAGTCTCCAACATAAACTGGCAAATAATATGGGGATAAATTGGGGGGATTTACAAACATGTTGCGCATACACCTTAATTGTTTATAATTATACAAAAGAAAGGAAGACAAACAAAAAACTGCCTCTCAAGGTATTTTCGTTCTGCTTTAAAAACCAATGAAATGGTGCCTATACATAAGCACTACTGTCGCTGGTTGGAAAGTTGTTTCACAGATGCCAATCTTGAGTTTTCTAGATTCTGACGAGTAAGGCATCTTGCTGATTTATATCATTAGGACACATAGTGTAATTAAAGCCAAAGCCTGTTACGCCGAAACAATGTACATTTGACTTACCTTGTTTACTTCTTCCGTTGACATAAATTTGTATTCTGGTTCTTTTAGATCCTTTCCTTCTTTTCTCGCTCTGAAAACTTTATGCAAATCAACCCTTGTCAATTTCTTAAGCAAATTTTGCACATCTTTGTTAAAGAAGAACGGTGCTGGATCTCTATCTGCAAAGAAATGAAAAGCATTAATTTTCTCTTATGGAGCACTGCGAATTACTACAGTACTTACTTTCAGTCAAATAACGAATTCGCTGCTATTAATCGTAGAAATGAGCCATGGAACAAGAAACCAATTAACATAGTTACTCACCAGCATCAGTTCTCGCTTCCGCGGAGAAACGTCTGGCAATGCTCAATCTACAAAAATGCGATTCCCGTAAGTTTGCTTGCAATAGCCTGTACGTGAATGATTTAAACAACAGTCTAAAGTTGCCGGCCATGGTTTGTTTTTGTTTACACCTCCATGGTCTTTCAAAGCAGCCAGATAATACCGATGAACCACTTCGTATGTAAAGATATACGGAAGCTTCACAAGGACGATCGCGACTTAGGTGTCTGACAGCACATTAGCGCAATAGCACCAGCAATGGCGAGAAAGCAGCTGTAAGATTAACGTCCGTTTTTAATCACTTTTCTAGTTAATTATCGAAATATTTATTACATTTTTGCGTTTCAAGCGCTAGTAAATTTTCAAACGACGTGAATGATCATGAAATAAATGTAAAAACCGATGAATCTCACTGCTTAAATGGCATAAGCTAAAACTTATTCGTGAAGAAACACTTTCATCTATGTGTGCAATTTTATCTTTCTCACTGAAAGCGTTAGAAGATAAACACGCATTCCATGCATGAGAAGCATTTATTTATTTTCTCTGTTCTTATTATGATAGACACTTACCTTGACATGTAAGAACTTTGTATGGAGACTAATGATTCGCTCGGTCTTACACTCCACTCAGGTTTCGAATACACGGATTTTTTTGTTAACGTCATTACTTTTGCTTCAACAGCGAATGTGTTACATATTTTTGACGTTTGTGGCTCAGATGCTGCAACAATCGTGAAATTGGTTTCCTTCTATGTTAGGAAACAGTTTTATTGCTTTTGACAAGTTTCTTCTGCTGGCCATTTTCGCGGCAGCTGTATACTAATTACGCTAGCTCAAAAGAAAAACTCCTTTTGCATGGTTTTTTTAGTTGATGCACGACGTCTTTCTGCAAAAAGTTAGGTCTTCTGCTGTTTACCAGCAGATTTTCGTTCTTAAATATATGTGTGTTGCACGAAAACCATGAATGGACTGTTATGTAATATGGCGGTTCACACCTCCCAGGGTCCTTAGTAGGCATAAAAAAAAAAAGCGAATGTGGTGTCTTGTTGTTGCAGCTGTTAATTGCGCTACAAAAATCGTTCTACCAGGCAATCTAAACATTACGATTCGCTTTCGCAAGATTACACCAAGCTCGGCACACTGATACTACAGTGGATAACAAGAAAGAGGCAGAGTTTCTTTATTTATTTATTGAATTTTTTGCATGGAACCTCCAACTGATGACTTTTGCAAACGACTTTGCAATTTTTTACACACACACACACACATACATACACACATATATAGGTGCACTTATTAAGTTTTGTACAAACAGAGAACACACACATTATATGCTTCAGTAATATCATATACATGGTATCAATATTACTTATAAAAGACAAAGGACTCAGATATTAGATCATAATTACTACAAATGTCCAGTGTTTACACAACAAAATATACAGAGATTCCTATTTAGTTTAGTATTACTATTCACTCAAAGAGTACAAGCACTTACCTGTCTAGATTTTCTCAGTTTCACTTTGAATAAGTTCCCTTTGTGATGCATTATAGAGCTCAGCAGTTTATTATACCATACCCGGCCATTAATGCATGAACTATTGTCTGTTGTATTTAGCTTAGTTTTTTGTCTGCAGTAGCAGCCTGTCTCTTTCTTGTATTATAGATATGAATATCAGAGAACTCGGTTGATTTTTTTATGTGTCACAAAAAATGTAATTAATTAGTAAAGATACAAGATGTTGAGGTATTTATGATTTCACTGAAGGAATCTTTGTATCCTATTATTTGGATAATCCTGATTGTACTTTTCTGCAGGGTCAATATTCTGTTTATATGTATGTTGGCAGCACTGCCCACATCTCTATCCCATAATTAATAGTTGTTCCATAATAAATTATTTTTATTGTCTGATGAGAAACTACTTTTGATAGCAGACTAAGTAGATTTAGTGAACTACCGATTTTATTGCAAATGAAATTGATAAATTAACCATCATAGATTTTCATCTAGGTAAATACTGCTCAATTCCACCTATATTACTGACACAGCTTGACTTGTTCACACAACATAAATTCCAATCTATTGTTTGAGTGCTCACTTGCCATCTATCAATGTAGCAAAGAAATTGTAGTGGCAGCGACTATGCTCTCATAACCTCAAAGTGTATTCATTTATTCAGAAATGGAGGAAATTGTATTATGGTATTTGTTTGTAACTTATGTTGCTAAAAAAAAGTAAACACAATGTGAGACACAGGAAGACCAGTCAAAATGATCTAGACATTGGCTGCTTAAGCGAAGGTGGCTTTACAACATAAATTTACTTTATGAGTTGCAGGGTGAACCCGACTATTGGCGGATTTATTTGAGGACGGAGTTGGAATTTTATAATTAACTTTTCACAGTCATAACTTCTCATATAATTTGAAAAACTACTTGTATGAGGATATCAATTCCTCCACATGAGCAGCTGATGATGATGATAACACTCCTGTCAACAGGAGTTACAGGATCTAGAATTTTCAGGATCTAGAATTTACTACTACAGTTTTGAAAGAAGCATTGAGTGAAATTATATTCCAACAAATTAAATTTTGTTGTTGAATTAAGTACCATGCAGAGAGACGTGCATATCCTTCAGTTTGGTGTCTTAAGGTGGATGGAATAATTTTATTATTCTTTTATATGAAACAAAGGAAGCTCCTTGGAGTCCTACTTACTTCACAATCATTCTTCTGTCTAAATACATTTAAGATGGCTATGTTTGTAGCTCTAAGTTAATTGTGAATAACAATCTTGCCACTGAGGTAAAATGACTTACTATTTATTGAATATGTATGTTAAAATCACTAATTATCTGCACAAGTTTCTTGCATTTTTCAGCAGTTTAATTGCGCTGAGAACCGAAAATTTGGTGATATAAAGACTGCGTGCATTGGCATGCTGTCATATGCATATTTGCATGCTTTCTTGTTGAAACTGCAGTGTAAATTGTTTGTTATATGAAGTTCGATTATTCTTGCTGTAGGCTGTGACATATTACATGGCACTATGCTGTATTCTAATAGGGTCAACCATCATCCAATGTATCATCTCTCATAGCAATCTATGCACCTGGTTTCATCATAATGGGAAGAATAATGGTAACAATGCACAGAGTCAGCTTCAATGATGAGTTTGTTCAAATTATATCTTAACTGCAAATTAAACATGATCATTCACTCTCCCACTGCAGCCTTTTGTGATTTATCTTACTTCAGAGCAGATGGTATTCTGGGACGCAATGCAGTCTATCATTTCGTCTTTATGTTTATATGATTTACAGGATGAAAAATCACAATACTCAACATGTGAGAAACTATTTATGCTGTCCTAAAGGATGATTTCATGAAGGCAAGAAAGTACTGCACCTTAATCCTGACAAGTTAAGGATAATATTTTTACAGTTCTAGACATGTTTCAGATACAGAGTCTTGGAATACATATACGTGGCCAATGAACTATATTTTAGTTTGTTTCAGAGTCAAGATTTTTCAGTTTCCTGCCTGAAGTGTACTAGCAACTTTTGTGGCAGAAAATAAAACTCCATTCTGAGCTCTAGACAGGAAGTCATAATATATTTAGAAAGTTTTACTTCTAGCATTGTGATAGTGAATTCCACAGTTACCACTAAATCAATCTTGTTATGAATCACATATTATAGCCTGTTAGGAAGTAAAACAATAATTGCTATGTCTCTGAAGGCATTGCTTCAAGATCTTACATTAATAGCTTAAAACAATACTCATCTTTAGAAATACAGGACGACATTTTATTTGCTATTCTGTCACGTAAGATTATGATATACAAAAGTACCCGTTTGCTTTTGTTCTATTGTAGAACAAAAGCAAACTGGTGCTTTTCATTTATTATTATAATGTTGTTCTACCATGAACCGATGGAAGATTCTGTTAATACATACAAAAGTACTTAGTGAAAGTGTTCTAGTAACCCCTGGTCCCAGATTGAATAGATTTCACTACTTTACTTAGATCTTTATAGTAAACAGTCTTTAAAGAATTTTTATAAATAATGTGCCGCTTCCCTGTTTCCTGTACAGTCAACCACTCGTAATTTCTCTGTTAAAGTATAACTAGTAGCTGCTTTCTTATCTCTGTCACTGTATTCGCTGCTTTTAATTTAACACAAACATGTATGACTCCTATACATTTCGATGAATTTTGAGATGAACTACCTCGAAAACTGACGTGTATCTACTATTTTAAAATTCACTATGCGCACACAGACAAGCAGCATCTGACCAAGCGCCAGATTTGTAGCGATCTCCTGTCCACACTCTCCAACTAGTCTGCGCCAGTGTTATTTGACCCACAGATTTGAGTAATTTTACTCAAACTACAACTCCAACTTCCAGTTTTGTGCACATCTTATATCTGCACAAATCTACTGTTCGCACAAGAGGATCCATCTATTCATATGTGACGTGTACAGACATTTGTGCAGACAGATCGTTGTATGGGGATAGTCCTGTTGTGCAATGATTTCGTAGATTTGAACAGATATGAGATGTGTGCAATACTGGAAGGTGGAGTTGGAGGTTTGAGCAAAACTGTTTAAATCTGTGGGATCAAATACCATCTGTGTGGACAAACTGGGGCATATGGACAAGAGATTGCTGCAAATATATGGCTCGAAACTTGCCTGAGTCAGATTTTTGTTCAGTATAGCGTTTATCATCTTTATGTACACAGTGAATTCTAAAATGGTTTACACATGTCATAGCTTTAGGGAGTTTATTGTTGATCGCTGAATTTATGGAAACAGATAGCAGCATAATGTGTTTGTGGAAAGTTAAGATCAAGAAATACAGCGTTTTGTTAAGAAGGCAGGTGCTTTTAATTCCTTAATAGAAAGAATAAGAGCGGTTGCCCTATGGAAAACACAGAATTAGAATCCTTTCATACTTACTGTTCCTAAAATGGCCAGTTATGCCTGCTTTGTGCTTAGAAATCTCTCTCGTTATGTTGACCAGCGTAAGGGACTGATAACATACTTCCATTCAATATTGTCATGTGCCATGGCTTTTATGTTAGTGTAACTAAAATGAAAAGGTATTTATTCTACAGAAGCGTGCAGTCAGAATAATGTGTTAAGTTGATAATCAAACATCTTACAGCAATGTCTTCAAGGACTCAAGTATTGTCATACTTGAGGTATGTCAACAGATTTTTTTTCATATTGGAATACATGGTTGATAACAAGAGTGAATTAAAGGCAAATGGTACAGTTAACTACATCAGAATTAAGAATAAAACATTCCAAAAAGACTAAGAAATCCTGTCTAGAGTTCAGAACAGAGTTTTAATTTTTGAGGAAACTTTTATAAGAAGCTATGGATAGACATAAGACAGGGAATTCACAATCTCCAGATACTCGAAGCACTCCTATAACCTATTAGAAAATACTGACATACCTAAAATGTAAGTACTGTCTATAACTTGTCACAATTGTGATCTTAAATAATTGAGATACTTTAGTTAACTTCATTAAATCCTCATTAAGGACAGTGTGTCTAGCTGGACATGTGTTTGGTATTATTTCTCTTCGTTTGATTGGAAATCAGCGTCGAAAATTCTAAAACTTTGTTACTACTTCCAGTTGCCAGTAATTACAGTGCCACCATTGGTCGTTCATCTGAAACTACTCTCCTCCCATAAGTATTTTGACATGTTATATGAGGAGTTAGCACACCAATATATGTTTATGTGTCTCCATGTCTGTTCACATGTAAATCACGAAGTAAATTAATATGTAACAACTGTCGTCACTTGAGGAGCCATAGTCTTGACCATTCAGGTCGTTCTTTCCACCTCTTACACTTTGTTAGCATATCTTAAAAGCCTAATGTAAACACAGTTACAGAAAAATTCCTACAGTACGAGTTAATGTCATGAACTAAAATACCCTATGTTTGAGAGTAGCTGCTTGCAGCTGAAAATTCTTTTCTACACTGGCTGATGGTGTGTCAGCAGTAGATTTAAACTACAGTATTCAAAAGTGTAACATACTAGCCACATGGAGAACTGTTGTCACAGAGTGTAACAAAAATGAAGAGGAGTGATGTAACTGTATATGTTAACTGTTTTTGAGACTGTGCTATATGGATGCACCAAACTGGTATTTGTGCAGAGAGACCATTATGTGTGGATTGGCGTCAAATTTATTAATCTATTATAGTAATAAGTGTACCACTTTAACATTTTTTTGTGTTTAACTACTTAACGAAAATTGTATCGTATTTGCGTATCATTATCAGGCAAGATGAGTCAATTAAAAGGTGGTGCACACCAACATTGAATTATTTGGTCTTTTCTACTATTTGTTGGAGAGTAAATATCTAGTTTACAGTTGACTTTCCTGGTTGTGTAGTGGCATTGATAGCTTCCAATAATGTCTTCTGCTATAGGTGAAAGTCTACTAAACAGGATATTTGATAGTACTTTACATATAATATTTAAGTGTGTTATGCCTCTGTTGTTGCTGCATTCAAATAGATCTCCTTTATTATGCATCAGATACACTATCCCTGCACTATCCCATTCTTCTGACAACTCTTCCTTTTCCTAGATAAGGCACACAGTCTTGTAGATCCTACAATTTAATTCAACTCCTCCAGCTTTCAATAGTTCAGATGTTATATTGTCAGTCCCTGGTGCTTCATCGTTCTTCAATCTGGCAACTGCTTTATTCACTTCTCCTTGGGAAGGAGCAGGTACTATGGTATCATCTTCTGGAGTGACTGGGATATCTTCAATAGGCGATTCTGAAGCATCCAACAGTTCACTGAAATACTCTACCCAATGCTCCAATACCTCTTGATCATCGGTTAATAGTGTCCCATTTTTACTTTTACACAGATTGATGTGCAGCTTAAATACTGTTCTTTCACTATTAATTTTCTGATAAAATTTTCTAACATAATTTGTTTTCCAATTGTCTCCAGTTCTTCAAACTGCTTTCTTTCCCATTCCCTTTTCTTTCTCCGATGCACTTCCTTCTCTTCTTTCCTTTTATCTTGATAATTTCTTACTGCTAGATGAGTATATGCCAATGGCCTTGCCACAATGGTGACTCCGGTTCCCAACAGATCACTGAAGTAAAGTGCTACCCGGCTGGACTAGCACTTGGATGGATGACCATCCAGTCTGCCGAGCACTGTTGGCAAGTGGGGTGCACTCAACCCTTGTGAGGCAAACTGAGGAGCTACTTGATTGAGAAGTAGCGGCTCCAGTCTCAGAAACTGACATCTGGCTGGGAGAGCAGTGTGCTGACCACATGTCCCTCCATATCTGCCTTCACAGCCTGTCGGGAGGAGTTCAGTTTAGTTTAGTTTAGACAAGTACATGATTTCTCAAGCATTTTCCTGTAGGCCAGATTTTTCTCCTGTTTCATCAAACCAGGAATTCCTTGGTGGTTTTCCTTCTTTCCCTAGCACTTCTTCAGTTGCCTTAATGACTGCATCCCTGCAAGCAGTCCATTCTTGACTTAGGTTATCACTTGCACTAGGGGTGCATAATGCAAGATCCTCAGCAACCTCCTCAGATTATGTTTTGGAGATGTCTTCATTTTTTAGGTTCGATACCATATACTTACTTTGAGGTGTTCCTTTGACTTTTGTTGCATTGGATATCCGAGCTCTTAGTTTCGCAATTACAAGGTTGTGGTCTGAATCTACATTACTCCCCTGTATGTATGTACATCTAGTAAGTTTGAGGAATGCCTGCTGTCAATAATTACATGATCAACTTGGTTGAAGGTAAGCTGATCAGGGTTACATGATGTTGCTGTATGAATCCTTTTGTGTTGGAACATAGTGCTACCTACAGCCGTGTTATGTAACAGTGCAAACTGAATCACTGTGGCCATTGTCATTTGTGTATTCATGGAAGCTGTGCTTTTCTACTGCTGTGAGGAAAAGGTCTTCTTTACCACAATCTGTGCATTGAGGTCTCCAATAATTATTTTAGTGTCATACACAGGGCATTCAAGTTTGGTGTGCACCATCTTTTCATTGACTTTAAATCTGTATGTGACACAATAAACCAGCCCAAACTTCATGAGGCAATGTGGCAATTTCAAGTGACTGGAAAATTGGTGCGTTTAATAGAGGTCACCCTAGAGTACCCCCAGTGCACCGTGTGAGTGCAGTCCAGGCTATCACCTCAGTTTCCCACTCGAACTGGGCTAAGGCAAGGAGATGGCTTTCCTACCTACTTTTCAAAGTGGACCTTGAAAAAGTGGTATGCGAATCGGGTATTCAGACAAGAGGTACTATCTACTGTACAGTTGCTGGGCTATGCAGATGACTTGGATTTAACGAGCAGAACACTTAAGAGATCTTCAGAGTGTATTTTTAGGCCTAAGACTGAGTGCAGAGAAGATGGGCCTGAGAATTAATGAAGGAAAGACGAAGTAAATTTGTAATGGAACTAATTAACCCTTACAGCCCACAATAACCCTTGATGGATTGACATTTGAATGAGTGGAATGTTTCATGTATCTGGGCTCAAAGATAGAAACAAATGGCACCACCTTTACTGAAATTATGGCTCGTATAAGTGCTTCTAACCGATGCTACTGTGGAATGTTGCGACATTTTAAATCTAAGCTTCTATCACGAGGGACTAAGCACCAACTTTACAAAACGCTGATACACCCAGTACTTACTTATACTTACTTATGGCTCAGGAACACGGACAATTACAAAGCAGGGTGAAAACAAACTGAGATTACATGAAAGAAGTATACTGAGGAGGATTTTTGGACCTGTATTTGAAAGTGGGACCTGGAGAAGGCGAAGGAATGATGAAGTTTATGACTGCTATAAGGAGAACGATGTGATCAAGTTCAGAAAGATGGGTTGGACATGTAATGTGACTCGATGAGACAGATCACGCAAGGAAAGCCTGCTGCAGTGAACCTGGAGGAAGAAGAGCAAGAGGACGACCTAGGTTGAGATGGAGCTATGAGATTGGAGAGGACGCTGCCTGAGTCAGTTGCCGTATCTGGAGGTCCACGGCAAAGTCCAGAGAGGAATGGCAGAAAATTGTTGAGGAGGCCAAGTCCCACTTCAATATGTAGGGCCAATGGAAGAAGAATACGAATAAGAAGAAGAGCAAAAAGGCAAAATGAGTGGAGCACGATTGCATTTCCTTTCTTCCTCTCAGAGACGATCCAATATCTATAATCGATAATCTCTTCTTGTCCTGCATTTTGTTGAGCATGTAGTTGTCTCACTTAGTTGTAGACATAGTCAAACCACATTCAGGTTATTTTGCACTAAAATTTCATCCTGTTTCGCTTCTATTTCGAATGTATGCATGTACCTCTCACATATCAGTTTGAAAATCCATTAATTGAAAAGTTTTTTTCCTTGACAAGTTATTGAAGATGCGAATTATTAGTCTGTGTACAAAGCACTATATTACCTCACAGGGTTGGGGTTAATAACAGTCTGGTGAGGTAATCTATATAAAATAGAGTGTTTCGTGAATTCTTGAGTGATTTTATTGCAGCAGGCTCTCAGTTACGCGAAGAACAATTTATTTTTCTTAAATTATAACATTTATCTTCTGTCAGCCACAGTTATAAACTTGATATTTGGTGAGGCCAAAAGCTATTTGTCACTGTGTGTGCGAAACTTTTTCTAATAAATGTTGCACCATATACTTTTTCAGAGGTTGGAGAAATTATGATGGAAACCCTTTTATACCCATACGAGACTATGTTCTTATTGGGCTCAATGGATACTCAACCTGGAGTTTGGTGAAAAATATTCATACCATTGATCGTAAAGAACCTGTTCCAATTCTGGATGATGACAGCTATTTTTCCAATGCAAGCCACAGGCCATCGATAATACTGAAATCTGACAGTTGAGGAGGCCACAGAAGAACTAATTTTTATCGCTGTCTTAACAAAATGTCTCATATGATCACAATGCAGTGGTACTGTAGAAAACAGAGTAATCAGTGAACAGGCAACACCAAGTTTGAAGGCAGTGTTACAGCTGATTGGAAGAATGTGTATAATGTGACAAATGTCAGTTTTAAATTTAATGAATTTATTTATAGATGAGTTTCTATCAGTCTTTAATAGCTGTTGTCCCAAGGAAACAACAATGTTTGGTACTAATAAGATTTCGAAAAAGCACAGGATTACAAAAGAAATCAAAGCATCATTTGCAAGAAAAAGAACATTGTCCAAAATAGTTTGGACAAAGGATAAAGTAGGACTGATTTCATCTTACAAGATATACTGCGCTGCATTGAGGAACGTTATCAAAACATCCAAATATCTCTGTAAAATGTCTTACATAGCAAATCAATAGCTCAGGAAATAAAAATTAAATCTGTCTTGGCAGTGGTTAAAAGATAAACCAGGAAAAACAGTTAAGGATCGCAAGGACTTGGTTATTAAAGAAAACTACTGAATAAGGAGTGAAGGCAGCCAGGTAGACAATGCATTTAATAATCACTTCCTTGAAGTAGTTCAGAAGACTGGTATGGACAGCTCAAGAGATAACAATACAATGTAAGCAAGAATCATTGTCTATACACACAGGCAAATTACAATACTCCATATTCTATCAAACAAATTAAGAATGTAATTAACTCTCTAAAACCAAAAACTCTCACAGAGGTGATACTATCTCGAGTAAAATACTAAAATATTATTCTTCATATATATGCAATGTTTTCTGTCATATATGCAATATATCAATATCAAAGAGGATATTTCTTGACAGACTGAAATATGGTATTGTCAGAACATTTTACAAGAAAGCTAATAAGAAAGATATTAATAAGTACCATCTGAGCACCCTATGTACCTGGTTATCGAAGGTACTGAAGAAAACTATGTATGGAAGGACCATAACACACCTCTTTGAAGGTGAATACTAAGTCAGTCTCAGTTTCGACTTCAAAAGGGTCTCTCTACAGAACATCCTATTTTCAGATTCACAAACAAGATTATGCAAAATTTGAATAACAAACTAGAATTTTCTGTGGCTTGTCGAAAGCATTTGATTGTGCAGTTCACAGTATTTTCCAGAGAAGCACAAATATTATGGTACCTGCCAAAAAATTCTCCTGTCAGAGCACAAAAAAGTCGAATATGCTTCTCTTTAAAAGACTGACAGAAAACTGGGGAACAAGATGCCTCACTCCTCATACCATCTTCCTCATCAAAAGTTTTGAAATGCAAACATATTTGTGCTGTTTTAACACAGAAAATTGTAAATCCTTTTACCCAGTTTCTCTTTATACTTAAGCCTGCATACTCAGCACATCCATCTCACTGTCACTGTATGCATCTCTCTTCCATTGTCTCCTTTTTCTTCCACTGTCACTCTGGTACCATACTCCACGGAATTTGAATCCGCGCCAGACGTCATGGACGTCGAAGACCCCTAGAGGTTTCTGCACCATCGCGCCATAGGTGTGGCGGCGCGCGCCTCCTTGCCCACTTTTAGTGTGAGGGCGCCACAGTGGAACACGTGGTTCCAGTGGCCAATAGCGGCGCCCCCGATAGCGTACTTAAGCGCCTGCCTCTCGCTCAGCCAGTGCTACCCTACCTATCAACTCGTCCAAGTTCTGGTCAGCCTTCCGTCGCCTTACCGGAACTAAACCCTCCCCCTACTATCCTCTTCTCCATGATGATCACCCCTTCTCTGACACCATTAGTAAGGCCAATCACTTTGCCTCCTACCTCTCTGATGTGTTTTCCATCGCCGATGATCCCCAGTTCGATTACTCCCTCTTCCCGGATGTCCACGATTGAACTGACACCTCTGTCCCTCCCCTCGCACCTGGTTTCCAGTACTTGGACAACATTGTGCACACGGAACTCAATGCCCCTATCACTACACAGGATCTCATTGCTATGCTCCGCACTAAACGGAACACTGCTCCTGGTCACGATCGTGTCACCTACCCTCACCTTCCTGAAGCTCCTGTCTCTTTCCTCTCCACTCTGGCCAGGCTCTACAATGTAGTCCTGTCCACCGGTTACTACCCCGACCTGTGGAAAACCTCCCGTATCCTGATGTTCCTTAAACCTGGGAAACCGCTGTCCACCGTCTCCTCCTACCATTCCATCAGCCTTACCTCGGTCTTCAGCAAGGTCCTGGAATCTATCCTCACCTGACGCATCCACCAGCATCTCCGCCAGCACCACCTCCTTCTCGTTACCCAGTGTGGCTTTCAGCCATCCTTCTCTTCCAACGACCTTCTCCTTCACCTCACTCATCTCCTTTCCAACCAGCTTAATTCCCATCGCTCCTCAATCTTCCTCTTCCTGGCCCTCGAACGTGGTTATGACCGCGTGTGGCATTCTGGTCTCCTCTTCAAGCTCCAAACCTTCGCCCTTCCCATTAACTACATCCGTCTGATCAGCTCCTTTCTCTCCCACCGTCCTTCCTACGTCACCATCCATAACACAGATTCCTACACCTCTTTCCCCTCCGCCGGTGTGCCCCAAGGCTCTGTCCTCTCCCCCCTTCTGTACCTTTTGTACATGGCGGACATGCCGCTGCCGTCACCCCCCCGTCCACCTTCTCCAGTTTGCCGATGACACCGCCTTCCTAGCCCTTGTCCCCACCCTGCAGCGCTCCAAACACCTTCTCCAATCCCATCTTGACCGGTTCACTGCTTGGTGCAACCAGTGGTTGCTCAAGGTCAATCCCTCCAAAACCCAGGCGATCATCGTAGGCAAAACCACCCCTTCCTTCCACCTCCTTGATTTCTATCTCACCATCTATGGCCGTCCTATCGCCCTCACTCCCGCCCTTAAGTACCTTGGCGTCACCCTCGACCGTCGCCTCTCTTGGACTCCCCATCTCCGGACAATCCAAGCCAAGGCACGCTCCCGACTCCGTCTCCTCAAGCTCCTTTCCGGCCGTACGTGGGGTCTGGACCCCTCCATCATCCTCCACACCTATAAATCCCTCATCCGCCCTATCCTTTGTTACGCCCATCCCGCCTGGATCTCTGCCCCCCCTACCTTTTATAAATCCCTCCAAATCCATGAACGCCATGCTCTCTGCCTCGCCTATCGCATCCGTCTCACCTCCCCCACGCGGATCCTGTACGATCTCATCCCCTTCCCCCACCTCCTCCTTTTCCTTGAAAGGATACGGATCCTGTACACCTCCCGCAAACTCGATCCTCCTCACCCGCTTGTCTCACCCATCCTCTCCCACCCCGCCCACTGCCGCGCCTGTATTCCCACGTCCCGCCCGGTCTCCATTTCTCCACCCTCCTTACCCTCTCCCAAGGTGGCTTCCGCCAGCTCCCCCTCCCTGATGATGTCCATCTCCCCTCCATCTACCCCTCCTATCAACTTTGATCCTCACCCACCACTTCCTGTGTCCTTTCCTTTAGGCACCCTCCCTCCCTTCTCTTTCCTTTTCCCCCTGTCCCCTTCCTCCACCCCTCTTCACCTGGGCTTCCCCTCCGCCTTCCTCCCTTCCCCCTATCTCCCCTGCCCATGGCATCTGCTCTCCCCTCTCCCTCTCCCACCCCCCTCCTCCTTTCTTGGCAGGTCCCCGGACTCGTACACAGTTAGTGAACTTTCGCGCGCCGGAGATCAATGCTTCATGTTTCTGTGTGTACCGTCGTTTTGTGCAGTGGTTCAGTGTTATTCGTTTTGTGCACCTACGTTCACGTGCGACAATCTTCGTCTATGTATGTGTCCAGGTGTCTGAACAAATTTTATCTTGGACTCTATGCCCGTGAATGGCTCCATGTATTTTAAAAAGTGTTTATCTCCGTTTCTATGTCCACCATGTTTTTTTCTTTAAATCTCTTAATTTGTATCTTTTGTGTTTCTCTGAGGCCAAAGAACGGCGTAGTATGCTGCTGCTGGCCTGCCTGTAAACGGGTTTAAAAATAACAATAAAGAAAAAACAAAAAGCTCAGCCAGCCAGTCTAATCTCGCTTACGTCTGTTGACACATCGCCTTGCATTAGACAGCTTACTTACTTGTTCTGTGTACGAGTGGACGTGTTTGTTAGGTTTCCTTGTGACTCCGTTGTTTGATCTTGATGTTGTTCGTTCTGTCCTTTGTTGGTCGTGTCCGTCCTCTCCCGTTGTGTTGTTGTTCATGGGCCTCTTCACGGGTCCCACTGCGCTTTCCTTCATTTCAACCCCACGACCGTCCCGGTCGCAGTTACAACAGTCACTTTCTCCTGTCTGTCTCTCCCACTCTCATTGTCTTCATCCCTTCCTCTCACTCTTGTCTGTCACTGCCTCCTACTCTGCCAGTTTCACTGTCTCTCTGTTCCAATACAATTCTCTTTGTACCATTCTTTTTTCCTTCCATTGCCACTGTCTCTTTCTTTCTCACTTACAGCCTACTGTCTTTCCCTTCAGCCACCATTGTCTCTTCACCACACATGCCTTTGTGGATAGTTTGCTCGGATTTTGAACTCTCACTGGGAAACGTTAATAGGTGGGTGCAGGGGATGGGGAAATTTTTCTATCTTCATCCATCTCTCTTTCTTTTCCACCATCACTGGCTCTCTGCTACTCCCTTTCAGCACAAAAAAAACGCGAATTTGTTTGCCTGCCAAAATCTTTGGTTAGGAAGGCGACGTGAGGATTGAATTGAGGCTGCTAATTCCCCAATTTTCCGCCAGAGTCTTGTGAAGAGGAGGATATTGTTTTTTTTTTCTGTTGTCAGAGCATGTTTCAGCTGGTTCCCTTCTTTTCCCTGTTACACCAGAATGTGCTGCTTCTGTAAAAAGAATTCTGTAGATCAGTAAAGTAATGACAGTTTATTTTTATACTTCGACGCATTTATATATGCTGACACATACAGTATACACAACAAATAACTATGCGTAATGTAAGATCAATACAACTCCATCTTCCATCCATCAACAGTTCACTTTACAGTACTTTACACAACAAAGCATAACATTTGAGGCTACACCAACAGTGTACCAAAATTTGCGGTGTTTGATTTGCAGGTACAAAGAATGTCATATAAGGAAAAAATTTTTTGTCAGGTGCTTACGGTGCCAGGTGGCACCAGCGAATAATTCCCAGGTGAAGACAGCCTGTATAGCCGTGAAGTGCCCATTCTATAGAGACAACGTGTCGTAAAGTTTTACTGCTGAATAATTGGCGACTGCAAACATAATCTGATGACCTCAACACCCTTGCGCTGACCCCAGAACCCTTACCATGTGTTCACCACATCAGTTAAAACAACATTTACGTCTTGGTCTGGAAATTAGGTACATACTTTATATGCATAAGAACCTCCGGTCTAGACAGTGGATAATGATATCGGAAAAAAGTTCCCCCAGAATATTATCTTAAGAACATGTTGTAAAAGTTTCGACGACTTGCCACGAACAGAAACTATAAAAATGGCCACCCCCAAAACTAGTTCTTTTGGTAGTCAAAAATCAATGTTTTTTGAGGTTTTCACAGGAACCACCCATGAACAAGGATGTTTTTATAAGCTGCCTAAGTCCCTCCCTAGAGCACACGTAATGCAAGGGAACCAACCAATTTGATCAATATGCCTGGACTGGAGGAACTACGTAACGTTTAAATTTTACCCCATACTGTAGGATAACTAAAGCATACCCGTTCTTGCAATAGGCATACAAATGGTCGCTGTATTCGAGATGGCGCAAGAAGATCCCTGACAATTCGCAGCACTGTCACTAGCTTTCAACTTCGAAGCGCTAACGACTGCAGGCGAAAACAGTAGCTGTCTACAGAACTGTGACAACACAAAGGCGTTGCCATAAAGACGTTTACAATATACGTTACTTCAGACCGGCTGAGGTAGCCACGCGAAGCTGCCGGGCTCAACCCACTGCAACTGAAAAGGATCAACTTAACGCCGCCTCAACTACAGTCCAAGTATTATACAAAACACTTGACACCTTATCGCTGTGATCAATAGAAACCGAAATATGACCTCCGCAGCTTTTTGGAACATATTGGTATCATGCTCCGTCGCGCAAGGACCAATTGAAAGTCTTGCTTGTAACTGGACTGCATCATACTTAACAAAAATAATGTTGCATTCAGAACCTCAGGGAGTGTAAACAATGAAAAATGAATGGGGAATAACCAATACAAGTGTACGACAGGAATCAATATTCAGTCCACTCTTGTTCTTGTTGCATATCCTGCTTGACAAAAGAGGCGAAGCACCCAGGAGGGGAGGAGAAAACGAACTGTTTATTGGCTGAGAGGCTAGATGATCAAATGGAATCTTCTTAGTTTACAAGCCGCCTCACTTGCGCGTCACACCTCGTAAACGGAGTGTATTTTATTGAAACATGCTACCGCGAAATACTCAGAGGACACACGCTGTACGATGTTGCTTCAGTGATTACAAAATCGAGTTAAATTTGCAATGAACGTGGCAGTATGAGTCCACTTGTCAGCACGACGTTGTATCTATTCTAGCGTGGATAGATGCACTAATTCGGTTGGGAAGAGCGTCATAAAGCCGTTACGTCCTTTTCTTTGTCAAGGTGACCCACAACTGTTGTAAGTAACCTTGATATGCTGGATACTGGCACCAGAACGAAGTTGAGTCCAAGCTGGCTCCACACATGTTCTATCAGGGGCAGACTGGGAATCTTTCTGCCTATGGTAGAACCTCAATATTACACAAACAGTTCACAGAGACACGTGCCATGTGTGTACAAGCACTGTCTGTTGAAAAATGATATCACAATACTGTTGCATCAGGGGTAACACAAGAAGATTCAGGATGTCTGTGTAGTAGAGTTACACCATCAAAGTTTATTTCAATCACTGCCAGCTGTGACCTGACTGTTCACAGACGGTAGGCCTGTTGAAGTTGTCATCAATGTGAACACCCAAAAATTTGGAGAAATCTGCCCTGTTAACTGAGCTCTGTTCATATGTTACATCAATTGTCGTTATGACTATACTCAGAGTACAGAACTGGACATAGTGAGTTTTTTCAAAATTAAGGGAGAGACCATTTTCTGAAAACCACTTAATAATTCTTTGAAAGACATCCTTAACAATATCTTCAGTTGCTTTTTCTGGAATGGGATTTATTATAACACTCGTGTCATCTGCAAAAAGTACTAGTTCCGCTTGCTGAACGTTAAGTGAGAGGTCATTCACATGAATAAGGAACAGCAGAGGACCTAAAATTGAACCCTGTGAGACTCCCTTTGTGATAACTCCCCATTCACTAGAATTTACCACCCTGACAACATTGTTTGTGATATTCAGCACAACTTTTTGCTATCCATTCATTAAGTATGATACAAACCAGTTCTGTGTAAAGCCGTCAGTCCCATAAAACCTGAGTTTTTCTAAGATTGTGACATGATCCACATAGTAAAATGCCTTGGAGAGATCACAAAAAATACCAAATGGCGATAATTTGTTATTTAAGGCT
This sequence comes from Schistocerca serialis cubense, assembly GCF_023864345.2. Lineage (NCBI taxonomy): Eukaryota > Metazoa > Arthropoda > Insecta > Orthoptera > Acrididae > Schistocerca > Schistocerca serialis. Next base: position 484,756,631 of record NC_064639.1, on the reverse strand, counting down.
TGTACTATTTGATGGGTAAATGTGTAGATAGCATTCTCGGTCGAGTGACCCTTCCAGAATCCGAACTGTGACATGCTGAGTAAATTATTTTCACTTAAATGTGAGACTACTCTTGAATACATAACTTTTTAGAATATTTTAGAAAATGAAGTCAGCAATGAGATTGGTCTATAATTATTGAAGTCATTCTTGTCCCCTTTCTTATGAAGATGTTTGACAACTTATTTCAATCTGTCTGAAAAAATTCCCTGTGCCAGTGAAGCATTACATATATCGCTAACGACTCCACTTATTAAATTGGAACAATGCTTCAAAATTCTGTTAGAGACTCCATCAGCACCACATAAGTTCTCGTTTTTCATTATACTGTATTTATAATTCCCTTAATTTCAGTGGGGGATGTTGGTGCTATTTCTAAAGGCCTAAAGTCCTGGGGAATGACATTTTTAACATATTTTTTTGCTTCTTCAACTGAATCCTTTAACCCTACTTTTGCTGCCACATTCGGAAAGTGATTGTTAAAAATACTTGCAACTTGTGAATTATCACTCACAACATCATCATTTAGCTTTTTTGCTTTGGTATGATGTGCACTGTCAGGCTGCCCCATCTCTTGTTTCACAATATTCCATATAGTTTTAATCTTATTATCTGCATTATTAATTTCTGTCAGAACACATAAGCTTCTCGACTTCTTAATGACTTCCCTTAAAATATTACAGTATCTTTTGTAGTAAGCAAGTAATGTCAGATCTTGACTTATTCTGGCCTGTCCATATATTTCCCTCTTTCTCTTACACAATATCTTAATTCCCTTAGGAATCTATGGCTTATTTGACTTTGTAATGGCTTTTTTGGATTACGTTTCAGCGAAGCAATACTCAAATATTGAGACAAATGTATGGTGTGATAAAATTGAATTTGGCATCAGCATCATTTTCTGTGTATACTTCATCCCATTCTACTTCTTCTAGGTTGCACTTAAAGCTCCGTATCCTGTTCGAATTAATAAGCTTCCCTGCCTTGTATGAACCTGCCTGAATCCTTTAAAGTGCTATATGTGTTATTTCCATTAACTGTGCATCATGATCAGATAGCCCATTAACAACTGGGTACACATTAATTCTCTGCCTGAGCACTGTTTATGAAAATGTTATCGATAAGTGACCTACTATCCTGCTGCACACGAGTTGGAAAATTTACAACAGATACTAGATTGAAACAACCAAACAAAGATTCTAGCTCATTTTCCTATATGTATCTTTTAAAAAATCTACATTGAAATCTCCACAAAACACTAACTGCTTCTTTTTGTCTGACAGGTAGCTTAATAATGCCTCAATATTTTTCATGAATAGTTGAATTTTACCTTGAGGGGATCTGTAGATTGTAACAATTACTATAGAAGTATATTGCAGTAGCAACTCACAAGCACATGCTTCAAGGATCTGATCTACACAAAAACTATTTGTTTCAATATTTTTGACTTTGTGTCCAGTTTTTATATAAGTAGCAACTCCTCCTTTTTCCATGTTGACTCTACATGAATAAGATGCTAATCTGTAATCACTTAAATTTAACTTGTCCATCCCTGCGGTTACATGGTGTTCAGAGAGACATAAAACATCTATACCTTCAGAATTTACCCCATTTTCTAGGCATACAAAATGCTTATCTATCTTATTTTTCAGTCCTCTAATGTTCTGATGAAACACACAAATTTTATTTCTTTGCATACTGCTACAGACATTATGACACTGTTATGTTTTAATCTCTTTCAATACTCTCTCTCTGTAACCTGACTCTAACCTAAAATATGTGTCCTTTGACTCCAGTAATCACAGGTATTTTGTCTTGTGTGCATGTGGTCCCCCTTACATTTTCTGCAAGAAAATCAACTAGTTTTTCGTTCCCCTCCCATTCAGGTGCAGGCCATGACTAGTGTAACCCCACCTCCTAATTGCATCAACAGGCAAAGCACAGATATGAGATTTAATTTCTGCCAACAGTAGCCCCACCCCCTCCAGCTCTCTGTTAACGTGGTTGACAGGCGTATTAACCCAGAGCTGGTCATGGCGCTGCAAAACATCCACAAACCCCACACAAGTGTGAGCTGTTGCTGCACCTATTACATCCAGGTCACACCTACTACTATGGTCTGAATTGCTAGCCAGGATCTTTCCTGCTCCTCCTACTATAAGAACATGGTCCTCGGCATCAAAATCTTTGCACAAGGCCCTTAGGTTTTCTGTAGCCTGGCTAAGCTTATCACTAGGTTTCACAATGCTTGTGACCTGATAATCGACTCCAAGCCTATCCAGTAGCAACTAGACTACACCTCTCCCGTGACTGCTACCTAATAGCAGGACTCTTTTCTTTCTGCTTGACTTTACTCCCGACTTAGCATTACAATTGTTACCATGAGTCTGCTGCACACTACTTTGCCCAAAAACTGTTTGAGGCTCTTCTACTTCAGGTAACAAATCAAAGTGATTGCTCACTGGAATCTGAAAAGTGATTTCTGAGGTTTTCTCCTTCTGACTACGACTTGTTACCTGTTCCCAGCTCCCATTGTCTCTTTCCCCTCCAACCTGTCTAATTCAAAGTACACTATTACTAGTTCAGCCTGAAGGGCACATATCTTTTTTCCCTGTTCCACGATTTTCTTGTCACAGCTACGTAATTTACAACTCCATTGGCGAGCCTCATCTGGCACTATAACAGCTTCCCCGTTACAATCTCCCCAGTGAAACACCAACCCACAATCCCAACATTTTACTCCTGTGCTCACTAATCTACGACAACATCCACATTTGTCACACATGACGACAGATTAATTAATACAAATTACACTACAAAGTAACAGCACAAATACAAACAATACAAATTACACTACAAACAATTCCCCTACACCAATTAATAATTAGCAGAAAGTAACTTAGCTTGTGGTGAGATGAGCAGAGAACTTCTGGACGTCAGGCGAATGTAGCAGCAGTGATACCGTATGTCGTTATCCTGAATACTTCATCTTTGCACTTATGTTTGCTTAATACCGTTGCTGTCATGTTGATATAGCTAAGTCAAGCGATCGGTCTTGTTTTTCCTCATATTCATGACTCATTGACGAAAATTTCTGGTGCTGAAACCTGAGAAGGGGGCTTGTGGGCCACTATTGGATGAAACACTGTCGCCTTATTGTCACTAATGGAAGATGGAGCTCCTACAACACCACAAAAATATGAAGCCCAATTACATGCTGTAGAGCAGGCATTATAAGGAAAATTATTACATGGCCCACTACTCTCATGGCTGAGAAGACAATTATTATGGGCCGCAGTGCTTACTGTTGTCGTTAGAGAACCATTGGAAAGTGCCTTGTCTAATCCAAAAGAATCACATAATTGAGCGCATTTAGTTCAAAACTTTGCTTGTCATTTGTTCGCATGCCATAGGCATTAATATCTCTGACTGTCAGCGAGTCACTTTGTTATGATCTTCACGCAGCCAACCTTTGCTCAGTTGAAGCAGTGTCTCGTTTCGCAACGCGCATAGTGAAGTATTTGAAAACTAATAACAACAACGGCTGTCAAAGAGTTACGTGGTTCGAAAAGAAAACGATCTCAGCAGAGAGGTCTTATCACGCGCGTAGTATTTGTGATTGAAGATGGATGTTAAATATCGCAAGGAGTGCCTGGAGGAAGAACTGTCGTTTCTCACGCAGCATGACGATACTTTAAACAAACATCTCCTGGATGAGAAGTATAACACGGGTTTAGTTCTTTGCGAGAAGTATCTTGGAAAAGGTGAAACACGCAACTTTTGTGGCTCAAAAGGATATCGAGAATAAATAACCTGATTCTACCGCGACATTACGTTCGGATAGTCCAGTCTCGTCTGTGGTTCAGATTCATACGACTATTAAGTTGCCGCCTTTTAAGCTTGAATCCTTCTCTGCAGACAGTGAGAGGTGGCCCATGTTTCGGGAACATTTTTAAAGATGTATCGATAGTAATCCTTTCGCGTTAACTTTCGAAAAACACCTGTCCTTAAGAGCAAATCTCGAAGGCGAGCCCAGACAAATGGTCGATGGCACTTCATTAATTACTTCGACTTACGAAGTCATTAAGCACATTCTTCAGCAAGGTATGGTGACTGTAGCCGCATAATAAAATCTCACTAGGACTACTTAGAAGAACTGCGACCCATTCGAGCTGAATGTCCTAAAACTATTAATAAAACATTCATACAATGCAATAGATGTGTTCTAGCTCTGAAATCTTTGGGTGAGACTGTAAATGCCTATGGCAAGGTTCTCACGCAAAAAAATTTCACGCTTTCCCCACAGACATTTGTCGGGGCTCAATAATCTACGTCAAGATGGACAAATTATCTGAAGGGAACGTACTACGTTTAATGCAATTTGTAGGTGAAGAGGTCGATGGTGCGCTCACTGTGGAAAACACACATCAGAACATACCGTTCCAAGCATATTACCTCCTGCTGCAGCCACTCTTCACGTTAATCCCAAGCAAGGCTGTTCGAAGCACAACATCACACGTACTGTGAAGTCTTATTGCGTTTTTTTTTTTTTTGCTGAACATAGCGAACGCTGGACACAAGACTGCCAGATAGTAAAGGAAATTCCAGAGCTCTTCAAGATATTCAGTTGAGAAATCGGTGTGTTCTTTATCTCAATCAAGGCCAACTGTCAGAGACTGTTTGAAGAAAGGAAGAGCCGCCTGCTCTTACTGCAAAGGCGGTCAACAGCGATCAGTTTGTGAAGAGTAACCTCAGTCCCGCCAACTATGTGATTCCCTCAGCGTCCCCTTTAATAGTTCAATCGGCAATATTTTCACGGGACGCTCAATGTTCATGGACCCTTAGACGGCATGCGTGTTTGTAATACGGCCCACAGGTGAGAGCAGACTCACACACTGTATTTTAACTGTAGGCAGCCAGTCCACATTCGTTTGTCGAAATTAGGTAGATAATCTAAATCTAAGGTTATCGAAAGTCAGCTTTTGTCAGTAGATGCACTGGAATCTTCTCTGACACCCATACCTCGCAGATTTGAGCGTTTCAAGATAAGTAGCACATGCAAGGACATACTTGTTAGGCTCAATGTTTTCGAAAGACTTTCTTCATTCAGGCTCCACAGCTGATCACAGATGAACCTAGATTCAGCTCCTACTTCAAACCGTTACGAACCACTGCTTACGCTCTTCGTTTCAAAAGGAAACTCCGTGAGGAAACAGACACGTGCGAATAATTAACTGTAAGAGAGATATCAGAGGATCGTTTCCACTGGATTAAGACAGTGCAACAAGAATGCTTCTCCTCGGAAATCGTCGCTTTGGGCAAAAGTCTTCCACTTTCTAGCACAGCAAAGACAAGCCGCATCCACCTATATTTAGATGATGGTCTATTACGTTTAGGAAGCCGTCTGTAACACGCCGTGACTTCTAACGAAGAACGGCATACCCTTATTCTAGAAGTAAACCATCACTTAATCGAGCTTCTTATCGTGTAACAACATCTCGACCTACACCATCTTGGATTAAGTGTGGTTCTTTAATAACTAAGAAAGTCCTTCTGGATACTACACGCTCGCTGTGTGATCAAAATGTAGTTGTCTTCCCTGTAAAATTGCACATATCGCTGCTGACCGACAGACAGAAGCGTCACTACCAACCGAGAGAGTGAAACCTCACAAACCGTTTGAAGTTTCTGGAATTGTTTGCACCGAGCACCTATGTTCTAAAACAGCATTTGCTATACATAACTGTTACATTCCTTTAATCACCTGTGCCCATCTGGAACTAACCACCAACTCAACAACGGATCGGCTCTTATTTGCCCTTCAAAGGTTTATAGGTCGGCGTGATACAGTGATAACGGCCAAATTTTCCAAGCAGCTAACCGCGAGATGACAGAAATATCTCTGTTGACAATTCACGCCAGTTCGTCGCACAATAGGCCATCACACGGATATTTATAGCACCATGATCTGCTTGGTGGGGAGGATGGTGGTAATGCTAGGTTGGCTCGACTAAACGGCGACTCTGGAAGTTCTAATTTGTTGCAGCATGGATGAGGAAGGGCTACAAACAATATTCGTGAACATAGAAGCCACCCTTAATTCAAGAGGACGAAGTGCTTACTCCAGCTCACTTTCTCGTTGGAGGGAGACTTACTACCCCGTCTCACAGGCCATGAGCCACCATAAACAACAGCTTTGATAAGGTAATTTAAGCTTCAACAGAATATAAACGACGACTTTTGGAAGTGGTGGAGCAAAGGGTACTTATTCCTCCTTCAGACTTCCCATCAAGTCAAGAGCCCTGGCAAACCACTGAAGATCCATTCTGAAGATACTGTACTTCTACAAGAGGATGTCCTTCTCCGCCATATGTGGAAGAGGGCAAGAGTAAATGAACTATGAACAGGTCGAGAGGGACTACCTCGAACTGTCAGTCCAGCTGTCCAGTCCAGCTGGTCATCCCACTGGATGTCGACCAAGTGAGGAGGACGTGGGAGATCAGCAACACCATACATCGTTGTCCTGAGTACTTTATCTTTGCACTTATGTTTATGTAATACCGCTGCTGTCATGTAATACAGCTAAGTCAATAAACACTTTGGTTTAATTGATCAGTTTTGTACTGCCTTGTATTCATGACTTGTCAACAACAATATTAAACACAGTCAACACTAATGTCCTCCAGTGGCACTCTATCCGCTCAGGGTGTGTACGAAGTCACACTGAAACTGTATCTTCTGGCTGGTCACTTTTTTCTGTCACACAGTGTGCAAATGGTCTTCCCATATAAAAAAAAAAAAAAATAGAAACAATTCTCTTTGCTGATGATGCAGGTGTTATAATCAAGCGTTATGGAGTAATTTTATAACCTGAAAATATAAATAATACTTTCATGAAAATTAGTAATTGGTTCTCCGCAAATGCACTGTCATTGAATTTACTTGATAGGTGAAAATCAATACATAAAAGTAAGTACTGCACACAACCTAACTGTTCCACTACATATAATTCCTGATGGTAAATCAATAAATGAAACCGAGTATTATAAATTATTAGTTGTTTATTTTTATTAGAAACTGAACCGGAAGTCACAGAGATCTTCTTAAATGTGTTAGCTCTGCAACATTTGAGTTATAGGTAACACCAGATTTTTACAGTTGAACACGTAAAAAAGTTGTCTTACATGTACTTTTCCTATTTTCATTCACCAATGTTCTCTAGCATGATATTCGGGAGTAACTCATCACTAAGGAAAAAAAGTGCTGCACAGAAATTTGTGAAAAAGATAATGGGTGGTGTCCGCACCAGAATTACTTATAGACAGTTTAAGCAGTTGAACATAAATCAAGTCTGCTTAACAACTTCTTCTGCTCTGGAGAAGAATTTCTGAGTGTTTAGTTGCTGCGTCCTTTTCTGTCGCCTGCACCATGGCCAACGCCTGCGCTTCGAGATGGTTTCGCCATCTACCACCGAAAGGAAGAGGAATGCCTTGTATCTCTGATGCCTGATGTTCCGGCACACCCGCTACACAGCAATGTCCTTCGGGTTGCTGTCGAGCCAGATGCCTGCAGCTGTCTGTTCGACTTCACTGCGGCATCCCATGCAGTATGGAGGGATCCAGGAACACTGGACACAGCTGGCACTATTTCGCATCCGCGAAGCCAAGTGACGCCGGCCTAGCATCCCTAAGCCGGGCGGCCTATAAAGGACTGGTGCCTGCAGCTCTCCAGAAGTGTGTGCCGCCAAGTAAACTGCCGAGTAAACAACTTGTCACCGGTACAGCACTACCGCACGAAGAAAATGCCACTGCACCACTGATCATGACCACTATCGATTCCGATTTTGGAGAGTGATCGATGGTGACAGACTGTGTACTTTCTCTTGAACCTTCGTAGAACTGTATGCATAACAAAATAGTTCAAATGGCTCTGAGCACTATGGGACTTAACATCTATGGTCACCAGTCGCCTAGAACTTAGCACTACTTAAACCTAACTAACCTAAGGACATCACACAACACCCATTCATCACGAGGCAGGGAAAATCCCTGACCCCGCCGGGAATCAAACTCGGGAACCCGGGCGTGGGAAGCGAGAACGCTACCGCACGACCACGAGCTGCGGACACTGTATTCATACAGTGACAATTATTCTTATCAGATCAGAATGACATCTTGCATTCTTCGTAGATATTCAATTTCTCTTGTTCATGTTTTCTTGTTGCTTCCGTAGAGGAAGAAATTCTGTAGTTCATGGCTACCTGAGAACTGTCTCTTCGTGCGTGCACCATCAAGCAACGGGTCACTTCAGTAGAAGTATAATTTTATGTGTGTTTATGAAAGTGGGAAGAGAGAGAGGGAGGGAGGGAGGGAGGGAGAGAGAGAGAGAGAGAGAGAGAGAGAGAGAGAGAGAGAGAGAGAGATGTTGAACGTTGTGAAGACGTATAAATCACTGTATGCACGGAAAAATCCTAACATATGCAAATAGTTGGTATTTTGCCACATTTACCACTTACAACTGAAAACACATATGGCAATTGTAAAACCGACTCGTTTCATATCATAGCGAAAGGTCTTAATTATGAGCCACAGCACATGCAAATAACTAATTAATACAACCTAATGTTGTGTGTACCCATATCGCAGAATTTGAATGTTATCCATATCTTATTTATAAAATCGGCTTTAATGACTGAAAAAAGAAAACAACAATAATAGTTAATACAGAAAACTCTCTAGTTTCTTGGTTATTGCAGACTCCACACTGCACGAACAACTGATAGGTATGGATAATAATAAATACACGTTTTGCCTCATAAAGCTATTCAATATATTTACAAAATCTGCTACATGTCACATTCGAAAGCCAGTGTATTACTCATGCATTTCTCTCCAGAAGCTGACAACTTTAGGAAATTACACTTAAAACACACTGGATTTCGTATCAAATACCCTTTCCAAAAGGACAAAACATTAATACGGTCTAACAAATTTTGCCAGCTACTCCAATCCAGGCTGATACACATTTAACCTCGTCATCTGTGTCTTTGCGATCGGTAATTTATATTTTGTAAGAAAATATGGTTCTAGTTATAACGGAATATTTCAGACTTACATTTTTATTTTTACAAAAATCGCCTAAGGCTTATTTCTCACTAACTGACCGGCAGCTGTCTATACACGACCGTAATATGGCGAGCCATATGGCGCCTTTTGAATCTACGCAGCACGGACCGTTGCCGTCTGAACGGCAGACGGCAGGCGTGGTGCAGCCGGACACTCCCATTGCAGTGCCGTTAGCACTGTAATGTATGGGGTTTTGGGGGCTCACTAAACATAGGAAGGAGCATCCACGTCTGTCAGGGATGGCACGGTCGAGGTATTCGAGGCAACAACAGCGCGTGCATCAGTTAGTTCGTTGTACTAGTTGCCTTTCTTTTTGTTTTCGTAATTTCTTCTCGTTGGGCTATGTGTGGCTTGGAAATACGCATTGAACGATTAATTTCTTTAGTGGAAGAACGGCCAGTTTTGTGGGACTGCACACTAGAAAATTACAAGAACAGGATTCAAACAGAAAATGCGTAGATCGATGTATTGAAGGAACTGAGTGGATCATTTCGAAACATGAACGAAAAGGAAAAATAATTAATATGTTAAGTGAGTTGTTTAAACACAAAGATATTTTATTGTACCATTTTCAAAAATGTTTACACTGAATGGAGCAATAACAATCTTTCCCGAAATTATGTTTTAAGAAACGCCAGTTTACAGACCCTGTTGGAGACAAAAAAACAAACGATCATTATATTCCTGCTGAAATTCCTAAATTACGTCTAGCTGTCTGTACTCATTCAAGGCCAGTTATCGATACTGTGTCTTCAATTTCGTAGCCATCTCTGTCAAGCACAAAATTATACAAACCTACACACGCTTTTACAATGACTAGGGAAATATCAAGAACCACGTTGCTCAATATTTTGAATGCACATTCTTTGTGCCTTTGATATCTAGAAACAAAATTCTTTTGGCAACTGCCTATATATTCCCACCATATTGTCGAACAAGGTGTCTGTGCAGTTTAAAAGCTTCGTCCCCCATGAAAAAGCAAGCTTCCTTTGGAGTGTTTTCCATGGAAATATAGTGATCGATAAAACTATAGTAAAATTATTTCAAGAAAAGCTTTCTTGATCGCTTGAAAGTTATGTATTTCATTCTGTGACAGATTTAAATCTTTTATAGAATCGTCATGAAACCATTTTACTATGTGAAAAGAGTAATAAAGTTTCTTAGAAGACAAAGAACTTGAATACAATCATAAAAGTAAAATAACAAAAGAGGTATGGTTGATATGCTCTTGGTGACAGCTGTAGATGGTGGCTTGGAACAGTTCACTCAGTAGTCCCATTCTGCATCGTTCGGTCGCTCTGCCGATCGTTTCGGTAGGGGAATGCACTGAGCAGTAAGGTTACTGTAACTGATCGTACGTGCAATTCCACAAGCTATTCGGTACCGAGTCTGTACAGCTCCTGAGGAACAGAGATTGACCCGTGCTGTGTTGCCGTCTCTTCTCAAGCCAAACAATCAAAGACAAGTGACCACAGCTGTAGCCATACACACCCAACAACTGTGCACCCAGCGCAGTGTACCGCGACCCGCACAGTGCCTCACATCCAAAGCAGCCAGCCGATACAACTATCGTATATTCCCAATATTGTTTTCGAAACGTGTTTACAGCGAATAGCGTTCGTCGTATAAGACATCAGTGGGAACTGTGGAAAAAAATGAGAAATTTGATACATTCACATCCCAATGACACTGAAATGACTTCGCATATTGCCTTTGTATGTCTGTTATTTGTGTGTGCTATATCTGAAACAAAACCAGCAACGAGGATTCAACAAGGCATTTTATTATTGGCCAGTTTCGATCATTATGTCTGATCTTTCTCAGAATAACAACCAGTATAGAAAATTGTAGCCATTAGACCACAGCTGAAATCTGTAATTCGTAAACAGCATGTGACGCCTAGCGCTTTCGTTCACTTGCTTCCAAAATCTACTAAACGGTGGCGCAACCAGCTAATACCTGAACAGGCCATACTAAATCTGTTATCGACTGTTTTAAAAATTTTTAGCCATTTACACCAGTGTTTTAAGTTTTCTGTTTATTATTTAAGCCACGTGTGCACTTGATGTTTTGGGTCTGTAATAACATTTATGCGTAATTGCATCAGATACCTAACACCTGAGCAAAATGTTATGGTGATACTAAGTGAATACATGTTAGTCTTCCATAAAAAGCTGTATAGCAAGCAGTGCAACAAGTTTTTTTATTAGTGTTGTGAAGGATTGCACTATACAAGAGAAGATATTAAGGTTTTTCTGGAGATTCAACCAAGTTGCTCTCTAGCATTTCAAATGAGTTCGTCTCATCCCACAGATTACGTTGTCATATCACATGGCGCTGCATTTCCTTGAGCACCCTTGCCCGCCCTTATCGCTTTTTACTTCTTCTTAACATTAGTATGTTCACCGTGTCCAGTTTCGTTATGCTTGCCCGAAATGCATGAAACGTTTATAATTTCCTGACCTCTGGGGAACGCATGTTTCCGTGCATGCATAACATGTTTTATGAGCTCACTTTCTACTTGATGTGTTCCAGCGACTCTTCAGTAGAACCTAATCACTAAATCCAAAACTAAAAATTACTGAATATTTCAAAAATAAATTATTTCTGCAATCAAAGCGCACGAAACCGAATGTGTGGCCTTACTGACATCTCACCACCTCACAGACCAACAGGCGAACAACAAAAACGTAGACCGATCGTTAACAGGCCTCACTACTGTACACAATAGCAGCTTCGGCTACCGAACCAAAAATTACGTAATTACTGAGGCCAATCTATGGAACCGAATGGTATGGACAATACAGAATAGGGCTACTGGGGAGGCAAGAGAAACGTTGCTGAATAAGGTACAGTCGCTACTAGCCTCTGGCATAACATCACTATTACCCAATGGTTGTGAGACATGACTAGATTCCACGGAATCCACTTATAAAAATGTATCATTATTAGAAGTTTGGTCATAGAATAAACAGCTAAGCATGTTTTAAATATTATGTAAAATAAATGCATTGCAGAGTTCAAAAACGGACGAAAAATCATTATTCAATGACCTTGGCTCATTTAAACACAAGCTGCCCTCTACAGGGACCAAGATAGATATAAGTGTAGCAAAGGTGGTTGGTTGGAGGGCAACTGGTAATCAGGAAAACGAAATACTGTAAATCTATCACATTACTAATTAATTGTTCGGCACAAGCTGGTTAGTGGTGGTAGTTTATTTCACTGTACTATTTTTAGATGTTACCCACCATCATGGGTACCACTATTACACACAAGACGCAAATTACTTATAATTAATTTCTTACACTGTATATTGTTGTGGTCTGTGTGTATGTGATTTTTCAAATCATTGTAATTCGACTTGCATTATACGTACAATTATGTGATTTATATATATCGGGTGATCAAAAAGTCAGTATAAATTTGAAAACTTAATAAACCATGGGATAATGTAGATAGAGAGGTAAAAATTGACACACGTGCTTGGAATGACATGGGGTTTTATTGCAAACAAAAAAAAACAAAGTTCACATAATGTCCGACAGATACGCGTCGTTTGGTGATGATCGTGTGCTCAGCCGCCACTTTCCTCTTGCTTGGCCTCCCAGGTCCCCAGACCTCGGTCAGTGCGATTATTGGTTTTGGGGTTACCTGAAGTCGCAAGTGTATCGTGATCGACCGACATCTCTAGGGATGCAGAAAGACGACATCCGACGCCAATTCCTCACCATAGCTCCGGACATGCTTTACAGTGCTGTTCACAACATTATTCCCCGACTACAGCTATTGTTGAGGAATTATGGTGGACATACTGAGCATATCTTGTAAAGAACATCATCTTTACTTTGTCTTACCTTGTTATGCTAATTATTGCTATTCTGATCAGATGAAGCGCCATCTGTCTGACATTTTTTGAACTTTTGTATCTATCTACATTATTCCGTGGTTTATTCAGTTTTCAAATTTATAGGACTTTTTGATCACCCGGTATATACGTGTAATCAGCATAATAACTTTTTTTACGAAATATATGCAGTCTCATTGGCAATTACTGTAAATGCAAAGATTACTTTTGGTATACATCATAGAATAATACAACCTTATTTCTGATTTGTGTTATGTCTGTTAGCAGGACAAAGAAATGTGTTTACATTAAAATATACTAGCGAAATCTTCGATGAATTTTTTTCTTTTTTTAGCTTGGTCTGTTTGTTTAAAATAAAGTCAATATATTTTGCAACGTGACAGTATGAGTATATGTGAAAATTTCCATTTCTTCCTAAATATTTAGTAAGCTTCCTTTTTTGGCAATGTGTAGTGCTGACAGGCATTGTGACATGTCACTAGCTGTGTGGTTTTGTTCTTTTAAGTGCTTGTTAAGGGAAGATAGATTCACACCAGTGAGGTTCAGATGTTCTTTAAATCTTGTTTTGAAATTTAATCCAGCTTAATAAAACATTCTCGGGTTTCAACCTGCATCAAGTGGTTTACTGCCCACGAGCTTTCGGCAGAGATCTCCACTGCCATTGTCAAGTGGGTGACTGTCGTGTGGTTGTCATTGCCGTGCTTATATAGCCGCGCTCTCGCTCGTGACGTCACTGGTGCTCCGTCCCGCACCATATATAATAATGTTTTAGCTGCGCGACCGCCAGGGTCGCTTCAACTCCCTCAACACCGGATCCCACGCTGTACCCAGCTGCAATCCAACGTCTCTATTGAAGGTGTTGTCAGAAATTCTAATATCTATGGCCTCGTTTATCACGCTACCTCAGAAGCCATTAGTACGTTTAATAATAGAGTCTCACGGAATGCAATTCGGTGTCGTTTTCCAGAGCATGTTCTGCTACGGCTGACTTTTCGGGATAGCACAGACGGTAACACCTTTCATGTTCTATGCGGCGCTGTTCAATAGTGCGATCAGTCTGGCCGACATAGAACCGCCCACATCCACACGGTATCTTGTAAATACCTGGCGCTCTGAGGCCTACATCGTCTTTCACAGATTTCATTAGTTTCCGGATCTTTGCCGGAGGCCTGAAGATTGTGTCTGTTTTGTGCCTCTTCAGGAGTCGACTAATCTTCCCTGTTGTCGAACCACAAAACGGTAAGAATGCAACCTGCTTGGTGTCTTCTTCAGAGGTCTTCTTCCTTTGAGGCTTGGATGACACTCCTTGTGAGGTCTGTTTGTTGTTGTAACCGTTTTCCTCAAAAAATTTGCGTAAGTGGCTCAATTCTCCCGGCAAGTTTTCAGCGTCTGAGACGGCTTCAGCTCGATGCACTAAGGTCCTCAGAACTGACTGTTTCTGTGCTGGGTGATGGAAGCTGTGGCGTGCAGATACCGATCCGTGTGGGTGGGCTTGCGGTAAACGCTATGACCTAGAGACCCATTGGTTTACGGCGGACAAGCGCGTCCAAGAACGGCAACGAACCCTCCTTCTCTACTTCCATTGTGAAGTTGATGTTGTCGTGGATGCTGTTGAGGTGCTCCAGGAATTCTTCTAACTTTTCTTGTCCATGTGGCCAAATGACGAAGGTATCGGCGACGTAGCGATAAAAACAGCTCGGCTTTGCAGGAGCCGTGTCCAAGGCGATGACTTCGAAATGCCCCATAAAGAGGTTGGCTACTAATGCAGCTAATGGACTTCCCATCGCCACGCCGTCAGTTTGGTTAAAATATTCTCCATCATGCAAGAAATATGACGACGTCAGAGTGTGATTAAACAAACCCACGATGGTGTCTTCAAAGAGCTGGGCAGCAAGTTAATAGAGTCTGTGATGGGGACACACGTGAATAAAGAAACCACATCGAAGCTAACCATAATATCCCCCTCAGCAAATCACAGACCATTAATCCGATTGATAAAGTCCGCCGTATTCTTTATATGGTGTCCACAGCGTCCAAAGTATGTAGAGAGGAGGCTGGCCAGATGTTTAGCAAGTTTATAGGTCGGCGATCCGATGGTACTCACTATCGGCCTCACCGGTGTGTCCTTCTTATGCACCTTCGGCGTACCATAGACCGTGGGCGGTCTTGGTGCCTTGAGGAGGAGGTTCTTAATAGTATTCTCTTCCAGCGATGACCGTCTGAGGAGCTCTGACGTCTTCCTCACTATTCTGGATGTTGGGTGCCGAGGTAATTTTTGGTAAGTGTATTCCTCCAACATCCGTCTGATTTTTGCCTCATAGTCGGCTCGTTCCATTAAGACGGCAGCATTTCCCTTGTCAGCTGGTAGGACGACGGTGAGAGGATCATTCCGGAGAGCACGGAGGCCAGTGCATTCAGCTCTAGTCATGCTTGAAGCTCGTGGTTTGGATTTTAAAAGAATACGGCTCATGTCTCTAAGAATTTCCTCACCACATCACTTGGAAACTTACGAACCGCTTGTTCAACACCACTCAATACGTCAGCGAAGCGGATGCTTGGTGGCGAAGGAGCAAAGTTAAGTCCCTTCTTAACTGCTAAGATGGCACCTGCGTCGATGCTTCTTGCTGTCTTTTGATCACAGAATGTTCCGTAACTTTATGTTCTGCTCCATGTTGCTATAGCGAAAGCCTACTGAATTTCCCTTTCTGCTTCTCCGTTGTTGTCTCGATCATGTTTGCTGTGCAACTGTTGCTGCGTCGATCCAGTCCCAATCCAAAGCTGAAAGTGACCTTGTCAGTTTGCAGGTGAACGGCCAAAAGCTCAAGACCGTTTGTATCCAGCTGTTTTCTGGTGAAATGTATCCTCTCCCGCAGCAGGGCGAAGAGTAGCACGGCGGAAGAAGGCGCATTAAGAAAGCTAATTTACTATGCTCGTTCGCCTTCCTACTACGCTGCCGTGATGAGAAGACGGTTCCACGTTTTGCCATCGTTAACCATCACATCGACACCACAGCAGCCAGAAGAATTTTTCGCCATGCTAGCTTCGCTGTGCTGCGCCACTTACGCAAAGTTTTTAAGGAAAACGGTTACAACAACAAACAGATCCCACAAGCAGTGTCATCCAAGCCTCAAAGGAAGAAGACCTCTGAAGAAGACACCAAGCAGGTTGCATTCTTACCGTTTTGTGGTTCGACAATAGGGAAGATTAGTCGGCTCCAGAAGAGGCACAAAATAGACACAATCTTCAGGCCTCCGGCAAATATCCGGAAACTAATGAAATCTGTGAAAGACGATGTAGGCTTCAGAACGCCAGGTATTTACAAGATACCGTGTGGATGTGGGCAGTTCTATGTCGGCCAGACTGTTCGCACTACTGAACAGCGCCGCACATAGAACATGAAAGGTGTTACCGTCTGCGCTATCCCGAAAAGTCAGCTATAGCAGAACATGCTCTGGAAAACGGACACCGAACTGTATTCGATGAGACGTCTATTATTCTGGGATAGCGTGATAAACGAGGCCATAGAGATTAGAATTTCTGACACCACCTTCAATAGAGACGGTGGACTGCAGCTGAGTACAGCGTGGGATCCGGTGCTGAGGGAGTTGAAGCGGACCCGGCGATCGCGCGGCCAAAACATTACCATATAAGGTGCGGGACCGAGCACCAGTGACGTCACGAGCGATGTCTCGAGCGACGGCGTGGCTGTATTACAATTCAGAACATGAAGTTCTCTAAGATTTTGGGACCACTTAACTAATTTTTTTTTCTGTGAATTTAATTTGGCTAGATTTATCAGATCAGTTTATTCCAGACTGCCATTGAATATATTTATCTGTTGGTCTATGACTCATTTTATGTTTTTGGATGTTGATTTAATCAAATTTAATCTAATTATAGACAGATGGAATATACATAGTTAATTAAAAAAATTAACCTTAAAATTAGGCATCCCGTTACTATCATATGTTACCTGTTAGTAAACAAGAACATACTTACTTCTGTTATTTCACTTAGGTTTCCACTCTCACAGCATCTTTACATATATTGATGTATAATCACATAATAAAAATTGCTGCTTTTTGCCGCAAGATGTTTTATTACATTTATTGTTGAAAATCGGAAAGTAATCACAAGGACATAACAACATGTTTTGAAGAAATAGATCAGGAATTTCACTTGAAACGTCGTTTCTGTACACATGTATCCCTCAAGACAACAGACATCTAAGTGCGGGAAGGAGGACTGCATTGAACACGAAGTATACCCCTTGGTGAGGTCTCACCACGAGGTGAAGAGATGACGCTCTCCGGTTGCAGAGAACTTTTCACTGACTTCTTCCGTTGTTGTCGCCCTTTCTTGTGTTCAGCTTTGGCAGAACTTTTCTTGCATTTCTTCGTCAGTGTGGTTAGTAAACTCCTGCGCAGAAAAGAATTCGACATTTGACTGAGATGAAAGAAAACTCCCTCTCTGCAAGAATGAGCGATGAAATATTTTCAAGGCTTGCACCGACGTCAGTAAGACTGCAAATTCTGAAAATTTTCACATCGAACAGTTCCACGAGTGCTTACTAATAGATTGTTACTTGAGTAATCAACAAAGAAGATTCAATCCCTTCTTTTATTTTTTCGACAATAATGCAAAAGAAGTACGCAATCGTTGTTGAAAACTGAATCAGTCATAAAGATCTGCAAAAATACAGCCCTTACAATCGTAAGTAATCATAATAAAATTTTATTGTGTCTATTTATGTGTTAGTTGGTGTGATGTAAGCCATAAATATCAAAATGAACGTCATCAACTGGATACAGAAATGTCAGGGGAAAAAGTGTAACTTTCTGAAGGAATGATTCTGTTTAGAAAACTGAAGCGTAACAAAGACAGGATGTATCGAAAAGAATGGAAATACTTGCAGATAGGATTCCTCATGTAAAAGTAAGAATAGCTGAGATCAGAATTTGTCTACAAAAGGTTAGTTTCTGAAAGCCGCATCGTTAAATACCGAACTTGATATATTATAGACTGTTTCACAGTCTTCTGCACCTCACGCAAGAAGAGATACTTAATCAGTATAATGTCTAAACGGATTTCTTAAAAGACGACCGGTTTGATTTATGTAGGGTAAGGTAACAGAGAAAAAATTCCGATGTTATGCTTGATAATGAAAGCAAGATTTAAGAGGGCAAGGCTCGCATCAACTTGTGTCAGGTCTGTCAAGGATTTAATTATGTTGTAGTGCTCTGCTGCCCACACCATTGAAATGTGTAAGAGAGGTATTGTTTATGGTCAATCTGACTTATCATGTGACGTTGATGGTTCACCAATTTAAGCAAGTCTGAATGTGTGTGGAATCCCAAAACTGATGTCTCTTTACCTCGGAAACTATTTACATGTCCACGTTGATACGACTTGTTCTTATTTTCATGTGTGGAATCGTACATCTGAGTATTATTCGTTTATTTATTGTTCACCAATGTAACATGGAAACATGGTAACAAAATCAGAGCAAATCTACCAGATGGTTGATGTTGGTGTCCGAACAGTAGCACCATTACACAGCGTTACTCGCACAGGAGGAAATGGAGGCAAAATCCCCACTTGTAGGCGTAGGCACAGGTGTCGATGTCATCCTGCAGTTATTACCGGCCTTAATATCTTGCACCTATTGTTATGGTTCTGCGATGGTTGAGTTAGTTGCTATCCCAACCATGCTATATAAGTTTAATGGGGAAGAGGTGAGCGGTATCTCCTTGGTCAGGGCATTTCATGAACAGGATACACAGCATGTTGTGTTGTAGCAGCTGTTTGTGAAAGAACATAATCGAATTGCTGTCAAAGGAATTAGGATTAACTTAACAGCAGAAATTTTTCTTTCCTCCATAAAAACCAAAGGCGAACTCAAGATGTGAGTAATGCCCCCCCCCCTCTCCCAAAAGAGACTAATCATATGGAGCCAAGTGTGTGTGTGTGTGTGTGTGTGTGTGTGCGCGCGGGGGGGGGGGGGGCAGCGGGGGATGCATTTATGATGCCGACGACCTCCATTTATTCTCTCCAAATGACTCTTATGATTCCAGAGGAGATGAGCAAGGTGGTGATGTGGTTAAGGTCTTGCAACAGACGCATTTGCACAGTTACTTGCAGTCCGTGTTGAGGCCTAGAGTGTCACTCATAAATCCCAAAGGCAGTGTGGACGGCTGCCACATTTCAAACAATCTGTGGATCGTGACTTGCATTTGTATGTCATGGTCATCCAGAACAAGGTCAACGATCTTGGGTGTCTGCAGTTTTTTATCCGAGGGGCTGGGAGGGGGTGAGGGAGAAGGGGGTAGAAAGTTTCTAAAATTTCGTTTTTTTTTATTTAACTGAACCGATGAGTTTGAAGACGTGCTACCTCTAGAAATTAAATTTTAAGTGACACACACAAAATTAATTGTATCTCTAGGGATTAATGGTTATCCGTTTAATATTCTTTTGAAATCATGCAACTTTTTAAAATAATTTATAATCAAAACATCGCGAAGAAAATAGCAAAAATTACCATTGAAGTCATAGAATCAGTTGATGCGTTTTATATTTAGGGCTACTGAAGACAACGATCGGTGGAAAGTAACGGAGAAGTAAAAATACCTTTGGTAAAATGAAAAGTAAGCTTCTGATGTGCGTAAAACGTGCAGTTTACAATCACTGTACATTAACACTTTCGGCTTGTTAACAATTAAACATGGACTTTGAATACAAAAACGGTTGGACTTTCAGTGAACATGGAGAGTTCCATAACTCAAAATAAAGTAGCCATCCAGAGCAGGCTGCTTAGTTAATAAACTTAAGGACGAAAGTAATTTTCGCATGATGTGTCATTACCAAGCAACATAGCACAATGAAACTGGGACCATATACAGAAAGGACTACTACAGTAGAGTACAGTAGACAACTGCAAGAAATACGTACTGAGACGAACAAAAATGACGCTTCTATTCAAAGACAATGGTTACAGTGATGTCCTAGCGTTTTTGCTGTTCACTAGGCGTGTGTGTGTTGGGGTTTATGGGCGCTCAACATCGAGGTCATCAGCGCCCTTCACTAGGCATTAAAATGGAACATGGTTGCCAGTATGGTGCGTGATCACAAAAAGCGGCAATGCATGCTCTGCAACGTGCCCCCATGCTGGTCACAAGGTTGTAAGGAGTTTTTGTGGTAGGGCGTTCCATTCCTCCACCGATGCGGTTGATAACTGCTGGATGGTCGTTGGTGGATGTGGACGTGCTGCAATGCGTCTCCCCAAAGCGTCCCACACGTTCTCGATGGCACTGAAATCGAGGAATGGGACAGGGCAGTCTATTCGCCGAATATGCTCTCGTTCCAAGAGCTACTCTACCTGCACAGCCCGATGTGGACACACATTTTCACCTACACTCATGCTCATAAATTAAGGGTAATTGCAGACTGTGGTGCCACACAACGTGGCCCTACACAAATCTGGCGCTAATAGCATAGGCACATAGGGAACACACACGACACAGATTTGTAAGTCCACGGTATTGGTGATAACTTGAGAAAACCGTCCCGAAACACATGTACTACAAAACACCACTGTTTCCTGCGCATGTACCCCGACATCAATATGGGATATGAACACCACGCACACGTAGACTGGCCGCACAACGGGTTGGCATTACTCTGGATCAGGTAGTCGAGCAGCTGCTGGGGTATAGCCTTCCATTCTTGCACCAGTGCCTGTCGGAGCTCCTGAAGTGTCGTAGGGGTTTGAAGGCGTGCAGCGATACGTCGACCGAGAGCGTCCCAGACATGCTCGATGGGGTTTAGGTCTGGAGAACAGGCAGGCCACTCTATTCGCCTGATATATTCTGTTTCAAGTTACTCCTTCCACGATGGCAACTCGGTGGGGCCGTGCGTTATCATCCACCAGGAGGAAGGTGGGACCCACTGCACCCCTGAAAAGACGGACATACTAGTGCAAAATGACGTCCCGATACACCTAACCTGTTACAGTTCCTCTGTCAAAGACATGCAGGGGTGTACGTGCACCAGTCATAATCCCACTCCACACCATCAAACCACGACCTCCATACAGGTCCCTTTCAAGGACATTAAGGGGTTGGTATCTGGTTCCTGGTTCACGCCAGATGAAAACTCGGTGAGAATCACTGTTCAGCCTGTACCTGGACTCGTCTGTGAACATAACCTTGGACCACTGTTCCAATGACCATGTACTGTGTTCTTGACACCAGGCTTTACGGGCTCTACTGTGACCAGGGGTCAGTGGAATGCACCTTGCAGGTCTCCAGGTAATCAAACCATGTCGGTTCAGTCGTCTGTAGACTCTGTGTCTGGAGACAACTGTTCCAGTGGCTGCGGTAAGGTCCCGAGCAAGGAGTCCTGCAGTACTTCGTGGCCGTCTGCAGGCACTGATGGTGAGATATGGGTCTCCTTGTGGTGTTGTACACTGTGGACGTCCCGTGCTGTAGCACCTGGACACGTTTCCTGTCTGCTGGAATCGTTGCCATAATCTTGAGGTCATACTTTGTGGCACACAGAGGGCCCGTGCTACGACCTGCTGTGTTTGACCAGCCTCCAATCGCCCTAGTATTCTACCCCTCATAACGTCATCAATATGTGTTCTTTGAGCCATTTTCAAACACACAGTCACCATTATCATGTCTGAAAACGCCTAACACTTACTCGTTGCACCATACTCTGACATGCACCAACACACCTCTGCGTATGTGGACTGCTGCCAGCGCCACCGTGCGACGACCACAGGTCAAATGCACCGCATGGTCATACCTCGACGTGATTTAAACCCGCAAACCGCTCACCAGAGCGTTGTTTCATCATGTATCAGCATTATCCTTAATTTATGAGCGTGAGTGTATAAAATTAAGTTACGGCTTAATGCATCCCTGAAAAGACGCACAGGGCGAAGGAGCACAGTGTCACAATAACGTTGAAAGGTAAGCGAAACGTGTTCAAAGATGTGGAGGTCAGTGCACCCACATTATGCCTCCCGACACCATAACTCCAACACCACCAAAACGTGTGAATTACGACTTCTCACGTCTTGACATGTGAGAGAACGTCCAGCATCGTCGATAATGATCATTTCGGTGGTCCAGGTAATATGGTGTGAGGAGGCATAATGTGGGTGTACTGATCTCCAAATCTCTGAACACGTTACGCTTACAGGTCAACATTATTGTGACACTGTACTCTGTAACGCGTCCTCTTTGTATTATTATGTTTTGCTATTGTTGTTGTTAGAAAAATCTTTATTCAGTCGGTCGTCGAAATTTTGAAATAAAAGTTATAGTGGATGTCGCGTAATAAATATTTAGCGTGAAGCGCTGTTGCGACACGGCAAAGATCAATTGTGGAAACTAAGCTACTGAATATTACAAACAATGTTATTAAAGAATACGGCCGATGGTGAGTGGTAAAAAACAGCGTTAATACTGTGTAGGAAATATAGTTACGCTTGTACACACTCAGATGTATGCGAACATACGAACGGGATAGAGGCACGTACACTCTGAGTGTAATCATCCCCCGTGGCCTGGATAAAAATAATTACAGTTAAATGCATTTCTTCATCTTAGAACGTAAATGCGTGGACTTCGAAATTAAATGAAAAGGAAGACAGCAGGTTCTGAATGTCACGGCAAATATATTGAAATTGACGGTAGCGGCCACGAAAGGAAAAAGATGAACACATTCACATACCTCTATTCTTGAGCAGCGTCGCCGTGAAGATCGTCGCTCCATGTAAATTCACCGCATAAAATTAAAGTAATAGTAATAATTTTCCAGAATTTCAGGAGCTGGAACCCATGGTATCACAAAAGACGTCAAAATCACTTTCATTATTTAACCCAATTTTATCAGTAAGAAATGCCACAACACGTCTTAACACTAGGACAGGATAACAGCGAAAGGTAACTTAGTCTAAAACTAATAAACGAAGAGCGTAAAGCTTCTTTTGTTCAGCAAATGCTTTACGCATTAATCTCTGGTAGTTGAACTAGTGTCTATACAGGGTGTCCCAGCTATCTTGTCCACCCAAAATATCTCTGGAACAATAGCAGCTATTGGAAAACGACTTTCACCGGTATCAATGTAGGGCTGGGGCCCATGAATGTACATATTTGGAAACATTCTAAAACGAAAGCATATGTGTTTTTTAACACAAACTTATGTTTTTTTAAATGGACCTCCTGTATTTTTTCTTCAGCAATCCATAGCATGACAAAGCACATGCACAATGGCGTTGATTTCATCGCAATATTCCCATTACATCCCGAGATATTAAGACGCGAAGTTGACGCTTGAAACACCCGACATGCGCTGCTAGCGCACGTCCCGAGGCTCAGGCGTGAACCCCATGCTGCCCGTAATCGCGATGTGGTTGACATGCGTAATCACACTTCCATACTTATCAAGAGATCCGAAACGAATAATACGGTCTGCTGCCATCCTGCATTAACGTCGTACATTTCAGCAGGTATTTATCCCATAGACTAGGGGTGATGTGGTTCTGTAAAATATCTATGTACCGCAACGTTAGTCACAAAGTTAACTTCGCTTATCGTTAATCCGTTACTAAAAAGGTAATGCCGTTTAACGTTAAAACTTTACTTTACTGTAGATCTAGCGCAAGTGACAGTTAATCATTCACTCGTAATAGTAAAATTCATGTTGATGGTTTTAGTGAAACGAGCAAGTGGACTAAAAGTTTTACCGTTGTTTAGGTAAAAATGTTTTGATTTGGGAAGTTCAGGTAGGAAATAGAAGATGAATGTAAACATGTTAAACCAATTAGTTTTATTATCACATAATTATCAATGTTATGTTTATCTAATGCGTTAAATGACAAACTGTTGCAAACAAATGTTTCTTAACTTCACTGGGTAAAATGGCCCTTTGTAGAATCTTCCACTGTGATACCAGCACTACATACTAAACATGGCGTTCACATCTCATGCTCAAAGTGATGCCCATTGGCTTGCATACATAGGGTCACTCTGCGGATGAAGGATGCCCTACTTCGTGCTACTGTTCCCTCTTTGATGGCTGTACAAGCATCAATAATGCGTTGCTTCATGTCCTCTGGTGTTGTTGGTTCATGCTGGTAAACAGCATCCTTCACTGCTCCCCAAAGAAAATAATCCAGCGGTGTAAGGTCCGGAGATCGGTCAGGCCACCTAACTGGGCCACCTCGTCCAATCCACCTACCAGGGAACTTACGGTTCAGAAATCGTCGTGCTCGTGAGACGTTATGTGCAGGGCATCCGTCATACTGATAACATATGACCATTCTCCGGTTCAGAGGTACGGTGTCCAAGAGAACAGGAAGATTGTGTCGTATAAATCTGGAGTATTGTCTGCCATTTTGGATGCCATTTATAAAGAAAGGTCCGATAATGGTATCTCCAATAATCCCACACCAAACATTAACTTTCCACGGACGTTGATGCTCTACCTGACGGAGGCATTTTGGATTGTCTGCGGACCAATAATGCATATTCCTCATATTGACAATTCCTTTGTTGGAGAATGATGCCTCGTCGGTAAAGAGAACATCTGCAAAAAAATTTGGATTAGTCAGAAGTTTTTGCTGAGCCCACCGACAAAATGTTACCCTATTGAGGAAGTCATTTCCATGAAGTTCCTGGTGTTAATGAACATGGTAAGGATGAAATTTATGACGTTTAAGAATACGCTGTGCACTTGATTTCGACACATCAACTTCACGTTCAATTTGACGTGTGCTGATTTGAGGATTCACAGCTATGGTAGCGAGCACAGCAACTGCGACACGTTCAACTGTGCGTGTTCTAGGACGATGTCGAGGTCTTGGATTTAATCTTCCCGTTTCACGTAGACGAGATGTGAGACGACCAAACATCCGGCGCGAAGGCGAAGGCTTGTCAGGGAATCGTCTTCTGTACAGTCGTTCTGCCTGAACAGCATTTCGTCCACCTACAACAGGGTACAGTACAAGTATGTAGAGTAGGGTAGAAAACAGACATATTAATTTAATAATCATAATGTTCGCTAACAGTACTATCAACAAACAAGCAATCTCATAACGTATTTCCCGTCAACGTACATTCTCCATAGATCAGCAGCATTTCTATCATATCTTCATGTGTGTACATTATACTGTACAGTATAAGCTCCACAACACAACGTTTATTCACAATGTGTACTACCTCCGTGCCGTCACTAGATTACTCTGATGCACTGGCAAGCGGTGCACTGCACGCGAAAGCAACAACAAATGGGATGCTCGGAGGGTGGTGGAGTACAGGAGTTTGCATGGGTCGCAAATCATACACAAGGCGAAGTGGTAACTGTGGCAGTAGGGGGAACTACGTTGGACACTTGACTAGGTAGAGCCAGGCCCTGCGCGACAGGTACAATGGGTCATATAACGCGATAGATAAACCTTATTTTGGGTATGCAGGAAAAATAAGACAACCTGACGGGTGTACACCGATCGCTACTGGTTCATATTGTGTACGTAGATACGTAAAACGTGCAAGAGGGAAACCATTATGTGCTTATGAGAGTTGATGGCAGCAGACCGTATTATTCGCTTCGGACCTCTTGATAAGTATGGAGGTGTGATTACACATGTCAATCACATCGCGATTACGGGTAGCATGGGGTTCACGCATGAGCCTCAGGACGTGCGCTAGCAGCGCATGTCGGGTGTTTCAAGCGTCAACTTCGCGTCTCAATATCTCGGGATGTAATGGGAATAGTGCGATGCAATCAACGCCATTGTGTATGTGCTTTGTCATGCTATGGATCGCGGAAGAAAAAATATAGGAGGTCCATTTAAAAAAACACAAGATTGTGTTAAAAAACACACATGCTTTCGTTTTAGAATGTTTCCAAATATGTACATTCATGGGCCCCAGCCCCACATTGATACCGGTGAAAGTCGTTTTCCAATAGCTGTTATTGTTCCAGAGATATTTTGGGTGGACAAGATAGCTGGGACACCCTGTATATTCATAATTTTTTTTATATAATTCCTTTTCAACTCCTTCGCCATGCGCGTCTTTTCGGGGGCGCATTCGGCCCTGACTTCATTTTTATGGACGACAATGTACGTCGACATCGAGCAGTGCGGGTGGAGGAGCCTTTGGAACGTGAAGATATGGACTGGCCTGTCCGTTCACCCGAGTTAAATCCAATAGAGCACGTGCGGGATGCGATGGGGAGACGTGCTAGAGTAAGTACACATGCATCAACGATCATCCAGTAGTTAACCTCGCTGGTTGAGGAATGGAACGTCCTACTACAACACCTCCTTGTGGCCAGCATGGGACCCCACATCCCATTAAGAACCCTGTCCAGCCTTTTGTAACTTCTACGGGACCATCATAAATCATGGTGTCTTTAAGTGTAATCGTACAGATCTATCAGTTTATACTTTACAATATTTTTCTTAATCATTTCAGGTAATTATACCGTTTTTTGATGTCCTAAATTCAGAAATGCTAAGGGTTTCCCTCTGTCACGTACGTTTTTCTCAAAGTAATGATAAAGATCAAGATAATACAAAACACATATATTTTAAAAAACATTAAGAAACTGATAAAATAAGGAACTCGTGACATTATAATCAACTATTATGTTCTTCAGGGCTAATACAAAGGCATAATTCTCAGTGTCACTTCTTTTTTCCCCTCAAATCTCCAGTGCGGTTTCTTCTTCGCGCTGACTGAGGGTACTTCCCGTGCAGCAGTCAACAGTCGTCAGCTTCATGCTAACACTCCACCGTTTGGTACTTGTAACGTGTCCAAATTAATTTTGATGTTTCGTGTCGCTATGTAAGTAACGTAGTCGTTTCAGTCTATTTTGATAGAAGCATAATGTCGTAAAGCAGATAAAGGGTGTAAAAATGCTTTATTTCTTGTAACTAAAGTCGGTATACAGAGCGAGTCACTAAATATTTCCACCTAGAATAACTCCGAAAGTGTTACGTCTGCCACAGACGGTCCCTGCCAGGCAGACTACACCCAAGACACCCCTGTGTACCATATAACATACACAAGCACTTGCAGGCGCAACCATGAGGAAAACAATTCTTCAAAATAAACAGAACTTGCTAGAGACTAATGTGAACCTTTTTCTGCAGAGGTCGCCTCACAGACACAAGTTGGGAGTACTCCGCCGACCTCCGCCGGCTTTATAAGGCCAGCGCAGCAGCAGTACAGCCAGTTCCTCGCCGAGCTAGAACGAGCTCCGACGGACCTAACTCGCGCTTTTGATGAATAGTCGTCTACATGTTATTTGTTTTCTTTGTGTGTGTATAGTGATTGTTCGAGAAGTGTAGTTCAGTTTCAATAAACGACATTACACTGAGTGTTCTACAATACTGAGTATTCTTCAGAAAGTATGGTAGTAGTAGTTGAAAAGTTTGTGGGACCAATTTTGCATGGGACCATGGGGGCCATAATATGACGTTGGTTTTTTGTTGCTAGGTGGGATCGCTTCAGAGATATGAAGGTCAACTTTTTTTTTTTTTAAATGGGTTGCTATAGTTTAATACTTATTGTCTGATAGCGGCTATCGAGACGAATCCAATGATGTGTGACAGTAAGGTGTTTGAAGCTGAACGAGGTCAAAAAGGTGGGATGAACTTCCATTTACGGAAGGTGTTCGAAGTGATGACCATTGGTATCAGTGCAATGCTGCAATCTTCTTATCATGGATTGAGTGGTGTTCTCTATCACTTCAGCACTTATCGAAGCACATGCTCTAACAGTTCTCTCTCGTATATCTTGCAAATAGTAAATATTCTCCGAATACGGCGTATCCATTTAACCTGCCATTGACATGTAAACACCGTTCGACGGTTTCGCAATACAACACTAATAGGAACGGTATGAGTAGTATCGTCGATTCAAGCGAATGTGAATGTGTTCCTTCGAAGAACAAATCGATAGGCTTGTCATTTACGGAGAATGCCAATGAAATTCAGTGACAGCTAGAGACTTATATGTTGAAAGGTATCCTCAACGTACTCACCCTACATGTCGTACATTTCAATATATGTATGATAAACCGAGAACAACTGGATCTTTAACGCATCGGAAACATATCCGGCAAAGTTACTAACGAGGAAACGGAAACTGGTACCCTTGCCACTGTGGTTCGTGACCCTTGTGTTGGTTCGCGTCAAATCGCAAGAGAATCTGGCATGAGCCAGAATAGTGTTGTTCGTGTTCTGCATCGCCATATATATCATCCTTACCATTTCAGTCTCCACCAAGAATTGACTGGTACGGATTGCATGCGTCGCATTGAATTCTCCCGAGGGCTCAACTTCACATTCAGAGAGATGACACATTTATTAATTTGATCTTATTTACTGTCGAAGCTACATTCACGAGCCATGGAAATGTTAATTTGCATAACGTGCATTACTGGGCAACTGAAAATCCATGTTGGCTGCGGCAAGTCGCACGCGAAAAACAGTGGTCGGTGAATGAATGGTGTGGGATTCTGGAGGACAGAATTATAGGCCAATATTTCATCGAAGGAAATCTTAATGGTAGGAAGTACACCACATTCCTGCAAGAAACATTAGGTCTGCTATTGGAAGAAATACCTTTATGAGCAAGGAACAGAGTGTGACATCAACATGATGGGTGTCTAGCACATCTTCCGCTTATGGCTAGAAATGAGTTGCAGAGACAATTCCCATATTGTTGGATTGAACACGTGGGAGATGTGTCGTGGCCAGCTCGTTCGCCAGACATGACGCCTCTTGATCTTTTCTAGTGGGGATTCGTAAACAACATCGTTTATGAAGACGTTCCAGCTACACCTGAAGAAATATGAGAGAGAATTGTCAGAGCATGTACCTTAGTGATAAGGAATACCACTCAATCCATGATAAGAAGATTGCAGCACTGCATTGATACCAATTGTAATCACTTCAAACACCTTCTGTAAATGGACGTTCATGCCAGCTTTGTGACCTTCGTTGACCTGCAAAGACCTTACTGTTACACATCATTAGATTCGTCTCGGTAGCCGCTATCAGAAAATAAGTACCAAACTATAGCATTCCATTAAGAAAAAAAAAAAACTGACCTCTATCTCTGAAGCGACCCCACCTAGCAACAAAAAACCAACGTCGTATTATGGTCCCCGTTGTCCCATGCAACTGTTTTCCCACAAACTTTTCAGTTCCTATCTTACTTTCGGAGTTAATCTTGTTGTAGACAAATGTACAAATGTTCGCCCAGAAGCGGCGAAGGACTTTATGTAGCAGTGGCTGACAGCAGAAACGCGCGCTGGAGATAATGCTGGGCGAGCTGGCCGCTATACAACGAAAAGACGGCTACAAGAAATTATATAATGGCTGTTAAAAATAATAGTAACACCCTGCGTTTGTCTAGATTAATGGTTCGGTTATGGTTTTGTGGAAAGAAGCAGTGAATCACTATCGAGGAGCCGAAGAGTTGGTGAGCTGCAGTCGGCAAGACGACTGTTCTGTTACTGCATGAGAATCGAGACACGTTTACACGTGTCACTGTCGATACTTTGCTATGAGAATTCTGTATCAACTATCAAGACAGTGGTTTTCCGTGAATTTTGTTGTAAAGGTTTCGGAAGCTTGTAATGAGTAGATTTAGATTTTTAAAGGCCTGATTACATGGTTCAGTAACGCTATTAGGGTACAATCAGTAGAACCGTTTGATGAATTTTATTGGAATGTAGCTCCTCGTAATTTTGTACTTAACCTGTGGTCAAGCGACGTATGAGCTTCGGGCTTAGTGTAGCACTGCTGGTAATCTGTGTTACTTTTAAGATTGGTATTTGTGTGTCGTAGATAGGAGCGTAAATGAAAGTTTTAATGCCAGCCGCTGCGTCTGACTAGGTCTTGTTTTGTTGCCTGTAATAGTTTGTTGCACACGCCAAAGGATTTGGGTGTTGCGTATAGTTTGAAGATTTCAGGATAAGCACACTCTAAGGTAGTTGAGAGTTAGCTATTTGTGTAGATTTGTGTAGGATAGTGTTACGAGGAAGAAACTTGCTATACACTGTGGATTATTTAATAATCGAGCGTCGTTCTCGAGTTTTTCCTTGATCCTAGGATCAAGTACAGGAACAAACGGACCGAAAGTGAATTGTGATTGCCAGTTTGTTTAGCCCGAACTCATTGTTAGTGACGCAATTATAGTGATTCCCTTGCCCTAGCTGAACCATCTGAAGACGGAAAATCCAACTGCTACCATTATTATAGTATTAAGTGACGAGTGACATTCAGTTAGATTGGTAGTGGGTACGCGAGAACCCAACATCTGGAGCGGTTGAGTTTGAAAATCTGACTAAATTGAGCTTGGGAGTGGTGGGAGCTCGTAATGTTTTTTTTCCTTGTTCAGCTTGGGGATTAGATTTGTGGTCACTCTCTCACATCAACATTTGCCGATATAAAAATTTGATTTCTTTTTAAATAAACTCTGATTCGTTAAAATTATAGCCAAGTCCCCGTATTATCATTTCACCCAGCATTTTAAATAAAGTGAAATCCAATTTTGAACTTATAAAGGAAAAAAATAATAATGATTGAAAGTTCAGTGATCAGACGTACAACAAGTAGCGGAAGCACGCTCAAGTCGGCGATATAATACGAATAAATGAATGACGATACTTTAAAAAGAAAGCAGAGAAGTATTATATCAAAGTTCAACGACGCAACGTTTACTATTTATGTAATGTCTTGAAAGGTAACACTGGAGTTACAGTTAAAAAATACTTCCAATCATAAACCAATACGAAAAGATTTACTTACGAAAGAATTCTGATTTAGTGCAAAAGACTACATTTAAACTTTATTAGCAGAGGTATCGCTAATCAGAGGATGTAAATAAATTGTTTGACTCCATAGTAACCAATACATCTTTGGCCTGTGACGACAACTTCATTGTAAAAATAATTAACTGCAGAGCTTTTTATACATTTTGGAATACGTAAGTGCTTAATGAACTAAATAAGTTAATGTCAAGTACAACGTTGTTATTATCTGAGTAAAGAGTTAAGTGGTGTCAAGAATACGTGGTTGAGTACGACTGTCCCGTATAATTTTCATTAGTAGCAATTTGTACGGTACCCACGTTTGTGAGTTTTGATGATCTCTATAATTATTTATGAGCTTAACTCAAAAAGATCCGGGGGATCGTTATAACACTATAGTGTTGGAATGCTTACCTACCAATTCGATCAGGTGCACGATTGCTGATTGTTTTATGAATTGATCATACAGTCTTTTCAAGAACCTGTTATCTTCTGAGAGGCTGGACTAAGATCTATTACTGCTCCGCACGAATTGTTAGTAATTTATTGCATTATATTTAATTTTTTTCTCGGTTTCCACATGTACTGGGTTGTGGTAAAGCCTGAACGTTTCATCAGGGCTAGGTACGTGGATACTCGTAGGCGGCAATCCCGGCATATTGTATATTCTAGTTCCGTTTGTTTAATGACTTGATGAAACCTTTCTCCCTGCCCTAAGTAACAGCCTCTAGACTGTCTAGAAAATAGTTGACACGGTAATACAGGAAGTGCAGCTTCAAGCTCAATGAGGCATCCAGTATTTTGAAGCTATCAAGCATGACTCCTGTTAACTCTCGTAATTAAGGTTTCTGCAGTTGCCAATAAACTTATTGACAACTTGCTTAAAAGATATGCAAGATTATATTTATATTTCATTCATTTCTCGTTCAGAAGGTCCGTCTTCCATTAGTTTCCGAACGTCAGGGCTGACGAAAGCCCCTTCTTTCATCTTATCTTCTAATAGCCGCAGTAACGTACTTGTCACATAGCTGAAAGTGTCAGTGTCTTCTAGTATCTTCCGTAATGCTTTAATAAATTGTTTCATAATGAGTTTTATATGAAGTGGTGGCCTAAGTTTCTTTTGGCTCCACCTTTGAATCGAATTGTTTTTCCCTACAACTTACGGTGCTTTAACTGGCCAGGTTTTTTGATAGCAGTGCTTGTCCTACTTGTATCGGAAGCAGGGGTCCTTTCTCACTAATTGTTAATTGAAAACACTGGAAGTGGGGCCCATGACTTGTCTTCAGCACCTTTACGCCAATCTACGTAAAACACACTTCTTTGACAAAGTATGAGATTGTCCGCTCTGATTTTTCACTACACGTTTCACGGATGTATCATAAGTGCTCAAGAGAATTAATATAACTTCTTGAAGCCATGAAACTGACAAAGGCAGGCACCAGTGGATTATTCACCTATTTCTGAAGTTTGCATGGAAAACGATATGTAAAACAAACATGTAGGCCCCAGCGTTACAAAATCACCGAAACTTGTAGCTAGCAGAATTATAGCCTATGAAATTAAGCAAGTTCTTGCAGCAGGTTAAATTGCAGACTTTCACAAAACAATGCTGACGTTATTATAACGATTAAGTTGCTACTTTCTGCATACCTCAGAAAATACTACGTTTGTGTCAAATCAGCATGTGATTTAACATTGCAAGTACTTTACCTGAAATCAGCACCCAAAAATACACCAGAAAAGCCCAATACTTTTAAAACAAAATTTCATTTTCAATCTGTTTAATCGTCTTTGAATAAAAAAAAGTCATTTTTGTTCGTCTCACTGCATACTTCTTTCAATTGCCGTCTGTACTGTGGACCTACTGTACTGCACTATACTATAGCAGTTTCTCCTACGTGTGGTCCACGTTCCATCTAGCTTCGTTATTTGGCTGTGACATATCGTGCTAAAATTATTTTCGTCTTTAAGTTTTGCACACCAGTGCTACATTGCGAATGTTCTATAAGTGTCATTTTATTACTATACTTTCATCATGCCTTTGCAACTGTCACAGAGGAATAAAACGACATAGCGAATTTTCAGAAGGTTTAAATGTACATGGTTATTTCCAGTATCTTGAAGTGGATAAAAATTAATGCAGGTTCATGAAGACCTTATTACTGTGCGTCTGAATGGCGAATCATAGTAAACGAACAGTTCACTGGAGACCAGCATTAAATGGACGTATATAACGTAACACAAGCGAAACGTAATTTCAACACAGGTGACAACTGCAACAGTGGTAATGTTAGTAGTTTAGCTGTAATTGTAATGAACGTAAGTTTGTTCTATACGACATCCATTTAACGTATGTTTTTTGTGAACTCGACAAGGTATGGGACTTCATATTAGTATGTGGCAACCAAAATTGACTAAAAACATAATTCAAGAATGACCAAGTAACAAAAAACGACGTAAAACTGGAAACTGTCTCATAAAGAGGAACTGCAATTATGCAAGGATATCAAAGAGGAAGGTACTACCTGTGCATCTCATATTCAGCAACTTACCTTTCACGATTTCTTAGTCGCACAACATTGTTTCGAAGTTTGTCGTTCTCCACTTTGTGTTTCTTGAGCTCCAACAGGGCCTCCTGTATAAGGAAATATGTTTTCATGAGCGAAAGAATCATAAGACTTTAACATTTATGTCAAAACATACGAAAAAGCTTTTCCTTTCATCACTCAGTTTGTTATTCAGTTCACCAGATATTAACCAATAACAGCAGTTCTTTCTCTCACTTTTTACGTTCCGGTGGCCAACATGAAACTTGAATCGGTTTTCAAATTGTGGTGTAGTTGACAGTCAACCACATCACAAGTCATATACGGCACATAAATGAAAGACAAGTACACGTTAAACGAAACTTAGTGGTTTTGTTCTTTTTTTTATGTTTTTTCAAATCATATATATATTTGAATGCAAGTTGATATGTTTCACTGAGAATAACTGCATTCCTGGGGATCATTGGAGTAATGTAGAAGTGATAACAGACATTGGTTTAAGAAGTTAAGAGCATTTCAAAATTCTGCGTTGTATGCGTCCTGGTCTTCATTTACCTGAGCTGATACCGATTTCCTTCCACACTTCGGGGACAGCAGCGGCAGTAGTAGCGACAGAAGTACCAGAAATAGTCAGTTGCTTACAAGGGTATTTGGGAATTTTTGTTGAATCATGCCCTAGATACTTTAATTACTTGTCAAATCGTTGTGATCCGAAAGTTGTGAATCCTCAGCTAATAGCATCCCACTTGACAGAAAAATGGTTCAAATGGCTCTGAGCACTATGGGACTTAACATCTATGGTCATCAGTCCCCTAGAACTTAGAACTACTTAAACCTAACTAACCTAAGGACATCACACAACACCCAGCCATCACGAGGCAGAGAAAATCCCTGACCCCGCCGGGAATCGAACCCGGGAACCCGGGCGTGGGAAGCGAGAACGCTACCGCACGACCACGAGATGCGGGCTACTGAGAGAACAGTAGAGTTAAGGACTCTATAGGAAACATTAGTTTCGTCCCAGCACATTTGTGACTCAGCTTCGTCTTGACGATGCAGCAGCTTCATAATATAATCGTCTCTCTCGATTTTTAACAATTCTGAGTTTCTCTGCAGTGACATGAATAAATTTTCTCTCGCTTCCAAGTGCGTCAAATATTTATAATGCCATGAGCTTTCGATGAAGTATTCCTTAGCCATTGTCAATTGAATTAAGTGCTGATGGGCTGCTAGTACGCCTTTATATACTCTAGGTTCCGTCTGTGACGTCACTTGTACACATGTTATCGTCATATTTGGTCGTACGGTGACTGCGCTTTCGATGCGCCCGCTTCAACCTTGCGACCGCCGGATCCCACGCCGAGGCTGCGTTGTCGGTGATTTTTATTTTAATAGCTTCCTCAGTTACAATGTCCCTAAAACGTTAGTCGCTAAATTTGATACAGTGACGGTTTTCAGAGCAATGTCAGCTAAAGCAAATTTTTCGGGGTAGCGTAGGAGATAAAACTTCTCATACTGCTTTCCGCTTTGTTTACAGTGCGCACAATTTTTACGATGTAAGACTGTTCACACTCGCAGGATAATTTGTAAACCCCAGATGTCTGAGATCTGCCGCATCTTGAACTGGTCTCAGTAATTGCCGGATTTTCATCGGGTGGCTTATCTTAGGCGACATTGGACGACAGAATGGTAGAAATGCAAACATTTTTGCCTGCTCCTCGTCCATGCGATTCTTACTTTAGATTGGTTCGTTTATTTGGTGATTGTTGTAGGCGTTATTCCTGAAGCCTTGAGCAAATGGCTGGCTCATGGGAGAGAGTATTGACGTCTGATGTCGTTCTTATACGACGTTCCAAAGTTTGTATCACAGTGCGCTCGTAAAAATGTGCACTGTGGAGCATCAAGACAGTTGTGATAAAGTTAATTTCATACGAATGAAAAACGAAAAGAAGTAACACACCGACGGAACAAAACCGCAGCACCAAAAAATAATTAATGTAGGATAATAGAACTTCGGGAATACATTTTTCTAGGTAACTATTAAGTGATTAACATTGAAAGACCACGGGTTGATGTAAGCGGGAGACAAGCCATTGCAGATGTGAAATTCTGGCATGTTAATAACCGGTGTAACCGCCAGAATGTTGAATGCAAGCATGCAAACGCGCATATATTGTGTCGCACGTGCACCGCATGTCAGTGTGTGGGATGGAATTCCGTGCCTGTTGCACTTGGTCGGTCAATACACGGACAGTTAATGCTGATTGTGGATAATGCTGGAGATGTCGTCCGATGGTGTCCAGATCTGGTGATCGAGCAGGCCAAGGCAACATGTCGACGCTCTTTAGAGTACGTTGGGTTACAACAGCGGTATGTGGGTGGGCGTTATCCAGTTGGAAGGCACCCCCTAGAATTCTGCTCACCAATGGTAGCAGGTTGGATGGTTGGTTGATATGGGAGAAGGGACCAAACAGCGAGGTCGTCGGTCCAGTCGGATTAGGGAAGGATGGGGAAGGAAGTCGGCCGTGCCCCTTCGAAGGAACCATTCCGGCATTTGCCTGTAGCGATTTGGGGAAATTACGGAAAACCTAAATCAGGTTTGCCGGAGGCGGGATTGAAGCGAGTCCAGCGTGTTGACCACTGCGCCACCTTGCTCTGTGAATGGTAGTACAACAGGTTGATTCACCAGACTGCTGTACAATTTGTAGTCAGGGTGCGTGGGATAACAAAGCGATTGTTCCTGCTGTTAAAGGAAATTGTACCACAGACCGTAACTCCAGATGTGTAGGTAGAGTGCGTCTGGCACGCAGACAGGTCGGTTGCAAGCCCTCAACTGGCCTTCTGCACGGACACTAGGGCACCGAAGCAGATCCCTCGCTTGTCCTTGAAATATCCGATTTGTAAGAGTTCGTTAGGTCACCGTGGTGCCAACTTCTGCTCAAATTGCTGCTGGGATGCAGTATAATGCGCTAGAGCAATACGCCGAACATGGTATTGCCACGTGGCCGTGTGGAGCCCGGTCTTATTGCGACTATACCTTCCCATGATCACCGCTGCCAGCAGTCACCTACAGTGGCTACATCTTTACCAACTTCGCATTATTAAGTCTACGTGTGGTTACTAAACGACTTAATGTCTTTCCCTGTCCGAAAACATCTACGAATCCTTTTTGGGGAGTCAGCTATCCCGGCCGATATTGTGGGACGAGTGGAGCATTGCAATCTGGTACGGTGTGTGGACACGTTTTGACGTTGAAGACATCCCGAAACCTCGTGGAAATCTCCTGAATACAGATGAATGTCACAAAGGCTCTAAGCACTATGGGACTTAAAATCAGAGGTCATCAGTCCTCTCGACTTAGAACTACTTAAACCTAACTAACCTAAGGACATCACACACATCAATGCCCGAGGCAGGATTCAAATCTGCGACAGAACCAACAGCGTGGTTCCTGCGGTGTCACCGCCAGACACCACACTTGCTAGGTAGTAGCCTTTAAATCGGCCGCGGTCCATTAGTATACGTCGGACCCGCGTGTCGCCACTGTCAGTGATTGCAGACCGAGCGCCGCCACACGGCAGGTCTAGAGAGACGTCCTAGCACTCGCCCCAGTTGTACAGCCGACTTTGCTAGCGAAGCTACACTGGCAAATACGCTCTCATTTGCCGAGACGATAGTTAGCATAGCCCTCAGCTACGTCATTTGCTACGACCTAGCAAGGCGCCATTACCAGTTTATATTGAGATTGTTATTAATGTATCAACAAGAGCGATGTTCTCCAATTATGGATTAAAGTTAAGTATTACATCAACTACGTACTTTATTTGCTACTATAAATTCCCTTAACTGTTCCAGACCTCACGCCAGTCTGCGTGAGCTTAACGCGTGCCTTTCGGCATCCTCGCATAGTGACTTGGCTCTCTTGCCAAGTCACAACAAGTTTGGCGACGAGGATGGGATATTCTGATCGGATTTTATCGCTTGCAGAATCAGCAGACGCAGGCCTTATTGGATGCCCTTGGACAGCTCGTCCAGGGTCAACATGCAATGCAAAACGATGCGGCCGCCGCCGCTCCACCGCTACCGCAGCCACAACATGCTGTTGCACCACCTTTTCGTCCTTTTGATGCGGCACTGGAAAGCTGGACGGAGTGGTCACGCCAATTTGGATTCCATCTCGCCGCCTACAGAATTCAAGGTATTGAGCAGCAGCCTTTTTTGCTTTCTTGTGTAGGCGTCCAGACGTACCGAGTGATAATGAAATTGTTTCCCTGACGCGACGTAGCAACTCTGTCCTTCGAAGAAATTTTGTCTGCATTAGATGCATATTTCAAAGACTCAGTCAATGTAGTTGCAAAAAGGTATACTTTCTTTCGTACAAAACGTACGGCTGGTCAAACTAATCGGGAGTGGGTTGCAACCTTGCAAGGTCTTATTAGGGATTGTGCTTTTGAGTGTGAATGTGGACTCCCTTATTCAAATACTATGGTACGTGATGCAATTGCACAGAACGTTTCTGATGTTTGTATGAGGGAACAGATTTTGAAACTAGTCTATCCCTCCCTTCCACAAGTGATGGACATCTTGGATAGGAAGGACACACTTTACTTTGCTCAGGAATCATTTGAAACTTTGCCGGCCGTGTGTCACGTTAACCGGGCGGCCGGGCGGGCTGCACGGAACAGTAAACAGCCCTCGCGCCCGTCCGCGCAGCTGCCGCCAAGCTCTCCGCTACGTGTGCTGCGCAAGCATGCAAATGCAGTGCTAAAATCATGTCTGCGGTGTGCAAATAGACATTCGTGTGAGATTTGCCTGTCACACCAAGCTATTTGCTTTTTCTGTAATAAAAAAGGACATGTTCAAAGTGTTTGCCAGAAAAAGCTCAGAACGGACACTCACAACCATTCCAGGCCCTTTGCTTCGCGCCGGAATCGGAATCGAACCAAGGATACTCAGGCTCATGAACCTTCGCCCATGGAAATTCATGCAGTTCATTCCTCTCCACCCAGAGCCACTCTCTCTAACAGTGACTGTGTTCGTCCCACACATAGTGTGCGTCGACGTCGACGGAAATCCCGTCAAGTCGCAAGTGCTTCTGTACCAGTGTCTGTTCACGTTGCACGAGACAGTCGCTCTTGTCGTCAACAGGACAATAAACTTTTTGTAGATTTGGACATTCATGGCAACGTGATCCCATTCCAGCTCGATACGGGAGCTGCAGTTTCATTGATCAATAAGGACACGTACAAACAACTGGGCACACCTCTGTTGCGTGCCGCAAATGTTAAGTTAAATAGTTATTTCAGGACAAGCTATCCCTGTGTTAGGACAGTGCAGCCTTCTTGCAACATACAAGGGACAAACAAAACTTGTGTCATTTTACGTACTTCGCTCTTCTTCTGCAGTGAACTTGTTTGGTTTAGATTTATTTCAGTTGTTTAACTTGTCTATAGTAAATCAGGTCATCTCAGTGAACCAGACTGTGCCTTCAGCCAGTGTTTCTCGTCTACGTGAAGAGTTTGCAGACATTTTTGCACCAGGCCTTGGTTGCGCTAAGAACTATAAAGCACATTTGGAACTGAAAGTAAACGCGCAACCGAAATTTTTCAGAGCACGCAATGTCCCCCACGCATTGCGTGATGAGGTCGCAAGAACATTACACGATTTGGAATCACAAGGTGTAATTGAACGTGTGAAGGCTTCTCTCTGGGCCTCACCCTTAGTAATTTTGCCAAAACCTTCCGGAAAATTGAGACTTTGTGTGGACTTCAAGGCCACAGTGAATCCACAACTAGTGATTGCAACTTTTTCTTTACCCCGCCCGGAAGATCTTTTTGACAAACTGTGCCCTGGTAAATATTTTTCGAAGTTGGACCTCGCAGATGCGTACTTGCAAATACCGGTTGATGAAGAATCCCAGCGCGTTTTGGTGGTTAACACGCATCTTGGTTTGTATCGATTCAAAAGACTGCCATTCGGGTGTGCATCCACCCCTGCATTGTTTCAGCAATATCTGCAAACTGTTTGTGCCTCGATCCCTTCTGCAGCAAACTATCTGGACGATATTGTGATCTCCGGAAAGACGGAAGAAGAACATTTAGCCAATCTCAGAACATTATTTCAGGTCTTGCGACAAAATGGTCTTCGCTTGCGGAAGGACAAATGTGTGTTTTTTGCTCGTGACTTACCCTATCTGGGACATGTAATCAATGCCCAAGGCATACATCCGAGTTCAGAGCACCTCTGTGCCATACAGGACTTGCCTTCGCCGCAGAATTTGAAGCAGCTACAGAGTGTGCTGGAAAAAATCAATTACTATAATAAATATGTGCGCCACGCCTCTTCCATTTCAGCTCTGCTTCATCGCTTACGCCGTAAAGGTGTTCCGTTCGTCTGGACGACGGAATGCGAACGCGCCTTTCGCCAGTTGACATTGGTGTTGCTTTCCACTACTTGCCTTACGCCCTTCGATCCCCAGAAACCCCTTTTGTTGATGGTAGATGCATCGGATTTCGCGATCGGTGCTGTGCTTGCGCACGAAGATGGTTCGCACGATCGCCCTATTGCCTTTGCGTCCAAATTGCTCTCGTCTGCGCAAAGAAATTATTCACAGATCGAGAAAGAAGCTTTGGCTCCCGTATTTGGTGTTACTAAGTTTCATGATTTCTTGTATGGTCGTCACTTTACCATCATCACAGACCACAAACCTTTGACGTCGCTTTTTCATCCGACCAAGCTTATACCTCCACGTACAGCGCAGAAATTCATTCGCTGGTCTATTTTCCTCTCGCAGTACCGCTACGATATCTTGTATCTGTCCACTCCTAAGTACGGAAACGCCGATGCGTTGTCCCGTTTGCCTGTTGCTGAGGATAAAGCATTCGATTCTTCCGAACTTGCTTGCATGTTCATTGATGCGGAAACTGATGACGTGGTCGAATCGTTTCCGATTGATTTTCGTCGTGTAGCTACAGCCACAGCTGCTGACCCTGTCCTTGCTACCGTTCTGCGTTTTGTTGCCACGCAATGGCCCTTGTCAAAGTCACGGATCGAGGATCCGTTGGTTCGCCGATTTTTTGCTCACAAGGAGAGACTTTTGTACGACGTGGTGTTTTGCTGTTGCGTTCTGATAATGATCAGTCCAGGGTCGTAGTCCCACGTTCGTTACAGTCCTCTGTCTTACGGCTTCTCCACCAAGGACATTGGGGTATAGTGCAAACGAAACAACTTGCTCGTCAGCACTGTACTTGGTGCATAACATATGTGCTTTTCTTGCATGGCGTGTGCCGAACAACAATCCGCCCCACCGCGGAAATTCTTTGCATGGCCGAAAGCCACTTCCCCTTGGCAACGCTTAGACATCGATTTTGCTGGTCCATTCTGGAATGCTCGATGGTTGGTTGTGGTCGATTCTTTCAGTAATTTTCCTTTTGTTGTCCGGATGTCTTCCACGACGTCATCTGCCACCATCCAAGCGTTATCCGCTATCTTTTGCATTGAAGGTGTTCCACAGACTATTGTTTCCGACAATGGCTCACAATTCATGTCCGCAGAATTTCAGTCATTCTGCAAGGCCAATGGTATTCAACATCTGACGTCCGCGCCGCTTTCGCCTCAGTCAAACGGTGCTGCTGAACGATTGGTCCGGACTTTCAAGTCACAGATGTTGAAGTTGAAAGAGTCTCATTCTCGGGAGGACGCGTTATTGCTCTTTTTGTCTTCGTATCGCTCTCAGCCCCGAGATGGTCGCTCGCTGGCTGAGTTGCTCCATGGTCGTCCTCATCGAACCTTGATGTCTTTGCTACATCCGCCACATCAGGTTCCTGTGCAGCGGCAGACGCCTGCTTTTGCTCCAGGCGACGTTGTCTACTATCGCAACTATCGAGGTTCACGGCGTTGGCTCGCAGGGCGCATTCATCGCTGCCTCGGCCGCGCTATGTATCTGGTTTTGGGGGCCTCTGGTGAGGTGCGTTGGCATCTCAATCAGCTGCGCCTCTGTCGTCGCCTGGGTTCTGCCGCTCCCCGTCTGCTTTCAGCGACGGTGCCGTCCGGTCAGCGCCCTGGGGACCCATATACTGGCTCGCCTCATCCCCAGGTGTTACCGACGCCGCCTTCCATTTTGCCCCATGGCGACGCGCCGCCGCCGCCTGTTCTCTCGCCGGCGACGCCCGCAGTGGACGCTTCGCTGCAGCCGCCAAGCGCCTCTCTGGGTCACGCACCGCCGATCGCTTCCCATGACCAGCTGTCCTCCGCCATGGAACTCTTGCCCGCGCCGGACCAGATGTCGTCTTCGCCCGTCGGCTGCCCCTCCCCGATGGAGGTCGACCCTTCGGCCCCTCCTGTCTCTCTACGGGCGCATACACCGCATGTTGGCGTGCACCCTGGACTAGGTTTTCAGGCGTTTCCTAGATCCCCTCGGGCCGAATGGCAGGGTGCGGGTGGTGCAGCCTCGCCTGTTGTTAGACTCCCCACCTCGTCGCATACGTCAACATGGGGTCCTCCCCACGGCGGGCGGAAGCATTATAACACAACCGTACGCCGATTTGCGGGGGAGGAATGTGGTGTCACCGCCAGACACCACACTTGGTAGGTGGTAGCCTTTAAATCGGCAGCGGTCCATTAGTATACGTCGGACCCGCGTGTCGCCACTGTCAGTGATTGCAGACCGAGCGCCGCCACACGGCAGGTCTAGAGAGACGTCATAACACTCGCCTCAGTTGTACAGCCGACTTTGCTAGCGAAGCTACACTGACAAATACGCTCTCATTTGCCGAGACGATAGTTAGCATAGCCTTCAGCTACGTCATTTGCTACGACCTAGCAAGGCGCCATTACCAGTTTATATTTAGATTGTTAAATGTATCAACAAGAGCGATGTTCTCCAATTATGGATTAAAGTTAAGTATTACATCAACTACGTACTTTATTTGCTACTATAAATTCCCTTAACTGTTCCAGACCTCACGCCAGTCTGCGTGAGCTTAACGCGTGCCTTTCGGCATCCTCGCATAGTGACTTGGCTGTCTTGCCAAGTCACAACAGTTCCGTACTGAAACGCCTAGAACCGCTCGACAACAGTGGGCGGCTGAATGTCACAACTAACCTATTGTATTTGCTTAAGGGTTGTTGCGGGAAAGGTGCGTATCTTTGTTTTGTTGGCCCAGTACTGGTCAGAACAGCTCGATTACATCGATGTTTGTTTGCGGCACACCGAAACGAGGTAATCGTGCTCAACAAATAAGTCTTCGACTTTCCAGCCATGTCAGTGGAGTATTATCATCTTGAATGATACAGTTCTCTGTCGGGAATGTTGACTGCACCATGGAATAAATTTGGTCATCGGAACCCTTTTCAGTTACCTTGTATTTCATTGTGAAGGGAACATCCATTGGAGAACATGAAAGGACCGCTCAAACCAATAAAGAAGGTCCATCAGGCTTCACAATGAGTGTTTGTTTCTCACGGTGTTTTCCATTCGAGAGCATGCGAAGGTAAACAGTGCAACAGCAGACTGTTTGGTCCACATCGCAGTTTCCATTTCAGGCAAGTTTGATGCTCCTTGGACCAGTGAAGTATCTTCTTTGCTTTCAACTTGTTTCCCTGAGTCGACATGGCGTTAAAGCCACCTTCCTTCTTTTCCTTGTTTACATGAGATTTGATAATTATGGGTCTACCTGTTCTCATTCCACGTTGTATTCTCTAGATGCGTATTAAGTTCTGTAGTCACCTCACTTTCTATCGCCATCTGCAAGTTTAGGTATGGTTCCACTATCGTTACATCAGTGTCATGATACTAGGAGTACGATAGCTGTTGTCTCGAGTAGTAGTGTGGACTATTATCAAGAGCAAATTAGTAAAGCATGCATTAATAATTTTCCTAATTAAAAGTCTGTAAGGTGCGGCATAATAATCAAAGAGCACAGCTATCACAGATATACTAATGACTCAGAGATCCTGTACGAAGGGAAAACAAAAGATGTGATCGTTGCATTACAGGTGTCGAGTAGTTGGCTTGTTTGGGGATGAAGTTTCATTTGGCTCATTGTTACTGCTGATTACAAGTTTAAAGAGACTAAACCTCTAAGGTCTTCAGTTTCATACTCACCCCCTAGAACAGAATCAGTGTACCCCATATTTGCAAATGTGAGAAAGTTTACCAAAGATTTGCTTAGCGTGTACCTGAGGTGAGACATGTGTTAGAGCCTGGTGTTCACCTGAAGTCGAGACAGCATAAGAAGATCTCTGGCAGATCGCACGCTGTTGCCAGGTTTCAACTGTGAAGAGCAATCGGCTACAGGCAACAAAGATATACGTCTACAGAGCTGTGACAACACTCCCCGGGTTACATGCGTCAAGGTGTAGAATGAGTCAGTTTGAAAATGGTTGCACACTGACCATTTGCTCGTGAGAAGATTACATAACAATACAAAAATGTTTTATAACACAAATACATAACTATTGTGCAATGCAAGAAACAGCAACTTTTTATATGAAAATTCTTCTATGGCGTAAAAGTTGTCTTGAAGGATACTTTTAACTTGCTCTCAAACTTGGATATTTTATCTACCTGGAATTTTATATCAGTTGGTAAGTGACCAAACATTGTGGTGGCATCATTATTCACTTCTTTTTAGGCTACAGTCACTTCTAAAGAAGAATAATAAAGGTTATTATTGGGTTGGCCCATAAATTCGTAGCGTTTTCCCATAAGTTTAATAAACACAACAAATACACATAACAGAGACTTTAGTCATCAGTAATATATTCTCGCTCACTATTTACGACAGTAAACTGGGGTAACTTTTCGAGTCCACGACTGTATAAACCACGAAGTTTTGAGGCGAATAACTTGTCGAGGCATGTTCGGAGCGAATTTTCGTCCGGAAAGGAAGTTCCTTAAAGGTTGTTCGACAGAGAGCGGAAATGGTAAAAGTCTGAGGGCGCAAGATCGGGTGAATAAGGTGGGTTCGCAATGACTTCGCAACCCAAATCCTATATAGTGTTTTTTGTCAGACTAGTAGAACGCGAACGGGCGTTATCTTGGAGTATAATCATTTCACGCAGTCCTCCTGGTTGTTGTTCTTGGAATGTGTCTGCAAGACGTCTCAGTTGTTAGCAATAAATGTCAGCAGTGATGGGTGCACATCGGGAAGCAATTCGTAGTACACCACACTGTCGCAGTGCCACCAAGTGCATAACATTATCTTTTGAGGATCGGCGCACGTCTTCGTACGAGGAGTTGGTGCTTTGTTTGGGGTTAACCATTCCTTTCTTTTGCTTATGTTAGGAAAAAGATACGATTTCTCGTCACCAGTAACGATATATTACGGGAATGGTCGGAGTTGTTCATGAGCTAATTGCGGATGAGCAACCA
Organism: Schistocerca serialis cubense; assembly: GCF_023864345.2. NCBI lineage: Eukaryota > Metazoa > Arthropoda > Insecta > Orthoptera > Acrididae > Schistocerca > Schistocerca serialis. The sequence goes on along the minus strand of NC_064639.1, from coordinate 484,711,841 downwards.
GAATTCAAATATGAAAAACAAAAACGCTATAAGCGTAGCAGTAACTCAACTCAATACTTCTTCTAGTTTTGTAATACGGACATCATTATCCCCTCTGAAAATTCAATCGACCATTCAAAAACAATTTAATGGAAAATATGTGCGTGCAAGTCTATAATGAAAATACTTATTTCCTCACAATTGTCGCACATGGGTTAGTATCATATATTTTCTTATGACTCGTATTTGTGCTCTAACATTTTTCTGTAAAAATGTATTTCACAAAATAACTGAATAGTTTACTACCTATTGAAAGTAAGCTCAGTATGGTACCTTTCGTGATAGGTTTATATCCTAAACGTAAAATGGTATCAAGTGCAAACATGCCTGAACTTTGTTCTTTAAGAGTGTCTAAAATATGCTAAAAACCTCATTAGGTTATAGAGAGAAAAATTTCAAAATTCTGTGTCGCTTATTAATTTTGGTAAATGGCATTGTATCGTGTGGTGCCCACAATGATATATTAAAGAACATAAATCAACAAACTTTTAAACAAATTTTGTGTAATGTCACTTGTTTTGTACCTGCATTGAGAGTGATCAAAATATTTTTATCTAAAGGAGGACCTTTTTTGCTGCCGCCCGTTTATAATGTAGAAGATAATTTGCCTCTAGAAGAAACAAAAGTAGACCTAATATTAAACCTTGTGGAGCATCAAAAATACTTATTCTTGTCCCCAGCCATTCATTCTGTCACCTGTATGATACTGTTCATTTACGACACCTGATGTGTAAGCAGTCTAACTGATGTCAACTATTCACTGAGGTGACAAAAGTCATGGGATACCTCCTAATAACGTGTCGGACCTCCTTTTTTCCCGGCGTAGTACAGCAGCTGTACATGGCATGAACAGAACAAATCATTGGAAGTCCCCTGTAGAAAAACTGAGCGCTGCTGCTTCTACAACCGCCCGTAACTTTCGAAAGTGTTGCCGGTGCAAAATTTCGTACACGAACTGGCATCTCGATTTTGTACTATAAATGTTTGTTGGGATTCATGTCAGGCCATCTGGGTGGCGAAACCACTTGCTCGAAATGTCCAGAATGTGCTTTAAACCAGTCGCGATGAACTGTGACCCAGTGACATGGCGCATACTCATCCATAAAAATTCCATCGCTGTTTGGGAATATGAAGTCCATGAGTGGCCGCAAAATGGTCTCCAAATAGCTCGAACCCTACCATCAGCTCTTACCAGCTTAAATCTGGACCTCATCTGATCAGGCCACGGTTTTCCAGTCGTCTAGGATGCAACCGATGTGGTCACGATCCCAGGAGAGGCGCTGCAGGAGATGTCGTTCTGTCAGCAAGGGCATTCGCGTCGGTCGTCCGCTGCCGTACCCATTAACGCCAAATTTCGCAGCACTGTCTTAATGGGTACGTTCACCGTGCGTCCCACATTGATTTCTGTGGTTATTTCATGCAGTGTTGCTTGTCTGTTAGCACTGACAACTCTACGCAAACGCCGCTGCTCTCGGTCGTTAACTGAAGGCCGTCCGCCACTTCGTTGTCCGTTGTGAGAAGTAATGGTTGAAATTTGGTATTCTCGGCACTCTTTTGACACTGCGGATCTCGGACTACTGAATTCCCTAACGATTTTAGGAATGGAACGTCCGATGCGTCCAGCTCGAATTATCATTCCCCGTTCAAAGTCTGTTAATTCCCGTCTCGTGCGACCATAATCACGTTGGAAACCTTTCCACATGAAGTACCTCAACAGAAATGCTTCGCCAATGCACCGCCCTGTTATATCTACATCTACATCTACATCCATACTCCGCAAGCCACCTTACGGTGTGTGGCGGAGGATACCTTGAGTACCTCTATTGGTTCTCCCTTCTATTCCAGTCTCGTATTGTTCGTGGAGATATACGTAGGAGATATACGTAGGAGGAAGCAATATACTGCTTGAGTCCTCGGTAAAGGTATGTTCTCGAAACTTCAACAATAGCCCGTACCGAGCTACTGAGCGTCTATGCTGCAGAGTCTTCCACTGGAGTTTATCTATCATCTCCGTAACGCTTTCGCGATTACTAAATGATCCTGTAACGAAGCGCGCTGCTCTCCGTTGCATCTTCTCTCTCTCTTCTATCAACCCTATCTGGTACGGATCCCACACTGCTGAGCAGTATTCAAGCAGTGGGCGAGCAAGCGTACTGTAACCTACTTCCTTTGTTTTCGGATTGCATTTCCTTAGGATTTTTCCAATGAATCTGTCTGGCATCTGCTTTACCGACGATCAACTTTATATGATCATTCCATTTTAAATCACTCCTAATGCGTACTCCCAGATAATTTATGGAATTAACTGCTTCCAGTTGCTGACCTGCTATATTGTAGCTAAATGATAAGGGATCTTCTATGTATTCGCAGCACATTCCACTTGTCTACATTGAGATTCAACTGCCATTCCCTGCATCATGCGTCAATTCGCTGCAGATCCTCCTGCATTTCAGTACAATTTTCCATTGTTACAACTTCTCGATATATCACAGCATCAACCGCAAAAAGCCTCAGTGAATTTACGGTGTTATCCAGAAGGTCATTTATGTATATTGTGAATAGCAACGGTCCTACGACACTCCCCTGCGGCACACCTGAAATCACTCTTACTTCGGAAGACTTCTCTCCATTGAGAATGACATGCTGCGTTCTGTTATCTAGGAACTCTTCAATCCAATCACACAATTGGTCTGATAGTTCATATGCTCTTACTTTGTTCATTAAACGACTGTGGGGAACTGTATCGAACGCCTTGCGGAAATCAAGAAACACGGCATCTACCTGAGAACCCGTGTCTATGGCCCTCTGAGTCTCGTGGACGAATAGCGCCAGCTGGGGTTCACACGATCGTCTTTTTCGAAACCCATGCTGATTCCTACAGAGTAGATTTCTAGGTTCCAGAAAAGTCATTATACTCGAACATAATACATGTTCCAAAATTCTACAACTGATCGACGTTAGAGATATAGGTCTATAGTTCTGCAAATCTTTTCGACGTCCCTTCTTGAAAACGGGGATGACCTGTGCCCTTTTCCAATCCTTTGGAACGCTACGCTCTTGTAGAGACCTACGGTACACTGCTGCAAGAAGGTGGGCGAGTTCCTTCGCGTACTGTGTGTAAAATTGAACTGGAATCCCATCAGGTCCAGCGGTCTTCCCTCTTCTGAGCGATTTTAATTGTTTCTCTATCCCTATTTCGATATCTACCATTTTGTCATCTGTGCGACAGTCTAGAGAAGGAACTACAGTGCAGTCTTCCTCTGTGAAACAGCTTTGGAAAAAGACATTTAGTATTTCGGTCTATAGTCTGTCATCCTCTGTTTCAGTACCATTTTGGTCACAGAGTGTCTGGACATTTTGTTTTGATCCACCTAGCGCTTATACACTGTGTAAGCGATACTACTGCCATCCGTATACGTGCGTATCGCTGTCCCATGACTTTTTGTCACCTCAGTGTAAAGGCCTCCCCACCGGGCCAGCCGTGAGCCTCACAAGTAAACAGGTGAGGCTACCTGCAGGCGGTGCGCCAGCTCGTCGGACTGGTTGCGGCGCATCTGCGCCAGCTGCCGCACCGTGGCCAGCTCGGTGCTGAGCGAGGCGATCTTCTTGCGCGCCTCCAGCTCGCGCGCCTTGGCGCGGCGCCAGCTCTCCTCGCGCCGAGACAGCAGGTCGCGCAGGCCCAGAACGTCCTGCTCCAGGCGGCACACCTCAGACCTGGCGAGTGGCCTCATTTAGTACTGTGCACGCGATAATGCCCTCTTTAACATCACCACTCCAACAACATAGCAAATAATTACTCTGAAAATTAAGTACAACAATACAATAATATAGATTTCGGAAATTAAACGCAATAACCGTTAAGTACAGCATTAACAAGAAGAATATATAAATGCTTGAAAAAAGGAAAGATAGAGGGCAGGAAGATGAAGAAAAATATACTAAAATAGCAACTGGGTTGAGAATGGCGAATATACAGTGTGTATCAAAAACAGTCATCCGATTTGGCACGTCAGCATTTCAGAAACTTATAAATATATACAATGAATTTTGGTTTTTGATGTAAGGAAAACTCGAAAAGTTTGTTTTATACTTTTTCATAGTTTTTCAATAAGCCCCCCTTGAGATGCACACTAAAAAATGTGAAGAGCACCGGACCATCAGTCTAATTTCTCATGCAGATAAAGTCTTGCTGAGAGTGTTGAATAGAAGGTTATATGGCAAGCTGGACAGAGGGAGTGCAGAGGAGCAGTTCGGATTTAGAAGAGGAAAAGGAACAAGAGATGCTATTGGCCTGCTAAGAACTATAAGGGAAAGATATATGGAAAAGGGTAGAGAAATCTTGGCTGTTTTTATAGATTTAGAAAAGGCTTTTGACAGAGTTCAGTGGAAAAAGCTGATGGATATCTTGAAGAGGAAAGGAGTAGATTGGAGAGAGAGACGACTGATACAGAATCTATATTTACACCAGAAAGTAAGGATAAGGATTGGAAATGAAATGTCAGAAAGAAGCAGCTTTCGATGAGGTGTTAGACTAGGTCGTTTTGTCTGGTTGTTTTGTCTGGAGTGTGGCACTATATGTGGCGGAAACATGGACACTGAGACGAGAGGATGAAAAAAGATTAGAAGCATTTGAGATGTGGATGTGGAGGAGAATGGAGAGAATAAGCTGGATGGAAAGAGTGAGTAATGAAAGAGTATTGGAAAGGGTTGGTGAGAGAAGATGTCTGCTGCAGGTTGTAAGAGAAAGGAGAAAGAACTGGTTGGGACATTCATTGAGAAGGGAGTGCTTGCTAGTAGATGCTATGGAAGGATTGGTTTGTGGGGGAAGACTGAGAGGAAGAAGGAGATACAAAGTGATAGATGACATAAAGGGAAGAGGAAATAATGCAGATCTGAAGGGGATGGCAGAAGACCGGACAGCCTGGAGAACTACCATGTGAAAACCTACCTTTAGGCAGAACACTAATGATGATGATGATGATGAGATGCACGGCACATGTCAATGCGGTATTCAGATTGTTCTCACACTGCAGCGGCCTTGTCCTGACAGCTTGCACAGCTGCTGTTATGCATTGTCCCAGTTCATTCATTGTTGATGGTAACAGAGGCACATAAAGAGAGTCTTTTATAAACACCCACTAGAAATAATCATATACAGTCGGATCCGGTGACCTTGGAGGCCAGTAATGTAAGGCTAAATAATCTGGTCCAGTGCGACCGATCCATTGTTCAGTAATCCTTTGATTCAAAAATTCCCGCACTTCCAGACGCCAGAGTGGCGATGCCCCATCCTGTTGCTAAATGAAGTTGTTCGAATCAGTCTCCAACTGTGGAAAAAAAAGTTTTCAAGCATATCGAGATATGCGCTTCCTGTAACAGTGTTCTCGGCAAATACGAGGCCTGTTCAGAAAGTAAGCTCCGATTGATTGCCAAATTGAAACCACAGTGAACATCAGAAATGTTTTACTGGTAACAATTAGCTACACCTTTCAGCTACTTCTCTACGTAGTCGCCGTTCTGACTTAGACTTTTGTCATAGCGTTGTACCAACTTTTCAATAGCCTCATCATAGAAGGCAGCCGCCAGTGCTTTCCGCCAATTCTCCACGCTGGCCTACACCTCGTTGTCTGTGCAAAAATGTTGTCTTCAAAGACAGCGGTTCATGTGACCAGAGATGAAACTCAGGGGGAGACAATTGCGGACTGTATTGTGGGTAATCTCACATTTCCATTTGAAAACGATGCAGGAGCATCTTCATTGCCCCTGCAGAATGCGGCTGAGAATTGTCTTGATGAAGAAACAGCACGACAGTTATGTAATGTTAGCTGCATAGCTTCAGGCGAAATTTCTCACCAGGCCCTCGTACTTGGCGGCAGACACTATTTTCTAGACATCTTTACGCACTCACTGCGAGCTCAGAAATGAGAAGAGCGACGTGATGCTAACTGGGGTTATACTAGAGACACTACCCAACACATCTGTGCAAAGCTTTATCGGATTTTCATAGTCGTTTCCATTTCGCGACCGATCGGAGCTTACTTTCTGAACGCCCCTCGTAAAAATGGACCATACACCTTTTCCCGTGAAACTGCACAAAACACATTACATTTCAGAGAGTTCCTCTCTTGTTGTACAACTTCATGTGGTTGTTCCGTACCCCATATTCTCATATTAAGACGGTTCAGCTTTCTATTTAAATAGAACGTCGCCTCGTCACTAAACACTAAGTGCGGAAGAAACAGTCATCCACCATCTTGCCAAGAACGAAATTACAGAACTCCACACATTGTTGTTTGTCACCTTCACGGAGAGCTTGCAGTAGAAGAATTTTGCATGGTTTCATGTTCTGGTCAGATGAGTATCGGGTAATATCAACAGCAGCAGAAAATGGTATAACAGGTATAGGATTCGTTATGAATAGGAAGGTAGGGCAGAGGGTGTGTTACTGTGAACAGTTCAGTGACCGGGTTGTTCTAATCAGAATCGACAGCAGACCAACACCGACAACGATAGTTCAGGTATACATGCCGACGTCGCAAGCTGAAGATGAACAGATAGAGAAAGTGTACGAGGATATTGAAAGGGTAATGCAGTATGTAAAGGGGGACGAAAATCTAATAGTCATGGGCGACTGGAATGCAGTTGTAGGGGAAGGAGTAGAAGAAAAGGTTACAGGAGAATATGGGCTTGGGACAAGGAATGAAAGAGGAGAAAGACTAATTGAGTTCTGTAACAAGTTTCAGGTAGTAATAGCGAACACCCTGTTCAAGAATCACAAGAGGAGGAGGTATACTTGGAAAAGGCCGCGAGATACGGGAAGATTTCAATTAGATTACATCATGGTCAGATAGAGATTCCGAAATCAGATACTGGATTGTAAGGCGTACCCAGGAGCAGATATAGACTCAGATTACAATATCGTAGTGATGAAGAGTAGGCTGAAGTTCAAGACATTAGTCAGGAAGAATCAATACGCAAAAAAGTGGGATACGGAAGTACTAAGGAATGACGAGATACGTTTGAAGTTCTTTAACGCTATAGATACAGCAATAAGGAATAGCGCAGTAGGCAGTACAGTTGAAGAGGAATGGACATCTCTAAAAAGGGCCATCACAGAAGTTGGGAAGGAAGACATAGGTACAAAGAAGGTAGCTGCGAAGAAACCATGGGTAACAGAAGAAATACACTCCTGGAAATTGAAATAAGAACACCGTGAATTCATTGTCCCAGGAAGGGGAAACTTTATTGACACATTCCTGGGGTCAGATACATCACATGATCACACTGACAGAACCACAGGCACATAGACACAGGCAACAGAGCATGCACAATGTCGGCACTAGTACAGTGTGTATCCACCTTTCGCAGCAATGCAGGCTGCTATTCTCCCATGGAGACGATCGTAGAGATGCTGGATGTAGTCCTGTGGAACGGCTTGCCATGCCATTTCCACCTGGCGCCTCAGTTGGATCAGCGTTCGTGCTGGACGTGCAGACCGCGTGAGACGACGCTTCATCCAGTCCCAAACATGCTCAATGGGGGACAGATCCGGAGATCTTGCTGGCCAGGGTAGTTGACTTACACCTTCTAGAGCACGTTGGGTGGCACGGGATACATGCGGACGTGCATTGTCCTGTTGGAACAGCAAGTTCCCTTGCCGGTCTAGGAATGGTAGAACGATGGGTTCGATGACGGTTTGGATGTACCGTGCACTATTCAGTGTCCCCTCGACGATCACCAGTGGTGTACGGCCAGTGTAGGAGATCGCTCCCCACACCATGATGCCGGGTGTTGGCCCTGTGTGCCTCGGTCGTATGCAGTCCTGATTGTGGCGCTCACCTGCACGGCGCCAAACACGCATACGACCATCATTGGCACCAAGGCAGAAGCGACTCTCATCGCTGAAGACGACACGTCTCCATTCGACCCTCCATTCACGCCTGTCGCGACACCACTGGAGGCGGGCTGCACGATGTTGGGGCGTGAGCGGAAGACGGCCTAACGGTGTGCGGGACCGTAGCCCAGCTTCATGGAGACGGTTGCGAATGGTCCTCGCCGATACCCCAGGAGCAACAGTGTCCCTAATTTGCTGGGAAGTGGCGGTGCGGTCCCCTACGGCACTGCGTAGGATCCTACGGTCTTGGCGTGCATCGGTGCGTAGCTGCGGTCCGGTCCCAGGTCGACGGGCACGTGCACCTTCCGCCGACCACTGGCGACAACATCGATGTACTGTGGAGACCTCACGCCCCACGTGTTGAGCAATTCGGCGGTACGTCCACCCGGCCTCCCGCATGCCCACTACACGCCCTCGCTCAAAGTCCGTCAACTGCACATACGGTTCACGTCCACGCTGTCGCGGCATGCTACCAGTGTTAAAGACTGCGATGGAGCTCCGTATGCCACGGCAAACTGGCTGACACTGACGGCGGCGGTGCACAAATGCTGCGCAGCTAGCGCCATTCGACGGCCAACACCGCGGTTCCTGATGTGTCCGCTGTGCCGTGCGTGTGATCATTGCTTGTACAGCCCTCTCGCAGTGTCCGGAGCAAGTATGGTGGGTCTGACACACCGGTGTCAATGTGTTCTTTTTTCCATTTCCAGGAGTGTACTTCAGTTGATTGATGAAAGGAGGAAGTACAAACATGTTCCGGGAAAATCAGGAATACAGAAATACAAGTCGCTGAGGAATCAAATAAATAGGAAGTGCAGGGAAGCTAAGACGAAATGGCTGCAGGAAAAATGTGAAGACATCGAAAAAGACATGACTGTCGGAAGGATAGACTCAGCATACAGGAAAGTCAAAACAACCTTTGGTGACATTAAAAGCAACAGTGGTAACGGTGGTAACATTAAGAGTGGAATGGGAATTCCACTGTTAAAAGCAGAGGAGAGAGCAGTTAGGTGGAAAGAATACACTGAAAGCCTCTATGAGGGTGAAGATTTGTCTGATGTGATAGAAGAAGAAACAGGAGTCGATTTAGAAAAGATAGGGGATACAGTATTAGAATCGGAATTTAAAAGAGCTTTGGAGGACTTACGGTCAAATAAGGCAGAAGGGATAGATAACATTCCATCAGAGTTTCTAAAATCACTGGGGCAGGTGGCAACAAAACGACTATTCACGTTGGTGTGTAGAATATATGAGTCTGGCGATATACCATCTGACTTTCGGAAAAGCATCATTCACACAATTCCGAAGACGGCAAGAGCTGACAAGTGCGAGAACTATCGCACAATCAGCTTAACAGCTCATGGATCGAAGCTGCTTACAAGAATAATATACAGAAGAATGGAAAAGAAAATTGAGAATGCGCTAGGTGACGATCAGTTTGGCTTTAGGAAAAGTAAAGGGACGAGGGAGGCAATTCTGACGTTACGGCTAGTAATGGAAGCAAGGCTAAAGAAAAATCAAGACACTTTCATAGGATTTGTCGACCTGGAAAAAGCGTTCGACAATATAAAATGGTGCAAGCTGTTCGAGATTCTGAAAAAAGTAGGGGTAAGCTATAGCGAGAGACGGGTCATACACAATATGTACAACAACCAAGAGGGAATAATAAGAGTGGACGATCAAGAACGAAGTGCTCGTATTAAGAAGGGTGTAAGCCAAGGCTGTAGCCTTTCGCCCCTACCCTTCAATCTGTACATCGAGGAAGCAATGATGGAAATAAAAGAAAGGTTCAGGGATGGAATTAAAATACAAGGTGAAAGGATATCAATGATACGATTCGCTGATGACATTGCTATCCTGAGTGAAAGTGAAGAAGAATTAAATGATCTGCTGAACGGAACGAACAGTCTAATGAGTACACAGTATGGTTTGAGAGTAAATCGGAGAAAGACGAAGGTAATGAGAAATAGCAGAAATGAGAACAGCGAGAAACTTAACATCAGGACTGATGGTCACGAAGTCATTGAAGTTAAGGAATTCTGCTAACTAGGCAGTAAAATAACCAATGACGGACGGAGCAAGGAGGACATCAAAAGCAGACTCGCTATGGCAAAAAAGGTTTTTTTGGCCAAAAGAAGTCTACTAATATCAAATAATGGCCTTAATTTGAGGAAGAAATTTCTGAGGATGTATGTCTGGAGTACAGCATTGTATGGTAGTGAAACATGGACTGTGGGAAAAACGGAACAGAAGAGAATCGAAGCATTTGAGATGTGGTGCTATAGACGAATGTTGAAAATTAGGTGGACTGATAAGGTAAAGAATGAGGAGGTTCTACGCAGAATCGGAGAGGAAAGGAATATGTGGAAAACACTGATAAGGAGAAGGGACAGGATGATAGGACATCTGCTAAGACATGAGGGAATGACTTCCATGATACTAGAGGGAGCTGTAGAGGGCAAAAACTGTAGAGGAAGACAGAGATTGGAATACGTCAAGCAAATAATTGAGGACGTAGGTTGCAAGTGCTACTCTGAGATGAAGAGGTTAGCACAGGAAAGGAATTCGTGGCGGGCCGCATCAAACCAGTCAGTAGACTGATGACCAAAAAAAATTCATGTGTAAAGCCGGCCGCTGTGACCGAGCGGTTTTAGACGCTCCAGTCGGGAACCGCGCTGCTGCTACGGTCGCAGGTTCTAAAAACTGATTCAAATGGCTCTGAACACTATGGGACTTAACATCTGAGGTCATCAGTCCCCTAGAACTTAGAACTACTTAAACCTAACTACCCCACATGAACCATAGACCTTGCCGTTTGTGGGGAGGATTGCGTGCCTCAGCGACACAGATAGCCGTACCGTAGGTGCACCAAAACGGAGGGGTGTCTGTTGAGAGGCCAGACAAACGTATGGTTCCTGAAGAGGAGCAGCAGCCTTTTCAGTAGTTGCAGGGGCAACAGTCTGGATGATTGACTGATCTGGCCTTGTAACATTAACCAAAACGACCTTGCTGTGCTGGTACTGCGAGCGGCTGAAAGCAAGGGGAAACTATGGCCGTAATTTTTCCCGAGGGCATGCAGCTTTACTGTACGGATAAATGATGATGGCGTCCTATTGGGTAAAATATTCCTGAGGTAAAATAGTCCCCCATTCGGATCTCCGGGCGGGGACTACTCAGGAGGATGTCGTTATCAGGAGAAAGAAAACTGGCGTTCTACGAATCGGAGCGTGGAATGTCACATCCCTTAATCGGGCAGGTAGATTAGAAAATTTAAAAAGGGAAATGGATAGGTTAAAGTTAGATATAGTGGGAATTAGCGAAATTCGGTGGCAGGAGGAACAAGACTTTTGGTCAGGTGAATACAGGGTTATAAATACAAAATCAAATGGGGGTAATGCAGGAGTAGGTTTAATAATGAATAAAAAAATAGGAGTTCGGGTAGGCTACTACAAACAACATAGTGAACGCATTATTGTGGCCAAGATAGACACGAAGCCCACGCCTACGACATTAGTACAAGTCTATATGCCAACTAGCTCTACAGATGACGAAGAAATTGAAGAAATGTATGATGAGATAAAAGAAATTATTCAGATAGTGAAGTGAGGCGAAAATTTGATAGTCATGGGTGACTGGAATTCGGTAGTAGGAAAAGGGAGAGAAGGAAACGTAGTAGGTGAATATGGATTGGGGGTAAGAAATGAAAGAGGAAGCCGCCTGGTAGAATTTTGCACAGAGCACAACTTAATCATAGATAACATTTGGTTCAAGAATCATAAAAGAAGGTTGTATACATGGAAGAAGCCTGGAGATACTGACAGGTTTCAGATAGATTATATAATGGTAAGACAGAGATTTAGGAACCAGGTTTGAAACTGTAAGACATTTCCAGGGGCAGATGTGGACTCTGACCACAATCTATTAGTTATGAACTGTAGAATAAAACTGAAGAAACTGCAAAAAGGTGGGACTTTAAGATGATGGGACCTGGATAAACTGAAAGAATCAGAGGTTGTAGGGAGTTTCAGGAAGAGCATAAAGGAACAATCGACAAGAATGGGGGAAAGAAATACAGTAGAAGAAGAATGGATAGCTTTGAGGGATGAAGTGGTGAAGGCAGCAGAGGATCAAGTAGGTAAAAAGACGAGGGCTGGTAGAAATGCTTGGGTGACAGAAGAAATTCTGAATTTAATTGATGAAAGGAGAAAATATAAAAACGCAGTAAATGTAGGAGGCAAAAAGGAATACAAACGTCTCAAAAATGAGATCGACAGGAAGTGCAAAATGGCTAAGCAGGCACGGCTAGAGGAAAAATGTAAGGATGTAGAGGCTTATCTCACTAGGGGTAAGATAGATACTGCCTACAGGAAAATTAAAGAGACCTTTGGAGAAAAGAGTACCACTTGTATGAATATCAAGGGCTCAGATGGAAACCTAGTTCTAAGGAAAGAAGGGAAAGCAGATGGGTGGAAGGAGTATATTGAGGGACTATACAAGGGCGATGTTCTTGAGGACAATATTATGGAAATGGAAGAGGATGTAGATGAAGATTAAATGGGAGATATGATACTGCGTGAAGAATTTGATAGAGCACTGAAAGACCTAAGTCGAAACAAGGCCCCGGGAGTAGACAACATTCCATTAGAACTACTGACAGCCTTAGGAGAGCCAGTCCTGACAAAACTCTACCATCTGGTGAGTATAATGTATGAGACAGGCGAAATACCCTCAGAGTTCAAGAAAAATATAATAATTCCAATCCCAAAGAAAGCAGGCGTTGACAAATGTGAAAATTACCGAACTATCAGTTTAATAAGTCACGGCTGCAAAATACTAACGCGAATTCTGTACAGACGAATGGAAAAACTGATAGAAGCCGACCTCGGCGAAGATCAGTTTTGATTCCGTAGAAATATGGAACACGTGAGGCAATACTGACCCTACGACTTATCTTAGAAGCTAGAATAAGAAAAGGCAAACCTACGTTTCTAGCATTTGTAGACTTGGAGAAAGCTTTTGACATTGTTGACTGGAATAATCTCTTTGAAATTCTGAAGGTGGCGGGGGTAAAATACCGGGAGCGAAACGCTATTTACAATTTGTACAGAAACCAGATGGCAGTTATAAGAGTCGAGGGACAGGAAAGGGAAGCAGTGGTTGGGAAGGGAGTGAGACAGGGTTGTAGCCTCTCCCCGATGTTATTCAATCTGTACATTGAGCAAGCAGTAAAGGAAACAAAAACAAAACAAAAAAATCGGAGTAGGTATTAAAATCCATGGAGAAGAAATAAAAATTTTAAGGTTCGCTGATGACACTGTAATTCTGTCAGAGACAGCAAAGGACTTGGAAGAGCAGTTGAACGGAATGGACAGTGTCTTGAAGGGAGGATATAAGATGAACATCAACAAAAGCAAAACGAGGATAACGGAATGTAGTCGAATTATGACGGGCGATGCTGAGGGAATTAAATTAAGAAATGAGACACTTAAAGTAGTAAAGGAGTTTTGCTATTTGGGGAGCAAAGTAACTGATGATGGTCGAAGTAGAGAGGATATAAAATGTAGACTGGCAATGGCAAGGAACGCGTTTCTGAAGAAGAGAAATTTGCTAACATCGAGTATAGAGTTAAATGTCGGGAAGTCGTTTCTGAAAGTATTTGTATGGAGTGTAGCCATGTATGGAAGTGAAACATGGACGATAAATAGTTTGGAGAAGAAGAGAATAGAAGCCTTTGAAATGTGGTGCTACAGAAGAATGCTGAAGATTAGATGGGTAGATCACGTAACTAATGAAGTATTGAATAGGATTGGGGAGAAGAGGAGTTTGTGGCACAACTTGACAAGAAGAAGGGATCGGTTGGTAGGACATGTTCTGAGGCATCAAGGGATCAATTTAGTTTTGGAGGGCAGCGTGGAGGGTAAAAATATTAGAAGGAGACCAAGAGATGAATACACTAAACAGATTCAGAAGGATGTAGGCTGCAGTACGTAGTGGGAGATGAAGAAGCTTTCACAGGATAGAGTAGCATGGAGAGCTGCATCAAACCAGTCTCAGGACTGAAGACCACAACATCAACAAACCTAACTAACCTATGGACATGACATACATCAATGCCCGAGGCAGGATTCGAACCTGCGATCATAGTGGTCGCGCGGTTCCAGGCTGAAGCGCCTAGAAATGCTCGGCCACAGCGTCTGGCTCGCAGATCTGAATCCTGCCTCGGGCGTGGATGTGTGTGATGTCCTTAAGTTAGTTAGGTTTAAGTAGTTCTAGGTCTAGTGGACTGATGACCTCACATGTTAAGTCCCATAGTGCTTAGAGTCATTTGAACCATTTTTCACGTGTAAACGTCGACGCAACACACGTCAGACGGACGTCGGGTGCATGTTGAGCTGTCGATTTGCACGGCGAATAGATTTCTGCGGACTCCTTGTGAAACTATGGCGGATGCGTTCGACGCCTGTGTTAGAAAATCGAGGATGGCCCGGTGATTTGCCTTTACACAAACAACCTGTTTCTCGCAGTTTTTCATGTCATCGTCTAATTCTATATGCTGTAGCAGGATCCACACCATACCTAGTTCGAAAGCCACGCTGAACAGTTATTGCTTCACTTGTAAGGTTTTCATAGGATTTCTGCCACTGTAAATAATTCACCTTTACTGTACCCGGACAAAGATGCATAAGCGCGGTTCGCTTGATCGCCAGTCAGTTTGTGCGACGTTGGGGCATTGTTATTAGAGGCATAGTAGCGGGCTATTGAGTTTTAAAGAAGGATAAATGATATTTGCGTACCTGGGAAAAAATTATCTGGATTACTTTATTATGGAAATGAAAACTTGTTTCTAAAGATATTTTATTGATCATATTGATTGATAAGCATTATGGAGGCCTATTTCAAGGTAACACATGTAAGTGTAAGGATGAAATGTTTGTTTGTCAGAACTATCAATTGAAGGAAATCTTCGTCTTTTCATCACCATCATCATTTCAGCCTTTTCCCGCGCCATGTGGGGTCGGCGTTGCTTTGCTGGATCCTTCTCTTCCATAAATGCCTATCCAGTGCTTCTTCTCTGAGCCATCCTTTCTCCTGTAGGTCCCCTGCTACCTTGTCTTTCCATCCTAGTTTCGGTCTTCCTCTTCTCCTTAATCCTTCGATTTCTAGGTCTTCAACTTTTCTCCCCACGTAGTATTCCCCTCTTCTCTGGACATGTCCACACCATCTTAGCCTACTTTCTTGGATCTTCTTCCCTATGGGCCCTACTTTCACTGTTCCCCTGATGTACTCATTCCTTGGTCTATCCTTTCGTGTCACCCCACTCATCCACCTTAACATTCTCATTTCTGTCACTTCCATCTTTTCCTCTTGGGCTTTGGTAATTGGCCAAGTTTCTTTACTATCAGCATCGCAGGCATCACCACAGACTTGTAAAGCTTTTCTTTCATTCTGCAACTAACCTTCTTATCACACAGTACTCCGCTCAGTTTCCTCCAGTTCATCCACCCACTATTTACCCAGAGCTGTATTTCGGCCTCCAGTTCTCCATCACTTTGCATGAAAGAGCTTAGGTATTTAAATTTCTTGACCGGCGTCAGCTGTTCTCTTTGTCTTTTACATAACTAATAATATTCATAATTTATATTAATGTGATCTCGTTCTTTCCATTATGTCACAAATTACGCAGTTAGTTGAAACGTCTGCAATTTTTATAACGAGAGAACGCTGACAATAACCAGAGTTTAATTTTTAAAGAAAACTTTTCTTTAAAGTAAAACCCTCTTCCATCACTCTTCGTAAAGTTAAAATATTTTCATGTGTGGAGAGCGCCTTACTCCACACGCAGCCACAGTTATTTCTGACAAGCAAAGAAAACTTTAGAGTAGAGTATTTGTCTTTAGCTGCCGCATTTGATAATTTCAAACTGCTTTCGAGAACGTCAGTGCACCAGATACAAAACGGTATGCTGACCATGTGGTATGTTACTTTTATTTCAGGGCAGATCTCACTTTGCATTCTTGTGAGTAGATAGTCAGAACTTCCAGATGTTGTTCTAAGTACGCAGACTAATTTACAGTCAACAGTGTATGTTATCTAAAACGGCTATTTTTTTAACGCGTTAAGTAGCATTTTATTTTGTAAATATTTCAAATCAGGTATTGCATTTTATGCTACTTAATTTTCGATGCTTCAACACTGAGTGTCAGTTTTCACTGAGGACATATTTAGCTTCTTTCGGTATTTAATTAGATTCATTTTCGTTATTTCAAATTCAGCATTTCATAAGATTAAGTTTTGTTTCACGACTCTGTTCACTTGCGTAGCACAGGGCCAACCAGTACTCCGATTTGCTCAGCAGTTGAATAAGCACACGTTAAACGAGGAGAAAGTTTTTGAAAAAAGAATATTCAGTATTTCACATACAGGTACATAACATACAAAGCTTATATCCTTAATATAGACTCCTAACTCATTAGCAAACAAGTTTAATTCCAGCAATATGGGAAATACTGAACTTCATAAGCCGCGAGCACCACACACTGGTGGATCTACTCGTAAGACATCCATGTATTACAGGGCAGTGAGGAGTGTTAAGAGCATTTTATCTCGTTGCAGTGGCTACAAGAACGATTCTACGGTTGTCTTAACGACTCACCTACTGTAGCTTCTCGTCTGTTACGGCCAGTCACTCCTCTTACTGTGCCTCAACAGTAAGGATACAGAATGAAGAGGAACAAAGCATAAATATTTTGGGGTGAAACGAATGGAAAGGAAAGTAGATGGGAAACAGAAAGGAAGCAAATAATGACTTCCAGCCGCACAGGGCATTGCTGTAATGCAATGGCGAGAGTTGAAAATTTGTGCCAGACTGGAACTCGAAAGTGGATGCTCCGCTTCTCTAGTATGGTTGCCTTAACTTACTTTTTTCCATTTTGTTTGTCTTTGTTCTCGGCAATTGGTCTGGGTGGACGTCACATGACCCATCTCCAAGTTCACCGTTGAATTCGTCACTCGGGTTTTTTTTTTTTTTTTCATTACAAAGAGCAACCAGCCCTCTCATCGAACATGCTGACCACCATCCCGGCGTCCACCTTGGCAATCCGGACACTCTTTCCGTCAGACCCAAATTCATAACTTCGCACTCGCCGCACCGCAACGATCCTCGCCCATTAAACCCCTACTTGCAGATTTCTCGTTTCCGTGGGAGTTCTGGCGTTGGTTTGCATCCGCACTGGAACTTTTCGTGAAACAGCCGTTGCGCCAATAGGATTATAGATATGGGTGCCGTGTGTTCTACTGGACAAGTCCATTACACAAAATTTTGTAAAAGAGTGAAATTGGGTGACATTCAGAAATAGTTCAATCAGTTTTTACTATTATTAAAAGTATACACAAAATCCTGATTGTTTCTGTGCCACAAGAAAAAAGAAAATATACTTACGTATTCTAAACCATCTTCCTTTTGTTGAGAATACTTTAATTTCCGTGGAGAAAAATATAACTCCTTTTGGATGCAGCCACAGTCATACACAGTGAGAAACATTAGCGATTTTCTGCATAAGAGCGCAGCACACATGTTCCTACTGGACTGTAAGTACCTTTTAAAACTCTGAACTATCTACTAAGTTACATCTCTAGCGATTTGGTTAATTTAGTTAATTATTAACAGTATAAGTCGCAAGCTAATATGTTGACAACCTCATACGCTCTGCAAGAAATCGTCGATACTTGCCAGTATAAACGGCTACATAAAAGATGCCTTCAACCTTATGATGATGCGTGACAGCCGAAATGCATAGAAGGTGAAGCAAAGGCGATTTGACTGATGCACCATTAACACAACATAGTCTGCGTTGAATGAAATTTTATTGCAGTCCAAATTATCAGAAGCCTTCTGCAGATCTGCCAACAGCCTTGCCGCAGTGGTGACACATGTTCCTTTCAGATCACGGAAGTTCATCGCTGTCGGCCTAGTCTAGTACTGGATGGGTGACAGTCCGTGTCTGCCGTGAGCTGTTGGCAAGCGGGGTGCAGTCGGCCCTCGTGAGGCCAGTTGAGGAGATACTTGACTGAGAAGTGGCGGCTCCGGATACGAAAACTAACAACGGCCGGGAGAGCAGTGTCTGATCACATGGCCCTCTAAGTCGCATTCAGTGACGCCTGTCGTTTCAGGATCGCATGGTGGTCGTTCAGTACCGTTGACCCTTCCGAGGCGAGTTCGGACACAGTGAAGGGTCCATTTCTTAGTTGTTCCTACGTCTGCCTTGTATTAACTGTAGCGCTAAAATTGTTTCTCAAGTACACCTGCTACTCTAAAACTCAAACTGTTTCTCTCCTAATCCAAATCAGTTTTCCTTCAATCTTTCTGTTGAGTTATCTCAAGGCATATTTCTTCCATCCATTCTTCAGCTTTTCAAAATTAGTAGACAATTTGATGTTTAAGTGATATGTATTGTTGCGGTTCAAGTTCAATATGTTTTACATTTTCGTCATTTCTTTATTAATTTCGGCATTTTTCTGTCGTCCATGACTGTTACTTGTCTGCATTTTATAATCCTAATATTTTTCTGGTGCATTGACTACGCCGTTTGTTTCTTTTGCCATGTGTACTTCCAAGGTATTCTGAGTTCGTAGTTTCTTCAGATTGAGTCAGTTGCAACATTTCAACTACTTTCTCTTCTTCAATCTTAACTGCCATTTCATTAAAACTGAGCTCACCAGATTAAATATTAGCTACTCCCTTCAAAGACAAGCTGGTCGCTCTGGGATGCTGTAGATGGCGTAGAATTGTCCAGGTTGTTGTGACTTGGCAAGACAACCAAGCCACTCTGAGGAAGCCGAAAGGAACGCGTTTAAGCTCACGCAGGCTGGCGTGGTGTCTGGAACAGTTAAAGGAATAGAGACTAGCAAAAAAGGTGTGTAGCTTCTGGAATACTTAACTTTAATCCATAATTGGTGAACATCGGTCTGACGGTACATGCATCACAAGATAAATAGCAAATGATAATGGCTCCTTGCTAGGTCGTAGCAAATGACGTAGCTGAAGGCTATGCTAACTATCGTCTCGGCAAATGAGAGCGTAATTTGTCAGTGAACCATCGCTACCAAAGTCGGCTGTACAACTGGGGCGAGTGCTAGGAAGTCTCTCTAGACCTGCCGTGTGGCGGCGCTCGGTCTGCAATCACTGATAGTGGCGACACGCGGGTCCGACGTATACTAGCGGATCGCGGCCGATTTAAAGGCTACCACCTAGCAAGTGTGGTGTCTGGCGGTGACACCGCACAGGTCATCTGACCCTCCACTGCTGAAATATACCTGCACCGGCAAAACATTGCACTTGACTGTTCGCATTACATCAAGTTAGGTTGGCTATACTGCAACAGCGATGTCGCAACAGCAGCCTCTACACGATACGGTTTTCTGTTCCATCTCGTAAATGTAGGCTATTGTACAATAACAGTATAAATAAGGATACTTTTTTGACTTGCTACCGCAATGACAGGAAATAAGCAAGTACATAACAATGTATGAGGCGTGTTTTTTTAAAGAAAGATCCGTTTGAACATAAGTACACAACGAAAGATTATTTCAAAAATTAAACTTATTTTCAGAAAGTACATACTTCACTCTATTTTTCGACATAGTTGCAAAGTTTGTTCAAACACTTATCATACCTCTCACCCAATTTTTAAATACCCTCTTCATAAAAACTTGCCGCCTGCTCCGATAACCAAGGTTTCACTGCCGTTCTCACGTCGTCGTTATCATTGTAACGGGTGCCACTGAGGTGTTATCTGAGGTGGAGGAACAGATGGTAATCGCTCGGCGCAAGATCAGGACCGTAGGGTGGGTGGTCAAAAACTTCCCAGCCAAAACTGTCCAACAAATCGCCGGTCTGACCTGCAGTGTGAGGTCTTGTATTGTCATGGAGAAGGACAATTCCCTTTGTCAGTACGCCGCGTCTTTTGTTTTGAATCGCTCTGCATAGCTTTCTCAGGGTTTGGCAGTATGCTTCTGCATTGATAGTGGTTCCTCGTTGCATGAAGTCGACCAACGAAACACCATGCCTCTCCCAAAGCACCGACGCCATGATTTTGCGCTGGGACAGAGTCTGTTTGGCCTTCAGCTTTACAGGGGAGTGTATGTGTCTCCATTCCATGCTCTGTTGCTTCTATTCGGGCGTGATGTGCGAAACCCATGTTTCGTCTCCAGTTACGATCTGACTCAGGAAGCCGTCCCTTCTTCATGATAACGAGTCAAGAGCTTCATCGCACACTCAAATCTTTTGTTTTTGTGATCCTCTGTTAGGAGTTTCGGGACCCAACGGGAGCACAGTTTGCTAAACTTTAGGTGTTCAGAAACAATGTTGTAAAGCACTGTTCTCGACACGTAAGGAAATTCGTTTGAGGGAGCTGTTATTGTGAAGCGCCTGTTCTCACGAATCCTCGCTTCAACTGAAGCCACTAAATCGTCTGTAATCAAAGAAGGGCGACCGGAGCGGTCCTCATCATGGACGTTGTCACGGCCACCTTTGAATTCTCGTACCCACTTACTCACTTTGCTTTCAATCTTAGCAGTATCACCGTACACTTCGCAAATTTGTCGATGAATTTCTGCAGCAGGTAGGTTCCTTGCTACAGAAACCGTATCACTGAGCGAACCTCACACGCGGCGGGCGAGTTGATAGTCTTAAACATGTTGAAAGCACAGGTTTTGAAAGCACAGAACAGAATCGTACAGGTTAGCTACAGAGCTGAAGCTGAGCACAGTTGTTCCCGACGCACGCGCTCGTTGAGGTATGCATGCGAACTACTAGTGTCTGCAACAAAACGGACCTTACTTAAAAAACACGCCTCGTATATGGCCCTCTGTAAAATTTTAACTTATATATAATCATAATGAAGGACACGCTATCGATAATGGAACAAAGAACTACAGAAAATAAGCATTTGATGATCACCAATATCTTGAAAACAATGCAGAAAAGAGTTTACAAAATAAGTAATAACCGAGATTGTAACTTCTCGCTCTACGTCTTATAATGACAATGATGCAATAAATAACAGATATTTGTTGCTCTTCACTCAACATTTTATGGAGACTATGGCGCAGTTCCATCCAGTTCCTCATCGTCACTGTAGTCGGAATTTACCGCCAAAACCGTCTTCACGGACGTCACCACAAATACATATCGAATGAATGTCCTTGCCCACAAATTTTTTCAAGAATATCCTTTGAGCTTTTCAGTATGCACCTTTTCTAACAGGACTTTGCGTTCGTCTAGCGCTTTCTAACGGAAATCCGTACTTTTCAGCACAGTTTTAGTGACGTTTTTCCACCCCTGAAAAGTCCAGTTTCTTTTAACGACACTAGTGACTTTGCTACCGTATGATGCTCGCTCCTGCTACAGTAAGCATAAATACGTCTGCGAGTTGCACCAGTCTGAAAGACTCTACGACGGTGGCAGGATGAGCCTGCTTTTTCTTCTTAGCTGATACAGACGGCTCCGAATCGTTAGGGCTCATGTCTGCATCTCTCAGCTTCTGCACAGGAACTGATGGTTGTCCATGAATACTTAAGTATTCTTTCTCTTGCTCGTAAAACTCACGAGTTCTCTGTAGTAAGTTCAGTGTCTCGCGGTCCAGTGGCATGCCTTGAAGCAAGGGATTGTCTTTAGGCGAAAGAAGTTTTTTCGAGTATCAGAATTTTCTAAACCACATTGGAGCAAAGCACAGTCCAACGCAAGCACTCTGTAGAAACGATAAGAAATGTACGTCGTTTACGTTGACACCGAACAAAGCCGGTAACGTGGGGGTGTGAAGTCACGACCGGCAGAGACAGCGATTACCACTGTGGGATTGGTTCAGGTCCCAAGCCTAGTGCCACGCGTTTCTCGTTCTACACTTGTTAGCCTGTTACGTTGCCAACTTGAAACGCATACGTCAAGTGCAAAGTTTCAGCGGCTTTGGTATAGGTTATGTCACTGTAGTGGTGCGTACATTCCAGCCGGTTGTATGGAATCAACGCAATAAGATCGGTCGACATGGAGACGTGACAGAATGGCACAAAGGACCCATCGCTGGACATGCCCATGACCACACCTTGAATGAAGTTGCCCAATTTGTTGTGTAGTGTCGTCTGAAAAGTGAGGTTCCGTAGTAAAGTTGGTATCTCACGACGGAACCCTGAACTAAAGACAGTGGCTGCCACCCGTAGCCACGTATGAGACATGTCGACGAGGACATGCACTCAAAAGGTTCCTACGCCGTTGCTGTTGGAACTCTACTTACGTCAGAGCGCATCACCGCTCCCTCCATTCTTTGACAGCCCACTCTGATAGCCGATTCTGATAGCAACCTCATCGCAGTTCAGATCCAGGAGCGAGATACTGTAACTACTCAGAACAGTGTACCAATGTTCGTAGTTAAAGTTAACTGATATTTGACTGTAAGTCTGTACAAGACTAAAAGTAATTGCTACAGTGCAGCAATATTATTGAAGTAAAGAACAGATCATCTGGGTGTTTTGCAGTTGTATCAAATGTGTATCATCCTTCATATTGACATGGATGTCTAGCAACATTAAATATTCTGTATTAATCCACGCAATATTTTCAAAATATTGTAATCCAGCCAGTTACTTTTAAAATTTTGGAAAAAATATTTAATGTTTTTAATGAATTCTTTAACCAGATTCTGTAAATGTTTAAAATTTTCAGTTAAACTGAACCCAAAAGCTTAACACTAAAGTAGCAGATGTCACTTTCCACAATGAACGTTATTCAATACTTTCGAGTTGGGGACCTTAATTACAAATCAAAATCTCATTAACGAGAGTGTCGTAAGTAAAAGTCAACAAAATGAACGAAATTTCCCTCTTCAAAATTTTTTGTCATAGTCATAAAATACCTCCAGGTTGGTAATACACGTTATTGAAAATGCATTGGTATTGCTAAGAGCATGGGAAAAGATGTTTTCTGGTTATAGACTCTATTTACACACCAGCACTTCTTTAAAATGCATGTTGCTAATATAAGTCAGCAACAAGAACGATTTTTTATTTTTTTAGGATGGGCGTAAAGTAGCCCCCTTGCAATGCACATTATGGAAAATATGTTGGTACTCCTAGGGTTCAAGTATTTTACTGAAACTGATCTAACATTTATTATAAGTTGTAGCATCTACTCGACCTCCTCCAGAGGTTAAATATTTAGAACTGTGGTCTGTGCTTGTTAAGATATACAAAATGTTGGTATATCAACGTGGCCTTTCCAGCATGTCTACAAGCAATGATGCACTACTCGCAGCCATGTAAGATTGAGTAAAAGTATTGGTCGTAAAAAGATGATACCGGATAACAAGATCACCTTTTACTCTATTGCTAGTTTCTCTATTCATTATTATGCCTAATCTTATTCTACTTTTAATGGATCCATTGTAAATAATACTGTGATCCTCACTCAATATATATTAAACTTTTGGTCATTGCATTTTACTTTTACCTAAAATATTTGGGCACATCATTTCAGTTTATACCTTTTGATTTTCTAATTTCATGCAGTGCCTTAGCTCCTATCATTCAATAAAAAGCAACCTCGTTTTGTCTAGTAGCTTCTCCCGAGTAGTTCCTCTCAGATATCAGAATGGGAGACTACAGAAATCTTTTAACCAGGTGGAAGCCATCATGAAATTTTCAATGGAGGTTTGCTTGTACTGGGGAAAGTTAAGTGACGGTTTCACGTTTTTACAATGCAATTCTGTAACCATTTAAGTCAATCCGACCACAACTGCAGGAGGCATTATAGTTGACGTAGCAATATCCTTGGTTTCCGCCAACTACGACTGCCAGAGACAAAGCAACAATCGTCCCAGTGGAAGAGCCCGGGCACTCCAACAACCAAAATGCGAGACAGGTGAAGGGCAATGTGAAGAGCATGATCATCATTTTCTTTGATACCAAGGGAATTGTGCACAAAGAATTCGTCCCACCCAACCAAACAGTGAATTATGCGCACTACTGTGACGTTTTGCGACGGCTCCGTGAAACCGTGCAGCGACAATGGACTGAACTTTGGCGTCAAGGAATCTGGCTGCTGCATCACGACAACGCTCCCTGTCACACGTCCTTGCTCACCAAGACCTTTTTGGCAAAAAACAAGATGGCGGTTGTACTCACTGTACTCACCAGATTTGGCATCTTGCGACCTCGCGCTATTCCCAATATAGAAACTCAAGTTGAAAGGCCGTCGATTCAAGAAGCATTGCTGGCGGTGAGAAACACCCTCAAACAACAGGACTTTCAGAAAATGTTTGACCAACGGCAGAAGCGCTGGGAACAGTGTGTACGTGTGGATGGGAACTACTTCGAGGGTGATGGTGACCACTAGTCCAAAGGTACGGTTTTCAACAGATGGCAGCACCAGTCCCAAAAATTTTGGATAGCACCTGATATGCCTTCGGCTTTCCAATAATTGAACGGCATGTTCCCTAACCTCAACCATGTCGCATGTATTGCACATGATCTACACCACAATTGGGAAAATATCAGGGAAAATTACAGCAGGGTAAATGTCTTCACTACTGCTCTGAAGAAGATTCTGGTAAAGGCTCCCAATTGTCAAGTTTTACGTCAAGAATTAATGAGGCTCCACCTTTCACAGTTCCCTGACATCACAAGGTCGGGTACTTGAATAAGAGGCGCAGTTTTCTTGTGCGAAAACTTTGACAAAATCAGACACTTTATATGTGTCCTAGACTCAGTGGAGGCAGCAGCCATCAAGCAGGCCCAATAATTAGTCAACTACTTTTGGTATGAAAGGATCAGCCGCCAGATCATTCTGAGTTGGACTCTGACATTGCCCAGTGTATGTACGATTGCAATTCATATCTCTGTACTTATCATCAAACGTTGCAATCTTCGGGGAGGCTCCTTTCATGTACACAACAAGAAGCAAGACCAGTATGCAGACCTGGGGTTTCTCTGTGGACTCACTTATTTGCTAGTGTGGCGTTGAGCAGACTAACAGCCATTTCCTTCAGTGTTCCTCATTACCAACCACCTGCACCATGCAAGACCTTATGAGAGCTACACCAAATGCACTTGAAGTGTCCAATTTTTGGTCGTCTCCTTACGTGTAAAATTATGTCAACACTTTATATATATATATATATATATATATATATATATATATATATATATATATATATATATATATATATATATATATATATAATCTGTACTTATGACCTGATAAATAAATAAATTAGTGAACAACAAAGCCCGAGACTTGGAACTTTTAGCAGCTTATGGCTGCAAATATTTGCCCGATATGATTGAAAGTTTCTGAGAAGGAATGGAGGAGGCGGAACAGTGGAAGAAGTTGACGAGTGTTAGGGAAATCTTTGCTCGATATACTGAAGACAAATTCGAATTAAATTTGAACCTTTTGAAACCTTTGAAACTTTGAACTTCCCTTACAGTTGCTGAAAAAGACATGCCCCATGGTTTTTGTGAATTTCGAGCGAAGTATCTCTGTAGTAGAAGGAGCTATTGAATTCAAAGAAGGCTGCGCGCGGTAGCCTCGCGGTCTGGGGCGTCTTGTCATGGTCCGCGCGACTGCCCCCGTCGGGGGTTCGAGTCCTTCCTCGGGCATGGTTGTGTTTGCTGTCCTTAGCGTAATTCAGAGTAAGTTAGATTAAATAGTGTGTAAGCTTTGGGACCGATGACCTCAGCAGTTTGGTCCCATAAGATCTTACCACAAATTTCAAATCTTCCAGTTCAAAGTGACGGTTACATAGCGTGTAATCCAGTATAACAGAACTCTGTAAATGAGACAAATGAAGTTAGTGTAGCTGATTTATATCCAAATTAAGTATTTTTGATCAGCACATTTTTTGCATCTTTTGCATATATTTTGAGAACCTTCTCCCTCTTTTCTGACCGTAATTTGCACCTTAAAATCCTTTCACTACACCATGGAATTCAGTGCAAGCTCTGCAACGAGCTCCCATGATGGTCACAAGGTATGTAAGGAATTCTTGTGGTGAGCGTCCTATTTCTATACCAGCGCGATTGATAACTGCTAAATGCTCGTCGATGCATGTGAGCGTTCTGCAGTACGTCTCTCCAACGCATTCCAAACGTGCTCGATGGGATATCAGTTGGGGGATTGGGCAGGCTGGTCCATTCACCGAATATCCTCTCGTTCAAAGAGCTCCTCCACCTGCGCTGTTCGACGTGGATGCGCGTTGACATCAGTAAAAATAAAGTCAGGACCGATTTAAACATTGAAAAAAAGCACAAGCAGAGGAGCACAGTGTCACAATAATGTTGACAGGTGAGTGAACAGTGTACAGTGATTTGGTCAGTACGCTCATGCAATATTACACCTCCTGACACCATAATATCTGGGCCACCAAAACGATAATGTTCGACAATGCAGGGCTTACTCTCATATGGCGTAAGGTGGGAACACTTTATACACCCAGGAACATTGTGGAACATGATCGTTTTGGTGGTCCGTGTGCTATGTTCTGAGGAGGCATAATGTAGTACAGTGTCCTGAACTCTGAATCTTTGGACACGGTACACTCGCTGCGCAATGTTATTGTGACACTGTACACCATGTGCATCTTTTGAAGGGTGCATTCGGCTCTTCATTTGTATGGATGACAATGCACAGCCTCATCAAAAAGCGCAGGTGGAGCAGCTCTTGGAACAAGAGGATATTCGGCGGATGGACTGGCCTGCTCATTCCCCCTACTTAAGGCCATCGAGTGCGTGTGGGATTCGTTGGGGAGGCGTACTGTAGCACGCCTATATCCACCAACGACCATCCAGCAATTGTCAACCGCGCTGGTGGAGGAATGGAGCGCCTTCCCACAAGAACTCCTTACTGACATTGTGTCCAGCATGTGAACAAGTTGCAGAGTATGCGTTGCCCTCCAAGGTGATCACATACCCTATTAAAAAGAGGTCACCCCCGGTTCGGTCTACCACTCCCGTTTTTTGGAACTTCGTTCGAAGTTCAACAACATGACTTTCATTTATACAGATGGCTCTAAGACCAATGACGGGGTCAGGTGTTCCTTTATTGTCGGGGCACAAAGTTTCCAATACCGGCTCCATGGCTATTGTTCGGTCTTCACAGCTGAGCTCTTTGCCCTCTACCAGGCTGTTCTTTACATCTGCCGCCACCGACATTCTGCTTATGTCATCTGCTCAGATTCCCTGAGCGCCATCCAGAGCCTCAGTGATCTGTACCCGGTTCACCCTTTCGTACACCGGATCCAACGCTCTCTTCAGCAGCTGGTGGACGTCGGTACGCCGGTTAGCTTTATGTGGGTTCCTGGCCATGTCGGTATCCCTGGGAACGAAGCTGCAGATGCCGCGGCCAAGGCTGCGGTCCTCCAGCCTCGGACAGCTTCTTGTTGTGTCCCTTCGTCCGATTTTAGCAGGGTCATTTGTCGGCGCGTTGTGTCGCTGTGGCATGCCGATTGGGCTGCACTTACCGACAACAAGCTTCGGGCCTTAAAACCTCTTCCCGTGGCTTGGACGTCCTCCTCACGCCCTTCTCGGCGGGAGGAGGTCGTTTTAGCAAGGTTAAGAATTGGACACTGCCGGTTCAGCCATCGCCATCTGCTGACGGCTGCGCCGGCGCCGTTCTGCCCATGTGGGCACTTGCTGACGGTTAGACACATTTTAATGTCCTGTCCTGATCTTAACACACTGCGCCTCGATCTTAACCTGCCTAATACTTTCGATGCCATTTTAGCGGATGACCCACGAGCAGCTGCTCGTGTTCTTTGTTTTATCAATTTGACACACCTCGCTAAGGACATTTGATGATGTTTTTTAATCCTATGCCTGTCAGTCTGTCTTTTATTGTGTTTTCCCTTTTAGTTGTTGTTGTCAACTTGTGCCTCGCGGTGCATTCTTAGAGTAGTCAGGGCGCTAATGACCATTGAAGTTGTGCGCCCGAAAACCACAAAAAAAAAAAAAAAAAAAAATACCCTATTAAGAAACATGTCCCAGCTTCTGTAATGTCCAGGAGACCATCATAAATCGTGGTGACTTCAGCATAGTTATTGCCTTGAAGTAAAGGATCGCTTTTTTTTCTTTGTTGTTTCATTCCCCTGCCCCATATGGACAGGGGAGGGCTTGCAGCGGCACAATCCACCGCTCTTCAGCCGAGTGACATGACAGTGAATAAAAGGAGAAAACTATACACAAAAAGGCGATAAAAAGGGGGACGTGACAACAGAATAAGTGGAGACAATGGGGGTTAAAATATAAACTGACATAGAGACGTTTATGGTGGGACAGTTAAAAAAGTCGACACAAGGTTAAAAAACAGTTGGCGATTCGTGGAGCACATAAAATACTCTAAAGTCACAAGCATTAAAAGAGGGGCTCAGTAATAAAACACACACTTGTAAAACCACTAGCTGGCCGAAGTGGCCGAGCGGTTAAAGGCGCTACAGTCTGGAACCGCACGACCGCTACGGTCGCAGGTTCGAATCCTGCCTCGGGCATGGATGTGTGTGATGTCGTTAGGTTAGTTAGGTTTAAGTAGTTCTAAGTTCTAGGGGACTTATGACCACAGCAGTTGAGTCCCATAGTGCTCAGAGCCATTTGAACCATTTTTGTAAAACCACTGTAAGAGACGAAGCACAGACGACGAAGAATAAAAACTGCCAGGAGGGACCTGTCGAAGGAGAGGCTTGAGAGGAGGGAAAAAGAGGGGTGAGGAAGGTGCAGCGGGGTGGGTGCGGGATGAAAAGAATAGGAGAATCAGGGGGCGCACCAAGAGGCAGGAGACGGGCGGGGCGGGAGATGGACAGGGAAGGACAAGGCAGGAGGGAGTGCGGAGACACGAAGGGGGGCGCAAGAAAGGTAGGGATGTAGGAGAGAGGAAAACAGCGCAGGGGATGGGAAGGGGAAGGAAGGGGAAGGGAGAGGGAGTCCTGAGGAAGGGAGGGGGGGAAGATGGGGTTAGAGTCGGTAGGAGGTTTTTGTTTGTGTTGTGTATTTCTTTAAGTTACTGTAGAATTTCTTCCTATCTATGGCCCAAAATTGATCGATCTATGTTACCTAGCAGAGATACACTGTGGGAAGGTTGGTTTCATCCATACGTTTTGTACACAAGTGTACGCAACATGCAACCTCATGTCTAACAACAGAAACTGAAAAAATTTCGAAACTGCTTGTGGCGGCCTCTAGTGGACATTTTTTCACGTGATTCTAAAATTAGTCACTAGACTGAAGAGCGTACCAAAGAACATCGTGTATTCCTAGGTACACAATTCTCGAGATACATTAGTCTCTCCTACAGTTATACATTTTCAGCCCACATCAACTCATTTAGAAAATACATTGTTTTTAGTGTCAATATTCTTAATACTGCTATTACTAATACCTTTATTAACGTCATTACTGACAGTCTTACAAGACTGCTTGTGTTGTGAATATCTTGGGCCTTAGTTAATTAAGTAGGGAGGTGAGTCTGAGGGGATCGAATTAACATATAAGATAACCAAATTTTGGCCAGATACACACAGTAGACAGAAAACTTTTTTTAAAGAGGTACCAACATCCTTAAAGACAACTTCACCTCAGAAAAACAATATGCAGACGACTACAAACACGAAAACATGCATTTCAGAGTTTACGGTATTCGTAAATTGATGGCGAATACGCGCCATTTTCCCTGTTTTAGCTTAAGTGACAATGTGGTGACAGGTACGAAATCCGGCTACAAAAATAAAATAGCATGCTGGATAAAGAGTAAAAAGTGGTCTCTGCACCATCGCCAGCCTAAAACTACGAAGGAAGTAGGGACATTAATAACTGACGATCGTACTTTAATCTGAGTGTTACATTCACGATTTGTGTTCACCGGGACTTCATGGTACATTTCATGTACGACAGACAAGCATAAAGTATCTTGTGGCCCAAATTTTGCCGGGCATAACTGATGCATAAAGGTACGTAAAATCTTACATTAACAGATACGAGCTGAGACAGGAAGTGAGTACCTGGTGAGCGTGAGGCAGGGTTCCCCGCGGATGGCGTGTCGTTTTATGGCGACAGGCTCCACGGTTTGCTGTGGGGGCGACTCCTGCTGTGGAGGTGGCGGGGGCGCCGGCGGTGGCTGTGACTGCGGCTGCGACTCCGGCTGTGGCGCCTCCTGCTGCTCCATTTTGGCTTTGGCGGCCTCGACCTCTTCCTTGTGAGCCTGTAGCAAACGGCAGGCGGGCCACTAAGTTTGCTTTCGCTAACAAAGCATTTTTCTGAAAATTTATGAACTTACCGGACTAAACACTAATCGCACCCTTAAATAAGCATGCTGGTTGCTTTGGAGCACTGTCGGGTGTGTCGAATAATTGCCTATTTTCTAACGATGTAAGGCGACCAGTACAACGAAGGTCGGATGAGACCTTTAAACCTCAGTGTGTGGGCGGGTGTAGTTCTTGCCGGAGGAGTTCCTTGATACTTTTGGGGTGTTTTTCGTATCACAACATGGACTCACTGGGGAAGAGATGGTTGAAATTCGCGTTAGACCATCCTGATTTAGGTTTTCCGTGATCTTTCCAAATCATTCGAGGCAAATGCTGGAATGGTTCGTTTGAAAGGACACCTCTGATTTCCTTCGCCATCCTAGATAAAATCCGAGCTTGTGCTGCGTCTCTAATGACCTCGATGTTGATGGAACATCGACGCCATTAGGTCCTAATCGATGCCATTAGACCTTTTCCTTCATGGATCCAATCACTCAGGTTATCGTGGTCATGAGCCTAGAAGTTTATTACAACTCTTACAACATTCTAGATAGTCACTCTCTCTTCTTTAGAGGCGATTAAAAAGTTTTCGTTCGGGAACCGTAAAACGCAAAATCGGTATGCCAATCAGAAAAAATCGCCGTGAACGTTGAGGCAATCATTCCACTTACGCACTAGGTTGAAGATACACAGTTGGTAAGACAACTTGCCCTGCAAGAAGAAGTCTGTAACTGCCTGTTGCACATCCTAGTTCGACAGGAATCGTAGACCCTTCACGACCCTTTTTAAGGGACGGAAGGCGTGATAATCGCATGAGGAGAGATCAGAGCTTTAGGGCGTGTGCTCGATGGTCTCCCATTTGGGTTGGTGTAATTCTGCGTTACGACATTCGCGATATGGGGACATGTTTTATGATGAAATAGCAGCACCCCTGCGCGCACCACACTACAACGGTGATTTTCGACAGATGTGCTGCCCCACACATATTCTTCATTCTTCAATGGATGTGTTTGTCCTCTGACAGCGAAGAAAAGAGTAACAGCACGTTGGTCCTGTTTGGACGGATTTGGTAATAACCTCGCCATAGTTCGCGTTACGTCATTTACCGCACGCACCTCGTAAATACACGAATACAACGCTAATCCTTTGCCTACACGTCCATGCTTCTATACCCGCATCGCAGTCGCGCTACTTGCGTATTCGCTACAGCAACGCAGTCAATCGGATAAATGGCTGTTGAAGAAAACGACGTTTGAAAAGTAAGTGTGCAACTACACCATCGATGATGTAATTGCAGTATTGACTGGAATATGAGCAGCTATTTAGAATGCCTACAAACTTAGACAAAACAAAAGACATTAAATGAGAACTGAACAACTTCTCGGTGACGAACGTGCTGTTGTCAGAAAGAGGATGACCGTAGCCAAAGCTGTTTTGTTTTAGTTACATTGGACAGCCAAGACAGTACAGCCAATCACTGAAGCAGTCAACATTACTAAAAGGCTAACTCGTGGCAGAGTCCAAGTTCCAGGTTGCCTGTCTAACGGCTTTTAATGTACATAAATTTTATGTGCAGTATTTCATACACTTATTGATCGAATTTAAAAAAATACTGTAATAATTTACTCATTAAGAGCTTGAATCTTACGTTAAAGTTTTAATAAGTCGAGTGTTACAGAAAGAAACTGTGTACACAGGGTGAATGTAATTAAATTCAAGTTACCAAACGCTGTAAAAAAAAAAAAAAAAAAAAAAAAAAAAAGAACTGCTGCTCAGAATAAAGTCAAATTTGGACGTAATATTATCGAAGAAGGGGGAAACGTCATGGAAATAAAAAACTGTAACGAAGAGTTTTCCACTAAATGTCCCTATAGCATCATAACGTAAATGATTTCGGCTACAATTGACAGATGAATCGCAATACGACAGCAATGGTGTTAGTTGCACGTTGTACTGTGCAATGTGCATGGCCGCCCATGTTCGGCAGTCTACAGTTGTGGCAGTCTTAGTTAGGTAAGTTCAACCACCGCAGCAAGGTCGTATCGCAATGGATGGGAGAAATGGGTTTTTAACTGTCCCAATGCCAAAAACGGTATAATACGTAACAACTAAATCGGTATTTTAACTCTAGATTAGATTTGTTCAGTATGCTGTCCGCCGCTTCATACCACAAGCTGAAATCGAGATATATGTCCCACCACAGATCGGAGTCTCAGGGGTCACTTTCAGAATGCGTGCCTCCAATTCCGCAAAGTTTGTAGACGTCACAAAAATTATGACGGCTGATAATTCTAGCATTTCCACAATGTTTCTACAGCGGCTGCTTCACTGGCTGTGCAATGTGAGAAGGAGCGCCATCTTAGGTCAAAGTGGTCAAACCATAACATCCACGCTGTTGAAGGGTTGGAATGACGCTGGTGTGCAAATGACTCTCATAGTGTTTACCAGAGACGGCACAGGTAACAGGACCCGCACGACCCATTTCCTCTAAAAAATACGACCCTACGATAACGGATTCTGTCAACCTGCACTACACTGTTACCTTTGCAGAAATAAGCTGTACCTGTTGATGAGCGAGCAGATTTTCCGTCGTCCACATTCCGCAGTTCTGCGTATTGACAAAGAGGGTTCCATGGCCATTCATTGCCCACTTTCATGCGAGCAAGAAATTCTAGAGCAAACGTTTGTCTTACTGGCGGGTCGGCATGAAGAAACTCCTGAACGTAGCAATGCAGGATGTTTCGTGGAATTCTATATACCTTGCTGATAGGCATGTCCAAACGTCGGGCAGTTACCAAAGCACTGCAAGTTTGCACACCACTGCTCGACCCCTCTTGCAGTGCTGTGGTCACATCTTCTACCAACGTCGGATCAATTGCTTGCACGATCTGCTACAGTGGACATCAAAAGAATCTGTCGTTTCGCATTTCGTAATCAATTTCTCTGCGTGGTATCAACGTTCGATACCACACTTGTTAGGGGTTGCAGTTAACGACTGCAGTCCGTACTAGTTTCGCTGGACCGGCGAGTCGAGACTGGCGCCGTTAGCGCCGTTCCGCGGCTTGCAGCTAGTCTCTACCTTGCGCTCGGCGACTCTTGCTCGGGACGTCAAGTAGGAAAGTAGTATAGCCTTCAGCTGATAGGAAGCAACCTCTAACAAGGCGCTTAGTTAAAGTATGGCCTATGTGATGCCTCTATAGCTCTCTGTTTGTAATTATATTCATCCTGACTATGAAGACTACTGTACCACCAGTTAAGTACAATATATTATTTTTTACCAACGACTTCTAATTATTTTGGTCGTTGCAGCCCAGACCATCCAGCCATCTCCTTATCGACTCCACTGACAAACCCGCTGTATGTGCAAAGAACTTCCTGGCAGATCAAAACTGTGTGCCGGACCGAGACTCCAATTCGGGACCTTTGCCTTTCGCGAGCAAGTGCTGTACCATCTGAGCTACCCAAGCACAACTCAAGACCCGTCCTCACAGCTTTACTTCTGCCAGTATCTCGTCTCCTACCTTCCAAACTTTACAGAAGCTCTACTGCGAACCTTGCAGAACTAGCACTCCTGAAAAAGGATATTGCGGAGACATGGCTTAGCCACAGCCTGGGGGATGTTTCCAGAATGAGATTTTCACTCTTCAAATGGTTCAAATGGCTCTGAGCACTATGGGACTCAACTGCTGAGGTCATTAGTCCCCTAGAACTTAGAACTAGTTAAACCTAACTAACCTAAGGACATCACAAACATCCATGCCCGAGGCAGGATTCGAACCTGCGACCGCAGCGGTCTTGCGGTTCCAGACTGCAGCGCCTTTAACCGCACGGCCACTTCGGCCGGCAGATTTTCACTCTGCAGCGGAGTGTGCGCTGATAAGATAGAGCACTTGCCCGCGAAAGGCAAAGGTCCCGAGTTCGAGTCTCGGTCCGGCACACAGTTTTAATCTGCCAGAAAGTTTCATATCAGCGCACACTCCGCTGCAGAGTGAAAATCTCATTCAAGAGATTTGTATGTTTCTATTTAGCATTGGCCACCAATCATTCACATTGGCGACGATTCGTTCGTCGTCATCATAACACTCCAGACCCTTGGCAGACGTCAGACTATCATCAGACATCAGCCTGTTTTCGTACGCTGGAGTGTCCGAAACTTCTGCAAAGATATTTGTGCTCGATCCCCGTTTTTATAAAAGGGCTTTACCAGCAGCACGCTATCGGGCACTGAGACTATCTTGTCAATGGTCTCAGAGGCAAACTGAGGAACAGCTGTGTATTCGACTTCTTTTATTTTATATATTCTGCCACTTACACAGCCCCCTAGTAGAAATCTTTCCATAACGTTTCACTCTTCTTCGATAACGTTCTGTTCAAATTTGACTTCATTCTGAACGGTGGTTCTTCTTTTACATAAACTGGAATTATATTTTAATCACCCTGTATGTCTTGAGGCACCTTAACTCATGGTGCGCAAATTAACCAGACTAAATTCACCCAGAATTTGAGAATGAGAACACTTAGTGACTTCCAGCAATCTTAACATACAACTTCACACCTTTCGAATTTTTTTCGCTGACACCCTCCAGAAAATGATGAAAGGAAAAAAGACTCTCGTTTACTACGTTTTCCCTGTTTCTGTAGCAAAACTGCAGCATCAGACACGACGTACTCTTCTGTTACTTCGTTACTAATGAATCTTATCGTAACACATTTTTCGGACAATCTTCATATTACCACCGAATGAACCTGAAAAAGGCCCAGCTCCTCATCTCGCACGGGATGAGGAAGGAGGAGAAGAGGGAGTAACACCTCAGAAAAAAAAACCTGGGTCCATCCGGTTCCGGATGGTAGCACCCTATGAGGACCCCATTACAGATGAAACACGGTAACGGCCTCAAAGATGGAAGAAGAATTCTAGCTCCCAACGGCAGAGAGCGGAGGAACCTGATGGAGAACACCATGAAAAATAATCATTTCGGACTAACAATCCGATCGTATATTCGAATTTATTTCGTACAAAGTACAATTTCAGCTGCACAAAAAGTCCGCTAAAAGTAAGCACTACCGCAGATGGTAACTCGAAAGAGGAATGAGCATTGCTTCATGCAATGCATCGGGACCTGGGGTTCTGGAGAGTCTCAACATGTGCAGTGAGGATGAGTCGGAGAACCCTTGGTATCCTTCCAAACTCAAATTCAAAAGGAAACTCTACGCAGGCACCTTGAACATAAACTCATCACTAAAGATTAGTAAACTGAATTTCTCTTACATAAGCATGAAATACAAATTTTAGCAGTACAAGAAACAATATTTTTGAAATAAAACGTTACGAAACCGAAAACCATCGAATTTTTAAGTGTTAACCAGCAATAAGAATTATAAAAGGGATGCCTATACTTGCTACCGTCTTCTATATTCATAAAAATTTAGAAGTTAACGTTACAGAATTCAAATCACGTTCAGAAAGATACTGTTTTCCCACAGAGAAATTCAAAAATAAACAGTATACCTTTGTTAACTGCCACTCTCCAATTAATGATGACAAGAAAAACCCAAGTAAAGTAGAAGCATTCAGGGAACATCTGTAAGACGAAATATCAAAACTTCCAAAATAAAATATTGTGACACTACTGGGGGATTTTACCGCACAAATAGGGAGGAAAAAACTTTTCGAAAAATAGTAGGAATATCCAGGTCATAAAAGAACGAACAAAAATGGCACATGACTAATTAATCTATGTAAAGCATTTCAGTTGAAGTTAATGTCAACGTCCTTCAAAAAATCAGAAAAGTAAAAACAAGTTTATCTCCAAATATAATACCAAAGGAGTTCCAGTTAAATAACGCAGCTTTTTCTCAAAGCAATATTAAAGAAATCATGGATGTAAAAGTAACAGGAAACAGAGAATTTGACTCTGATCATTACCTGACTAAAATTAAAACTGAATCTTCTCCCTAACAAAAACCAAAACAGACAGCAAAAATTGGTTAAATATAACACAGACGGGTTCATAGTCACAAAAGAGGCAACGAAAAATATTCAAGAAGAAATTAAAATATCTAAATCAGGGAAATGGGAAGAATTTCCAAAGGAATCAACAGGGCAACGAAGAATGTATGTGGATCAACAAAAATGAAGAAGAAAGTCTGGTGGAATGAAACCTATGAAAAAACACTTGCAGAAAGAACAAAACAGTGAAAAATTGGAAATGTTCTGGGAAGACAGAGCACCATTGTGAAATTAAAATGCAAAGGAAAGAAACCGCGTGCATAATAATGGATGCTCAACGATCTTTTGAATAGTTACAACTTCTTGACATACAAAACAGAACACATTCGTTAAAAAAACTCCCGAAATTTCTATCAGATGTTTAAAAATCGTCTAAAAGGTTACCGAGCTCCAAGTATTTTCTGCAGAGATGAAAATGGTAAAACAGGCCTAAGCAATATCCAGAACTGTGAATATTAAGAAAGTACTTTGAACAACTGTTGAACTGTGAAGAACCGAACTGTAAGCTAGAATTTCCAGACCCTCATGAAAACACAGCAGCAGACCCACCGCCTACAACTGAAGAAATTTAAAAAACAATAAATAACCTGGAAAACATCAAAGTCAGTGGAGGAGACTATGTTACAGCTGAACTTATAAAATGATCTCAACCAAAAAATATAACTAACCTTCAGATCATCTTTGAAGGCATATAGGAAACTGAACGGAGTCCATAAGACTGAAAAATGATTCTTATCCATCCTTTGCAAAATAAACGTGATAAGCATGGTGTAAGTAACTACAGAGGAGTATCTCTGTTGCTAGTGGGTTATAAAATATTTACGACAATTTTACTAAACAAGGTAGAAGCAACACTTGATAGCCATTTGGGAGAATATCAGAGTGGATTTAGAAAGACCAGATCTTGCTCAGAACAGATTTTCAACCTAAAGTCCATAGTCCGTCACAGACTTACAGACTCTAAAGACATTGTTGTAACATTTATAGATTTTAAAAAGGCATCTTATTCACTTGATAGAGAAACACTAGATAAAAGATTCGAGAATTTTGCATTAAATCTAAACCAGCAAACTTATTTGTGGAACGCTCACAGACACCAAATCAGAAGTTTCGGGTAAAATATCTAAGGCATTCAGAATAAAAACAGGCGTAAAGCATGGTGGCAACCTGTCTCCACTCCTCTCCATCTGCATCCTAGAGAAAATAATAAGAGAATGGAAGTAAAATCTAAAAGAACATAAGCTATCACCAATAAGACTGGGTACTATGATCAAAGGTATTGAAATTCACTGTGTGGCATCTGTGAATGATTTTGCCATTCTTTCTGAAAACCTAACAAATGCAGAAATACAAATCAGTTTCTTAGAAGAAACAATCCACAAAGCAGGTTTAAGAATTTCTGTAAAAAAATTATGACAAACATAAAAAATGCTCCAGAAATTCTAGTAACAGATATTGGACAGACAAAGAAGGTTAATAGATTTAAATATTTGGGAGAAATGATTCAAAAAAAGTCTTAGAAAAATCCACTGTAACAGAAAGTGTATGTGAAAAGGAGAGAGCATATGGTATTACCAGGAACATTTACAACAAAAGGTCATTGTCTAAAAATTTGAAAATACAGCACGACAACACAGAAGCAAAGCCGGAGTGTCTATATGCAAGTTAATGTTCAGTACTGAGTTACAAACTACACAAACTTGAAGTACTAGAAAGAAGAATCATTTGAATAATACTTCGACCGCTATGAAATACAGAGGTATGGAAATTAAGAGGTAGTGAAGAAGTATATCGCAACAAAGTAAACGTAATTGAAATGCTACGAAAGACGCGATTGCTATTTTTTGGAAATTCATACAGAATGATCGGCAACAGGATAACCAAACAGATTTTTAAATATCTTTGGGAGAAGGCAACAACAATAGCCTGGATTCAAGAAGTTAGGAGAGATCTGGAAAGAAACAACGTTAGCTCAAAAAGACGCAACAGAAATAGAGATTTTGAAGAAGAAGATGTTAAAAAGGCAGGGGGGAGAAGAAGACAGGGTTAAAATAGTTTGAGGAGAGAAAAGGATACACAGTGAGAAGGTGAAACACTACTGGAGAAAGTAGAAAGAAGAATAAAAAAAGGAAGCTTTGAAATTGGTGCTGATCCTTAGGTGACCCAAACAGGAAATGCGCTTCAGTCCGGAACCATGCGGCTGCTACGGTCACAAAAAATGGTTCAAATGGCTCTGAGCACTATGCGACTTAACTTCTGAGGTCATCAGTAGCCTATAACATAGAACTAATTAAACCTAACTAACCTAAGGACATGACACACATCCATGCCCGAGGCAGGATTCGAACCTACGACCGTAGCAGTCCCGCGGTTCCGGACAGCGTGCCTAGAACCACTAGACCACCGCGGCCGGCGCTACGGTCGCAGGTTCGAATCCTGCCTCGGGCATGGATGTGTGTGATATCCTTAGGTTGGTTAGGTTTAAGTAGTTCTAAGTTCTAGGGGACTGATGACCTCAGATGTTAAGTCCCATTTTTTTTTTTTTTTTTGAAAGAATCGTACGGCGGTTTGGGCAGTTACACCTGAAATGTTGCTGAATACGTGGCGATAAGTGGAATATCGGTTCGATGTGTGTGCAGGGCAACAAATGTATCCCACATTGACGTCTACTAACATTAAACAAAACTTGAAGAAATTCTCTTTCATGACATGTACTCATTGATGTAATTTTTTCTTCATTTCACCATTAAATTTACACTTAAAACTAGGGAGTTCTTTTTCAAACACCCTGTACAATGTGGAGGACTCGCATTCTTGAGCACTGGGGTTCAGTTCCCCTCCGATTAACGACATTCAGCTTTCTCGTGATTTTCCTATATCATTCATGTTAAACATTGGAATTCTTCCTTTGAAGAAGGACAGCCGCGATTTCTTTCCCTAAACGTTCCCAGACGTACATATTCTCCTTCTACAATAATCTCATTTTTGAAACGTAGTTAAATCGTGATCCTTCTATTCTAAGTATGGCCGAGTTCGTGAGTTTTACCTGAAAATCTCAGGTGTTAAGAGTATTTCCCGTAAAAGATGGAGATCCGGTTTGATTTGCAGTCCGGTATACAGTTTTCAGACTCAGGTCCTGTTTTGAAAATAAGCAACCGTAATGTATAAACCATTTTTAAAGCCTCTATGTTCTATGTAAATGTAACCAGCCTAGTTCTGCCAGGATGATCATACATATCTATCAGCAATGACAGTATACGGATGATCTTTTTTGTAGCTACGATTTATTTTTACACGTCAAGAGAAGCTTACCAGAGAGTGAAAGAATACATGGGTGCAGCATATATTTAGAGAATAAACCAACAGTCATTCAGTACATTTAACTGTAGTGCGTGATTCGTCTTTATAGCCGAGGTCGTTAACGAACACCAGTGAGCTGGTGCTGGACCCAGCCAGAATTAATTCGTAACAATCTTGGTGGATAACAAGTGGAGGATATCCGGTGACATTATTTTCCTTGCTACCAAACTGCTACAATATCTTGGATTAAATCTGAAACCTCTCCCCAACAATAAGCCTGGTGATAGACGAGTATGATTTTTGCGTACCTGGTTTTACCACTGCCGTTCTCTCTGTACTGTCCACAACAGTACCACGACATTAGATTCTACACGAAATAGTTGCACTTAATGTACAATGCTCACACTTTGCAAAAAAACGTTTGTCCAATGACTGCGAAACAATGAAATATTTGATATTTTAACAGCCAATCCCTGTCGGCAACGTCAGAGGGTATTAACATTTTTTTATTTACAAATCCACAAATAAGTCAAAATTACGAGGGGCATTCAGTAAGTAATACAATACTTCTTTTTTCTCGGGCAATTTCGATTGAAAAAAATTCAGAATTTGTTGTGGGGCATCGTAGAACATTCGAGCTTCAGTCCCTGTAGTTTCATGAAGTTCGGATAGGTGGCGGTGCTATACATAGCCTTCAAAATGACATTTTTAACGGAGGTGTCTTCCAACCAGATGGCTTCATTGAGGTTTATTTATTTGTTTACTGTGGAAAACTAGTGCATCGCAGATATTCATAGGCATTTGCAGAATGTCTACGGAGACCCGGCAGTGAACAAAAGCACAATGAGTCGTTGGGCGAGGCGTTTGTCATCATCGCAACACTGTCGCGCACACCTGTTCGATGTATCGCGTGCTGGCCGGCCGCACACAGCTGTGACTCCTGAAATGTTGGAACGTGCGGACACACTCATTCTAGATGATCGATGGATCGCAGTCCGAACACCTCGCTTCTCAACTGGGTGTCCCTATTGGTGGCAGTGACACACTTCTCTGTCAGTTGAGATACTCAGAGGTGTGTGCCTGATGGATTCTGCGCGGAGTTACTTGCAGGTTACAAGGCTGATCTGACAATTTTTTGTCAAACATCATCGCAGCAGATGAAACGTGGCTTCACCACTTCGAACTGTGCCCATCTGATTTATTGCAAATGAGCTCACAGTTGAGACAAACTGTCGCCTTCGAGGCGTGATCCAGCATGACAGTCGCTTAGCGCTGTTACATATACTCCCTACAACCCTGTCCCTCCTGTCGTAGAAGTGCGTGATCACCCCATCCCTACTCTTCCCTCTCATTTCTAAGCATATACCAATGAGTAATGTATTATTTTGTTACACGTAGTGTGATGAGTTACGAATGAGCACTTGTTTCTGCTGTGCCTCCCTCGGCAGCAAGCAATTTCCGTGTCATCGCCAAGAGAACCAGTAAGGAGATCTCGTCCAATGTCACCAACGACGCAGAGACCCTCAGCATCGCGGGGAACTGACATTAAAGGACGCTGTGCCCCTGGATAGTAGTAAAAACTAGCAGTTACTTTACTGTGATATATTGTGATATGCATGCTGCCCAAAAATCAGAATGTTAAAATACCAACACTTTATTTGGATAAACAAAAACACCTATAGGACTGATAGCAGGCACTATAAGCGATGTATCGGATCTGTGTAAGATTCCACCATTAATCCGTGGTGACACTCCTGGATGATTACTCTGGGGCCCCCCATCCCCACCTCCTCCCCATACATTCTTTCATTACTTTTATCTTTACTATTTTAAGTCTTCAATGACACTATGCTGGACACTGATGTAGTTGAATTTAGGGCGCGAGGTTATCATCGCCGTCTAGAAACACATCTTGTGCCTCGAACGCTGAAGATCACAATCTGATACAGCCGAAACCAGTCATAAAAAGATATCATCTTATACATGTATATATTTTTGTTTTCAAAGGACGATCACCGTGGTTATGGCTTGAAGTTATTGCAAGACAAGTATGACGTTAGATGGGGATGCAACCACGAAAAAATAACGAAGGAAAAAAAAATCTTAGATTTTGTCAGCCTTTCTTTTCTTTGTTTTATTGTATTATACAGACTTAGTCTACATCTGCTTCGTTACCTGATTTACGATTATGTATAGATCTGTAATACCTAAATAACTGTATGCCGTTCTGTTAACTGTATTGTTAACCAGCAAATAATTCAAAAATGGCTTTGAGCAGTATGGGACTTAACATCTATGGTCATCAGTACCCTAGAACTTAGAACTACTTAAACCTAACTAACCTAAGGACATCACACAACACTCAGTCATCACGAGGCAGAGAAAATCCCTGACCCCGCCGGGAATCGAACCCGGGCGCGGAAAGCGAGAACTCTACCACACGACGACGAGCTGCGGACCAGTAAATAATTGTAAACTGAGTAAGAGCACTTAAAAAACTGATGGTAGGTCAAAAACGTGTGACAATAAATTAAATAAATGTAGACCATCAGAGAAATACGTAAACTTACGCACCTAAGATTTATGCTACGCCACAAGGGTTGTCTTTCACGAGACACTGAGACAACGCCATGTTTTCCGTTGACGATAAAACATCCACGCATATTGTCTACTTTGTACGTTGATCTATCACTCAGAGAACCGTTCTCTGCTTTCGTTTATAATGGCGGAACATTGCATTAAATTTATGTATAATAAACAGTACTCACCTTAATGAACTTGGACATTTCCTTATATTCTGCTCTCATGCGGGCATATTTTTCGTGTCCTA
This sequence comes from Schistocerca serialis cubense, assembly GCF_023864345.2. Classification (NCBI taxonomy): domain Eukaryota; kingdom Metazoa; phylum Arthropoda; class Insecta; order Orthoptera; family Acrididae; genus Schistocerca; species Schistocerca serialis. Next base: position 484,669,494 of record NC_064639.1, on the reverse strand, counting down.
AAAACAGTGTCTTATACTTCTGTTTATCAGCTTCCCTCCTGGAACAGGAATAAATAACAGTGTAAAACTGCGAAACGTAGCTGTTGGCTCAGCGTCTATTTGACTGAAAGTATAATAAAAAATACGAGTTTCTTGGTCACAAAGAAATACTTTGGGGAAACGTTTTAGATGTATTTGTGCAAATGCGAAATTAAATTCCTAACAATGTTTGGACTATTTTTAAAACCTCCGACTGATTTTATTCATCAATTTGCTGCTGTGAAAATTATTCAGCCGCACCACTTCACTCAAGTAGCGGAAAAAAATGAAATCGATTTTATATTTCAGAAAAGGCAAGCTCAATATTTTTAGGGATGCAAAAGAAATTATTTCTGTTAAATACGTCACAAACAGAAACATTACACAAGTCATCAGAATCAAATGAAATAAGAAACAGAAACATTTCACAATGTATCATAACTAAATGAATTAAAAAAAAAGTGTGTACTGAAGGCTGGAATGCTAATGGAAAGAAATACTGTTCCTCATAAAAATGTAACGGTCTTCACAACATACAGAGAAAACCTGAGTGAAGTACGAATGATTGTTCCACTCATTCGTCCACAGAACTTTTTGACACAACTAGTGAAATTTGTGTCTGGGAATGGTTTGTTTCCAATGTAGAGTTTATGGCAGTCGTAGATATGTATTTTAGAGACTTTCCAAAATCACTAATCTGAGGGGAAATCTAGTCACTGGAAAAAAAGTTAGACAAAGTGGATTTCCGCCAGAGAGGAAACAAATTTTAGACCTGAAAATCATATCTTTCATTATCAGAATAAGAACTCATCATGATGACCTCGTATCTTACGTCTCAGTTCAGAGCCAGATTAAGCAAATTGCACAGGGACATGTAATCAGCGATGTTTTAGATGCTGTGTGCCAGAATCGAGCAGTAAAAAACAGCAGCACACCTTACAGCGATTCCAGAATATGAATGTATATGTCCACGAAATAAAAGATATGATGTGCATAACGACTGGTACATGTGAAAAGTGTTATTTGGCAATAATGTGGAGCAATGTAACGCTGATAGTGTTAGTACGGCAATTGTTTAGGTCATTGGTCTAAATAACTAATTTTAAGACTATCACCAAGCCTAAGCTTTGAATATTGTGCATCCAATCACTTCCAAGGGTAATAGATGCAAGGCAAAAATTTGTATGGATTAACTGAGACATTTGTCACTTTACTTATTTTAAAAACTACGTGAATTAATTACAGTATATTTTTTGACTAAAACTTATATTGTCTGTTGTCAGCAGCAGCTGACGGAAGCTTAGCATAGAAAAATTCCATAACTATGTTTTGAACAATTTCATTGTAAATATGACGTAACTTACTTCTCATGAAGTTGTCGTATTTCTTCCTGGAGAGCGTTGTTTTTCTCGGTGGTAGCTAACTGCATTTCTTGCAGCTCCCTCAGTTTTTCCTCGAGATCCATCAACGTTTTTGTTGACCTGAAAGAAAGAAACACAGCAGTTTAGGAACACAGGCACAATTTCGAATTAATTACTGTATATGCAGAACAGATAAATATACAAATCTTCCTGAACTATTCTCACATGGGATTTTGCTAAAATGTTTTATCTTTGATGTCATAGTTATGTTGAATTGAAGGAGCTTTATTTACAGCTGATTGGGAAGACAATATATACTCAAACGAATGCACTGTAAATGTTGAAATACAGACACTTTTCTGGCTAACAACGTCATAAATGGTGCTAGCTTCGCTAACGAGACAAAGAAGCGTGCGGGAGTGCCACAGGTAAATCATTCTGCGAGATGTGTGTGGGAAGAGGTACTATGTTACCGGACACTTCTTTGAGCTTAAGCACTCGGAATTTTAACACTAAACCTCTCTATGATGCACAATGTCTCGCTTGTAACGTCTGTCTCCCGAAGTTGATGAGCGTTTCTTTAATGCTCTCGTTCTTTATGAACGAACCCTTGGCGAAATGTCCCATTCTTCCTGGGGTCTTACCTACCTCATCAATTAATCCTACCCGGAAACGGTTCCTCACTGACGAGCAATACCGAAGAATCATCCGAGCTAGTGTTTTATTTTTTAATTTTTCCTTAGGAGTCTTCTAACTTGTCCCCGTCTCCATCCACTTTTCCCATTAGCTTTATGTGGCCGCTCCTCTTTAGGTAACTACGGATGTTTAATCGTAGATATTTTACGGTTGTTTCTGCATCTCGTGATTTATCTCGAATGGTGTTATTGAAAAAGAATGGATCTTTCCGCCTATTTACGTTACATTTTATTCAGGTTGAGGGTCAACTATCATTCCGCACGACACTGCATTTCTCTGAAGGTATCTGGTTTGCAACTTTGTAATGAGCTACATCATGGTTCGATGCTTCCAACGTTATTCATTAGATCATTTGTGTATATACTAGCTTAGTGTCCGCGACTGTATGGTGTCCAGAGATTTTATTTGTTAATTCTAAGCCTTTCACGATAATTAAGGATATATAAGCATGGTCTTTTCCGAATGTGCTTCTGACCAAAAAGCGATTCTGGTCGCTAGAGTCCAAAGATTTTTTTAATCACGTCTTTTGCGTTCTTTATATCTAATAGAGAAGTGCAACACCAATTTTCATGAATTTAGCTGTGAAAATTTTTTATTGTAATTAAATATTTCCGTAAAAATGTTCACCTCCTTTTGCACTCCCTTAGGGGTTAATTTCCAGAAACACTGAAACACGCATTTTTTAATCTCTAACCGAGAAGTCAAATATCAGTTGTCATACATGTAGCCTTAAAATCCTTTAGTAGTTCTTTACTAATTACTTTTTGTCAAAAACGTTTTCGCCCACTGTTTTACCCCCTTAGTGGTTAAATTTCCAAGAACGCTGAAACGCGCATTTTTTTAAAAATTTTCTGACTCAGAAACCAAACACTACTTTTCGTAGTTTTAGCTTCAAAATTCCCTTAAGAGCGATACCCCTTCAAAAAGCCTTTCATCCTCTATTTCACCCCCTTAGGAGTGGAATTTAGGGCAATCCCTTCTTAAACCATGCCTACACTATAAGATCCACATCCCCTCCGAACTTGAAGTTTTTATCCTTAGCGGTTTGGGTTGAGCGGTGATGAGACAGTGAATCAGTCTCACTCTATTTCACCCGCTTAGTGGTTGAATTTCCAAAAACAGTGAAACATATTTTTTCATCTCTAACCGAGAAGCCAAACACCAGTTTTCAAACATTTATATTTCAAAATGCTTTCGTAATGAAATATTTTCATAAAACGTTTCATCCCCTATTCCACCCGCTTAGGGGCTGACTTTCCAAAAATAGTAACGTGCCTACGTTTTATTTCTAACAGAGAAGCTAGATACAACTTTTCATATATCTAGCTTCAAAAACGCTTCCACAGTGAAATATTTCCATAGAAACTTTCAGCCTCTGTTTCGCCACTCATGGGGGTATTTTTTTATTTGTAACTCAGAAGCCAATTTTTAATTTTCGTAGATTTCACTTTAAACATACTTTCATAATAAAATATTTTCATAAACATCTCATCCCCTACTTCACCCCCCCCCCCCCCCCAATGGGGTTCAGTTTCAAAAAATACTGAAACACAAATATCAATTTTCATAATGTTGCTTTAAAAATACTTTAGCAGTTATTTGATAATGAAATATTTAAAAAAAGGTTTCACCCATTATTTCGAAAAATGCAGAAGCACGTATTTCTCTGTTTCTGACCGAGAAATCAAATACCATTTTTCATAGGTCTAGCTTCAAAACTGCCTTAACAGCGACATGTCAAAAAACCTTCATCCCCTACGGATTGGAATTTCGAAAAATCAATTCTTGAACAACGCCTATAGTATAAGATCCACACCCTCTACAAATTTCAAGTTTCTATCCTTAGCGGTTTGGTATGGGCGATGATGAGTCATTCAGTAAGGAAACTCCCTTTTATTTATGGAGATTTATTGTAATTATAACTATAACAGCACTATAACACACTCTTTGGGTATTGCCGAAGTTACTTTTACATATGAGGATTTCGTCCCATTATTCCCTTTGGATGTTAATATCTCCAGGTATTAATGATGGACTGTTATTTATATCTACTAGTCTTACGGCGTTTATGGAGAGGATGGTATCATTAACAGTGAACTACTCTTATCAATTGGCACTTATTTGTTTGCAGCTGGAACCAGTAAATGATGTGGCCACCGACGCGTCAGCAGTAGTTCATCAACATGACACTGAAGGAAATAACATGTAGTCAAGATAAGGAAAATTTTAAATCATTAAAAACTGTAGCTCAGAAGGGTACAAGAAATCCAGGGGAGAGCCAATCACCAGTTACAAAATTTTGATTACTACAGGTGAACGTTACACAGCTTTACCGTAAGCACCAAAGACAAGCGCCGACTCAAGCTACGAAGAAAATCAACACCCGCAGACGGTAGGGAGCAATGGGATAATTAATTTGATGCTGATCCGTATATAACATTCATTAACAGTGAGCAAAAGCAGAATACCGCTACAAATTACACTCCATAGTTAAACGTCGGCGTGTATGAAAGCTTGTTCACCGACAATGTAATTAAATTACATCGAATTATCTCAATCCTATTAAAACAGAACGAATGGCTGTTGACTATATTGTTAAAAACCCTGTACTCTCACATGAAGGACTTGATGTATGTGTAACAACTTTCCAGACAAGGCAGCAGGGAATAACAAACAAAATGTCAGATTGTAAATGACTGTGTGTCGAGCAATCTACTTTAAGTCGAATGGTTCGTTATGAAGAGCACAGAAAACCAACAGGTTATGGAAACGCTTTAGCTATTATGTTTTGTAAGCTTTGTTGTTGTTGTGGTCTTCAGTCCAGAGACTGGATGGATGCAGCTCTCCATGCTACTCTATCCTGTGCAAGCTTCGTCATCTCCCAGTACCTACTGCAACGTACATCTTTCTGAATCTGTTTAGTGTATTCATCTCCTGGTCTCCCTCTACGATTTTTATCCTCCACACTGCCCTCTAATACTAAATTGGTGATCCCTTGATGCCTCAGAATATGCCCTACGAACCGATCCCTTTTTCGGGTCAAGTGAAGCTTTAAGGTGTAGAAACGGTTCCTGTATCTTGCTGGATCTTACGTGATATCTGTTCTCAGTATTATTAATGCGTACGTCACAGTCTTCTTAGTAAGCAATGCTGTAGCCAGAAAGATTATACACTCTATTCTAGGTGGCACGGCATTAACGAATGTGAGAATAAGCAGTGGAAGCGATAATAATGATCAGTCAACAGTCGGAAACAGTAGCCTCACAAAACAAAAATACGAATGACGGATACACTAAATGCCAAATAAAATGTATAGAGGTTAAAATATGGCAAGCAGAGACCACACAGTTACGACCATCAGTCTGTATTCAATGGAGTCCCACAAACTTCAGGAAGGTCCAATTGTTAAGAATGACGTACTTGATGTAATTTCCAATATGTAGAGCAGTTAAGTCGAATACTAAGTGGTCCATACCTAAGATCGGTATCTAACTATTATAACGTAAAAAAAGATACTGCAGATACCATTGTGAGTGTGAGTCTTCACAGAGGCGATATTTGTCAAGAACGCTTATTCGAAAAGAAGTAAGTAAAACAGCATTGTCAATTTTGTACGATCCAGTCAGATAACAGTCTCCGCAACATCTGAAACATAGTTTACGCTAAATGAAACATTTCTGTTTCATGGTTTCTAAAGTTATTCTAGTCGGCAAACTACTGTTGTACAATAAAATGGTGCTAAGGGGAAACGACAATAATCTATATTTTAAAAAAGTTCTGCTGTCTGTCAAACATTTTATTTGGATGTAAAATTGTCAAAGAGTCTTAGTGTATTTCACTCCTTTTTGTGGCAAAATTAGGTTCAACAGAGGGAAGTGCAGATAATTTTCCCTTCTAGAATGTTTTTATGAATGTCTATATGGATTGTTGACAACTTTCATCAGTGAAAAATGTACTGTGTGCTGTGCTTAGCATTGAGTACATGAGTCCCACACATCATAATTTGCTGATTTGCAAGTGGGAGTTTTTCCAAAATATTGTACCGCAGGGCAACAGCGAATTAAAAAAATGCAAAATGTTAACTTACCTATTTCTTTGTCCCTGAAGATGGCATTATTTATGAAAAAGGCAGTTGAACATAAGGATTTTAGTGGAGTAAGAACAGTAAAGGGCTCATGATTAACCACTTAGTCCCTGAAGATGACATTGTTTATGATAAATACAGTTGAACGTAAGCATTTTAGTAGAGTAAGAACAGTAATGGGCTCATGATTAACCACTGTAGAACGCCTATTGCATTATCTTCGCGTGGATATTATGTGGAGTACCTCTATGTATTACTTCTAGTGGAAGTTTCTTATCATGGTTCTTAAGTAGGAACTATACCAGGCATATGCTGAACGAAGTACTTAAGAAACTTGAATCCTCCACTAGAATATGATGACTAACAATGAAAGGCCGCGGGAAGTCACTGAAGACCCCACTGGTGATGATCTGCAATTTAAAGATCATGTTATTTTCCCAGCGAAGAGGTGCCCTTTAAGAATCCACAGTAAGACTGACTAAGTACCTCATTCTTACAAAGATAGGTAAATCCCTTCACTATATTACCTTCTCAAAATTTTTGGACAAATAATGTAAAGTGTGAGACTGATCTATAGTTATTGACATCGGTGGAGTCACCTCTCTTTGTGGAATCCTTGCAATGCAATACACGAATCTGTGTGGAAAATAACCTGAAGTAATGAAGTATTAATTTTGTGCCTAAGAACGTTAAATGTTACTGCGTTCCAAATTTGAAGTGTTTTAAAAAGTAGTTATTAACGAAGTATGCTACATATGAACCATCTGTTATGATGCACATTTTTTCTTTAACAGAGATAGTACCATCTTCTACGTCTTCTTTCCTTGTCTCTCTCTTAACAGTTTCACACTGAGTTAATTTTATTGTTTCATCTGTCAATTTATGGCATGTCGTGTATACCTCTGGATATTTTGAACAAATTTTCTACATATCAAAGTAAATGAGTATCTTATAAGCCACGTTTTCTACAATCAATCGGAATATTTGGAGTCGACGATGCATACTGCAGTTAACGCCAACGTTCAGATTAAACAAGCTTTAAATTAACCCTTATGCAGACAGCTGACAGTGTGAAGTTGCATGAACACTTAGATTAATTATTAGGTAAAAATAGCAGTTGAGGAGTGAAAGAGAAATAGTTGAGGTTGTTTCAGAACAGCTGTTTTTCTGGTAACGTATACCGCAACAAAAGCAGTCTAGAAGTAATTGTTATCATTATCAATGCGAGGAGGTTAGCACTGGTTGTAACTGATTGTTAGTATACTTCACAAAATTAGACTTAAGTTTCTGATTCTTTCCATTAATATATAATTTAGTTCATTTCACATCCCTGAAGGTACTCCTTCGTGATGAATGTTATGTATCAAGATGTGTTGTGAAATGAATGAACGCCTGAAGGACCCAAAACTTCCTTACCTGGTCTGCGATTTTCTAGTGTTTCTGGCATAATATACAATAACACATTAGGGTCTCATTGAGCATCTCTCTGATGACTAACTTGTGAGATGAGAAACATCACTTCACCGGAAGATTCAAGGTCACTCACTACAAGGCATCTCTAGCGATGGTTCATACAGGAAACACGTACACAGCTCTTATCCGATTATCCAACTGCGGTATAACTCTTAACTCACGAGGTGACTTTTCTGTAACGTGTACTACGAGGTGACGTCTCTGAGGGCCCTAAGCTTAAATCGAAATTTAAGGTGTAAATCATTTGACATTTTTAATTTAAGTTAAATAACGTTTAGTTGTAGAATAACTTAAGTGTTGTTCAAATATTCATTGTTAATCTTATCACAACAAACTAGGTCTGCGGGAATTTTCTTTTAATCACACCGGTTATGCGATTTTTTATGTGTTACATATAAACGAATTGTTAGAGAAGCGAATTTTACAAACTGAAAAATTACAGTTTCTCTGCAGCAAAATTTTCACATAAAATTAAATTATAGGGTTTAAACTTGCACCTAAAATTGTCCTCGATGGGTATAAAAAGAAGGTCTGCAAAAGTGACATTCAGTGCTGGGACCCACAGTTTTCTTTATCACCGCAGAGAAGACATCTGATCTTAACTAACACTTTTAAGTATCTTATTGGAGAAACAGAGGACCCCATCACAATTGTCCTGAAGTTCTTCCTCTGAGTGACCCTCGGCTAGCAGAACTGTGCTCACTGGCTATTGTGAAATCGTCGTCATTTCCAGCTCTTTCTTGATATATATCACTGACATCTTCTCCCATCCACTAACAAACAATTTCATCGGACTTAGGGGCCTTAAAACTGATAACTGACACATTCGTGACAGCACATTGTGTAGTATACTGAAGAATACAGGTACATAAATCACGAGGTGCGATAATGCAACTGACAGAAAACATTGTGGGGTTGGTGATTTCAGGAGGATAGCGAGGTTATGAAAAGATTCATCTAGGATTGACCTTGGAGAGCGAGTACGAAAATTTTCGCACGGTATGAGAGACCACACCTCCAGAGTTAACACCTACTTAATTCCCATCTCAATTATCCAACTGCAGTGTAAAAGAAGGTAACCACTGCCAATGCCTTTAGTTGTTCACACAGATAAAACACCACTACTACAACATTTGATCAATAAGAGCTGTTCTCTGCTATTTGGTGTGTCTATTTGGTGTGCTGCTGTACCTCAAAAACCTACGAAGGTACCTTCTATAAAAGTTATTTTCAATGAAGTGCAGGAAATTTCTTCTTAAGATGATACTGTTTAAACTAATTTACAACGCATGCGGGCGCGCGTGCTTGTGTTTGTGTGTTTGTTCTGAGACTGTATACTGGTGTATTTGTATTACGTATATTGGTTTAAATACATTTACATTGATGGAGCCATATGTCTCTTCCCAGATGACAAATAAATGAAAAAATGAGGCATTGTAATTGCCGGATGAGAGCATCAGTATGAAGTACACGGTGTCACAATCCGTCGCGCATAAAAAAACACGGTGTACAAACACTCATAGTAATAAAACACGCATTAAGTATATATGGGAACAATCGCTGGAAGATGTATGTTTCGGAAGGGGAAGCACAAATGCAGCAAGAAAAATTGATAAACATGCACAAATTTGTGACGCCAACTTAACTCGATATATATGAGAGAAATTTAGAAGGTGTTACTGTAAATATATCGCTTATTTAACACTAAAAACTTAAAAAAATGTAGTACAGATGATTACAGCACAGAAAACGATATCACTGCATTGGACAGACAACGTTTTATCACAAGGATCACGTGAGCTACGTACATAAAAAGTGTAGGTTGCGACAAGATCCGAAAATAATTTATTGAAAGGTATCCTTTCCCGAACTACGACAAAACTCTGTGACACCACACCTGTGGAGATTCGAAAAGGGTTTGTGTATTATTCAAAGAAGGCGCTACCATAGCTCTTGTTTTCGTCACAAACTTTCCTTCCTTTCCGACTAATACTTACGTTTAGCTATGTATACGATACGAACAGCAAATAAGAACGGCCAGACAGAAATTCTGACCGTCTCAACATAATTTCCTCATTCATGGCGAGTGATGATCTTAACTACGTTATTACAGATGGATATAATTGGAAATTATGCAAAGAGTAATGAGACAATATGCTGCTTGACATTTTATTTTTGTATGTAAGCTTATTTCGGCTTTATTGCCTTCATCAGTACTTGTCACGACAATGTAGACGGACGTATGTCAAGTAAGGTATTACAGCTGTCCGTGGTTGTTGGATGTAATATTATTTCGGTAACTTTTTAAAGTTGTTCAATGGTTTGACGTTGCACGTATATTATAATACGTTGTTTATTATTTTGACAGTCGTAGAAATTCAAGTTTGACAACTAGGTATTTACTCAAAGAGCTTTGAGTAAACAGCTATCTGTCGGACTTGAATTTCTACGACTGTGAAGGTAATAAAAAGAAAGTACTGTAATATACGTGCAACGTCAACTCATTGAACTTCTTCAGACAAATAGTTTACGAAAATTTGACATAAGTCCGGACCTGTGCTGACGAAGGCAATAAAGCGAAAATACGCTTACATATAAAAATAAAATATCAAGCAGCATACTGTGTAATAATTCTCTACATAACCTGTGCTGATGAAGGCAATAAAGCGAAAATACGCTTACTTATAAAAATAAAATATCAAGCAGTATACTGTCTAATAATTCTCTACATAATGTCCTAATGTGACATAATACATGTTGCAGGTACCATAATAAAGAATCTTCATTGAAAATGTTGCATGAAGTTACGATTATACTACAAAAATTCGCAGCTGATGGTTTTGCTTCAGTTCATTTCGTTTGTGCTGAGTACTAGGTACCAATTCAAATGAAATGGCGACGCTGCACCTTGGATATTTGTTACTTTGTTTCCCGTCTCTATCAATGAAATGTGAGCCATAAGCATTCTAGAGAACTACACAACAAAAGTAAACACTTGCGAAGGTAAATGCTTCAAGTGTCAGTCAATGTCAGTTTTGTTACAGTGAGATGACAGTTACTTAAATGTGTGATTAGCCAAGACGTTGAGTAATATTCAGGAACTGAACACATTGTATGGAAGCTACAGCGAATTAGCATACCTTTCAAAGTCACTGGGCGCGTCGCCATGGTCCTGACAGGGGCTATCAGTCACTTCGAGTTCCTTAAGCTTGTCAGGAAAATCTGACGCAGCTTCACCAGATGCAGACATGATGCTGTTACTACTGAAATTTTTTTATTTTCTTCTGTATAATTACACGTTAAATTTTTTCTACCACATGCGGCTCCAAAATGTAATAAAACTACACAGAGATTTACAGGAATTTAGCTTAACACATTTTGTGTTCTCAGAGAAAAAGCAAAGAGTAAAGAAACGCAGACATTGTTAACGAAGGCCCGATCAGAGATATTAGCCGCATTATCAGGGAAGTGATATAGTGCGGCTGGTACGTGCATTTAAGAAGACGATATTCTAAGCTAGGGTTAAGCAGACTGTGAGTTTAGAGGGAAGGGGCAGGTATTGTTGAACCTGAATTAAACTGATTACTATGTAACAATGAAACCACATACATATCAGTTTCGACCAAGCGTGTTATGTGTCTTGAAGGCGGTGAAGGATGCGAGAAGTGTTTAAAAGGCAACACGAACAAATAAACAAAAAACGTTTTTGCTAATTAACAATTTCCTTCGATTTTATCGGCAATGTGTGAATTACGATTAGTTCAGTAGTTGGTTAGGAAAGAATTGCTAAGTTATTATCACATTTTTGTCTAAGAGGCGGATCTTGAACTACGTAATAGAAGAATGGTATGTAATGAGACAGCAGAAAATAGAACAAAGACTCGTAAATCAACGATGACATAGTTTCAGAATTTCTTGCAGCCACTCAGCTTTAGGTTTTACACAACCAGTCACATAACGGTGTCCTGAGAATCACGACAGGTTTAGATTTGCGAAAAGATTTGTAAATAGCACCTGATCAACGCTGGCGAAATGAAATGGGATTTCTAGCCTGCTTTGGTACTGGGTCGAAGATTTCTTGATAGGTGGAACGTAGCACGGGAACAAAATTTTGATTCACCATGAACGTGGGAGATCCCCATTGGTACTCGCGTTGTGTGTTAATAACATAGTGAATAATGTTTTTTGTAACACGTACAAGAATTTTCACCGGTAACTAGGTTATCAGTGAAGAAATGTTTCAATGAAAATTGTGATGTTAAAATATTACCGTGACTTAAAGATTAACTGTTGATATGGGAAAACGTTCTGTTCTACACGAAAAGTAAAGGGTGTCTCTAGAACGCAGCTTTTGAGGGCATAATATCATACAAGGTTTACATATTGTTGCAATGTATGCTACCTGTGGAACCCCCATAAAAAGAAATCACATGGTATCAAATCACAAGAGCTGGATGGCTAATTCGCGTCACCGTTATGAGAAATAACACGGCCAGGGAACTTCTCTCTTAACAACCCCGTTGGTGCAATGGATGTGTGATAGGTTCCGACATCTTGTTGAAACCAAACGTGTTCAGCATTGACGCGATCCATTTCAGACCACAAAAACTCTCCTAACATATTGTAGTAGCGTTCACTGCCCACAATTAATGTATTTCCGGCCTCATCTTCGAAGGAGTACAGCCGAATTACGCTTTTATTCAACAAGACACACCACAAAGTCACTTGCTGTGAGTGTTACGTATTCCCCATAAGTACTTGAGGTTTTCTGTATCCCATCTCCTCCAACTGTTCTCGTTCATGAAGTCCTTCAAAAGAAATTGCGCGTCATTATTGAACATTATTTTCTTGATGAAATGGTTGTCCGCTGTGTTTCGCACCCAAATGGACAAATGCTCGGCGCTTTTCGTGATAGTTTGGTTTCTGTACTCACGTCAGTTGGATTTTATTGGCTCAAAAGAGCAGATCTTCTTTCAGAATTCGTTGCAGGTGATTCTGGGAAATATCCAATTATTACGAGCGTCGGCGAATAGATTTAGCTGGAATTACAGCAACATTACCACTAACGGTGGTGATGTTTTCCGTAGAATGACTAACACGAGGACGCTCGGAGAGTGTTATGTCCACAGCCGAACCCATTTTCTCAGATTTAGCCATTAGCCTCATCACAATCGACTTATTAGATCACTGCAGTGTCCAAACATACCATGGAGTTTGGGACAGTCTTTGCCCAACATTCACCACTTTTTAAATCTTTTTTCACTACAACAACAGAATGTTCCGTTTTGCAGCGCTTCGTTACTAATCACAAAGTGAAACAGGTGAACATTTTCCAACTTTCAGTCCTGCCAACTTGCTAGAACAGAAGCGGCTGGCATTTCAAAAGTTGCTTTCTTCATTGGATACCCTTTACTAACGCAATGGACTTTCCAGTGATAAACATACACGCGACAAAAACTGACTGGAGTAAAAAGGAAGAGGATGAACGATCTGCACCTGCTTTTACATCCACTACTGAGCACCGCCAGCAATCACACGAAATGTGACGGAGGATATACAATATACAAGCGGATTTTGCTCTCTTTCTTACTCCATTTACAGATGTTATGTTTGAAGAAAGATTATCCCCAGCCTTCAGTGTGAGCCAGATTTGTCTATTTTCATCATATACGAGATTCATGATGGAGGAGGTAGTATATTTGTCTTAGGCTCTCCACGGTATACATTGTCTCCCTCATAAAATCACCCAGTGCAGTTTATCGAATATTTCAGTGACACTCTCTCCCTGACTGAACAAACCCGTGACAAATTTTCCAGGTTGCATGGTCGTGGTCGATGAAACGGTTCCGATTCTAATGTTTTATCCAGAGCTGTGGTGGACATTTTCAGAGGTGCTCGTGGTTCTGCTGAGTCTTGCTGACTGATGGGTCAATGGGACCACAATCATCTCTGAAGATATCCAGCGCAGCTCTGGATGAAATGTTAGGAACGGAGAAGTTTCATGGACCATGTCTGTATAACCTGGTAAATTTAACAGAAGCTAAGAGTTCTTTTATGTTAGCACCTCAATGCTGGCCAATATGGCCCGCCGATGGTGAAACGAACCCACCACCCAGATTAACCTGAATTATCGCTGCTAGCCTCACTTTTCTCTACGATTCTCTCCAGGTGGTTAATGTCTTGCATCGCAACCATCGCCACATGTCTGTGATTGGCTGCTTCAGGGTCGCTCCAGCAGGGCCATGTTTCATTCCAGTAGCACTCTTTTGCCTATGTGATCAGCTGCAGGGTAATTTCACCAGAGAGCAGTGAGGCTGCAGCGTGATGGTAACAAGACTTCCGGCTAGCAGCGATGAACAATACACCTGCTGCGATCAGCGATGTGCCAGAAGCGAGACTGAAGCGTAAGTGTACACTATAACTGGTCATGAAGACCTTCATTGTATGACTGTAACAAGTTATAAAGTGCTTCTTTGAATCTTTTCTATCTCTTGCGTTAATATAATGAAGGTCCCAGACCAGTGAAGAGTATTCAAGAAATGGCCAAATGGCGGATTCATAATCTGCATGACCACACTGGTGTTGCCGTTTGATTTGAAAGACTACAGGCGATTGCAAGGTTACACACTGACAGCACTCACTTCAGCTTGTAAGCCTGCCAATTATCTACCTCGCCATGCATCTGCTGAATTAAGTCTGCCCTCTGACAGTGGCTGTTATTGCTAGTCTGCGTTGGAGGTTATCACCTTTATCAGACTTTTAAATAAAAATTGAATGCTGAGAAATTAATAAAACGGTGGCCCTGTCATTATTGTACTCAATTAGCGATGGGCGATTAATATATCAACACAGGATTAATCTTTTATAAAAATGGCAAGAGTTTATTAATCGTAAAGTAGGATGAATAACACAAGTCAAGCGAGATGACAAAGAAATGACGAACTGCTGCAAACATAAACAGAAGCAACAAATAATTAACATTCCACTGGATGGCGTTTGGTTGGCAAAAATTAAGGTTTATCTGTTTAATTTGTTTACCCTGGCTCAAAACATAGATAACGCAATCTGAAATTATCTGACGCTGAATAGACTTCGATGGAATTATTCTGCACAGCAGTTACACTACATTGGTGCACTGAGAAAAAGTGGCGAGACTGTGATTCTGTTTGCTCTAACAAGCCGGAGCGGCGACACTGTACCCCTTGCTCAATGCATAGCGCTGTCTCAGGTGACGGTCGTGGTGCAAGCGCCCGCAGAGTAGCGATGCACAACGCCTGTAGTTCGTTATCGCTGTCAAGATATATGTAAAGTCGTGGGCAGGCGATCTGTCAGACAGATTGCAATTACTCTCTAAAGGAGCCCTGAAATCTCGGCAGATTCCAGCGTGTGACATTCCCATTCAGTGGTCATACCGTGGATCAATTTAACTCACTTATATGGCAGCGCGCATAAGGAGATCAAACGTCAAGGCATCAGACATGATACGACTAAGTTTGTCCTCGGCACAGCGAGTTGTCCGAGGTGACTAAGGTCCAAACTGTTGGTGCACCTAAGACTTAACTACAGATTCCACAGTCAACATCAGTGCCAGTGCGAAGTCACGTGTGCAACCCACTCATAACAAGAATCAAGACCAGGATTTCCTCTCCAAACCGGAGTCTAAATCAGAAGACCATATCTCCCCCTATCACGTTTCCATCAAAACTCGGTAAATTCGAAAAGTTCACCAACGCAACCATCCTCACACAGGTTCAATGTAAATCACAAGACTCCATGAGACATTCTTTTCCTTGCAGGAGAAACTGCCAATCCCTGACTTGCAAATTTCTGTCCATGGAGGAAAAGACGTAATGCTCCTAAACTGTGTTTCCCACAGCCACTTTAGGCAATGTGTTTTGAGAGTTTTTGTTTAGGCCTAAAGTGAACAACACATTTATCGCAGAGATCATTATCTTGATGGGCCAAACGTTACAGCATGGGCCTCCACCAAAGTAAGAGATGTGCTTTTGTTTTCCAGTACAAACCATTTCAGAGCCGCCACAAATGCTGCGTTCCATCCTAAAATTTTTCCGAAGGCCACAGGCTTCCCAAAAAACTTGGCGGGCAGGGTGACGACACCATCCGATGGCTCCATCTATAGCGTGCAGTCTAAGGCGAACATGGAAACTCGTGGATTTTTATGGGCACCAACTCTGTACACAATGGGCGTTTACAACACTGTCAAAACGCCTCTGCCGGGCTACATACTTTCTCTCGTGTGCCCCTGTCCCTAACACGTGCTCTATGCGATTGAGATCAGGTGACTTTGGAGGTAACAGAAGGCGTTGAACAGTATTCCTGCTTTGAAACCATCTCTGAATCTTAAAACCAGTATGTGATGGATGATTATCATGTTGATGAGCGAGACGTCCTTCAGGGTACCAAAGTCGAGCTGCAGGGATGATTATATTTTCGAAGAAATGTTCATGGCATGCTGAACTGAAGTTGCCTTGAATACGTCATAACGTTCCTGCACCCGTGTAAGACATCAAGCCCCTACATTTCACACTTATGCATCCGCTTCTAGCACGTGTGGTCACGAATCGGGGTTCATATCGTTGCCCATCTGTGCGGCAAACAAGAGCAGGACCTCTGGTCGTGGACTCAGTTGTGCACTAGTCGGAGAAAATACTTTACTCCAACGGACATTTTCCTTGTCCATCCACAGCTTATTCGTCAGACAACGGTTTTTTGATGAGAGCGCAACAGGACTTGATTCGATCTTTGATCTTCTGAGAGCAGTTCTCAACGAGCCTGGGAAATGTGAAGCTCTTCTTGGTTCCCCGATGACTGACAAAGGAGAATTCTGGGCCGCCCTCACCAATTCTTCATATTGGCTCTGTGGAGAGACTCGTGGCCCTTCCAGGTATTAGACGTTTCGCTACCTCACCATTATCTCTAAATCGTCTAATCCATCTCCTTGTTGTGGAAACATCAACACCATAACGACGTTCTGCCTCAGATGCACTAACACCATTTCGAAGAGAGCAACTATTCGCTCGAGAACATTCACATAAGCCATTTTGAAGCAGACCTATGACGTATGCCAATCAGCTGATACATTTCTCTTACCTGAAAACTATAGAGACACCAGGTGGCGCCCGAAGTAATTTCAAACAAATACATATATTATCAATGTTTTCACCATGACTATTTTCTTTTTGTTTAAAGATTAGACTATTATAAAATAAAATCTTTTGAAAGAATGAGGAACCAAGCTTATAAATCCACAATTTGTAGCAAATTGAGGTTTAAAATATTACCTGCACAGGTAAATGAAAAAATGACAATCGACTCCAGTTAGATTCGAAATTGTAAGGCAAAGTCTCCCATGTTACTCATGCAGGTGACAAAGTTATAACAAAGTAAATGCATTGATACCAAAGGAAATTCTGTAAAGATAACTCTGTCCAGATGAGCGTATGTGCGGAAGAGTCATTGGAAGAGTGGGTACCCTTCACACGATTTTCATCTGGTGTCTACTGTCTTCGTATCGTTATTCTTTTTTTCTGCTTCGTCTTATCTTTTTGTACACTCCTGGAAATGGAAAAAAGAACACATTGACACCGGTGTGTCAGACCCACCATACTTGCTCCGGACACTGCGAGAGGGCTGTACAAGCAATGATCACACGCACGGCACAGCGGACACACCAGGAACCGCGGTGTTGGCCGTCGAATGGCGCTAGCTGCGCAGCATTTGTGCACCGCCGCCGTCAGTGTCAGCCAGTTTGCCGTGGCATACGGAGCTCCATCGCAGTCTTTAACACTGGTAGCATGCCGCGACAGCGTGGACGTGAACCGTATGTGCAGTTGACGGACTTTGAGCGAGGGCGTATAGTGGGCATGCGGGAGGCCGGGTGGACGTACCGCCGAATTGCTCAACACGTGGGGCGTGAGGTCTCCACAGTACATCGATGTTGTCGCCAGTGGTCGGCGGAAGGTGCACGTGCCCGTCGACCTGGGACCGGACCGCAGCGACGCACGGATGCACGCCAAGACCGTAGGATCCTACGCAGTGCCGTAGGGGACCGCACCGCCACTTCCCAGCAAATTAGGGACACTGTTGCTCCTGGGGTATCGGTGAGGACCATTCGCAACCGTCTCCATGAAGCTGGGCTACGGTCCCGCACACCGTTAGGCCGTCTTCCGCTCACGCCCCAACATCGTGCAGCCCGCCTCCAGTGGTGTCGCGACAGGCGTGAATGGAGGGACGAATGGAGACGTGTCGTCTTCAGCGATGAGAGTCGCTTCTGCCTTGGTGCCAATGATGGTCGTATGCGTGTTTGGCGCCGTGCAGGTGAGCGCCACAATCAGGACTGCATACGATCGAGGCACACAGGGCCAACACCCGGCATCATGGTGTGGGGAGCGATCTCCTACACTGGCCGTACACCACTGGTGATCGTCGAGGGGACACTGAATAGTGCACGGTACATCCAAACCGTCATCGAACCCATCGTTCTACCATTCCTAGACCGGCAAGGGAACTTGCTGTTCCAACAGGACAATGCACGTCCGCATGTATCCCGTGCCACCCAACGTGCTCTAGAAGGTGTAAGTCAACTACCCTGGCCAGCAAGATCTCCGGATCTGTCCCCCATTGAGCATGTTTGGGACTGGATGAAGCGTCGTCTCACGCGGTCTGCACGTCCAGCACGAACGCTGGTCCAATTGAGGCGCCAGGTGGAAATGGCATGGCAAGCCGTTCCACAGGACTACATCCAGCATCTCTACGATCGTCTCCATGGGAGAATAGCAGCCTGCATTGCTGCGAAAGGTGGATATACACTGTACTAGTGCCGACATTGTGCATGCTCTGTTGCCTGTGTCTATGTGCCTGTGGTTCTGTCAGTGTGATCATGTGATGCATCTGACCCCAGGAATGTGTCAATAAAGTTTCCCCTTCCTGGGACAATGAATTCACGGTGTTCTTATTTCAATTTCCAGGAGTGTATTTCTGTTGTTACGACAAATCTGATGGTGAAGCGTGTTCACCTGGAAGCTTATGTATATACTACGAGCAACTAACAGTTTAGAAAGCATTCGTCTGATTTGGGTAAAATTAGGCGCAAAGGTCGAAACTTGCCGGTGAATTCCTAGTTGGTACTTTTCAGTTCAGAGATCTTTTTCGTAATAGTTGGGGCTTTACATCAGTTTCGGAGTATCGTGCTATATCCGTGTTCTAGAGCCGGCGACAGATAGTTCTGGAATTAATTTCTGTAGCTTTTTACTGCTCTTATTTTATGGTGTTGTATCCATAAATAACGGAGATATGAAGCAGTGTCGCTAATTTTTTGATTGTAAGGTAATGAATCACATCTGGAATAAAAGTGTCTGAACAGTGATCGGAGGGGGTATCTGTCAGGTAAGGAAAGCCAAGATATGGTGCGCAAGCCTTCAGACGTCAGATGACGGACCACATGAGAATCTGTGGGCGTCTGGTCGTCCACATCACAGTAAACACATAGGTAGTGTCAGCGAGGTGGATGCGGTGCAAACGAAACTGTTTGAATTGTTCGCCACTGACGTCACTAAACCAGGCGGATTGCCCGCTGGTATCGAGAAAGCTGTATGCATCACTTTCCGCACACGACACTATATGATCTGGGGATTGAGGGCCGATGCATTTGTAATGCGTAGTGTGGAGTCTTTGTATGGAGTACTCGTCGAAGTAGTAAGTAATGGAGGACATAACTTCATTCCAGACAGAGATGTCGGAAGTGATAGAGGGGGGGAGGGGGGGGGGTGGAATGCCTGATAACATGACAGGGGCTGACATGGAGACCAGAACATATTCATGTAAAAGCAGTCCGATGAGGCATGTCAGGCAATGGCGCCTGGCTTTCAGTTGGGAGCCAAGAAAAAGTGCTGTAACTGTCTGACAAATGGAATAAGCCGACCCCACTACGCTCCCATGGAAGGGCAAGGAAGGAATATTGCACGTTAAATAACATTCCGGTACAGACAAAGGATCCCATCGCCATCGACGGGCGACGGTAATTCGGACTGAGAAACTTGTGCCACATGAAGGGATGCGAGAGGCATTCACAAACTGTGCACGCTGTACAATGTCGAGGGATCTAAGCTACTGAGGTACGAGACCAGGCCTGATCGCCTGAAGAAGATCTCTGCGGTTTGTTGCCGCCGAACGACGGAGATCATTCACAAAATCAATTCCCCAACAGCAGTCACTGGTGGCCACATTTAGAGGAAAGGCACATCTTTCAGGTAGACCCTCACCAATAAGCAGAACCTGCGATTTGGAAACGTTAAGAGAACTTCCAGGCGCCTCTCCATACGTCGCCATCCATGTCAGAGCTGCAGGGCTGTCATGTTCAATGCATAGGCAGAGAGCAAGATAGTCAGCATAGGCCATACAACAGAAGCGGTGTCCATGCAATGTCAGGTCCACCAGGCGTTGGCAAAATCCATGGATTAGGTGCTCTAACGCCAAAGCATACAGTATCGTGGAACGTGGGCACATAATTTTATTTAAAAAAGCGGATAAAGTGTCACTAGAAGCCTTCCTAAGAGACAATCTCCATTCCTTCCGAACTGACTATGCAAATGTAGACGAGATGTGGCTCAAATTCAAAGATATAGTAGCAACAGCAATTGCAAGATTCATACCTCATAAATTGGTAAGAGATGGAACTGATCCCCAGTGGTACACAAAACAGGTCCGAACGCTGTTGCAGAGGCAACGGAAAAAGCATGCAAAGTTCAGAATAACGCGAAATCCCGAAGACTGGCTAAAATTTACAGACGCGCGAAATTTGGCACGGACTTCAATGCGAGATGCCTTAATAGGTTCCACAACGAAACATTGTCTCGAAATTTGGTAGAAAATCCGAAGAAATTCTGGTCGTATGTAAAGTACACAAGCGGCAAGACGCAGTCAATACCTTCGCTGCGCAGTGCCGATAGTACTGTTACCGACGACTGTGCCGCTAAAGCGGAGTTATTGAATGCAGCTTTCCGAAATTCCTTCACCATAGAAGACGAATTGAATATTCCAGAATTTGAAACACGAACAGCTGCTAGCATGAGTTTTTTAGAAGTAGATACCTTAGGGGTTGCGAAACAACTCAAATCGCTTGATACGGGCAAGTCTTCAGGTCCAGATTGTATACCGATTAGGTTCCTTTCACATTACGCTGATACAATAGCTCCCTACTTAGTAATCATACACAACCGCTCGCTCACCGATAGATCTGTACCTACAGATTGGAAAATTGCGCATGTCTCACCAGTGTTTAAGAAGGGTAGTAGGAGTAATCCATCGAACTACAGACCTATATCATTGACGTCGGTTTGCAGTAGGGTTTTGGAGCATATACTGTATTCAAACATTATGAATCACCTCGAAGGGAACGATCTATTGATACGTAATCAGCATGGTATCAGAAAACATGGCCGCTATCGACAGGGGATCTCAAGTTGATTCTGTATTTCTAGATTTCCGGAAAGCTTTTGACACCGTTCCTCACAAGCGATTTCTAATCATGCTGCGGGCCTATGGGGTATTGTCTCAGTTGTGCGACTGGATTCGTGATTTCCTGTCAGGAAGGTCGCAGTTCGTAGTAATAGACGGCAGATCAACGAGTAAAACTGAAGTGATATCAGGTGTTCTCCAGGGAAGCGTCCTGGGACCTCTGCTGTTCCTGATCTATATAAATGACCTGGGTGACAATCTGAGCAGTTCTCTTAGGTTGTTCGCAGATGATGCTGTAATTTACCGTCAAGTAAGGTCATCCGAAGACCAGTATCAGTTGCAAAGCGATTTAGAAAAGATTGCTGTATGGTGTGGCAGGTGGCAGTTGATGCTAAATAACGAAAAGTGTGAGGTGATCCACATGGGTTCCAAAAGAAATCCGTTGGAATTCGATTACTCGATAAATAGTACAATTCTCAAGGCAGTCAATTCAACTAAGTACCTGGGTGTTAAAATTACGAACAACTTCAGTTGGAAAGACCACATAGATAATATTGTGGGGAAGGCGAGCCAAAAGTTGCGTTTCATTGGCAGGACACTTAGAAGATGCAACAAGTCCACTAAAGAGACAGCTTACACTACACTCGTTCGTCCTCTGTTAGAATATTGCTGCGCGGTGTGGGATCGTTACCAGGTGGGATTGACGGAGGACATCGAAAGGGTGCAAAAAAGGGCAGCTCGTTTTGTATTATCACGTAATAGGGGAGAGAGTGTGGCAGATATGATACGCGAGTTGGGATGGAACTCATTAAAGCAAATATGTTTTTCGTCGCGGCGAGATCTATTTACGAAATTTCAGTCAGCAACTTTCTCTTCCGAATGCGAAAATATTTTGTTGAGCCCAATCTTCATAGGTAGGAGTGATTCATCAAAATAAAATAAGAGAAATCAGAGCTCGAACAGAAAGGTTTACGTGTTCGTTTTTCCCGCGCGCTGTTCGGGAGTGGAATGGTAGAGAGATAGTATGATTGTAGTTCGATGAACCCTCTGCCAAGCACTTAAATGTGAATTGCAGAGTAGTCATGTAGATGTAGATGTAGATGTCGGACAGAATGCTCAATCATAAGAGGCGTCATGAGGAGACCATAATAGAGTATTCTTGAAGTCGTGCAGCTCAAGAGAAGCATTTCCACTGTTTATGAACCAGAAAACCCATGTGCTGGAGGACCGTCTTCAAAAAGGTGTGGCCGAATGCCTGACTGAAGTCAAGGGATGCCAATGCACCAGGTAGATATCACGACGTGATGAGTGCAATCATGTCCCTACAACGGCAAAGGACCGAATGAATATTGATGTCATCACCCTGAGGGGTCTGATCTAGGGACGTGACCTATCATGAAGCCTTCTTTAGTCGTTATGCCAAGAAATGAGTGAAAATTTTCATGCTGCTGTTTAGTAAATTGATGGGCCCACTAATCACAGATCCGTGATCACCCATGTGGCGTAGGGACTAGAATGATGACCCCATCAAGGAAGGCGGCTGGGGTCATCGTTGTTGGGGATATCAGTTCACGATAGATGGACGTCCAAGAAGGTACCATCAGATAGCTAAAACACTTGTATAATTTGTGGCAGAGGCCATCAGGACTGGGGGGCATACTGGCAGCTCCCACATTGAAAGCTTCTAGGACTTCATTGGTGGTCACATCTTCCTGAAGTTTCTGAGCCACGTCCTTGGGCAAGGTGTTGACGGCGAGTCCCACTACATCTTCAATTAAGGCTGGGTGATGTGGGACAGCAGTGTACAGCTGGGTGAAATGGGAATGGCGAGTGTGACTAATGGTGCATTTGGTAATATATTGTTATCTTCCACATCAGTGAAATTGTTTATGAGAGCTGGAGGATGACTTCAGCATTCTGTGATGAGGTGGTATATTGATGGTATCTGGCGAGGCAGATGGTCATAGGTATGGAACCTGACAAAGGGTCCCTTTCAAGTGTCATCGTATGAGTGAATTGATACACGCAATATTGCTTCATGGACTAAGGAGAATGCCATCGAAGTGCAGTTTGTGCTTGAAGTGCTTGATGTGTTTGTCATATCGTGTCATTGCCCTGTGTAGAGCCTGTTTTGCACAGGATAGCCACCAGGATAAGGTGGATATGCAGATGGGGCGACATCGACGACAGAGGATCCATGCATCATCAACAATGCGTCAGCAGTCAGGAAGAGTTAAATGATAAACATTTAATTTCTATGGGCCACAACTTTGCTACATCTGTTGGCAGGTGAGGGCGACCTCGCACATGTAGGCCACATGGCCAGAGAAAGCATGGGCCAAACTTCAGCATGTCGAATGTCATCAGCAAGGGAACGTGTGAGGTAAAGATGGTCAAGGCATCTGGGCGATTGCTCTGTATAATATGTGAAACCTGTGCAGATTCCATGAACCTTTATCTAAGTGTCGATAAGCTGAAGCCAGTCGATGATCACAGAGAGAGCCGCACATGGGGAATGTTGTGGAAGTTGATTAGTAGGTCCCTGTGTGGAGCTGAAGTCGCCACCGACGACCATTTCATGCAGGGGACCCTCAAAAAGCGGCGTTACCTCGTCTGCAGAGAAACTGTGTCGTTCGTGACATCGACTGGAGCCGGACGGTGCATATACATTTAGGATCCGGACGTCAAACAGCGTGAGGGCCTTACCCATACCAAGAGGAAGGTACACTAAATCCTCAGGATGGAGTCCTGTGCAGCAGAGGATCGCCACTCCACTACCATTGTCAGAGGCATGGGAGATATGGGCCGTGTAACCAGTGGTAGTGTAGAAATCAGCAACGATCACTTCTTGGAGGAGAGAAATGTCGAAATCAGCAGACTAAATGGTGTCTCAGATCATTGACAGGGTATATGGAGCCTGAATGGTGGCCAGATTCATGCAGAAGTGTTATGGACATGCTCCCCCTATAGGCACAGAGGGTCCTGCAGAGCCACTGTGACCGCACTCACTGTATGGAATCTGGGTTGGGCGCCACTGTGGGACACTCGCCAATGAGTGGGCCAGCATCCTGATCTGCTCTGTCGTCGACATCGTCAGCCCAGGAGGTCAGAACCGGCGGCAGGCGACTGTCAACGCCCATCGAGGGTTAGGGGTAGTAACACTGCCTCTGTGGGATTATCGTTGTCAGGTGGGCTCTCAGGTGGTGGAAAAGACGCTCCTCATAGGGGCCATCGGGAGCAGCCATTCCTGTCGTCAGGGCGCTCAAACGGAGATCACTGTCTGGTTTCTGATCAACCACCTGAGACGTCAGAAGAAGTATGTTGTTGGAGGATGTTCGACTTCGCTTCTTCAGTTTTCGAGGCGACCACTGTTTTTGGAGGTGCTGTTCCAAGACAGAAAGTGGACGCTCGTTGTCTGGAGCCATGCCAGGAAAACAGAGGTAGGGACCACACTTGGTTCGATGTCCATCGCTTTGAACTCTGGAGAGTTGATGGTCTCGTCACCGTCAGAGGAGATGGTGCCAGTGAGGCTCCCGCCACCCCGTCATTCCCGAGGAGGAGTTCCAGTGGGTGAACAGGTGCTTCCCGAAGTGACACATCCGGGATGCGCAAGGCCGAGGTGTAAGTGACCAGCGCTTAGGGAGTTGCTTCACTGGTCGGTGTGTGCAACAAACGGCGACGGAGACAATCAGACCTAATATGGCCCTCTTGTCTACGTCCGACACACGTCCGCAGCTAGCCAACATATTCGTCGATGGTTCGCACACCATCTATCAGCAGATACGGCAGTATGTGTTCAGACAGTTCGATCTTGATCCTCCTGACGGTATTTAACACGTAATATGTCGTGGGCGTCTGCCATTTTTCCGAAGGGTGGCCTACAACATTGCCATAGGGTCGGAAAGCTTCGACGACCACGTCTGGTGGCATTTCCAAAAGGAGCTCCGACACCCGAATTGTTCCAACTCCGAAACCAGCATGGTGTGCTGCCACCTCCTTGTGCGTGTCATCGAACTACGTCAGAAAATGCTTCTTCCGTCGTCATTTTAATGTAGACGATACTGCCGGTGATAGGGAATTGAATACCCTTCACTTCGTGTGGGTCCAGGCGTAGCTTTCTGCGAGTGAACTGTTCGTTTTCATAAGCGCGTGGTCGTGCATGTTCGGCTTGGAATGTTACTTTCAGTGTCGCTCGGCGGTAAGAGTACACCATGAGTATTTATAGACTCTACACAAAAAAAGTACCACGACGCGGAAATTAACAGTTCCCTTTAGTGGAGCACTGCCCGGCGCGCGCAGCAAGTCCGTGCACTACCACGGCGGAAAGCCGACTGACGCCGTCCATTCGACAATCTTGACGAAACTGATCCGTAGTGTTACAGTCCGAGCAAGTCTGGGGTTGTCCGTCGTAGGAGATAAACGCCCTCTATCCGCCCATGACGAGGAACGACGGGATATGATGTTTTAATTCAATACGGATACTTTCAACTCCGTTGTAAATTTGTAGCCTAAAGCCACTACCCCATTTTTAATTTATTATAGAAATCACTTTTCCATACCGCTCAGACTGTGCGCAACCATCTGCGTTGGGATTTCCAACGGAAGATTGAATACAAGGACTTGACGCATCCCAAAGCCATGAGACACAGGACCACACCGCATTCGCTTCCATCGCGGTATTTAAATTTCCGTTTGCCACTGTTTTACTAGCAATCTTTTCGCACATGTCAGCATCATAAACCTTGTTCGTAAATCGTCAGCCTGTCTACTTGTTTTTGAATCTCAGTTTGTTCGTTATTGTTCGTTGCACTTGTTCGGGGTAGACGTCCCATGACACATGTTCAAGTTCATTGCTCATCCATTCACCCAGTTTTTTTGTTACAGAGAGCAGCTGACCCTCTGGCAGTACACGCTGAGCTGCCGTGCTGGCGGATCCACTCAGCCATTGAAACAGATGTAAAATGCTCGTCGTTCTAGTAATGCTATCGACGTAGAGTTGTTATATTTCAACTGTTTTCACTTATTTTAATAATGATTTTCAAAAGGAATGATATGATGAGGTAACTGCAGTGAATCTCGACAAATACTGTATCCTAACTTTTATATTGCTTCTACACTCCTGGAAATGGAAAAAAGAACACATTGACACCGGTGTGTCAGACCCACCACACTTGCTCCGGACATTGCGAGAGGGCTGTACAAGCAATGATCACACGCACGGCACAGCGGACACACCAGGAACCGCGGTGTTGGCCGTCGAATGGCGCTAGCTGCGCAGCATTTGTGCACCGCCGCCGTCAGTGTCAGCCAGTTTGCCGTGGCATACGGAGCTCCATCGCAGTCTTTAACATTGGTAGCATGCCGCGACAGCGTGGACGTGAACCGTATGTGCAGTTGACGGACTTTGAGCGAGGGCGTATAGTGGGCATGCGGGAGGCCCGGTGGACGTACCGCCGAATTGCTCAACACGTGGGGCGTGAGGTCTCCACAGTACATCGATGTTGTCGCCAGTGGTCGGCGGAAGGTGCACGTGCCCGTCGACATGGGACCGGACCGCAGCGACGCACGGATGCACGCCAAGACCGTAGGATCCTACGCAGTGCCGTAGGGGACCGCACCGCCACTTCCCAGCAAATTAGGGACACTGTTGCTCCTGGGGTGTCGGCGAGGACCATTCGCAACCGTCTCCATGAAGCTGGGCTACGGTCCCGCACACCGTTAGGCCGTCTTCCGCTCACGCCCCAACATCGTGCAGCCCGCCTCCAGTGGTGTCGCGACAGGCGTGAATGGAGGGACGAATGGAGACGTGTCGTCTTCAGCGATGAGAGTCGCTTCTGCCTTGGTGCCAATGATGGTCGTGTGCGTGTTTGGCGCCGTGCAGGTGAGCGCCACAATCAGGACTGCATACGACCGAGGCACACAGGGCCAACACCCGGCATCATGGTGTGGGGAGCGATCTCCTACACTGGCCGTACACCACTGGTGATCGTTGAGGGGACACTGAATAGTGCACGGTACATCCAAACCGTCATCGAACCCATCGTTCTACCATTCCTAGACCGGCAAGGGAACTTGTTGTTCCAACAGGACAATGCACGTCCGCATGTATCCCGTGCCACCCAACGTGCTCTAGAAGGTGTAAGTCAACTACCCTGGCCAGCAAGATCTCCGGATCTGTCCCCTATTGAGCATGTTTGGGACTGGATGAAGCGTCGTCTCACGCGGTCTGCACGTCCAGCACGAACGCTGGTCCAACTGAGGCGCCAGGTGGAAATGGCATGGCAAGCCGTTCCACAGGACTACATCCAGCATCTCTACGATCGTCTCCATGGGAGAATAGCAGCCTGCATTGCTGCGAAGGGTGGATATACACTGTACTAGTGCCGACATTGTGCATGCTCTGTTGCCTGTGTCTATGTGCCTGTGGTTCTGTCAGTGTGATCATGTGATGTATCTGGCCCCAGGAATGTGTCAATAAAGTTTCCCCTTCCTGGGACAATGAATTCACGGTGTTCTTATTTCAATTTCAAGGAGTGTATTTGACGATGTGAACACCAAGCTGAAGCTTCACAGACCTCAAGAGTTGTGAACACTGGCACTTCTGAACTTGGGCATGCGCAGTGCTCTTTTCTTGGACTCTAAATTAACCAGGTAGGGCAATCTTGTTGCCTCTCATTGCACATATTTTGTTTACTTGGCAGCAGCAGGTAAACGTACTGAAGGCATTCTGGAAGTAAACAACGCCGTATAAAAATACACACCATTGTCGGCTCATTTCTAGTTCTGACAAATGACAGAGCAGACTGTTTTTAACATGTTGATGGGCTTCAGGAACCCATGCTGAAATCTGGATAAGCATGTGTTTTCTGGGGAGTCTCTATATATTTTTTTTAGAATGATTACCTTTCATTTATAATCTCTTGTGAATACTGCCTGTGTCATAAAGATCTGTGCTTTGATAAAGTAAAATATACCTATACCATAAGGATATGTTGAGAGTGCCTTAGTTCAGTCGGTAACACAGCATAAGCATCAGAAATGAGATCTAACTAGGGTTGAAATGCGAACCCGCTGACCCTGAGGGGTAATTTAGCGACTTTTGAAAACTGAAAAATTGTGCCCGGCGAAGAGCTTTTGACCCACGCGTCCCGTCAGTAGACCCGCTTCTTTATACTAGCTATTAATGCCAGTGGCGTAGCGTGGGTGTAAAGGTTGCGGAGACTCTACAGTTATTATAGGGAGACAAAATAGTACAATAAACAATAATTTAAACAAATGAAACAAAATGCATCAAATAAAACAACAACAACTACTACTACTACTACTACTACTGCCACCATTACCACTACCACCGCCACTAATAACAATAATATTAATAATAATAATAACTAACTTGTTCAAGAAAGGATGACAAATTTGTAGAACTCCAGAAGCAAGAGAAGAAGTACTTATATTTTCTTGTACACAAGTGCAATGCGCCTGTCTTTTCTTTACACGAATAAGTCTATAACTCGGTCTACAAAGATCTGATCACTGGATAGCTCTCCAAGCAGTGTATTTTCTATTGCTAACGTGCTCAAACATGACAGCCGGATGTTGGACATTGAATTCCTTAAATAATTCTTCACTCTTTTAAGCGTACTCATGTTTCGTTCTATGCTTGCTATAATTGCCGTTAGGGTCAAAACCAAAAGCAGGAACTTCGATGTTTCTTCATAAACAGAGTTTAAATCATTGTTGACAATGTACTTTAAGAGGATTCTTGGAGATAAGTGTTTTTTCTCATCAGCGTATTGTTTTTTCTCATCAGCGTATATGTTACACAGTTCATGCTCAAGTTGTTCTTGTTCGTAAAAAGGATATTGTTCTAATAACTGAAGCAGTTTCAACTTTGGGAATTCTTTTTGATAGTTTGGAAAACACTTTTCGTTCAGAAGTTCAACAAACTGAATTTGGGATAAAGTCTTTAAATCTTCTTATTATATGAACAATTTGAAAACCCATTAACTCGTAAGTTAATGCCCTGAGAGGTGTCTTTTGATTGACTGTCACAGAATGATAAGTTGTCATTCAAACACAAGCTGCATTTAGTGCATTTATCAACGAATGTTTCCGCTCTTAATTGTCATAAGTGTCTCAAAACAGTTCTTATTTCGTCGTGGCAAGCAATGATGCTGATAGATTTTGACTGAAGAACATTAAAGAGATGATCGACATAAGCAAAGCACCCTCTGTAGAAGTAAAGCAAGTAGACAAACGTAGGATCATCCATTCATCGTTTCATTCCCGCAGCACAGCTCAAAGATTCTGGGTCCCACTGAGAGCCCGTATCATCAGTTACATAATTAAAAACACTATATAACTCTGAGAAATGACTAGATATTGTTGAAACCGCCCTGGAAAGAAAGTTTCAGCGAGTGTTGCTCGCGTATGGCAGTTTAAATCCTTTCTCAGTTAGCAATACAGTTCGTTTTGATGAGTAGCTGAAAAACGAATGGAATGTAGCACTATCACTTACAAACATGCGTACTTGTCATATGATTTTGGAGGCATGTAACAGTACCAAATTCAGGTGGTGTGCGTAACAATGAATAAACAGCGCATGGAGGCAGAACTGCTTCACCAATTGTTGTAGTCCTCTTTCTCTGCCCTCCATTACTGAAGCGCCATCATCTGTTTGACTAACTACTTTTCCTTCCACACTCCATTCTTTCAATACTGCATGAATAATGTTTGACAAACCTTCAGCAGTTTTATCTCCAGAAACATCGTAAAATCCAACGAGTCTTTCCTCGATTTTGTCTGCAATACAGTACCTGAATATTATAATCATTTGACTCTTGCATGACGTATCTAATGTTTCATCAGCCTGAATCTAAATGAAATTGCAGTTCTGAATTTCAGATTTTATTTACTCAGTAACTGCCAAAGTTATCATTTCTATTACATCGTTCTGTATATCTGGAGAAGTTCCTTTAAAGGTTGGAGATGATGACAGATGGTCTCGAATTAACTGCTCTCCTTGAGCTAGTAAATCCAATAATTCCATAGAGTTACCGTAGTTGCTAGAGGATCCGTCATCTAGATGGCCGCAAAAGGCTAGTACTTGTTACAAATAAATATAATTGCGTGAATAAGACGAGCCAATACTCTCCTGTTGGGTGCAACTTGTTCATTTTATTTCGTTGCCGTCAGACGAGCGGCTTCAGAAAGGGCGTGCTCAATTCTACTTTTGCCCAATAACTGAAATGATTCTTTGTTCTGCAGGTGACGTTTTGGTATCTGATGATTTTGTGCTTTCCTGT
The DNA here is from genome assembly GCF_023864345.2 of Schistocerca serialis cubense. Lineage (NCBI taxonomy): Eukaryota > Metazoa > Arthropoda > Insecta > Orthoptera > Acrididae > Schistocerca > Schistocerca serialis. Next base: position 484,639,081 of record NC_064639.1, on the reverse strand, counting down.
CAAAGTTCTTTATTGTACAAATGCTCTCACTGCACCATTCCTTTTCATCACCGAACAGAAGACATATACAACAATATAATCTTTTATTACCTGCATTCGCAGTCAGCCAAGTATACTTTTCGTACCAGGCTGCCTGAAAAGTGCGTTTTGTGTTTGGCTTCACTTACAACTACACTGATTGTAGGAATAGGTCGTTTGTCTTTCAATTCACACTTTTCTCGTTGGTTAGTGTAGAAAAAGGCGTTTTTAATAAAAATTCTGTAAGGTGTGCAGTTGCTGGCTCACTCATGTTGGCGACACAACGAAAATATGCGCTAAAATCACACAAGAATGACTATGAACACAAACCGCGTGACTGTTGACTTCCATGTTAAAAGCCAGCATAGAATCGGCAGAGAATAGTCTCGATACCTGCTAGCAAGTGCAGCGCACCGGCCTTCGTGGAAGGGGGAAACTGGAGGGGAGCCGAGAATGCCACTAAAGCGCGCAGGCGCACACAGCCAGGTAAGGGAAGGGAGGCAGAGACTGGGACAATCGAGTCTCAACTAGAGTTGGGCAACACGATTCTTTTTCCCGATTCGATTCCTACGATTCAATCTCACATTGCGAATCGATTCCTACGATTCGTTCACGATTCTTTCACGATTCATTCTAGTCTGTGATGGCACGATTCTTACGGAATGCAAAAAGTTCTACATCTTACTCACAGATGGCAGGACATGTCTGAAGTCGTCAATGGGGTTAGAATCGAACTGTGTCAGAAATAGTGTATTTATGACTAAACATGCATATGACGTTACAAGTGTGATTCTCGATTTATACGTGTAATGCCTTAATTGACGAAAGGTCACGTTTGATTTGATTGTATCTATTGTTTTATTTCAGTATGCCAGGGAAGGGGAGTCGATTTGTGCGACAGGTGGTGAAAAATTGCTTCCTTTGTTCACCCGCATCCTCCACATGACTGCCATCTGGCGGTCGTAATCATTCGGCACGACTCGGCATGATTCGGAAGTTGCCTTCGAAGCATAGCGTAGTGCGTACTAAGAATCGATGAACCGTTGGAACTTGGAATCGTCACGACTCGGAAACACGCAATCGTTCTTACGATTCTTTTGAACGACGATTCGTCCGTATCACGATTCGATTCTTACGATTCTTCATTTAGAGTCGTTCAAATGAACGACTCATTCACGAATTGCCACAACTCTAGTCTCAACCAGGCAAATACACTAATACTCGGGGTGCAGCACGGGCTATAAAACTGATGTCTTCGCACATTTAGAGCCCTCAGTAGAAAGTTATTTATATTTTTCTTATGAATTACTATTGTATCTTTTTTAAGCAGGAATACAAGAGAAACTAAGTCTCAAAGTCTCCCTTCACGCTACGCCACTGATTAATGAGGCAACACTCCTTCAATCTACAATATAAGTTCCCGCGTCCTTCAAAGCCATTGTCTCAACAAACAAACCGATAACAGTCAATATTATGTGAAAACAACTCCACTGGGCTCTTAAACCATAACCCCTGTTACGTTACAAGATAGGTTTCATTGTAACTCGGGTTATTCATTATTATTAATCACCATTGGTAAGCAGACATTTTAAAACAATTGCTCACGAATGGAGTGGGTATATTGTAGAGTCTCATTTGAACGGAAGCATGAAATCAAGGTGAAAAGACGGGATTCCATTCACAGTCTAGTGCGACTGTTAATTCTGGGGAGTGCCGTTGACTTGGCCAGAGAAAGGCAAGACGTGAGGGAGTGTGTTACTTGGTTACCTTTGCACAAAGACATCGGAAACAAACATACGCGTTTTAGAGGTCAGAAATTTTAACTTCCACGTCATTGTTTCAATAGTTGATTTGTTTTTCATAAAGACCAGTGAGATATACTTGTTTTATTTTGTTTTTATCAAACAAAACATTTTTTGGGTGCGGCGCACCCACTAGAGATGGGCAAACTGAAACACATAACTGTTTCGAAACAAATGAAACAGTACAATGAAATGTTTCGAAACGCTGTTTCGAAACAGTGAAACAGTTTGTGTTTTGTAATAGTATAGGCCTTCACATTGTATCATCTTGAGTGTCTACTGTATAAATATTGTCATAAAAACGCAAATGAGGTGCGAGAGTGCCGCCAATCATATCGCAGAAAGTATGAAACTTTCACGTAGGCGTCTTTGCTGTTCCGCATTTCCTATAGCAAATGCGCTGCTTTCGTGTAATGTGACTTTCATACTTTCCAACTGGCCGAGGTCAGACTAAATATGTTTGACATAACAGATTTTGACAAACTCTTTTCCCTGTATTCTAGAGCATAATTTAATAGGTTTTATGAGTGATAATCCGTATGTGCTCTTGAAAAGGCTTATCATGAGATATAATTTATTAAGATAACATTCTGGGAAGCGAGGCACTGAATTAACATTTATCAGTGTGCCATTTACACTATTACTGCTCACTGTTAAATTTTCGATTGTTTGTCACACAGAGCAGGATGCAAAGTGACTGATGCATACAGATAAAAAAATTACCATAACAGACTGGAGCATATAGCACAATGGTCAAGTATGGCAGTTTCTCATCAAACATTCACAAGTTAGCTGGATACATCTCATAATAAGTACACTTGATAGAACTGAAAAACATTTCAACGTAACTGAAATGCAGATATAGGCATATTACTTTGAAGTATAAAATCCAGACTAAAATTTAAAACACTTCATACAGTGTAATGCCTTTGTGATACCTATATCATGGCAGATCTGCCTCTATACCACTTATAGTTCTTGCTAAAGAAGTTTGTTTGAGGTAAAGGTACATGGAGTTCCCACAAGAACTCTTAGCAAGCAGATGTATTACCATTTTATCATAAACTTCCCAAGGATATCAGAGATGAAGTCACGTTGCTGTTGAAATCCAATTTTTATCACAGTATCTGAACGCCAAAAACAAAAGTATCGAAGTACCATTGTTAATTTGCCTCAGAATTATTTATGATACACAAGTATCAAGATGCCTATGGTGTGATAACCAAACATAGCACATTTACAAAAATAAACACAAAAACATATACATACACAAATCAGATAATTATTCTCAAACACATAAATGAATAAATAACGGACTCAAAAAAATTAAACTCACTGAATGGTGAGCAAAAACGTGTCTTCTGTGTGCAACAAATTTGAGAAAAATATTCCTGTAAGGTAGCTACATGCACGATTTAGTGGACTAAACAAAATACAATCAAATATAAATTCAGAGCACAATGTCCAGAGAAGAACAAAATCAATTGAAATTTTACTGATTCATTTCTGAGTAGATCTGCTGTACCTATTATAAGTTGTAGTTTAGAAATATCATTTTCGGCACTTTTTCGCTTGAAAGACAGGATGGTCTGTCTGTTATTGTTTGCCTCTGCTTTGAAAATATGCGCTTACATGGAACAGAGATGGCCACAATACAAAGACATCGTTTCATTATTTCAAACAGTGTAGGAAACAACACATGATTTTCTTTCCACCACAGCAGTGGGTCTTGTGATCTGTGTATCAGTGGCATCTTCATATATTTATCAAGCTCGACTATACTTGCAGCACGTGTATTGTCTACACTTTGGATCAAGCCACCTACAGCTTGGTCAAAATCTTGCCAAAAGTTGCCACTGCTGGTGGTGAATGTGCTCACCACAACTGGTTTGGCTGGTGGTGGGTTTTCTGTAGAACACCGAGTGGGTTTCTGACGTATTGCACAACATTTGTTAATTATGGCATCTTTTGTTTCTTTTAATCGATACCCAGTTTTTGGAAATCCATGCTCCCTGAAGCGAGGATCCAATAAAGTTGCATCACAAGCAATTGCTTTATCTGCAGACTTTTGAACGAGCGGGTACAGATTCCGTCCTCAAGTTTAGCAATTACTGTATTAGTGGCTGCAGTGCTGTGATCTGAGTTTTCAGTCTCAGACAGTGACTTTTTAAAACTCTCTTAATAAGACAACTTTTGACAAGGTTACATTTCTTTCACTGCTAATTTCTGTTGTGACTTGCTCAAAATGAGACAGCATGTCACAAGACTTTTCCATAACTGACCAGTCTTCATTGGACAGTTTTGTTTGTGAATCCACTCTGAGGATGGCGACGGTGCTTTGCAAAGGCTCTTTGATTTTCAACAGCCTGTCAAACATTTCATACGTGGAATTCCATTTCGTAAGGCAATCTTGTTTCAGTGTTCAAATTGGGAAGCCCATTTGCTTCTGAATATTGTGTAATTTCTCAAGTGCTTGAGGACTTCTTTGGAAAAATTCCGCTATCGACTTCACTTTTTCCCTTGTGTCTGTAATTGGTTCAAGGCTTGCTTGCACAATTAAATTCAGTGTATGTACAAAATAAGGTACATGCCACCATTTGCACATCATCACTGCCTTCACCATATTAAGTGCATTATCTGTAGTGCAAGCTACAATTTTATTGGTAATACCCCAAGTTAAAGTCACATATTGGAATTCATTGGAAATGTTTTCTGCCGTATGCTTGTCATGGAATTTAAAACTAGATAACAAATATGACTTCAGATTGTAGTTTTCATTAATGAAGTGAGCAACCACTGCAATATAATTCTCATTAATCACAGATGTGCATCCATCAGTCGTAATCCAGACGTAGGAAGCAGCTTGAACTGCAAATCTTACTCGAACTAGTGTGCTGTCGATCATATGAGAGAGTAATCTGTGGAAATGTCTTTCTACTGGGAGGTACATAATTTTCATTTAATCAATAAGTCATTTTTCTAAAGTCTACAATCTCAACTACATTAAATGGAAAGTATTGTTTAACAACAAGTCTTAAAATCTGTTCGTCTATTTTGGCTCGTTTGGATGAAGGCACTGGTCTTGATGCAAATCCAGCAATCTTTGTTTGTCTACCACACCTACCCTGAACTGAACCGGTGGAAGTGCTGGGTATTTTCTACACAGATTGTTCATCTTGACCCACAGGCACTGAAATGGCAGATTCCTAAACAGTTGTTGTGGAAACTGAACTGGCTTCGTCACGCCCAGATTCATAAAAACTGATTTCGAACGAGTTTCACTTAAATTAAGTGTTGGGTGCTTATGTTGCAAGTGTCTATTTAAACAAGAAGTTGAACTACTTTTAAACGACAACACTGCCGAGCAGAAGTTACACTTAATTTTCTTAGGATTTATGTTCATAAAATAATCCCACACCGGACTTCGTAACGCCATAGACAGAAGAACCAACACGAACGGAACTGGAGGCGGGAGCAAACTGTAGAAACAACGGATACGCTACTGCGATTCCCACATTTCGTTAGTATGGATAATAGCCTGCTAATTTCCATGCACACAAAATAAATCAATGTGGAAAATAGGCACATGGACTATAGACTCACAAATAAAGCCACATAATTCGATTAAATAACTAAATACAAGAGAAAAAAATTTTTGTCCCCCAAGGTGTTTCGTACCATTACTATAATGCCACAATGCTTCCCAACCCTTTACGTTCACCATTACATCATCAATGATCTGTCAATCACATTGCTTGAAAGTACATCCAATTTACGTATATGTCTAAAAACTGCCACTCTACGACTTTTTTAATTAAAAATGTTGTAGCTTTACTTGCGTTTTTTAATATGATTACTGTACATGAATAGAGAAGCGTATGTTATAGGAGATGTGTAATTTAACTGAATGTTTTTCACACTTTTATTATTTTAAATGCGAATAGTGTGCTTTATTTTATTGTGTGTTAGTTTTTATAAAGCATATATTACGCCATTTTGGAATAGAGCAGTCAATTAGAAACGAAGCTTTATTTTCGGAAATCTTACGCTTCATGCTGTTGTGTGTCAAAAAGATTTCGACACTCTTGAAAGCGTTTTATGAAGTGGTATAATAAACGTATTTCAGTATCTGTGCCGTCCCCGAATCTCGTCCGAGACAAAGCGAAATGAAACACCACTGTTTAGATACAATTATTCCGTTCCAAGCACAAGTGGACTGAATAAGCGTTATTTTGAAACAACGATGCAGTTTCTGTGCCTGGCTCGAGATCGAATCTGGTCCCGTTATCCGACACAGAGCGGAACGAAACACCACTTTCTCGAAACAGTGAAACCTAGCCGTTTCGAAACACTGAAACAGTTCCACGTATCGATACACTGTATCGAAACATAGAAACAGTGGACAAGTCTAGCACCCACTAGACTAAGTATGTAGGTGCTCCAGTCGGTGCGCATGACCCTGAGCGCCGTATATGTTCCACAATTCTACAAGAAGCCAGTGGTGCAAGTCTCGTTAATGGTAACTTTGTCAGTTATATGTTTTATAGATCACATTCACGATAAACGTTATGTTGTCTATCAGCCGCATGAGTGTAACTGACACTTCAATGTTTGGCAGAGGCGATTTGGAACAAGCTAGCTGAACAAAAACGTAACAATTACTTTTCAAAAAAGGAAAAAATATTGACATGGCTACATAATGGCCGTTTACATGTTTTTTTCTCCATAAATGACTATTTCAGGTCAAAAATTACACTACGGTATAGGAGGAGTACTTACGGAGAAAGAACTTGAGTTAAAAATCAGATCCGCTCTGTCAGACATTTTATTTCAATGACTAGACTTTCAACGAATTTTACAGCTGCAACATTCTGTATCAAAGTTAGATTACTAGAGGGTAATGCAGATCAGTTTTCCTTCTAGAGTTGTAAGCGTATCTTTGTTACTTTAACCTCAGTAAAAAAATATAATTTAAAGCTGTCATTATATTTAATCGGCTAAACAGAGACCTGTAAGACCTATATGAGTGAAACTTACATATAACTGTCATAATTTTCTTTTGTGCAGTGTATAGTTTTTCCTAAGTGAGGAGTTACCCCAGAATATTACCTCACAAGATATCAATGAATCAAAATATGTTAGCTTACTGCACACCAAAGTTGAAAATTATTCTTATGTCAAAAGTAGCAGAAACGAAATGTTAAGCTGGTCTAATATACAGTCTTTCCAGTTTAGTAATGCATCAATAGGGGCATCCAAGAACTCAGAATTTTCTAACCTGTTTATTATTTCTTGGTGGTCTACCGGGACTATAGGAAGTGGCATATTTTTGATGGTAGGAAACTGGATAAGCTGTGTTTCTTCAAAGTTTAAAACTAGTCCAATTGTGCAAAACCAGTCAGTAACTATCCCCAAAACAATATTTACTATTTTTTTCTGTCGACTCTTCTTTTCTTGGCTTCACAACATTGCTTATACCATCTGCAGGCACGACTAATTCTATCTCTGGATTCAAATAAAATGGCACATCATTCACAACGGTAGTGGCCCAGTGATCGAACCCTGTAGGATTCCCACTGAAATGTCTTCTCATGTAGATGTGTGCCATCCTCCTCTGTATTACTCAGACATCTAGAGTAGTTTCCTGCCATCTGTTTCTTAAATATTAACTAAACAAGGCATGTAGTGAACATAAAAACATAACTTTTCTAACAGAATATATGTCTTTGATAAGACACAGATCTCAACTCGTAATATGTTACCATTTAATAATTTTATAATGTGCTCAGTAAATGTGTAAACAGCTGTCTCAGTAGAATTGTGTGTGTAGTTTTGCGTGTCGGTCTTGCAAAACTTACTACAGACTGGAATCACCTGCGCCCTTGTCTAATGGCATGTTCCATTGCTTCTGCAACCTACGGCAAACGAAAGTCGAATGAGGGCTAAGTTCTCTGCATGTTCAATACAGAGTCTAACGGATACCTAATAGGTCCGTTGGCCTTCCCTTTATTTATCGATATATTTTAGCTATTTTTCACTTCAGAAATGCCTTATTTCTATATACGTCATTTTCAAAGGGGAAACGGACGGTGATCCACTTTACTATCTTGAAAGACGGTGTCATCAGTATCAAAGTGCATATGGACAGATGTCTTTGATACAATGGGTTATTCTAAAATGTAGCAAGCTAGTTTGCATGCCTTTTTCATGCAGCGTGAAGCCGGTAACAGCGAGTACTCTGTTCAAGAATCGCAATAGGAGGAGGAATATTTGGAAAACGCAGGGAGGTACGGGAAGATTACAATTAGGTTACCTTATACTCAGATATTCCAAAATCAGATACTGAATTGGAAGGCGAACCTAGGAGCGTAAATAGACTCAGATCATAATTTGGTAGTGACGAACAGCAGGCTGAAGTTTAAGAGACTAGTCAGGAAAAAGTAACGCGTAAAGAAATGGGATTCGAAAGTGCTAAGCAATGACTAGATACACTTGAAGTATTCTGAGGCTATAGATACTAAGATAAGGAACAGCTCAGTATGCAGTTCAGTTGCAGAGGAATGGAATCTCTAAAAATGGTAATGGTAAACCGGAAAGTAAAACATAGGCAGAAAGAACGTAACTGCGAAGAAACCACGGCTAACAGAAGAAATACTTCAGTTGATCGACGAAAGAACGAAGTACAAATTGTTCAAGGGAATTCAAGAACACAGAAATAATACAGAATAGGAAATGCAGGGGCGGTAAGGCGAAATGCCTGCTTGAAAAATGTGAAAAAATCGGAAAAGAAATGATTGTCGCAAGGACTGGCTAAGCCACAGGTCAGTGTATCACTACAACCAGTTTTATATTTTTGCTTTCAAATTCTTTGGCTTCGCCACCTAACAGCAAAAGTGTAAATATATGCACCATAAGCTGACGTGACAGCAGCTATTAAAATTACTTCTCTATCCAAAACCGACGACTCGTATCGAACATTCCTCTAGACCCGTAATACGATACATTTGCCCTCGTTAATGGAACTTGTTTTCTGTCAATATATTTCGAATAACCAAGCAGAGAAGAATGTGATGTGAAAAGGATGCTTTTGTAATCCATGTAATTCCGCTTTTACTGTATTTTCATCGTTAGTAAATAAAGCCTGAACTCCGAAACCAACGTTTGTTTGCTTACTGGTACTGCTCCTTGTTCGTTGTATTTTCAACTCGTGCGATCAAAATTTTTAACGTTCACATTTGCACAAAACTTGCGTAAATCTTCTTTGTTGCCCAAGAAATGTACCAAACGAGAGGAAAGTTGCAAGGCATGCTATCGTACATTGTGACTGTCAATAAAGTGAACGATTATTGAAATGTATAGCTGCATGCTGAATAGAGTTCTTGTTTTATTAGATTTTCAATGCATTAGCCTCACTGTAGTTTAAACAGCTTCTCACACTCAAAAGTTACATCTGATGAGTCATTCAGTGTGTGGCCAATAATAGCAATTTATAGAAATTTACAGAGAAAAAAAGCGAAAAAAGGGTATAACTTTCTTGAAGATGTTCCAGCACTGTGCAGCGCTATGGAAGTGTTGGAGGGAATGGTCTCAAACGTAAAATGGAGATTTCGCTTTAACGTGTGTATAAGTACTTTTTTAAGTCATGGTAACGTAACATGTGTAATATGTAGGCCTACCTTACCAACGGTAGCCTGTTTGTTTCTTTTGCCGGAATATTTCTCTCTAATAACTCTGTTTTTCAGGAATAAACGAATATATCATAATTGAAATCTACGTCTACTCTGATCATATGCTTCATTTTACTTTAGGATTTTATTCTGAAGCTCAAAGTATGTTAGCCACGCTTTATGAAATACTAATATTTAGTTTTATGCTGCAAGTATCATCATTGATGAATCGTAACGACATGGAACGAGTCATTTTACATTAACATCAATTTTTTTTTGTAAATATGCTTCCATGCTGGTCATTTATCTTAAACTTATTTTTGAACTGAAGAGAGACAAATGCTAGTCAGTAATTTCTACCCATCACCGTTTACATATTACAATAACGAATAATCTTCTACGGAATAGGAGGAGTTGTCATTGAGAAACCTTTTCAGTTTAGATTCAAATTTTACTTTCCTGTTTGTCAGGCATTTTATAGCACTGGGTACGTGATGAAAAACTTTGGACTCCAGTATTGTGAACCCCTGTTTGCGCTACAAACAACCTTCATGTGGCGTAATGAATGCCAATTTTTTCTTCTGGTATTGTAAATATGTACATCATTGTTCCTGCAGAAGTGCAGTGGATTATTTGCAATAAACTTCATGAGGAAATAACTGTGCTGTGAATCAGACAGACTGCGACCCACACCTGAGCGGCAAGCAGGCACGACGAAAGAGTGTTCGCATGAGTTTTCGACCAAAGCCTTCTTCAGAAAGGAATGAAAGCACACACACACAAACACACACACACACACACACACACACACACACACACACACACACAAAACTCATATACACATGGTCACTGACTCCGGATGTTCTAGCCAAAATCTTTTTTAAAGTGGAAGGAAATGTGAACGATGAATCATTATCAGGAGGACGAATTTAGAGCATGGGATCTGTATGAACAATCAGCGCGGACACGTAGCCGTTTGTTGTGCGGGGGCAGAGACCGTTGACACAGTGTGATGTGACTCGTATGTCGGAACGTATGCGGGAAGAGAGAGAGAAAAATACACAGGATAGAACTGACACTCGGTAAATTAAAACTTTAGAGGATAGTAACAAATAAAAACACCACTTGTTTGTGGGATAGAAGAAAAGCCGCTAGACAAAATGAAACAGTTGAGTGACCAGGTTGCAACATCACACCACTCGCTGAATGTGGCTACAGCAGCCGGAGACAGCGGTCACGTGTGCGTTAAGTTTCGTGTGTAAGATTGCATGAATGTGCGTTTCTGTTTACCTTTCTTTCTGAAGGAGGGTTTCGCCGAAAGCTTATGTGCACACTCTTTTCGTCGTGCCTGTCTGCAGCTCGACGTGTCAATACGGTGAGTGGCAATCTATTCTTTTCACAATATTGTTGATACTCCAACCTGTATTTTCTGTTCCATTGTTTGATGTACTGCGAAACCGCAGTGAAAATGTCTAAGCCTTACACAGATGTCTACAAGATGGTCGTTGGTCAGCACCACATCATATTCTTACAGCGCATTTTCGTGCAATAAATATCCCCTTTCTTAAAGATACTTTACCCGAAAACATTACGCCATATGCTCCACTTACGAATGAAATGTCATTTCTTTAACCTTTAGATTGCGATCGGATCGGTTAGTACACCCTCAACTAAAGCCAGCTTGTGTTTTTGATGAAAAAACTACGTCTGCACGCCATCAAAGCACCAGATGCTATCTGGGATACGAGCACGAAAGTCCATAGGTATCCATATCGGTCGGAAATGGGCACAGGTAAGTCAGAGTGACATCGCGGAGATGTAGCACCGCGGTGAGCCATGGAGGTGTAAATATGGCGAACCTAGTGTTTTGGGCTACGTACGATGGTGGACGTCGACTTCAAGTTTGTGGCTTAATGCTAGCTCCATTCTTTTTTACCTCAATTGCTCAACCACACAGTAAATGTCGTCTTTGACTGTGCGGTGGCAATGCAGATGTTCAGATGTTTGTGAAACCAAACTGCTGAGGTCATCGGTCCCCTAGACTTACACATTACTTAAACTAACTTAAACTAATTTATACTAAGAACAACACGCACACCAATGCCCGAGGGAGGACTCGAACCTCCGGCGGGAGGGGCCGCGCAATCCGTGACATGGCGCCTTAAACCGCGCGGCAACTGCGCGCGGCAAGTGGTAATGCAATTAAAAAGATAAAAAGCTGAACAATAAATAAATATAAATGGAAAAACCACTGAACTCGAAAACAGAGTGCTTATATCTTTTAAATTAAATTAACAATTCCAAATAAAATGAAATTAGTACTTGACAAGGCTACTAAAGAATAGCTCTCAGAGGTATTACTTACGGAGAGTGATCACAAACAGAGTAGAAGATAGAAATGACAACTGTATCAACAGAGTATATGGAGTACACAGGCAACTAATACAAAATAAAAATAAATAAATGGACATAGAAGGGAACAGAAAGTGTGAGAGGCAATGGAAAACTGAGAAGATTAAATGAAGTTTAGGAAAGGGAAGTATGAAGCTGTGTTTGGTCATACAATATTAAATTAGGTTGTTGTTGTTGTGGTCTTCAGTCCTGAGACTGGTTTGATGCAGCTCTCCATGTTACTCTATCCTGTGCAAGCTTCTTCATCTCCCAGTACCTACTGCAACCTACATCCTTCTGAATCTGCTTAGTGTATTCATCTCTTGGTCTCCCCCTATGATTTTTACCCTCCACGCTGCCCTCCAATGCTAAATTGGTGATCCCTCGATGCCTCAGAACATGTCCTACCACCCGATCCCTTCTTCTGGTCACGTTGTGCCACAAACTTCTCTTCTCCCCAATCCTATTCAATACTTCCTCATTAGTTATGTGATCTACCCATCTAATCTTCAGCATTCTTCTGTAGCACCACATTTCAAAAGCTTCTATTCTCTTCTTGTCCAAACTATTTACCGTCCATGTTTCACTTCCATACATGCCTACACTCCATACAAATACTTTCAGAAATAACTTCCTGACACTTAAATCTATACTCGATGTTAACAAATTTCTCTTCTTCAGAAACGCTTTCCTTGCCATTGCCAGTCTACATTTTATATCCTCTCTACTTCGTCCATCATCAGTTATTTTGCTCCCCAAATAGCAAAACTCCTTTACTACTTTAAGTGTCTCATTTCGTAATCTAATACCCTCAGCATCACCCGACTTAACTCGACTACATTCCATTATCCTCGTTTTGCTTTTGTTGATGTTCATCTTATATCCTCCCTTCAATACACCATCCATTCCGTTCAACTGCTCTTCCAAGTCCTTTGCTGTCTCTGACAGAATTACAATGTCATCGGCGAACCTCAAAGTTTTTATTTCTTCTCCATGGATTTTAATACCTACTCCAAATTTTTCTTTTGTTTCCTTTACTGCTTGCTCAATATAGAGATTGAATAACATCGGGGAGAGGCTACAACCCTGTCTTACTCCCTTCCCAACCACTGCTTCCCTTTCATGTCCCTCAACTCTTATAACTGCCATCTGGTTTCTGTACAAGCTGTAAATAGCCTTTCGCTCCCTGTATTTTACCCCTGCCACCTTTAGAATTTGAAAGAGAGTATTCCAGTCAACATTGTCAAAAGCTTTCTTTAAGTCTACAAATGCTAGAAACGTAGGTTTGCCTTTCCTTAATCTTTCTTCTAAGATAAGTCGTAAGGTCAGTATTGCCTCACGTGTTCCAGTATTTCTACGGAATCCAGACTGATCTTCCCCGAGGTCAGCTTCTACTAGTTTTTCCATTCGTCTGTAAAGAATTCGTGTTAGTACTTTGCAGCTGTGGCTTATTAAACTGATTGTTCGGTAATTTTCACATCTGTCAACACCTGCTTTCTTTGGGATTGGAATTATTATATTCTTCTTGAAGTCTGAGGGTATTTCGCCTGTTTCATACATCTTGCTCACCAGATGGTAGAGTTTTGTCAGGACTGGCTCTCCCAAGGCCGTCAGTAGTTCCAATGGAATGTTGTCTACTCCGGGGGCCTTGTTTCGACTCAGGTCCTTCAGTGCTCTGTCAAACTCTTCACGCAGTATCGTACCTCCCATTTCATCTTCATCTACATCCTCTTACATTTCCATAATATTGTCCTCAAGTGCATCGCCCTTGTATAGACCCTCTATATACTCCTTCCACCTTTCTGCTTTCCCTTCTTTGCTTAGAACTGGGTTTCCATCTGAGATCTTGATGTTCATACATGTGGTTCTCTTATCTCCAAAGGTCTCTTTAATTTTCCTGTAGGCAGTATCTATCTTACCCCTAGTGAGAGAAGCCTCTACATCCTTACATTTGTCCTCTAGCCATCCCTGCTTAGCCATTTTGCACTTCCTGTCGATCTCATTTTTGAGACGTTTGTATTCCTTTTTGCCTGCTTCATTTACTGCATTTTTATATTTTCTCCTTTCATCAATTAAATTCAATATTTCTTCTGTTACCCAAGGATTTCTACTAACCCTCTTCTTTTTACCTACTTGATCCTCTGCTGCCTTCACTACTTCATCCCTCAGAGCTACCCATTCTTCTTCTACTGTATTTCTTTCCCCCATTCCTTTCAATTGTTCCCTTATGCTCTCCCTGAAACTCTGTACAACCTCTGGTTCTTTCAGTTTATCCAGGTCCCATCTCTTTAAATTCCCACCTTTTTGCAGTTTCTTCAGTTTTAATCTACAGGTCATAACCAATAGATTGTGGTCAGAGTCCACATCTGCCCCTGGAAATGTCTTACAATTTCAAACCTGGTTCCTAAATCTCTGTCTTACCATTATATAATCTATCTGATATCTTTTAGTATCTCCAGGGTTCTTCCATGTATACAACCTTCTATCATGATTCTTAAACCAAGTGTTAGCTATGATTAAGTTGTGCTCTGTGCAAAATTCTATCAGGCGGCTTCCTCTTTCATTTCTTAGCCCCAATCCATATTCACCTACTACGTTTCCTTCTCTCCCTTTTCCTACACTCGAATTCCAGTCACCCATGACTATTAAATTTTCGTCTCCCTTCACTATCTGGATAATTTCTTTTATTTCATCATACATTTCTTCAATTTCTTCGTCATCTGCAGAGCTAGTTGGCATATAAACTTGTACTACTGTAGTAGGTGTGGGCTTCGTATCTATCTTGGCCACAATAATGCGTTCACTATGCTGTTTGTAGTAGCTTACCCGAATTCCTATTTTCCTATTCATTATTAAACCTACTCCTGCATTACCCCTATTTGACTTTGTGTTTATAACCCTGTAGTCACCTGACCAAAAGTCTTGTTCCTCCTGCCACCGAACTTCACTAATTCCCACAATATCTAACTTTAACCTATCCATTTCCCTTTTTAAATTTTCTAACCTACCTGCCCGATTAAGGGATCTGACATTCCACGCTCCGATCCGTAGAACGCCAGTTTTCTTTCTCCTGATAACGACATCCTCTTGAGTAGTCCCCGCCCGGAGATCCGAATGGGGGACTATTTTACCTCCGGAATATTTTACCCAAGAGGACGCCATCATCATTTAATCATACAGTAAAGCTGCATGCCCTCGGGAAAAATTACGGCCGTAGTTTCCCCTTGCTTTCAGCCGTTCGCAGTACCAGCACAGCAAGGCCGTTTTGGTTATTGTTACAAGGCCAGATCAGTCAATCATCCAGACTGTTGCCCTTGCAACTACTGAAAAGGCTGCTGCCCCTCTTCAGGAACCACACGTTTGTCTGGCCTCTCAACAGATACCCCTCCGTTGTGGTTGTACCTACGGTACGGCTATCTGTATCGCTGAGGCACGCAAGCCTCCCCACCAACGGCAAGGTCCATGGTTCATGGGGGGGGGGGGGGGGGGGGGGGGGGGGATTAAATTAGGACTGTGGGCCAAATGTTCATTGATTTCAAGACTTCCCACAACTTGAGGTTTTCGCCTTTGTTTCCTCTGAAGGACATGGGGCTGTGGCTGGTAGATGTGGCCCTCACTCAGTGGAGTGATAATTCTGCAACCTCCAGCTGCGTTCATAACTCCTAAATGACGAAAGCAGGCGTTTTTGATCAAAACGCTTTCATCAGAAGCTAATGTTGGGGCAAATGAAATGGCGGGCGTCGGCTTCAAGTTTATGACGTACTGTGGACTCCTTTTATTATACCTCCATGGTGTTTGAGCCTCAGCCTAGATGATTGACATCTTTCTCAGTTTAGTTTACAAATACTGCTTTTGACGAGGGTAGTCAATCAATGTCTGATGACAGCCTTGGAAACCAAAAACCGGCTAACAAAATAAAATAGTCCTGTATAACAATCACAATAATGTGTTTTACATTTATTATTATGTTGCCCTACCACGAAGTGACGGAAGAATCAGTTAACATGTTGCATCTTCAGAGTTTACAACTTTCAGCACAACGAACTGATGTACGAAAACCGGGCACTTGGACTGTTTAGTTACAAAGATACTCACTTACCTTTTATCTAGCTTACGGTCATACCGGAGTGAGGAAACAGGATTTTTGCCAAAGGCTGTATGATTTCAAAAAAATGGCTCTGAACACTATGGGACTTAACTTCTGAGGTCAGCAGTCCCCTAGAACTTAGAACTACTTAAACGTAACTAAGCTAAGGACATCACACACATCCATGCCCGAGGCAGGATTCGAACCTGCGACCGTAGCGGTCGCGCGGTTCCAGACTGTAGCGCTTAGAACCGCTCGGCCACTCCAGCCGGCTTTTTATGATTTCCTGACAACTAAAAGAAATGGTGCAAGTCATGGGTAAGCAAAATATGAAAAGGGGACTTCAATGGGGACGGTAGGGTGAAGGATTAACTAAGCTAAGGATCTTAAAAAGTGTTAAAAACGTTCTCCGATTTTAAGATCGAGGGCTTTTAGGTATAGTGATGTCCGTGCTGTACTGCAAATTTAACATTAGTAACAACAAGCATTTCTTTAATACAAAGGGTGAGACAGCGAAAGTGCCATCTTAAATATATCCTGAACAAGTCAGCGTATCGAGTTGCGGTTTTCGCTATGTCATAGCGCAGACAGTGGTGAATTTTCTGAAGTAGCTTTTAACTTTTACAGTTGCCTAGTTATGGCTCTGACTTTTTGTAAAAGAAATTCAGCTCTGTAATTCTCATGTGGCATTCTAAAGAGCCTTCGAATAGTGCTTCATCGACATAACATGTGTGGAATTTGATCAGACAGTAACAATACAAGAACGCTATTGGTACAAGAAGGTTCACAAACCTTCTGTACCAAATTAAAGTGAGCCTCCTCCACCACGTGTCATCGCCGTTAACAGATAACACTCACTCACACACACACACACACACGTCACAGCTACAGGTATAATTAAAATCATTAAAAGAATTGAGATCCATGAAGTAATTACATTAATGAATTCGACTCACCAATAACTACTACTGTGGAACGAACACACAGCATACCTCCATTTGGCGGAAAAAAGGACTTCTTCTTTTCCCTAGTACGGATTGCGCAGTGTTCGGCATCTGACAAATTTTATTTATTGCTTGACTTTGTGACCGGATACTTTTCCTGACGGCACAGTCGTCGAGGTAAACTAAGGCTGAGCGCTAACTCGGACGCGTGTACTACATGTGGGTGACACGATATTATAGGTTGTGTTCAGTGAGGCCGATAAAGGGCGGCAGACGCCGAGGCCGCCCGATAACTTCGGCCGACAGCTTGTTTACATTGAGTCCGATCTCTTTCCTCAGTTTTTGGCGGGATTAAAGAGATTAGGTTTGGTTAGGTTAGCTTACGTTGCACTGGAATCCAATCTGTCTATATCTGCATCTGTAAACATACGCAGCAAGCCTCTGTCAAGGACATTAGAACCTATTTTAAATTCTTTGGTGGCACGGGATGCCAGGACGCCTCTGCGCTTTGAAACGTGTGCACTGCGGCTTTTGCTGTTAAAAAGACATGTGTCAGTTAACCTTCAATCGCTGTCATTTAGCACATCTGTGAAAGACAAACAAAAATTTTGGTTACTCTGAGCACCTAAATAATTGAAAAGGAGAAACACATATACCACATTTGCAAACTATCTACTCTACTGGCCATTAAAATTGCTGCACCACGAAGATGACGTGCTACAGACGCGAAATTTAATCGACAGGAAGAAGATGCTGTGATATGCAAATGATTAACTTTTCAGAGCATTCACACAAGGTTGGCGCCGGTTGCGACACCTACAACGTGCTGACATGAGGGAAGTTACCAACCGATTTCTCATACACAAACAGTAGTTGACGGGCGTTGCCTGGTGAAACGTTGTTGTGATGCCTCGTGTAAGGAGGAGAAATGCGTACCATCACGTTTCCGTCTTTGATAAAGGTCCGATTGTAGCCTATCGCGATTGTGGTTTATCTTATCGCGACATTGCTGTTCACGTTGGTCGAGATCCAATGACTGTTAGCAGAATATGGAATCGGTGGGTTCAGGAGGGTAATACGGAACGCCGTGCTGGATCCCAACGGCCTTGTATCACTAGCAGTCGAGTTGACAAGCATCTTACCAGAATGGCTGTAACGGATCGTGTAGCCACGTCTCGATCCCTGAGTCAACCATGGGGACGTTTGCAAGACGACAACCATCTGCACGAACAGTTCGACGACGTTTGCAGCAGCATGGACTATCAGCTCGGAGACCATGGCTGCGGTTACACATTGGAAGCGTATATTCGTCATCGCCATACTGGCGTATCACCCGGGGTGATGGTATGGGGTGCCATTGGTTGCACGTCTCGGTCACCTCTTGTTCACATTGACGGCACTTTGAACAGTGGACGTTACATTTCAGATGTGTTACGACCCGTGGCTCTACCTTTCATTCGATCCCTGAGAAACCCTATATTTCAGCAGGATAATGCATGACCGCATGTTGCAGGTCCTGTACGGGCCTTTCTGGATACAGAAAATGTTCGACTGCTGCCCTGGCCAGCACATTCTCCAGAAATCTCACCAACTGAAAACGTCTGGTCAATAGTGGCCGAGTAACTGGCTCGTCACAATACGCCATTCACTACTCTTGATGAACTGTGGTATCGTGTTGAAGCTGCATGGGCAGCTGTACCTGTACACGCGATCCAGGCTCTGTTTGACTCAATGCCCAGGCGTATCAAGGCCGTTATTACGGCCAGAGGTGGTTGTTCTGGGTACTGATTTCTCAGGATCTATGCACCCAAATTGCGTGAAAATGTAATCACATGTCAGTTCTAGTATAATATATTTGTCCAATGAATACCCGTTTATCATCATTCTTGGTGTAGCAATTTTAATGGCCAGTAGTGTAATATAAAGAAATCATTACAATACTGGAAAAGATACCAGTAAGCAGTAATAATATTTCATAGACAACTAATGCCCACAAACTACAATAAAACAAAAACAAAAAAAAACACTACAGTAACTTTAAGCGTAATACAATCTATCATTCTCATTGGACCAAATTATCTTTGGAGATTACAATTCACACCCAAAATTTCCAGTTAATATTTTGCCTATTTATGGAATCCAATAAAGCTGCGATTTCAATCCCTAGATTCCGAGCTTTATTTCGATTATGACATTTTTCATCCTCAGGATGCCACAAACTTATTCTTTTCTTGAATAAGCTCACAGTCCATATTTCACGTGTGAGATCGTCGACCGATTCGCCCGAAGAAAACAAACAGGTTTGGATTTCACCTGTCGAGTGCAGACTTTACGTGGCCTGGCCCCAAGGCCTGCTACCAGTCTCTACTGCAGCATGGTCCAGCTCACTGACAAAGGCAGAGTGCATTAAATAAATGAAATCAATACTTTCAACATGAGATTCGGGTTAATCGAAAAATTAGCTTTCGTTTGATATGCATATCGAGTTGATTAAATTGTTATTTCAAAAGTCGACGTAATTAATCTTTAATCATTCGCTATCAAACCAATTTTCCACGACGTTTTGAGATCGCCATCGGCTTGTCTAATCAGCGGACTGTGGACTCACGAGGGCGGACGAATTTTTCGGATCCTAATTTGAATAATTCTGCAATATTGCAACACGGCGAATATTGCCAGTGGCTAGCCAACCATTAGCTTCAAATTCAGTCCACGGCTGCTTGCAGTGGAAGGACACGAGAGTGCTCGACGTTATCTCGGAAGTTGCCGTCTCTTCAGCAGTCCTAACCCGTGGGTCGTAGCTTCGCACCTCTGCACAGGGTTGCTAACGGTAATTGCAGCGCTAATTAGGTTGGCTACACGGCCATCTTTTAGACAGCAGAAGCTTACTGTGTTGAGGCCTCCTCGGCCACAAGAGACGCCGTGATTGCCCCAGTTACTACTAGTTGATTGAACTGGACGGAGGTGAGAGATAAGACGGTTGTGAGTTCGGCAGCCGCCGCCATCTTAGTGTTGGTGAGCATGCTTTGTGCACCGTTTGCCACCATGGGCCGTTCCGCTCGCCAAGTTGCAGACAGTTAACTTCATCTCTCACTTTAAATACAGCAGCGTTCGTAGTTATGCTGCTATTCTTTCAGTACGCATACTCCAGGCACTATTTAAGGTGATACCGGAACAGTTGGGAGTAGAGATGTGCAAACTCGTTCATCCTTGGGAACTAGTTCACTGCTGATCGTTCTTTTTTGGGAACCGTTCATTTTTACTCGTTCACCGTTCATTTGTGCTTGGTATATGGTTCTTATGAAAAACTGAAAACTAGTAGTGTTGGTGACTGAAGAATGGAGGACACCAAGAGAGGGCACTTGCCTCGCCCCTGGAGTGTAGAATTTTTATTCATTACAGAATTCTTGTACACTTTTAGAAGAAATTTCTGTGATTCTGCAGAACCTGTCGTTTAGCCACCCGTAGCCTTGTGTGGGGAAATAATATAGGGTGGCGCACGGAAAACCGGTCCCGAGTACAGGCTGCTCGCCAATTACGGATGATGTGTTGCCCGTTACGAGCAGATACAACAAACAGACAAACATGCAATAACTAGGCAGCGAAGAAATAACAAGCTAATGCAAGCAACAATTGCGAAACAATCGATGACGATGTGTAGAGAGCTGGAGAAGAGAACATGAAAATCTCACGCGACGCGCATGGGCTATATAGCTCATGTAGTCCTGTAAACTTATTGGTGGCTGTTTCCCAACTTAATAGACCACAAGTGTCTTGTATAAAATTCTTCGTTTCGACTTCCACTACTTAGCTATGCTACATTGTAAACAATAATTGTTTACACTCTATATATACTTCACGTTGTCTCTGAGTTCGTAGGCGAAGTACAGACTTTATGGAAGCATAAAATAAAATGTGTTTTCTCATACTTGCGTCACACGCTTAGTAAAAATTAGGTTTTTATGTTGCATTATTAATGTTAATGCAGCAATAATAATAATAATTAAGTTCGCAGTGATAAAGTTTTTGGTTTGAAAGCTCCTTCTTAACAAATGTTTTTGAGATAATAAGTAAATATGATTTTATGGCAATCTATGTCTTTTCAAATGGAGAGGCACCGCTTTTCCTACTAAGCCAAAATGACCCACAACCCACTTTTTTTTTAGAGAAACCAAACTAGCAGGTAACGCAAATTGGAAACAACCAAACTTAAAAATAATTAGAGCCTTCATAAATGTAACGTTTTGTATATGAAATATACACGAAAATCGTTTTATATGAATTTTCTTGCACTAAAAATTAAGCAAATTATTGAAAGTTAGCTGCTAAATCAAGTCGATGAAACCAAAAAATATATGAATAATAAAAAAAACTTGCCTTGTTATGTCTTCTGCTGTTCATCGATATAATGAAGTGAGCTGATATGCCCTTTTGTTACCTAAAAAGACGTACCTATTACACACAACGTAATTTTTATGTAATTTACGTAACTACAAAATACTTTCTGATTGCCGGTCGTGGACGCTGAATAGCCAGAACCAAGTGCAGGAACAGTTTGGAACACATGTAAAATAGGCGAGCGCAGTGAACGAAACGAACAACTGGGTACTGAACTAACTAGGAGCAGTCGGCTGTGGAACTGAGACAGGTGGTCATGCGAAGAACGACGAGTGCGGCCGAGGGAGACCGAGACTCAGACGAGCACGCGACCGAGGCTGGAACGAGAACTGCCGAAGTGACCGAAGTGAACTAGTGAACTATGAACCGATCGTTCCTCGTTCCTGAGAACTAAAAGTAGACCGCCGCGACCGAAGTGAGCTATGAACCGATCGTTCCTTCGAATCCGTTCCTCGGTCCTTTCGTTCATCTTGGTGAACCGTTCCTTTACACCCATTCGTTCGCGAACTACCCATCTCTAGTTTGAAGTGCCCTGTCCGGGCCGCCTTTACTTTCATGCAAGTGGACGATGTTCTCCGTGTTTTCTGTCCTCGTACTCTCTCATAGTTCAAGGGCCTGGTCGATTTAATTCAATACTTTTCATACGATTGAATATTTGATATTTTATGTTTATGTCCTGCACCAAGAAGCAATAGGTCCCGGCCTTCCCAAATTTACAGTTATACTCGTGCATCAAGCTACGTGGCCAATTTACTGTTATTGGAGGAACAATATAGTAGATTATTCCTGAACAGAAGCATTTTCTCCTGTCTGTATCATTCTCTGTTATCCCATCCATTATGTTAATTAACCACAACTGAATCCCTGCTAGAAGAGAATTAGTTCGATGCCAGTCGCGGCCGGGACAGCAGCCGACAGGTAGTCCAATGACAAACCTCTCCGCTCGCAGGGGAACAGAGAAATCGTCTGCACAAGCAGTTACTTTGGCACTGCTCTTCAAATTAACATTCATTAGTATTCACGCAACCCGTCTGCATCAGCCAACAACCGTTCCAGATGGGTTGCGGTCCGAAGCCTGTGCCCCAGTGTTGCCAGGTGCAACAATCTCAAAGTAAGGAGACAAGAAACTCGAAAAAGTAGGAAATTTTAGTAGATACTTGACAAGCTATTATCCTTGCTAATTATCCACTGTTAAACGTTAATAAATGTAAAATAAATACAAAAATCCCCCTAAATTAGGAAATTACTGCTGCAGTGGTTTCAAAAACAGTGTCTCTAAGTACTTATTTTATTCGATTATTATTATTATTATTATTCGTGAAATAAAATAGATGTGCACACAAAACTAATACAATGCAATAACTCAGCATTTTACTTGCGATAGGTGTCATTATGCATAATTTTCATTACTGTGCTTTATGAGACATTTCAGATGTAATTTACCTAAAATATTTGCCAGCTTTTATTCGTGTAATTGAACAGCATTACTGACAGTTAAGACCATAATAATTCTTATTACCCTTAGAATAGCAACACTGTAAATAAAAAAGCAGAAAAATACCATTCATCACTTACATGCATTATGAAATTTTTCCACCAAAGATTGAAAAGTATGTTTATAGTTCCTCACTGTCGGCATACATGGCACTATTATGTCTCTTTATCACTGAGTTTTTAATTTCAAAGGACAAATACTAGACATTTTCACCAATCTTTGTGTGTGCACTAACCCACATAATGTTTCGGTAGATAACTTATTTCTGCTTTTGGTATTCATTAGCCCAGTTTCTGGTAATACTGTTTCTGCAGCAGCAGTAGAGTGGGGAAGAATAAAGTAAGCACCAAATAAATTTGGCGAGAGCAGGGAATACATAAACACAGTGAAGAAGAAAAACTGTCTCTTAATGCAGGCGTCCGAGGCTCCTCGCTTTACATTTGCTTGTTCAGTTGACTGAAAATCAGTAGAAAGAATTCTAAGAACTATAAATATAGTTTATTACAAGGACATTTCGGTTTTTGAAGAATGGTGTGAGATGGAAGTAACCGATCTTTTGAATTAGCATGTGTGAAGAAAAGAACAAGGGCACCATATTGCACTGACATTCAAAGAACCGTCGCCTGACTGGACGTAGGAATTAGCGCGGCTTGACGCTCACAAAATCTTGAAAATCCTGCAAGACAGCTAATATGATAGTAATCGAATATACAGGGTGATTCGTTCGAGAAGTCAGGAAAGTATAACATTATATTTATCAGGTAAATGTATACAGGGTGGTCCATTGATAGCGACCAGGCCAAATATCTCACGAAATAAGCATCAAACGAAAAAACTGCCAAGAACGAAACTCGTCTAGCTTGAAGGGGGGAACCAGATGGCGCTATGGATGGCCCGCTAGATGGCGCTGCCATAGGTCAGACGGATATCAATGCGTTTTTTCAAGTAGGAACCCCCATTTTTTATTACATATTCGTGTAGTACGTAAAGAAATATGAATGTTTTAGTTGGACCATTTTTTTGGCTTTGTGTTTGATGGCACTGTAATAGTCACAAACGTATAAGTACGTGATATCACGTAACATTCCGCCAGTGTGGACGGTATTTGCTTCGTGTTACATTACCCGTGTTAAAATGGACCGTTTACCAATTGTGGAAAAGGTCGCTATCGTGTTGATGTATGCCTATTGTGATCAAAATGCCCAACGGGCGTGTGCTATATATGCTGCTCGCTATCCAGGACGACATCATCCAAGTGTCCGACCGTTCGCCGGGTAGTTACGTTATTTAAGGAAACAGGAAGTGTTCAGCCACATGTGAAACGTCGACCACGACCTGCACAAATGATGATGTCCAAGTAGGTGTTTTAGCTGCTGTCGCGGCTAATCCGCACATCAGTAGCAGACAAATTGCGCGAGAATCTCAAAAACGTCGGTGTTGAGAATGGTACATCAACGTCGATTGCACCAGTACCACATTTCTATGCACCAGGAATTGCATGGCGACGAATTTGAACGTCGTGCACAGTTCTGCCACTGGGCACAAGAGAAATTACGGGACGATGACAGATTTTTTGCACGTGTTCTATTCAGCGACGAAGCGTCATTCACCAACAGTGGTAACGTAAACCGACATAATATGCACTATTGGGCAACGGAAAATCCACGATGGCTGCGACAAGTGGAACATCAGCGACCTTGGCAGGTTAATGTATGGTGCGGGATTATGGGAGGAATGATAATTGGCCTCCATTTTATCGACGGCAACCTAAATGGTGCAATGTTTGCTGATTTCCTACGTAATGTTCTACCGATGTTACTACAAGATGTTTCACTGCATGACAGAATGGCGATGTACTTCCAACATGACGGATGTCGGGCACATAGCTCGCGTGCGATTGAAGCGGTATTGAACAGCAAATTCATGACAGGTGGATTGGTCGACGAAGCACCATACCGTGGCCCGCACGTTCACCGGATCTGACGTCTCTGGATTTCTTTCTATGGAGAAAGTTGAAGGATATTTGCCATCGTGATCCACCGACAACGCCTGACAACGTGCGTCAGCGCATTGTCAATGCATGTGCGAACATTACGGAAGGCGAACTACTCGCTGTTGAGAGGAATGTCGTTACACATATTGCCAATTTAAAAAACCTACCTGTTACCAACAGTTCGTCTAAAATTGTGAGATTGTAAGCCGTATGTTTGTGACTATTACAGCACCATCCATCCAACTAAAACATTCTTATTTCTTTACGTACTACATGAATATGTAATAAAAAATGGGGGTTACTATTTTTAAAAAAATGCAGTTGATATCCGTTTGACCTATGGCAGCGCCATCTAGCGGGCCAATCATAGCGCCATCTTGTTTCCCCTCTCAAGCTAGACAAGTTTCGTTCCTTGTAATTTTTTCGTTTGACGCTCATTTTGTGAGATACTTGGCCCGGTCACGATCAGTGGACCACCTTGTATGTTTCTAAGCAATTTTCTATAATGTGCTTGAAAATGAAGGGAGTTAACAGTGACTGACCACACTCCGAGAGGCAAGCTTAAAGCACCTAGTTTACAACAGCGCAAACACTAAACTTGAGAAACACATTGTACGGAGTGACACAAATTAGTGCGCTCGGTGTGCTCGATTGTTAAGCGAAAATGATCGTTACGCCACAACAAGGTGGGATTATATTAAGTCAACAGTGTATGAACAAAGACCACAGAATCTGGCCGACTTATGGAGGCGGATTACAGCGACCTTTCAGAAAATCAGGTTGCGCAATTTGGACGCTTAACAATCGAGCACACCGAGCGCACTAATTTGTGTCACTCCGTACAATGTGTTTCTCAAGTTTAGTGTTTGCGCTGTTGTAAACTAGGAGCTTTAAGCTTGCCTCTCGTGTCCACATGTTCCACATTCGCAATAGCGGACATGTGGAGTGTTAAAGTACTGAGACACAATCTTCAGGCACAAAACTGTAGACTCTTGTACACCAGTATATACCGTTAACAGGCGTTAAATTTGCACAGTTCCTTCTATATAGTGTTTTGCATTTCTAACATCTCAAATGAATCACTCTGTATATCGAACCACACCTCCGAGGCCCTTGACACTTTTTGCACAAGCATTGGAGGAGTGTAGATTGAAAGAATGACATATGAATTTCATTGTGAACAAATAAGGGATGTCCCTTTGCATAAGGGAAGACAGGGAGTTGTGCCTGTCCATCATAACATTAGCTCCGTCGGCTGCGAAACCTATTAGTTTTCCATATTGAGGCATATGAATGAAGCTAAAACTTTCCCTCAGACTGATGTGAAGATTAACAAATTGGCCTCAGTTACTGGAATGATATCTAAAGCTGCGTCCCATATCCTTTCGTGTCGTACGTTCACTATAGCGATAACGCACAAATGCTTGGTACTAATGAGATCGGTTGATTCATCAACAGCTATTGAGAAATTTTGCGAGGTGAATTACATAGTGCATCTTTATTTTCACCACCTGGAACACGATTCACAATAGGGGTGGCTTTTGCATTTACTACATTTAAGTTTTTTGGAAATTTTGACTTTCGCTCTACGACATGTAACTTTTTTGACAATTTATGAATGTAACGTATTGACTTCAAGGATACAGGCAAATGTTCCATAACGTTCAAGTATACGCTGTGTTAGCTATAAATGCACTGATCCGTACTTCACCTCCTTAACTTTGTTGCACTCATTCGAGACCTGGAACGAAAATGAAGTTAAAAGTTTTCTACCCTAACAGTTTTGCAGCACATCGCACATGCTTTTTCGTTTCTAAATGTCTGTCAAGAGTAGTTTTTCCTTACGAAGAAATAGTTATTTCAGTTTCATACAACTTAAAATACGCAAAATAATCGCTTTTTTTACTACGTTGTAGCCAACACTTACATATAGCTTCACTTTCCCTCTAACGTTTGTAGTTATGAGTGTACTTTACTTTTTTCTAAACGCCAGGTGCACTCATTTCCGCGTTCAGCTTTCACAAAAATAAACTGTTTCAAACCATTCCGCACCAGCTGTAGGCTAAAAATACTCCATGCGCAACTTACAACGAAATGAGACGTCTTAATTCAATAGTGGAACTTTGTAAGCCATTGTTGTTAGCAGTATGAGGTGCGATAACCGATTACTTTATTTACGTTTCCAAACTCTTCACTCATACCATTTCAATAATTCAAAACAGTTTACACCAAGCGGCACATTTTACTATCGCCATTACTTTGTAATCCTTTGCCACCATACTTTTGCAAGCATTCAGTCATTGTTATCCTCGTTTTTCGCATAATTTTAGCTACGAAAATTCAGATACTATGTGAACAGCTTCACTTTCTTGGAACGAACAACGAAGAGGCTACTGCAGACTTATTTTGACAACATTATAAGGAAATAAATGAGAGACTTTTCATTTTCAGCTCAGACTGTTATGACTCGTTACACTGTACTATAAGAATCTGTTAAGAGTTCATCATTTGGTGTACCAACATTCGCCAAAATAAAAATTACTTTGAAGGAACGTGATATAAAAAACTGGAGATTTACGCTTATATTTCCTTTAGAGATGTAAATTTTTTAAACAGCAGGAAATCCCTGCAAATATAGTTGATCTGACAACATTGCTATACGGACGGATAGTGGGATCGGCTGCAATCTACTTTGTGACCGCACACGCACTGGCGCAATGATTTTAAAACATCGGCTGTGTTCGGGCAATATCGGTCGTCGGCGGAATCAACGGACGTCGTTGCCACTGTGACCGCAGCCGGAAGGGACCAGTCGTATGCGACACCTGTCCGTCAATTGTGTAAATTTCGTACTGTGTGCAATCGTATTTTAACGTTTTGCGTATCGTATTCGCGGAAGCGGAGTTTGGGGATCAGCCCATCATTTGCGTAAACGAGCGTGGGAAGCCCGTCTAAAACTTACCAGTTAAAGCCTAGTTTACATGACGACAACAGGTTGCAGGCAACTGCGCTACCGGCCACTGCGCATGCGTGCCGCGCGTTTGCGCAACTCGTTGGTGAAACTAAGCACTTCCGGCGCGTTCCAACTTTGGCGACACTAGTTGCATGAATTTTGATGTTTTGTGTGTTCGTAAAGTGTAAACAAACTGAAACATGAAATGGGGAACGGTGAATAACGTTCGCTTTTTGGATATCTATGCCTTGCTTAGGTGTTTGTGGGGTTTCAGTGATGCTGATTACAAAAATAAGCAACCTATTGCTGCCGCTGAGACCATCATATGCGATCACAACATAGATGGTTTGACAATATCTCAGCTGCAGGGCAAAATTTATTGAGTTAGGAGCACATATACAACTGAATTAAGAAAAATGCAAGCAAGTGTAATTCTAGCTGTGGCAATGCTCTCGTCTATAAGACTAAAATCCCATCGTTCAAGTTGGTCAACTCATTGTTAAGGAATATTGCTGACAGGAGGGAAGGCTATACAAATTCAAG
This sequence comes from Schistocerca serialis cubense, assembly GCF_023864345.2. NCBI lineage: Eukaryota > Metazoa > Arthropoda > Insecta > Orthoptera > Acrididae > Schistocerca > Schistocerca serialis. The sequence goes on along the minus strand of NC_064639.1, from coordinate 484,610,790 downwards.
AAGCTGCATTCTTTATTCAGTATTCATCTATTTAAAACGTCACTGCAGTGCTACCCATGCACACTTGTTAGAATTTTGAAATATTGCCACTGTACAGATCTATCTTCAAGAGAGTAGTTTGCAAATCATTCTCTTCTTAATGCGGCCTGCTTAGAATAATTATTGTTGCTAATGTTAATAATTATTACTGTTAATGTTAATAATTATTGGTGTTAATGAAAAAGCGTCAACACCAACAAAAACCGTATCTTATAGCATGCCGAGTGTTCTCGACCGTAATGCGCGCAATTTCAGTTCTGGCGACAGTGCTTCCTTCACTGCAGTACCTTTATTCCTTATCACATAATTAACTCTATTTAGAAGAAACGTGAACACTTCTGGTGACATTCTAAGATAATTAAAAGAACTTTTTGGATCTTCCGTTATAAATTATTTCAACAAGGATGCTGAGCAACCGAACTGACGTCCTTTCTTCATACAGTCACGTAGCGAAACACGTTTCTTATTTTTTTCTTATGCAGCAATTCCACGCAACAAGCCGTAACTCCATCACAACTCGTGCGATGTGCAGCTGCCAAAACTTTCATTTCAGACACGACTCAGGGATCCACAAAACGACGAAACTGAAGTGTATACTGGTGTCGTGGTGTCTACAGTCATATATGAAACCACTTGCGTGCAACTCATTCCACGCAACGAGTAGCGAAACCCAAAGTCGTCGTGTAAACGAGGCTTAGTCTGGCCGGATTACCAGCCCAAGGTCGTTAATCCGCCGCAACGATTCCATCCGTGCTGGTTCCCTTTTCCTGTCTCGCAAACAGGAGACCTGAGTGTTACACTCTATGAGCAGCTTTTCCCGTTCAGTTATAACGTTATGAGAACCCATCGGCTGTTATTTTCTGAATTCCTTGTGACTACTCGTCTGTGTGAATGCGTATTACCAACAGCGTGTCAGCGTCTATTTTATTCGAAAAATAAATGAGCCTCAGCCTATTTTTTACGAGTGTTCCGTCGTCTGCATTACAGTGCTATTTATTTCAACCTAATACGGGTTGATACAGAATAATGGGAAATTATGAAACGAGTAGTGGCAGCCATGGGCAGGTGGCAGCACTGCAGGTTTGTGACAGTGAGTAAGCAGTCCGCCATTTCAGTAATCATGGATCAGTGGAACGGACAGCGAGTGTTAGCTATAAAAATGTTTTATAAAAACAATGATAGTTTGGTATCGGCGCAGAGGGAGTTTCGACGGTTTTATAATTTGGGACGTCATGATGCCGTTCCGCCGAAATATGCGATAAAATGTTGGATTAATAGCTCTGAAGCCTGGATCTGCCCTCAAGAAAAAACTAACGCGATGACCAAGAAGTGTGAGTTCTCCAGCGAACATTGATGTACACGGGTTTGTCTTACGGGGCCCACAGCGTTCAATTCGTAAGCAACTAGCAGTGGTTGGAATGTCCCAGGAGAGTGTTCGCAGAATTCTTCACCTTGATTTAAAATTTCATCTGTACAAACAACAATTGAAGGAGATCGATTACCGGTTACGATTAGGATTCTGTCAACAAACGATAACAAAAATAAACAGTGAGGATGAATTTCTAAACAAGTTGTGGATGTCAGATGAGGCACATTTCATCTCACGGGTTATGTGAGTAAACCGAACTACTGATACTGGGCAAACACAAAGGCGAATGACGTCCATGAGCGCCCTTTACACGCTAGTAAAGTGACAGTATGGTGTGGTGTTTCATCACATAGGATTATCGGACCGTAATTTTTCGCAAATGAGCAGGGAAACACAGTAATTGTCAATGACGATCGTTACGTGGAGATGTTACGAACTTTCGTTACACCTGCACTGAACAGCTTTCCAAACGTTCAAGAAGCCTGGTTTCAACAGAACGGAGAGACATCGCACACTACACGGCAATCAGTGGCATAAGTGCGAGAATTGTTTGACAACCGTGTGATCTCACGATGCGGTAACATTCCCTGGCCCCTGGATCGCCTGATTTATCCGTTTGTGATTTTTTCTTGTGAGGCTACCTCAAGAGCAAAGTCTACACGACTCGGCCAAGAACCGTGGATAAGCTAAAACAGAGGATTGGGGATGCAGTTCACAGTACCCCAGCTGAGATGTAGCAGCGGTCAATGACGAATCGCAACAACAGATTTCAAAAATATACTCGTACAGGAGGACACCATTTAAAGGATGTAATTTTCAGAAAATGATAAATGCCATCAATGTTTCGTAAATGGCAAAGTTATAAGGTTTCAATTACTATGAATACAATTTCTTTCCTTCATCAGTTCTAGTTTTATTGGATTGTGGAAATGTTTCCGCTTTTCTGTGGCACCCTGTATATTAAGTGAACATAAGGGAAATATCAGCTACATTATCGTTTTTGAATAGAAAGTGAACTAAATTTGTTGGCTGGTTGATTTTGGGAGGAGACCAAACAGCGAGGTCGTCGGTCCCATAGGATTAGGGAGGGAAGGGGAAGGAAATCGGCCTGTCCTTTCCCAGCATTTGCCTGAAGCGATTGTGAAATCATTGAAAACCCAAATCAGGATAACTGGACGCGGGTTTGAACCGTCGTCCTCCTGAATGCGAATCCAGGGTGCTAATCATCGCGCATCCTCGCTCGGTCTTGTTTCTTTTGCTGTAAGCTATGTGATTTAGTTCTCTCCTTTTTTAATATGTGCGAAGAGTTGTTACAGTTCTATTCTAGGATTTCCCATTCCTCCGACATTTTAGGTTTCCCTTTGTTTTCGTGACTCGTCTACTTGTTTTTTTCTTCACTTCATTCTATCTCCTCCTCCATACTAATACGGCGTCGTAGAGCGTCAGCAGCCTCATTAATGGCGGCGCGATGCTAGGACAAAAGAGCATCGCGGAGCGCGCGAGTTAATTGTGCGCGCTGCGGCCGTTGTGTGGAAGGCGGCGCTGGCGGCTGGCGGGATAGCTCGTTAGACGTCGTCTGGCTTCCCGCAGGCGCAGCAGCCGTAGTCGCGTTATGCTCCTTGGAGGGCCGCAGGCCTCTGCTCTTTCAAGCGGAAGGAGGCTTTGAGCGCTGCAGCGGGCTCAATGTTTTCACGCAAATGAACAGCCACGGCAGCGTCTTTCGTTTTATGTTTCTGAGCAGCTTGTTTGTTTGCTGCGTCACTGTTTAATCCAATGTTCCTAATTACTGGTACGCATGTTTTATGAGAACGAAGCGCAGTTTTGAAATGTTTACCTGCGTCTTTCAAACTGCGTAGCAATGGAGCTCGGGTTGCAATCTGCTGTTTGGGACCAAAGAATTGGAAGTTTAAGGAAGACAGTGTTATTTTTATGTGCTAAAGAAAATGGCTGGTCTAAATTAATTAATGCTATACATTATTTAACCCGATTTTAGCATACATCAGAGAGCTAGGGACATACATATGTTAGTGTTACTAGACCGGCAAGGTGAAAACTTGTTCGTCGACACAGAGATGGCGTTCATATCACTGAAATTTTGTTTTTGTCATGGAGGTACACACTGTGCATTAACGTGTCAGCTTGATCTGCACAATCATTTCCTATGCACAGCTTTATTAAGTAATTGTGTTGTGCCAATTTTGTTCACAGCGACAATCACGAACACCATTTTACCTTATAAATCTTTATTTAGAATGCAAACAAGGGAAAATCCAGCATGAAACAACGACAATATACTGGAAAGGACGGGTTGCTACCTGCCATATAGAGGAGACGTTGAGCTGCAGAGAGGCGCAACGAAACACTGCTATACATTTGAGCTTTCTAAAGTAGAAAGCACGCACATTGACACAAGCACAAATCACACACACGTGACCACTGTTTCTGGCCACTGAGGCCATCGTTTATCGTCAACGGAATTTATTTAAAAGTTAGCATCGTATACCAGTCTGCTCCTCCATTCTCATCGTTTAAGAAATCGGCTCCTAAATTTAAACATGGCTGTATTTCTGTTGCAAAACCATCCACGTGTAGAATATTCTAGGAACGGACCATTGGCACTCTGGGGAGAAGAAAGTGGATTTGTAAGAGTTTTGCATTATTATACTTGTACAACCTTCCCGTTGCTTGTGGCCATCCCTAGACGGCATTTTATGAGGAATTCGCTCCAGTCTACAGGGCCAGGTGAAATTAACACGTTGTTGGGTTTTAAATTAACTTCCTGCTGTGTTTTGACCTGAAAAACATCGGCTTCACACCTACTTGCAGTTGATTCCCATGGATAGCAGTTACAACCTGGCTAGCTAGGTGTTCGGTTTTTTACCGGACTGTTCGGTATTTCTGTCACCGTGTTCGCTGTTCGGCGCCGAAGTACGAGTGGTTTGGTATTTTTAGAATTCCGTTCGTATCACTGATTTATTTATTAATTTGCACAGACATCCAAAAAACGTTAAAACTAAATGAGACTGACCGAAATAAATTCAACAATGAAGATCTCATAGCCTACCAAAGAGCCGAAGATTAGCTTAACAATTGGTTGAACTACAAAAATCCTCCTGATTTAGGAAAAATAACTCTTCCATATGAAAAATATGTAGAAGCATCAAAGGTGGTGGTTTATGTAGAAGCCCCTCCCCCCCCCTTCCCACTCCCACCTCTTCATGAGAAGAAGTAGAAGCTGTTTTGAAACCCTAAGTAATTGAACGGTCGCCGTCGTTTTGAGCAAGTTACTATCTTTTCTCTGAATGAGCACAAGTGAAATCCGATTCCACATTTCAGCCCGTTAGTACATCAGGAATCTATTTATTACACTATCCACTCTCTTGGAATTGTTACTAGGGTTTAATTTGCATTTAAAATATAAGAAAGCTCTAAATAAAATGAAGAGCTTGAAAACGATTTCACTCGTGCGTTGGTTATTAGGAAATGGCTCTAAATCTGTAATTAGTTTGATGGATTATTTATTATTGATTGTCTCTCTCTCGCTGTTAGAAGGCTTGGGCGAGTCTGGCGAGTGTCATTTTGTTAAACTACCGAATAGTATTAAAAATAAGTGAACAGATAAGAAATGAACGAACAGCGGCGTAACAACTATTTCTTGATAGCGGAGTGGGGAGGGGGAGGGAGGAGGCAAGCTAACCTATTTACGGATTTAGTCTTTCAGCAAAACGGTTAAGAACGCATGCATACTGCTAGTGTGGGAAGCTGTGTTAGGTAATCAGCGCTATATAGTTCTACAGAGAGAAACAACTCATTAATACTAAAATGGACCCAGTTTTATAGGTCGTGCTCTTGAAAACAATTTTGTTGCTTTAATTTTTAAATAGACATTATTTATCTGGGAGCACATTGGTCCTACTTTGTTTTGAGACCATTTACGAAAATGAGTTCATATTTACTGCAGATTGCAATAACAATCAGACAGCGAGAAACATTTTGTTGTTGTCACTATTTTACAAACCATGTGCAACATATCTTAATGAAAAAAGAAAAACAGAATTTTTTAAAAAAAGAAGGCACTTATTTTGTTTCTATTTAGACTAAAACAATTTAAGTTCAACTTCCAAATGTAGTTTTCTTTTCGACAGTTCTGGAAACAAATTTTTTCATGACATCCATAAGATTCATTTTTCCAGCCCTGTCTTCATGAACATGCAGGAGGAGTAGATAGGTGAGTCTCGACAGAGTCACTGTTGATCTGAGTCAAGTTTTAGGTGTTGATTGACGTTTCAGAGGATGCTGACGAAACTGGAACTGTCAGCATCTGAATGATGAGGCGAATAACTTCCTGAAAGAGTTCTTTAACCCTAACAAGTTCAGCAATAAATTTTCTTTCAATAGAGGATACATTACATTGTTGTATACCAGCCATGATGGTTCGCAGCATTTTGAGGTGTCCATGAAGCATGTCGAGGTTTAAGTCTGTTGTATGTACTCCAAGCAATTCTTCCACACGACATGTCATGCAGATGGAGGACGTGTTCCGGAGGACGTAATAAGTATCTCTTCAGGACAGGGTGGTCGCTTTAGATACTCTTGGTTGAATCTTCAACCTATCTCATTTAGAAAGAGATCAAGAATTTCAGACAAATCTGTTCCTAATTTTTCTTTCTTGATACAATTCTTTGGGAACAGCCGGCGCTTCTATGTGTTGGAATTTCGCTGTATTTTCCTTGCCCGTGAGATTTTTGTGTCTTTCATATATAGGTTTTTAGAATAATCTTTGGATTTCTCTAACAGCATATCAGATGCTTTTGTTGTCCTAAGATTTGCAAGAGCTAGTTTTAGAACCTCAACAGAATGTTTCACACTGGCTGCATTAAAATTTGGATTCTGTAGGAATCTTGCCAGTTCCTCACACAGTCCAAATACTTCAGTTGCTATTGCTACATAAAAAATAGTTTCAAACTTTTCGAGCCGCTTCCAATAGCCCTACAGGACTGACCTTCCTTTGTCTGTACTGAGCTCGGTACATTCAATATTTCGGTCACTGTTTTCTGGACCTGATCATAGTTTTCCCCGAAATGTGTCAAAGATTTTGCTCTTACAGGCCATCAGGTGGGACACCTTAGAATCAGTGGTTGAACTTTTGGGTTTGGATTCGCCTCATCGTCACCAGATGGTAGCACAACATATGTATAAACGTTTTTTTTTTCTTTTTGCGGATTCTAGAATAATATTTGAGATGTCTAACACAGTTACCGGTACATCGTACAGAGGACCACAGCTTCTTGAAACTTCCTGTAGTGCCAGATCCAAACAATGATTGCTGCAGTGCATGTAACAATTCTTTGGCTGGTGTTGAAGAAGGGTTTCCTTACATCTTTGTTCCGCACAGACATATTAGCTATACCATCGAAACAGTGGACGCGTGGAAACTCAATTTCTAGTGACAGTCTTAGGATGTTTTTAATGATAGTTGCCTGCATTTGCGCCTTTGCGTCTGGCGGGCTATATAAACTCAGAAAAACTTCTTTTATTTTGAGGATATGAGGGTAAACACAACGTACACAAAGAGCGGACCCATCCTGGCCAGTCACGTCCGTCGTTGAATCTACCATACTTCCGTAAAATGGGGATTTTTTTATTTGCTGCACAATTTCTCGCTGGATCATGTGAGCCACAATTTCCAGTATTTAATTTTGTATAGCTGATTTCAACTGTCACACCATATCTTCAATTCTGGCATATCGTTCTTCCTCTCATCGAGAAGTGTCATGAGATTCCAAGAGATCGTTTCATGACCTCTCAGTGCGTTTCCTGTTCAACCCAGGAACATGAGTGAACTGATAACTACTAGTAAAGCGGTTCTAGCTTTTTCCTGATCGGTCAGCATATGTCGCGCGATTTCGGCAGTCAGAGGTGTACTATTTTTATGTTACAGAATAACAGCGGGAGACTCTCGATGAAAAAGACTCTTCTCTTGTATGTTGAACTTTTCTGTAGCTTTTTTTCCAGTTACAGTTTCCTTAATAAAAGCCTTCTCTGTCTGTGGTCTTCTGTTGTTCACTAAATGGATGGGCAGAATGTAGTCATTGCAGGAAACACTGCCACTCTTTTTTCACAATGTAGCCACTGATAAACGACAAACCACTCCGATTTACAAGACCATCCATTCCTTCCTGGAAACTTGTGCCTCTCCGATGGGTCAAAATTTGTTTCAAAATCCGGTATACTTGACGTACAGCCCATTGTGTTTTCATGTGAGAATGGGGTGTCTACATGCTTTGACTTCTATGCCACAGCTGTTATGTCTGTCGCCTCTACCTGAAATCGTTGCTAAAAATTTGCAACATAAAAATAGCTCTCAACAAGCAAAGTATGTTAATGGTGAATGCCTAGTATAATAGCACAAGTGTAGGAAGAAACACTCATAGTTGACCATAAAATATTTAGTTTACGAGTATCAGTGCTTGTGCTTTCTTGTAAGTATCTTCGACTAGTATTACTACCATCAGAGACTGGCCACTGCCATGGGTAACGCTAACACAAACGACCTGAGATGTTTTAGTGCTGCTACCACCTCCAAAAAATTATTTTATAGATTTTTATGACATTGTGCAGTATCACACATAAAATAATAGAATAATAACAATCCTATATAAATATCAGCCATGATCTATGGATTGATGTACACATAAAAAGGAAACGAAAAGTTAAATACTGAAATTTAAAAAAAGGCGTTATAACTCATTTACTGTGGGTGTTGCAAGTAAGAGAATCAGTGTAAACATTATTGAACATCCATATAGTTAAGTACGAAAGAGGGTGCAAATCAGACCTTAAAGCAATACTGCTGTGTAAATGGAAGGGCATTAACATCAGACATAACAAACAAACTTCCACTATTCATACCAAAGCAACTGCGACTGATGATTTATTAGAAGGAAACTCACATGGTAAATAAAATATCTTCAGTTGTAAAGATAATGTTTACTACCATATTTGTTCAATGATGAACTGCCGTGTAAAGCACTGTGTTTCTGTGTTTATTTCCAATTCAACTTTCAGTTGTTAAAAAAATTCAAGTAAACTGAATTGTACACACGAGCTCTTCCTCCCATGATGCTACATTGGAGTGTGAGTCTATAGTGCGAAAGGACTCACTGTCCTACTCTTATTTCCACTCACAATAATGGGACAGAACAAATTGTCTGGTATAAGTGTTTATTAGAATAAACTTTACAACTTGCACAGGCAGCACACCAACTGTGGCTCCTGGCTTAACTGGGAGACATACACGACTGTCCACTATGAGGTCTCGAAGCTACCTGCTCGGCCACTACAACCGCTAATCTTACCTGCACACACAAAGGACCTGGAGGATTCACTTCCACACGTAGGTTTCAAGGTCTCCTGACAGGGAGCAGACTGTACTGGACAGTCTGACATGCCCAGTTTGGAAGCTGCCTCTAGGTGGCAGCTGGAGTGAGGTGCAGAGTCCAAACATACTCCCACTCTAAAATTAGTCTTTTCATTTTACAAACAACCATAAGTTTAACAAGCAACAAATCCAAAACAATGAAAAGAATAAAAATATAACTAGACACAATATCAATGCACACAAATATGAATACACTAACGTTTGGGAGGCCCACACCACCAAAGCACCACTGTCATACTGCATGTGAGACACAATGGGTATTTACATGTAAGACACAAAACAATAAAGTATTAATATCATACTGCATAAGAACATGAAAATTAGTACTAACAGCAATTAGTCCACAAGAAACATCCACAGTTTCCCAAGCTGATCTTATGAATTAAGAGGTTGTTCCACTAAATGGCAGTTTGGCAGTGACTCTGTATCATATACCACTACACAGATCTGAGGGAACACTCAACTAATTCACTGCTTAGGCACGGGACACAATTTTACTATAGGCCTCTTAATCAGCCCATTAGCAGTTTTTACCATCACCACACGCACACACTTATCAGGACCGGGAAACAGCTGGTCAATGGCACCCAGCCTCCATACCAAGGGAGGCAAGCTATCCTCCTTGACCAGCATATGAACGCCAATCTGGGGTTGCCATGCTGTTTCTGATGTCCATTTCCTTAATTGCTGCAGATCATGTATGTATTCTGTGGGCCACCTCTTCCAAAAGAACCTATGTAACTGCTGTACAAGTTGCCATCTGTGCAACCCGTTGGTGGGAACCTCAAGGACAGAGGGTTCGGGATGAGCAAAAAAGGGTCTATCCAATTAGGAAATGACAAGGAGTAAGAGCAGCAGGAGAATCTAGATCATCAGAGAGAAGACACAACGCCCTTGAATTCAAGCCTGCTTCTATCTGAATTAACATGGTAGTCAGTTCTTCAAATGTCAGTACTGCATTGCTGATGACACATTTGAGATGCGACCTCATGCATTTGATTCCTGCCTCCCAGAATCCACCAAAGTGATGTGCAAGAGGCGGAGTGAACCACCAACTGGTTCCCTCTGAGGTCGAAAAATTCATGACACCTTCAACAGTAGCATCCTTGGAGAAAAAACGTTTAAGTTCATTGTTTGCACCTACAAATGTGGTACCATTGTCACTGTACATGTGAGAACGTTTCCCTCTTCTTGCAATGAATCTCCTGAGGGCAGCCAAAAATGAACTTGTTACCAAGTCACTAACTAATTATAAGTGGATGGCCTTGGTTGCCATGCAAAGGAATAAAGCAATATAAGCCTTGGTGGTAACCTTACTCTGTCTTCCAGCATGCTTTACAGCAACAGGGCCTGCATAATCTACTCCACAGTGCTGGAATGGACGAGACTGGTTTACTCTAGCTGCAAGTAGCCGACCCATGAGCTGAACAGCTGTCTTGGACTTAAGCCTAAAGCATTTTAAACATTGCCTGATAACTCCTTTGACTGTATTACACCCATTTGGGATCAAAAATCTCCTATGCAACATACCCAACAAAAGTTGTGACCCAGCGTGCAACAGATTTTCATGTTCATCTTTTATGTGAATTTTTATCAAATGATGCTTAGGTGGTACGATAATAGGATGGCGCTCATAATATGGTACATCAGTATTCAATAATCTCCCTAACGCTCATAAAATACCTTCAGCATCAACAAACGGATGCAAATCTCTTGATTTGCTATTATGTGGAATAGTTACTCAACAAAGCGATGTCATTACCATACTCATTGTGTTGAGCTGGCCAAAGGCCCTTTTGATAGCGTTTTGGAATTCCTGTGGAGTGAATAGCCCAGTGCATAGACCAAAACTCTGTAAGTTTTCTTGAGTGATGAATATTTACACAGCAGTTCATCATCAAGTTTAATTACTGACATCAAGGATACTTGTGTACACTTTCTGTCGGGCACATCTTCTAGACTAAGTCGAGGTCGCAAGTGGATACCGATGATGGGACAGACCACCACTGAACAAGTGAACTCAAAGCAGCTGGATTAATATCAAGTGATAAATAGCCAGCAGGATTATCCTCTGATTTGACATGTCTCCATTTAGTAATTGAACTCAGTTCCTGGATTTCAGAGACTCTGTTGGCAACAAAACTTTTCCAATGACCAGGACTCTGCTGCAGCCAACAGACAACTACTGTGGAGTCCATCCACAAATGAATGTTGCCACTATCTATGATGTCTAAGGCATTGACCATCTTGTGAATGAGTCGAGCAAGAAGCAGAGCACCACATAATTCCAGTCGTGGAGGAGACTGTTGTTTTACAGGGGCAACCCAAGATTTGGCTGCAGCCAATAAGACCAGCACACTGTTCTTGGAAATCTCTCATATACACATGCACCATATGCCAACTGTGAAGCATCACAAAAACCATGAATTTCTAATTTAACATACTGGGGGCGAGGAATGATCTTCCTGTTAATTAAAATACCATTGAGCGGATGCACAAAAAACAAAGCTTATTTTTTGTCACATATGCCCACCGCTCATTGACATTTAGTGATTGAAACCCCTTGCATTTAGTGATAGTATGAGTTTCACTACAAAAATTACATGATTCCTCAGTATCAGCATTAGCCAGATGAACCCTCCCCACAGGTCTCGTTTGATTTGAATTATTGGCATTTCCTTGCAGGTCCCTTGAGGTTATCTCTGATCCTGATGAACTCAAGGGCCTGCCATTTTGTTTCCAAAAAATCTATTAGTTGATTTAATGGGGTGACTGTCGACCCAGACATCTTTACCTCCCACTCATGACGATCCGTGGGTCGCATACTAGACAGAATCTCTTCCGAAATAATAACTTTATGAAGTGCAACATCAGGTTGGAGAGCTTCAAAGGCCTTCAAATGGTCACATAAGTAGTGTATGGGTACGTTTAGTGCAGTAGCAATTGTTTGGAAAACGATTATAAAGGAAACAAAGTGAAATGCGCAGTTTATATACAATTATTTACTTATTTACATATATACAGGCTTTCAATTAATATCCATATGGAAGAGTATCATAATTTTTCTAGAACTACTCTTTTATCGTACTGAAACAAGAATTCTTTTTTAACATCTTTGTTTATTAAAGTTTCAGTATTTACATCTCTAGCTATATGATTGTATTCTAATTGTACCTTTTCTTTCACTTCATTTTCGATTAAGCTTATCATAGTTTCACTATTCAACTTTTGAAGATTCTTATAGTTTAATGTAAATCCTTTTACCTTTGTTACAGAGCTTTTATCATTTGTTTCATAATGATAACTCTTAGGGCCAGTTGAAGCCCAGTTTTTAATCCATCTATTATTTCCTAACTCATCTGTCCACTCTCCTAGCATATAACCTGTCTCTACTGTATTTTTCGCATTATCAATATACACTATAGAATCGGTATCAAAATAAACAACCTTTTTGTAGTTTATCTATCGTTTCATATAATCTAAGTCTAGCATTTGATGTTGTAAATGCAGCTATGGAAACATTAGTAGCTCTGTTATTTTCCAAATAATAATCTTTGAAATTGTAGTTGATCTGAATCATATTGTCATTAAAAAAATTATATCTATTTTATGTAATCGATCATCTAATAACATTTCATAGAATTTTTGTAAATCTGTAACATACTCAGTTTTACTCATATTTTGACATTGTACAAATTTTCCCCATAATGAAACAAGACATATCTTAGAAACAGCTCTTTTTCCTGGATTCGGTTTTATATTATTATGATCTAATTCAATATCCATTTTTTCTTTCATATATTTTTATACTCGTTATTGTGTTTGAAATTATGTGGACTTGTTTCTAATTTTATTTTCATAAAGTCTTTCACGTAATTTTTAAACAACATGTTGCTTTTATTTTTAAAATTCCACACTTCATATAATTCTATAATTTTATAACCTTTTTCTAATGGTTTATTTACTTCATCAGTTGTCCCAGTGCCAATAAAACTTCTTTCATTATTATTGTGATTACATTCATTTATTCTTTCTTCTGCACATTTTATACACAATGGAAACAACAGTTTTTCATTTTTATCGAGTTTTATATGTACTGGTAAAACAGGATGGTACAATTTTCTAGGTGCTAATACTTTACATTTTATTAATCAACACCATTTTTACTATAGCATTGAGGTTTATATATTTTTGTAGGATGACCTACAGGAAAATAATCGTAATATTGTACAGATGGATAAGGACTACAAATATCAATATATCTTATTTTAGTATTAACACCATGTGATTTTCGTCTTAATTTTATTGTATTTGTACGACCACCATAAAAAGCGTCTCTTGGATTCAAAGGCTCTATAATTTCAGTTAGCTGTTTCATTTGCATAATTTTTTTGTATTCATCTGATTTAACCCAATCGCTTTCCCACATTTCTACCAGATTGTATCCAGCATTTAGAATTTTCGTATTTCTTGTTTAAGTCTTCTGATATAAAGCATCCATTGACTTTTGATTTTTATAACATTTTTTACAACCATGCCAAAAGCATCCATGATGTTGATAAACAGTCTTGGTTTCTTTATCAAAGCCATCTACTTTTGCTACAGCTATATTTATTTCACCACCATTAAGAGCATGTTGAATATTATAATTATTAACCTATTTAACCATGCTATAGATTCTTTACTGTAACTCTCTTTTTGCTCTTTATCTATTAGTGCAATTTTTCTACTAGGTAAATATTTAGATCTATATATAGCCATACAAACTCCAGCAATTGTTAAATAACAGAATGGATCTATGTTAGCAATTTCAAGAAACTGTTTTCTTAATTCTAAACAACCTCTTCTTAATATATCTACATCAGAATTACAGTATTCATTAATCTCTTTTCTCATATTGAAAACTTAATTTTCTTTGACCTTTTGACTATGCCATTTGAGAAACTCTTCTCTATCTTTTGGTTTCATTGTATCAACACAATACTACTTGATATCAGGAATTGGCCCTATGTAATTTTCATTTCCTTGGGTATTGAATAAATGCGGAAAGTAACCTTTCTTTAATTCTTTCAAATCAAATGTTTTTGGATACTCACTAAGTTTTCCTTGTAGAAAATTACTACTATATGGAATGAGGCAAAGGGCACATTAAAAACAATTAATTCACAAATATATGTCAAGTAGTGATAGTCTGTTTCTTAAAGTATTCATAAACAACACATACTTCAGCACCATCCAAATAAAATACATAATTCAAAGACTCAACTATTAACTGATTTATGAATATAGATACATCATCATCAGGATAACAAATAGACAGAAAAAGTTGAAGTGCAAACTTCTTCATTTATATATATTAAAAAAGTACATTATCCTTATTTACCCAGCTATTATGTGTATTATCAAATCCTAGCCACTTTACATATAGTTTATCACCTTTTTGTCTCAACACCTTTTCAGTAAGATATACATCTAGATATTTTGTTTTCTGTAATTCGTGTTGATAAAAATTTCGTTTAATGTCCTTCAACCTGTACGTAATAGGATCCGAATATAAAACATCTTCAATTTCAAATAACTCTGTAGACCAATTAGCATATATCCTTTTCCAAAAATTCCTTTTACTTTACTTATCCTTTCTCCATCACCAAAAGAATACTTTGCTTTGTTGGGTTCCTAATAACCATTGCATTAGGTTTATAACTTTTCTCATTAACTTCTATTGGTTTCATTTTTATAATTGAATGTTTTATCTTGTTATATTCATCAACTAATTTTGAAACAATTTCTATCCACTTATAGTTACTGTGAATAGAAAACTTTTTCCACTTTTTTTCTTTTAATGTCCTATTAAATCTTTCCACAAAAGATGCTTTTGGTTCAGAAGATGTTGAATAATGGTTAACATTGTATTTTCTCATTAATTCTTGAAAATATTTATTATAGAATTCTTGTCCATTATCAGTTTGTAAATTTTTGGAGCTCTACTTCTAAGTATTTTTTCAAAAGCATCAGTTTCATTTTTACCTGTTTTATCTGTAACTTGAATAGCCCAAGCATATTTAGAGAAAACATCAGTTAAAGTTAACAAATATCTATATCCTTTATTTATTTTTGATATTCCTTTTAATTTTCCAGAATCCCTTTCAACTAAGTCAGATTGCCATAAATCATCTACTCCAAAAGTTACACCATTTCTCCTATTATAATTTTTTCTCATTCATTTATGTAGTTCGTTAATTATGTCCTCCCTTATGAATCATTCATCACCTATAACGTTCTTTTAACAAATTTACTCTTTTTAGTTTTACATATTGCATATATACCTACAACTCGCTGTCTTTCATTTTTAGTTTTTACTCTGTGAGGATTATGTGTTTCTGTAAATTTTTTACACTTCAAACAGTAGATATGGTGATCCATTTAAATAGCTTAAAATCTGTTCATCTAAATGTTTCAATATTTTAAAATCTCTACCAACTTTTTCATCTAATTTTGAAACAATAACTTTAAGTGCACTTTCTATCGAATTATTTTCGTTTTCATGAGATATATGTCACAAGACACCATCATAAAATCCAAATCCTTTCATAATTGATTCATTAAGATTTGTTGTAGTAGAACAGTTATCTTTATGAAGCTACATAATTTTTTGATTAAGTTGTGCTGTAGTTACATAGTTATTGAATTGTGTTAAAACGGACATGTATTTAGATTTTGTAACAAATTTTGTTTTCTAAGGATTATTTCGTAACTGCATCATATCCATTTATAGGATCATTGATATCTACTAATCTCCTTCTGTTAAAATCAACATAACCTTTACTTATTAAAAAAAACTTCTTAATTCCTTTGCTTAAATACATTTTCCATTTTCAATTCAATTTATTTTTTATTTTTTCTAAATCTTTAAATTTTTTTCATTGCTTTGCTTATTTTATTTCCAAAAATGTCCATTTATTAGATTCAAAACATCATTAAATTCATAACCATCTGATAGTAATTTTAACACAAATAAACACAAATGACTATATATTACTTCATTAAAATTTTGTATCCCCTCACTATTATAGTATAGATCATTTTTGTCCAAATAATTAACTAGTTGTTTAGGTATATTTCCACCAAATGAATCAAATGCAAATTTTTTATCATTATTATAAAAGCAAATCCAATGCATACCAACATGATCAGATGTATCTAAATTAATTATTCCACATTCGACATTTTTTGGTTTATTAGGTAACTCGTCAATCATGAATACACCACAAAAGTATTTAATTTTCATTTTTTAGCAAGCTTTCTATATCAAATTTACTTAATGCATTAGGATACATTTCAATTTTTTTTGCAACGTTTTTTAATAATAATTATATCCTGGAAGACGCATTTCGAATGGAAGTTTGTTAATTAATGTGTTTACTATTCCTTTTCCATCTTTTTCACTTTTCCAAAATGTATGTGGTAGTTATTCAAAAATCGAATTAAATATAGTATAATTTTTGGATTGTTGGAAATTAAATCACAAAATTTATTTGTTAACATCTGTACTATGCCATCTTTTTCATTATAATAGTTTTTATTACCAGCTAATTCTTCTCCATGGATTACTGTTAACCTATCAATTAAATCTCTAACATTATTCATCCAAACATATTCTACTGGTTTTTCTGAATATTTCTTCATTAAACCCATACCCATTTTCTCATCTGAACCTATTTCAGAATCTGATTGTGATCGTCTGATCGTCTTAATTTTGGAAAATAAACATCAACAACTTCTTTTATCAGATTATTGTATTTAACACCTCTACCTGACTTTATTTTATTGGGATTATTATCAGAATACAATGCTCCTGGCTTATATAGTATATCTGCATAATTTGATAAATCAACACCATCATATTTTTCATTCATATCATTCATAGTAATCTGCTTTTTGGTTAAAAGGTTCATTAATTCATCTGTACCTTCATGTCTTTTCACCAATTTTTAATTTATCTCCATTAAATTCAATTGGCAAATTACCAACATATTTAGATGTACCAACAGGTCTCAATACAATACTTTATCATCACTATGATTAATATACTTTAACATTTTTTCACTAACATTTATTTTTTAACATCATTGCCATCCTCCTTTAGTTTTTTCTATTTACTTCATATTTCTCTTCATATTTATTCAAAGCAGATTGAATTTCTGATTCACTTAATGTAAAGTCATACTGACCAGGAATGTCATCAGACCAATCTCCAAAGTCTTCTACATCATGATGATATGGACTCATTTGTTTTTCAACTTCTCTGTTTTCTTCAAAATCTTTCAAAACATTATCACCTAAACCTTCGATTCCTTGTTTAATTTGTTCTATTGCATCAATAACAGGTTGATCTTCTTTTTTATATTTTTCATATTCTGCATGTGGTTTTTTTCCATTTCTTAAATTCTTCTTTTAACTCTTGTTGCTTCTTTTTATTTCGTTTAGCTTGTTTAACAAGCTGTGGATCGTATTTTGTAAACATTTATATAATGTAAAAATGTTCATGTTTATGTTTATATTATGAATGTTTAACTTGTGCTCTGTATTTACCATCATTTGATTTACGTGTTATGTCTATAGTTATAAACCCAACATTTACTACACATTTCTTTAAAATCATCAAACTTCAAATCACCACCAACAAATTCACGATAAATGTGATGTAATTTGTGTTACCTTGACTAAAAATATCTAAAAAATTGAGATTATCTCTGACTAGTTGTTTTGCTATCTTTGAATACGTTTCAGCTAAAGAAAAACAATCTATTGCTTTATGTCTACCTCTAGTAAAATATTTTCTTACAATATCTTGATTTTCCAATATAAAGTCATCAAATACTAGAACTGCATTATCTTTACACTATCTAATAGTATAATTTCATCATTGTTAATAATAAATGAAGCTATTTCAGTATCTAATTTATCTTCAAGTTTTTTACACTTTTAAATAAATTTTTGATACTTTGATTGATCTAAGTTTTTTGAATAGATGTACAGATGATTAATTTTATCCCAGTTTAACCATCCTGGTGCTAAAATATAATTATCGATTATTAATGTTGTTTTACCAGATCCATTAGGTCCAATAATAGCACATCTAATAGAATTAGGTAATAATTTAGCATGTTTATTTTTTAACTTCTTTTATGAAATTATTTTTGGATCTGTTTTCATTAATTACCAATAAATGAGTGGAATAATACAACTAAGTGACAATTCATCAGAGCTCAAAAAAAGATTAACTTACCTCTAAGAGATACTTTTAAAAGTGTAGCATTAGTTGGATTTTATAATACATTTTTAACTCTAAATGATACAACAAAAAATAATAAACTATATTGCAATGGTGAAACAATAATAATTCAAACTGGTCAATATACTTTGAAAAGTCTAGAATAATATATCCATTGAAAAAAGCCTAATATACAGAATAAAGCTCATGAATTGTTAAATAGAGTTACTATTGAAAGCGATGTTAAATTGTATATGGATATAAAAGACAGTATGGGAAGTGTGCTTGATCTTAGGAGCCAAACTGTTGAGGCTAATGAAAAGACTGTTACTAATGAAGTTCCCTAAATTATACCATTTGAAATAATAAGTAAAAATTTTAGTTTAGCTGATGGAATGTATGTAAGGCATAATGATCATTTTCATCATGAAACAAATATTATTGCTTCATCTAAGCTGAAAGTAGAGTTTGAAGTACTTATTATTTATGAGCCTTATTGTCCTTTACTTGTTTGAATACATGATAAAATTCAGGATTTAGTTGTAACAATAACTGATAAAAATGATGATGTGATCGATTTCAATGGTGTTAATGTAACAGTTCTTATAGAGTTGAAATGATATTTTTATTCTTTATAAATGAACAAGATTGAAAGTTATCAGTATTACTCATATCCTGTGAATGAGAAAACCAAAAATAACCTGAATATTCCTGGCAAAGATACAGAAATTAATGTTCATATTGGAGATGGATGGGTACATCCTAATAATGCTCAACTGTATATGAACTGCAGTATCATTGGAGCTGATGATACTGATTATCTAACATATGATGGAAAATCCAATAAAAATTGATTGATCACTATGTGACAAAACTATTTGACTTTATAACCATAAAAAAGGGAAATAATGTTTTATCTAGAATTGAACATCCTTTCATTTCATCATCAGCTTTATTGAATTTAACATCACCTGTTAATGCAAAAATATGTATGAAAGGACACATACTTAATAATGGGAAAATGAGAAAGAAAACAAATGATGTACTATATCCTCCAGAAATGCTTGATGGATTTTTCAAAGGTTACAAAGAGATAATTTGGGAAGGAGAGATTACTGTAATTTTTACGTGGAGTTCTAGTGCAAAAGATTGTATTCTTAGACAGGCTGATGTTAATAATGCTGGTGTTGAAATAAAGGATACATTGCCAAAGGAAGGTAAAGTTGTAGTAGAAAATATAGAAATCAGAGTACTAGTTGTTAAATATAAGCCTAATTATGAACTAGGGCAAAGAGAAAACATACTGAAAAATCCTAAAATTCCCATATCCTTTTATGAACTACAAACTACAGAGGTGGCTGGATTGAGTGGTAAGAAAAGTTCTGAGCTAGATATCATGAACTACTATAATTCAATAGAGTTTGATATGTCTTATATTTGTTGTCTTTCAATCTAATCGAAAAAATAATGAGTTAATTGATTCACCATTATTTGATTGTGTAATGCTATGTACATTATATTTGAAAAATGGAAGAAATGAAGTATTTCCTGAAGAAATGTGGAATTTAGATCCACCTTATGATTATCTGAAAGCTTATGATGCATTTCGTGAATTTAAGTGTGTTACACAATTGAAAGGAGATGCTGATGTAAGTCCTTGTAATTTTATAACAAACTATCCTATCTATGTGATTAATATGACATGTAGAAAACATTTAGTAGCTACACAAAAAAACCACAATGAAGTTTTGTGCTACTTTTAATGAAAAATACCAGATGATACACTTTCTTAAGTAATTATGTATGGAAAGAAAAATCTCACTTATGATGAACAACATAGAATACTAACTAAAAATTTTTAGGTCATTGTACAAGCTCTAAAATTGAGCCTCCATATATTCATCAAATTCCTTTTTTTTAAATAATATCAAAAGGCTTCATGTCTAAAAACTGTTGCCATAAATAACTGTTACAGTTTGTTTCATTTACTTTTATTTCATGCTCAATATTTAAGAAATTGGCTATCTTTTCAATAAAATATTTGTATGGCAAAGCTTTGTCCTTGTAACATTTACTAAACACATCGAATACCTCAATAATACGTTCTATTTCATAACTAGTAAACATAGATACCATTGCACCATTGGAATCGATTTTCATTAATCTAATTAGTAATAAAATTATAAACAGCCGACCAGTTGCAATGGATAAAGAATTCTTTACCTAGGTTTCAACAAATTTAAATTTGTCTTCTTCAGAAGGTGGCCTAAGGACAATGAACATCATAGCTTACATTAGAAAGGTATGAAACTTAAGTCAAGAATAGATTTTAACACAAATCAGAGAGCTCTTGCATTACAAAAATATGAGAACGACGACTGGTACTTACAATTTTACATTAGTAATGACTAATGTACCATCGCCGTTTTTACAAATGTCGGCATAGATCCATTTGTCAAAATTAAAATATAGCCCTGGAAATAGGGTTTGTCACGTAAATATAAATAAGTACATGGATGTTGCAGAACTCACAACTGACTGAGTGTAATCGGCCAGCGTAGTTACTCTGCGGCCAGGGCAGGTAGCGCTCATGGCGCGAACCATGTGCCAATTGGCATACAAAAGCAATGTGTAAATTATCAGTATTAATAACGTCCTTAGATAAAGTAACAATAAAAAGAAGGAAAGCGTTTAACGCTCCCATTATAACAGTATGGGAGCCTTGGTACAATTAATGTAGTTATACACCAAAAAAGGCAGGTGGCGCTTACGCCGTGAGAGTTACGCACAGTGGCATATACAGCCAAAATATAAAAATTACATTACTATATTAGTGAAGCCCACAAACGGTATATATGTCAGAACTTTAAAATTGACAATAATGGCTCTTAAGATAGAATTACGAACCCTGGTCCACAATCCAGTTAATACACATTCGCAGGGAACCAACGTTTTAGAGCCAGACAAAATCACATAAGGGCCGATGTAGTGGCAGCCATGCATCGTGAGAAAGCCACATTACATAAAGAGTAGTGAGCTTAAAGATTTGAAAGTGCATCATAGCTTCCTGAGAAAATAGACCACTGAGGTTACCAGCATTAATGTTATACCATAAACAGTACAGGTTTAAAGCCTTCAAAAAATGAAAAAATATTATTGTACATCTTTCAAATAATACGCGATTTTCTTGATTTGTAGGCCTTTTAGTGTAGTTAGTGACAGAATTTTGAATTTTTAAAATCGGTTAATATTAACTGAGAAACAAAAATCGATCTATTAGAGACCCATGACAGTCGTTTTTCTCTTTACCAGCTGTAAAGAGAATGAGATAATGTATGGCTGCTGCAACGGTTTTCTCAGGTAAGTCCTCATCACTACTGTTTCCACATTGCAAGCAGAAGAGGAAATGAGATAATGATAACGCAAGCTGCAGCTCGCTACGTAGATATGTAGACAGAGTGCTGCAGCTGTGCCTTTCGTTGTAGCTCAGGGCGTAAAGGAGCATGTGTTTCAAATCATCTGTTTCCTAGGGACATTATGTACTTCGAATCCTGTTCACTACTGAGTTTATTTAAAAAATCCCAGGTAAAATGGGGTTTCCCCATACGAGACACGAGTTTTGCAGAAAAAAACGATGTTTTGAGTGGTAAATTTACAACTATAAATTTTATTTCATACGCTTAGTGGCTCCATATACTATAACTTTAATAAACAAAGAGTTTAAAAAAGAATTCTCGTTTCAGTGCGATAAAAGAGTAGTTCTAGAAAATTATGATACTCTTCCATATGGATATTAATTGAAAACCTGTAAATATGTAAACATGTAAATAATTGTATATAAACTGCACGTTTCACTGTTTTTTTTATAATCGTTTTCCAAACAACTGCTACTACACTCAACGTACCCATATACCACTTACATAGATGATTAATTAGTTGCCTATAATCGCTCGCTGCGTCATGGCCGACTGTGGGTAAAGCCAACAAAGCCAAGCATGTCTGGCTGCAATTATTCTTGGGTTACTGTACCACTGCTTAATAAGTCCCTAGGCTATCGATAGGTTTCCTGCTGTGGCAGGTATATGTTTCAATAGGTCTTTTTCTTCACCTTGCAAAGACGAATTAAGCTAACGAAATTTTCGAACGTCATCACTGAATGGTTATTCATAATGAGACTCAAAAATGTATCCCTGTATGATGTCCACTTAAGGTAGTTGAGCCATGGCGGCTGGTGCTAGGGTGCTCCACCTGCATCGCTGATATCGATATTCGGCTGTCCTGCAATCTTTGACTGCTCCCCTGGCAGTTTTCTGGGTGAACGTGTGATGAGGGAGTCTCCGGTCGGCGTTCAACGAGCCAACTTGTGTTGAAAACAAGCTTGCGTCACTAACGGTGGTGTACGGGCCTCGCCCTTGTCTTTCGGCGCGAGCCGGATGTACGGTGCCGAGCTTTCGGCACCTTAACATGCAGAATAGTGTCTCACGCTGAACAGCTTCCCAGCTCGTAATTCGCAAGCTCCAAGTTACGTATGAATTTTATTGTGTGTTAAACTAAGAAGATTTTTGAAACTTATGGCAACATGGGTAGCTGTCGGAGATGGCTCTGAACTTGGTTCCACAGTGGCTATTTTTAAGGAGACTTATGTTCCACATTCCGTTTCTGTTTATCCATGGGGTGTGTGTTTTAAGTGGTTATCATGCGAATTTTAACTTGTTTTAGTGCATATTGCCAGCTTTGGGACTGGCTGCGGTTGTGCACATGTCCAGGTGCCATAGAGTTGATGGTTTAATCATTTGTCACGGCAGCATTTGGCATGTTTATTTTATGTTGAAAATGCCTAAAGGCAACTGGAAGTTTCCTGCTAATTTACTGGGAGACAGGTTATGTTAGAGTATTGCTCCATAAGAATTTGGGGGTGTGATTATTATTTATTCCAGTGTGGCTGTGATTTGACCTTGTTTTCATTGCAATATGTTTGTGCTGCAGACCATTTGTTAAGACTACTTGTTCCCTGGCGTCGGCGCGGTTATGGATTGTCAGGACCGCTCATTGTGGTGCCAGTTGGATTATACATAAATATATTACCGCCTGCTATGTGACCCTGTGCACAAGCCGTGGGCGGTGAACGCTTGTATTGTCTGCCGGCCGTGATGTTATTGCTTCCAAACACTGCTATGGGCCTTAACGCTGTTCTCTAAAGTTACGTGGAAGTTGGGAATCATTCTGAGTCATTATGTCCATTAGTTAAGTGAAGCCACCCTGTTATAATATTGGCGTTTTTGTGAATTATTTTACTGATTGAGTTATTAGTAGCCATTCTTATTTAATACCTATTTTAATCATTTGTGTGTCTTTAATAAACATACAAGTTGTTATTTCTGTGTGCAAGTTGGCGACCGTGGTTGGCCCACCTTGTATTTATAGTATAAGCATGTTTTACTGTGGACCTTTATGTGGGCAGTTCAGTTTCATTAAGCTTTAAGATCTCTTGTTGTTTATGAAGTTGTGGTATTATGTGGCTGTGTAACTTTGGTTGGAAGAGTATAATGTTATTAGTCTTTTGAGATATGGTTAAACAAGAACGATTGTTTGTGACTGATTATTTACCGTACCTACTATCGATGATTTTGGTTGCGGACGCAAAATAGTATGATTCTTACTTGTGTTTATGTAATTCAATTAAAGTGAAGATTTGTATGTCGCATCAGTAACACGGCAAATGTCCGAATTGAAGTATATAATAAAATTTGCTTTGAGTCAAATTAAAATTGTATAGTAATCACAAGCTTGTGCATCACCAGTGATCCTGGGCTTCATATCTCCTTTAAATAACTGTGGTGAGATTGTAATTATGATTTTCTAAAGAAATGAGTAGTATCGGGGTTCAGTAGCCGCCTTCAAAATTTGGCAAGTTAATAGCGGGTAGTTTCAAAGAACTGACACTGCCTGGCGGATTCGAGCCCAAAGGCTGCGGAAGCTGGGTGTACCCCTTCATTGAACCTCTGATAGTGGAATCAACGAAGTCCACGAATCCTCGAGTTCCGCCCTCTCCTTACTATGATCTGCTGATTCGTCTTCAGTTTCCAGCCGTGTTTGAGACTACTCAAAATCAGTCTGAATCCAAGTTAATCGACTTAATTTTGAGTCAAGCATTTCGATGCTTGCATTGTCCGTAGACTGCACAGAGCTCGGTAAGCGCCTGAGAGCGACCTTTGCTACACCTCTCTTCTTGACTAATTTTGTTTTCCCTGAGGACTCCATTTTAGGACCAGGAAGATGATAGCAGGAAGCCAACAGTTGCACTCAAGGCTGCAGCGGCAATACGAGGCAGTACGGACTGGCGCAGCAGCGGCGTCACGGGAACTGGCAGCTGGCGTTGCAGGCGCTGCGGTTTCCGGCGCGAAGTTTTGGTGGGAGCAGGAGGTGACGTCACTGATGATACCGGCACCGACACATTTCTGTGCTTCTCGCGTTTGAGTTCGAGACACATTAAACGTTCACAAAAACGTTCCTGATCACCGTTGTTAAGGCTGCTACTGTCGAAGTCCCGAACAGGCCTTGAGACGCTCGATAGCGGTCACCAACGAAACCAATAACGCGCAGTTCACACGTGGTTTTTTAAAAGTTCACAAATACCGGAAAATAAATCCGCGCGAACGTAAATTCCGCGTGGTCACTGTATCCGGCCCAGAGGACCAAAACATGTACTCACAGGCTTTTCCTCCCGTGGTGATACATTGGAGTGTGAGTGTATAGTGCGAAAGGACTCACTGTCCTCCCTTTATTTCCACTCACAGTAATAGGACGGAACAAATTGTTTGGTGTAAGTGTTTTTTAGAATAAACTTTACAACGTGCACAGGCTGCGCACCAACTGCGGCTCCCGGATAATCTGGGAGACATACACGCCCGTCCGCTACCAGGTCTCGAAGCTACCTGCTCGGCTATTACAAGCCCTAATCTTACCTACGTGGCCGGGCTTTGTAGCCGAGCGGTTCTAGGCGCTTCAGTCTGGAACCGCGCGACCGCTACAGTCCCAGGTTCGAATCTTGCCTCGGGCATGGATGTGTGTGATGTCCTTAGGTTAGTTAGGTTTAAGTAGTTCTAAGTTCTAGGGGACTGATGACCTCAGATGTTAAGTCCCATAGTGCTCAGAGCCATTTGAACCAATTCTTACCTACGTGCACAAAAGACCTGGGAGATCCACTTCCGCACGTAGGTTGCAAGGTCTCCTGACAGGGAGCAGACTATACTGGAGAGTCTGACGTGCCGAGTTTGGAAGCTGCCGCTAGATGGCAGTTCGGGTGAGTTGCAGAGTCCAAACATGAATTATGTTTTTACCGTTACACATAATATTTGTGATGAAACTGGTATGAAATACAGAGGACTGAAATCTTTTTACCTGTGTAAGAATGCTTTTCTCATTGCCTGTATAATAGGTGAAAACGAAGCCGTTCTGGCAGTATATTAAAACTTCTTTCCAGAAGCGACTGCATATTTGTACTTGCTGCTGTTTTTGCGACAAGTTTTATTCTGACCTTGACTTGCAATGTAGCGCTGTACTTTTCCTTTCATAAGCTAACGAATGGCGTTAATATACAATTATGGCAACAAACTGCTATTAGCCCATCCTGTGTCTAAGTGACGGTGCAGTCATACCTACTGTCAACAGATGTCCGTGCGATCGTGTCCTGCACGGGAGATGACATTCCCGTCAACGAAAAACCACGCCAGTGATGACGTCAGGGCATCAGACGGGGTAGTATATGTCGGGTTGTCCCACATTCACAATCGCTGTGTACACAGTCACAGATGGTGCAGTATGCACAGAGAAGACACCTACCAGACTCTCTCCAGTGGAGAGCCGTAGGAAGAATGAAAGCAGGACAGTCGCAAACTGATGTGACCCTATGGTTTAATGTAAATCGTTCTGTTGTTTCTCGGATTAGAGATCGAAACTGTATCCCAAACACCAGGGCAGGGCCGGCCGCTGTGACCGAGCGGTTGTAGGCGCTTCAGTCCGGAACCGCGCTGCTGCTACGGTCGCAGGTTCGAATCATGCTTCGGGCCTGGGTGTGTGTGATGTCCTTAGGTTAGTCAGGTTTAAGTAGTTCTAAGTCTAGGGGACTGATGACCTCACATGTTAAGTCCCATGACAGGGCCGGCGCAAGGCACGTGCGAAACGTGCGGCCGCACGGGGCGGCACTTTCCGAGGGGCAGTAAATCTTCCGCCCCCCCTTTTTTAGGACAAACTCAACATTCATGCCCAAGAGGGGATTTGAAACCAAACGTCGGAGGGAGAGGCTTCGGGAACTATGGCATGGCGCATCGACTACCTGCCGGCCGCCCCTGTTGGACAAGCGGAGGGAGGTGGAATAATTTCTTCCTGAAAGTACAGAAACTAGTGGAGCTACTGCAGCTACATTTTTATCTTAAAGACATGACCAGAAAGTTGACGAACACAGTACTGCGACCACCGCATACAGTATCAATGCTGACGGTGGTCCAACCACAACATGTTCAACAGACCTCGTCTGGACTCAAGATCTGCTTTGTGTCGAAAGCTCCAAGATTGGAACATCAGGCAGGACTAAAATTAGGCGACCCGATTCGGAAAATACCGCAGGAACTTCAGACGAGGTACTCATCACTGGGAAAGGGATTGAAGGCGAGCCTAAAATGGAAGACACAATTGACTCAGATCCCGGATGATGGCCGGAAATTATTACCGATTGCATTCGAACGACTTTGGTCATGCGAGGTTTTCCCGAGCGCATTAAGGAAGCTGAAGAATCTCCTAAAAATGCGGACAACCAGCGTTTAAGCCCTGTGCACTATAGCTATTCTTTGAAGAATTTAGAAGAAACAGATAGATATTGGTTGGTGAACTCAAAGAGCAAGGATGCTATGTTCTGCTTTTGTGGCAAACTTTTTTCGTCATCTACAGTAAAAATTGCAAAGAACGGTATAAGCGACTGGCGGCATCTTGCTTCGTATCTCGAAAGTCACGGGAAGTTTACCCAGCATTTGAAATCACATAAAAAGTGGATCGTGTTTTCCGAGGGACTGAAAAAGTCACGAACTGTCGACGCCCACCATCATAGGCTTCTGAATACTGAAAGCGAACATTGGAAAAATGTTCTTGAGCGCCTAATAGTAATAATCCATTTCTGGATCGGCAATGTCTGCCTTTCAGAGGACGTACAGATACACCCTTTCAGCATGACAACGGAAACTTCTTGAAACTCTCTGAATTATTCGGAAAGTTCGACACTGTGATGATGGAGCACCTGGACAGTCAAAGCGAGGTGAGAACAAGGGTAATCATTCTCTTGGGAAAGAAACACAGAATGAAATAATTCATCTTATTGGATCATATGTAACCAACAACGTTCTATTAACGATGAAATCTGCAAAGTATAACAGTATAATTCTGGACTGCACACCAGATATTTCAAAAGTTGAGCAGATGACAGTTGTGCTACGTTTCGTCCAGGAGACAAGACTCGACGGGGTATACGATGTCCGAATTCGGGAGCGTTTCCTGGAATTTCTTCCAGTGCCCGATTCTTCAAGCTCCACTTTGACGCACGTCGTACTCAAGTTCTTGGAAGATAAAAAAATCCTGTTGTGTAATATGAGAGGGCAAGGATACGACAATGGAGCAAACATGAAAGGAAAGAAGTCTGGTCTCCAGAAAAGAATCAGTCACTCATTGAATCTTGTTGTAGACGCCGCCGCTATGTCTTCTAATTATGCTGTTTCCATGTTTTCGACAGTGAAAAGCTTGTATGACTTCTTCTCGTCCTCCGTTCGACGTTGGGATGAAGAAGTATCTGCCTAACCTGTTCTGCACCACTGAGCGATACTAGGTGGGAAAGTCGCATCGATGCACTTACTCCTCTGAGGTTTCAAATTGGAGGTGTTTATGATGCACTGGTTCAGATATCAGAAGAATTTGATGGCATGACGGCTCACGAAGCAACGTCATTTGCGAATCAAATAAAAAATTACACCTTTCGCACTTCTCTGGTAATCTGGTACGACGTTCTGCTTCACATCAGTGTAGTCAGTAAAACCCTCCAGGCCATTGACATAAATGTTTCTGAGGCCGTGGAAATGCTTGAAAAAACGAAAGCATATTTTGAGACCTGCAAAACAGAAGAAAAATTTGTGTCTTTCTTGACGGATTCCAAAGAATTGGCTACAGAATTAGAGCTAGAAGATCTAACGTTACCACGGATAAATGTTTCCCGGCGACGAAGTAAGAATCCAATACACTTTACCTATGGGGGAAGGGTGAAACAATAGATGATCCAACAAAACGTTACAAGATTGAATTCTACTATTATCTTTTAGATACAGTAACCACATCTTTGATGAGAGATTCAATCAACTGAAATCTCATTGTGATTATTTTGATTTTCTCTACGACATCGGCGAGTTGAAGAATGCACCTCCTGATGGCCTGGACACAAAGTGTAGAAATCTCGCAGCAGTTTTGAAAGATCATGAGTCAAGCGACATTGATGCACTGGAGTTGAGGGAAGAACTAAAAGCGCTTTCAACATTGTTGAAACCTGGAATAGGTCAAAAAGAGACTCTGAAGTTTATAGGAAGACAAAATTTTTGCCGTAATGTTAACATTGCTCTGAGAATTCTCCTAACACACCCAGTGACAGTTGCTTGTGGAGAGAGGAGTTTCTCAAAACTGTAATTGATAAAGACATATCTCCGATCAACGATGAGCCAAACTCGTTTGAATGATCTTGCAACAATATCGATTGAGCACGAGCTTGCAGAGGACTTAAATTACACAGATAGTGAGAAAGAGTTTGCACAAGCAAAAGCCAGGAAGGTTCGATTTGTCTAGTAGTTTTTTAAATTTTTATATTATGATCAGTGTGTTGGTTATTTACTGTGTTGTTTCTCATTTCGTTCAACATTAAATAGTTATTGTAAATATTATTGTTCAAATCAAATTATCGTTAAATTGTAAATATATTTTGTTTTCGTTGAATACATTATCTGTTCACAACCATTGAAAAATGTTTATTTACGTTAACTGTAAGTTCAAGCCGCGTGTTATTAGCCGAGCGGTCTAAGGCGCTGCAGTCATGGACTGTGTGGCTGGTCCCGGCGGAGGTTCGAGTACTCCCTCGGGCATGGGTGTGTGTGTTTGTCCTTAGGATAATTTAGGTTAAGTAGTGTGTAAGCTTAGGGACTGATGACCTTAGCAGTTAAGTCCCTTAAGATTTCACACACATTTGAACATTTCTGTAAATTCACAAGGCTTATTAAAATTATCTAGATTTCTTCAATCAGGTTTGACTCCATTTTTGAGCTGGTGCCCTAGGTAGATCTGAAAAGTAAAAACAAAAATTGCGATTGATTGCTGACATTTCCTACAGATTTGTTTAAATAAAATTCCACAAACGTTTCGTAAAACAAAGCAAAAAAAAAAAACAACAAAAAACAGGGGGCGACAATTTAGCAGCTCGCACGGGGTGGCACTTGGTCTTGCGCCGGCCCTGCCAATAGTGGTTAGAGCCTTTTGAACCAGGGCAGGATCGACCACGTGTGACATCAGCAAGAGAGGACTGTTATTTGGCTGTAAGAGCACGACGGTACCGCCATAGTTCTGCACGGCAACTACCATCTGGACGTGTTGTGTCGAGGCAAACGATGTAGAGAAGGTTTCAGCAGAGTGGCCTTTATTATCGGGGATGTCTGACGTGTCTTCTCGGAAGTGAACGTCTAGAATGGAGTCCTCGACATGCCACCTGGACGGTCGAACAGTGGGCCAATGTTCTTTTCAGAGATGATTCCTGATGTGATTCTCTACGGATTCGCATCTGGAGGGAACGCGGAACACGATTTAGGGACCCAAACTTTGTAGAAAGAGACCGATATCGAGGAGGATCCCTTATGATGTGGGCAAGGACTATGCTGGCCATTCGAACAGCTCTTCATGAAACTGTTCAGGTGAATCGGTAAGATTTAACTGCTGTCAGGTATCGTGACGAGATTTTGCGACCTCTTTTGTGGTTTTTTGCGAGGTTCTGTGGGCCCGGCCTTTGTACTGATGGACGATAATGTTCGAACTGACATAGCGCGGGTGGTTGATGTTTTCTTGGAAACGGAAGACATTGCATGCATGGCTCCGATATGGTTCCCATAGAGCACATCTGGGGTGCATTGCGAAGACTGGTTCCAACACGTCAGTGTCCACCGACCACTCCCCAAGACTTGCGAACAGCTCTGCAGGAAGAATGGGCGTTATTGCCTCAACATCAGATTGATGACATCATGTCCTGTCGTTGTCAGGCCTGTGTTGCCGCCAGAGGTGGTTACACTCCATTTAGCACATTAATCAGTTGTCGGAATGTGTGTGCATATCCGTTAAGTTGGGAGAAACGAAGAACATTTATGCATGCTTGAGTTTTGCAGAATATTATTTCATTCTCTTTAAAAATGACTTGAGATTAGAAGTTATATTGTTTCTTTGCTCGTCTCTTTTTACGTCTTAACTGCAACTTCTCACATCATTGCGGGTTTGTTGGTCGGTGCCGTCCCAGTTTAATGCTCCGGTAAAGATGTTGTCACGCATTATCGCTCAGTACATGTGGGTATAACACAGCATAAAACGTATCCTTGTGATCGTACTTGACTGTATTGGACGCAGCTTGGCTTTTGCTTCTCGTGAAACGAAATCCAATGAGCTTCAAGCAAACGGGGAAGAATACATGGCGTAATGTTTAATTAGAGTTAATTCTTATGATGAACAGTGTATAGTAGTATATCATGGTGACACAAAGAAAAGTGAAATTCAATGCTGAATGGCTGAATGACTGGAAGTTTGAGGATATCAGGGTCCACAAAATGTCAGACTTACAGGCGTATTGCTCAGTACGCAGGAAGTTTTCCGCTCTCAGCAACATGTATAGATGGCCGTAATCGGCATTGCGAAATGAGCTAAGCACTTCAAGGCAGTCGCGGCGGGCAAAATGACAGCCGACATTCGTCTTTTTCGTCAGTCCTCGGTGAGTGAAGTGCTACGACTGTTAACTGATACATAGACTTTTAAAGGCTGCACAACATCTCACTGACCTTAATGAGATTTTCTTTTCAATGACTGCGTTGTTTTTTTGTCCTGCCACTTTGGTGATGCGTTAGGCCGTTAAAAGGGTATTCTAATACTGTTTTAAAACGTAAGCGAGGAAAACAGGAACGTCGGTCGTGCTGGGAAACATTGCCAACAGAGCGGCACTCGAAAGTGACGGACAGACTGGCATTTTTGACGCACCATTGCGCAGGTTGATGTAACATATCCTTTTCTAATGAAAAATTTTGGCATTCATTAAGGAAACTTGCCACTGGATTTTCAGTGAAGAGGGGGAGCGGGTATCGGCAAGGTACTCCTCGCTACCCTACTTTCCATATGTTTCTGTTCTTCTTGCTTTCCTCTATAAACGTGGGGGCTGATTTCATTAATACCTTCTTCATTGCGTGTGTTTTTTGAAACTGAACATACCCATCTAGTGACAACGACTGTTCTTGCCCTGTTGTTCATACCTGCCAACTCTCCTGATGTAGGCGGGAGACTTCCAACCATCTTCTTCTCCCGCCTCCCGATTATTTCATTTTATCTCCCGATTTGTAACTAATGATCGTCAAACCTAAGACTACTGTTTTAAAAACCCATCATTTCGGTTTCTGGCCAGTTGTGGAAGGTCCTTTGCTTATTAGTCTTTTTAATCGATGTACTACTCAGAGTTTGTACAAATCAGGAAGTCTGTGCAGACTAAAGGAGGACTGAGACCGAGAATCGATCACTTTTGGAGAGGCTTACCGGATGGCGATACCGCTTCTCAGCATTTGTATAGCTGTCTTCAAAGGGTTCTCATTCTGAGCCATGGTCAAGCCTTTGTAGAGCAAGGTTTTTCAATTAATAAGGAGTGTTGATAGACAGCCAAGAAGTCAAGTCACTGATAGCCATACGTCAAGTATATGACGGGCCTGAAATCAGCTGGCGTTGTCTTCAAGATTGACGTTAACAGGAGAATGATTCTGGACTATCTCAACGGTCGACATCGGTACGGTGAGGCTTTTAAGCAAAAGCAATGCAAAGAAGAAGAGAGAGCTCGACGGAAGAGGTCCGTCGTCCACCAGGTAAAAAAACTGGATGCCAAAAAGTCACGGATACTGGCCAAAAGGGCCACTGTACTTCGTGGAATTAATGAAGAGATCGCTTCTCTCACAAATGAGTTTTGACTGGTATTCACTGACGGATTTGAATTGTTTGTTTGATAAATTACATAGTATTATTATTTGACAGAGGTAAGTCACAAAACGTACTCCAGTTCTGTTCTTATTTTTTAAACTTTAATGGTATATTATAAGCATATTTCTTTTATGTTTGGTCTGATGGATTATTTTGTCTGAAAAGTTCATAAATTCTATATGGTAGGATGAAGATGTTACCAAAGCATGAAACTTAATGAAAAAGGTACATTTTGACGTTCAGTTTTCCAGGCTTGTCAGGATATAAATATGAGTTTTATACATTCCAGTTTGTCTCCATTTTTTTCCAAACCCCCTTCTAATATTTTGTTCCAGAATCTTGACCCTAGCAGACAGTCCATAACAATCCATGATAATTAAGGGAAATAATGTCCAGGCAACTTAATTTCTAGACGTAGACTGCATATAAAGAAAAGAAAATTCCTAAAGAAATTAGATACAAAATGTGTGACACGAACAGATGCCAAAAAGTATGTCAAGCCATGTATCTTAAAACATTTGTTACCCCATATCCAGAGTTGTGAGTCCGCAACTCGCGGTCACGTTCTCGCTTCCCGAGCACGGGGTCTCGTGTTCGATTCCCGGCGGGGTCAGGGATTTTCACCTGCCTCGAGATGACTAGGTGTTTGTGTTGTCCTCATCATTTCATCATAATTCATGAAAGTGGCGAGATTGGGCTGAGCAAAGGCTGGGAATTTGTACGGGCGCTGATAACCGCGCAGTTGAGAGCCGCACAAACCAAACCAAACATCGTCATCATTATCCAGAGTTGTGAGGGAGCCTCACAACCATTTTGTGGATGAACCTTTTACTTCACAACCTTTCAGGCACATGTCGTTACCCATATCACTGTTTCAGTCTGCCAGTACCTATCTCAGCTCTCCAAATTCAATTGGAGTCCTGTGCAGAAGTATAGTTTAGTGTCCTAACCGAACAGACACTTCTAATCTGTCAGGAGCTTGTATGGCAACTGATAATCCTCTGTGCAAAGAAAGCTGTATTCTGAAGAATAGTTTCTTATGTCATCTCTGTTGCAATATTTGTCCTCAGCCTATGATTTGGAAATGACTTATATGGTTTGAGACAAAATTTAAAAAAGAGAGAGCTGTAAATCAATATTGTTAAGACATAGGTGAATTGCCATCTCTAACAATGTGTTACAAGCAAGTGTATTATAGTTATGCTTAGAATTGTTATTAAAAATTTTATATTCTTACTTAATAACTTTTCAGATATATTGTGTGTGATGTTAAACAGGTAAAACATTCAGTCTTAGCTGGAAGTTAACTTCAAGTATACATTTTAATGTTCCTATGTCTGTACCTAGTAAAAATGTCATAACTCTTGTGTACAAAAGATGAAGAAATCTATTGTTAGTTTTTTTTACATGTATGTCTTGTTGTATTACTTTAGCACTTGTATATGACTGTTCCATTTGCTTAGTCCTCCAGTCCCAGAGGGTAATTATTGGGACTGCTGATAATTATTGGGACTGCAGCTATGTAAAAATGCATGCTCTGTTATTTAAGACTGAATATAATGCCTAAATCCTTTGACTGTTCATTTTATACAAGGAGTGTATTTTCTCACAACCCGTCAGGTTAGCCGAGAGCACTAAATGCGCTGCTTCCTGGACTCAGGTGGGTGCGCCGGCAGATTAACGACGACAGTCAGTGTGCCGGCCAGCCTGGATGTGGTTTTTAGGGGTTTTTCCACATCCCGCTAGGTGAACGCTGGGCTGGTCCACACGTTCCACCTCAGCTACACGGCTTACAGACATCTGAACATGTTTGCACTTTTCCATGGATTACACTAGTCACAGACAGTTGGGGTCCACTAATTCCATCCTGGGAGGGGGGGGGGTGTACAGGGTGGTGGCAGGAAGGGCATCTGGCCACCCCTTAAACTAACTTCCGTTTAACCATGCCGACCCTGTTGGATGCGAGAAAAGGCACAAGCGAGAGAGAATGTGTGTTTCTTCAAAGCTTAAATTTGTTTGAATTTTACGTTGAAGGACTGTGTCACCTAATGTACTGAAAATTGCTGAATTTTCACATATTATAGCACCTAATAAAAAGACAAAACTGCTGTTCAGTTGACAGAGTTTCGATATAAAAGCAGTTTTGACAAACGTCACCTTTCATATTGATTTTAATGTGATGAACAGTTTTCTGTTCATATTAAATTCTTGCACTGTGATTCAGACAATTTGTATCATGATTTGATGCCGTCACATACATTTAAAAGATTTGATTCCATGGAAAATGTGTTTTATGTTTAAAAGCATTGATGGAAGCCATCACATGGTCCCAGCATAAACATCTTATAATCAAAGTATTCAACATGATGTACGATATTTTGGAGTGATAAATTGTATGAAAGTTTCTTTTAAATGATGATTTCATAATGGGTCACCGTCATAGCCATTATATGAAAAATTATTTTAGTCAAGTGAAATGCTCTGTAGACATTTCAGTACTTTGATTTGATAAATTTGTGTTTTAAAGGATATATTGGAGACATACAGATGTCTGTCAGTCTTTGTTCTGCACTTGAAGTCAACTGATATTTCTGTACATTCTTACCTAAGTGTTTTGCAATGAAATGTTCGCGATCTGTGTATTTAAAA
Organism: Schistocerca serialis cubense; assembly: GCF_023864345.2. Taxonomy (NCBI): domain Eukaryota; kingdom Metazoa; phylum Arthropoda; class Insecta; order Orthoptera; family Acrididae; genus Schistocerca; species Schistocerca serialis. Next base: position 484,575,735 of record NC_064639.1, on the reverse strand, counting down.
ATTGAACAAAGAAACTAAAAGTGTAAGCTAACAGCAGCAGAAGAAAAGTTCTTGAATAAATGTTTTTGTCTCAGTTTTTTTTACTTAGTGTCAGCAACAATGGGATTGCTTTAATTCAAAGTCAGAGTTGACTGGTTAATAAAAACAGGCTTTCATTAAGACAACTTACCTATTTACTTACCCTTCAGTTCATAAATCCTGTAAAGGTGACAACTTGCAGTTGATTCAATCTAGAGGGTTAATAACACGTTTAGGAATACAGAAGCCCTTACTTTTTTTGTCAACTTACATCTTTATGTACCCATGATATCTCAAAATTTGTCAGGGAAAATGCTAAAATTTGTCTGGAAATCAGAGAAATACCAAAGTATTTCACTTGGGGAAACTTGTGCTACCCTGGTCAAGCTCCCATACTTTAGTTCAACTGTCGAAAAATAGCTAACATACATATAAACAAGCTTTACAACTTAGGCTTCAGAATCAAGAAATAGACAACCTAGCATATAAGGATCAGTGAAGACCGCAAAGAGTGGAGGTAAATCAAGACTAGAATATGAAAACCAGATTACAGTGGTTGTTGGGTGTTAGAGATGAGAAGACTGGTTGAAATCATTGCTGGTATCTTAGTTCTGAATAACTGGTCTTTTTCGGTACTTCTTTGGTCTCTGTTATAACGTGTTTTTTTTATTTTTTTACTAACAATGAATAAGAAACCGAAATATCAATAGGCCATAGCAGCAGTGCTAAATCTTTTCGTTTTTGAATCAACTCTTTCTAAAAAAAAGGAGTAATACAGGGTGAACATAAAGTCTGGGAACACTTTCAATCATTTATTGCACCAGAACTAAACACTTTACAGATGTCATACACATTGCATTTTGAAGGGAAACTCTGCAAGTTTTTTTACAAACATTCGATATATGAACAATGAGTGACTTGGCAGACTTCATTTTGGTAATCGAATTCTTGCCATAACCGTCTCAGCATGGCATCATTGACTGTGGCAGTCGCTTCCCGTATTCGCTTCCGGAACTCTGCTACATCACTTGGTAGAGGCGGTACATACCCCAGATCTTTAATGTGTCCCCACAGAAAAAGTCACACAGAGTGAGATCTGGTGATTGGGGAGGCCATTTCACGAAACAGCTGTGCACTTATGTAGCACGGCCGAGCTATTGATGCGGCAGCATTGAGCTTCTGGACTAGCTCTAATTTGAATGATTTCGTAGACACCTTCTGTCGCAGGTCTTTCCACACTGTCACTGGAGCCATTTCGAGTTCACGGGATGCACGACGCCCTGATTTCTTTGGACTCCTTATGAATCTCTCTCATACGTACTCCACATTCACTCCACTCACACTGGGACGTCCACTTCTCTTTTCCGGGTACAACCAACCCGTCGTAACGAATTTGTTGTGCCAGTGGTAAATGGCCTTCCTTGTTGGTGGTTTCTTACGGTACTTGGTTCTAAACTTCCTTTGAACAGCTGTAGCACACTTGTTTTTGTCGAACTCCAACACACAGAAAGCTCGCTCCACACCTGAACTCGCTATGTTTGCGACTAGCGCTGACTATCGGCAAATTACGAAACTACGCTGTGGCGGTAGACATGAAAAAAACGTTCAGGGTTTCTCTTCAAAATGACATTTCAATGATATCTCTACAGTGTTTGGTTCTTGAGCAATAAATAATTGAAAGTGTTCTCGGACTTGATGTACACCCTGTATTTGTTTGTGAAATTTACATAGGTTTGAAATATTGCGTTATTTTAGAAAATGGGAAAAGTGATCAGTGCTATCTTAATAATAATGCCGACGGAAACGAACAACAAACACTTAGCAGTCTTTTTTTTTCTGATTCATCAGTCTTCCGACTGGTTTGACGCCACCTGCCACGAATTCCTCTCCTGTGCCAACTTCTTCATCCCAGAGTAGCACTTGCAACCTACGTCCTCAATTATTTGCGAGACGTATTCCAATTTCTGTCTTCCTCTACAGCTTTTTTTCCCTCTACAGCAACCTCTAGTACCACGGAAGTCATTTCCTAATATCGTAACAGATATCCTTCATCCTGCCCCTTCTCCTTGTCAGGGTTTCACACGTATTACTTTCCTCTCCGATCCTGAGCAGATCCTCCTCATTCCATACCTTATCAATCCACGCAATTTTCAACATTGGACTGTAACACTTGATCTCAAATGCATCGATTCTCTTCTGTTCGAGTTTTCCCACAGTCCAAAGTTTCACTACTGTACGCTGTTGTGCTCCAAACGTACATTCTTAGAAATTTCTTCATCATATTAAGTCCTGTGTTTGATAGCTTCTCTTGGCCAGGAACGCACTTTTTACCAGTGCTAATCTGCTTTTGATATCCTCCTTGCTCCGAACGTCATTGATTATTTTGTTGCCTAGGTAGTAGAAACTTAACATCAGGGTTGATGCTCGCGAAATAGATGAAATTAAGGAATTCTACCATCTAGGCAGTAGAATACCTTAACTTCAGCCACTTCATGACGAGCAATCCTGATGTTAAGTTTCTCACTGTTCTCATTTCTGCTACTTCTCATTACTTTCGTTTTTTTTTCAGATTTACTCTCAATCCATTTTCTGTACTCATTAGACTCTTCATTCTGTTCAGCAGATCATGTAGTTCTTCTTCACTTTCAGTCAGGACAGAAATGTCATCAGCGAATCGTATCATTGATATCCTTTCACCTTGAATTTCAGTAACACTCCTGAACCTTTCTTTTATTTCTATCATTGCTTCTTCGATCTACAGATCGAACAGTAGGAGCAAAAGACTCCATCCCTGTCTTACATTCGTTTTAATCCGAGTACTTGGTTCGAGTTCATCCACTGTTATTTTTCCATTTTGGCTCTTATACATACTGTATATTACCAATCTCTCCCTGTAGTTTACCCCTATTTATCTCAGAATTTCGAACATATCGCACCATTTCACACTGTCGAACGCTTTTTAGGTCAGCTGGGTCGTGTACTCGGATGACCTATGCGGGTAAGGCTACGGGTAAGGCTACTTATCATGATAAGCTGAAGATCCGAGTTCGAGTCATGGTCTGGCACAAATTTTCATATATTACCCTTGATTCATTTCCATACCCAAATGCAGCTAATTTCATTGCAAACCACTGGATATGGGACATCGTGTTGTATATGCCCGTAATCATTCCATGTATGAAGTCGTTCAAACTCTTGGTGTATCAACACGGACTGTCCACGATGTCTACAAGAAATGTAGTACCACTTGCAATCATGTAACACGATGTAAGAGAAGTGGGTTTAGTAATATCCTAATTGTCGGTGAAAAGTGTCACTCTTTGTTAGCGAGAATCGGTTTCAAATCCGACAGGAAATGACTTGCACCCATTGATTCATTATACCTTGAGCATGAACCAGAATCTTTCATTTCAATATTCTGTGTGAGCAAGTGCTGCTCTCTGTTTTAAGTTTTCATGGTGAGTATTCTTGTACGCTAGGTTCAGGAGCACTCAAGAACTCACAGAAGTTCAACAGACCCGCTAAATTTTCCGTTCTTAATACCACAGAAAATTTCTTGCAACAGCAAATGGAACGTAGCACTCAAGCTGTAGAGCGTATAACCGTAGATGTTTGAGCTTTATATGACATATCTGAACAAACTTCTCGTCTCTTCTCCTCACCGAAATGAGGTCATTATGAAAGATAAAGTGGGTGTTACACTTTATTAGCGTATATGATGGCAGTATCTGTTCCCGAAAGAACAGTTACCGTTGATGACCATGCAGCTTTGCTAGAAATGAAAAGATAGTTAAATGGACACCGTACCTGCAAACAGGCCTTGATGTACTTCATTGGAGACATGTTGAAAATGTGTGCCCCGACCGGGACTCGAACCCGGGATCTCCTGCTTACATGGCAAACGCTCTATTTATCTGAGCCAACTAGGGCACAGAAGATAGTGCGCCTGCAAGGACTTATTCCTTGCACGCTCCCCGTGAGACCCACATTCCCAACATGTCCACACCAATACATTCGTAGTGCGCCTAATAGATGTTTACCCATCATACTCATTACTCGTGGCAGATTAATCTACCAAGTCCCGTACGGGTTCGTGCATAGCGTGTGCGTTCGCACCAGAAGGTAAATGGCCGGGAAGCCATATTTTAACTATATATGACGGTAGTATCTGTTCCCGAAAGAACAATTACCGTAGATGACCATTCAGCTTTGCTAGAAATGAAATGATAATTAAATGGACACCGTACCTGCAAACAGGCCTTGATGCACTTCATTGGAGACATGTTGAAAATGTGTGCCATGACCGGGACTCGAACCGGGGATCTCCTGCTTACATGGCAGACGCTCTATCTATCTGAGCCACCGAGGGCGCAGAGGATAGTGCGCCTGCCGGGACTTATCCCTTGCACGCTCCCCGTGAGACCCACATTCCCAACATGTCCACACCACTACATTCGTAGTGCGCCTAATAGATGTTTGCCCATCATACTCATTACTCGTGGCAGATTAAACTACAAAGTCCCGTACGAGTTCGGGCATGGCGTGTGCGTTCGCACAAGAAGGAAATGTGTGTCTCACTGGGAGCGTGCAAGGGATAATTTCCTGCAGGCGCACTATCCTCTGTGCACTCGGTGGCTCAGATAGGTAGAGCGTTTGCCATGTAAGCAGGAGACCCCAGGTTCGAGTCCCGGTTAGGGCACACATTTTCAACATGTCCCCAATGTAGTACATCAAGGCATGTTTGGAGCTAGGGTGTCCATTTAATTATCACTTTATTAGTGTGATATCTCCTTCAGGTGATTAATTTTTCTCGTATAGTGTACTTACCTCACTTTCATATAGTATTTAATTCATTTTACAATCTGCAATGTGAAGATATTTTTGGTGATTTGATTTACGACTTCGTCGAGTTCTACTGTTCGTTCAGAGGTTCACCGTATGAAATATGGCCGAGATATTCATAGGCCACCGCCTCCGTCATGAATCGACAAAAAATTGGTAGAGAAGGTATCAAAGAGTGAAGACAATAAAAGTAAAGTGAGGGTCGACGCTGCAACGGCCGACAACACCATCAAAGACGTTTCAGTTTACACGAGCTGCATCTTTAGAATAGTGGCAACCTTTAGGTGGGACGAAAGCAGCTCCTGCTGTGAACTGCCGCTCATAGTTCAGTGCGGCTACGCAGAGGGAGGCACTCTTACCGAGATGCGAAAGGATCACCGAGTATTGCAGAAGGAGCCGTTGTTGCAGTGCGAGGTGTTACCAAAGGTGCACAGTGAGGTGAGAGCGGTGGAGGGACTGGAGTTAGACCCGCTGGCGGCGGTCCCCTGCTACCTGTTTGGGAGGCAGCCCACTGATTTCCTGCTGATGGACGGCCTGTCAGCGGATGGATTCAACTTGGCCGAGGTAGACCTGCCGCTTGACTACCAACACTGCGTGTTAGTCTTGGGAGCGAACTCCCGCCTTCACGCGAAGCTGCTCAAGGAAAGGCCAGAGTGTTGGGCATGTTTTCCTCCAAAATTCGCGAATGAGTTCCAGGAACACTTTCTTGGGCGGATAATACTTCCATGTCAACTGATACAGTGCATGGCGACAGCTGCAAAAATAACTTCGTGCTCAAATATGTTGGAGGGAACCCCACCAGTATTAGGATTCTCTACTTTCAGGTGCATGAGAATGTGCTATTTATTAGCGTTATTATTAAGCGATGTTTTACCCTTGTTGATAAACTGTTTCCATCTATAGAAGCCCAGTTTAATATGACGTAGATAAATAAAATGGCGATGTAACAGTTGTTGTTGTCGTCTTCAGGCTGAAGACTGGTTTGATGGTGCTTTATATGGAATTCTGTCCTCTTCAAGGCTCCTCATCTCCGTATTACTGCAACCCACGTCCATTTGAATCCGTTAAGTGTATTCGAGGTGTAGTCTGTCCTACAATTTGTGTTCAAAAATGTTCAAATGTGTGTGAAATCTTATGGGACTTAGCTGTTAAGGTCATCAGTCCCTAGGCTTACACACTACTTAACCTAAATTATCCTAAGGACAAACACACACACCCATGCCCGAGGGAGGACTCGAACCTCCGACGGGATCAGCCGCACAGTCCATGACTGCAGCGCCTACGACCGCTCGGCTAATCCAGAACGGCTACAATTTGTGTCACCAACTAGCTTCCATTATGTACTTTATGATTACTTGATGCCTCAATATGTCTCCTGTCAACTCCTTTCTTCTTCTACTCAAGTTGTGAAATAAGATTTGTCTCCGTAATTACTTCCTCTTTAGTTATCAGATCTACGCATATTATCTTCAGCATCCTTATGAAGCACATTTCAAGATGCATCTATTTTCTTCTTGTCTGAAATGCTTACCATCTTTGTTTTACTTCCATACAAGCCTACGCTCCAGATAAATATTTTCAGAAGAAACTTAGTACCACTTAAACATATGTTGGTTATTAAGGAATTTTTCTTTTGCGGAAAGTGGTCTGTTGCCATAGCCAGTCTTCATTTAAATCATCTCTTCTTCAGCCGTCGTCAATTTGTTTGTGCCCAAAGTAACAGAACACATCAGTTTCTTTTAGTAGCTGATTTCGGCTTCCCTCAGGAGCAGCCGGTTCAATTCGACTTAATTGCGTTATACTGATTTTATGTTTGTTAATGTTTAACGTACAACCTCTTTCCAGAAGACATTTCTTTCAATTGCTCTTGCAAGTCCTTTGCCGTTTACAACATAAATAAAATGCCTTCTTAAGACCCCAAAGATTTTATTCCTTCTCCGTGCAAATTACTCGTTGGTTTCCTTTAGTGGTTGCGAAATGTACAGATTGAGGAGAAAGCTGCAACCCTGACTCACTCCCTTTTCAACTACTGCTTCCATTACATGTCCTTGTATTCTTATTAGTGAAGTCTGGTTTCTGTGCAACCTATGGATCCTAGGGAATAAATATATCTTGTAATGCTGAAAGGTATGTGTAACTGTCAACTGGGAACAGCTCTGATGTCAATGTTGGGGGTCCTTAGAAGAATTACTGCAGACTACAGAAGAAATTAAGCCAGGTAACTGAGCAATTTCATTATGACACCAAGTCACATAAGGCAAGATGATTAAGACGAAGCTTTGTTGATAGCGACGGAAGAGTAGAACGCAAGTGTTAATAGCGAAAAAAAAAAAAAAAAAACTAGCGGACCGGTTTCGGCTCCTGAAAGCCACCCTAAGTGATATCGAAATTTCCTACCTGAATGGTAAGTAAGAAGTTAAGTAGTATATAGTCAGACAAACGTAAAAAAAAAAAAAAAACTCTAGAAAACAATGCGCCGGGTGAAAGGTCTTATATTACGACAATATGAACAGATTCAAATTTGAAATGCAAAGACAGAAAAAATAGACAGTACTTACATAGCAGAACTCGTATTATGAGTCGAAGCTCCAGCGCTCTAGAACAGTATGACGAAACGAGAACAATGTGCAAAGTTACAAGCAGGGTAGGAGGAGTGTTGGCCTTCCTTCGGTATCCCCTTCTGGCACCTCCATTTCCGCTTCATCATACTACACTGAGCTTTCTTATCCTATGACAAAGTTTACTCTGTGAGTCATGTGCACTATTTCTTCTCTTTTTCTATTTAGAGCTTGTACACAAGAAGATCATAATAGCGAAATCCTATTCGAGTGAAAATCTTTACTATGTGTAAAGGCAAGTTGTTGTTTTACGGTGCCAGCCGTTGTGGCCGAATGGTTCTAGGCGCTTCAGTCTGGAACCGCGCGACCACTACGGTCGCAGGTTCGAATCCTGCCTCGGGCATGCATATGTGTGATGTCCTTAGGTTAGTTAGGTTTAAGTAGTTCTAAGTTCTAGGGGACTGATGACCTCAGATGTTAAGTCCCATAGTGCTCAGAGCCATTTGAACCATTTGAATTTTGTTGTTTTACGTTGTTACCGAAAATTTCGAAAGTAGTGTTCCATTTTTATACTATACTCTAATAAACCTTCGGACGGACATAAGCTACATTAAAAAAATGTGGTACACAAATACATATTTAAGATCCATACTACTATAAAAAGTCAGGTCGAGGTCTTAATGTTGTTACTAAAAATATCCAAAACTTCTTGATCGAATTACTTCAGATTGATTCTCTAATAAACGTTCGAACTGACATAGTTTACACAGTTGTAATATATATGGTATATGAATACCTACACAACAGCATATACGGAAGAAACATCGATAGCAAAAATCTCGAAGCGTAATCAGACGTAGTCAGCAAAATCCTCGGAAAGTTAATGACTGTCTTACTTCAACATCTGAAACGATTTCATGTACAGACATGGACATTGCTCTGAGCACTATGGGACTTAACATCTGTGGTCATCAGTCTCCTAGAACTTAGAACTAATTAAACCTAACTAACCTAAGGACATCACACACATCCATGCCCGAGGCAGGATTCGAACCTGCGACCGTAGCAGTCGCGCGGTTCCGGACTGAGCGCCTAGAACCGCTAGACCACCGCGGCCGGCTTTCATGTACAGATTTCACATTTTTAGCATATCTAGTATATGAATTCCCATATATTAATATATACAGAAGAAGCATCGTTAGCTAAAATCTCGGAAAGTTCTTTACTTTTTAACTTCAAATTTAATTTAATTATATTCAGCTATGAGCTGTCCTGTTTTCTTCACCACTGTCAGTTTTAGCAGAAAACACGGAACATGTACATATGGCTTATCGTCTTTTGATTAAAATATTACTACGGAATGTTAATCGTCCGAAAATTTATAATCCCATCCGTCTGCAGATTGAAAATACGCGAATACTGTCATTGAAAATTTTACCCTCACAGATCCATCAGCAGGATAGGTCTCCTATGCACCATATAGCAATGATCCCATCGATTTACCCGTTTATTTTAAGGGAATTAAATTCCCAGTCCAGTGTTCTACATCTACATACATACTCCGCAATCCACCATTCGGTGCGTGACGGAGGGTAACTCATACCACAACTAGCATCTTCTCTCCCTGTTCCACTCCCAAACTGAACGAGGGAAAAATGACTGCCTATATGCCTCTGTACGAGCCCTAATCTCTCTTATCTTATCCTTGTGGTCTTTCCGCGAAATGTTTGTTGGCGGCAGTAAAATTGTACGGCAGTCAGCCTTAAATGTTGGTTCTCTAAATTTCCTCAGTAGCGATTCACGAAAAGAGCGCCTCCTTTCCTCTAGAGACTCCCACCCGATTTCCTGAAGCATTTCCGTAACACTCGCGTGATGATCAAACCTACCAGTAACAAATCTAGCAGCCCGCCTCTGAATTGCTTCTATGTCCTCCGTCAATCCGAACTGATAGGGATCCCAAACGCTCGAGCAGTACTCAAGAATAGGTCACACCAGCGTTCTATAAGTGGTTTCCTTTACAGATGAACCACATCTTCCCAAAATTCTACCAATGAACCGAAGACGACCATTCGCCCTCCCCACAACTGCCATTACATGCTTGTCCGACTTCATATCGCTCTGCAGTGTTACGCCCAAATATTTAATCGACGTGACTGTGTCAAGCGCTACACTACTAATGGAGTATTCAAACATTACAGGATTCTTTTTCCTATTCATCTGCATTAATTTACATTGATCTATATTTAGAGTTAGCTGCCATTCTTTACACCAATCACAAATCCTGTCCAAGTCATCTTGTATCCTCCTACAGTCACTCAACTCACTTCGTTAGCTGTAACAGTAAACAAGCCTGAAGGTCAGCGAGACGAGGGGAAGAAGAGATGGATAGAGAGGGGGGAGGGGAGGAAATGGTGGACATTGAGAGCACGAAGGAAGAGATGCACAGAGAGATGACGGAGGAGGATGTGGAGAGAGATAAGAGGGAGAAGATTGCCAGTTTTCTAGTGTACAATAAAAACAAAAAACATTTCTGCAAACATGGGTTCACAAAAGAGCCGTTTGCGAGATAAATGCCGATGTGTGGTTAGAAGCCGCCATTGACTTTAGTATGAAATATTGACCTGGCTACTAGAAGTCATGTGAAACGTAAATTTTTCGTTTAAGTCTTCTTCTAACTAGGATCAGATTTTACCAATAGCCCATCTTAACAAGAAATACAATCTGTTTCCCAACGTTGTATGTTACAACTTACTGCAGATTCACACCTCTGCCACGTGTTGTACTCGCGTTTTGGCTCTAAATGTAAGCAAAGAAAAACCTAAGGTACGGTAGTTAAGATATACATGCCAACGTCGCAAGCTGAAGATGAAGAGACAGAGAAAGTATATGAGGATATTGAAAGGATAATACAGTACGTAAAGGAAGATGAACATCTAATAGCCATAGGGGACTAGAATGTCTTTGTAGGGAAAGAAGTAGAAGAAAAGGTTACAGGAGAATATGGAATTGGGACAAAGAATGAGATACGAGAAGGACTAATTGATATATGTAATTAATTTCAGCTAGTAATAGCGAATACTCTATTCAAGAACCACAAGAGAAGGGGGTATACTTGGAAACAGCCAGATGGTGCAGGGAAAATTTTTGCTAGATTACATCGTGGTCAGACATAGATTCCGAAATCAGATACGGGATTGTAAGGCGTACCAGGAGCAGATATAGACTCAAATCACAATGTAGTAGTGATGAAGAGTAGGCTGAAGGTTAAGGGATTTGTCGAGAAGAATCAATACACAAAGAAGTAGGATGAGGAAATACTAAGGAATGAGGAAATGCGCTTGAAGTTCTCTAAGGCTATAGTTACAGCAATAAGGAATAGCTAAATAGGCAGTACACTTGAAGAGGAATGGAAATCTCTAAAAAGAGCAGTCACAGACGTTGGAAAGAAAAACGTAGGTACAAATAATGTAACTGCGAAGAAACCATGGGTAGCAGAAGATATACTTCAGTTGATCGATGAAAGATGGAAGTACAAAAATGTCCAGCGCAATTCAGTACAGAAATGTAAGTTGCTGAGAAACGAAATAAATAGAAAGTGCGGGGAAGCTAAAATGAAATGGCTGCTGGAAAAATGTGAAGAAATCGAAAAAGAAATGATTGCCGGAAGGATTGACTCAGCATGTAGGAAAGTTAAAACAACTTTCGGTAAAATTAAAAGCAAGGGTGGTTACATTAAGAGTGCAATGGGAGTTCCAACAGGAGAGGAGAGAGTGGATAGATGGAAAGAGTTGGCTCTGAGCACTATGGGACTTTACATCTATGGTCATCAGTCCCCTAGAACTTAGAACTACTTAAACCTAACTAACCTAAGGACAGCACACAACACCCAGCCATCACGAGGCAGAGAAAATCCCCGACGCCGCCGGGAATCGAACCCGGGAACCCGGGCGTGGGAAGCGAGAACGCTACCGCACGACCACGAGGTGCGGGCGATGGAAAGAGTACACTGAAGGCTTCTATGAGGGGGAAGATTTGTTTGATGTGGTAGAAGAAGAAACATGGGTTGATTTAGAAGAGATAGGGGATCCAGTATCAGAATCACAATTTAAGAGAGCTTTAGAGGTCTTAAGATCAAATAAGGCCGTAGGGATAGACTTAATTCCACCAGAATTTCTAACACCCTTGGAGGAAGTGGCAACAAAACGACTGTTCAGGTTGGTGTGTAGAATGTACGAGTCTTGCGACATACCATCTGACTTCCTGAAAAAAGTACTCCACACAATTCTGAAGACTACGAGAGCTGCCAAGTGCGATAATTATCGCACAATTAGCTTAACAGCTCATGCATCCAAGTCACTGACAAGAATAATACACAGAAGAGTGGAAAAGAAAATTAACGATCTGTTAGATGACGATCAGTTTGGCTTTGGTAAAGATAAAGTCACCAGAGAGGCAATTCTGACACTGCGGCTGATAATGGAAGCAAGGCTAAAGAAAAATCAAGACACTTACATAGGATTTGACGACCTGGAAAAAGCATTCGACAATGTAAAATGGTGCAAGATGTTCGACATTCTGAGAAAAATAGGGGTAAGCTGTAGGGAGAGACGGGTAATTTACAATATGTACAAGCGCCAAGAGGGAATAATAGGAGTGGACGACCAAGAATGAAGTGCTCGGATGAAAAAGGGTGTAAGACAAGGATGTGGTCTTTAATCCCTAACGTTCGATCTGTACATTGAAGAAGCAATGATGGAAATAAAAGAAAGATTCAGGAGTGGAATTAAAATTCAAGGTGAAAGGATATCAATGATAAGATTCGCTGATGACATAGCTATCCTGAGCGGAAGTGAAAAAAAATTACGTGATCTGCTGGGTGGAACGAACAGTCTCATGAGTGCAGAATATGGATTTAGAGTAGGTCGAAGGAAGACGAAAATAATGAGAAATAGCAGAAATGAGAACAGTGAGAAACTTAACATCAGAATTGATGGTCACAAAGTAGACGAATTTAAGGAATTCTAATACCTACGCAGCAAAATAACCCATGACAGACGGAGCAAGGAGAACATAATAGAATAACATTGACACAAAGAGCATTCCTGGCCAGGAAAATTCTAATAATATCAAACATAAGCGTTAATTTGAGGAAGACATTTCTGAGAAAGTACATTTGCAGGACAGCAGTGTACAGTAGTGAAACATGGACTGTGGGAAAACTGGAAGAGAAAAGAATAGAAGCATTTGAGATGTGGTGCTACAGACGAATGTTGAAAATTAAGCGGACTGATAAGGAAAGGAATGAGGAGGTATTGTGCAGAATGAGAGAGGAAAGGTGTATGTGGAAAACACAGACAAGTAGGTTGCAAGTGCTACTCTGAGATGAAGAGGTTGGCACAGGAGAGGAATTCGTGGCGGGCCACATAAAAAAAAAAACGGTTTATGTGTTTACGTGTGCGCTTGAAGTCTCACAGTCTCCCTCTGCTACAGTAGTGGCTCGTGAAGCCATTCAGGCTTGCACAGTTTAGACGGCAGTCGAAAATGTGACTATGATTTTCGTTTATGACAAATGTTACCCAACTGTTAGAGCAGAAATGCTATTGTATGGTAAAAGGTGTGGTGGCGTCACGACCTCGCGATCTCTCTTTCAAAAATTATAAAAAAAAATCGATGTAACGAAGTGTGAAGAATAGAATACCGCAACGAAGAACGAAGAAGAACAGCAATTGGTGAGAGAAATGCAAGAAACATTTTCGCATGAGTAATCGCCAATCCACACGTCCTTAAGACACGGATGAATTGTGCGAGTGAGATCGCCCAAAGCAGTGTCTTACAAATAATACATTTAAGTGTATTTTAACCTTTACACATTTCCCCTCGACACCTTCAAAGTAATAATTTTCAAAATCAATTACAGCATCTGAAACGGTGCCTAATGAAGCTTAAAAACTATGCAGCATTTCTATACATGATTTCGTATACAGATGAAACAGCCGTTACAAACCATAGGTAAGTTAACCTTCGCAGTGTTCACTACTGACCGGCTGAAAATCCACTGTGGCAGAGAGGAGTGTATGCAGAACAGCTTTCATCTGTCAACGTGTGGTATGGGAGTTTCAAGAACCGTATCACTGGTCTCTGTTCTATGGATGGGGCTCTAGATACCCACAGTTATCTACAGTTCCTAACAGAAAACTGCTGCAGATATTGGAAGGCATCCTAGTGGACGTAAAGCAGTTCACGCAGTACCAATGTGACGGATTTCCCACCCATTCCACACAGATGATTCAAATGGCTCTGAGCACTATGGGACTCAACTGCTGAGGTCATTAGTCCCCTAGAACTTAGAACTAGTTAAACCTAGCTAACCTAAGGAAATCACACACATCCATGCCCGAGGCAGGATTCGAACCTGCGACCGTAGCGGTCTCGCGGTTCCAGACTGCAGCGCCAGAACCGCGCGGCCACTTCGGCCGGCCACAGATGATTCAAGATGGCCTTAACAGAACATCTGGACATCAGGCGATCCATCTTTCGGAAAATGAATACAGACCTACACTCTAATCAGAAAGCTTCTTGACTTTTGCCTGTGGAGAAAATTAATGTTTCTACAAGAAAACACTTGTGACTACAGAAGAAACAAAATGCCGTCTAACAATGCGCAGTAATATCTGTCCGGAATTGCTGTATAGCATGTATAAGCAACTGGTACAGTACGACATACTTGTATGGGATCTCTTCTTGTGATTTTGGGACAGTGCTTTCTGATGCTGTTATCTTATTACTATGTAACTGAGTACCATATACGACGTCAAGCCTTTTAAGTCATCTCAAAAGCCTCTTTCCAATGCCGCAGGAAAAGACACACAGCACCAAAATCAATGTTTGTGCTGGGCAGCTATAAAGTTAAACACTAATTGTATACATTAAAAGTTCGCAAATATGAAAAGTAGGAGCGTGTTTACCATCGGGGGACCCTAAAATGATGTGCAAGTTAGGAGGCGAAATCACGATGTTATGTAAATCACACACAAGTGGGCTTATATTGAATCCGCACGAGATGTATAACTCAGTTTTATAATGGTGAGAGGGGGCAATTTACTCTCTCAACTGTTTTCCATATACGGAAAATTTTTAAAGATTTTATTATAACCAGACGCTCCTTGAGTGAGACTCTAGAAAGAGCAGATGTTAGGGAGCTTGGCAGAGTGCTAAAAGCATGAGGTATTTTTATGATTCTTAGCTCATAGAAACGGCATGTTGGGAGTTGGAAACAATTGGTGGAGTTTCTTGGAAGCAATTGGTGGCGAACCCATCCCTCAGTAAATCTTGACAGACAGGTCCGCAGCCATACAGGGCAGACAGAGCAGCCCCTCGTTGAGACAGGTCTCCAGCAGAACAATGCCGTGATATCTGCAATGGCGCCAGCCAAAGCCTGGGCTGGGGGTGATGGACTGAAGGAACACATCTACATAGTGGAGTCATAAACCGGGCATTGTTTGCAGTCTGAAGTTTTTGTGCAAATAGGCCTGTGACCCACTTCCATCAGCTGCTTCAGTTGTATAAGAAACTCCGGCGTCTGAGAAACGTTTAGAGGTAGAATCTTTATTACACCTCATAGCTAGGACTAACAAGCTCCAAGGCACATGCGATGTAGATAAAGATCTTTATGATTGTATCTGTTCGTTTGTTGCCATAGGATGTGACACGCCTTCAGAGAAAATCATCTTCCCCTTTGCGAAAACTTAAAACAGCCAGTAATTGGCGGTTTCTTCTTTTTTAAGAGATGTAGGTTTCTTAGCTCTTGCCCTGGTTTGACAGGAGTTTGTGCGTCTCGAGACCTATTATTGGCGCAAGATGGCATGAAGTCAGTGTCGTTCGTGTATTTTGTGGGAAAACGGATTTTTTTTTCTGGAGGGGTGCGAAGCACTTAGGTGCTGGGCTTTGGTCTGGAACTAGACTTCTGGTCGATGCTCTGGTTTGTGTGGCTGGTGCTTGGGACCTGTCCTGAGGCTGACTTTACTTGTGAGTAGTTTAGACGGGGGAGCACCTTACTTTACCAACAGTATGACTTCAAACGTCTCAGTTGCTTGTTTGCCGAGGGCATACTTATTGATTTTGGTTTACCAATCTTGACGTTTGGTATGCTTGTGCGCTCTGTTGTGTAAGTGAGCCAAGTTAGTCCTTGGAACGACCAGTGAACAGGTGCATCACACACTGAAATGTAGCGTGATTTCAAGGCTCTGGTAGAGAGTAAATTGCGATCCGTCTGCCTGATCGCTAGACCGTGAAATTTTTGCATTTCTTTCGTGGCCGCAATCGATTCACAGGTGCAACCTGACGTCTCACCTCTGCTGCACCCATCTCGCCAACTGCAAGTTACGTGGCTGCACGAAGTAAACAGGGTAATGTACTGCTGCCCCAGCATTGTCAGGGCGTACAGATCTAAATTACCACTTGCTCTCAGCTGCACCTATGTAGTGAAACCATAGTAGATTTAATCAGTTAGAGTCTGCTCAGTGTCAGATCAATTCAGATTGCATTATCCACATTTTTAGGGCCAGAGTACTTGACTCACTTCTGCCACTCAGGATCCTTGTCCATTGTACTCTTAAACCAAGTGTTAGTTGTTTACAGTATGTAATCAATAGCATGTTTAGCATAATTTATGTATGTCTTTGTTTTGTGAAAATAAATGTTGTTTGTGAACTAAATTTTGCATACGTTCTCAATCATTTTATGTAGTCCCCACAGGGTTAGCTTTCAACAGCACAACGTGGGGTGGCTAGCATCTCATATAGTTTATTCATTAAATTAATTGACCAAAGTTCTCCTTCAATACGATTGGGGGGGGGGGGGGGGGGAAGGATGAAATGTAGTGAGCTTCCTTGCGACGAGAAGAGGGAGCAAAGAGAACAGGTGAAGTGTATAACATCGATAAACAAGTGGATAAACGGATGCACTACCGCGATGTCACCTATGGAGGCAAATTGTTTCTATGGATGCAACCACTGAGAAAAATCAATTCGAATTCTGCGCTGCTGAAAAATCAACTGAAACCCTACAGGGCAGACCTGCGTATACTACCGACAGCACGGCGCAAGACGGTGTGCTGATGGCGGCTTCTATGCAGGGCTCTGCTGCATGGAGACAGGCTCCGCCTTATAGACCGATGTATGCCCCAGAGCGAAAAAAAAGGAAAAAAAAGAAATTGTTTTCCAGGGTGGCTGGACAAGTGAAACTGTGAATGAAGTTAGTCTGCAACAAAGGCGGCAAAGCACACGACCTACTCCTGCAGCGGCCAGTTCCGTCAAATCTCTTCCACCCCGCGCCCAGAGAGTAAGCGCTTGCTTGTATAAGAAAGAACTCGGGCTACTACTGTACTCCGTTAACCCAGACGCCAGTACCGTTCCTTCCCGACAATTAGTGACAATGACTGAAAACATGTCCTAACGTAACAGTCGAGCAGCCTGCATGGCCTCACCAGGACTTTGCGCTGGAAGCATTCTCGCAGCAGGAGCCATCGGGATGTGATAAATGGGGTGCGACTGGTGCCGTTCTGTCTACTACCCCGTGAAGCTCAACGACAGCTCCTCCAAAACGTCCCAAACAACAGCACAGCCATGGTGCTGCCGAGTATGGCTGTTGATAAGGCGTCAATGTATCGGTACATCGACACTTCTTCCAAAAGATATACGAAGGTAATCCCAAAAGTAAGGTCTCCTATTTTTTATAAGTACATTGATCTGTATATTTCTACAATGGTTTACATCAGTTTACAGCTTGAACATTTAGCTATTTTTCGACATAATCACCATTTCTGTCGATGCATTTTGTAGACGCTGTGGCAGTTTTTGTATGCCCATGTCATACGAGCTCGCCGCCATGCTGTTCAGAAACTTATGAACCTCTTCTTTCACCTCGTCGTAGGCGCTGAGTCGCTTTCCGGCAAAATGTTCTTTTAACCTAGGGAACAGGTGATAGTCACTGGGCACCAAGTCAGGACTATAGGGTGAATGGGTGATTATGTTCCACTGAAACTGTTGCAGGAGAGCAACGGTTTGCCGAGCGATGTGTGGGCGATAGTTGTCATGGCGAATGTGTACGCCCTTGCTCGACATTCCTCTTCTCCGGTTCTGAATTACCCGTTTGAGTTTTATCAGAGTGGGGATAAAGTCGACCAACAATACTCCTTTCCGATCCCAAAAAACGGTTGTCATGACTTTACCGGCAGACTGTGTTTGTTTGAATTTCCGCGGTTTTGGCGAAGAAGGATGCCGCCACTGGCGTGATTGTTGCTTGGTCTCAGGTGTAAAGTGGTAGGCCCAGGTTTCGACACCCGTGACAATTGAGTCCAGAATTTTGTCCTGTTCGGCTGCAAGGCGGTGAAGAAATGCGCGGGAAGTAACTCGTTGCCGTATGTGGTCTTCAGTCAGCATGCGTGGCACCCATCTTGCGCACACCTTCCGGTACTTCAATGTTTCCGTTAAAATTCTGTGCGTGGTGCTTCGGGAAACCTCAAGAACCAACGTGCAGAGATTATCCAGGGTGATCCGCCGATCTTCACGCAGGCTTTGCTCTATCTTCAACACTGTCTCCTCAGAAATTGACGGTCTCGTCGTGAATTTCGGTCCAAGTAGCTGCAAACTCTCTACACCACTTACGAACATTTTTGACATCCATGCACGACTCACCATACACTTCCGTCAGTTGGCCATGGATTTCAATCGGCGCAGTGTCCTTTCGTTCAAAAACGGAATAATTGCGCGCAATTCGCTTTTGGCGGTAACATCCAACGGGAGCTTTATTCTCAAAGGCTGCCAAGCCAAGACTGAGCGCCTCAGCGCGGCGTGCGCATGTCTACACACAGTGCGTGAAGCACTCTGCCACACAGAGTTCTGTACTTAAAAAAAGGAGACCTTACTTTTGGGATTACCCTCGTAGGCATACATCGACGACATGTCTTCCAGCGATATATCGGTATATCGGTTACAATATCGAGTGCCGATATTTTTATTTTGCATATTATTCTTTTCGCAATTTTCGGTAAAAATTTGAAGTTATCCTTTTGAAATTGTAGCAGAACATAATTTTACTTTCACTGTGTGAGTTAGTCTTCCTACTTTTCGAACTTTCATCTCGGCCAATCTTTCTTTTTGACTGTGTGAAGCAAGTATATGCGGCAAGTAGTCCGATTGCCCTGGGAGGTGGCGGTGTGAATAGAATAACAAAATTTCCGTTGTGAAGAAACAGCACACCAGTTACGTTAAAAAAACCATTTTTAACACAATTGGTGCGTTATTTCTTCACATCGACATTCTTCAAAAACAGTCGCTGAAAATGATGAACAAAAATCTAAATGACAAGACTGGTCGTTACGGTGGTCTGAGACGTGTACGGGGAAATGCTGACGTAATCGGCGCTCGGCGGTACCAACAGAAACAGCAACGTTTAGCTTCACTACGCAGTTTTGACACTACAACTGATTGGTCGCTGGCGTTGGCAGAAATGAGAAAACAGGAAAGTCGACCATAAGTGTTTCGGGAAAAGCCGATACGTGAAAAAACTGAACGACGAACCCATTGGATACCTTTTATTGTGGACTGATCTGCAGTTACCGTTGTTAGCAAAGTGGTCATCGCCAAGCGTGAACGTGCTTCGTTTTCCTTTCAAATTCTTGCTCTAAGGGGGACAGGCAAGCTGCTGGTTTGTTGATGTACAGAATGTCTAATAATAAATCAGTACTTAAATACACATCTCTAAAAGCGGCAGTATAATTACAATCTGCAGCCGATATTTTTATGAGCAGATATGTCGATATTTTTCCATCGATATAGTGATGTAGAGCAACTCTCCTTCGATATATCGAGAACCAATAGTGATATCAACAGTCCTAGTGTCGAGCTGGCGCCTTTCTTCCCAAACATGAGGATTCCTTAAGAAAACTGTTCCAGTCATTTTAAAAATAGCAAACGCCCATTGTTCTGGAGGCTCCTGATACCCGACATCAAAAGAGAAAGTCGCCAGCCAGGAGTCGAGAATCTGTCCGCAATTCCTAGTGACTGGATGTACCCCACCTCATGCTACTGTGAGCGGTTGGGCTCCTCACAGCCCAAAACTTCCCGCTCATCCCCTACATGAAATGAACAGAATTACGATACGCATTAGCTGGAATAATGGAGTGAAATAACATGAAGGCACACTATCGAAACATTATCACTTTTGTTTGGCGACAGTACCACAAGCCGTAGATTTCTGTCCCCCATTTATCGAGCAATGTGTCTATCCAAGTGTCTTCCACAAGAAACAGTAGCATATCTGTGGATACTCCTGACTGCTTTGCACTTAAATTACCTTGAAAACTGCAAAAGTTGACGCAGGTTGCCTGCGTACCAGGGATGATGACGCCGTGAAGGACCTTGAATGTGTAACATCAAGATGGTGGATCGCGGAAAATTTAAAAATCAATGATGGAATTGGTAGGAAATTTAAAACTGGAAGAGGACGGGAAACTAAAAAAGTTCAAAAGAAAATTCGTGAGACGGAACTAGCATAGTAGTTCTTTGAAATACACTATGTGATCAAAAATATCCGGACGCCTGTCTGACAATGTCTTACAAGTTCCTGGCGCCCTCCATCGGTAATGCTAGAACTCAATATGGTGTTGGCTTACCCTTATCATTGATGACAGCTTCCACTATCGCAGGCATACGTTCAATCGGATGCTGGAAGGTTTCTTGGGAAATGGCAGCCCATTCTTCACGGTGTGGTGCACTGAGGAGTTGTATCGATGTAGGAGAGGTATTGATGTCAGTCGTGAGGCCTGGCACGAAGTCACCGTTCCAAAACATTCCAAAGGTGTTCTATAGGAGTCAGGTCAGGACTCTGTGCAGGCCAGTCCATAACAGGGATGTTATTGTTGTGTAACCAGTCCGCCACAGCCCGTGCATTAGGAACAGGTGCTCGATCGTATTGAAAGATGCAGTCGCCATCCTCCAATTGCTCTTCAACAATGGGAAGCAAGAAGGTGCTTAAAACATCAGTGAAGACCTGTGCTGTGATAGTGTCATGCAAAACAACAAGGGGTGCAAGCCCCTCCATGAAATATACGACCACACCATAACACCACCGCCGCCGAATTTTACTGTTGGCAATACACACTCTGACAGATGACGTTTACCGTGCATTCGCCATAGGCACACCCTGCCATCGGATCGCCACATTCTGTACCGTGGTTAGTCACTCCACACAACGTTTTTCCACTGTTAAATCGTCCAATGTTTACGCTCCTTACACTAAGCGAGACGTAGTTTGGCATTTACTGGAGTGAGCAGCCGCTCGACCATGAAATCCAAGTTTTCTCACCTCCCACCTAACTGTCGTAGTACTTGCAGTGGATCCTGATGCAGCTGGAATCCCTCTTGGGATGATCTGAATAGATGTGTCTGCCTATTTCACATTACGACTCTCTTCAAATGTCGATGGTCTCTGGCAGTTAACAGACGAGGTCAGCCTGTACGCTTTTGTGCTGTACCTGGCAATAAGTGGCAGCACAAAGCACCTAATATGGAAAACGTATGTTTTGGGGGGTTTCCGGATACTTTTGATCATTTAGTGTACCTCCCCCCCCTCCCCTCCCCCTCCTTCATAGGACAATACTTTGCATATCATTGAACTGAAACTGTCAGTCACAACATAGCCTCAGAGTAAACATTTTGGTTGTGTTCAAAACTGTCCAAGTGCCCTGAACTTATTCTTTTTGCATTATGTTGGAAATTATTTATCCGATAATTATGTAAGACACAACTTGAAGTATTTCCACACCTGAAAGTGCTCAATTGGGCATTAAAATGAAACAGCCTACCACAATTTAACCATCTCAACTGTGCTGAGAGGTAGCTGAACACTCAGATTTTTTTTCTACTAAGCATTCTTCCACAACTGTATGTATAAGGTGAAGTGCTGTATTTCCATATCTAATTGTACTTTACAGGTAATTAAAATGGAACAGCCAATCACTATGCAGTCATCTTCGTCACGAGAAAAAGTAATCAAAGGTTTGAACTTTTTGCACCATATTCAAAGTTATTTATATAAAAAAATATGAAAAGCAGCATTTGTTTGCGTGAAAAGTTCTATTTCTGCACCATAGATGGTCCAAGACGCATTGGAGGCTCAAATTAATATTTTCCACATCTTAATAGTTCTTTGATGACTGTCAAGTGTCACAAGATAGGCAGACAGGGGCTCAGCCAGGCTGACAGGATGAGCATTTTGCTAGTTCTGACAAGACTTCTCATGCTGAAAGTCAATGTTTTTGACTCACAGTTCGGCCTACTATGACACACAGGCCTCATTACAAAAAGCACGTGGGCAATACTGCTCACTTGCAGCTTAAAGTTGAGAATTTCAAGGCAGACAATATTACTCCTGTACCGAACTTTGTCAAAAACCCGTCTCGAAAACCGGTATCAAAGTCAACCAAACATTATACTGACATCACACTAGGGAACTAAGTTCATCTCGCAGTTCAAAGTATTTGTCATCTTCAGCAGTCACACAGTGGAAACTAAATTACAATTCAATGGAACAGCATACTGAACAGTAGTAAGTCGTATACACGTGCTGGATAAAAAGTAGTGGCAACAGCGCCATAACATGAAGGATGTGTGTCACATGGTATTCTTGCTGTCTGTCTTATAGGAGAAGCTCAGTTGAAGTAGTGCAGTGAGTGGCGACAGTTGTGTTTGAGTCATTTGTTGTGTATAATGGCTGAAAGTGCAGAATACCTGTTCGAGTGCACTGACAGTATGTTAAGGAAACACAAACAACGTGCGTGGATCAAGGTTGAAGTGGCACGCCGGCCGCGGTGGCCTCGTGGTTCTAGGCGCGCAGTCCGGAACCGCGCGACTGCTACGGTCGCAGGTTCGAATCCTGCCTCGGGCATGGATGTGTGTGATGTCCTTAGGTTAGTTAGGTTTAAGTAGTTTTAAGTTCTAGGGGACTGATGACCACAGCTGTTAAGTCCCATAGTGCTCAGAGCAATTTGAACCATTTGAAGTGGCACGTGTTTCCTTCTGGCAATGCATTTCATCATCCTTTGTTGCAATGCATGATGCCACATGGAGAAACCCCCACAGGAGCTCCTGCATACGTGAGGGTGGGAGATACTGGATCATCGACGGTGTTCGCTTGATATGAGTCCGTGCGATTCTGATGTACACTCGACAGCAAAAAAAGTGGGTCACCCCTGAATTCCAATGTGTAGGCTGCACCTGAATGTATGCAACCAACATCGCATATCTGTGTTGCACATCGTTGCAGTTCTCCACAGTACAGTCATTGTAAGATACACAATGGGTACCGCTAGAGACTACTAGACAACACCAGTCTTTATGACAGTCCGTCCAGATGTAAAGTAACACCACGATAGTACAGAAGAGATCAGGCAATCCTTAACGTTTGTAAACTAAACTTAATTACAATATGTGAAATTTCAAATGTTATGGGAAAACTAGTTTTGTCACATAAATCGTTCAATAATCCTTAGGCACAATTAAATATTTGAGACAGTATATGGATTTATAAAGTTGTATGGCAATTGGAAACAAGTTCTTTGCTGTCTAAAAGGTTTACCCAACACATGCTGAACGTCGTTCAACGTTCAATGGGGAGTGGTTTCGCACCAACTTTATGTAACACTAAGCAGTTAAAAGAAAACGTGATTAACGGCGGCAAGCACTCTACGGAAATCCCAACATTAAGAGCGAATCACGAGTAATATCATTGTTCACATTACTCATCAACAGCTACTTGTACACGAAGTTGTACTTTAAATGACATGACCAACGTCTTTGTTGTGGATCCGGATGCAAACCCAGAACGTAAAGCCATTGTTAACCAAACATTGCTTTGTGCCTTATCGAGACTCGATCACTAGGCAGAAAGAGACGTCAAATATTGACGTTTGCATCAGTATCAGTTATCAGTTCTCAACTTGAACGTAAATGACGATAATGTTTGTACGAGAGCAGGAACCCTAACATGACAATTACCTTCTTGGTAATTAACCTCGAAAGACGTTGTGTAGTGTTGCATTGTCAAGGAATATGGATGCACATGTTTAAAATTGAAATGCCATCATGTAATGCTGGGGACAAGGATGCGAACCTAGCATCTAATCGGATTGTTGAATAAGTATGTAAAATCAGAATGTAGATATCACAGTTTGTCACCAGTAGTGGGGTTGGAACCTTAAATGACGACTGAAGTTTTATTGCCTGACCGGGATTCGAACTCGGCGCCTACCGCCACCGTTGTCTAACCAGAAACAGACGAGAAATGTCCAATGTTGGTCCACCATCAGCGAGATGTGCACACGTTTAACTAGTAATAAGGTGACGAAAACGTCTATGCTGACTGAGAGTCGAACGCCGCACACATGGTTATGAAGACACGTTAATAATCAACTTCATATTCAGTAGTAGCTAGGAATAGCATGTTTAGTTGCAAACCCTTAAGGCCTTACTCATCCCTAGTAACGGGTTGCCTAATATCTGCGATATCATGATGTTAAATTACAAGTGGATTGACTGCCGTAAAGAGCAATGTCCTCTAGTAGTCGTGTATCATTGAGATGTTAATGAAGTACCTCAGCAGAAAGTAATTCCGTCGTGCAGCACATATTGTTTCAGAGACACTGAGTACATGTTATAAGTGCAAAAAACGTGTGTTATATACTAAGTATATACTATTATTTGGAGAAGCTGCCGCCAAACCTGTTTACTTTTACATTCCGCTTAGTTGTCGTGGTTGAATACAGGTTTTCTTAAGGCTACATCTAATGCACAGTGCTTACAAGAAAGAATAGTTTCCAGCGTCATGCTATTGCTAGCTAGGTGAAATATTTTGTGGTAGCTATGTTTAAAACGAATGTATTTTTGAAAGTATTGTTCGTCAAATATTAGAATAAATCGTCAACTGTAGATGTGCCTGCACATGTTATAGCATAATAGCTGTAGCTGCGTTAGCTTGTACTACAGACTTGGGTAGGTTAGGTGTAACTTTTGATCCTTCAAGGAGTGTCGTGGCCATGCGGCCCGGGTCTGTACTAGCCGCGGCTCGCGAGCTACGGGCCAGCCAGGCTGGCCGAGGCGAGACGCAGGTGAGCGAGCTGGCGGTGGCGTTGGTGGGCCAACAGCCCGGGTCGAGCCAGCACGGCTGCGCCGCATGCCTCTGCCTCTGCCGCTCCGTTTGACGTAAATATGTTTACCTCCTCTCCTGGAATCAGAATAAGAGCGGCAAGCAGAAATACACATCAGGCTGTCTGCCGTAATGGCTCACTGGGTCTATTCGAGGTAGAGTCAAAAAATGGTTCAAATGGCTCTGAGCACTATGGGACTTAACATCTGAGGTCATCAGTCCCCTAGAACTTAGAACTACTTAAACCTAACTAACCTAAGGACATCACACACATCCATGCCCGAGGCAGGATTCGAACCTGCGACTGTAGCGGACGCGCGGTTCCAGACTGAAGCGCCTAGAACCGCTCGGCCACTCCGGCTCTCATTGAGGAAGGAAGATGTTCCATCAGAGAAGCTGGTAGACGGTATGGCGTACCACATACCACTGCAACGAGATGGTGGAGGATCTGCCTTGAAAGAGACACCACCAACAGGGCTCCTGGCTCAGGCAGGAAAAGAGTGATCTCACAGCAGGAAGACAGGGACCTAGTGTCTAGGAGCAGAGAAAATCCCTTTCTGAACGCGAAGCAGTTGCGGCGGGAGACCAACTTCCCCGGCTCCAGTGACACGATTCGCCGAAAGCTGAGGGACGCTGGACTGCATGCACGACGATCCGCCGTGAAACAAGAGCTCAGCGAAGACAACGTTTTATACCGGCTAGCATTTGCAGAGCTCCATCTGAGGGCGTCGTGGGACAACGTCATTTTCACTGATGAGAAGGTGTTTTCCACCAATAACGACGGTCCACGAATCGTTTACAGGCCGCAAGGGACTCGCCATCGACGCTAATATGTAACCACGACGAGAAGAAGTGGCCGGCTGTCTGTTACCTGCTGGGGTTGGAATTCTGCGAGAGGGGCGGGAATTCTTCACAGGATAGAAGGAACTCTGGACAGCGCGCAGTATGCCCACATACTGGAAAATGAGATGCTTCCGTCAGTGCGAATGCTGTACGCAGAAGGGGACGTCGCAAGCGGACCATTCTCCCATTCACAAGTCTGCATTTGTTCAGCAGCGGCTCTCCACTATTGGCGTCAACGTCATGGACTGGCCGCCACGGGCGGCTGATATGAACTCCAAGGAAAACATGTGGGCTGAGGTCGCCAGAACATTAACAGAGAACTGGCCACGAAACCAACCAACTACTGCGTACACTCTTTGGGACTGCGTCCTGGAAGCCTGGGAGGAAGTTGCTTCTTCAGGCTGTTACGTCCGACGTCTTATACATTCTATGCCAAGACGCGTGATAGAAGTACAAAATAATGAAGGATTGTGGATAATATATTAGAGTCCTTAAAATGTTTTGTTATGTCTTCTTTTTCGTCATTTTTCCTCATTGGGAGCTAGTGGAAGATCGCGTGGCAACAGAAAAGATACAATATGGGTTAGCTTTCCTTTGAGTTGCCCTTTTAATTCAAGTCGGTTTATTTTGAATATACAGTTTGTTAAGTATTCTATTTTGATTTCATTTATACCCTGTCTACATACTTACAAACTAATCGGCGTAGATGGACTCTGTCAGAGTAGTTTTTGTTGTTTCAAATACGTCTCTCTCTTCCCCTCCATCCATGAATACACCCTCCGTCCTCCACACAATACGCCAACGATTTCATATTATGTTTACTCGCCGCGCGGGATTGGCCGAGCGGTCTTAGGCGCTGCAGTCATGGACTGTGAGGCTGGTCCCGGCGGAGGTTTGAGACCTCCCTCGGGCATGGGTGTGTATGTTTGTCCTTAGGATAATTTAGGTTAAGTAGTGTGTAAGATTAGGGACTAATGATCTTAGCAATTAAGTCCCATAAGATTTCACACACATTTGAACATTTATATTTAATCGTTGTTAATGTTTCTTCTATTCTCTCTCACACACTCTCTCTCTGACACTATCGCTGCAAGTGCCCTTCTATTACACTTCCCCAAAACTTTGTAAACAAATCTAGCGGTTTCCAATGACGCTACATTTTCTCTTTTAATTGATGCTGTCTTTACTCTCCATCATTCCTCTCACCACGTATGGAACCGGATTCTTTGATCTTCCCTTCTCTATAACCCATTCTTCGTTCTGAGAACAGTCCTTCCTTATCTCTCGGTCCTAAGACAAAACGAACTGCGGCACACATCGAAGTAAGCAATACTTTGCAAGCATTTCACGCTTATATTTCGCACTTCTGCACTTCTATCCATTCCCAGATCCCGCCCTCCTTCCTGTTACGCGTCCCTTGACATCTGCATATACTTCTAAATGAATACTCTACAATTCATAATTATGTGACTGGCAGGGGGTTCTGCGGTCTAGTGGATTAATCTTGTATTGATGTGTAAAACGTGTAGTTTCACATCTCACGTCAGGCGTAGATTTTTAACACACACAAGTAGCTCTCCTTCACCCCTAGTAACGCCAAGTGCAGAACGCCAGTAAGCTCCGTAGTTCAATATACGCAGTAAAGATAACATCCCTTCGCTGCCGACTGGGGCAGAGTGGCATTCGTTTGAGCTGAGACAGATGGAGAAACCCCGTAAGGCAGAGACTCTGTCACCAGCAAGCCGTCGTAAACTAGAAAACGTATTTCATTTAATGAACCAATGACCATGTAAGTTCACAAGGCTCTTACTTTATTTGAAACTGAGACGTTGAAAATTGTGTTGCTGGACTGCGATCAGAATTCGATTTCACTGTGTTCCCGAAGACTGCAAAATCTTCTAGGCATCCTCGAAAGGCACCTATCTGGTTTCGAATCCTGATCAGCACAAAATATTCATTATTTCATTTCAAGCCCTAGCATGTGCACTCCGAACTACTGGTGAAGAATAGTTGCATTTTCAACGTCTCTTCGTGCGTTGTCAGCTGTAACGTGTTCGTTTCAACTCACAGCCACATGATGAACTTTTTATCACCACATTACAAGATCAAACGTTTCCTTACATATTTTCAAGTTCAAACATTCCTCTCCATCCTACTGGTTAAAACGGATTTGGGTTTGACGTTGTGATCACCAACGACGACATGTTGCGGATTCAACTTCTAGCCAGCAGAGTATTTTCCATCACATCATTGAAAGTAAAAACATACCATTCCTAGCTATTATTGGAAAAGAATCTGATAGTTACAGTTTCTTCATGACCACGTGTGCGGGGTTTGAATTCCATTCAGCACAGAACTTTTCGTCGCCTGATGTCTAGCTAAACATGCGCCCATGTCGCTACTGGTGAATCATCAATAGCTATTTATCGTCTGTTCCTGGCTAGAAAACCACGGTGCTAGATGCTGGGTTCGAATCCCAGTCAGGTAAAAACAATTCTATGGTCAATTAAGGTTCCAGCATTACGCTATTGGTGAAAACATTTCATATTTAACTTCCGATTTTATGTACAGTCGTGCTCAAAAGTATCCGAAAGACCTGAATTGCATTTCACCTGATTCCCATGCGACCTACATAACGCAGGTGTGTAGCAGGTCCTCTAATCGCTCCTTGGTACAGTCGTTTGACAGTTGAAAATGGTTCCAACAAATCACC
This sequence comes from Schistocerca serialis cubense, assembly GCF_023864345.2. Classification (NCBI taxonomy): domain Eukaryota; kingdom Metazoa; phylum Arthropoda; class Insecta; order Orthoptera; family Acrididae; genus Schistocerca; species Schistocerca serialis. The sequence continues at coordinate 484,547,559 of NC_064639.1, read as the reverse complement.
ACTACAAAACACTGCTCTGTATCGCAATAACTCAAGATGTAAAGTAATACCACGATACTACAAATATCAGGGAACACCTCATCACAGATAAGACTGTCCTTAAGGCTTGTGAGCTCACATTTATTGCAATAAATGACATACCTGAAATGTTAGCACTCTCATTATTACGTCAGATAGGTAACGCACGTAGTAAGTTCGTCGTATTCATGATTTCCTCTTGAGAGTAACATACCATACTTGTAATTTAACACAAAATGTCATTAAAAATTAACGTTATTCACGAGCAGCTAGTTGAGAATATGTATGAACTTCAAATGACACGAAGAACCGCCTTGTTCTGCATATGGATTCAAACCCAGGTCATGCAAACTAAGATTTCGTGACTGACGGAAATTAACAGTCATTCTTGACTAAGCATAAAGAGAGTAATATACCTTATTTTTGGATAGTATCAGTTACCAAATATCAACTTTAAATTACATAACGTAACATTTTTAACGGACGCGAATTCCTACGCAGCATCTATTGTCCCTCTTAACGAACTACGAGAGATGTTAAATACTGCTTCTTCACAAGTAACTTACTTGAAATGCAGTGAGGTAAAGCTTTGTGTTGGACAGGGATTCGAACCCGGAACCTGTTATCGAAGCACAATCAACTTTGACATATCGGATTTTCTCGGCAGTAGCTAGATGTATTAAATGAAATGACGAGACGAAACATTGATTTTTCCTTCCCAGGACTCCAACCCGGCAATTATCGCTGTTATATTCTAGAGAAAAGGAACGTTAAGTATGGGTTTGTTACACCGGTAGCGACATGTAACCATGTCTGAACTGGAAATAATATGACGAAGTGTTCAGTGCTGACTGAGAATCGAACCCCAAACATATTGTTGTTACTACACACAAAGAGACGACACTTACCGAATTTTTCTCCACCAGCAGCTCGGAATAACATCCTTGAACTTACAGTGATCTCGCAAATAGTTCTGTGTCTCACTGGGAGTCAAAAACGTCAGATGTCGTTGGTGTTGACAACTAATGAAAGTGCATTAAAAATAAAAATTATTATTCACCAGCAGATAGGTATTCTCATGCTAGAGCTTGATAATATGTAGTGAAAAGTGTAGTGCTGGGCCGGGGTTCCAACCCATTCATGCGCAATATGTGGAGATGTTGAGGAATCTCCAGTTTTGAATAAACAACAGGTTGTAGTCGAGCTGTATTGTCACGAAGGGATCAAATTCCGCCTTAAGGACGGTCTGAGTTGCATTCGCAGTTCAGAACCAATTTTATCGACATACAGGAGTTCAAATAAAAGACGGAATAAGCGTCATGTGACCATACACAGGGTTCGTTTCGTCACTAGAAATAAATAACTAGTATAAGAAAGGTTACTGGTGATAGAGTTCCTACATGTCGCGATCCCTTACTCTATTGTGGTTCCACATAATGTCTACTTGGTAGAGAAGGAATATCATGTTTAATGTGATTTTCAGACCACAATGCCATTATACCTTCTTCACTTGGCATAGCCAGAAGAGAATAGAATCTGCCTCCCCTTATCAAAAAAGCATCGGCAGAAGTTGGAATCGAACCGAGACCATCATCATATGAAACTACCATCAGTCCAACAGACCACCAAAACCCCTTCTCTACGACTCATTTCTCTACCATAACACCGTTGCGGCACACAAGATGAGAATTCTGACACACAGGCTCCCTGTAGTGGTTGCAGAATGTTCAGTACATTCATTTACTTGGTTGACCGAATCGCCATGAATTAGCTGCCTTGGCTACCCAGTGCATACATTCGACTCTATTTTGTAATCACCGAAATAAAATAACGTAACAGCCACCTACACAGGACTGCCAACAGTGTAGGATGCAGAAATTTAAATAGGAAGTGTTCCTTTCCATTTGAGCTACTCTATTGCGCTATCTGTTTGTCGAAACCATCGTGCGGTGCAAAAGAAATGCTGCAACTGTCTGTCTCTTAGAAGTATAGATCCGGCCATATGCATTATCTCACAGCACTGTGGAATGCCGAAGTTCTGGAGGAACTGTTGTTCACTTCCAGAGGTGCTGTAGCTACGTCACAACTAGGGGCGTAACGGTAAGCGTCGCGTGTTCTATTACATTCGCTACTACAATTTTTTTTAAACGCAATTTTGCTGTCTGCTGAAGTTATCAATTTAATGGAACTTTGAACATAATTCTCTTCACTTCTTAACCCAAAATAGTCGCATGTGGAAAAAAGGCTAACTTCTGTGTCATTTTGTTCTTTTCAGGCGTGTCGAAGCTTTTGTATTATGTATGGGGAAAGCGCATCGTGCCAAAACAGTCAGAAAAGTATTTTCTACATTAGCTGTCATCTCGAAGTGGCATTTTATTCTTCTTGAAACCTTGTTTGACAGCTTTAACTCAGAACAAATTTTCTACATGCATGTAATCAATAACCTACATGTGCATTGTCAGACTGTTATAGATAACATCAGAGAATTCGCATATATCGTTGATGATTAATTTCTCTCTCATGTTTAGTATTGTTTTAACAACATTAAAAGAAACCTTACGAAAATTGTGCACTGTATTGTAAGAAATGAAATAAAACTAACCACGATAACCTTACGACGAAAGTCTGTTTTAACAAAACTGAGTATCTGCACTCAAGCGTGCCTCTATCTGCACGAATTAGTAAAATACTACTGACTTAGATTTCGATTGGTTTTTTTTAAATGGTGTGCTGTGTCATACTCAACAGGTATGCAAATGTGGCATTTCATAAATAAAGTTACGTATTCCTGGAAACCCAAAATTTTCTTGTCAGCAGCGGAAAGAGGAATTACCTGTTGTGCAGCACTGTAAGTTTTTCACCATTGCACTTTGAGCTGAAAGTATTTTCTTGCGATTTGCTAATCAATTTATTTCCTTCATACTTATCACCCTGGCATGGGAGTCTGAAGTGAATATTTGCTAATCAATTTATTTCCTTCATACTTATCACCCTGGCATGGGAGTCTGAAGTGAAGAACATTATTGAATTTCGTGTCGTAGACGGTCGATTCGAATTTCTTCAGAGACGCTTGTATTGTATAGCAGCTTGGCAGTCAGAATGCCGAGATCTACGACCATTAACACAACTTACTGAGTCGAGCTGCCAAAAGGATTTGATGTGTAAAAGTTTTCTTCTGATTTTGTTACAGATTTTTTTCTGGGAATTCGTAGCTCCATGAAATAATACACAAAAAAAGCTCGCGCACCACGGTTAGAACTGACGATTCTCTTGAGCGTTGGAATACTAGACAGGGGCGGTACCACGGGGCTACGGACACACTGCTGCTAGTACGTCACTCTCGTCATGGTATTGGTTGCTCAGCCTCATAACGCATCGTGAAAGATATTAAAAGTTGTCACTTATGTGAAGAATAGCATTTCTTTAGCCAAAAAATTGAATTTACGTGAGGATTATATACCACGAGTCATTCAAATGGAAAGGGAATATCAAGTGAATTTAACGAGTCAGTTCAGTACCATACGCGGAAGTGATTGCACTGTCACAGTGTTGCCAAATGTTTGTGACGATGTTGCCAATTCTCAGCTGTGCTAGGAACAGCTCTGTAGAGTTTTATGAGGAGAATCCTGTGCTCGTGTCATAGGAGGACACGGAGAGGAGGCGTGGGGTTTGGTTGATATGCAGTGTTTTCTCCTACCAGGTGTGTCAAACATTCAGGTGTGTAATCTTCCATCACAATTACAGTTTCCCACAAAATCTATACGAATAAAACACTTACCTTGTTACTCTGTTACAAACATTATTTCAGTACAATAAAAAGTCTTTAGAAATCAACTTTGCCAACCTGTCACGAAAAGTAAGACAACAAACACTTTTTGCATCTCGAAATCGATTGCATCTATGAGCAGTCTTGTGATCATACAAGTAGAATTTCATGAATTGCACGAGAATGTAGAAAAATGTTGGTGCGAATGGAAGCTGTAAGAAACACAGTTAACTAATTATTCTGTACCACGTAATAATCAATTCATTTGATAATTCAGAAGAGAAGAAACTAAAAATTATGCCCATTAAGACAGAAACTAAAGTGCAGGTGCAGGCACTGTGCAGATCTGAGCTTTTTCATCTTTAGATCTATACAAATAATGTATACTAACCAGCGTATTCATTGCTTTCGTAATGTTTCCCTCTTGTTTAGTCTTCTCATGATGAACTGGATTCACACCCATGAGTCTGATTTTTTCTTTGTATCCTTCCATCTACTATCTTTGTGCGTTATTGTTCGGTGTTCAAAAAGCAAAATATTATGCTTGCTCCCACGAGGTATTAAAATGAGGTCGCAAAAAGGCTAATGAATTATAATCAAAATACAGTGAGACGCCAATTTGTCTGTCGTCATGGTGTTAAGTGGACTGAAATAGTTGGGTGTTATTGTCGTCTTTTCTTATTGAGATTTTCATATTACCCTGACACAAGACGCCGAGATAAATGCGTATATTCTCCGTGACGAAACATCCCACATTCCATTCATCCTGATCCATTCGTTACGTGCATCGGCGGCAATGAGTGATAGGAAAGCTGTTTTGGGGTGACGAATAACAATAACAATGGTAGTAATTACAAATCAATGATCAAGGATGTTTACTGCATTACAGACGATTAACAAAATAACCAAGAATGGCTGAGTGTTTAACTGGCGCACTGAGTAGGTGTTCTTACCACTTTGTTACTGAATTCTGTTCTAGTTGTTTGCAGAGAGAAAGCAAAGAAACCCGTAGCCATACATATCGCTAGTACAACGAGATATTACCTATCAAGTATCCTTGCTTTACATCACGAGAGGAACATGGCGTCACTGAGCTGATATTTGAAATACATTTCTGTTTTCTCTCTCTGTCTCTGTCTCTCTCTTTTTATTTTAATTTTAATTTTTTGAGGAAAGCATCGAGGAGCGCGATAATAAGCAAGTAGGCATATAACCTGTTTACAATTATTTTAATCGGGATACATAATGCAAAAATACAACTTTTAAGTGTGTTATTGCGTAATTACAGTTATTGACAGTCTATTCGTGAGCTTGCTCGCATTCAGTGGGGTGAAACCTATCACAGAAGCAAGCAAAACACAAATATTTCTTGCACCATGCGCAACACATAAACGAAATCTCGCTGCACTGACGTGTTGTCCCATATATTGCACGGAAAACATATCTGATTCATGTTACTAAATACCGCTCTATCAGATATCAATTTGGAAGCGTCCCAAGTGTATAAAAGTATATCTTGAAATACGCAGAAAAGCCCATAGAGGTATTCGACTGAAACGTAGCCATGACCAAAATTGTAACTGGGGTCGACAGCATCGTCGTCTACCACCTTGACAACTCGAACGGTGACAGTGCTCGGCGGTTACTTACGTTTACTGGTATCAAAGCTACAGCATGAAAACACAAAAATGTTAATAACCCGAAGATCATTAGTTTTGGAACTCACTGAAAGTAAAGCAGTCATCAGTCGCAAGAGTGGTTTGAACACCACAGTGATTTAATAGGCACGGTCTCGGTCGAGGTGATTTGCTGTTGCTTTCATCCGACCTTTGAGTTGACTTACCTAGCCAATTAATAGGGGAACCTACAGTTTTACGTGGCTTTCGGACCACAGTGCAACTCGGCATTTTTCACATCAACAAACACTACCCCAGGGGAAATATGTGTAAAACAGCACATAAAAATCGTGGGACTGGTGAGGAATGGAACCTGAGACCATCGTATCCGTAGGCTTGCTCTTTATCTCCTTGCCACCATGCTGCCAACACTGTGGTTTATGGTTGCCATTAAAATTAAGGATCTCTCGTTTGTGCCTGCGTTGGCACTTGCGTGTCCCTTAGGAGACCTTACCTTTGGGATTACCCTCGTATACGTGTGTGTAAACGCCTTCCAATGCCCACTCAAGGAAGACAAGGATACCTAGTCTAGCTTCAATATTACAAATACGCCTCAGTTTGTGGATGCACGCAGACTTAGGTTGATAATCATTTTGAATATTTATCAGTACTGTACTCATTGGTGTGAAACTCGTTTTCTACCAATGATTCCCACAGCTACAGGAACACTATTTTAATACCTTTTACACAAAATACTTACGCAGTGCTATCAGACGAAAAGATCAACCTAACACAAACTGTGGGAAGTTAGTTTTACAACCTTCGTACCTGGATAAAGAGCTTTTCCTATTTGAGACATCTGTGAACGTTGCTGCATAAGATGATTTAAGAAGAAACTAAATTCCTTCAGATACGCCAATGTTTAAAGAAATCGTGTCAACGGCACTAAATCGTGGTTTGTAAATCGTTTACCAGCCGTACTCTGCCGCATTTCGCTGGTTCGAAGGCAAAAAGCTTACTGACAAATTTCAAAGAAGGAAAAGGGGGACGAAATGTCTCCCACTCGAAGGTCATGTTGTTTTACTTAAATGATTACAAAATCGGGTAAAACGAACAATGAGGTTGTCAGTATAAGCACATTACTGTTGTCACTATGACTTTGCACCGCCCAGGCCTTAATGATAAAGGGCCCGTTTAGGTCAGGCGTATTGTACACAGAAGTGGAAGAGAGAACACCACTGAATTCTACAATCCGTATGCATCGCATACACACAGAAATTACTGTTATAGTGTACTTATGGAGCCCAATGAGTGAATTGCACATTTTCCGGTGAGAAAGAGCACTGGCAAACAGTCTTCGCTACATTAGGTTACTTAAACTGGCGTCACTTTGATCTAGAATTTATGGCCAGCGACTGCGTGTAAGGATAGTGAGTCGGATGCGGGTTTTGCAACTGTGAAATACTTTCCTTACATTATGGAAGCGTATATTAAATTTGAACTAATATTGCGAAAATTTTGGACTTGGATAGCTTAGAATGAAAATCTTTCTGTTTATTGCAAAGGAAAACAATTGATTTTCTAAAACATTCTATGTCATACACAACTTGAAACAGGTCACGTCGACCAAATCATATGGAAGAACCGACAGCGACGTAAGTTGGAAGGCAGTAAGATCCCTTGGCTTTTGGTTCGGCAGTATTCGACAGCCATTTCTAGGCGCAAGTAAATGAAGAAAGGCAGCGCGTTTTCGTTATCAAGTAACGTCTTCATCAATTACTTTAGCTTTTGGTTCGGCAGTATTCGACAGCCATTTCTAGGCTCAAGTAAATGAAGAAAGGCAGCGCGTTTTCGTTATCAAGTAACGTCTTCATCAATTACTTTAGTTTTAATGTGATCTACGAGTAATTTCTGATGTCTGATATTAACTTGAAAAGGATTCCGTAGACAGGGAAAGAACTTGTTCTTGGGCAACTACTTCTATAATGACCAAAAGGACTTAAATGATCTTCAAGCACATGTGTTCCAGCAGCGGTATGAAGAAAATGATAGTAATAATGACGGTGATAATCGAGTTATCCGGTAACTTCACACTTCACAGTGGATTTTCTCGAACTAAGAAATTTCCTGAATTAGTGAAAATTTCAAAATGGCTTCAAATCGAGGCTATGACGCTTAGAAGAGTCTTTACATCCTGCTGACATGAGAATAGCATAATCTCCACGTCAGAAGCTTGCTTATACTTAACCATTTAATAGACTCGCGTTTTTTCCCACCGTGACTAGTTTAGTAAGCTAAGTACATCATCCATTACAGCACACTCCTGGGGCTGGGAAATGTGGCCACAATGGTCTGGTGGAACGAACTATCACAAGTGGAATGCGTGGGTTCAGGCATTTACTTTTAAAAGGCACAAACAGGTTTACTTTACCTCTGGTAACCTCAAGAGAAAGCTGTTGTAGTCCAGAATCCGCATTAAACATCACGTTCCTTAATTCCAAACTGGGCAGAGCCGGTTTACGTTGGAAAATGACATAGGTGGAGGTCAGGGTAAACAGAAATACTGTCACCAGTAAACTTACTTACATTAGAAAATTTTATTTTATTTGATGAACTGATAGCCGTCTAAAGGAACAGGGCTCTTATTTTACTTGTACTTGATTGAACTAGAGACGTTGAAAAATTTGGTGGTGAACTGTGATTCGAATTCGTATCTCCTCTTTCGAGAATCTGAATCTCTCGGAACAGTATAGTTCAATCATTTCATTCCTTTTCCCAAAACCGCAGACCTCTCTAGGTCTTCTCCAAAGGTAAATATGTGGGTCCGAATCCTGATCCAGTACAAAAATATTCATAATTTCATTTCAAGCCCTATCACGTGCACACCGGCCTGCTAGTGAAAATTAACGTGCATTTTTAATGTCTGTTCATGTTGCCAACAATTTCTGGACAAACATGCACACATCTTACTGTTGGTGAGTAAGCAATTGATACTTAAGCAATATTCGTGGACAATAAAGAAGAACGATAGGAGTGCGGTTCGATTGTCGCTCAGGCAAAAAAATTTGTGTCCTTATTTTAGATTCAAACACCTAGCAGATGGCAAGAAAGACCGATACGTAACATTTGATTTTACTTAGTTAACAATCCGATTACGTCTTGGGTTCGTATCTCCGTCGCAGAACTTCACGTCATGGGTTTCGTCTTTAAATGCCTACACACTTCGTTACTTCTGAATTGAGGTATATCAGACATCTTTCATGGTTAGTTAACAGGGATGAAAGGGTCTTGATAGGAGTCCCGGTTTATTACAAAAACTGTCGTCTTTTATTTTCAAGTTTAGATTTGGTTACTGATATAGACGAAAATTTCGGTACTTCATGACTCTTCATGGATAGTCAGCAATATGATATGATTAGTTTAGATTAGATTAATACTTGTTCCATAGATCATGAATACGACATTTCGTAATGATGTGGAACGAGTCATTTTAATGAAAAATTTCTTTACATACCACTATTCAATTTCTTTACAACAAGTTCCCCCCCCCCTCTCTCTCCCTCTCTCTCTCTCACACACACACAAAACACACACACCCACATTCTCCTTTTATTTTTATTTGTTTGTTGTGCTCGACTATCGGCGAGGCACGAAAACGTCCGTGAATGAGTTTCTTAGTTATGAGTACAGTTACGAAAGAAATGTAAAAAAAACTATGAGAGTTACTGATTTATGATGCTTAGTAACAGTCAGTTCTGAGTATTATTAGTAACTAAGCTCCAGTCCCTAAACCTAGTTACAGAAATGCGAATCAGACGCATTACGTATTCCAGGCCGTAGCAGCCGCGTCTTTGAGGCGCCAGCTATGGTAACTTCCCAGCTCGCCGTAGGATCACATCGGTTCGTCTTCTTCCTACTGGTAATGTAACTGAGATTTGGCAACAACGCAAGGTATGATTGGCAACTCTGTGATCAACGAGTTACTTCCTGGTGTGCACGGAATTAAGCTTCAAAGTTGACTTGATTTCTCGTGTCATTTCCATTGAATAACCTGCGTTGTTATCGCTTGAGGTGTAACAGAAGATTGTAAATTTACGGTTTTCAGCCCATCAAAGTCATTGAACGTGGCAATCGCAACTAACCTCGTCCTGTAAATAGCGGTTTACGAGTTCTAGGCAGTATTGCCTTCGTAAGAAGAAGGCGCGAACCATATCTATCCGCTAGCTCTCTGTTGACGTGCTGACCTGTAGAAACGCGACTGTTATCGTTCGCGGTTCCAGCCTCGCTGAAAGTAACGTTTTTATCCCTTCTGTGTAAGAGCTGCAATCAGTCAGATCAAACATAGATAAGCAAATCGCAAGAAAATGCTTTCCGCTCAAAGTGCAATGGAGAAAAACTTACAATGCTGCACAACAGGTAATTCCTCTTTCCGCTGCTGACAAGCAAATTTTGGGTTTCTAGGAATACGTAACTTTATTTATGAAGTGCCACATTTGCATACCTGTTGAGTATGACACAGCATACCATTTTAAAAAAAACCAATCGAAATCTAAGTGAGTAGTATTTTACTAATTCGTGCAGATAGAGGCACGCTTGTGTACAGATACTCAGTTTTGTTAAAACAGAATTTCGTCGTAAGGTTATCGTGGTTAGTTTTATTTCATTTCTTACAATACAGTGCACAATTTTCGTAAGGTTTCTTTTAATGTTGTTAAAACAATACTTAATATGAGAGAGAAATTAATCATCAACGATATATGCGAATTCTCTGATGTTATCTATAACAGTCTGTCAATGCACATGCAGGTTATTGATTACATGCATGTAGAAAATTTGTTCTGAGTTAAAGCTGTCAAACAAGATTTGAAGAAGAATAAAATGCCAATACGAGACGACAGCTAATGTAGAAAATACTTTTCTGACTATTCTGGCGCGATGCGCTCTCCCCATACGTAATACAAAAGCTTCGAGACGCATCTGCTGCCTGGCCGTCTATTAAACCCGAAAAGAACAAAATGACGCAGAAGTTAGCCTTTTTTCCACATGCGACTATTTTGGGTTGAGAAGTGAAGAGAATTATGTTCAAAGTTCCATTAAATTGATAACTTCAGCAGACAGCAGAATTGCGTTTTAAAAAAAAATTCAGTAGCGAATGTAATAGAACACGCGGCGTCTTATCAACAGTGCGCGACGCTTACCGTTACGCTACTAGCCGAAACATAGCTACAGCAGCCCTGGAAGTAAATGATAGGTCCTCCACAACTTCGGCATTCCATAGTGCTGTGAGATAATGCATACGGCCGGATCTAGACTTCTGAGAGACAGACAGTTACAGCATTTCTTTTGCACTGCACGATGGTTCAAGCAAACAGATAACGCAATAGAGTAGCTCAAATGGAAAGGAACACTTCCTATTTAAATTTCTGCATCCTACACTGTTGGCAGTTCTGTGTAGGTGGCAATTACGTTATTTTATTTCGGTGATTACAAAATAGAGTCGAATGTTTGCACTGGGTAGCCAAGGCAGCTGGTTCATGGCGATTCAGTCAACCAAGTAAATGAATGTACTGAACATCCTGCGAGCCACTACAGGGAGCCTGTGTGTCAGAATTCTCATCTTGTGTGCCGCAACGGTGTTATGATAGAGAGATGAGTCGTAGAGAAGGGGGTTTGGTGGTCTGTTGGACTGATGGTAGTTTCATATGATGATGGTCTCGGTTCGATTCCAACTTCTGCCGATGCTTTTTTGATAGGGGGAGGCAGATTCTATTCTCTTCTGGCTATGCCAAGTGAAGAAGGTATAATGGCATTGTGGTCTGAAAATCACATTAAACATGATATTCCTTCTCTACAAAGTAGACATTAGGTGGAACCACAATAAAGTAAGGGGTCGCGACATGTAGAAACTCTATCATCAGTAAGCTTTCTTATATTAGTTATTTATTTCTAGTGACGAAACAAATCCTGTGTATGGTCACAGGACACTTATTCTGTGTTTTATTTGAGCTTCTGTATGTCGATAAAATTGGTTCTGAACTGCGAATGCAACTCAGACCGCCCTTAACGCGGAATTTGATCCCTTCGTGACAATACAGCTCGACTACAACTTGTTGTTTCTTAAAACTGCATGTTCCTCAACATCTCCACATATTGCGCATGAATGGGTTGGAATCCTGGCCCAGCAGTAAATTTTTCACTATGTATTATCAAGCTCTAGCATGAGAACACCTATCTGCTGGTGAATAATACTATTTTTTTTAATGCATTTTCATTCGTTGTCAACACTAACGATATCTGACGTTTTTGACTGCCAGTGAGACACAGAACTATTTGCGAGATCACTGTAAGTTCAACGATGTTATTCCGAGCTGCTGGTGGAGAAAAATTCGGTAGCTGACCTCTCTTTGTGTGTAGTCAACAACGATATGTGTGGGGTTCGATTCGTAGTCAGCACTGATCTCTTTGTCTAGTTCAAACATGCTCACATGTCGCTGCTGGTGTAACAGACCCATACTTAACGTTCCTTTTCTCTAGAATATAACAGCGATACTTGCCGGGTTGGAGTCCTGGGAAGGAAAAAATTAATGTTTCGTCTCGTCATTTCAGTTAATACATCTAGCTACTGCCGAGAAAATCCAATATGTCAAAGTTGATTGTGCTTCGATAACAGGTTCTGGGTTCGAATCCCTGTCCAACACAAAGCTTTACCTCACTGCATTTCAAGTAAGTTACTTGTGAAGAAGCAGATTTAATATCTCTCGTAGTTCGTTAAGAGGGACAACAGATGCCGTGTAGGAATTCGCGACCGTTAAAAATGTTTACGTTATGTAATTTAAAGCTGATATTTGTTAACTGATACTGTCTAAAATCGAGGTATATCACGCTCTTTATACCTAGTCAGGAATGACTGTTAATTTCCGTCAGTCTCGAAATCTTAGTTTGCATGACCTGGGTTTGAATCCATATGCAGAACAAGGCGGTTCGTCGTGTCATTTGAAGTTGATACATATTCTCAACTAGCTGCTCGTGAATAACGTAAATGTTTAATGACATTTTGTGTTAAATTACAAGTATGGTATGTTACTTTGAAGAGGAAATCATGAATACGACCAACTTACAACGTGCATTACCTATCTTACGTAATAATGAGAGTGCTAACATTTCATGTATCTCAGTTATTGCAATAAATGCAAGCTCACAAGCCTTAAGGACAGTCTTATCTGTGATGAGGTGTTCCCTGATATATTTAGTATCGTGGTATTACTTTACATCTTGAGTTATTGCGATACAGAGCAGTGTTTTCTAGTGGTGACTTGTTGGAACCGTTTTCCATTGTCAAACGACTGTATCAAGGAGCGGTTAGAGGACCTGCTAGACAGCGGCGTTATGTGGGTTTCATGGAAATCAGGCGAAATGCAATCCAGGTCGTTCGGATACTTTTGAGCATAACTGTACTTCGTTAACAATCCGATTAGGTGCTGGGTTCGCATCCCTGTCACAAGCTTTATATGATGGCATTTCAATTCTAAACATGAGCATTCCTTGTTCCTTGTGAATCACACCATATTAAACGTCGTTGGGGGTAGTTCCCAGGACGGTAACTGTTATGACAGGATTCCCAGTTCGGTGCAAACATTTTCGTCATTTATTTACAGTATCTGAATTGATAACTGATACTGGTGCAAACGTCTATATTTCACGTCTCTTTATGCCTAGTGATCGGGTCTCAATAAGGCACAAACAAAGCTTAGCTTAGTTAGCAATGGCTATAGGTGCTGGGTTTGAATCCATTTCCAGAAAGACGACGTTGGTCATGTCATTTAAAGTTCAAATTCGTGTAGACGTAGCTGGTGATGGGTTACGAGACCAATGATATTACTGGTGATTCGCTGTTAATGTTGAAATTTCCTTAGAGTGCTTGTTGCCATTAATCGCGTTTTTCTACTGGTTCGTCCAATATCCAGTTTCCAGAGCCACTCGCCGTTGAGCGACCTTCAGCACGTGGATGGAAAACCTTTTAGAGAGCGAAAAACTTTTTTCCAATTGCCGTAGAGCTTTGTAACTCCATATATTGTCTCAAGTATTTAATTTTGACTAAGGATTACTGTAGGATGTATGTAAAATAATCCGTTTTCTCAGAACTTTTGGAATGTCACTTGTTGTAGTTAAGGTTAGTTTATGAGTGTTATGGGGTGTCTCATCTCTAAGAAAGTGTTTTCTAATATGTTTTGAATGACGATATTAGTTGACACTTAGACTGCCATAAAGACCTTTGGTCTCTTAGTAGTCTCTTGCGGTACCCATTGCGTGTAGTCAAACGACTGTACCTCACGGGGTTTTCGTGTTTAGAGGACCTGCAACACAGTTACGTTATGTTGGTTGTATTCGGTAGTGTCCACTTTTTTTGCTGTCAAGTGTACATGGTGGCAGTCAGTCATGGAATATTTTATGGAATTGGCTTAAAAAATCTATTTCAAAGGCCCAGTCAAATCTTTACAAGTTTACTCCTAGAGCAACATACGCTGTGGCTACAAGACACAAGTTGTCTGTCTTTCAAAACCGAGGCAGTTCTGTCCAGTTAAAGCCGCTGACAAGAGATGCCTTGAACCCTCTGCTGAAGCTGCTGGAGAGTTCATGCCATTGGTTTTAGCCAATAGCCTGCGTGGGATACAGGTCACGTGTGTGTGGACGCTGTAGTGTTCTGCGGTGTCGAACACAGTTACCTTGTAATCCAGACCACGAGCAGAACAGACGTCTTCTCGGAAGGCAGAGCCTCTGGCTCTGCTTTTCACGACTGGCCACCAACATAAATTAACATGAACCGCTTCTCCTTCCGTTGCCCATTTCAGTTAATTGTTCGACCTCCTCGACTGGCCCAAACCTTGTAACTTCCGACCCTAGACGATCCCCTTGTATGCCACACACTGAAATATATTACCTTTATTGTACCTAATTTACTGTTCTGTCATTTAACGGCAGCTCCAGATGCCCACTCTCAAGTCCTGACTGCTCGACCTCCTGCACACTATCATCACGAGGTATAAGTGCAACCTTCTCCCCCCTTTCTTGACCATATACAGTACATTGGTGTCAGAATCGCGATTCGTTCCCACCGGTCTGTAGGGTAGTCGTTTGCTTTTGGTTCGTTTTTGACATTGTGTGGTCGGTCAGTATTCACCACCGGTTTTCCGGTGCGAGCTGAGCATGGATGCTGCAGCGCATCGGCTACGGTGCCGCTCCGAATGCTGCGTCCGCACATACCAGCGCCCAGGGCAGTCTACTGCCTGCCTCTGGAAGTGCGCTGCACAGACAAGTGCGCGCTGAGTACAGCGCGCTGCGCCTCGCAGCCCACGTGTTCAGTTTGTGCGCTCCAGCCTCAGTTGATGCTCTAACCGGCCCAGCTTCTCGATCACTGCCAGCTAACTCTGAGCTGGGGCTCGGAAGCACGAAAGGAAAACGCGCGATGCGTCCTCGCCGGTGCCGTGGCTTGCTAAGCGCACGGGCGCGCTGTTCACGGTCGGCGCGGCTTCCCCGCCGCTGCCGCCGCCCACCTGCTGCCCCACGTTGGCCGCCGCTCAGCTTCCCACTGCCATCTGCGTTTGAGTCCTGGCCTCAACGCCGGGGCGCGTACTTCCAACGCCGTGCAGCCAGCCGCCCCGCCGCCCACGCCGCTGCTCTGCGGCTACCGTGTACATTCGGCCTTAGCCGCCGTCCCATCGGCGCCGCCGCTTCTGCATGTCGCGATGCAACAACTGTACTGTGTGTTCGTCGAGACTTCCTTCTGTGTGTTATTTGCGTCCTGCAGACTTCCCTATGTGTAGTATTTGCATCATAGAGACTTTCTTCCTAGTTCTATATGCGTCATTGAGGCTTCTTCTGTGTTTGTATGTGTGCGTTCGTCGTCACACTGTTTTGTGGATCATTGTCACTGCCGCCATGTCCATGTCGCCGCCTCTGTCTCCTCCATCTCCTTCTGTTTGTCATCGCCACTTCATCTCCTCTGACGTAGCTGCTTCTGTCACTGTCACATCGGAGACATTCTCTTCATCCACAACTTTACCACAGCTCGTCACCGTCGTGCCAGCGCCACTTCGGCTGCCACTTAACCCAACCAACCCCACTCATCACTGTCCTCCATCATGGTTCATCGTCCCCTGTACCTCTGCTTCTTCTGGTCCAATTGTCACCATATGAGCATCTCCTCTAAAAACCTCCGTAGATCTATCCTTCCTTACCTACAGTATTGCATTAATTTCTCTACATATCCAGCTCCCCCTACTTTTTCTCTTTCAGCTCCAACTCACTAGCCATCACATCCACTACTGCTGCACGCCCAACAGCTCACTAAGCAACAGTTGCCACAGATCACATCACAAGCATCAGTTCCTCAAGCTTCACTGCACCAACCAATACTTGCCATGCTGGAGATCCTGTACAACTCTGAGTAATCCTCAACAATGTTATATCCTGCCATTCTCCTCCCCATTCCAAAACCATCCTCCCCTCCAACAGTTTTTAAAACACCAAAAAAAAAACATCAAAACACTGACATCTGTTCCACACCCACACCAAAAAAATCGCAAACTGAATCCAATGGCACTCAGTGTAAGGACGAAACTTCTCCCCCTCTAACATCTTTCCTTACCACCCACACCTTCATCCTCTCCAACTAAGACTCAAAATTCCTCAAACCCAAGTCCCTCACCCTCGAAAACAAAAAATACCTACCAAGCCTACAAATTCAATAAATCATCCAAAGAAAAGACTCTATATTTCTAAAATCCGTAAATCGTAAATTCCATACTGAACTCGTCTCCAGAATTCCCCAATTAACTTTGGACCCAAATGCCCACAATGCCCCATGTCGAACAATTTCAACCTCCCTGTCACCCTCCAACCCTCACCATAGTCATCCACGAAGCTGACCTTGAGATCACAGGTGAGGAAGTAGAATCCGACTGAACAACTTACAAATTCGAAAATCCCTTTGGATCAACGAAGATCATTGTCTGACTAACCCTGTCCATGCTTTTAGTGAATTTGCCTGCACCATAGACGATCTTTTTAAAGAGGGATCTGTGATATACCACCAGTGCCACAAGGTTGAAGCTTCCAAATTCCATCCTCAGTCCTGACACTGTCAAAAGCGTCTGCACTATAATGATCACCTGCCTGTATATTGTAAAAACCCACCCAATTGTCCACACTGCAAAAACTCCCATTTTCTTCAACTGTTCCCTGATCTTGATTCACCTTCTACTTGCAACACCTGTGACTATTCCCACCACACCTATTCCATAAAATGCAAAGCTAAGCCTCAACCATCCAAACATGAACTCTCTGTCCAAACCCATCCCAGTGATGCCCTCATTCATCTCAAGAATTCTGTCCACCCTACCCCCATTGCTGAAGACATTAAATTCCTGACAATTGCTCTAATTTATCCATTCCCATGTCCACACACCCTCCAACAAATCCCGCTCACTTTACACTTCATCTTCATTTCACGAGTCAAACCACCTACTCTCAGAACCAGGTCCACTTCTTTCTCACTTCGATACCCTAAACACAATCCCATCGTCATCCACACACACACACACACACACACACCCACACACCATGCTTGTCCCTTATAATGGTATGATAGCCCTACAATATCCTCTACAACAACATCTGCTCCCTATCCACCAAAGCATCTTTTAATGCATATACTATCCTGTCACAATTTCCATGCCTTCATCGTTAATGAAACGTTTTCCTCCAATCATATCGCATCATCCAAACCTATTCCTATATCCTCGAACATACTGAAAATGTGGTGTCACCGCCAGACACCACACTTGCTAGGTGGTAGCCTTTAAATCGGCCGCGGTCCATTAGTATACGTCGGACCCGCGTGTCGCCACTGTCAGTGATAGCAGACCGAGCGCCACCACACGGCAGGTCTAGAGAGACTTACTGGCACTCGCCCCAGTTGTACAGCCGACTTTGCCAGAGACGGATCACTGACAACTACGCTCTCATTTGCCGAGACGATAGTTAGCATAGCCTTCAGCTACGTCATATTCTACGACCTAGCAAGGCGCCATAGCATTTGGTAATTAATATTGTGAAGCTTGTACAGTAACGAGAGATGTTCTACAATTGTTGATTAAAGTTAAGTATTACATCAACTACGTACTTTATTTGCTACTATTAATTCCTTTAACTGTTCCAGACCTCACGCCAATCTGCGTGAGCTTAACGCGTGCCTTTCAGCTTCCTCTCATTGTGACTTGGCTGTCTTGCCAAGTCACAACAGAAAATCCCCTCCCCATGGCCAGAGGCAGAGTTGCAGTTGCTGCTTGGCCACAACCCTTATACAATATCCGTATTGACCACCTTATCTCTACCACACTCTTCAACACCCTAACCATTACCCATGCCTTTATATCTGTATTTGACAGAATCACTCCATCCACTCTGACTTCCTCACCCACACTGACTACCTTTTCTATCTACGTTATTGCCACTGAACAATATTTGTAATAGATCCACTGATGAACTACATCTGTGGTAGAACTTAACAGACTGCCTGCAAAAAGATATGGTCCCATCCCAGACCACACCCATCCTGAAAGCAACACCTTTCCAGGTATCATCCTAGCATCTACCTATCTCTTTGGACACATCACTGCGGAAGTCCTCAGTCCAACTGGAAATGACCACCCACCTACACAGTACCTCATCCCCATACTCCCCATCCCAATCTCTATGCAAGAGTTCTCAAAGACTAATCCTACACCAAGAAGAATGCATACTGGAAATCCATAGAAACTCAGATTCAAAGTCATCACCTGACATCCCAGCAACCTGCTAATATCACTCATGCTACGTCATTCTTGCTACAGACCTTATCAGGTGCTATATACACTCATATTCCTATCAAGGCTATATATCATCATCACCACAACCTCCTCCGCAAGCCCTACTCTTTCCCCAGGTATCCCATCACTTGCACCATTCCTCATGTTTATTAGTGGCGGGGATACACCTACACACAACTGATAAATATAGAGACACACCAGAAATTATTGAATGCAAGAAAACTTCGTGGCTGGCGCCATATGTGCACCAGATTCAGTGCTACACTCCCCGTTAACTCTGGCAAGTGTTGGAAAGCATTCCGTTGATTCACTGGTAATAACCCCATTCCCCACTCGCCCGCAACAACCATCCCTTACTTGACAACCTGAGAAGAACTGAGCACTTTGCATCTTATCTCTCTGACGCCTTCTCCATTTCTGATGGCCCCATTTTGATTACTCCCTGTTTCCTTCCATCCATGAATGCACAAAACCTACTGTCCCTGGCTTCCAGCTTCCATTACTTGGATAACATACCACAAACAGAATTAAACACTCATATCACAGCATTTAATATGAAACAATTACACAGTGACTTCATTAACTATTAACACCTCAACAAATGCCTCCTTTCTAGTTACCTTACAAACCTTTAAGCCGCTATCCTCTCCTCAGGTTACTATCCTCAACTATGGAAAATCTACAAAATACTATTTTTGCTTAAACCTCACATGCCTCCTACTGATACCTCTGCCTGCCACCCCATTTTCATGACCTCAGTGTTTACCAAGATCTTTAAATCCATCCTCTCTCGACACCATTTCCTTATATTAACCCGTGTGGCTTCTGTCGCAGTTTCTCCTCTGAGCTCCTTCATCTCACCCATCTCCTATTCCACAAGCTCAACTTCCGTAAATCAGCTATTTTTCTCTCATACCACATAGAGGAAGCCTACAGTCATGTATGGCATTACAGTCTCCTTTTCAAACTCCAGACATACACATTTCCAATTAACTATGTCCTCCTTGTTGCATCATTGCTATGTAATCGCCCATCCTTTATCACTGTTAGCAGTACCAGTTCCCATACCTTCCCCTCCACTGCAGGAGTGCCCCAAGGCTCCAACCTATCTCCTCTCCTTTATCTCCTTTACACTGCTGATAAACCTGAACAGCCACCTCCTTTAGTATGATGATACCATTTTCCTCAACCTCTACCTGACATTTCGGAAATCCCAACAATCCCTCCAAATCCAATTCTATCAGCTTACCTCCTGGCGTAACAGATGGCTACTCAAGATCTACCCCTCCAAAACTCAGGCAATAATTATGGGACAGACCACCAACATATTCTGTCTCCATGACATCTACTTTACCATTTACGACATTCCTATCCAGTTAATTAAATTATGCTCTATCTCAACTGGCAACTAAAGTCGCTCATTCACCTACTAACCACCCAACAGAAACTCCACAATAGACCAAAAATACTATAACTACTAAGAAGCCGAACTTGGCGATTACACACGCCACTATTCTCCACACCCATGAAACCCTGATCTGACCCAAACTCTGCTATGCTGTGTTGCATGGATTTCCGACCCATCAAAGTTATTAAATTCCATATAATTCCTCAAACACTGTGTACTTTGTCATACTTTCAGTATCTGTTTACCTTACACCAGATGGCTCCTCTGCCATCTCATCAAATTCCCACCCCTCTACACCTACAGTGAACACTTCTGCATCTGTGTGCAAGCTTTTCAGTAATCCTATTCCCTATTGTCTCCCCATGGATCACCAACACCGACATTCTGCTGCAGCTTTACAAATATGTTTCACTGTCCTTACACCTACAAACACTACATAATAAATACCATTGCAGCTTCAACCAACTTCCTCTCGCACACAATTGATCTATTCCAATATTTATCTCTCCTACCAACTTCAACTCTTCCCCATCTATCACACTCCAGATCAGGGCTGCTTTCTCCCTACAGCTCTCCATCCATCCCCATCCCTTCCGTATTGTAACCACTAACCTACCCATACACCAAACTCCTCATCTTGTATCTTTTCCACCGTCTTCCTTCTACCCGTCCAACACCTACCTTCGTCTCCACAAATAGAAGAAATGCACTATTCTGCGATGTTTTTTGAAAGTGTATCTACTCATACTGTCATTTAGATGTCCATCTCGGATTTCTTAATTTAAAAAAGGAAATCAGTTCTCGTATTCTTTTTATAAGCTTTGTTATATTTTTAGAAATTCTCGTGGCTGAAGAGGGCAATATTTTACTGCTAACATCCCACCCCTGTCCCATATGGGGTGAAGAAGATGAAATAACAATAAAGAAAAAAAATTGATTGATTGCGTCCCTCCCACAAAGTTCTGTAAGTCCCTCCAGATCCTTGAACGCCATGCACCCTGCTGCGCCTTCCACATCTGATTACCTTCCCCAAGAGAATCCTTTACCAACTCATCAAATTCCTACTTCTCTTCCCTCACGTTGAACACTTACAAACAACCTACACTACCTGCAGACTCCATTAATCCTACAGTTTTCCCTCTTTTCTCCAACTCTAGCATGCTGCCAAGCCTCTACCAACACATCCCACAAACTTTACACGTACACACCCTCCATGCACTCCCAGAGAAATTTCAAGCAACTCCCCCTCCCAAATCATCTACTCCATGCTTATATTTACCCATCTGACCAACTTTAAAACCAACCCCCCCCCCCCCCCCCCCCCCCATCACCTCGTCAGGGTTCCCTGTCCCTCTCTACGTCGTATTTCTCTATTCACTGTTTTCCACTTCTGCCATTCTTTCCATATCCCCTTTTTCCCATCAAATTTTAGCTTAATTGATACCCCCCTCTACTCCAACCCATCTTGCATCCCAACAGCCACTCCTAATCCATCGATACCACACACCAGTCGTCCATACACATAGCATCACCCTCCTCCCCACCTCAAAGGCCAATCTTTTCCCCTTCAACAACCGAATACCTATCTCAGAGCAGATCCTTACAGCTTTAACGCCACGAAGTGCTTCTTTTTAACATCAGTCTTCTGCAACGAGTTTTAATGATTTTCAGTGTCCTCTCATTGTGCTTGTTTTTGTATTTTGTCACTACTGTTTTAATTAACAGCAAAAACAGCAAAGGATGTTGAGTCTCTTATCTAAATAAAAACGTCCATTTACAAAAAGTTTAATTCATTCTAAATATCTCAGCTTTCTGTTTAGTGTTTTTCATTTAATTTTCTTGCCAATTTGCTGAAGAGAGGATTGACTGTATCACCGACACTCAACCCTCCCCCTCCCTCCACCCGACGATAGGGGAAAGTGAGAAAAAATAACAAGAAAGGACCAAAAAGTTGAGTGTGCCCTTCCTGGGTCGCCACCATGCCGTTTATCAAATGGCTCTGAGCACTATGGGACTTAACTGCTTAGGTCATCAGTCCCCTAGAACTTAGAACTACTTAAACCTAACTAACCTAAGAACATCACATACATCCATGCCCGACGCAGGATTCGAACCTGCGTCCGTAGCGGTCCCGCGGTTCCAGACTGTAGCGCCTAGAACCGCACGGCCACACCGGCCGGCAAGCCATTTATCAAGAAAGCGGTGTTTAAAAAGCTACCAAAAATGGGTGCTTCTCATTACCACTTGCTCATTGAGCAAGATAGTGCGAGATCTTTGATGGCATAACACCTCCATCTTAAAATCTGCTCTTCTGACCTCAATGAAGCAATTCAGTTGCGAGCTCAGGTCCGGAGCACTGTGTCCACTGTCATCCAGGTGAGTGGCAATATCAAATTTCTCAGCCAAATTCCTTCTTTCCAGCACCACAAAACCAGAATCTCGCCTCGGGCCGTTTCCCAGTTTTCACCTGTTTTTTAAGCTGATGGGTGAAAACTGTTAGTTTCTTATATATTACGTAATACTGATAAACCAAGATTATTTGCCGGCCGGAGTGGCCGAGCGGTTCTAGGCGCTACAGTCTGGAACCGCGAGACCGCTACGGTCGCAGGTTCGAATCCTGCCCCGGGCATGGATGTGTGTGATATCCTTAGGTTAGTTAGGTTTAAGAAGTTCTAAGTTCTAGGGGGCTGATGACCTCAGAAGTTAAGTCCCACAGTGCTCAGAGACATTTGAACCATTTGAACCAAAATTATTTATTTATTTATTTCGACTGTGAATAATCTAGAATGGTTACTATTCCATAATAAATAATAAACTAACACCATGAATCGTGTGCGTACAGATGCAGATGTTCAGATGGTAACACCGTTTATGTGGGCCAAACTGGGACACAGCGCAAGGCCAGATTTCGCTAACATATGGCACTATGGCACTGGAAAGAAGGAACTAGTCTGAGATATCCAATTATGCCACTGGCCCAGCTGGCAGAGGATACATTGTTCCAGATCTGACCTCGCAACTGAAATTGCTTCATCGATGTCAGAAGGACAGATTGTTAGATTTACTTGAGGAAATAGAGTTTTTTCATCAGAAATCTCCTCGAATTATCTTCCTGAATGAGTCATTGTCAATCTTTGATAACTTTTTGAAAGCAGTCTTCTTCATAGAAGGCATGGTGACAACACAAAAGAGATGAATTCTGTCTTTTTCTACCTTTATTGTTACTTCATTTCCCTTCGCTCCATATGGGCAGGGGATTGGCTGTCAGCGGATACAAGTCGCTGCACTTCAGTCATATGACAGTAAAAGTTTTAACACATGGGGTTGACAAAAATGAATATCTGACACAATAAAAAGACAGATCGTCAGTTGTATAAATTAAAGTATAAAGGCTTCTGTGTTGATTATTTAGAATATTGACACAGATAAATGCCAGATAAGTATTTTCACAGAAAATAAAAGACAGATCGATAGTTGCATATGTTAAAACGTAAAGAACTGATGTGTTGACTGATTAAGATAAATACATAGATGACTAAAGTGATGACAGGATGTAGACTGTCAGGGAAAGGGGTATCTTGCGAACATAGTGATAGAGGTATCATGCAAACATAGCGGAGTAGTGCATAAGAAGGTATTTGTGTGGGCAGATGTTTGGAGGAAGGATTTGGGAGAGTCAAGAGAGGTGCTGTTCCGGATCAAGTCTAGGATGTGGATGGAAAGGAGTGGAGAGTAAGGGAACTCTTGACTAGGCGTGGAAGGATAGGTTCTTTTATATCTGGTAGGACGGGTAAATAAGGGCGGATTCATTGTCGGGCAAGAGAAGGTGATGAGAGTTTCGTTGGGAGAGGACGTGGAGTGTGTGGTTGGTAGTTTGGGTAACGTGGAGGTAGAGGCCCGGCAGAGTACCAGATAATGAGTAGGGGGGAAACTAGAGAGTGGGTAGTGTGAAGTTCACAATGACATGGGATACTAAGACCTGTACATGATTGAAGAGTAGGTCAGCGAATTTTATAAGTTGGTAGCAGATTCAGGTGGTGCAGGGTAAGTGTACCGAAAGGCTAGGCAGAGTGTTCAAGGATCTGGAAGGCGTGGTAAAAGCAATCTACCTAGCGGACCCATCCTTACACATTAACATTTTGACAGTGTACCATACGAGTAGAAATTATATAATCAAAAATTTGAGTTGTCATTCCAGCACTTACAGATTGCACACTTTGCAGGGCAGTTTTTAACACCAATATATGCCACTTACGTGTTTTGAAATCTACTAGCAGGCATATTACAAACATTGTTACTGCATTCCATTTTCGTTTGGCAGCCATGAGCTAATATCCAAAATTTCATCACGTAGTGTCTACATATATTAGTAATCGTGATTATATTTCTTTTTTAATTATAAAATAAAAATACAGAGTGAACAATTATAATTTTTACGACAGTTTGTTACACATGTTGCAGTATTTTATGGAATGAAGTTCTTTTATGAATTTTAATGTAACTCACGGTGACCGGCTCAATATAGTGCAACATTTGTCACAGTGCTCATTTTAATTCATATGCTTCCTGACAAAATTGTATTTTATGTTAATTTTTATATGAATTCGTTTTATTTGTATGTATAAATTTCGTCTGAATCTACTTTTACAAATATATGAGTAATGGAAATAGAGGGCGTTGAGCGTCTACCCTGGCGTAAAGTGAGGTTGGCCGTAAGAGTGTGTAAGCAGTAGCCTCAGTCTGCCCGGTGGTTGTGCATACTAAAACTGTATTTTAATATGTGTTGTTATAACTATGCTGAGTCTACATGACTACCTGTAATTGTATGTAATTTTGCAATTGCCATTATGTACAGTAGTGATATGGCTCTTGGTTAGTGTGCTTTTTGAATGTCTGATGCCTGTGTGTACTGAAGACAGTAGCGCTACGAGTTGAGATATAGAGCTGCAATAAAATACAGGTGGTATTACAACCGCCGCTGACACTCTTTCTGTCCTGGATTACATCACGATCGTGGTGCACAATCACTCCCCTGGAATCAAACTTATTAGGAATTACGGACTTAGCAATTTCGTTTAGCCTCACATTTCCAAAATCCAACAATTGTTGCAAGTGGTCGAAAAGATGTTCCGTCTAACAGCATAACGACACAATGACATGCCTGGGAATGATTAGTGGAGACGATGATGGACACAGGAACCAACAGTTGTGACAAATTCCATGTACCAGGCTGTACTCGTAGTTCACAATACCCGAGTAACAGATACCTTAAAAGCTTCTGCACATTTTCAATCATTGAGCATTCTTTTTCAAAACTAGCTCCATCAATTTTTTTTGTCAGCAACGTCACTTCTCTTCTTCTGGTCTCCAGTTAATAACCTTAACAAAAAATGCTCACATTAAGATATTTTCCTTAGTTTTGTCTACTCTTGTCTTCTGTTTGGAAAAGTGTGCAAATTCGTTTGTAATACATTTCCACACTACTTGAACTAAAAGTACATTTCAGAGGTGCTGTCTGGGGAAATCTTAGAGTAATATTACATGTTAAGTCCAGGCACGGCTTTAAAAGTAGCTTGTTCACAACAAAATGTGATACATAAAACTTTGAACATAACTGCTAAGGTTCAGTGACCGTGTCAGAATTATATTGTAACAAATAAGCCCTCGGTCACAAATATTAAGTCAAAATTGACCTGGTTTCGACGCTACTATGAGCGTCGTCTTCAGAATTAGACTAACTGTACTAAAACATTAGGTATATAGTACATTAATAAAATTAAAGTTTGTACTGACTCGAAAAGATGCAGTACTTACAAGTCAAGTACTGCATCTTTTCGAGTCAGTACAAACTTTAATTTTATTAATGTACTATATACCTAATGTTTTAGTACAGTTAGTCTAATTCTGAAGACGACGCTCATAGTAGCGTCGAAACCAGGTCAATTTTGACTTAATATTTGTGACCGAGGGCTTATTTGTTACAATATAAATGTGATACAGTTAACATATTGAAATTACGGCTGTTTTGTGGTCTTAAGGAACTATTGGTACATACACTTGGTTACAGTATTTTAGGACGATGATAACGGGTGATTTCTTTCGATTGGAGAGGTAGGCAAACTGACCCTTAGGCGCTAGAACAGCCTCTAGGCTGAATTGGTATCGATGTTTCTGACAGGTACATTTGTAACGTACTAAACAAAGTTGCTTGTATGGCACCAAAGGTGTTGCTGCACTGGGGGGATTTAGAGTTACCCTTTGCCGCTTCATTCACGCACATATTAAGGTTGCACTGCCGCATCATCACGCCACGGGAGGGCGAAAAACAGGAGGGCTGAAAAAGTGTAAGTACCCTTTGCTGCTTCTGATCATGTTCAGATTTCGTCGAATGATTTTGGACGATCTCTAGGTTCAAATGGCTCTGGGCACTATGGGACTTAACATCTGAGGTCATCAGTCCCCACTGGCCAAAGTGGCCGTGCGGTTCTAGGCGCTACAGTCTGGAACCGCGAGACCGCTACGGTCGCAGGTTCAAATCCTGCCTCGGTCATGGATGTGTGTGCTGTCCTTAGGTTAGTTAGGTTTAAGTAGTTCTAAGTTCTATGGGACTGATGACCTCAGCAGTTAAGTCCCATAGTGCTCAGAGCCATTTGAACAATTTTTTCATCAATCCCCTAGAATTTCGAACTACTTAAACCTAACCTAAGGACATCACACACATCCATGCCCGAGGCAGGATTCGAACCGGAGACTGTAGCGGTCGTGCGGTTCCAGACTGAAGCGCCTACAACCGCTCGGCCACTTCGGCCGGCACAAGGTCTCTAGGGGATCCAACCTGCACAAGAGAGCAAACACTGCAGTCGTGCTGCACTCCAAAGAGGTTCCATCACATTTAATGAGAATTCACAATGACCTTAGATAAGGGCTGAAACGTTGGAAGGAGTCAGCAGTGTCAAAGGTTGTCAAGAACATCTTCCTATTGCTCATCGCACAGCGAACTGTCGTTTTCAATCGAGAAGTGTGGGCAATCAGTTCCACAAGAAAAGGGGTGATTTTATTGACGCACTTTATAACAATCCCGGAGGCCTTCACGTGTCGATTCTGAGAGGCAGTGTGTCTGAAATGTTTTCCTCGGCCACCCATGTTAAAACTGCACGATTGCAAAGCTGGGTATCGCCGTTATTACCTCCATCGCAGAGACTTCAGAAGAGGGGCTGGCGGCCTCCTCATAGTGTGTCATGTCCACGGTAGTGCTGAGCAGAACTGTGGTGTATTTCGGTGCCAATGTGACATCACTAACCGATCTTACACCTCACATGAAATTCCGAACTGTGTCCTTTGCTTCGCACATTTCGACACCTTGCTGTTTGCAGAATTGCCTTGTGCAATTACAGAGCACGGTTTTAGGTACCCTTGAGCGAAATTTCAAACTCATGCGCCGCAACGGAAGGCTATTATGGGGTTTCGAAAAAGTGACCGTTTAATATATTGCGTACTGTATCTGCCATCTTCTTACGCTGTTGCTTTGGTAAACATTTGAACGTTGTGAAAGCTGCGTTACCGCCACTGGTGAATGCAACTTCGCGTAATCGAAAAGATGTTCAGTGCGGCAGATCCGAAAGACTTGTTGCGTATACTGGCAGACAGTCACACTGAGGAACAACTCAATCTTCTTATCAAGTTTAACGAACTGTGTTTCATACTGCGACTGTACCTAAGGGTTACTGTTTGTGTAGTTGGTCTTCGTATGGTTACTTTAGGTACTTGGGCTATGCACGGCTCTGTTTAAAAACAATAATTCGATGCAGTCATAGCATCGACCCGTGTACGTCTGCGTTCATGCCCAGCAGCGAATTATCTGCAAATAATAATAAACTGACAGAAATAGAAAATGAAAGTTTAGTGGGTACTTCAATAACATGGGTTCTAACGTCTGTAGTTAATAGACGACAGGGAACTGTAATGTACGAGGGTCACTCCAAAAGAAATGCACACTATTTTTTTTTAAATCCATCTTTTATTCTACATGTTTGAATGTTTTACAGTATGTAGATACATCCTTTAGGAACAATATATTCATTTCTCCACGTAATTTCCATCCCTCTCAACTGCCTTACGCCATCTTGCAACCAGCGCCTGTATACCCGCACAGTAAAGTTCTCGACCAGCCTGTTGGAGCCATTGTTTGACACCATGCACAAAGGGAGTCATCATCTTTAAACCTCGTTCCACGAAGAGAGTCTTTCAGTTTCCCAAAGAGATGATCGTCACATGGATCCAGGTCAGGACTGTAAGGTGGGAGTTTCAGTGTTGTCCATCCGAGTTTTGTGATCGCTACCATGGTTTTTTGACTGACATGTGGTCGTGCATTGTCGTGCAACAGCAAAACATCGTACTTTTGCCGATGTGGTCGAACACGACTCAGTCGAGCTTGACGTTTCTTCAGTGTCGTCACATATGCATCAGAATTTATGGTGGTTCCACTTGGCATGATGTCCACAAGCAAGAGTCCTTCACAATCGAAAAACACCCTAGCCATAATTTTTCCAGCAGAATGTGTGGTTTTGAATTTTTTTTTTCTTGGGTAAATTTGCTTGATGCCACTCAATTGATTGCCTCTTCGTCTCTGGTGAAAAATGATGGAGCCATGTTTCATCACCTGTCACAATTCTTCCAAGAAATTCATCTCCACAATTCACATTCTGTTCTAAAAGTTCGCTGCATACCGTTTTTTTTTTTTTGTTTCTTTGTGAGCCACTGTCAACATCCTGGGAACACACCTGGCACAAACCTTTTTTAACGCCACACTTTCAGTATTCTGCAAACACTTCCTTCCCCTATCCCAACGTAGCGTGACAATTCGTTCACTGTGATGCGTCTGTCAGTAGTCACCAGTTCCTTAACTCTCCTCACATTGTCTGGAGTGTGTGCAGTACGAGGCCTGCCGCTGCGAGGACAATCCTCAATATTGCCATGCCCGCTTTCATCACGTTATCTGCTTGCCCACCGACTAACTGTACTGCGATCGACAGCAAGAACTCCATACACCTTTTTCAACCTCTTGTGGATGTTTGCCACTGCCTCGTTTTCACAGCACAGCAGGAATTCTATGACAGCACGTTGCTTTTGACGAACGTCAAGTGTAGCAGCCATCTTGAAGACATGCTGTGACGGCGCCACTCACGGGAACAGGTTGAACTAAGTTTGAAAATAAGCGGGAAGGATGTAGCTACACACTGTAAAACTTTCACACATGCAGAATTAAAACTGAATTTTTACAAAAATAGTGTGCATTTCTTTTGGAGTGACCCTCGTATATTCAAGAAAAGAGATCACAAATTAACAGGAGGTGGTCCTACGATCTCGGTTAAAATACAGACAAAAATGCCGTTATCAAATGCAGTAAAGTTACGTTGGGAGTTTTACGATAAAGGCAGCAAAATCTCCAAACTACATAGTTATCAAAGATACGCGAAAACTAATACCATTTCGTGGTTACAGTACACGAAATTTTCACCAGCTTAAAACAGTTCAGAGTAGAACATGATGATCCATAAATTAACTCAAGCGATGCAAAGAATAGTAACTCCGCTATGTCTGATCTCAGTTCCGTACTACAAGCGGAAAGAATTAGAGTACTACTCTGGAGCACATTCGACCTCTCGAAATATAAATTTCCTACAGAAGCTAAAGCATGGTAGAGCCATTCACCGCCCAGAATCACACACCTCTGCAGTTGAATATCCCTTGTTTCTACCGGCAACTCTACCTCCTTTTGCCGCGCGGGATTAGCCGAGCGTTCTAAGGCGCTGCAGTCATGGACAGTCCTGCTGGTCCCAGCGGAGGTTCGAGTCCTCCCTCGGGCATGGGAGTGTGTGTTTGTCCTTAGGATAATTTAGGTTAAGTAGTGTGTAAGCTTAGGGACTGATGACCTTAGCAGTTGAGTCCCATAAGATTTCACACACATTTGAACATTTTTTTCTGGCCCCTTTCCACATTCGACATAAAGTGCCCAGCATCGCTCTCTTGAGCTCATCACTCGAAAAGTCCCAGTCTCCACTTCACTCCAGTATTGTCCCGCCACTGTTCAACTCTCATTGGCTGAAGATCATCCCCACCAAAAATGCATCGTTCACAAGCTCTACAGGCATGATTTGACCCATCTTGACCAGTTTCCGGCACTAAACTAATACATTATAACAATATTTAAAAAAAATGAATGTTATAAACATCCGGTTACATTCAGGTCATTAACAGTAAATATAAGTAAAATTTAGTTCATAAATAAATAAACCAATATTCTTGCGCAAGTGCGCTTAAGTTAAACGAATATAGATTATAGCTAAATATTATTTACACAATTATTTATCCTTTCTTTATAGAAACGTCTTTTGGTTCCCTTTTCAATTGTCATGTCCGCAAACATATGCAACTGACCAGTTTTAAATTAGCACACCTTTCCTAACAGCAATCGCAATCAGCATGTGAATAAAGTTACAGGCAAAATTGTAAACAGTTTATTAAACAAAAACACATGTATGACAAAATATTGGGTATTAATGTTGTGTTCGTTCACAGTGTAATTGTGGCGGATGCGATATTCTATTGAAACAGTTGTAAAAGATTTCGTAAATCAATTAATAAAACAGATACGGATGCTTAGCTCTCCGCGATAATATCTATAGTGCAAGAGTATTATCTGAGATATCGTATGCTGACATCGCATGAAGCGTTTTAAAGTTCAATGTGTAAATGTTTATTCGCTGTGAAATATTAACTTTTGCGGTGTTAACGATATTGAAATATTGATGTGAAATTGGATGCTCCTGATTTTTATGAGATTGAAAATATATTCAGATTTGATTTTATACAGTGAAGAGCTAAAGAAACTGGTACACCTGTCTAATATCTTGTAGGGCCCCCGTGAGCACGCAGAAGTGCCGCAACACGACGTGGTATGGACTCAACTAATGTCTGAAGTAGTGCTGGAGGCAAGTGACACCATGAATCCTTCAGGGCTGTCCATAAATCCGTAAGAGTACAAGGGAGTAGAGATCTGTTTTGAACAGCACGTTGCAAGGTACCCCAGATATGCTGAATAATGTTCATATCTGGGGAATCTGGTGACCAGCGGAATTGCTTGAACTCAGAATAATGTTCCTCGAGCCACTCTGGAGCAATTCTGGGCCTGTGGGGTGTCGCATTGTCCTGCTGGAATTACACTAATCCGTCGAAATGTACATTGGACATGAGTGGATGCAGGTGGTCAGACAGGATGTTTAAGTGTCAACTGTCAGAGTCTTATCTAGACATATCAGCGGTCCCACGTCACTCCAACTGCACTCGCTCCACACCATTACAGAGCCTCCACGAGCTTGAACAGTCCCCGACTGACATGCAGGGTCCATGGATTGATGAGGTTGTCTCCTTACCTGTACACGTCCATCCGCTCGATACAATTTCAAACGAGACTCGTCCGAACAGACATGTTTCCAGTCATCAACAGTCGTATGTCGGTGTTGACAGGCCCAGGCGAGGCGTAAAGCTTTGTGTCGTGCACTCATCAAGAATACACGAGTGGGTCTTCGGCTCCGAAAGCCCACATCGATGACGTTTCGTTGAATGGTTCGCACGCTGACACTTGTTGATGGCCCACCATTGAAGTCTGCAGCAATTTGTGGAAGGGCTGAACTTCTGTCATGTTGAACGATTCTCTTCAGTCGTCGTTAGTACCGTTCTTGCAGGATTTTTTTCCCGCCGCAGCGATGTCGGTGATTTGATGTTTTACCGGATTCCTGATATTCACACTACTCTCGTGAAATGGTCGTACGGGAAAATCCCCACTTCATCGCTACCTCGGAGATGCTGTGTCCCATCGCTCGTACGCCGTCTATAACACCAAGTTCAAACTCCCTTAAATCTTGATAACCTGCCATTGTAGCAGCAGTAACTGATCTAACAACTACGGCAGACGCTTGTCGTCTTATATAGACGTTGCCGACCGCAGCGCCGTATTCTGCCTGTTTACATATTTCTGTATTTGAATACACATCTCTATACCAGTTTCTTTGGTGCTTTAGTATATGGAAATGTGACCTATTGTCCAAGTTCAGAGAGCTGTAACATTGCCGCCTTTAAGACAGTCAGACACCTGGAGCATTGTCTCCTGCACGAAGGCAATCCGAGCTACAGGCGTCCAAATTACCAGCATTGGGATTTACTCGTTTCCGGTGACGCTGCTCGTCTCTGCAGCTGGACACGCCCGGCGCGACTGCGAGACGTCCTCGTCCTGCCGACTCGCACCCTTCCCAGAAAGCAAACTCAGCTCTCCTCAATACCAGTACTAGGTGGACGCATAATTTTCGATCATACACGTAACTTTACAATACGCATAAATATTTTACGATGCACGATCGGCGCTTATCCCTGTTCGTATGGTCGCACCTGCGTTCTAGTTCTGCATGGTATAACGTTGTCTGCTCTGTTCTAGCGGCTTCTAATTAGAGTTTGAAATCCCTTTTTCTCGATTGTCTTGACACAGTCGGTATTGGCCCTCCAGTAACATTATCTAACGGATACCTTCTGGAATATTTGCATGTTCGATCCATTTATGTCAACTTTGCAACATGATCAGTTTGAAAGTTTTGGAAATGACTACGGTCTGATCTGTTGTTGCATGTGCTTTATACAGAAATGTAGGCAGTCTACGTTTAGAAAGTCGTAATAATGTGTAAGTACTAAAGGCAAAAGAAGCCTTTTTGCCTTGCATGGTATGATTTTCAATCAAAATCATCCGTTAGGAGCATTTCTATGCATTCCTTTTCTTACAGTTGTAACGTGGGCTCATTGCGAATTATTGCTATGGGGAACTACATAAGACATTTCGGAATTATTCTTCTATGAGGGCACAGATTTCTTTGCTTTATGAATAAGAGAGAAAAAAACTTTCTTAGTAAAATGAAGGGCTTCAGTAACACCAATTTCATAATCGGAGAACGACTACACAGACTGCGGCATTCAGTGCTGTCTAGCGATTGAGTTGGTCATCGTTACAAGGTGTTACGTAAGAGTTTCCATGTCACGAAGATTCATAGTCGACACATGAGAATACAGTATCTGGAGCTCTATCAATAAATAATCCATAACCGAGGCTACAACCACAATTGAAGTTAAGAGAGTTACTATAGAAATCGAGGCTCTGAAATGTGTCTTCCCAAATTTTTTTGAAGAATATAAGAGTTACTGTGGCAGTTAGGGTTCCACGGAACGTTGTTGTGATAAAAAAAGTCACATCTATACACAGAGGTCCCAATTTTAGGTATCTCGTGAGGACTTCGGAAACTACATATATCCACCTTACAACTCAGACGTAGACTCAAGTGATTTCTTTGTCGCACCAAATGGGTCCCTGGAAGTGGTCAAGTCTGCTTGCGATATATTCCTCAACAACTTTCTCTCCTGGATACAGCAGAGAATACTTTCAAAAGAAGCACTGTTGCGCAAGATTTAATCCTTGAGCCGGTGCGATCGAGTACAATTACCCCAGATTTTATATTCAACAGTGGTAGCTTTATCCGATATGGCACGCATTTTTCACGCAAGATGTTATCCAATTTTCGTCCTAAATGGTGAGCAAAGCAAGTACCGCTCTGCTCCGCGCATGCTGCTGCGAGCTATGTTACACGCAATGTAGAGTAGCGCTTAACGTCCCTGCTTAGCATAACACGGGTCCCCAGTTCAAATCCAATGACCAGCAAATATCTGTTATACAAAATTTTCATTTATAGAAGGTAATCGAAATTTATGTTTTTCATACACAAAAGCGCACAAAGTAACTGATATAGACGTGCGTAATCAAATACGTAAATAGGCAGAAGATGGCGCTGCGGTCGACAACGCCTATATAACACAACAAGTGTCTGGCGGAGTTGTTAGATCGGTTACTGCTGCTGCAATGGCAGCGTATCCAAGATTTAAGTGAATCTGAACGTGGTGTTATAGTTGGTGCACGAGCAATGGAACACAGCATCTCCGAGGTAGCGATGAAATTGGGATTTTCCCTTACCAGCATTTCACGAGTGTACCGTGACTATCAGGAATCCAGGAAACCTCCCACACCGCTGCGGCCGCAAAAAGATCCTGCAAGAACGGGACCAACGACCACTGAAGAAAATCGTTCAACGTGACAGAAGAGCAGCCCTTCCGCAAATTTCTGTCGATTTCAATGCTGGGGCATCAACAAGTGTGAGCGTGCGAACCATTCAACGACACATCATTCATATGGGCTTTCGAAGCCGAAGACCCTCTCGTATACCCTTGATGATTGCATGACATAAAGCTTTACGCTTCACCTGCGCCCGTCAACACCGACTTCTGATGACTGGAAACATGCTGCCTGATCGGACAAGTCTCGTTTCAAATTGTATCGAGTGGATGGACGTGTACGGGTATGGAGACAACCTAATGAATCCATCCGCTCTACATGTCAGTAGGGGACTGTTCAAGTTGGTGGAGGTTCTGTAATGGTGTACGGCGTGTGCAGTTGGAGTGATACGAGACCCTTGATACGTCTAAATATGACTCTGACAGGTGACAAGTGCGTAAGCATCCTGTCGTATCATCTGCATCCATTCTTCTCCATTGTGCATTCCGATAGACTTGGGCAATTCCTGCAGGACAATGCGACACCCAACACGTACAGAATTGCTACAGAGTGGCTCCAGGTACACTATTCTGAGTTTAAACACCTCCGGTGCCCACCAAACACCCCACACATGAACATTGTTGGGATGCCTTGCAACGTGCTGGTCAGAAGAGATGTCCCTTCTCTCGTACTCTTACGGATTTATGGACAGCACTGCAGGATTCATGGTGTCAACGCCCTCTAGCACTACTTCAGACATTAGTCGAGTCCGTGACACGTCGTGTTGTGGCACTTCTGCGTGCTCGCGAGGACCCTACACGATATTAGGCAAGTGTACTAGTTTCTTTGACTCTTCAGTGTATTTGCATAATCTGGAGTATTCGATGTTTCTATTTCTTTCAGTGCTAAGTGTTGTACTTCATTGACGACCTGTCTTTCGATATTGGACGTGATCGTCGGTGGCCTTGAAAATATTATCACCTCTTATGCACTGCTATTGTGTAGTGGTCGGTACTGGTGCATATCACACATCCGGCGCCTGGTGATGCAAGTTGTTTAACATTACACAATTAGAGGGCTACGACGAGTATTATTCGATGCACTTATTCCATAATACAATCTCAGAGAGACCAGTGGTGTGTTTTACTTGTTTAGGGCGATGACTGCTGACAGAATACTGAAAATACTGGATGAATTATCGAATGAAGGAGAAACTATAGAAAACGGCAGGCTGATTGAGAGAAAGAAATAGTAGAGGAAAATCAGTACGACAATATGGTAATGTGTTATCGATCAAAATAAAGTATAAAAATAAAGATCGAGGTGAATCACAGCTACACTCTAAAATTTTGCGACGATTTATAATATTTCCATGATAGCGTAGATAGAGAAAAAAATGGTTCAAATGGCTCTGAGCACTATGGGACTCAACTGCTGTGGTCATAAGTCCCCTAGAACTTAGGACTACTTAAACCTAACTAACCTAAGGACAGCACACACATCCATGCCCGAGGCAGGATTCGAACCTGCGAGCGTAGCGGTCGTGCGGTTCCAGACTGTAGCGCCTTTAACCGCTCGGCCACTCTGGCCGGCAGATAGAGAAATATCGAAAATTCTAACGTGGTTAATTCGAAGAAAAGTGGCCATGGAAATGTATTTGAAATTCCGACATTCAGATGGGGCGGGTACAGAAATTTTGAGAGCAGGAAGGATTTACAAGCGTTTTCTATTTTTATATCGAGCTCTGCCCTTTGACCAAGAAGAATCGACATGGGAATGAAGAGAACTGCAGAATTAGCTGCTACATGTTCATTGTAAATGAATTTATAACCAGTTGCAAGCATACGTATGATTTACGTTTTATGGACAGGTGTTTAAATATTAAAGCGTTTGTGAGAAAGACGCAGCTTCATGTAGTATATACCAAAGAAGCTGATAGAGTATGGGGCAAAACGTTTTTGAATGTGTGATGCCAAGACCTAGTACAAAAGCAATATTAAAATTTATTTGTAAAGCAGTAGGATATACCTTACCTAGTATCTAACACACCAGCCGACAATGTAAACCTTCTGAATTTTGATATTGCAGATTCAAATAGAAACACCAGTTATCCTCTTGCAGTAGATCTCCTCGATAAAAATCTTACTTGCATAGGTACTCTGAAAGGAGACAAAGAGGAATACATAAATTTCAGGCTAACAGAAATCAGCAAGGGGACTCCTCAGTTTTCATATTGAAAGAAGACATCATCGCACGTCTTACGTCCCAGTGAAAAATAAATCAGTGTACTCCTCGGTATTAAGGTTCCAGCAACACATCATGGTAACGTATTACGATCAAAAATAAAAGAAATCAGTAATACTCTTATTTGCAATGTATGACACCTAACTTTGGACAAGAAAACTAAAAGCATCAAACAGTAACAGATTACAATACGACAAAAGGAAGAACTGACACTGTGGAACAGTAATGCAATGCACACAATATTACTCGTCAGACAAGCTAGTCATCAGTGGCTGTGCTGTCTGCACTGTTGAACAAAGAAGGCTTAAATACTCAAGCATTATACTTTCCGAGGGAAATTGAAGCGGAGATATGTACAACGACTATGTTCTATGACTTTGATGCTAATTTGTACAATTTTTCTTTCTGGAATTTGTTTACATTTAATATATACTGAGCTTTTGCGAATTTGTATTAAAAAATTACAATACCTCTTACACGGACGCATGGATCATGTTTGTATAATCTTAAACAAACATTTAATATTTGTAGATATCTTAGATGTATCAATTAAGAAATTTGAAAAGGAAAATAACACATAGATGCTGCCACGTAAAAATGTAAAGGGAATGAAACAAGTGCCAGAGATGTGTAAGACTCATTACTTATTTACTGAGTTCCAAAACTGTCGAATAATAACTACCCGGATTGAAATTCCTTTATTATCCATTGCATGAAGTCCTCAAACAAAAGTTCTAAGAGAATTTTTACGAAATGAATACCGAAATCGTTTGCAATGAAGTGAGTCCTGATATGAAGTTTTTCCCTTCATCAAGTTTGTTCAGTACTTTCTCCTCATAAAATTCTGATCCATCTTTTCAGATGTGAAAACAACGTAGCTGAAGTATAAAATTGCCTCATTTTACCTTTCTAATATGGCATACGATCACGATATGTACTTGCTGGATCTTACGTATTTACAATCAACAACCTACCTGTATTAAATATCTTTACCTCTCGATGTCAGTCGCAGGCTTTATCACCAAGATATGATAAAACTTTTCTGTGCTTTCTTCTCTCAAAGATTCTTAACTTCTTAATTACCCCGCTAAAGGAACATTCTGCATTCTGTTTTCATAATCTACGCCTCCATATATTTTTCATCCATTTCGTTCAGAAAACAGCGCAGTATTCCCTTTCTTTTCTCCTTTGCAAGAATATTTTAAAAAAGATTCCTCTTGCACACCAGAAAAATAAACTTTGTTTTTTATAGTTCACCGGATTTACGTACTGTCTTGAGTTTTATTTCGAGTCAGTCTTCGTAAATTCTTCAGATAACATGCAGTGTGAATTTTCTAATGACGTTCCCGCGGCGTCAGGTGTTTCATACTCATCTAATTCTCTATCATTCAATACGGCTTTGACCACAGTCTTTCCAGT
Organism: Schistocerca serialis cubense; assembly: GCF_023864345.2. Lineage (NCBI taxonomy): Eukaryota > Metazoa > Arthropoda > Insecta > Orthoptera > Acrididae > Schistocerca > Schistocerca serialis. The sequence goes on along the minus strand of NC_064639.1, from coordinate 484,510,079 downwards.
TGTGGTTGAAGTCTTTGCATATCGTTCATATGAATCATTTTCAGGAAGCCTTGCTTCAGCTTTCGGGTTGTTGTATGTGGACTTTAAACTTAATTTCTGAAGTTCTAAATTTGCATGTATTAATGCTAATGATGATTCAAAAATCCTTAAGCAAATTACACGGAATTATTCGAAAACTGTTCAAGAGAAAGACGACCATGTCTGAATACTACTGCACGCATTTCTTAAATACTGGAAATGAAGCAGCAGACTAAAACATCACTGTCGTTGGAAGAATTTCCTTTAGCAACAAAACGCCTAAGTATAGTTATCAATCAGATGCCTGTTTTGAACACCGCAATGTTTTACTATGATTGGTCCTATACTACGACAAGAAAACCTATTCCCATCTTATCAGAGTACATAGGACTATGAGTAATCTCTATTTTTATGATTTTACCTTGACTCACGGTTATTCGTGAATATCCGGATATCCAATGGAAGCAATGCAATGTAAAGGTTTCTCTTTTGACTTAAGATAGCACAGAAAGTAAAACGTCTCTTCACTATACAGATCCTATACTCAATTTTCGGTTGCGTTAGCCCCTCTTCCAACTATATCTAGCCTAGATTCCTCAAACAAAAACTGTGACCAGTTCTCGGAAAAATGCAAAGGTCTCATCAGTCTACAAGAAATGTAGTAGAAGTGATTCACAAAACTAACGTCCAACATCCTTGACACCGATTCACGATTTGTTGTAGAATCTTAGAACATAATCTGAGCTCAAACATAATGAGGTATCTGAAACAAATGTCTTCGTCAGTGCCAGCCAGCACTGATTCCGGAAACATCGGCCATGTGAAACTGAACTTGCACTTTTCTCACATGACATACTGAAAGCTTAGGATCAAGGCAGTCAGGTAGATGCAGTATTTCTTGATTTCTGAAAAGCATTTGATTGAGTACCACACCTACGGTTATTGTAAAAAGTACGATCATGTTGGGTATAAAGTGCAATTTTTGACTGGATTGAGGACTTTCTGATAGGGAAAATGCAGCATGTTATCTTGGAGAGAGAGTTATCATTAGATGTAGAAGTAACTTCAAGTGTGTCACAGAGACCCTTGCTCTTCATATTGTATATTAATGACATTGCAGACCATATTAAAAATAATCTCATACCTTTTTTTGCAGATGATGCAGTTATCTACAAAGTAATACTGTCTGAAAGAATCTGCACAAATATTCGGTCAGATCTTGATAAGGTTTCAAATTGGTGCAAACATTGGCAACTTGCTTTAAATTTTGAGAACAGTAAAGATTACATTAGATTTACTTTCATTCCAAGTGATCTGTAGTGAGGAGGTCCTCCAGGATGTGGAACATGTCAGAAAAACAACAATACATAACAAATATTTACAACCAAAACAGGTAAGCTAATGTACCATTCCACAGGTTCCAAGTGGAATGATCGTCATTTTTTAATGAACAATGAAAGTGTCATTTTACAAATACTGATGCACTGAATTTAAAATAAAAAGTTTATTTATTTATTTATAAGGTAATAAACATGTAATACAACTACTATAATACTTATTTATAATGAACACATTATATATATATCAGTTGCTTTTTCTGAGAAATTCATCAATGGAGTAGAAGGAGTTGGCCACCAATAAATCCTTTAGGCTTCTTTGAAAGTGAATTTCATTGGTTGTTAAGCTTTTTATGGCTGCTGGCAAGTTATTGAAAATGTGTGTTCCTGAATAATGCACACCGTTTTGTACAAGACTAAGTGACTTTAAATCCTTGTGAAGATTATTCTTATTACTAGTATTGATTCCATGAATTGAGCTGTGGGTTTGAAAAAGTGATATATTTTTAATGAGAAATTTCATTAAACTATAAACATATTGGGAAGCAGTAGTTAGTATGCCTAGTACCCTAAACAGGCTTCTGCATGATGTTCTTGAGTTCACACCACATATAACTCTTACTGCACGTTTTTGTGCATGGAAAACTTTAGCTTGGCTTGATGAATTACCCCAAAAACAATCCCATATGACATTATGGAATGAAAGTAAGCATAATACGCCAGCTTTTTCATTTTTATATCCCCTATGTCTGACAAAATTCGCATTGCAAACAGAGATTTGTTAAGACGCTTCAGCAGTTCTGTGGTGTGCTCCTCCCAGTTGAATTTATTATCAAGCTGTAATACCAAGAATTTAACATTGTCCACTTCTTCTATCTTCTTGTCATCTTATGTTAGACATATACTCGTGGGACACCCCTTGCAAGTTCTGAAATGCCTGTAGTGTATTTTTTCCAAGTTTAGTGACAAAGAATTGGCTAGGAACCAGTGATTAATATCCACAAATATTTTATTAGCTGATCTTTCTAAGACTACACTTGATTTGCTATTTATTGCAATGTTTGTATCATCGGCAAACAAAACGAACTTGGCATCTGGTAATGTTACTGATGGAAGGTCATTGATATACAAAGGAAGGACCCCAAAATGGAACCTTGTGGGGCCCCACATGTAGTTAGTTCCCAGTTGCCTGATAGCTTGATACATGTCTCTTTCCTAATAACACCCTTTGTCTCCTGCCAGAGATACAAGATTTGAACCATTAACCAGCATTTCCTGTTACACTATAATATTCTAATTTACTTAGAAGGATATTGTGATTTACACAGTCAAATGCCTTTGACCGATCACAAAATATACCAGTTGCCTACAATTTTTGTCTAATGAATTAAGCACATTTTTCACTGTAAGTGTAGATAGCCTTCTCAATATCAGAACCTTTTAGAAATCCAAACTGTGACTTTGACAGTATGTTATTTGAGATAAGATGGTTATAAAGCGGACTCTACATTCCTTTTTATAAAATTTTTGGGAATGCTGGCAACAGTGAAATTGGATGGAAATTTGATGCTATTTCTTTATCTTCCTTCTTAAACAGAGGCTTAACTTCAGCATATTTCAACCATTCAGGAAATATTACACTGATAAACGACTGGTTACACAGATAGCTTAATAGGTTACTTAGCTCAGAATCACATTCTTTAATTAACTTTGTTGATATTTCATCATACCCACTAGATGTTTTCGATTTTAAAGATTTTATGATGGACATTATTTCTGTTGGGGTAGTGAGGGTCAAATTCATATTATGGAAGTTACTTGAAATGTCTGATCTGAAGTATTCCATAGCAGCATCTCCCAAACCTGACAACCCCATCTTGTCAGTAAGAGTTATAAAATGTTTGTTAACAAGTTCTGCAACACTATACACATCTGTCACCAACGTATCATTTACTCTTAATGCTATTTGTTCCTCTTCATATCTGGTTCTATCGGTCTACTCCTTCACTATATCAGATATTGTCTTTATTTTGTTATCTGATATGACTATCTTTTCTTTGTAATATATTTGCTTTGACGTCCATATTACAGTCTTTAATATTTTGCAGTATTTCTTGTAATGTGCTATAGCATCAACATCGGAACAGTTTCGGATTGACAGATACAGTTTTCTTTTTGTTTTACAAGATACCCCTATTCCTTGAGTAATCCATGGCTTCTTTGTAGACTTTGCTCTAACCTTGGTAAGTTTTGGGGGAAAACAGTGTTCGAATAAGGTAAGCACTTTATTAGCAAAAGTGTTATATTTTTCATTCATGCTATGAGCACTGTAAACATCAGTCCAGTGAATGTCTCTGAGGAGTGTCCTAAAATAATCAATTTTTGGCTTATTTATTACCCTCTTGAGCTCAGATTTAACAGATTTTATATCCTTTTCAGTATTAACATTTAACATAAGGCACTGCATTTCATGGTCTGAGAGGCCATTGACTATTGGTTTTGTAATATAATTTTGTTCATTGGACTTTTCTATAAAGATATTATCAATGGCTGTTTGTGAGCAATTGGCTACTCTAGTGGGGAACTTTACAGTGGGAATTAAGTTGAATGATAATGTTACTAACTCAAATAAGTTCTTACTGGAAGAGTCTTGAAGGAAATCTTCATTGAAATCACCAGCAACCACTATTTCTTTGTTTTTGGTTGTTAAATGCGCCAGTACAGCTTCAAGGTGGGTTACAAATAAATTAAAGTTACCTGCAGGAGCTCGATATACACTTAATATTATGAAGGATTTTTTGTGAAACACTACTTCTGTTGCACATGCTTCCATATGCTTTTCTAGGCAAAATTTATGAATGTCTATGTTCTTAAATTTATGACAGTACCTGATGAATGTGGCAACTCCTCCTTTCTCCATCTCTGATCTACAGAAGTGAGATGCTAACCTAAACCATGTAACACTTAAAACTTCTACACCAGTGGTCACATAATGTTCAGAGAGGCAGATTATGTCAGCTGGGTTTGAAGACTCTAATTCATCTATGCAGATAGTTAATTCATTAATTTTATTTCTCAGTCCTCGAAAATTTTGTTGCAATAAAGATAGCTGACATTTCACATTGACTGAGTTAAAATTGGGTAGAGTTAAAATATCTGCTGACTTGAAAATTCTTAACCAATAGCTGTTTATGCTGATGTAATAAGCTGGAATTGTGTTTTTTGATTTCTTTCTCAAACTGAAGGTTTGCCTCTGTTTTAACCTCTCTTAAAATTTGCTTTCTTTCTGTCCTCCCTACCCTAAAAAAGGGTCATTTCTGAACCCTATAACCACTGGTATTTTACCACTCATGACAGTGACTCCCCCTTTAACTTTCCTGCTATTTCTCCAGCCAGTTTACCCTTTCCCTTCCTGTTGAGGTGAAGGCCATGCCTGGTATAATCCCACCTACTGAGAGAATCAACAAGAACCACACCAATGTGTGACCCTGCACCCGACATAAGCAGTCGTTCCAGCTCCAAATTAACTGACAGAAGAGTTCAAATGAGGTCGGTCATGGCGCCCAAGAACAGATACAAGCTCAAAAAACTGTAAGAACTTCACAAAACGAGAAACGTAGTATGTTATGACTATAACATCAATGAGTCACTGTTAGAGTCGACCATCTCATACAAATACCTGCGTGTAATATACTTTTTTAGGGATATGAAATTGAATGATATAGGTTCAGTCGTGGGTTGAATGCAGGTGGTAGACTTCGGTTTATTGGTAGAATACCTGGGAAGTGCAATCAGTCTCCAAAGGGGATTACAAATTACTCGTGCGATCGGTTCTACAATATTGCTCGAGTGTGTGAGACCCGTACCAAATAGGGATATTGAATGTATACAGAGAAGGGCAGCACGAATGGTCACAGTTTTGTTTGATCCGTGGGAGAGTGTCACAGAGATACTGAAGGAACTGAACTGGAAGACTCTTGGAGACAGGTGTAAACTATCAGGAGAAAGTCTGTTAACAAAGTTTCATTAAGCGGGTTTAAGTGATGACTCTAGGAATATATTACAAACCCCTACGTATCACTCACATAGGACTCGTGAAGATGAGATCAGAATAATTACTGCACGCACAGAGGCATTCAAACAATCATTCTTCCCGAGCTCCATTCGTGAATGGAACGGGAAGAAATCCTAATACCTGGTACAATAGAACATACCCTATGCTGTGCACTTCACATGCTTTGCAGAGTATAGATGTAAATATACATGTAGATAGAACTTTTGAATTATCATCATTTCTGCGATTTGTCCATGATTTACGGAAACTAGCATAACATATCTCGCGTTTCTGTTATTCACCTGTACAATTTTTACGCAGTGCCTCCAATGAAGGCACGACATCCGCCTGCGAATGTCTGTGGCACTCGTACGAACAACGTCAATGTCGTTTGTCAACTTTCACCAGTTGACAGAATTCCTGCCAGAGAGTCCTCCTCAGGTAACCCGTACGTCAACTCTCAAGAGAAACTCAAGTGAGGTCAGAAAAGATAACGAGCAGGCCATGGAACACGACTTCCTCTTGCTGCTTCCTTCAAGGTAACGTCTGACGCATGTGTTCAAAGCGAGATTGGGCTCCATCCTGTTGGAACCAAGTAAGTGCACGAGGAAAAACCTTCCAACGATGCAAATAGTACGTCTCCTTGGAAGACTGTGCACACAGATGGAGTTAAGTGGGGGAAGAAGGTGATATGGGCATATTATTCAGTCCTTGGCTAAGCCCTTCCACACATTCGTCGTGTTTGGTGTATCTTCACAACCGTAGTATGTGGATTCTCTCCAATACAAGACTTTGTCGTCTAGCGATTCAAGGCGCTCAGTCCGGAACCGCGCGACTGCTACAGTCGCAGGTTCGAATCCTGCCTCGGGCATGGATGTGTGTGATGTCCTTAGGTTAGTTAGGTTTAAGTAGTTCTAAGTTCTAGGGGACTTATGACCACAGATGTTAAGTCCCACAGTGCTCAGAGCCGTTTGAACCATTTTGAACCAAGGCTATATCGATTAGTGGGTCCGTCTCTAGTGTAACTGGCTTTAGCCGAGAAAAATACACACGCAAGGTAGTCACAATCAACCACACAGCGTCGCTTCATCCATTGGCTTTACACTTCACGAGTTCCGAGGTTAATACGAGTTGAAAAGTTCACACTTTCTGTAAATGGTAATATTCCAAGCAACTGCACAACGGCAAAACAGAAGAAAACTTAATGTACCATCAAAATACAATACAAGGTCCTATAAAACTGAACAACCAGTTTCAAATACTTACGAAAGAATGTAATCACATCACATGTCATACATGTCTTCACTTACTGAAAATTAAGATAATGAAGTTTCCAGTAATATGGAGAAGTGGCTCAGTCTGTGCAAACAATAAACTGGCACTCCAGTTCTTGAGTTACTTAGAACAAGTGAGTGGAACGAAGAGGACTGTTATCGTACTAGGACATATTCTGGCTTTCACACAGGTATCGTTTTAAGCGTTCATCATTTTTTTTCACGTATATATCTCACTGGGTAGAGTTGTCTTTCAGAGACTCATTCTTACCGCTCGCTGGCCTAACTCCTTCACGAGACAGTTGCATTACGGAAAAATGTTCCGAAAACTTTAACAGTATTTGTTCCTAGCCAAGAGAAGAGCCCTGCTCCATGACTCGTTCTGCTTACTTGTAGAGAAGAGGGAAGTCAAATGAAAATATTAAATATTTTTAAAATCTTTTTTATTGTACAAAAGTGGAACACAGGCATATTACTTTTTGGCGTGGAGTCCCTGTCGTTCAACACACTTCCTTCAGCGCGTAGGAAGAACGCGAATTCCTCTGAAAAGAAAAGTGCAGGTCATTGATGGTTGCAAGTGTTACACAGGCAGTATGAGGCCGAGCATTGCCATGTTGCAAAATGACATCTTCAGTCAGGAGTCCACGTCGCTTTGATCTTATTGCAGGCAAAAATCTCATTTTTACCATGTTGGAATATGACACACTGGTCATACTGTTTCCTCTACTCGTGTAGTATTCCAAGACAACGCAGTGTTCATCCCAGAAGAGGGTCAGGAAAACCTTCTCTGTTGATGGATGCGTCCGGAACTTCTTGGGTTTTGGTGATGAAAAATGTGGTGGTGTATCCAGATTTCGTATCCTGTAACGTTTCTCATGAAGAAGACACCACATACTGCTTCAAAACGCCGTATAAGTTCTTCACATGAGTCAACAATTCCGCTCTTTCACCCATCTTGCAGGCACTTGACGAAATTCAGACAGTTTGTTGATGACGCGATGTTCCAAGTCATGATTAATGTTCAGATCCGCGGCTATTTCAATCCTCCGTCACACGGCGATTTTCCATCACAATGGCTTCAACCGCTGTAGCAGACTCTGGTGTTACTACGTGGTGTACCTGAACCGGGCGCTGAGCGTGTGTCACAGTCAGGTCATTACCGAACTTTCTACTCCACTCATAACTTCTTGCCGTAATGGACGTGCATTACCATACTGGACCTTCATTCGCCGATGGGTTTCAATAGGTTTCGTACCTTCGCTGCTCGGAAAACATATGACAGAACGCTGTTCTTGCTTGTTGCATGTCGCATGCGAGGCAGCATTTCGAACTGGTAGTGTGGCCGCGTTTGGCTTGTCTGTAGTGTACTACCGCCAGTGGGGCATTCCTTACATCATTTTCGCTGATTTGGGGCATGCTGCCATTGGGCGTTCGGTCTTAAACTGTTCAGTACTGAGGAAGTTTAATAATTTCTTTATTTGGCCCTCCTCAGTCGAATGAATTTTCGCTGCAGTGATTACCTCTTTCGAGCTGACACGCCCATTCACAAACTACCCACCTAAAAATTACAAAGTTCATGTCGTACAGTAATGCTTACATACAATACGCATGTCCATGTTATAGGCAGTTACATGCTTATACAGTGTGTTTCCGTAAGGGGGTGCAAAAAGGTAACAGGACTGAACAATTTGAGGTAGGGAACCTGGCGTCAGAAAAGCCAGCTTAAGAAGATATGGAAGTAAACTTGTCTACCGCCTTGTCTAGCGTTACTGTTTTCCAGCTTATTTACAACTAACATGCGTATAACTTGAGACGTAATTGCTGTCTGTTTACCAGTACATTCTTCATTTCCTAAAAGGAAACAAGAAGGACGATCCTCATTTCTAGCAAGTCATGATGCAGCTTTTGTTTACTTTACTTGCCCATAAGGTAGCTCTGTTGTATCGCGTTTACATTGTCCCATGACAGAACGTGCTAAGAATCAAGTCAACAACAGACTGCGAGCTAACACCCCAAAGATGTTCGGGCTCACATGCGGTTCCTCTTCGTCGAAATGTCTTGGCTCAAACTCGTCTAGGGGTTGAACCGCACGTGTCGAATTACACGCCCTAAATTAGACACTTGTGACCCTTTGGTTAAATTGTCTTTCTGATAGCAAGTTTGCGAAATATAAAGTTAACATAACATATAATAACAGTAATTATAATATCGGGAACTAAATTAACGACACATAAATGATGTAGGCCACACAGTTGCAATTTTGTTAGAATAATATTTATTCAGAAAGCAAACTAATAGCGAAGTGGTCGTATTTAAAGTTACTGTTACACTCGAGCGCATATCCATTTGACACAGTTAGATCATTCACAACCTCATCGCGGGATGAAAGTGTAATTGTATTAATTCCACCTAGTTACCTTCACGAAAAGTTAAGATTTTCACCAGGTGCGCGGCTGTTCACCACTCTAAGTCCCGCGATACCACACAACGCGAAGTTTTCTGTTTCACTTCCTAGCTGCCTACAGACCGACTGTACCCTTTGGTGTCTCCCGCCGAACTGTCCGTTTTCGCGTGTCCATACGAACTTTCCCCTTTGGTGTCTCGACTAGAACTGTCCGCTTTCGCGTCTCGACCAACACTGCCCTGTGCCCCGTCCGCGTTTCCGGCGTGCCGAGCATCGTCGCTCAACTGACTAGTGCAGTTCTATCTTCTGAAGCCGTTCATTTGGCTACAGCTTATTCTACATTATTTAAAATTTTAACATATTTATGTAATCAAAGCTTGACCACTTTCACGTTCTAAATAAAGTGACAATAATATCCATTACATAATAAACGTTAAATTCTTTTACGTAAAACCAATACAATCACCTTCTTAACTTTGAATGTCACGGCCAGTAGCCTTGCACCAGTGTGGTTTCTGATAAATAAATACAGAACAAAAGTAAGTGTTATGTACTAAACCTTACAACAAATATTCTATTACGTAATGATTCAATAAGGTGTCATGCTGTCATCGTTCATTGTGTTTCGTGTGGAGGAAATGATGATTTGATGCTTCATTGAAAATACTGATAATTGAAATCCACTGTATCTTTTAAACAACTAAAATTACTGTGTTTATATGTGCAACGTATGTCATTTTAATGATGCGCTTCTATATGAAACGTCGATTGTTAAGATCGACCAAAGCATTCAGATTTTAGATTTCAGGTCTTTGTTACAATACTTGTTAATTTCACTTAAACAGTAAATCCTTAACTATTATAGTATGATCAACATTCAAGTTTTATAGGGATCACCATGAAAATTTATGAAGGATGGCAGATTAAAATTACTGTGGCTTCATTCACTGCACTACTATAGAATTAAATAGTTTTCATAAATGTTTCCCCTTATGGCAGATCTTAGGTCCACCACAATTAACACGGGTATGTCTCCTTGGTCACAAAAGCCTTCTATTGGGTTTCCCTGTGACGTAGGTTCTCGTCTTTCTCATTCGCACACTACAGCGCATAGGCCTCAATCTATTGCCTGTGAGTTTCCCCATCTTGTGGCGAATCTGTTCCCTTTTTGGCATCCGGTCCTGAACGACAGGGTTCGTTGCACAATTCCTGATGGCTGACTCTTTCAGCCATATACTTAAATGAGAGCGAAATGCTCGTTAACTCACAAGACCCAGTCATTACTCAGTGCTGTTCAGAGACGTACAGTACAATACGATGGAGTAGCAAGGGAACAGTTTCGTAGAACTCACTGACATGCACCTTGTGTAAGGAGCAGTACGTTGTAATGCTCTCGCTGCTGAAAGGTGTGCAGCGAACGATTTACTAACAAGCATCATCCGTCACGACGAGTGTTTATTTCTCTCGATCGACGAATACGGGAGACTGGTTCGTTGGAAAGAAGAAACAAGGGATCTGGCAACATGAGGACCACTCCCACACCTGATTTTGAAGAGGAGATGCTGCAAAGTATTGCAGCGAGTCCCACTACAAGTACTCGTCGTATTGTGCGTGAAATGGGCAATGCACGTACTAGCGTTTGGCGAGTACTCCACGAACAACAATTACACCCATATCATCCAAATCGAGTCCATGCAATACTTGTGACTGACTGTGCACCAAGGGTCGCATTGTGTCAGTGGTTGCTCCAGCAGTGGATTGATCGAACCAGATTTCCTCCAAATCGTGCTGTTTACTGAGGAGGCCTCATTTGATTGTGATCATATTTCGAAGAGCAGGCATAGTCATGTGTGGGATGAGGACAACCCCTATACTGTAGCAGAGTCACACCATCAAGTGAATATCTGGACCGGCACTGTAGATGACAACCTCACTGGGCCATATCTTCCACCTGGGCCTCTGAATGGACACCTGTATTTGAGGTTCGTGCAAAGAGTTCTACCTGAGTCGTTGGAGAACGTACGTTTCGCTGTTCGTGAGAGGATTTGGATGCAACATGACGGTGCACCGCTTCACTTCAGTGTGGATGTCCGCAACCATCTAAGTGCTGTATTTCCTAGTCGCTGAATGGAAGGGGAGGTCCAACTCCATGGCCTGCGAAGATTCAAATGGTTCAAATGACTCTGAGCACTATGGGACTTTACTGTCATCAGTCCCCTAGAACTTAGAACTACTTAAACCCAACTAACCTAAGGACATCACACACATCCATGTCCGAGGCAGGGTTCGAACCTGCGACCGTAGCGGTCGCGCAGTTCCAGACTGTAGCGCCTAGAACTGTTCAGTGAAGCATCCTCTATGTCCCCTTAAATTTTTGCACTCTCTTACGGTAACACCCTGTAGACATGCCTTGTTATTAACCGTAACTATTAATACAAGATGGTGCCAAAAGGCACGACAACTTCTGTACAGGAAGTCAAACTATGGGCAACAAGTACCCTTGTTGATAATAGCCTATGGGTATACTGTTGCATATGAATGATACAATTATAGTGACTAATAGTTTTCTCTGGTGCTGTCGCATCCATTGTCACTTATTAATATTTTTTTAAAAAAGTATAAAAATATCAATTTTACATTACAGGAAATGGCATGTTTTACAAAATAACTTAGCATCCAAATGGAACAAACAAAGTCTGGAGATGACGACATACCGATCCCTCCTGCGTACAACACTGTATTTACATTGCAGGATACAGTACCAAGAATTACTATCTTTCACACAGGGACTCAATGCTAAAATCTAAAATACCTTTTTTATTGTATGTTATCCACATACTATCCACATAAATAAAATAAGGTGAAAGACCTAAAACGGTTGCATTTTTTAATTTACATGATTTATGTAACCCTTGTTAAAAGACTCATGGTTACGCAATTACTGTGCCACGAGCCTCGACCCGGCGAGAAATTGGAATCCTTCACGGGATTCGGCGCCTCACATTACCTTGGGCTGGCATCGAGTCAGTTTGGTTTGTGTGAAGGAGAATTTCACTATACAGAACGTACGAACCTATTCCTGGTCCCTAGAAACCTAACCTGTTGTGTGACAGTGAATTTCGATTACGGACATTCTGTAAACTGATTTAGAAGATGGTTGAAATGGGTTGTATCGTCATCTGGACAAAGAAATATGCCCGCACGGATGCTACTGACTGGGTTAAGTGTAATTGATTGTGTTTTTCTCAACATATATACATGTTTTCTATTAAATATTGACTGATCTTGGTTAACGTTGTCGATTGAATACTAGTGCTAGTTGTTTTCGCTGAAAAAAAGGCGGACTTGGTAATTCGTAGCCTTCCTTATTGCTTATGTTCTAGCTGCTGCTTGTTTAGCGGTGGAGCCATTTAAGCTATGTTCTTTTAACTGAAACCTCTGCTGAGTGTTAATGATAAGATCCGCTACAATCGTAAAAATTATTTATTTCAAAAAGGAAAGCACAACCCGGTTTCAGGACTTATGCCCTATGTTCAGGAGGATCTGCAAAATTTTGTAAAGTTTCATAATACCTGTCCACATGGTTAAGACAATCTAAGCTAAACAGAACCAACAGAACTTCTTAGAATAAATGCCCTATACTTAAATTAAAATGTGAGTCCACAAAGGAAGCATAGCTGAAATTAACGTAGGTTAAAATATGTTAAAATAGTGCACCCATGGCACATGAAATGGAATACAATGTCCTCTTGAATTCTCGGTTTGTCAGGAAGCCTCTTGTAGAGACGGACCTACATAAAAGATTAAGGGTCCCCAATTAGAAGAGCGGAAACCACGGTTAAAGAATTAACGGCCCGACATCCCAAATCCCCCATTACAAATCTTGCAACGGTCCAGGCTTAGGGGCGCGCACACACGGATCCGCATGAAGACAGATGAGCGGTCTTTCGTACACTGAAACGTCCAAAAAAGGGGTTATAGACTGCGCATCTGAAGTTAGTGGGGAAAACAGTGTTACCCTCTGAGTAAAGTTTGCTACTCACCAGTGCTTCATAGATACCCATCAGACCAGTATGAAGAACAACTCAACATTCCCGTAACGTTAGCCAGTGGACTGCTCACGCTATCGCACTGTCACAGTTTAAATTAATGTAGCCGCCGACAACAGGTCTAAGAAACCACAAACTGTCATCTGCTGCTACGAAATCTAACTTCCGAGGCACTAATTACTCATTACTGCGTCTGCAATTGAATACATTGCAAACCAAGCAATAGTGTAAAACCAAAGAAACTGACGTAATTCCTGCGATGTCACTCAAGAATTCATATAGCACGCTTAGAGAGCATAGTCTCAAATTGTCACTAATTTGTACATGCACAAAGTTCTAAAACAAGTAATACAAATGGAAGGAAACTTGGTCGTGGCATACTATCCACAAGTTGATCAAGGCACTGTTGGCCCATATTCGGCGATTCGGCGTACAGCCCTCAGAGTGGTTGGTGGGCCAGATCGTCCATAAACAGCCCTGTTCAATCTATCTCAGGCATGTTCGGTAGGGTTCATCTCTGGAGAACATACTGGTCACTCTAGTCGAGCAATGCCTTTATCCTGAAGGAAGTCATTCACAAGATGTGCACGATGGGGGCGCGAATTGTCGTCCATGAGGACGAATGCCTCGCCAATAATCTGCCGATATGGTTGCACTATCGGTCGGAGGATGGCATTCACGTATCGTGCAGCCGTTACGGCGCCTTCCATGACCACGAGCGGCGTACGTCGGCCCCACATAATGCCACCCCAAAACAGCAGGGAACCTCCACCTTGCTGCACTCGCTGGACAGTGTGTCTAAGGCGTTCAGCCTGACCGGCTTGCCTCCAAACACGTCTCCGATGATTGTCTGGTTGAAGGCATATGCGACACATTGGTGAAGAGAACGTGATGCCAATCCTCAGCGGTTGTTGGGCCCACCTGTAGCGTGCTGCACGGTGTCATGGTTGCAAAGATGGAACTCCCAATGAACGTCGGGAGTGAAGTTGCGCATTATGCAGCCTATTGCACACAGATTGAGTCGTAACACGACGTCCTGTGGGTGCACGAAAAGCATTATTCAACATTGTGGCGTTGCTGTCAGGGGTCCTCCGAGCCATAATCCGTAGGTAGCGGTCATCCACTGCATTAATAGCCCTTGGGTGGCCTGAACGAGGCATGTCATCGACCGTTCCTGTCTCTCTGTATCTCCTCTATGCCCGAGCAACATCGCTTTTGTTCATTCCGAATTGCATAGACACTTTCCTTGTTGAGAGACATTCCTGGCACAAAGTAACAATGCGGACGCCATCGAACCGCGGTGTAGACCGTCTAGGCATGGTTGACCTACAGACAACACGAGCCATGTACCTCCTTCCTGGTGGAATGGCTGGAACTGATCATATGTCGGACGCCCTCCGTCTAATAGGCGCTGCTCGTGCGTGGTTGTTTACATCTTTGGGCGGGTTTAGTGACATCTCTGAATAGTCAAAGGGACTGTGTCTGTGATAGAATATTCACAGTCAACGTCTATCTTCAGGAGTTCTAGGAACCGGGGTGATGCAAAACTTTTTTTGATGTGTGATATGTTAATACACGAAGTACATAAACAGAGTGATATTTCCCAAAATAGAAGTTGCTGCGTTTTCACAGTCTTCCCTTATTTGTCATCGAAGTTCGAATGTGGTGCTCCGAGGAAGTGACTAATATACGGCAGAAACAAACAATACACAGTCCACTTTCAAAGCGTGCCCACACTACAGCAGTCCAATAGCAAATGACACAGTAGTCACATGCTCCAGACCTTTGCCTGATGTTGTTCCATTCAGCTGTATTTCAATCATTTTTATTCCGTTTCGCATTTCCGTCTGGGGTAATTTCCCAGTTAGTGAGAATGAGGTTTTCTGATAGCTTCTCTTTCATCACTTGGTGATTTTATTTTCAAAATAAAATATTGTTTCCTTATAGGTAATACTCAGTTGAGACAAGCAAAATACGAACAAGAAAATTAATCGCTGTTTATGGCAGTTTGTTTTACGTCATGTTTGTGCATCGATTGTAAATGAACTGGTTTCACTTGTAAATGATTCTTTTGTGGTGACCGCAGATCTAAGGATGGTTGTATAGATCGCAACCAGTCAGCTGATGGTAGACGTGCAACAGCGATGACAAATAAGTACGTATTAAATGTAAAAGGTTAATGATCTCTCTGGACTACATAAACCTCCAGAATAACAGTAAATATTTGACTGGTGAAGGGGTACGTATCCAGTGTTCTTCTTTATTTGAAAGAATGGCTGTGACAGCATCTGTGACTGTTGAGGGATATTTACGCTTTTTAATGTCACGACTCTAGTCCATAAGCGTCAGTCTTCTACGTTTAAATTTAATTCGTGTGAGGCGTTTAGGACGCCTTAGTTGTTTAGTACATATTGTGCATAAAATTTCTTACAGGTAAGCTGTAAGGTACATGAAAATTTGAAAGTTCCATCTGGCTTATGTAGTAATGGACCGAGACGTCACAGTTTGTGCTATGTTTGTATCCATATAATCGGAAACGTATAGGAGATGCTGTAAACATTTTGTGTATGTTATCACATAACAAAGAATACAGAAGACCCCATACAGGTACTTTCGCCTGCAAAGTAATATGCCTTGACCATAGTACGCTTATGCCAACAATGGTCATTCTGTCCGTAGGGCTGGGAAGATGTCACTGAAGACAGAAGGATCATAGATAATTGATTGCTCAAGTACGCCGATTGCAGAAAAGACAGCGCTTCATAGAAGGTGAGAAGTCTAGGATCTACCGCACAAGACAAAACCAGTAGTTAAAACAGCAAATCAACACGCAGAAGAAGACCCTTACTGTTTGCACACAATAAAATAACGTTGTTCAGTGAGCCACTTCCCTGATTTCACAAGAGAGCGGAAATCGCAGCAACGGCGCGGTTTCGCAGAAGCCATGACCGACCATCACCGAAGGTCGTCGGCTACGCGAGAGCAAGGCTGCGAGTTCGCAGAAGCCACGGCCGAGCATCGCCGAAGCTAGTCGAACACAGCCGATGTCATTTGACAAAAGCGCGATGCGAGATCATGTGCACTTTTGTATTCCGTGCAGTGGTGCGGAAGCACCACGCTATCGGCGATAGCTTGTCGCTGTTGGCTGTGTACTGCAGCGTCGTAAGATCATCTTGACTACTTTCGCGGTGAGTAGAGCGGACTTCAGTTAATGTTGATTTTCATACGAATGAGTGGGTGAGAGTTAGTGTAACATATATATGATGTGCAGCAATTAAATAGCTCCAATAAATTAGCAATGCTAATACAACGTTCCTCTTATGATATAGGAGATCTTAACACTGGTGAACTGATGTATTAAATAGTTTACTTACAGCATGTGTACTGAACTTTTCGTTAAGATAATTTGTTATAAAAGAATAAAATGTCATTTTTAAATTTTGAGTAATCTTAAATGTAATGAATCTGAATCATCCTCTCCATTTTGGCAAATTCGTTGATCACCAGGTGGTAAATTTCAGGTTAAGACATCAGCTGGCTAAATTTCAATTTAAGACACGAGCTGCTGCAGGAGATACTTTTCAGTTGACAACAGAGCTAAGTTTGAAAGCCTTTCTAGAATTTCTGATCTATGTACATAGTTCTTTATCCTTTTTAGGGTTGAAAAACTTCTCCCACCTGACATACTGGATTCAGGAATAGCCAAAATAAGTTCACAGCATTTAAAGATGTCGTACTGTGCTGTTCGGAGTCCTTTTAACTTAATAAACCTCAATAAATCTCCAGCAATTTTATGGTGCATTTCGTCTTGACTATACATAACCACTACTTGTGCCCTGAAGCAGGAAAAATTAAAACTGATCCGTAACAGTCCTATAGTGATTGAAACGCAAATTCAGGGAAAACTGTTTTATATTGATCAAAATTATGCACGTTTAAAACTTCCAAAAATGAAAAGTATTCCACGTTACTTAATCATCTTGTAACTGCCCGAGTAGTGTCAAACATTTTGCAATAGATTCCTCTAAAGTTTGTTTCCAATCTGACTTTAGCATTATGGCTAGCACATCTAATTACTTGTTAATCCGTCCGTTGGCCTTTAATTACTCTTCACCATATTCTTTCAAATCCTTCAAATTTGGTATTCAACATTTCTTTGAATTCATTAATTTTTTTGTAACTGATATCGTGTGCTTTGGCTGGAAAAGACATCGAATAATGCATCAGTGAGACGGAAAATAGGAGCATAATTACGAAAAAGGAAGTTGAAACTGAATCATTACTTCATGATTACCAGTCCACGGGCAGCAGTAAAGGCATCTTCGTCCCACATCTCACGTGGAGCTATTGTCTTCCTGACAAGTGAAACCGGTTCACTCCGATAGTCGCATAAGTTTTTTACAGAACGAGACGCAAGATACCATCAAGTGGCAGACACTTCTTTACTTCCTCATCTAGAGCTCTGGTTCCTTTGGTTTAACTTCGAAGGCAGGGAGACTAGAGTGAAAGAAAAAATCCGCATACTTTGATGTTTGGTCCAGCTAGTGATAGCACTAAATTCAGTGGGTGAGCGGAACAGTGAACGAACGTTGCAATAGGAAACGTGATTCTGCCGTAGATTGCAGTCCAATCAAATGACCAGCCATGACTCCAGCTCCATCATAACTCTTAGTCGTGAATCAGTTGTACCAGAATACAATATAGTTCCATGGCTGTTCTGTCTTCAGAGATGTTTATGAATTCTAAGCATCTTTCATGACGCTCACCATCAGCTATGACTTAATGAAAGACTGAGCCTCTGAGGAGTTACAACCGTTACGCCATGTAGACTAACTGAGACAAAATTTGTTTCTCTTATTTCTTATTTTATTCATGGGCGTGTTTCAAACACAGGCAATTGAGTCATTTTGTATTAGATTTGACACACTTGTAAGCACGGAAGAATTTTCTAAATTATGTTTCAGTTTTTCGTGAAACTCAGTGAGTAGCTGAATGATTTCAAGGCAATTGCCTTTATTCAGAGACCCAGGCCTCAGAACGTCATATCTTGCCTTGACAAGAACCGTACTAAGTACATTAAGCGCATCGTTAGGTCTCTTTTCTTTCGTACTGGATTGTTAATGTTGTAAATTATGAACTGCCTTGTGCTCATCCAACATTCGACCAATTCTCGTCTTCCCGTATGTTTTTTTCATTCATAGTGGAGCCGGCCGGAGTGGCCCAGCGGTTCTAGGCGCTACAGTCTGGAACCGCGCGACCGCTACTGTTGCAGGTTCGAATCCTGCCTCGGGCATGGATGTATGTGATGTCCTTAGGTTAGTTAGGTGTAAGTAGTTCTAAGTTCTAGGGGACTGATGACCTCAATTGCTAAGTCCCATAGTGGTGAGAGCTATTTGAACCATTTTTTCAGAGAGGAGTGCAAATGGTTCTCAAACTGGTTGTTGTTCTTAATAGTTTTCGTGAACGTTAGCCACGTCGCAGTAGTCAACGCTATTCCAAACACCATATGCAAGATTTCACCTTAGTTGTGGTGATTAATTCAAGTGCAGGTCTACTATTTTGTCTCGTGTTCATCTTCTCTTGGAAACTACGCATGGCAAAGTTGTGAAGCAGAACCTCACAGATTGCACATTCATACGGACGCTCTCCTGCTTGGGTTTCCGTGCCTTCTCTGCTTCGCACTACGATACGCCACTAGTTCACTTGCTTATCTTCTCGCCAACTGGAGTATACCAATGCGATATTCATAACTAAGTATTAAAGCAGTTTATATAGCACTGAGGTAATGTAAAACTATGTACACAAACACGTTTCCCATAGTACTAAGAAGAGAGTATTACTTTTAATCCTTGTAGTCTCACACCAGTGACCGCAGTCGACTGACTATGGGACCTAGCGATCGGGATTGCACGTAGCGCCGCTTTCTGCTAGTCCAGCCCGCTTCCTGGAAGTCCTGCGGCCGCTAGTACAGACCGCTCTGATCACTCAGACAACAGAGGGCACGTTGGTACCAAGTTCGCTAAGAATCATGAGACATCGTCAGAGCTAACTCAAAAATATTATATAAAGTCGAACATGTCAACCCATGTTCTTAAACATTAAGGTTTCCGGTAGCATCGAGGTTATTCCTACACTGACGTGACAAATGTCGTGGGATACCCCCTGATATCGTGCTGCACCTTTTACCTGGCATAGAGCAGCAACTTGACGTCGTGTGAACTTAACTAGTTCTTGGAAGTCCCATGCTGCCTCTCTAGCCGTCCATAATAGCGAAATTGTTGCCTGTGTAGGATTTTGTGGACGAACTGGCCTTTAGATTATGTCCCATAAATGTGCGGTGGGTGGCCAAATCAGTCGCTCGAATTGCACAGAATGTTCTTCAAACCAAGTGACACAATATATTGTCGTCCATAAAAATTTCATAGTTGTTTGGGGACTTGAAGTCCATGAGTAGCTTCACATGGTCTCCAAGCAGCCAAACGTAACCATTTAGGCTTGTCAGAAGTGTCATCTGGCACTCTTTCACAATAGTGGTGTCAGCTAACACATGTGATTGAGTACTTATTAAATTCTCACGATTTTGTATAATCAGTTTAAGTAATATTTGAATAAAGTTAATGGAAAATAGTAAACTGTTAATTTAATAAATGCAGAAGTATGACAAAATATGAGGTATTGGTGTATAATTGTTGAGAATATGAGGTTCTAACAAATATATGCACTGTGAAAAGATATAAAAACCACAAAGAATCAAGAAATAAAATACATACAGATACATAGATTGCAGAGATGATAGTTACAGTGCAATTCTACTATCCAAGACATCGTATGCTGAAACAGCATGAAGCGTTTCAAAGTTGTTAATTCAGAGGTTCATTGTGAAAATGTTCATTCTTTGTGAAATAATAACTTCTTTGGTTTTAAAGGTTTTGAAACATTATTGTTTCATTGTACGTGTCTCATTTTTATGAGCTCGCAGATGTATTCAGATTTTCTTTAATACTTGTTTGTGAATTACTATAGATACTTGAAAGGCTGTAAGAATCATATTTCAGCTTGTCTGACAATCGACATTTCTTGGAGCATTGTCTGTCCTCTTAAGCGTCAAAATTCCCCATGATGGGTTTTTACCCATTTCTGACTAGGGTGTGTCTCCATATAATCTCCCTGGCAAGCAAGCAAGCAAATTCAGCTCTCCTCAGTACCAGTACTTCTGTCAATGGCCGGAATAAAAACACAAGAGAAATTTCATAGTTAGCCTGTGGGTGTGGACATGAATCCTCAAATAACTGTTGATGGACATTATTCACAAATATTTTGCGTCAGTGTTTAAACCGGCATTTTTGGTGACTTTTAGTTAGGGTATCATGTTATTCCATTTAGTCTCAACACGCAAACTTGCAATGCTTTTTCAGAGAACAAGCTGCTTACCTACTGTGAAATGTGACTTTAAGAATGTGGCGAAACATGTACTTCATGGACGATGGAATCCTTCTCATTTCAGTGTTAATATCCGTTGGCTTATAAATAACAGAATGCACGACTGGTGGACACAAAGGGGTGGACCAATTCTTTTGCATCTGTGTTCTCGGGTCATAAACCCATTGGATGTTTATTTGTAGGGCTCATTTAAAGTTATTATGTATAGAATCTCGATACAACAAGCAGAAAGTCTGTACGCCTACACTGTGGAAGGCTGCTAACCCATATGTTTTACTCCAGGGGTACATCAGTGTACATCAATGTTGATACATGTATCAGTGCTAAAGGGGGGCACCTTTAGAGTTTCCTGTGTTTTCGTTGATTAAATACAGTGAGGATTTTATAGAAAAAGAGTTGTAGCATGGAAATAAAGCCTTCCTAGACACCTTTCTAGACAACATGTTTAAAGTTGAAAAACAAAGAAACTGTGTTTTTGTTCTACTGATATTTCTTTATTTCGAATCGGTTTTCAGCTTATTACACCATCATCAGCAAACATATGACTAGCACCCAAAAGAGACACTAGTCAGTAGGAAACCAAACGTAAGCAACAAGGGTACTATCAACAAAAATAGTATCTTTAGTTATTCCATTAGCTGAGGACTTTCAACTCGAGTGCTCATCACTCACATCATGCGCCACACATTTTAAATTACAGTGATGAATAACAGTTTATACGGTAGATGATATCAAAAACAGTACATAACGAAACCGCGCAGTATTAAAGTATAGTATGAATATAAAAAGGATGTAATGAGAAACGAAGTAAGGCATGTGACAATTCTATTGTGATTAAAGTTTGTGGAAACGAATGAGACCATTCAGTTTGAGAGTAAGTGACTGGTGCTTAAGAGTGGGAATGTGCTCAGCTGTAATAAATTATTCAGTACTAGGTGGGGGTTTTGAAATAACTGCGAATTTACTTAAAGTGCTTCTGATAGATTAAGCATTCCCTTTTGTTGGCTTTGTGTGTGTGATCGGCGGCCAGCATGTGTCAGTAAATGTGGTGTCTGAAATTATGTAATCTCCAGCTTGTTCATGTTCCATCAGTTTATGTCTTATAGCCCCGCCTGATTGACCAATATGCAGTTTTTTATGGACAGTGCAATTGGTTTTATAAACTCTACTATTATTTAATAAATACGTTTTAACCTCGCTGTTGAATAATATGTAAAATAAAGTTTTATTGTTGCCAGATCTGAGAAATTTGGCAAAATTGTTGGATGAACTTCTTAATATGTGCTAGTAAACAACTTATTTTAGTTACAACTCTTACTGCATAAAAACATAAAGGTAGGGAAAGATTTTTCATCTTTATTTCTTTTATAGAATTTTGTCAGGGCTGTTACTAGATGCAGTAAATTTATTTGTGCCTAATTTTCTTTGGAAACTCTCCCTTGACATTGGTGTGTATATGAACGATGCACAATGGGATAGAAGACAGCATATTTGTGGGTTACTGGATACCCATACCAACAAAAAAGTGTTACAGTGTCTGTTGTTGAAGATTTTTTGTTAATTTTGAAACTATGTGTATTTGTAGTAATGTAAGAAGCTGATGGGTTTTTCACCAAGCTCCATGGTGAACTGTATGTTCACTGTTGTGAGCCTAGATGTTCTAGGGTTCTAGGAATGCGCTGAGTTATCTGGCTGTGACTGTACACAGATACAGTACACCGTTTACATGTCTAATCCACTAGTTAATGTTACACTGAGAGCTTCTTCATCTAGAAACAGCTTTTATCAATGGTCTATAAAGACTTATGCTAAAAGAGGGCTGAAGGGAGACCACATTGCCAAGCCATGTAACTGTCTGTACAGAGATCCTAGAAATCGAAAATAATGTAGTTGTCAGCATGTATGGGCAGCCATCCTTATATCTTCATTGACACCAACTTTGTATACTAGTTCTGTCAGAACTCGTGTTTGAAAATAAATTTCTAGCATAAATACATCCACTTTTTTACTGTGTAGGATAGTGAGACCTTTAATTTTCTCAAGGTCCACTAAATTATAGTTCCAAAGGTGGATTTAAATTTCGTCTAGAAGAGTCATATATATTACTTTGTTGTTACTCACAGACTTCAGTATTATACTCAGAGACATTTTGTATTTTAAAATTGTGTGTATTCGTCATGAATTGTGTTCGATAGTATCTGTGTTGTAAACTGTAATTTAACACTATAATTTTCAATGTTTTTTGTACAACTTGAGTGATAAGCACTCGACGTTTCTTACCTAATGTGACGACTAAAATTCTGTAGGTGTTGATAACACCTTTGTTTCTAATGTTTGATTTTTAATGCACTAGTGTCCCTGTAAAATGCAGATGAGAGAGCGGATGGATGGAAAGAACACACTGAAGGCCTCTATGAGGAGGAAGACTTGTCTGATGTTGTGACAGAAGAAGAAACAGGAGTCAATAGGGAAGAAAAGAGGATCCACTATTAGAATCAGAATTTGAAAGAGCTTTGCAAGACTTAAGATCGAATACGGCAGAAGGGATAGATAACCTTTCATCAGAATTTCTTAAATGGCTTGGAGAAGTGGCAACAAAACGACTAATTTACGTTGGTGTGTAGAATTTGTAAGTCTGTCTATGTACCATCAGACTTTCGGGAAAACACCATCAACACAATTCCGAAGATAGCAAGGGCCGACAAGTGGAGAATTATCGCACAATCAGCTTGATAGCTCATGTATCCAAGTTGCTGACAAGAATAATATACAGAAGAACGGAAAAGAAAATTGAGGACCTTTTAGATGACGATCACTTAGGGAAGATAAAGATACCAGAGAGACAGTACTGATGTTGCGTTCGACAATGTAAAATAGTGTAAGATGTTCAAAATCCTGAGAAAAATGGGGATAAGATATAGGGAAAGAGGGGTAATATGCAATATGTGCAAGAGCCAAGTAGGGAACAAGAAGAGTGGAAGACAAAGGACGAATTGAGGGGATTATTAATGTTGTAAAACAGTTCAGTCCAAACATCGAAGAAGCAATGACGAAAGTAAAAGAAAGGTGGGATTACAATTTAAGGTGAAATGATGTAAATGAGAAGATTCACTGATGACATTGCTATCCTCAATGAAAGTGAAGAAGAATTTCAAGTTCTGCTGAATGGAATGAACAGTTTATTGAGCACAGAATATGGACTGAGAGTAAATGAAGAAAGGCGAAATTAATGAGAAATAGAAGAAATGAGAACAGCGAGAAACTTAACAACAGGATTGGCGATCATGAAGTAGATGAAGTTAACGCATTCTGCTACTTAGACAGCAAACTAACCCAGGATGGACGGAGCAAGGAGGACATCAAAAGCAGACTAGTACTGAAAAAAAAGGCACTACTGGCCGAGAGAAGTCTACTTGTATCAAACACAGGCAATAGTTTGAGGAAAAAAATTCTGACAATGTACGTTTGGAGCACAGCATTTTATGGTAGTTACACATGGACTGTGGGAAAACCGGAGTAGAAGAGAATCCTAGGATCTGGGATGCGGTGCTAGAGAAAAATGTTGGAAATTAGATGGGCTGATAAGGTAAGGAAAAAGGAGGTTCTCCACAGAATCGGCGGGGAAAGGAATATATGGATAAACTGTCAGGAAGAAGGAACGGGACGGTAGGACATCGGTTACGTCATAAACAAATACCTTCCACGGTCCTAGAGTGCGCTTAGAGGGCAAAAACTGTAGAGGAAGTAGGTTGCAAATACTACTCTGAGATGAAGATGTTAGGACAGGACACGAATTCGTGGCAGGCCGTATAAAACCTGTTAGAAGGCTGATCACTCAGGAAAAAAAGAAAGAAAGTGTGTCACTCGTGGACGCTAGGTACTTGTTTGCAGACAATGGTCTAGTAACGCAAAAAAAAGGTTGGAAATAAACAAATAGTAGATATTCAAAAAGAGTTTGATCGTTTTTCAACGTTAAATATAGAATTTCTCTACCAAGAATTGACGGAAGAATCCATAAATCTGACCACACAATATAATTTGACCGTCCATGCTTGAGGAATGTCTACTGGATGTTTGGCCGAACAATTTTATTGCACCCTGTACAGGGTGGTCCATTGATCGTGACTGGGCCAAATATGTCACGAAATAAGCGTCAAACGAAAAAACTACAAAGAACGAAACTTGTTCAGCTTGAAGGGGGAAACCAGATGGCGCTATGGTTGGCCCGCTAGATGGCGCTGCCATATGTCAAACGGATATCAACTGCGTTTTTTTAAATAGGGACCCACATTTTTTATTACATATTCGTGTAGTAGGTAAAGAAATATGAATGTTTTATTTGGACCACTTTTTGCACTTTTTGATAGATGGCGCTGTAATAGTCACAAACGTATAAGTTCGTGGTATCAAGTAACATTCCGCCAGTGCGGATGGTATTTGCTCCGTGATACATTACCCGTGTTAAAACGTACCGTTTACCAGTTGCGGAAAAGGTCGATATCGTGTTGCGAAAAAAGTGGTCCAACTAAAACACTCATATTTCTGTACGTACTACACGAATATGTAATAAAAATGGGGTTAATACTTAAAAAATCGCAGTTGATATCCGTTTGACCTATGGCAGCGCCATCTAGCGAGCCAATCATAGCGCTATCTGGTTTCCCCCTTCAAGCTAGACAAGTTTCGTCCTTTGTAGCTTTTTCGTTTGATGCTTATTTCGTGACATATTTGGCCCGGCCACTATCAATGGACCACCCTGTATATCAGTCTGCTGAAAACTAGCTGTTGGCTAGTGGGTTTGAGGACTGGATACGGATTCACACAAGTCTTCGGTCTGTCAGTACCTCTCCTCATTCCCCAAGCGAATAACAGCTCCCTTTAGAACCCAACAAGATTTCTAGCCTCCAACTCGGAAGAGCCAAATCATCTGGAACAAATCTCCCAACTAGTTACATGTCATACCTTGACGACTGGATTTGTGAGAGGGTGATATTTCTGGAACCTGTGAATCAATCTATGTAGCTCCGCTTAAGAGAGAAATGCCTACAGAACGCTGATTTCTCGCTTAAAGGTCCATTGTTGCATACTGTTACTGAAATATGTCTTTGGTTAACGACAAGAGATTTATTTTGGTATTCTTGTTTGTTTGCAGTCTTCATTCTGGACCAATCATGAGTTGTGCTGAACCTGAAAGTCCGCCCTTTCCTTATTGGGTCAACAAGCAGTTCATAGAGTCTGTGCTGAATAATGGAAATGAGGGGACTGCGCTGACGGTGAAAATATTCGAATCTGACTCTGCCTCCAAGCGGGGCATGAGCTTCTCAAGCGACGTGATCAGAATTGTCGCGGCTGTCAGACCTGGAGAATCCGACGCCTATGAAAAGAGGAGCTTCGTACTGAAGTACATGGAGATAGACTGGGAAAGGGAAGATGTCCCAAAGGACTTCCAGACGGAGACAATGGCGCTGGATGAAGTGATCCCAGAGGTACATAAACTGCTGAGGAGTGTGGAGGGCGAGGCGTTCCAGCCTGTGGCGCCGCTCTGCCATGTGGCAGGCAGCACGCCCTTCCCGTTCCTCGCCATAGAGGACCTCTCGCCAGCCGGCTTCACGACGGCGGATGCTGCCCTCCCTCTGGACTACGAGCAGTGTGCAGCAGTGGTGCGCGCCTACGCCCGCCTGCACGCCGCATCGGCGAGGGTCCTCAAGGACCGGCCACACTACAAAACGGTCTTTGACCCAAAGGATACCATGAATGAAGGTCTGCAGGAGTACTACAAGCAGTTCTCTGACCATCTCTTCAAAGCCGCGGCCCGGCAGCTTAGAGCTCACAGTGGGTTCGAAAGCTACGCTCAAAAGTATGAACGGCTTGCAGAAAAATTCACAAACGACTTCTTCAACTACTGGAGGTCAACGGAAGTAAGGCTGCCAGTTATTCTGCACGGCGACTGTTGGAAGTACAACTACATGTTTGCAAATGTGGGTGGAAATAATATAGATGTTAGGCTCATAGATTTTCAGGTAAGTGCATTTCCTTTCCGTGTTACAGTTTGAGTTCGTTTTCTTTCTATTCTTCCAATACTTCATCTTCTCCCCATGTCTTCTTTTCCTTTCTTCTATCCAAGTTTTACTTATTTCTTATTTTCTTCTGCCTTGGAAGCGTTGTAGAGTTATTATTCTCTGCTTAAAAATTTATTTCTATTATTTTGGATTCCTTGATACTTTTTCCTTGGTAGTCATTTTCGTATTCCTGCAGCGTAGGCTACTGTTATCGTTTTTGTTCAGAAATCAAGAAATATTTATTTTGTTTGCCCATTCTCATTCATTTGGACGAGGTGTTCAAAGAAAGTTAACCTTCGCTTAGACTTAAGTTCTGGTATCTTCTGTATATTTCGGTCGCTCTAAATACTTCTCGCCTTCCAACCATCTATAATTTGTATTGCACACACTATTTTTCATATCGTCGTCTTTCAAAAGTCTCTGTTCTGTCCAGCATATAGTTCATAGTCAAGAATTCACCTGTCTATAAACATTGTGGCCTTATCATTATAGTGTAGTGATTCGGTGCAATCTTTGTTTGTACATGTTTTCTGTTTTCTACTTCTTTCCTTAAAGAAGTGGTCATGGCAGGCTTTTAGAAATGAATCTCATTGTAGAGTCAGGTTCCTTTCAGTCAGTCTCCACGTGAGCTGGGAACAAGGCAGTGGTTTGACATCTCTGGAATGCTGTAGAGTGGTTGGTGACTCAGTGCAGTCAGCTGGCGCCATGTTTCTGTTTACAGAACAAGTCAGTGTCCAGGACGGTGTCTGTTGTGACAAGCAGATGCGGTCTGTGTCACATTTATAGAAAAGGGAACACTTTGGTGAACAAGTGGTCGTATGAAGAAGTAAACCAGAGTCTCAGATGTTGCTGGTTTTGTTACTAAGGCTTTATGTTCCAGTGTCCTCATTTTATTTTATTTCATGACTTCTATGTGCTTTAAGTGCTATTGTGTCAAGATGATGGGAACTTGACTCGCTACACATGTAGCTGCGGTTTACATTTCTCACATATGAATTTACATGCTACATAACGAAAACGGTTATCTTCGCAGCTGTTACCACCAGTCCTTAGGACAGATAACATTAGAATGTCTGTTCCAGTGAAGACTGTGAGGTGTTTATGTAAATATAAGAATCTTAAATCCAGATTGCTTAAAAAAGTCAGAAGTATTATGTTCAAGAAAGAATATGTTAAGAACGGTCTTATCACAAATTATGCAAAGATGGAAACAGGTGATCAGCAATCTAGAACAGGAAAAGTAGCAATTTTAAAGCCAAGATACTGTGTGAACACACTGAAATTAATTGCCTTTGTGAGAGGAGAGATAAGATAAAAAAATAATTAGATGTGTCGCTAGTTAAAACTTGACATAAGCTGCACGAGCGCATTTAAGAGAAAGCGAAAAGTTAGGTTGATAATGTATTGTAGAAAGGGTTCATTAAAAAGAAACTGAGGGAATAAGATGTTACTAAAATTCGGTAAAATCGAAGGTAAAGCAGGGAGGGTAAAATAAACCACAAACCACAAACTTCTATTCAAGAGACGCAAATCAGAAGGACACTGTGTTTAAAGAAGAAGAAAATATACTTTCAAACCTCGATCTTCGTAGCACGAGCAGATGCTCGGCGTACGCATCAGATCCCAGCCAGACCCTTTTTCGATTACTAATCATCTGATAGACAACTGCCTCATTGTGGGATTCTGCTGATAGCTCGAAATGTGGGGCGTTTTCCTTGCACGTAAATTTTTTTCAAGTTTTTTCACCTAACTCGCTGTTTATTTTATATTACTGCCGCTCACTTGGTCATACATACATAACTGTGTTAGTTGAAGCAATAATGAAGGAACAGGTACGGGCTCACAATTGTAAAACAACTGATCGGCGCAAGACAACCTCACTTGTGGTTGGCGCACTTTATACACAGACGTGCCAACTGGAAGGCTGAATCAAGGCCTGAAACAAAAAAAACTGAGCCGCTGTTTGATAGTTTGGCAAGAGAATGGAAGGGTGACAATCATTGTTGCTAAACTGGCGGGTGACTTAGTGAAACTTAATCGTAACAAAGTAGGGCTTGTACGGCACAAGTTGTGCAAGGCCTTGGAAATTTAATTAAGTAAATGGGAGAATGGCAGGAAATATCAGAAAAGTAATAAAGAAAGAATACAATAAAATCCGTTAATCAGGAATGAAGGGATGGTAGTAAAACGATTGTTACTAAGGCAGATGGAGGGAACACTATAGTGGTTGTTAAGGAAGTTGAGTACATCAGGGAAACATTAGATTGTTTTGATAACGACGCCATTACTGAAATATCTAAAGAGTTAACTCATTGATGAGTTTGTAAATCAGCCTATCAGACCAATCGTTACAAGTTAACAAGGTTACTAAATAGTTTTTTTAGAGGCAATAAAGTGTTCAGCAACAACTACCCAGTGTGTAACAATATCGTCTTCGTTAACGAAATTAAAGATAAGCCGATCATTGATTCCTCCCAAATAGCCTCCCATCATATTAAAAACCGGTATTCTAAAATTCCAGTAGATGTCAAAATTACAGTATTAAAAATAATTTACTCAAGCATAAAATGATCCATATTGGAAACGACAGAGTTTTTAGAGCTGCTGGGCTTGTCACTGATTTCAACTATTTCCTGCTTAACACCCCAAAAAGTGGAATGGCTATGGGATCCAGAATTTTAGTTGGATATATTTATTAGCAATTTAGAAGAGAACGTTTTTAAATCTGAAAATTCTTTGATGCAAACGTTAGCATATTTTAAATGTTCTGTAGACGACACGTTATTTCTTGTAGGAGGACCTGAGGAGGACATCGATAAAGTAATAAATTCACTGGGTGCCATGAGAAAATCATCTTTACTGTGGAGCTCGAAAGTAATAATCATATTCAGTTTTTGGACCTAGAGATAATGAGGCAAAATAAACGACGTGCCTTTAAGATATTCAGAAAGCGAGTAGCAGCAGCAGATGTGATTCCTAATTAATCATGTCACATGCGAATGAATAAAAATTCTGCATTTAGAAGTTTAGTACATAGACCATTTAGTGTACCAGTGGGTATAGCGGATAGACCGAATGAGAGAAACATCATAAACAGATAGCAGAAAACAGTGGATACGATTTAAGTATGGTGAACGACCACAGGGAAACAGAAAACAGAAAAAGCAACTAGTGAACGAGAAAAAGATCGTTATTGTTCCATATTTTGGAGAAATCTCAGAAAAACTGAGGAATATATTCAACCATGAACATTCGAAGCGAAAAATCCAGTCAGATAAAGTTTAATGCATGAGGTCGCTACAGACAAAAGTAAATTAGAACAAGTGGGAGAAAATGAAATATGGTGTGCATCTTGTAACACGAGGTATACAGAACAGAAAGGATCATTTCCAGTGAAGTGTAAAGAGCACACAGATGCTTCCAAACTGACCTTTATTGCAATTTGCATGAAAATGCTATGAGACGTAGCGGACATTTGGTTCGCTTAAATGCATCTATATAGATACTCTGCAAATCACATTTAAGTGCCTGGCAGAGGGCTCATCGAACCACCTTCACAATTCTCTATTATTCCAATCTCGTATAGCGTGCGGAAAGAACGGACACCAATACATTTCCGTACGAGTTCTGATTCCCATTATTTTATCGTGGTAATCGTTTCTCCCTATGCAGGTCGGCGTCAACAAAATATTTTCATTCGGAGGAGAAAGTTGATGACTGGAATTTTGTGAGAAGATTCCGTCGCAACGAAAAACGCCTTTCTTTTAAGGATGTCCACCCCAAACCCTCTATCATTTCAGTGACTCTCTCCCATATTTCGCGATAATACAAAACATGCTGCCTTTCTTCGAACTTTTTCGATGTACTCCGTCAGTCCTATCTGGTAAGGATCCCACACCGCGCAACAGTTTTCTAAAATAGGACGGTCAAGCGTAGTGTAGGCAGCCTCCTTAGTAGATCTGTGACATTTTCTAAGTGTCCTGCCAATAAAACGTCGTCTTTGGTTACGCTTCCCCACAACATTTTCTATGTGTTGTTCGTAATTGTAATTCCTAGGTATTTAGTTGAATTTACGGCCTTTAGATATGGCTGATTTATCGTGTAACCGAAGTTTAACGGATTTATTTTAGCACTAATGTGGATGACCTCACACTTTTCGTTATTTAGGGTCAACTGCCAATTTTCGCAACATTCAGATATCTTTTCTAAATCATTTTGCAATTTCTTTTGATCTTCTAATGACTTTATTAGTCGATAAAGGACAGCGTCATCTGCAAACAACCTAAGAGGGCTGCTCAGATTGTCTCCCAAACTGTTTATATAGATAAGGAATAGCAAAGAAACTATAACACTACCTTGGGGAACTCCAGAAATCACTTCTGTTTTACTCGATGACTTTCCGTCAATTACTACGAACTGAGACCTCTCTGACAGCAAATCACAAATCCAGTCACATAACTGAGACGATATTCCATAAGCACTCAATTTCACTTCAAGCCGCTTGTGTGGTACAGTGTCAAAAGCCTTCCGGAAATCCAGAAATACGAAATCGATTTGAAATCCCTTGTCAATAGCATTCAACATTTCATGCGAATAAAGAGATAGTTGTGTTTCACAAGAACGATTTTTTCTAAACCCATGTTGACTGTGTGTCAATAGACCGTTTTCTTAAAGGTAATTCACAATGTTAGAACACAATATATGTTCAAAAGCTTGCTGCATATCGACGTTAACAATATGGGCCTGTAATGAAGTAGATTACTCCTAGTACCTTTCTTGAATATTGGTGTGACCTGGGCAACTTTCCAGTCTTTGGGTACGGATCTTTCGTCGAGCGAACGGTTGTATATGATTGTTAAGTATGGAGCTAATGCATCAGCATACTCCGAAAGGAGCCTAATTGGTATACCATCTGAACCAGAAGACTTGCTTTTATTAAGTGATTTGAGTTGCTTCACTACTCCGAGGATATTTACTTTTACGTTACTCATGTTGGCAGCTGTTCTCGATTCGAATTCTGGAATATTTACTTCGTCTTCTTTTGTGAAGGCATTTCGGAAGGCTTTGTTTTGTAGTTCTGCTTTGGCAGCACTGTCTTCGATGGTATCTCCATTGCTATCTCGCAGAGAAGGCATTGATTGTTTCTTGCCCCTAACATACTTCACATACGACCAGAGTCTCTTTGGATTTTCTGCCAGGTTTCGAGACAAAGTTTCGTTGTGGAAACTGTTATAAGCATCTCACATTGAAGTCCGCGCTAAGATTCCAGTTTCTGTAAGAGACTGCCAATCTTGGGCATTTTGCGTCTCTTTAAATTTGGTATGTTTGTTTCGTTGTTTCTGCAACAGTGTTCTGACTCGATTTGTGTACCAATGAGGATCAGCTCCGTCGTTTGTTAGTTTATTTGGTAGAAATCTCTAAATTGCTGCCAATACTATTTTTTTGAATTCAAGCCATATTTGGTCTACAGTTATATTATTAATTTGGATGGAGTGGAGACTGTCTCTCAGAAAGGCGACAAGTGAAATTTTATCTGCTTTTTTGAATAGGTATATTTTTCGTTTGTATTTGGAGGATTTGGGGATTACAATATTGTCTCGCTACGACAACCCTGTGTTAACTAATCCTATATCCGTTTTGATGCTCGTTATTTACTTAGGATTATTTGTTGGTAAAAGGTCTAGTGTGTTTTCACAAACGTTTATGATTCGCGTGGGCTCATGAACTAACTGCTCGAAATAACATTCAGAGAATGCGTTTAGTACAATTTCGGATGATATTTTGTGCATGCCTCCGGAATTAAACATGTATTTTCGCCAACATATCGAGGGTAAATTAAAGCCACCACCAACTTTAATCGTATGAGTTGGGTACATGTTTGAAATCAAACTCAAGGTTCAAACCTTTCAGCAACTGCTTCATTTGAATTGGGAGGTCGGTAAAATGATCCAATTATTATTTTGTACCTGTTTCCAACAATGACCTCTGCCAATACTAACTACTTCAATTTCGCGACAAGATAAACTACTAATGGCATCAAGCACGCCACCGCCAACCGTGGTTAGGCTATCCTTTCGGAACACCGTAAGGTTCTTCGCAAAAATTTCGGCTCAGCTTATCTCCAGATTTAGCCAGCTTTCAGTACCTATAACGACTTGAGCATCAGTGCTTTCTATTAGCGCTTGGAGCTCTGGTACTTCTCCAACACAGCTACGAAATGGCTCTGAGCACTATGGGACTCAACTGCTGAGGTCATTAGTCCCCTAGAACTTAGAACTAGTTAAACCTAACTAACCTAAGGACATCACAAATATCCATGCCCGAGGCAGGATTCGAACCTGCGACCGTAGCGGTCTTGCGGTTCCGGACTGCAGCGCCTTTAACCGCACGGCCACTTCGGCCGGCACAGCTACGACAATTTACAACTATTATACCAATGGTTCCTGTATCTACGTTCTTCCTGTGTTCAGCCTGCACCCTTTTTGACTGAAGACCTTCTTGTGTTTTTCCGCGACCCTCTAACCTAAAAAAACCGATCAGTCCACTCCACACAGCTCCTGCTACCCGTGTAGCCGCCTCCTGCGTGTAGTGGACACCTGACCTATTCAATGGAACCAGAAACCCAACCACCCTTTGGCGCAAGTCGAGAAATCTGCAGCCTACACGGTCGAAGAACCGTCTGAGCCTCTGTTTCAGACCCTCCACTCGGCTCTGTACCAGAGGTCCTCAATCGGTCCTGTCGACTACGCTGCAAATGGTCAGCACTGCTTTCATCTTGCAAGCAAGACTGGCAGCCTTTACCACTTCTGTTAGCCGCTTGAAACCAGAGAGAATCTCTTCTGATCCAAAGCGACACACATCATTGGTACCGACGTGACCAACCACCTGCAGTTGGCTGCACCCTGTGCTACTCATGGCATCCGGGAGGACCCTTTCCACATCTGGACTGACTCCACCCGGTATACACACGGAGTGCACACCCGTTTTCTTACCCTTCTTGTCAGCCAAGTCCATAAGGGGCCCCATAAGTCACCTAACGTAGGAGCTTCCAACTACCAATAGTCCCACCCTCTGCGATTGCCCAGATCTTGCAGGCTGAGAGGTTTCCTCTGAAACAGGACATGTGACAGCATCTGGCTCAGCGACAGTATGAGCCACAGACAGCACCTGGAACCTGTTTGTCACACAAACCGGGGAAGCCTTACGTGCGGCCGCCTGGGAAGTCTTTCGCCGCCTGCTACGCCCCGGGGCGACTTCCCCCTCAACCACAGTGCGAGCAGTAACTGGGCTGACCACGGGTGAGGATCGATAGGAGGACTCGGACGTGCTGGACGTCCGTTGTATCCCCACGGCCGGCCCACAACAGTGGTGCCCATCCACTGCAGCCTCAAGCTGTGTAACCCTATTCTGAAGCTTAGAGCGACGTGTCGCCAACTCGGCTCGCATCCGTACACAACAATCGCAGTCCCTGTCCATACTACAGACCGTGGAAAACTAAACTATGCAGATTAACGGACTATCAGAACGTGCTGCGCATCTATACTGTAGACCCTTACGAAAACACAGGAACTGTGTCTAATAAATTAGATCAAAATTAAAACAATTGCAGTCCTCGGTCGCGAAAATTAAGTCTTTTTGACCTAGGTCTCGGCCACTTCTAAGAGTGCCTTCATCAGAAATGAAACATTTAAAACTGGCAGGTCACATATAAAATAACTATGAAGCGATAACAATATAGTCACAAAATATTAAAACAGGACATTTAGAAGCAGGCCACTAAGGGCTGCTCCACACGTCGAGCTGCGGTAGCATCCGACTGAGGCGCCCGCGCGAGTAATTGCTGAACATTATACCAAAAGTGCCATCTAGCAGCCGCAAATACAAACCGGCTATTTAACATTACGAATATAGACAGGTGAAATGTGTAATACATGAAGTAAGAGGCAATATTTTACCTGTCAGCAGCAGACATGGTAACAATTTGTCTACATAAAAGCTTAGAAGTACAGTTTAAAGGGTGAAAAACGCCATTACAGAATTACAAAAGGAGCTGAATAACTCAGCGAATAGAAAAACGGTATAACATGAAATGTAATAAACATAAACCATTTAGTGAAGAAATAGTTACGTATCGACTTAGATAGAAAAAATACTTCGGTAACTGTACGAGGGAACACGAAATAAAACATCAAGTAACGGCCTTACACCGCTAAAGAAGCTTTTATTACGTAATTGTAGCTGCTCATTAAGAATGAGGCCATCATTTCGAGAAAGATGTTTAAAAATTTCTAATTCTTCGAGAATATCTAATCTAAGTCCTTCTTCTCAGTGTGCAAAATGTTGATATCGTGCACGGTTTTAGGCGCATGACCTGTAATTAGGAGGTGGTCACCAAAAGACGAACTTTGGGTGTTAGTGTAAGTAGGCTGTTTAGGTTTTCTTATTGGTAACGCCACGCAGCGCTCTGTATGAAAATCACTGGCTGTGCTGTGTCCAGTCTGTGGCTAGTTTGCATTGTTGTCTGCCATTGTAGTGTTGGGCAGCTGGATGTTAACAGCGCATAGGGTTGCGCAGTTGGAGGTGAGCCGCCAGCAGTGGTGGATGTGGGGAAGTGAGATGGCTGATTTTTGAGAGCGGATGATCTGGACGTGTGTCCATCAGAAACAGTACATTTGTAAGAATGGATGTCATGAATTGCTATATATATATAATGACTTTTGAACACTAGTAAGGTAAATACATTGTTTGTTCTCTATCAAAATCTTTCATTTGATAACTATGCCTATCAGTAGTTAGTGCCTTCAGTAGTTTGAATCTTTTATTTAGCTGGCAGTAGTGGCGGTCGCTGTATTGCAGTAGTTCGAGTAACGAAGATTTTTGTAAGGTAAGTGATTTGTGAAAGGTATAGGTTAATGTTAGTCAGGGCCATTCTTTTGTAGGGATTTTTGAAAGCCAGATTGCGTTGCGCTAAAAATATTGTGTGTCAGTTTAAACACAGTCATGTATAATTTTTCTAAGGGGACGTTTCATTAGTGAAATTTTGTCATAAAAGATGTTCTTTATATCTGACTGTAAATGCACGTCCTGTTTGTCCTATGTAGTAAGAAGAGCAGGTGTCGCAAAGAATCTTATAGACACCAGAGTTTTTCAAAGGGGAATGGGTCGATTTTAATTTATGAATAAAATTTTTTTTCGAGTTGTTATTGGTTGAAAAGGCGAATTACTGTTGCAGTTATTACGAAGAAGGCGTTGGAGCTGATAGGAGATGGGACCCAAGAAAGGAATAGAAGAAACTTCTTCTTTAGGCTGGACTCAATGATAGAGGTGCCGAGTGTAGTAACTGTTTTTACAGTTTCCTTTTTAAGGATGTTATACTCTATGGCAGGTCCGTATTTGTTATTAACTGTTATCGTTTTGATTATATTAATTTCTTCCTCGAATTTTTCTTTCGAGAATGGAATAGAAGTAGCTCTGTGAATAACATAGCGCAAGAAAGCGTTCTTATGAGATTGTGGGGCATAGAAGTTGCAGCTACGATCTGATCGGTATATGTTTCTTTACGAAAAACATTAAATGAGATTTTATTTTCTTCTACTGTAAGCGTCAAAACAAGAAAATTCAATTAACGGGCCTCGTTTTTGAGTTCGTTGGCGAAGGATATATTCTCGTGAAGTTCATTGAAGAGATTGAAAATACGGTCTATGCCATCAACAGATCCTTTGAAGATGTGTAGAGTATCATCGACATATCTGAAATAGGAGAGAAGGTCTAGCGCTATAGCTGAGAAACAGTTGAAGAACTTTCCTTCTGTAGAATTAATTAAGATGTTAGCAATGATACCAGCTAACGTATTTCCCATAGCGTGACTGTAGGGTTGCTGATACAATTGTTCATTAAATTCAAAATAGATGTATTTGACTACGACTACAATTAAATTCATAAAGTCAATGATTTGTTCGTCCGAAAATTCTTTTTGAACTGACAAGCAGAACGGACAGGATGACTGGACATCTGTTAAGACATTGGGAATAACTTCCACGGTACTAGAGAGAGCTGTAGAGGGTAAAAACTGTAGAGGAAGGCCGCGATTGA
Organism: Schistocerca serialis cubense; assembly: GCF_023864345.2. NCBI lineage: Eukaryota > Metazoa > Arthropoda > Insecta > Orthoptera > Acrididae > Schistocerca > Schistocerca serialis. Next base: position 484,473,352 of record NC_064639.1, on the reverse strand, counting down.
AATACATCCAGCAAATATTTGAGGCAGTAAGTTGCAAGTGCTACTCTGGGATAAAGAGGTTGGCACAGTAGAGGAGTCTGAAGCAGGCAACATCAAACCAGTCAGAAGACTGATGACACACAAAAAAATGTATCTAGTTGTAATGATAATAATAATAAACTGTATTACAAGATTAAATATTATGATAATTACAGCAGTGGCGAAAAGGACATCGTGGCACAGGCAACAGAATATGACATGATATATACCCCCTGGCTTCTGAAATAAAAGAATGATTTATTTCCTGCCTTCTTGTCCTTCCACTTCCCTAAGATTACCCCAATCCAAGATAGCGGATTCAACGTTGCAGGCAATGGAATATGCTGGATCCCAGGTGGCGGGCGTAGCTTAATTGGCCTAAGAATAAAATATAAGTGGCGGACCTGGCCAAGCAAGATGGCAGACCTATCCCACTTGCCCATAAGGTCAAAGGGTTACCAGGTATTCCAAGACGGCAAAACTAACTAACTGGGCCTTGATGGCTCTTGGCACATGTAAAGGATTATCTGCATGCTTATGATGTCATGAAACAATTGTCCTCCCAATCCAAGATGGCGGAACAACTATAGCGCAATTTGTCGACTTGCCCTTGATATTTTAAGTAAACAGAGAGGATTTCCCCAACTACTATGACGACATAATCCGAGGTGGTGAAATTGTACAAAGTCATAACGGCAGGACAGCTGTTACAGAAGTGGCCTACGATTAGTAGCATGTTTTAAACAACTGTATTTTATTGTGTGTTGTGTTTATTTAAACAATGACTCTTGTTTTCGGCCTTTACTGTTCCCTAACGCAGCAGTCATATTCCATCGGTGCCCCTTCTTTACTGATCAGTTTGAATATTTCATCTTGTTCATTTTCCCTTACCTCACCACCTGTCTCGAACTTCATACATTTTTCATTTGATACAGGTTTCATTATTTCCCTTGCAACTCCTATTACATATTGTTGCAATATTTTTACTTTTTTTGTTGCGCTTCTTCTGCAGTTGTCATTTCACATTTTTCACACTCCAGTTGTCGAACTGTTTCACATGATATTTATATACAGTTCTGCTGTGAGACTTCGGAAAAAATATATACAACATTATGTAAATGATGTGTGTTTGATGTCTGGCAGCAGGAAAACATTAAAACTAAAGGTATTGTAGAACTGTGTACAACATGTAAAGTACACACACACCCACACCCACCCACACACACACACACACAATACACGTTTTACAACACCTGCAACCACTTCTATCATTATCCAAGTGGATAGTGTGAAAATGACAGAGACTTAATCCCAACCTCACAAACAACTCGGTCTCGCGGTTCTAGGCGCGCAGTCTGGAACCGTGCGACTGCTACGGTCGCAGGTTCGAATCCTGCCTCGGGCATGGATGTGTGTGATGTCCTTAGGTTAGTTAGGTTTAAGTGGTTCTAAGTTCTAGCGGACTTATGACCACAGCAGTTGAGTCCCATAGTGCTCAGAGCCATTTGAACCATTTGAACAAACAACTCACTAACCATCTTGGCGAGTCAGGCCCCTTCATTAAGCCAGTAACACTGTTTACTAGCTTCATACCGTCTCCTGAGGTTTTTTCGAAAATCTAATTACTCATAATTTTTATAGAAGTCTTTCTCAGAACCACATATCATGGACGATCGTTGCTCTGTATTATGTCAATGCGCTCCTTAAGCCAGTTCGACTGATCAATTTTAAAAATGTGATTGACTCTAATCAATTCCGTTCCCAAATTGAGGCACTGTAGAGGTTTTTTTCCCCTCAGCATGCTCATCAGCTTGAATGGGGAACTGTTTCATAAAACTTTCTTCTGTGGGCATACTGCAGATCACTGTGCACATTGTGAAACCTCTTAGGATATGCCAGGTCTGCCTCCCAACATCTGAGAGACCCTATCTGACAAAGCATTGGCGCCCTCAGGGCCTCAGCAATTGTTTGCTGAGAACAGGCTTGGCGACCCCAGGGTTCCTGAGCTAGGGAATGGAAAGCATCGTCAGTCCCATGTCCCTCTGGGCATGCTTCAGGGACCACTGTATGGAGCAGCTGTTGAACGTTGTGTGTCACAGGGAAAAACGGCTTCTTGGCTTGCCTGCCCAGATCGAAAAGAAAAACCTCTACAAAAACCTTCAATCTTAAGGGGTGCTGCACGCTGATGAGATACATGGCTGTTGAGGTACAATAGTCGCTAGTGGGCAACCTCTGGGAACCTGCTGCATCTCAGCTGTAGAGGTTTACTCAGGCACATGGGGCTTTTTCTGTGTGGACTCGTATTTCTCTGGCTACTTGTGTGACCCTCGAAGTATTGTCCTTCTCCTTCCAGCTGGCAGGTACTGGCTCCCAATAAAATAAGAGGGCTCAAGTAGTCAGTCCTCCAACTCAGGAGTTACATAGAATTTTCCATGAATACTAACAGAACGCTTGCTGATGGTCAGAATGTGTTTTTGATTATGAAACAGGAAGAAGGTAGTTTTGAAAAGGTCTCTCCTTTCTATACTCAAAAAAGTTGGGAGGCCATCACAGGTACACCGAAATCCGTCGAGCGATTGTATAATGGCATGATGTTGGTTGAAGCTACTAGTTCCCAACAAGCGACAAACCTCTGGAAAGCTAAATGTCTCGGAGAATATGTCACTGAAAAGAAGTTCCACAACACCTTGAACTACAGCAAATGTGTCGTGTCAAGAAAAGATCTGGTTGACATTCCCAAGGAGAAATTCAAAGATGAGTGGGCTCAGGAAGGGATCGTTGATGTGCGGAATATATTGAAAAGGGTGGATGTGGATCTGATAAAATCTTCATCCTCACCTTAAATAGCACAAAACTCCCAGACAATATCAAGGCAGCTTTCGTGCACCTAAGTGTACAGCCCTTTTCCCCAACCTAATGCGCTGTTTTACATGCCAGCGCTTTGGGCACACTACCTTAGGATGTAAGAGTGCAGTCACTTCTGGCAAATGTGGCAAGGTCACCCATGATGGTGTTCATTACTCCTCACTTCCGAAGAGTGTAAGCTGTGCTGTGGTCATCCTGCGTGGAGTAGGGACTGCAGCATCTTCTTTGAAGATAGGAAAGTACAGGAAATTAAAACATCAAAATGCATCCCATATGATGTGGCCAAGAAGATCTGCAAGGCCATGAAGCCTCTCACATTCACAACGTCTTTTACTTCAGCCCTTAGAAGCCTGTTTCGACGGCCATCCTTGTATGCCAATGGAGGTTGCCAATGTCAGCACTAGTACCTATGTTTGTCAGTGTACTTGTGAAGTTGCTGTTGCTTTGGAGCCCATAGAATATCAGAGAAAGCCACTGTCACCACCATTGTGGAGCTCCAAGGCAGAGCCTTTAAAAAAATCCAAAACTGCTGTGGTAGTCCCCACAAAGCCCTCGCAAGCCAATAAAGCAAATGGGAAGCTTTCATCACAGACAAAACAGGCGGTAGAAGTCATTTGACGTGACAGTTCTGCTGCTTCTGCTTCAGAGCCCAGGGCAGCCATCTTGCCCCAAGGTTGACCCTCCATCTTCTGTGGGCTCCCTTCCCTTGTGGGAAAGACGTGGTGCAGGTGCAATCCCTGTAATAAATGGCTTCCATACTATAGTGAATCATGAATGGATCCAGGAATTTTGTGGAGGAACTGAAATACGTGGCCCATGCACAACCCCAGTGCTTCTGTTTACAGAAAAGACATTTAAAAGCCACTGTTGCCCCTATGCTAACAATGTAATCCTCCACCATAATGATTGGGGAAAGAGCCAAGGGAGATGTTGCTGTGTTTGTCAATGACACACATCACTCCTCTGCTCTTGCCTTGATTATTGACCTACAAGCAGTAACCATTACAGTTCATGGGAGTCAGGCCACTGTCTGCTCCCTGTACTTACCTCCTTAAGATGCAGTAGACTCCGAGGCTCTCACATTCCTTATTGAAGAACTCCCTTACCCGTTTCTCCCACTGGGTGATTTCAATGCCCATAATGTAATATGGGGTTCAAACTATACTTGCTCCAGGGGTCTAGTGCTGGAGAAACTTATGACGTGTCAGGAGCTGTGCATCCTTAACAGGGGCAGTCCCACTTGGGTGCTACTGGGTCATCCTCAGCCACCGACCTCTCTTTCGGTTCTCCAGCCCTTGCAGACTCATCACAGTGTGAAGCAACTGTTGACCTTCATTCCAGTGACCACTCCCCACTGTGGATTCACCTGCTGGATGGGGAATTGCTTGAACAGAAGCCTTCGAGATAGATGATCAGCAGGGCTAACTGTGTGCTGTTCAGCCAGTTGACTGTATTTGAACATCATGACAGTGTGCAGGAATGGGTGGACTATATCACGCATGTGATCCATCATACCGCTGACTTATCGAGTCTAAAGTCTTAAGGTCATCTTAGGAGGTGACCTGTACCTTGGTGGACAGATGAGTGCCGTTCAGCAATCCGGCAAAGGAGGCTCATTGACAGTTTAAATGCACCCAACAGCAGGCAAACTCTTTTCGGGCCTCGGGAGCCAAAGCTCCATACTCAATTAAGGCGTACAAGAAAAGGTCACGGCAAGCGTTCATAAATTGCCTCAATCATTCCACACTTATCCTATAAAAGTGTAGGAAGCCATCCAGAGGATTTCTGGTAAACACAATAGCTGCAGTGCTGAAACAACCCCCAGACGCATCGCTCAGATGCTGGCTGCTCATTTTGTGAAAGCTACAGCCAAATCAAGTCAGGATCCAGCGTTTCGTCGCTACCGTGCGAATGTATAGAGAGGTAAGCTGGACTTCAGATCCAACAATTCTGTCTTATAACTGCCCTTTCTTCACGTGGGAGCTGAAATTGACGCTGTATGAGACTCGTGATACTGTACCCGGTCGCGACCTGATCCTGTACTGCACGCTCCGACATTTGCCAGCAATGTCAAAGGAAATCCTCCTCGCATATTTTAACTTCATGTGGCAGATAGGACATTTCCCCAGCTCGTGGAAAGAGGGAATTTCGGTACAACCAGCATAGGACTCCACATGTCGTGTTATCGGAATATCACCTTAACGAGCTGTGTAGGAAAGACCCTTGACCAATGGTTAACCGTCATCTGGCCCTGTTGTTAGAGACGAGGCTTTTTCTTACACCCTCTTAGGGTGGATTTCGGAGATTTCGGTCTACAGTCGACAACCTGACCCTACTAGTGGCTGCTATTCAGCAATCTTTGCTACATAAACAGCACTGCACTGGCACATTCTTCGACATCAGAAAGGCGTGTGACACCACGTGGAAACATGGTTTACTTGTGGAACTGCTTCGAGGGGCTTTTGTGGTCATCCCCCATCTTCATATGACTTTTCCTGTCTCAGCAGTTTTTTAAGACCTGAGTTGGTGACTCGTTGTTAGATCGTTTTAAACAAGAGAATGGTGTCCTTAGTGGAGCGTTTTACGTGTTGCCCTCTTTGCCATAGCCATAAACAGTAGTACAGCTACGGTAAGGAGTCCTGTACACTACTCCTGGGACGATTTTCCTGTTTTCTGTTTCTTCTCCATTGTCGTAATAGCGACCCGTCAGTCAGTTGCAACTTACTGAGTGGGTTGCAAAAACGGGTTTTCAGTTTTCTACAGATGAATGTGTGTATGTTCATTTTAATCTTTCTTGTCGTATTTTTAATTTACCTGACTTGTGTATAAGGGATTCCATTGTACATTTTAAAGACTCAGTGAGGTTTCTCGGCCTCATTTTTTACTCTAAACTGTCGTGGTTACCACATCCGAGAGTCCTGAACGGTCTTGCTAATGTTCAATGAAGTTCAAAAAGCAAACATGTTTTTAGTTCTAACAAGCATTAACTCAAAATAGAGGAGCGATGTAGCGGAATACAATTTCGAAGGATCGTAAGAGATCACTACTCATAATTTTGATCTTAAAGGTAATCATCGAAGGTTATTCGAAGGTTGAGTTTTGTTTAATGGAAGCTTCTATTTGTGACATTGGATTTGGAAAGAGCGAAGAGAGGTTTGAACTTTAAAGTTTTAATCAATGTGTTTATTGGCACAAACAAATACTTCACTACGTAGAAATGTTCTTTTGACGTTTGAAAGAGAGACCAAACATAAGCAAAAAGTAGATAATTTATTTACAAGTAGTTGAGTGACTCCCCTCACCACTCATCCTTAGAGTGATTAATTAAAAAAGTTCCCTTGTCTTACACTTTGTACCTGGAAATTAACTACTGAGGATGTGCTCAAAGTAATCACCATTTGCTACAGTGCACAAATTAATCCTCCTTAAGAATGTCTGACATTGGAAAGCAGGACACCTTGTGGAAAGGTTGCACTAGCTCTCCGGATACGTTCCATTATGTTTTCTCTTGTCGTTGGCTGCTGCTGTTAACAAATATTTTTCAATATCCCCAGAGGTAAAAATCAGCGAAAGTCAGATAGGATGAACAAGCGGGCCACGGAATGGGACCACCACGTCCAAGCCGTTAGTGTGGATATTATTCATTTAAAAGTGTCCTTATGATACATGAGTAATGTGGCAGTACACCATCCAATTGCATCGGCATTCCTTGTCTGGTCTCTGAGTCAACATCTTCAGGTAACCCAGGTAAATGGTTTCTCAATATTTCTAAAAAATTAACGTTAGAAAGTTGGGACCAATCAGATAGCCACTGACAGTTCTGCACCATACGTTAAGGCTACAACGATGTTGACCGTTAACTGTTCTACACCAGTGAGGATGGATATCCGAGAAATAATGACAGTTTAATTCACCAGTATTTGTAAATGTAGCTTCACCTCTTGATGATGTAAGGTCAGAGATGAAATGCCAGGCGTTCTTCGAACTTCCGAAGTGTTAGTTCGTGGGTCAGTGTGATACTGCAAGCATGAAATATCCGCGTATTTAGGATTCTGAGATTCGTCGACTTCGATAATCACAGTTCCGTTTGAATTTGCTGTGAACTATTATGATGATTTAGCTGGACCATTGCAAGAACGACTATGACGCCTTTCTCATTTCCCCCATGTTCATGACGAGGACGTACAAGACGTAACCGTCCATTCCGAGCTCAGTCACAGAGATCTCGATTGGTGACGATACTTGAGTGTCGTCTGTTAGGAAAACGTCTAGCATAAAATGCGGCCTCGTACACATAAATACCCTGGGCCCTCTTAACATATTAATCATGTCTAAGATTTCATTTTGAGTGTAGTCAGCCATTGTATCTATGTAGCTCAAAATGAAGCAAAATAGAGGCGCATGTTTTTCTACCTACATCGAAGTTGTTCGCTTCAAATGCTTTAGTGGCAAGCTGGTTACGCTGTATAAGAAAGTTGTACGTTATTTAGCGCAATTTTTTATTTTGTCAGCGTACTATAACCTGTGTACTTTAAATGTTTTGTCTGTCCATTGGGCTTGAGCTTGATAGTGATGTATTATTCCAAACCGGTAGCATTGAGCATAAAAATAAACAACTGATGGTCAGTTGTACAATGAAGTTTCGCAAAGATTTTTTTCTCCCCACAGACATCACCACTTAGTGCTTTACGAATGTGGAGTTCCTTTCTCCCTCGAGAAAGAGTGTAACGTCCCCTTAGAAAAAACTTTATAAATGACAGTGCTGGAAAACCTCTACGTTATTTAATTTTCAAACAGCTGAGCAAAACTGAACGTACTCAGACATTTCTCTCTTTACTTATTCTGATCAACACTACACTGACACAGAATATTTTTAGCGCAACGCGATCTGACTTTCAATAATCCCTACAAAAGAATGGCCCTGACTAACACTAACCTATAGCTCTCATGAATCACTTACCTCACAAAAATCTTTGTTACTCGAATTACTGCAATACAGCGAACGCCAATACTGCCAGCTAAATGAAAGATTCTAACTACTGAAGGCACTAACTACTGATAGGCATAGTTAGCAAATGAAAGATTTTGATAGAGAACAAACAATGTATTTACCTTAATAATGTTAAAAAGTAATCATATATCAGTTCATGATATCCAGTACTACAAATTTACTCTTTCTGATGGACACATGTCCAGATCGTCCACTCTCAAAATTCTGCCATCTCTCTCCCCACATCCACCACTGCTGGCGGCTCACCTCCAACTGCGCAACGCTACACGCTGTTCACATCCAACTATCCACCACAACAATAGCAAATATTCCAACAACGCAAACCAGCCACAGACTGCACACAGCACTGTCAGTGATTTTCATACAGAGCGCTATGTGGCGTTACTAACATAAAAACCTAAACAGCCTACTTACATAGCCCCCATGCTCCCCACAAAAAATTTTACAAATTGTTTTGGGCAATGGCCACTACATATTTGTTAAAAAATTTTTTATATTAACGCTAATAAATATATCAAATGCACACAATTATTGATACACTGTTGGTCAAAAGCAAAAATTATCCACTGTCCATAAAGATAGTCCTGATCATTCGTCACAGTATTAATTACATTGCACAAAGTCTGATCAGTAAAAGAAAATGCACACGGAAGTAGTGGATTTCCATGCAGTCTTGAACAAGTAGTGTTGTCCTTCCAACGGAAAGACAATGCTGATTCTTGACATGCAGATAGGTAATGGGCCACAACAGAGCAAACCCACAGCAGAGTCAGTCGAAGTTTTGAAGAATATTGGTAGGTAGGTCATCATGGAGCAGACCCACTATAGTCCTGGTAGAGATTGTGGTATTGGTGAGCCACCAGAGGTGCAGACCCACTGTAGTCCTTGTAGAGATAATGGTATTGGTGGGCCATCAAAGTTGCAGACCCACTGTAGTCCTTGTAGAGATGGCCAGCTGCCATCTGTTGCGACTGTGCAGGTGCACAATCACCATCGAAGAGTCTTGCGAACAATATAGCAAGTCCATAAACCACCACTTGTGCACTGACAAACGTTTTGGAATTGTCCTTAGAACTAGCAATGCTGTTGACCAGTCCCTTGCTGAATTATCAACACACATGCAAACACTAACAGTCCCTTTTTTTTAACTTCTCACATATTGTGCATGTACTATGACAAACAGAAATGTGTACACTGAAATGAATGCTTACAAGTTACTTAATTTGATGTACTGGTGTCAATTACAATTTTATAACATAAGAATACAATTACAAAGATACAGAAAACATCATTAAAGAACATAATAATACATATAACATTTGCATTTGTAGTAAAACAGGCTTTACAAAAGAATAGAAATAAACATATACACCAGTGTTACAGGAACTATGACATAAGTAAATAAATAAAAAAATGAGAATAGTTTACGAAACATTAATTTCACACATGAACATTAAAACAGAATAAATAATGTCTAAACATCTTTATAAAGAAAATAACATATTATTAGAAAAATTCTACAACATAACTCTTATCAGATAGCCACATAAAGACAGGAAGAACACAAATACACTAGGGTACAGAAACACATAATGAGATAACACAAAAGGAAAGGACAGGGTCTGTTTTACTCCAGTATTAATAGTATTTGATTTGCAAACAAAACTTTCTTTACTTCTTGGAGATCTCCCTTAGTTCATCATTATTCCCAAAAAGTCCTATCTGTACCTGTTGTCCCTAAACCCTACTGTTTTGTTCATATCCTCTTTCAAAATAATTATTCTTCATTGTACACTACTTATTTTGGCCCAAATCTTTTTCATTTAATTTTTCAATCCATTCTTTCACTATTCTCCATAGATAGTTTCTTACATAGTATCCTACCCTCTTAAGCTAACTTAAATCTACTGAGCTCAGATACATAAACTGAGGGACAAGACAATGCAGCAGCACAAAACAATTAACACAAACAGCAATGACAAAAAATACAAATTGGCAAAGCAAGCAGCAGTATATCTAAATTAACAAAGCAAATGCAACATCACTGCTAATATGAGCCAATGTGCAGCAACAAGAAAAATAAATCAGTAGGAAAATTCAGTAGAACTATGCCTGGCAAACAGCAGCAGCAAATGCAATAACTTATACCTAAACATGGTAAAGCTCAAGCAGAAAGAATATTACAGTACAGATAGGAAATGTCTAATACCTATGCCAGATCTTAATACTAGAGTGATGCATCACAAAACTTACTCTACAAAAAGTTACCAAATCATTGAAAAAATTATGTGTGCAATTCCTGTGAAGGGAAATGTCTATTTGTGCTCCCTTTTTTTAAGAAAGTAGATCATAAAATTATTCTTTACTGGGTCTGTAGACTACGGAGGCAGGTTCGAATCGTGCCTCAGGCATGGATGTGTATGATGTCCTTAGGTTAGTTAGGTTTATGTAGTTGTAAGTTCTAGGGGACTGATGACCTCAGAAGTTAAGTCCCATAGTGCTCAGAGCCATTTTTTTGGGTCTGTAGACAGAAAACTTTTCTATTAGTACATCTATTACATTTTATTAATCAATGCTGCAGTGCAACTAGAAACTACTTATTAAACAAAATAGGCAAATGTATACATAAAACAAGGCATGAAATGTCATTCACTAGCCATATGGCATTTCATTCAGCACATTTTGAAATATGTGTAAATATCTGTCCCAGTACTGATGCTTTCTGTGGCAATGAAGTCTGCAAAGCTTATTGATTTCTTTCATAATCCATACAGACGGGTTACAATGTGGTGAGTACAATGAAATAAAACCAGGTTTGATTTGTAGCGTTGTGCAGTTGGAGGTGAGCCACCAGCAGTGGTGGATGTGGGGAGAGAGATGACAGAATTTTGAGAGCAGACGATCTGGAATTGTGTCCATCAGAAAAAGGAATTTTGTAAGACTGGATGTCATGAACTTTATATATATATATATATATATATATATATATATATATATATATATATATGAGTTTTGAACATTATTAAGGTAAATACATTGTTTGTTCTCTGCCAAAATCTTTCATTTGCTAACTATGCCTATCAGTAGTTAGTGCCTTCAGTAGTTAGAATCTTTTATTTAGCTGGCAGTATTGGCGCTCGCTGTATTGCAGTAGTTCGAGTAACGAATATTTTGTGAGGTAAGAGATTCATGAAAGGTATAGGTTATTGTCAGTCAGGGCCATTCTTTTGTAGGGATTATTGAAACTCAGACTGCACTGCGCTAAAAAAAAATATTGTGTGTCAGTTTAGTGTTGATCAGAGTCAGTAAAGAGAGAAATGTAAGAGTACATTCAGTTTTGCTCAGCTATTTGAAAATCAAATAGAGTAAGAGGTTTTCCAGCACAGTCATTTATAAATTTTTCTAAGGGGATGTTTCATATTTTGTGTACTAAGCGTGTGGTAAGAGCTAGGAGCCCTAGCTAATGTGGTATTTGCTTATACAACTTTACACATTGGCACCATATTTCTCTAACACAGAATTACACAGCTATCTGATCATTTAAGAGAGACAAAACATTTTTTTACTATGTCAGTGAATTCACAGTTACGAAATTATATTTTGTCTGTACTCTGTAAAGTGTTGATATTGTTTTGGAACCATTGTGATACCATGAGTGCTTTGAATGAGGTATTTGGTATGGGATCATGATTTTTGAAGTATGTTTGAGGTAGATGACACTATTGAAATGAGCAGAGAATTTTTTTAAGGTTTTGAGATTGTTGGAAGAAGCTGCGACGATTTTGAGGTGTGATTGATCTGTTCTGATGATGTTATTATGACAACGACGTGTATTACGCTGTTGAGATATGTTTATGGTCAATAAGATGATGCTATATGAGGAATGTGATTAGATGTTTATATGTATATGAATAATGAATAGTGGTTAGGAACTCTGATTTGTGAAAGGATGTTGAAAACCAAGAGTTGTACTTCTTTAAGACATGCATGATTGTATCACAACACTGCTATTCATGAGATTTCGTTTCTACACATTTCTACTGTAATTTCTAGACCTGTGAAATTTTATTTGTATCAAACTGTAACTGTAGTGGAAACTGCTGTTGTAAATATGTTGGTAATGAAAGTAAGCGACCCTGACATAATCCACTGTGGGCACCCTGCTACACGACAGTCACCTGGACAAAAAAGGCCGTGCCTTTCAGAGGCACAATAAAAATAAGGAGACGCCATTAACCTCACTATTGACATTTCTTTGTAGAAAGCATCGTAAATACGACACGCTCATACTTGAAGACATATGATTACACTTTGGAGCTTGTACTTTTTGATAGTTACTTAAATGCCTAATGAAATGAATATGCAACGTCCCCTTAGAAAAAACTTTATAAATGACAGTGCTGATAAACCTCTACGTTATTTGATTTTCAAACAGCTGAGCAAAACTGAACGTACTCAGACATTTCTCTCTTTACTTATTCAGATGAACACTAAACTGAGACACAATATTTTTTTTATCGCAACGCAATCTGACTTTCAATAAACCCTACAAAAGAAAGGCCCTGACTAACAATAACCTATACCTTTCACGAATCGCCAGCTAAATAAAAGATTCTAATTACCGATAGGTATAGTTAGCAAATGAAAGATTTTGAGAGAGAACAAACAATGTATTTACCTTAATGTTCAAAAAATGGTTCAAATGGCTCTGAGCACTATGGGACTCAACTTCTGAGGTCATTAGTCCCCTAGAACTTAGAACTAGTTAAACATAACTAACCTAAGGACCTGACACACATCCATGCCCGAGGTAGGATTCGAACCTGCGACCGTAGCAGTTGCGCGGTTCCGGACTGAGCGCCTAGCCTTAATGTTCAAAAGTCATCATATATATATATATATATATATATATATATATATATATATATCATTTCATGATATCCCATATTACAAATTTACTCTTTCTGATGGACACACATCCAGATCGGCCGCTCTCAAAATTCTGCCATCTCTCTCCCCACATCCACCACTGCTGGCAGCTCACCTCCAACTGCGCAACGCTACATGCTGTTCACATCCAACGGCCCACCATTACAATAGCAAATATTCCATCAATGCAAACCAGCCACAGGCTGCACACAGCACAGTCAATGATTTTCATACAGAGCGCTATGTGGCGTTACCAACATAAAAACCTAAACAGCCTACTTACGAGAGCACTGCTTGGTGTTTGGCGACTTTGAAAGTTTTTTCAGTTCTGGTGTTATTGCTACATGTTCAGCATATGTAGCCACTGGGTGTCCACTCGGTTACCTAGTACATATATTAGTCTGTTGCTGGATTTCACACTCTTCCTGTACAGTGTTTGGTCAGTTGACAGTACGTATCTTGCAGTAATGGGACTACAGTGAGTTCCTGGAGCTCCATGGTGGGAAAATCCCATGGGAATGCAGCGTGTTCTTCAGGGTGGAGTTCCCCCACACTGCTGCAACATGCTCTAACGCTGGGTGCATCAGTGTGAAGTATAGTGTGATGCCTTCTTCTAGTGATGACTCTATGTTGAGCTACAAGTGTAGGGTCCTCAGTCTACATATTGCTTTCTGGTCTAGCTTATTGAATTCTGCTCCTGGATGAGGCATCTGTTCATAGTGATGCCCAAGTGATACGTGGTGCTTCTCCGTAGGATGGGAGTACTGGCACAAGTAAGGGGGGCATGGCAGCTGTGAATGGTCGTCTGCCTATGCTGAGCACGTGCGTTTTTGCATCGTTGAAGACAAGACCACTTCTTTCCCCAGTCAGTGAGCGCATCTGTTGCCCTTTGTAGGCAGTGTTACAGGAACCTGGTGCTCCTGAACCACAGGTAAAGCATCATGTCGTCTGTGGATAGTGCCGTTGTGTACTACTGCAAGGGTTCCAACATGCTCCCTGGTTGTATTGTGGCTAGGGTGTCTCTCTTGCTTGACTCCCCTTCTTGTGCTCATTCATGGTATGTGTGGTCAGTGAGGTAGGACTTCAGCAGTTGAACGTGTGGCACTGTCGCTTCCTGTACATATATTTTATACAGGGGGTCATGGTGTCACATGCTATCGGAGGTATGAGAGACATTTGGGAATATTGCTCTGAAGTATTCCCACCTCTCAGTAGACTGCATTGCCTACATGACGAGATGCAGCAGCTGGGGGGTTGTGGCATGGCATCTTCTGAACTAGCAAGTAGCATCTGGCTTGCTTCGATACGTTGGAGAAACCAGCTCGGGAACAGATGCTTGAAGAGTTTCAACACTGCTGGCAGGAGGATTATGGGTCTGTCAGCTGCGAGGCAGGCAGTGATCCTTTCTAGACTTATATCCACGTCTTGGGGTAGCTGCCTGTCCTCAGGATGCCACTGAATGCTTTTGGCAGTACTGCAGCTGTGGCCTGTGTCATTTGCTTCAGTGTCTCGTTTGTCAGCATGTCTACTCTACTTGCTTTCTTGGCAAATAGAATTCTGAGCTGCAGCAACAATATTTATATTGATAAAAGCTCAATTTCATCGCCTCCCTCTTGGTCTTGCATGAACTGGTGCAGACATTCAGCGACCAGTTCTGTGTGTTCTGGGTCACGTGTCCCATCAACAGAAGGAAAATTACCTGCAAACACAACTGCAAGTGCATTTGCTTTGGCACCTAGCTTGCCGATGACCTCTGACAATGATGTCTTATAGCGTTCAGGGCCAGACCAGCAGTGGTGCGTGCGGTGCTACCATGTATACGTCTCGGTTGAATACCACAGGGAAGTTGTTTGATGGCAAGCCCAAACTCATGCCCACAGTGATGATAAATGATAATCCTTTAATCAGTGTTTCAGCGTGGTGCTGAGCACCTCTGCTGGGCTCTGGCCTGGTAGAATGTGTGGGCTGATGATTGTGGCATGATAGTTTTTGGTGTCTTGTAGCAGCCATCTCTCACTGATATTGATCAAGCTGGAGTCCCGGTTACGGTTTTCGCATTCAAGTTCCCTCCCATGAATACCTACCTTGAAGGGACAGCAGGGACTCGAAGTCTGGTCGCTTCAGGTTTCCCCTTCAAGGGTTTGGTAGATATGCTGTATTTGTGTTGGCTTCCAGCGCCGTCAGGTTCGTCAGGGGACGGGGATGATGGCGCAGTGACCTCCTAAAATATACTACCATTCTGCACCCAGCTGTGGGTCAGTCTATTATGCAGCATGCATAATTTGACTCCCCATCATGGAGGCCTTGTTTCAGATGTGACACTGTAAGGAGGCAGATGTCCATGTCTTCTTCCAGTAAACACTGTCGGAATTCTTTCACCTGGTTAGGCATGCATTTAATATGCGTATCTTTAGGCCATGCTATCTAAAGGCTATTTTGAATGTTGAAAGCTTTTGTGCTGGCCGTGGGGACCACCTGCGCTGCAGCCGTTATGAGCTGCAATTTACAGAAATTTTATTCAGAGAGACTGCCTCATCATAGCTTCTATCATTTCAGCGAGGTGGGCCACCTATGGTGCTGCTGCCAGAGGGGGAATGTTGGTGGTGGAAGTGGTTGTTGCCCTCTGATCTTCTGAGTGGCTGAATGTGTTGTGACTTGCAGCTTGGGGACTTTGGGGGATGATATGGGGCGTCGATTGCTTGTGTGCCCATGGGGAAGGGAGGGGGTGCTTCGCCTCTCAGAGGGCTGATTTGCGGATGCTGTTCCTGGTCATCCCTTGATTGACGGTCATCTTGCTTAGACTTACCGTATATAGTGGAAGGTGCAGAGAAGAGGGATGGTGAGGATAAGGAATCGTGTGTAAGGGCGTAAAACCGTACCAGACGTGTAGTAGCATGTCACGTGGGTGGACACGTGCTGGTGAGATCTCAAGATGTAGCATCTCTGGCGCAGCAACAAATCAAATGCTTGGCGCGATTTTTCGCACAACTGCCGTGCCAACGGCAGCTGGCACTGCTAAATTGGACTCGGGAACGCGCTCGGAACATTATTTTCATGTGATACTTTGCTGCGGTTGTGGAAGCACATTTCTTTAAACTTAAAGGGTGTTTCCTGCTGACTCCTTATGTTTCATATTCCTTGATAACTTCATGACGGGTAACGAAATGAATAACGGTATACCCTTCACCTTCTTCTGTGCCTTGATACGTCTTACAGAGGTGTGCGAGAGTCGTTTTAGGAATTCAGTAACAGCCTTAAACCTCTATTTCCAACTACCCAGCTCTCAGCGACCATAAGTTAACCTGAGTGGCCTTACATGCCTAAATGAATTTACGTTGCATCGACGTGCTGTTGTGTACTAAACAAACTTCGAGTTAGTGTACAACTTACATACTCTGATTTGTTGTTTGGGAGATTTTTGTCAGTTTCATCAACATTTACTCTTAAACTACTGAATAACTTCAAAATGGCTCTGACATGGTTTTCCACTCGTGCATTATCATCCCTGATACATTGCCACTTCTTTCTTCTCGAGCTTTTATATCATAAATACCTTCGTCGATTATTTCTTTACAAGCATTTATATCCCTGATAATTTTGCTGGTGCTTTCTTCTCCATACCTCTGTTACGCTTTCTTGACATCCATTTATA
Organism: Schistocerca serialis cubense; assembly: GCF_023864345.2. NCBI lineage: Eukaryota > Metazoa > Arthropoda > Insecta > Orthoptera > Acrididae > Schistocerca > Schistocerca serialis. The sequence goes on along the minus strand of NC_064639.1, from coordinate 484,456,877 downwards.
TCCATAATATTTTTATGAAAGTTTTCTTCTGAGGCATTTATGTCCTTGATACTTTCGTGGACATCTCCAGAATGGAGTATTGTCATACCTACTGCCGCCAGCGTATTGATTCTCCTCCACATGCTCTCGAATTCTACATTTAATTGCTGCTCAGTCTCCTCATAATGTGTGTTAATATCCTGCTCAGTCCTCTTAGAAATTGTATTAACGTTTCTAGTAATTTCAATTTTTGTAGTACAGCTTTTAAGATTTTCATTTATTTTCTCGACGTTTCTGCTGTAGCATTTTCGTTGATTGTTTCAGTTTTTGCAACATAGACACGTGTTTGGCCCATTTATCATACCCTCAGAATGAATGTATGATATTATACAAATTAGTGTAATCAATAACAGTGTAATTACCATCTATTATTATCTTCACATGCAAGTTTAGTTTCAAGGCCCATCACCTGATCCGTTAATGTATTAAATTGTTCTAGTGTCCCATAGATTCATTTCATATTTTATATGAGAATAAGCACATTGAATAGCTGTTTGGTCTAGAAGTATATAAATAATTCAGCTCTCAAGGCTCTCTAGATTGTTTTGTGAGAACACACCATGTGACTGTACTTGTCCATAGTACGCAATATACTGCTAGAATTGCATATTGGTACATTATCTTTTAAAAAGAAACTCCTGGAGATTTCATCTGCATTGTGTGCGATTCTAACAAACTACGCATATAATCACAGGTTCCTTGAATGTCATTCACATTTATGTGCACTTGATAAATTTCTTTTTAATTTGTATTATCTTGAAGATGAGAATAATATGTGTTTTATCACTAACCATTTTGGAATTTTACTGTATGTTTGGCTCAAATGAAAGACATCTACTACCTTGTAACGACCAAAGCGGAAATATTTTTGTATTTAATCTTGGTTTCCTACAGCAACATCATTAAATACAAACAAAGTATTAGACTTTACTCTGCCAGGAGATGGGACATGGCTGCTTTCATTGTGTCACACCATCAATGCTCTTTTGTAAGAGCTGGTATTTGGGTTGAAATTATGCTGTCGAAAATACATACACCACTTGAAGCATTTTTAAGGAGGATTGTAGGACAGCTGCACATAATTATAGGTCTCAGTCGATGACATCAATCTGTTTGTAGAATTATGCAACATGTTCTATGCTCGCATATTGTGACGTTTTCAATCAAAAATCTTCAAAAAATCAAACAGCGAACTTGTGAAACTCAGCTCACTCTGTAACTCCATTAGATTCATAGTGCTGTAGACATCAGCACTTAGGTTGCTGCAGTGTTTCTAGACTTCAGGTAGACATTTGACACCACCATACACTGAGTTAAGTGAAAATATTCCCAGCTTGCCGAGTACTGGACCAGACTTGCAGCAGGATTCGAGACTTCCTTGAAGAGAGAACACAACTCGTCGCTCTTAATGAAATAAAATCAACATATGTAAAGGCAATTTCAGGGGTGCCCCATGGAAGTGTGAGATGACATTGGCTGTTTACAGTACACAGACTGAGTCGCTTAAGTCGTAGCACACCTTTTACTACGTGAACAGTTCCAGATATCGAAACGAGGTTTTCTGAAAGTAATGGTATGCTAAGGGGCACATAATGTTACGTATGGATAATGGCCGGACGTTGTGGCCGAGCGGTTCTATGCGCTCCAGTCCGGAACTGCCTGCTGCTACGGTTGCAGGTTCGAATCCTGCCTTGGGCATAGATGTGTGTGATGTCCTTAACGATATTTAGGTTTATGTAGTTCTAAGTTCTAGGGGACTGATGACCTCAGAAGTTAAGTCCCATAGTGCTCAGAGCCATTTGAACCATTTTGACTAGACTGTCGATCAATCAAAACGTGCCGGCTCTTCGAACTCATCACATATTTGCTACACTACGTCCCTGGCGACCTGCACCCGCGGTCTAGGGGTAGCGTCTTTGACTAGAAATCAAAGCATTCTCGCTCCGGGTTCGAAACACAAACACCACTTGAATTTTGATTAATAATCAGCATTAGAGGCCGTTGACTTCCGGCGTAAGAAGTCACCCTCATTCTGGCAACGGCCTTGCCAAAGAAGGGCGGAGGAGCGAACAGATATTAAGTGAACTCTCTTGTCCTTGGGTTGAGAAACTGCCTCTAAATGCGGAAGTTTCAGCAATAAACACCATGAGGCTGTAGAAGGCAAATGAAACCACTGCATTAAATGCACACAAAGTGGATCCACCGGACAACAGTCGGCATTTACCCGTGACACGGCTCAGACGCAGGCGCGTGTTTGTTTACTCGCTGTGCTAGGTACTGCGTTCGCTGTTGTGTTTTAGAGCTCTCACTAGATATGGCGACGGTGAAACTCACGTTCAACGATTCCTACGCGGGTCGAAAGGCTTATGAAATGCATGCCGATCCCCATGAGCTGATAGGCATATATCTGTCTATCACTTCCAGTATAGTCTATCTCAAGATGAAGAACGAAGAGGTATGTGACAACCTAGTCCGACGTTCCACCAACGGATACCGCTTTCGCCACTCTGACGGTAACGTAATCACGGTAACCGTGGACAACGCCGGTGTGTATCTGTGCACGGTGCGGATATTCTAACTGCCATTCGAAGTCCCGGCAGTGTTCGTTACTGACGCGTTGCGGCCATATGTAATGGTCCTAAGCTACAACTTTGAAACCTATCGCATGCTCAATGGCGTCCGACAGGTACGTATCGAACTCCGCAAACACGTGCCGTCGTGCATGTTCATCGGAGCCATCATTATTATGACGGACAACCGCAGACGTGTGCCGGCTGCGGACAGGACGGTCACGTCCGATCCAACTGCCTCCAGCGCCGCCTTGTCCAGGTGGCACGTGCGGAACCAGTACAGACAGCTGTGACAACCACATTACCGCTTACGTACGTGGAAGCGGTGCGGCCGGTGTGCACAGTCCAATGCTGCAGTCCAATGCGCCTGCAAGCTCAGATGCCGGCCACCACCATCGTCGTACCAGAGGCGTTGGTACCGGAAGCCGGCCGCATGGACGAAGGTACTGATCCAAGTCCTTCGACGGGAGCGGACTCACGGACGCGGAAACAATGGTCGCCGAAGCGTCATAAGAAACTCTCGGCGGTTGACGACCAATAGAACGGAGACAGGGAGCATGCTGCCGACGCCGCCTCTGACGCGTCATTACCAACAGACTCGATCAGCACCGCGCCATGGCAGGCATCCAACACCGCGGACGGGATGGTGGCCTCACCCAGCCCAGACGTTCCACGACTGAAGCTCCTCAGGACATAGACCAGGTGATAGAGCACAACGCCCATGACAATGCGCCACCACCGACCCCATCCCCGCTCGGTGACTGGGCTGCTGATATGGAGGCAGAAGACGCACAAGTCACCCTTGACACTCCTTTGTCACACGGGACCGGCGCCCCATATGGGGAGAGCCTAACACCCGCAGAAGGGCCGCGTTAAAGTTACCTGCCGCAGAGGAAAGGTAGCCAAGCGGCCCCACTGTCACCGAGAGGCCGTCATTTGCGTCTACTCACTCCGGATTTACATGTCCTACCGTGTGGGCACAGTCAACCTTAACAGCAGACGCTCTGGCATCAAAACGTTCATGTTCCATGATATGCTCTGGGCGGCGGACCTCGATATCACACTCCTTCAAGAAGTCCGTCCAGAGCTGCAATTGAACATTTATGGATACACAGCCTACAGCGTCCCATCAAGCGACGGTGCCGGCCGAACCGCCATCCTATTACGCGACGGCATCGAGGCATCGAAAATTAGGTACCTGCTGTTATATCCTAGCCAGTAATGCCACCCGAGCCCGCTGCCAAAAGGTTGGCAGCATCAAAGTCCGGACGCCGTCCGCATAAGCAGCGCCAGCGAGACAGCAAATCGCCGCAAGTCTGCGCGCACCACCGCTGGCTTCTGGTTTCTTAAGCGCTGGAGTCGCGAGCGCTAGGACAGTTCTGTATTCGCCGCTCAGTTGTATACTCGCCACCGAATTGTGTACTTGTTAGTCAGTTGTGTGTTCATCGCAGCAGAGTTGTTGTTTGTCGTCAGCCGACGCTGACCTAGCCGCTCCGACTCGAACTAGACAGATTTCTGTAGACACGGAGTTCACTACTGTGTTACTGTATCTTCGTTAATAAAGATAAGTACCGACTTTATTTAATCAGAGTGTTTGGGTTTTCATCTTTCTGTTCACTGTTCCAGCGGACCGGTCGGCCTGCTATTAAAAGTGTGGCGGTGATTTCGTAAGCCGTTTCTACAGCGAATTGTTTGTCGCTACGAACGCCGCCACAAAACCTGCCATCTGCCCGAGGTATTGCCGTCACGGTGGGAGCAGTCCACGTTGTCAATGTTTACGCGCCCTCTGGGTCATCTCGTCGCAGAGAAACGGTCACCTTTTATTCTGACGAAACTGCTCCACTGCTGAATGGAAATACGGAACCCTACATTATAGACGGCGATTTTAATAGCATCTTGGATACAGCAGACCAAACACTGGACTACTCTACATGCCCGGCACTATGGGCTCTCGTTCGACATCTGACGCTACACGACACGTGGCGTCTCCTTCACGGGGACCGCCATGGCTATACATATTTCACCGACCACTCTGCCAGCCACCTCGACTGGATACACGTCTCACGAGGACTCTGCACCGCGGCAAGGGACGCGGAGCTGTGTCCGACAGCCTTCACCGACCATTTGGCATACATCTGCTCTATCACACTCCCCCGACAGCTCACATATCGCAGACGTGGTCCATGGACGCTGAACGTTTCCTACCAGTATGTGGATGCATGTCGGCGTGAGACCGCTGCTGTGTGGCACCGGTGCCTCCGGAGTTTGCATGCACATCTTTCCACCTTACATTGGTGGCACGACCTCGCAAAGTCGGCCCTCTGACGGACACTCATGGGATATGGCCGTGACAGAGCGTGGTGGCGTCGGGCGACGTGGAAATTTTATTACACTGGGCTGAGGGAACTCATGACCCAGACCCCATCACGTGAACTACAGACAGCGGTTAATCGTCGCCAAGCTCGCTTAATCCGACTCACCACGGAAAAGCTTGACAGAGCCTGATTCTGGGCAAAGGTGCAGGATACCATCCCCACTGAAATGGCATCCGCATATCACATTATCAGAGAGAGACGCCACCGCAAGCGCCACCTTATAACATCAGTAGAGGTAGTAGATGGCGGACACATCGATTCACAGTGTGCCATCGCTGCGGTATTCGTCCAGATTTAAGGGCGTTTTACGCCGAGGACCCACAGACTTCGCGAGTACGAAGACGTCCTGTGCGGTCTGACTGACCCCAGAGAAGTGGCTCAGGACGACGGCCTGCTGGTTTCCATAACTGCTGAACACTTAACAACGGCCTTGGCACGCGGCGTCCTGAACAAGTCACCGGGCCCAGACGGCTTACCAAACGAATTCTACTGCTCCGCGGTAGCGTTCTCACTTCCCACGCCCGGGTTCCCGGGTTCGATTCCCGGCGGGGTCAGGGATTTTCTCTGCCTCGTGATGGCTGGGTGTTGTGTGCTGTCGTTAGGTTTAAGTAGTTCTAAGTTCTAGGGGACTGATGACCATAGATGTTAAGTCCCATAGTGCTCAGAGCCATTTTGAATCTACTGCTCCTTCTATCACCTGATGGGCGCTCTGTGGATTCAGATGTTTCAATACCTTATCTACGACGATTTTACCGTCCCCACAGTTTTCCTCGAAGGCATCATAATTCCAGTTCCTGAACGCTAATTGTAAACTTTTCGCCCGTATCCTCCATCGTGACCAGACATGTTTGGGCGGTGACAACAACATCCACAGGACACTTGGCGCCTACCGTAAATTCACGGCGCTGGCAGCGGCCTGCCGCCTTCGAGGCGCTCTTGTCGACGTCGATTTTGATCACGCCTTTGATCGTATCGACCACAGTTTCCTTCGTGCCATGCTCGAACACATGGGCCTCTCACAGGCCTCTGCAAGGGGATCTTACGCTTAATCCATGGGTCGCGCTCCGAGATTATGATCAACGGCCACCAGACAGAACACATCACTCTTGGGCGGTCAGTACGACAGGGATGTCCTTTACCAGGAGTCTTATTCGCGGTGGCCCTCGAACCTGCACTGCACGGCCTTCGCTAACGACTAGAAGGCCTCTGCATTCGAGACGTGACCTTCTGACGTGATGCGTCGCAGACGACGTGATGCTCTTGGTGTGGTCGGGAGACGAAATTCAAGCCACGCTTCAGTGGTTGTGCCGCTATGGCGCAGTATCTGGCAGCGTCGTCAAGATGCGCAAGACGGCATACAGGGATGTCGGAAGAGGCCTTCTACACGCGACAGCGATCCCCTTCCAAAAGGTTCCGTCACTGAACGCATTGGGGGTGGAGTTCTCCAGTACAGTTCGCCTAACTGCGACAGCCACATATCACCGGCTACTAAAAAGGACACGGGTGCTGCTCTGTGATAGCAGATTCCACAATATGGATATGATTCCCCCAACCCGTTACGTCAACACTTACCTAGCGTCCAAAATTAATTATTTTGCGCACATTCTTCTGCTAACAGTCACCATGGCCCACAGTTTCGAGGTGGGGTACGGACAATTTGTGAGTACAGATCATATATTCAAAGTTCGCTACACTGCTTTGACGAGGCCTCCACTGGCAGGGGGCCTGGGGTTGACTCACGCCCACAAGCGCGGGTAGGCATTGTACCTACGGGGCATGCGGCTCGCATGGACTGCGGCCAACAACACCTTGACAGGTATGCTGCTACAGATCATCGCACCGCGAGATCTTCGTCCACCGGTCGCCTTGGGCCGCATAACTCCGTCTCTTGCCCACATCCGCAATTTCCTGATCGAACTGAGCAACATGACCGAGGATCTACCGGGGACGAGGGCACCGAGCACAAGAGATTACTACCGCATTTATCAGGCACGGCAACTCTGTAACAACGTCGAACAACAACAGCCAACCATCGCTGGACCAGGGTGTGGCGAGCCGTCCACGCCCCATACCTGCCCACGTACGCTCGTTCCTTATGGTACGTGGTGGTGAACCGCAAATTAGCCACATGCCAACGCCTCCATTTCATCCATCTCACTGACGACCCTTTGTGTCCACATTGTGCAGTCGTCGATTCGGACGCGCACCGCCTGACATGTGCTGCGACAGGCAGATGCTGGGATCTTGTACAACGTATGCTGGCGCTCCTGTTGCGACGACAGCAAAGTCTATCACGCCGGACGAACTCTTACATCCAGATCCAAATACCGTTTACTTTTCCACTTCCAGAATGATACATGTTGCAAGCAGCGCCCGAAAATACTCTCGACTTGTGGGTCCATCTGACAACGACGCCATGCATTGTACCGCACACGACTATCGAATTATTTAGGCGCATTATTCAAGGAATCCCCCTGGCCATTGTGGCGTTCCGAGTACTAGAAAGCACACTTGAAAATAATTCACAGCGCCGGTCTTAGTGGCCGAGCGGTTCTAGGCGCTACAGTCTGGAACCGCGCGACCGCTACGGTCGCAGGTTCGAATCCTGCCTCGGGCATGGATGTGTGTGATGTCCTTAGGTTAGTTAGGTTTAAGTTGTTCTAAGTTCTAGGGGACTGATGACCACAGCAGTTAAGTCCCATAGTGCTCAGAGCCATTTGAACCATAATTCACAGCACACGATTGATCCTCAGAGAGAACGGTTTAGAGGGAGTCCTCCTTACATTCATTATGCGAAGACGTTTGGGAAGCTTCTGAATTTGATTTAATAAAGTTCCTTCCTTGGACCTGGGAGGGCGGAAAGGGGACATTGAGGCTGGCCTCAGAAGACGACACTTCTCTCAGGTCCTTAAATAAAAAGAGGGGGTAGCGTCTTTGACTAGTAATCAAAGCATTCTCGATCCCGTGATCGAAAATCGGCGCCGCTTGAGTATTGGTTAATAATCAGCATTGGCGGCTGAAGACTAAAAAAATGGTTCAAATTGCTCTGAGCACTATGGGACTTAACATCTGTGGTCATCAGTCCCCTAGAACTTAAAACTACTTAAAGCTAACTAACCTAAGGACATCACACACATCCATGCCCGAGGCAGGATTCGAACCTGCGACCGTAGCAGTCGCGCGGTTCCGGACTGAGCGCCTAGAACCGCTGGACCACCGCGGCCGGCGGCTCAAGACTTCTTGCCTAAGAAGGGAAACTGCCTCTAAAGGCGGAAGAATCAGCAATGATTAACACCATGAGACTGTATAATGCAATGGAAAGCAGTGCATTAAATACACATAAAGTGGATCCACAGGACATGTTGTCTGTAATTGACAAAAGATTCCTGAACAGTCCCCCATTCGGATCTTTGGGAGGGGACTGCCAAAGGGGAGGTGACAATGAGAAAATGATTGAACAACCAACGAAAAGATACACTCCTGGAAATTGAAATAAGAACACCGTGAATTCATTGTCCCAGGAAGGGGAAATTTTATTGACACATTCCTGGGGTCAGATACATCACATGATCACACTGACAGAACCACAGGCACATAGACACAGGCAACAGAGCATGCACAATGTCGGCACTAGTACAGTGTATATCCACCTTTCGCAGGAATGCAGGCTGCTATTCTCCCATGGAGAGACGATCGTAGAGATGCTGGATGTAGTCCTGTGGAACGGCTTGCCATGCCATTTCCACCTGGCGCCTCAGTTGGACCAGCGTTCGTGCTGGACGTGCAGACCGCGTGAGACGACGCTTCATCCAGTCCCAAACATGCTCAATGGGGGACAGATCCGGAGATCTTGCTGGCCAGGGTAATTGACTTACACCTTCTAGAGCACGTTGGGTGGCACGGGATACATGCGGACGTGCATTGTCCTGTTGGAACAGCAAGTTCCCTTGCCGGTCTAGGAATGGTAGAACGATGGGTTCGATGACGGTTTGGATGTACCGTGCACTATTCAGTGTCCCCTCGACGATCACCAGTGGTGTACGGCCAGTGTAGGAGATCGCTCCCCACACCATGATGCCGGGTGTTGGCCCTGTGTGCCTCGGTCGTATGCAGTCCTGATTGTGGCGCTCACCTGCACGGCGCCAAACACGCATACGACCATCATTGGCACCAAGGCAGAAGCGACTCTCATCGCTGAAGACGACACGTCTCCATTCGTCCCTCCATTCACGCCTGTCGCGACACCACTGGAGGCGGGCTGCACGATGTTGGGGCGTGAGCGGAAGACGGCCTAACGGTGCGCGGGACCGTAGCCCAGCTCCATGGAGACGGTCGCGAATGGTCCTCGCCGATACCCCAGGAGCAACAGTGTCCCTAATTTGCTGGGAAGTGGCGGTGCAGTCTCCTACGGCACTGCGTAGGATCCTACGGTCTTGGCGTGCATCCGTGCGTCGCTGCGGTCCGGTCACAGGTCGACGGGCACGTGCACCTTCCGCCGACCACTGGCGGCAACATCGATGTACTGTGGAGACCTCACGCCCCACGTGTTGAGCAATTCGGCGGTACGTCCACCCGGCCTCCCGCATGCCCACTATACGCCCTCGCTCAAAGTCCGTCAACTGCACATACGGTTCACGTCCACGCTGTCGCGGCATGCTACCAGTGTTAAAGACTGCGATGGAGCTCCGTATGCCACGGCAAACTGGCTGACACTGACGGCGGCGGTGCACAAATGCTGCGCAGCTAGCGCCATTCGACGGCCAACACCGCGGTTCCTGGTGTGTCCGCTGTGCCGTGCGTGTGATCATTGCTTGTACAGCCCTCTCGCAGTGTCCGGAGCAAGTATGGTGGGTCTGACACACCGGTGTCAATGTGTTCCTTTTTCCATTTCCAGGAGTGTAACTTTCTGCGCGTCGTGACGTGGAATGTCGGAAGCCTGAACGTGGTAGGGAAGCTGGAATATCTGAAAAGGGAAATGCAGAGGCTCAATTTAGATATAGTATGGGTCAGTGAAGTGAAATGGAAGGAAGACAGGGATTTCTGGTGAGATGAGTATAACGGGAGAAGGATTCGTTATGAAAATGAAGGTATGGCAGAGAGTGTGTTACTGTGTACAGTTCAGTGATAGGCTTGTTCTTGTCAGAATCGACAGCAAACCAATACAGACAACGATAGTTCAGGTATAAATTCCGACGTCGCAAGCTGACGATGAAGAGATAGAGAAAGTATATGAAGATATTAAAATGGTAATACAGTATGTAAAGGGAGATGAGAATCTAACAATTATGAGGGGCTGGAAAGCAATTGTAGAGGAAGGTGTAGAAGAAAAGGTTACAGGAGAAGGTGGGCTTGGGACAGGGAATAAGAGAGGAGAAAGACTAATTGAGTTATCTAATAAATTTCATCTAGTAATAGCGGATACTCTGTTCAAGATCACAAGAGGAGGAGGAGGTATACTAAGAACAGGCCGGGAGGTACAGGAAGATTTCAGTTAGATTGCGTCATGCTCAGACAAAGATTTTGAAATCAAATATTGGATTGTAAGATGTACCCAGGAGCAGATATAGACTCAGATCATAATTTAGTAGTAATGAAGAGTAGGTTGAAGTTTAAGAGATTAGTCAGGAAGAATGAGTACGCAAAGAAGTGGGATACAGAAGTACAAAGGAATGACAAGATACGCTTGAAGTTCTCTAAGGATATAGATACAGCAGTAAGGAGTAGCTCAGGAGGCAATAGAGTTGAAATGGAATGGACTTCTCTAAAAAGGGCAATCACAGAGAGTGGATAGAAAAATATAGGTAAAAAGTAGGCAACTGCAAAGAAACTGTGAATAATAGAACAAATACTTCAGTTGATCGACGAAATAAGAAAATGCAAAAATGTTGAGGGAAATTCAAGAATTTTTTTTTTTGAAATTGATGTTAAGTTCCCTTACACACTACTTAATCTAACTTAAGCTAACGCTTAGGACGGCACACACACACACACACACACACACACACACACACATGCCCGAGGGAGGACTCGAACCTCCAATGGGGGAAGCCGCGCGAACCGCGGCGAGGCGCCCTAGACCGCACGGGTACCGCTCGCGGCGAAATTCAAGAGAACAGAAATACAAGTTGCAGGGGAATGAAATAAATAGAAAGTGCATGGAAGCAAAGACGAAATGGTTGCAATAAAAATGTGAAGAAATCGAAAAAGAAATGATTGTCGCTAGGCCTGATTCAGCATATAGGAAAGTCAAAACAACCTCCGATGAACTTTAAAACAAGGGCAGTTACGTTAAGAGTGCAGTGGTCATTCCTCTGTTAAGTGCAGAGGAGATAAAGGATAGTGGAAAGAGTACACTGAAATCTCTATGAGGGGAAAGATTTGTCTCATGTGATTGAAGAACAAACAGGAGTTGATTTAGAAGAGAGTGGGAATCCAGTATTGGAATCGAAATTTAAGAGAGCTTTGGAGGGCTTAGGATGAAATAACGCAGAAGGGTAGATAACATTCCATCAGAATTTCTAAAATCATTTGAGGAAGTGGCAGCAAAACGACTATTCAAGTTGGTGTGTATAAAGTATGAGTCTGGTGACATACCATGTGACCTTCGGGAATATATCATCCACACAATTCCGAAGACTGCAAGACCTGCCAAGAGGAAGAATTATCGCACAGTCAGCTTATCAGCTCATAGATCCAAGTTGCTGACGATAAAAACAGACAGAAGAAAGGAAAAGAAAACTGAGGATAAGTTAGATGACGATCAGTTTGGCTTTAGGTAACATAAAGGCACGAGAGAGGTAATTCTGACGTTGCTGTTGATAATGGAAACAAGATAAAGAAAAATCAAGAAACGTTTATAGGATTTTTCAGCCTGGAATAATCGTTCGACAATATAAAATGGTGCAAGATGTTCGAAATTTTGAGAAAAGTAGGCGTAAGCTATAGGGTTGAGACGAGTAATGTACAATATGTACAAGAGCCAAGAGGACATAGTAAAAGTGGACAACCAAGAACGAAGCGCTCGGATTAAAAATGATGTAGTCTTTGTCCCCTACGGTTCAATCTGTATATCGAAGAATCAATAATGGAAATAAAACAACGGTTTAGGAGTGGATTACAGTTCAAGGTGAAAGAATATCAATGATACGATTCGCTGATGACATTGCTGTCCTGAGTGAAAGTGAAGAATTCCATGAGGTGCTGAATGGAATGAACAGTGTGATGAGTACAGAATACGGATTGAGAGTAAATCGAAGAAAGACGAAAGTATTGAGAAGTAGCAAAATGGAGCAGCGATAAACTTAAACATCAGGATTGATGGTCACGAAGTAGATAGGTTAAGGAATTTTGCTACCTAGGCAGCAAAACAACCAGTACATAACCAATGACGGTCAGGGCAAGGAGGACATCAAACGCACTGGCAAAAAGGGCGTTCCTGGCAAAGAGAAGTTTACTAGTATGAAACACAGGCCTTCATTTGAAGAAGAAATTTCTAAGAATGTACGTTTGGAGCACCGATTGTATGGTAGTGAAACATGGGATGTTGGGAAACCGGAATAGAAGAGAATTGGAGCATTTGTGCTGTGATGCTATAGACAAATGTTAAAAATTAGGTGGACTGATAAGGTGAAGAATGACGAGGTGCTGCGCAGAATCGGAGAGGAAAGGAATATGTGGAAAACACTGACAAGGAGAAGAGACAGGATGATAGCACATCTGTTAAGACAGCAGGGAATAACTTCCATGGTACTAGATGGAGCGGTAGAGGGTAAAACTTGGAGAGGAAGTCAGAGATTGGAATAAACCCAGCAAATAATTGAGGACGTAGGCTGCAAGTAGTATTCTGAAATGAACAGTTTGGTACCGGAGAGGAATTCGTGTCGGTCCGCATTAAACCAATGAGAAGACTGTTAGACTGATGACTTAAAAAAAAGAGAAAAAAAGTCTATGATCGTCCTGACATACATCGTCACCGAGATGAACGGCGACTCGAAACGTGTAGCGTGTTACGGACGCAGGCTGGCGAAATCAGTATTATGCTGTGGTAGACATTTTCCTGCGCTATAGTAGTAATCGAAGACACGCTGACAGCTGCGAACCACCTGCATCTTTTCATGCTTGATGTCACCTTTCGGCGGTATAACTGTCCATGTCTCAGAGCCAGAACGTGCTACAGTGTTTTGAAGAGCATTGTAGTGAACTGACTTTGATATCACGGCGACCAAAATCGCCTGATGTGAATCCTACGGAACCCATTTGGGGTCTCTATTGGGTGCCATTACATGACCTGCGCACAGACATTTAATGTTATATACCTTCACAAACCCACCAACAAACTGTAGGATCCCTGACACGCAGAGTCAGTGATTTATTTCGTTCCAAAGACAGTCAAACAAGCTACTAATCAGGTGGTCCTCAGTTGGTCCTCAGTGTATGTGCAAATATTTGAGTTCATGTATCATACAATTAAGAACTACTGTGTAATACAACAAAGTCTCGCAAGTTTGACATCATAATTAGCATAATAGAAAGTCCATGTGTGCACTAATTTCAACATCATCATCATCTTAATAAGTATTCCACTAAGCATCATAATTATAGTAACAAGACTGCATTCTATGTGTACGTAAGCTTGTAAGTAAGAGTAGTGCTGTTTGTCGGTTTCACCTACGTTGTGAAAGCCAGTCATTTTTTTCTGTTTTGCTTCCTGTCTTCCCTTAGTCAGCACTCCGTGTTCAGGCCACAAGAGGCCCATCGGGACCATCCCACCGCCGGGTCATCGTCAGCTGATGATGCGGATAGGAGGGGCGTGTGGTGAGCACACCGCTCTCCCAGTCGTTAGGATGGTTTTCTGTGACCGGAACCGCTACTATTCCGTCGAGTAGCTCCTCAATTGGCATCACGAAGCTGAGTGCACCCCAAAAAATGGGAACAGCACATGGCAGCCCGGATGGTCACCCATCCAAGTGCCGGCCACGCCCGACAGCGCTTAACTTCGGTGATCTAACGGGAACTGGTGTATCCTCTGCGGCAAGGCCGTTGCCCCTTCCCTTAGTCAGCTTCTTGTGATTTGATGATTGTTCCTGTGTATTCAGGAACTGTGTTAGATTTGTTGTTGGTAGTATGTACAGCCAGTCTGTGCATGTGCACAGCCGACCAGGTTGGCCGTGCGGTTCTAGGCGCTACAGTCTGGAACCACGCGACCGCTACGGTAGAAGGTTCGAATCCTGCCTTGGTCATGGATGTGTGTGATGTCCTTAGGTTAGGTAGGTTTAAGTAGTTCTAAGTTCTAGGGGACTGATAACCTCAGAAGTCCCATAGTGCTCAGAGCCATTTGAACCATTTGAATTTGCATGTGCACATCTGCTTGGCTGAAATGTTAAGATATCAGGACGCAAGCCCATCCAGGCAGGCAGACCCCCTCACAAGCTTCTGAAAAACATTTTGCTCAAAACTTAGCTTTTAAGCTTTAGAATTCCTGGTCATTTTTGAGACTCTTTAGTTTTCATGCTACTTTGTTACCTGGAACTGTGAAATTTAGGAAGTGAAATTTGTAGATATATAAAGGCTTTTAACTTTTTCATTTGGGAATCGTGATCTCAGTGTACATCAGCCCACTCCTGCCTTCGACCAACTTCTGAACTTTTCCCAATAGAACTTGTTAGTGACAAGCTAGCACAGCATTACCAAAGTAGTGGCAACATGCAGGAAATATAGAGTTGGTTACAATAGCTGTGATCATACTTACCTCAGTGAAGATTCATCGGTCTTCTCTGAGCCTAACCGAATCAATATGCATATATCTTGACCGAAACCAATGTAGTGTCTCTTTTTCCTCATTTAATTTGATATTGTAAACACTGAATCATTCCTTCTAGGTTCTTAAAGTTTCTAGCCAGATGGTGTTGCTGTCAATCTGTACCACCTCAGAGCTATCCAGTAAAGATGTTACAAAGTTACTGTTCTGCTGTCTCAGGGTAGCAAGGTGCACAGTGAGGCAGCGGACCTGCTGCACTTCCTGTACAGGAATGCCAGCGTGGAGGTGCACCGCGACCACCTGGACACGCTGCTGGCCGACTACCACGGCACGCTGGTGGCGCTTCTGCGTCAGCTGGACATGGCTGCCGAGGCGGACAGCTACCCCCTGCAGGCACTCGTCGATGACGTGCAGGCGGGCGGCGCCTGTGGCGTCTACTACAGCGCACTGAGCCTCATGTCGCTTACCTCGCACAGCCACACTTCCGAGTGGGGGAAGTTTTTCCAAATCGCCGACGGTTCGGCGTCTCTCATGGAAGATGTTTTCAGAAATCCCCACTATGTTTCGTGTTTGAAATACCTTGCACCAGTATTTGACAGAAAGGGTCTTCTATGAGTTAAGGTGATAGCAGAGTGGTCTGGTGATGAAAGATCCTATATTGACTAGAAAAGTGGTTCCAACCTTTCTTAGACTATTACACCTGAGTGCAATCAGACGTTATGTGGAACCCCCCCTGCACCCCCCCCCTCCCGTCCCTGCTCTCTGTTGCACCCCACTCCCCCACATTATCACCAACTTTAGCACCTAACTAAACTGTGGAATGAAAGACTTTTCTTGGAACACTTATTTTTAAAATGATGAAAGGTGAATGATATTTACTCTGTGTGTGTGTGTGTGTGTGTGTGTGTGTGTGTGAGAGAGAGAGAGAGAGAGAGAGAGAGAGAGAGAGAGAGAGAGGGAGAGAGGGGGGGAGAGGGGGGAGTGTGTGTGTGTGCATTAGAAGGAGTCACGAAGGAATTCGTGGTGCATCGCAAGTACTACGAATAATTCCTTCTCAGATAGGAAAGCTAACTATCCACAGTGGTGGACACTTATTACAAAACGTACTTCCTCTGCGTTACCCCTTTCCTTTGTGGCACTTGCTTGGCCTACACACTGCAGTCTCATTTAAAATCAAACAGGTTCAGGCGAGTGCACTATACTTACTGTTTGTAGATCACCTTACTGCTGCATTTCTTACTTTTGAAATGGCGGAAATCGGACGACTTCAGACTGTTAATGCTTTGTGTCTGACCAGTTTAATAATAATACCACCGTGTACAGCACTATAGTAGCGATTATGTAGTCACTGCTGTGTCGTGCTGTCAATTAATTAATTTATCTGTCACGAAGCGATTAAGGGAGCAATTTCTGTACTACTGCAGTTATTATCTACAACTTGGAAAATACATTTTTTTTGGATATTTAATCTACAACTTGAAAAAGACATTTTCTTGAGATATTTAGCATTTGTTAAGTATATGTCTCAATTTTATCATCAACGATGTACGGATCAAAGCACAACATATGTCAATAGTGGGTCGACTATGTGAGGAACCTGTAACATACACCGCATTAATGTTACTAGTTATTTATAACTTACGTAATGAACATTAGAGTCTTACAAAAGTGTGATTAATGGTAATGATATTTGGAAAATTATTTAGTTTCGTGCCTGAAACAGAATCGAATTGTTTAGTTTTTACCCCTCAGAAAATTTCAGTTTATCCCTCAAGGGGTAATTACTCCCAGGCTTGAAACCAATGGGCTAGAATGATAAATGGTGTCGACGGTACAGATGTACGTTACATAGTGTTCTGTGACGTGTTACTGTCACGCTTTGGATGTTGTGAAAATTACGGAGAAAATACTGATAAATAAAGTCTTCGATTTCACTATATTATTGCTCCAGTGAGAAATTTTATTGAATAAAATGAACCTGAGACAAGCAATAGCATTGGATTCTATCCCCTTTTTATTTTATCACAACTTGTGACTTTTTCCCATCCACTGCACATCATATTGGAATTACTTACAGAAGAACAGCATCTGTTTCAGATACAAGCGTTGCTTAAAGCGGCATTGAAAGTGCCAGAAAGTGAAGAAGTCCTTCAGCATTTAATCTGACAGCCAGGCTGTCCGTTGGACAGGGCTCTCTTAGGTTAACAGTCAGATCGAAATAAACACCTCTGTACACAGGCTCTCTCTCACGAGTACACACACACACACACACACACACACACCACACACACACACACACACATATATATATATATATATATATATATATATATATATATATATATATATATATATATATATAGGGGGTGGTCAGAAAATGTGTGAAATGCTTGTAGGGGTCTTACAGGGCAGATTATACTGAGACATAAATGTTAAGAAAGAGATTCGATACGTTGCTCCGTTTCCGAGTGATTTAGCATTGAAGTTAGCCAATCGGGGCGTCGCGCTCTCACATTCAAGCGGCCTGCCAGGGGCGGTGTTGCCCAACGAGTGCTTTGTCTCGTTAGCTGGAACTTGAATTTACGCGCGCGACGATCTGATTGGCTAACTTCAATGCTAAATAACTCGGAAACGGCGCAACGTATCGAATTTCTTTCTTAACATTTATGTCTCAGCACAACCTGCCCTGTAACATCCCTACAAGCATTTCACATATTTTCTGACCACCGATACTATGAAGCAAATCTCTTCTACTGAAAACTCTTTGCTTTCCATATTTTGGAAAATGGTAATATGGACCAAAACAAGAAAAAAATTTTTCAGTAAACATGTGCTCTAAAATGCATACCTTAAGATCTAAGAGCTACTTGGAAACACAACTCTTCTAATGAACAACTGCTCATAACTTTTAAGGTATGCATTTTAGAGCAAATGTTTACTGGATATTTTTTTCTTGTTTTGGTCCATACTTCTACTTCCCAAACTGTGGAAAGCAAAGTGCTTGCAGTAGAAGAGATTTTCTTCACAGTATCGAAGATGAAAAATTGCTCGTAGCTCTTAAGGTATGCATTTTCGACCCTACGTTTACTGAGACTTTTTGCTTCTAGTATCGTGTACTTTCATCTGTATGCGTTTACGCCATTAATTATAATACATTCTGTATATATATTCTTTGTAAGCAAGAGGAGTAACACATAAGAAGGAAGTGCTTCATTTTAGCGGCCCAGCTCCACAATCTGTCAGTCTGATCTCTTCTATATTGAGGGCAGTCAAAACAGATGTGAACGATATCTTGGATCACTCTCCATTTGCAATATGGTGTTGCACAGTGGGTCAGAACCCTGGAAACGTAGCCAGAAATCGAAAAAAAACGAGTTTGGAGTTAAGAATCTCCCTTTAATACGTTGGCTAGAGTCACGCGCCGAACTGGCCTTACTGGAAAAGAACTGCGCCGTTCGGATGAAATTTTTTTACTCAGAAAAATCAGACTGTATTTTTTTGAATTCAGACTATTCGAGAATTTATTATTTAACTGTTAATTAAAAATTTATTTTGTTAATTAACTTCTTACCGGAATGCAAGCAAAGAAATTGTGAAACGCAAGCAAAAAGAAAGAGATGCGTTTTAGATTCCGCGACATTCCGTTTTCTATTTCATTTCATCCTTATATACGCTCTAGTATGTTCACGAAACAGCCTTAAAATTCAGCTGATAACCGCAACTCTGACTTTGTGCCGTTTCTTATGCCACAGTTACAAAATATCATTCTTTACACTTAGAAAATAAAAATTAAAAATTCTACAAAAATGCGAATTAAAAACTTATGTACACATATTCATACAATTGTTATGCCTATAACACTGTTAATAAGCTATTATAAAATAAAAAATACATTTACTCCAATTTTGTCATTTGGTCAGCTGTCGGAATATGCACAGGAATCAACAAACAAATTAAAAAACAATATTGCCTAAGATTTTCTCGGAAGTCCTGTCGCAAGCTGTTGCCCCCTCGGTACCTGCTACAGAGGATTACGAGAGTCAGTAAGGAAGAAGATGAAGAAGAAAATGAAAATGAAGAACAGAAAGGAACAAGACGCAGAAGATTAAGAAGATTTATAAAATTTTAAATATTCGTGACGTTGTCAGTCTGAGGGCGATATGCAGTGTATTATAACAGAAGAAACCTTCATAAGCCAAGTTCACTAAAAAAATCATCTTAATGGATGGCAGGTTTCGACAACCATAATCGGATCTTATGCTTTAAAGCTTTTAATCGTATTGTCCAACAGTGTTGCAAGTCGCTTCACATTGCTTATGTACTTCCCATTGCCATGAAGATCACTACACATCGGCTTGGTAATAATAGCGGTAGCAGTAGGAATGTAACGAAAAGTGCATATGGAGTGTGAAGCGACTTACAAACACTGATGGCCAATATTTTAAAAATTTTAAAGCGTAAGATGCCATGATGACTGCGAAGCTCTGTCGAAAACCGAAAACTTTCAATGTTTGTTTATATTTTTAATAATAAAGGTAGTAATAGAGGCATTTTTATAATAAAGTTTACAATCAATATTATAAATCACGGCCAAAAACACTTTTTGTCTACTTCATTCATTTTTCTAGAGTTTTTTCGTCATATTGGATCCACCATATGGGTTTTTTCAATTGAGAAACACCATTATATCCATTTGGGTCATATTTGAGCAGATTTTGAAATTTTGGCCATGTTTTCAGGTATCTGGCCCACTGCCCGACGCTACAAGGCGGAGTCTATAGAGCTTCTCTCGTTTTCTGTGCCAGCTGAGGTGCATTTCAGAGCTAATTTTTCACTAACTTTGGGCCTTCGGCAAATGCGGATGGATTTTTTGGTACCGGATGCTGTTGTGCAGACGTTCAGTACCCCAGACCTTGTTCCATTCCCTTTTGGCGATGTCTGTAACTACAGCAATGAGGTAATCTACTGTGTGATGTCACGGTTGAGCGATCGACATACGCCTGCGGGTGTCAGAGTAATCTGTATCGAGTGATGTTACCGATAAATAGATCGCTCCTCATAGTATCACATGGATTTAACTATAGGTGTCGCACAATGGATAGCTCAGTGAATTCAGTTAATTAAATAGGAGTGTCTCTAACTTACATGGAACATGGATGCTGTAAAGAGAGGCTGTTGAATTATTTCTCTTTTCTTTTTGAGTTGTCGGTGTTCTGACTGGTTTGATGCTGCCCGCCACGTGTCCATCTTTTCAGCTCAGAGAAGCACTTGCGACCTGCGTCCTCAATTATTTGCTGGATGTATCCCAATCACTACCTTCCTGTACAGTTTTTACCTTCTATAGTTCTCTCTAGTACCATGCAAGCTATTCTACATGATTACTCTGCAATTCACATTTAAGTGCTTGGCAGAGGGTTAATCGAACCACAATCATACTATCTCTCTACCATTCCAATCCCGAACAGCGCACGGGAAAAGCGAACACCTAAACCTTTCTGTTCGAGCTCTGGTTTCTCTTATTTTATTTTGATGATCATTCCTACCTATGTAGGTTGGGCTCAACAAAATATTTTCGCATTCGGAAGAGAAAGTTGGTGACTGAAATTTCGTAAAAAGATCTCGCCGCGACGAAAAACGTCTTTGCTTTAATGACTTCCATCCCAACTCGCGTATCATATCTGCCACACTCTCTCCCTATTACGTGATAATACAAAACGAGCTGCCCTGTTTTGCACCCTTTCGATGTCCTCCGTCAATCCCACCTGGTAAGGATCCCACAGCGCGCAGCAATATTCTAACAGACGAACGAGTGTAGTGTAAGCTGTCTCTTTAGTGGACTTGTTGCATCTTCTAAGTGTCCTGCCAATGAAACGCAACCTTTGGCTCGCCTTCCCCACAATATTATCTATGTGGTCTTTCCAACAGAAATTGTTCGTAATTTTTACAACCAGGTACTTAGTTGAATTAAGAGCCTTGAGAATTATACTATTTATGGAGTAATCGAATTCCAACGGATTTCTTTTGAAACTCATGTGGATCACATCACACTTTTCGTTATTTAGCGTCAACTGCCACCTGGCACACCATACAGCAATCTTTTCTAAATCGCTTTGCAACTGATACTGGTCTTCGGATGACCTTACTAGACGGTAAATTACAGCATCATCTGCGAACAACCTAAGAGAACTGCTCAGATTGTCACCCAGGTCATTTATATAGATCAGGAACAGCAGAGGTCCCAGGACGCTTCCCTGATGTCTTCACAGATGCCCTGCCATCCTGTCCCAGATTCGCGACTTTTCCCTCAAGCTGACAGCAGCAGGACGTGCAGAACTGTGGGGAACTGAGTCCTGCAGTCTTGCAAATACTGGACAAGGGACAGTTTAGAGATAAGAACTATCAGTTTGAGTGAGGTCATGGTGCACCTATGTGATTCAGAGCGTGGCACCAGCAGTCACCAGACAGCTCGTGAACATTCGACCAGCTTCACCGTTTTCGAGATACCCGTTCACAGGTTGTGCGTAACAATGATCTGCCCTTTGTCGAAGTCGCTTATCTCAATGGATTTCCCAATTTGCAGCCCAAATCTTCGCTTGCCGTGTATGAACCGCTTACATACTTTCGTTACTGCGTCACTTGCCGAAATGCCATCAGGCGGCATCCAACTTCCGGTGAACGGTTGGACGGTGGTCATATTTTTTTGGCTTATCTGTGTAATAGGAACCATCAAGCTAGAAAGAAATCATTCCATGAAAATATCACATCATCTGGCATGAATTTTCATTTGTAATAAATACATTGCTCATGCGTTATAATTGTGAGAGCAGTTACGATTTACATGCAGATTAAAATTTGATCATTAACAGCCATGCAATTATGTTCTTGCTATGATATACTGGCAACATACATTCTTCAATCCGTAGAGAGGGACGCTCCTCTTACAATTCAGTAAGTGGTAAACACAATATGAAACATAAACATTGGGAAATATAAAATTAGATACGTATTTGGGGTACCTGATATTGTCCTACAGGCTAAGGACAAAGTTTAAGGTTGCAGGCTCAAGATTCAGGCAAACTCTATTCATGGTAAGTCACTAACGTACACCACATAATACACAGAAGTGCCAAAGAAACTGGTATAGGCATGCATATTCAAAAACAGAGATATCTAAACAGGCAGAATACGTCGCTGCGGTCGACAAGTCCTATATAAGACAACAAGTGACTGGCACAGTTGTTAGATCAGTTACTGCTGCTACAATGGCAAGTTTTCGAGATTTAAGTGAGTTTAAACGTGGTGTTATAGTCGGCGCACGAGCGATGGGACACAGCATTTCAGAAGTAGCGATGAAGTGGGGATTTTCCCGTACGACTAGTTCACGAGTGTACCTTGAATATTATGAATCCGGTAAAACATCAAATCTCCGGCATCGCTGAGGCAGGAAAAAGATCCTTAAAGAACGGGACCAACGACGAATAAGAGAATCGTTCAACGTGACAGAAGTTGAACTCTTCCGCAAATTGCTGCAGATTTTAATGCTGGGCCATCAACAAGTGTTAGCGTGCGAACCAGTCAACGACTCATCGTCGATATAGGCTTTCGGAGTCAACCTCATGAATCCATGGACCCTGTATGTCAGCAGGGGACAGTTCAATTTGGTGGAGGTTCTGCTATGGTGTGGGGCGTGTGCAGTTGGAGTGATATGGGTCTCCTAGTACGTCTAGATACGACTCTGACAGATGACAGGCAAGTAAGCATCCTGTCTGGTCACCTGCATCGATTCATGTCCACTGTGCTTTCCGAAGGACTAGGGAAATTCCAGCAGGGCAATGCGACACCCCATACTGCTGCAGAGTGGCTTCGGGAATAATCTTCTGAGTTTAAACACTTTTGCTGGTCACCAAACTCCCCAGACATGAACATTACCGAGCATATCTGGGATGCCTTGCAACGTGATGTTGTGAAGAGATCTCCACCGCCTCGTACTCTTACGGATTTATGGACAGACCTGCAGGATTCGTGGTGTCAGTTCCCTTCAGCATTACTTCAGACATTAGTGGAGTCCATTCCACATAGTGCTGCGGCACTTCTGCATGCTCCCAGTTGCCCTACACGATATTTGGCAGGTGTACCAGTTTACTTGGCTCTTTAGTGCATTTGACAAACTCTGCACCTGGGCAACACAGTAATCAATAAGCGTATTCCACAAAGAACTGGTCTATATCCAAGAAGACTGTCACTTTCTCTGAAGAATGTATCATCAACGGGGAAAACGTAATACCAAAGACGAACAGTACACGTATGGCACGAAATTTCTTACCATAACACAATCTGAAAATAACGTAACGGTCATCTCTCGGGTCATGACGTCAGTGGGCGTTGAAGCTGGACAGGTGAGACAGGAATGTTAAAAGATTTAGAGGCAGCGATCGTCAACTGCAGCCCGCGGGCCGCATACAGCCTACCTCATGTATTCATTTGGCCAGCAAATCTGACAAGGGAAATTCCCCATTGCACCCACCTCAATTTTTGTGATAAGATGGCCCAGTGGATAGCCGGGCAAAAGCTGGACGCCGGTCAAGAATGAAAACAGGAAGAAGGTGTACTGAACTGTGGAGAAAGTAGCAAAACAGAAACGGTGGATCGTCCAAGTTCAAGATGTGCAACATCGAGCGAATTGTGTAGTGGCTGTGTGGTCGCGGTGTTGGACGGCAAAGCGGAAGATCCGTGTTCAGAAACTCCCTTGTGCCACATTTCTTTTTCACAAAATTATGAATTTTCCGTCCAGTCATTTGACCTGTTTGTTCTTCTTCTGTAGCCTCGGCAGTTTTCATACTGTACACTGGTTATAGAATATGGTCATGTAGTAAGAATATATTACTGTCACAAGTGAACTTCATAAATAGTGAGAGCAGGTGAGATGCTGCGTAGATGTCTCACAGAAATGAAAATAACAAGTAAACGGGTGTGAACTATGTCGCAACAAAGGAATGCAACAGACAAAACTTCCAAAACGGGACGCGAGAGTCATAACATGTAGTACTTGTATAGTACAAATAGGAGATACGAACGTCTGTAGGTCCCTTCCTTACACCTCACTGTTGCAAATGGACGTTACACCACGATACTGACACCAGTTCGAATACATTGAACAGACACGTCAATCACCGGACGGACAGTCTATAATTTTGTGAAAAAAGAGGGTGGTTTAAATAGGCACCTCTCGCTTTGAAGTCCAACACCGTGACCACACAACCACGGCGCAGTAGCTCTTGCAATTTGCTCGATCTTGCACATCTAGAGCCTGGACATTTCACTGTTTATGTTTTGCTTCTTTTTTCACAGTTCATTACACCTTCTTCTTGTTTTCATACTTGATCTGTATTCAGTTTTTGATACGCTATCCACTGGGCCATCTTACCACAAAATCTCAGGGGAATGCGTTGGAGAGTTTCCCTTACGAGCCGTATTTTATAATAATATGTATCTTGCAACTAACAACCAAGTCAAAAAAGTCAGCTAACGATAATAGCTTTATAAGAACTGTAATTACACACAAAATACTTACAGAGACAGAAATGTTTTAGGAGGTGTTTCAGTTCAGTTGACGTTGGTGGTGCGGTTAAAGGCGCTGCAGTCTGGAACCGCAAGACCGCTACGGTCGCAGGTTCGAATCCTGCCTCGGGCATGGATGTTTGTGATGTCCTTAGGTTAGTTAGGTTTAACTAGTTCTAAGTTCTAGGGGACTAATGACCTCAGCAGTTGAGTCCCATAGTGCTCAGAGCCATTTGAACCATTTTTTGAATTCGGCCGTGAGCGAAGTAAATTTGGCCACTTAGTGAGGGGCAGCGGGATAAGTCGTGTGGCCACTGCTGGGAAGAGCGGAATACCGAAAATGCAGATAAAAATACCTACTGAACCATTCAAAATTTTTCGCCGTTTAATATCTGTTGATAACTTGTTCTGTACTTCTGATTCTGAATCTGTAAGCTTTATTACAGAAACTATATTTAGTATGTAATGAATGTAATAGTGTATTTATTTCTGACTGTGTATGAATGATTGAAAAAATAATGAAAATATTGTAAATTGCTGGGTAATAGCCAAGAGAACTTTATTTAAATGTATCGATAGCAACAAAGAAATATCAGTAGCTGTGCCGTTGTTTATCTTGGCGTATGGAGAGTCTCTGTCGCGATGCGAGCAGAGAGGAGGCAGAGTAGCTTGAGTCATGAAAGAGTGCGGAAGTGTTTGTTGGACGCTCATGAAGACGCGGTGAGCAGCTATGAACGCACCAGTGTAGGAGTACCTAATTCGTCAACCCGCGTGTATTGAGAACACGGAAGGAGTGGACAGGCGGAGGAAGCTGCAGTTCTAACTATTGCCTGTCCCGTAATTATCCCTGGCTCTGGAGACGACTGGGGCCGCACAGCTAAAACATCGTAACGCTGTTAAGTGAAAAACTATTAACTTACATAGGCATTACCCAGAGATATTTCTTTCACAAAGTACGACTGACTTGAGTAATAACCTGCAATAGTTAAAACTAGTAAGGCACCTGAGTCGTCATTGTAACCGAGCGGTTCTAGGCGCTTCAGTCCGGGACCGCGCTGCTGCTACGGTCGCAGGTTCGAATCCTGCACAGGGCATGGATGTGTGTGATGTCCTTAGGTTAGTTAGGTTTAAGTAGATCTACGTCTAGGGGACTGATGACCTCAGATGTTAAGTCCCATAGTGCTCAGAGCCATTTGAACCATTTGCACATTTCATTTATTCTATATTTAATTAGCGAGTGACTTCTGCTGGCTTGGTATGTATCTCATTGTTGTTATATTAAAAGTAAAATCAGTTGCTCATTAGCTTAAAGTATCTTTAATTCATTCTTTCAATAATCAAAAGTAAACTGCTTGCTTTTTTCTAAATTTTTGATTACGTTACACTTAGATTACTGGAAGTAATTTTTTTACATAACAAACCTTTGGTTACATTTATTTAACCAGTAACTCCATTTAATTTTACTTTCAAAATTTAGTATTTCAGAGTAAGTAACTGCAAATCCAATGATTTCTGATTCATTTATTTTCTCGTGAAGTCTTGTGTTGTGGAAAAGCGTGACAACCTTCTCTTGCCACACCAGTGATTATTTGCTTAAATTTCTTTGCCATTAGCTTTCTTAAGGTTCTGGAGATTCATTGCCCTAGTGGGCTAGCGACCGTTTAATTACCCCATTTTTTAGCTAATCAGTATTTTCTTTGTATTACCAGTATTTTTTGTATTAAATATTACGTGATACCCTATTCCTCCCCATGTGGTTCGTGAGCGATTGCGCTATATTCCACCCACTTCAAAATTACCATCAGTATTTAGCTTAAGTTTAGAATAGATTCTTCCTTAAGAAGGGTGTGTTGTACACTTTCCTCCGACTAACCGGTGTTATTTTCCTTCGGTAACGATAGCCTTACTCACTCCGAAGTTTCATTTAGGTATATGCGATCATAGTCAGCTATATCGCAATCCAGTAGGCCGATTAGGAAGGAGGAGGTTATAAGAGAATGTAAGAGGAAGAGTGGTTCATTGATTGTCTTCCAGTACTGACAACTGATGGGTGAATGGTACTCGTACCGATGAGCTGCTAAGCGTAAATTTTGACACGGTAGTAGCACGTTGTAAGTAGGCTCTTTAGGTTCTTATGTTGGTGACGCCACGCTACGCTCTGTATTAAAATTGCTGTGGTTGGACTCTTTGTTGGATTATTCGTTAGTGTACTGTTGGGCAGTTGACTTGAACAGCGCGTAGCGTTGGGCAATTGGAGGTGAGCCGCCAGCACTGGTAGATATGGGGAGAGAGATGCTAGAGTTTTGAGATGTTAATATGAGCGGACGATCTGGACGTGTGTCCGTCAGAAAAAGGTAAATACATCGTTTGTTCTCTATCAAAATCTTTCATTTGCTGACTATACGCCTATCAGTAGTTAGTGCCTTCAGTAGTTAGAATCTTTTATTTAGCTGGCAGTATTGGCACTCGCTGTATTCCAGTAGTTCGAGTAAAGAAGATTTTGGTGAGGTAAGTGATTCATGGAGGGTAGGTTATTGTCAGTCAGGGCTATTCTTTTGTGGGGATTATTAAAAGTCATATTGCGTTGCGCTAAAATATTGTGTGTCAGTTTAGAAATGACCAGAATAAGTAAAGAGAAAACTGAATACGTTCAGTTTTTCTCAGCTGTTTCAGTATCAAATAACGCAGAAGTTTACCAGCAATTTCGACGTATTAATGAATGCACATTACAAGGAAGATCATCTTCAAATGCTGTAAGTATATGTAGTAAGCAATGTGAAATCAAATTAAGGATGTTGTTACACGACACAGTGTGTAGAGGAGAAATGACTTTCGAAACATTTAGTAATCATTTGTGATCGTCTCTCATATCACATAATAAATGTAAGTAAAATTAATCGTCCGCTCAGACCAGCCACACAACAACACTTCGTCCGGCAGTTACAGTGCATTAACTTTCAGGTCGATGTAACAGTGATACAACTTTGGGGCCGCTGAGGCTGGTAGCAACCTGAAACACAGGAGAGTCTACACGAAATGTTCCACATCTTACCGACTTTTGATTATGTGTACATGGGGGCCGGCGGCCAATCGTTACTATAGCAAGTCTACTGGAGGCTTTTTTCCTTTCTTTTCTTTTTTCCGTCTCATTACTTATCTGACTGATTTGGTGTGCACTCCCCCCCCCCCCCCCCCCGCCCCCGCCACCACCACCAATTTCTCTCCTGTATCAAGCTCTTCAACTCGCTGTGTCACTTGCCATCTACGTTCTCAATTATTTGCTGGATGTATTACAATCTCTGCTTTCCTCTACGGTTTTTACCCTCTACAAAATCCTCTTGTACTATAGAAGTTATTACTTGGTGTCTTAACAGATGTCCTACCATTCTGTCTCTTCTTCTCCACAGAGTTTGCCACACCGTCTTTTTCTCTCCGATTCTGCACGGAACCTCCTCATTCCTTACCTTATCAGTCCACGTAGTTTTCAACATTCATCGGTAGCACCATCTCAATTGCTTCGATCCTCTTCTTGTTCGGTTTTCTCGCTGCTCATGTTTCACTACCTTAGAATGCTGTGTTCCAAACGTACATTCTTAGAAACTTCTTCCTCAAATTGAGGTCTATGTTCGATACTGATAGACTTCTGTTGGCCAGGAATGCCCTATTTACCAGTGCTAGTCTCCTTTCTCCGTCCGTTATTAGTTATTGTGCTGCCTAGGTAGCAGCATTACTTAACTTCGCCTAATTCGCGACCATCAATCCTGATGTTAAGTTTCTCGCTGTCCTCAATTCTGCTACTTCTCATTTCTTTCCCCTTTCTTCGATTTACTCTCAGTCCGTATTCTGTACTCATTAGATTGTTATTCCATTCAGCAGATCATGTAATTCTTCTTCACTTAATCATGTAATACTTTTTTACTTTCTCTCAGGAAAGTAATGTCATCAGCAAATCGTATCACTGACATCCTTTTACCTTGAATTTTAATTCCGCTCCTGAACCTTTTTTTATTTCAATAATTGCTTCTTCTATGTACATACTGAACAATAGGAGTGAAAGACTACACCCCTGTGTTACATCCTTTTTAATCCGAGCACTTTGTTCTTGGTCGTCCACTCTTATTATTCCCTCTTGGCTGTTGTACATATTGTATATTACCCGTCTCTCCCTACAGCTTACCCCTATTTTTCTCAGAATTTCGAACATTCTACACCATTTTACATTGTCGAACGCTTTTTCCAGGTCGACAAATCCTGTGAATGTGTCTTATTTTTTCTTCAGGCTTGCTTTCATTATCAATCGCAACCTCAGAACTGCCTCTCTGATACATTTGCCTTTCCTAAAGCCAAACTGATCGCCATCTAATTTATCCTCAATTTTGTTTTCTATTTTTCTGTATATTATTCCTGTCAGCAGCTTGGATGCATGAGCTGTTAAGATGCGATAATGCTCCCACTTGTCGGCTCTTACAGTCGTCGGAATTGTGTGGATGATGTTTTACCGAAATTCGACTAGTATATCGCCAGACTCACAGTTTCTACACCAACATGAATAGTCGTTTTGTTGCCATTTCTCCCAATGACTTTAGAATTTTAGTCTTCCAATGCTCTTTTAAATTCTGTTTCTATTATCGGATTCCCTATCTCATCCCTATCGAATAATGTTTCTTCTTCAGTCACAACAGATATGTTTACCCCCTCGTAGAGGCCTTCGGTGTACTCTTTCCAACTATGCGCTCTATCCTCTGCGTTTAACAGTGGAATACTCATTACACTCTCAATGTTTCCACTCTTGCTTTTAATGTCACCGAATGTTGTAGTAACTTTTATACATGCTGAGTAAGTTCTTCTATTCCTTCACATTTTTCATGCAGCCATTTCACCTTAGCTTCCCTGTGCTTCCTATTTATTTCATTCCTAAGTGACTTGTGTTTCTGTGTTCCTGAAATCCTTTGTACTTCCTTCTTTCATCGATTACCTGAAATATTTCTTCTGTTCCAATGGTTTCTTTGCAGTTAATTTCTTTGTGCCTAGGTTTTTCTTTCCAACTTCCGTGCTTGCCCTTTTTAGAGATGTCCATTCCTCTTCAACTGGAATGGCTACTGAGCTATTCCTTATCGCCGTATCAATAGCGTTAGAGAACTTCAAACGTATCTCTCCATTCCTTAGTACTGCCGTATCCCACTTCTTTGCCTATTGATTCTTCCTGACTAGTCTCTTAAACTTCAGCTTACTCTTCATAATTACTAAATTGTGACCTGAGTATTTATCTGCATCCTGGTATGCATTACAGTCCAGCATCTAATTTCGAGATCCCTGCCTGGCCACGATGTAATCTACCTGAAGTCTTCCCCTGACTCCCAGCCTTTACCAAGTATATCCCCTCCTCTTGTGTTTCTTGAACAGAGTATTAGCTATCACTAACGAATATTTATTGCAGAACTCACTTAGTCTTTCCTCCATGTCATGTCTAACACCAACCTGTAACCCTTTCTGGTACTCCTTCCCCTACAACTACATTCCATTCCTCCATGACTATTAGATTTTCATATTCCTTTACGCATTCAGTACCCATATACTTCCTCTATCTCTCCATTTTGAGTTTGCGACGTCCAAATGTATACTTGAACTATTGTTGTCGATATGGTTTGCTGTGGATTCTGATGAGAACCACCCTATCACTGAACTGTTCACATTAACTCACTTTCTGTCCTACCTTCCTATTCATAACGAATCCTACTTCCATAATACCGTTTTCCGGTGATGGCCAGAAATGCTCGTCTTCTTTCCGTATCACTTCACTGACTCCCATTATAACTAGATTGAGACATTGCATTTCCCTTTTCAGATTTTCTAGCTTTCCTACCACTTTCAAACTTCTGAAATTCCACGCCCCGACTCGTAGAATGCTATTTTTTCGTCAGTTAATCAATCTATTTCTCGTGATCACCTCCACCCTCCTGTAGATCCGAATGGGGAACTACTACGGAATCTCTTGCGAATGAACACTTCATGACACTTTTTCAGTTACAGGCGATGTATCTTGTGAATACACGCTATATGTCTTTAATGTAGTGGTTTCCATTGCCTTCTGCATCATCATGCTGATTCTTCCGCCTTTAGTGGCAGTTCCGCCCTCGAAGGACAAGAGAATGCCCTCAACCTCTGTCTGCTCCTCTACCCTCTTTGACAAGATCGTTGGCAGAATGAGGGTGAATTCTTATGCCAGAAGTCTTCGGCCGCTGGTAACGTTCCAATTTATTTAGGTTTTAACGATAAGATCGGTACATATGCGGCCCGAAGTGCCACCACACGAAGACAATATTGGCCCATGACCAAGAATGTTTGATGAGTACCGCTCTAAGAGGAACAGAACTAGTGGTGTGACTAAGTAGAGTTTTATAATATAGGATTAAAAGGGTACACTGGCGATAGTGCTGTTTTAAGCAAGGTTTTAACAGGGTGTGACTACGTGTTCATCTTGCAGCAGTTTTTCTGAAAGCAAAAACGTTGCATTTTTGTTTTTCGATCCCATGCTCCACTTAGGACACAAGTGAGGAATCTACAGAGAACAGATATTTTTTACAGGGGACGTGGTTGCGCAAAGTTGCAGTAGAATGATTTGTGTACTGACCTCCACAGTCATGTGTTGGATGAGAACGAGGAGGCCTCTACTGGCAACAAAGCTGCTGAAACTAAAACTGTGTGATATCAGAATGAAGGGAGCCATAATACTGCAATATGGAATGATGGCTAAGGTTATGCACCACTGGCCACTAAAATTGCAGATGATAAACGGGTATTCATTGGACAAATATATTATTCTAGAACTGACATGTGATTACATTTTCACGCAGTTTGGGTGCATAGATCCTGAGAAATCAATACCCAGAACATCCACCTCTGGCATTGAGTCAAACAGAGCTTGGATGGCGTGTACAGGTACAGCTGCCCATGTAGCTTCAACACGATACCACAGTTCATCAAGAGTAGTGACTGGCGTATTGTGACGAGCAGGTTGCTCGGCCACCATTGACCAGACATTTTCAATTGGTGAGAGATCTGGAGAATGTGCTGACCAGGGCAGCAGTCGAACATTTTCTGTATCCAGAAAGGCCTATACAGGACCTGTAACATGCGGTCGTGCGTTATCTTGCTGAAATGTACGGTTTCGCAGGGATCGAATGAAGGGTACAGCCACGGGTCGTAACACATCTGAAATGTAACGTCCACTGTTCAAAGTGCCGTCAATGCGAACGAGAGGTGACCGGGACGAGTAACCAATGGCACCCCATACCATCACGCCGGGTGATACGCCAGTATGGCGATGACGAATACACGCTTCCAGTGTGCGTTCACCGCGATGTCGCCAAACACGGATGCGACCATCATGATGCTTTAAACAGAACCTGGATTCATCCGAAAAAATGACGTTTTGTCATTCGTGCACCCAGGTTCGTCCTTGAGTACACCATCGCAGGCACTCCTGTCTGTGATGCAGCATCAAGGGTAACCGCAGCCATGGTCTCCGAGCTGATAGTCCATGCTGCTGCAAACGTCGTCGAACTGTTCGTGGAGATGGTTGTTGTCTTGCAAACGTCCCCATCTGTTGACTCAGGGATCGAGACGTGGCTGCACGATCTGTTACAGCCATGCGGATAAGATGCCTGTCATTTCGACTGCTAGTGATACGAGGCCGTTGGGATCCAACACGGCGTTCCGTATTACCCTCCTGAACCCACCGAGTCCATATTCTGCTAACAGTCATTGGATCTCGACCAACGGGAGCAGCAATGTAGCGATACGATAAACCGCAGTCGCGATAGGCTACAATCCGACCTTTATCAAAGTCGGAAACATAATGGTACGAATTTCCCCTCCTTACAGGAGGCATCACAACAATGTTTCACTAGGCAACGCCTGTGAACTCCTGTTCGTGTTTGAGAAGTCGGTTGGAAACTTTTCTCATGTCAGCACGTTGAAGGTGTCGCCACCGGCGCCAACCTTGTGTGAATGCTCTGAAAAGCTAATCATTTGCATATCACAGCATCTTATTCCTGTCGGTTAAATTTCGCGTCTGTGGCACGTCATCTTCCTGGTGTAGCAATTTTAATGGCCAGTAGTGTAGATCCAGTCTTGAGGCAGAAGAAGACAGGACTAGGACTGTATCAGTGGTGTAAGATTAGGGTAACTGCTAACTGCTAACTGCTAACTGCAAAAAACTCAAGATCGTTGGAATGAACAGTGGTGTATCTCTCCATCTTAGTAACAGTGGGAACCAAACGCACTGAATATACTGCTCTTCAGCAGTTACGGACTTGCTGCAGGGATGAAAAGACTCGTAGTCTATCAAATTGTAGTGGTCATGAGAAGATAAGAAAGATGGCGGTAGATAGGGTTGACCATGCCACGAAAAAGAAACTGAAGGAATGCTATATCTGCTTGAACTTTCTGTGGTTGCTGCTCCACAACTTATAGATTATGATGTGTCGTAGGAAGTCGTCAGATGCACCGATAAAAGAGCATGACAGCAAATGACAGCAGCTGAACTCATGAATGTTGGAAAGTACTTTTAATTTTTATCCGTGCAGCTCTGTGGAGTCGCAGACAAACCGCAGTGCGGTTTTTATCGTTATTGAATTCCAACATGTGGTAGCTGCCGATGGCCGTATTTGTGTGGCCTTGCATAACGTATGTTATGACCCGTGTGCAGCGTCATGTATTATTAGTGTTCTACTACCAGGGTGGTTAGTGACTGCAAGAAACTTTTTGATGTATGACAGGCTGCTCAGTGAGCACAATAAAACTGCATGCATTCAAGGCAGGTATAAAGAAAGCAGTGTATCTGCGATTTAAAACATCTTAAGTCAGCAAAACGCCCTTTGTAAGGAACGGGACTCAATCTCCTGATCGTAATTCAAACACGGGTTTAGAACGCAACGATTATCAATGGGACGCTGGGAGTGTAAGCTTTTTACTCCCTTTAATTCCCTTTGAGGTACTAGACTGGCTCATGGAAAATCAATAGAAATTACAACTGGTGACAGTGTCAAATGACTGCAATATGGCGTTAGCCTATCGAGTTGTATGACACTACGCTGTCTGCTAATTGAAATTTAGCTTCCATATGTAATCTAAACTATAAAATATGGCGTGGGTCCTCACAGGATTGGGGAATATCACAGTTTATCCATCTCTGATTGACTGATTTCTCAATAAGACTCAGACCCGATGTCGATAGGGTGGCAAGACTGCAACTTTATTACCCCTATTTATCCACCTGGCAGTTGGCCTAGAATTAGTCTACTCCACTCTTTTCAAAACATCGCTTGAATCAGTAACCGCTGAAAACTCTTCAATTTCGACATTGGAGCTCATCTTTTCTACACCTACAGCTATATAGATACTCCGCAAGCCACCGTACGGTGTGCAGCGACGCCTACCCTGAACCACTACGCCGAGCGGTCTAAGACGCTGCAGTCATGGACTGTGCGGCTGATCCCGGCGAAGATTCGAGTCCTCCCTCGAGCACGGGTGTGTGTGTGTTTGTCCTTAGGATAATTTAGGTTAAGTAGTGTGCAAGCTTAGGGACTGATGACCTTAGCTGTTAAGTCCCATAAGATTTCTCACACATTTGATTTTGTACCACTACTAGTCACTTCATTTCCTGTTGCACTTGTAAATAAAGCGAGGGAAAAACGACTGTCTATAGTTTTTGATGTTGTTGAGCAACAGTAATACAATAATTTTTTTTATATATCGAATCGTTCAAATGGCTCTGACCACTATGGGGCTTAACATCTGAGATCATCAGGCCCCTAGAACTTAGAACTACTAAAACCTAACTAACCTAAGGACATCACACCCATCCATGCCCGAGTCAGGATTCGAACCTGCGACCGTAGCTGTCGCGCGGTTCCAGACTAAAGCGCCTAGAACTGCTCGGCCACAACGGCTGGCTTTTATATATCACACCGCCATTTGTCCGTATTGTTGTTTATTTAATTACGACCCAGGTTTCGGCCTTTTATGCCATTTTCAAGTGATTGAGTCAAATGGTGGTGCGTTCATTTAAAAAAAATTAAAGACTGTCTGTATGCCTCAGTATGAGCCCTAAATTCTCGTATCTTACCTTCGTGGACCTTACGCGCAATGTATGTTGGCAGCAGTAGAATCGTTTGTCACTCAATTTCAAGTGCCGGTTCTCTAAATTTTCTCAGTATTGTTTCTCGAAAAGAACGTCGCCTTCCCTCCAGGGATTCGCATTTGAGTTCCCAAGGCATCTCCACAACACTTACGTGTTATTCGAACCTACCGGTAACAAATGTAGCAGCTCACCTCTCAATTGCTTCGATATCTTCCTTCAATCCGACCTGGTACGGATCCGAAACACTCGATCGGTACTCAAGAACTGGTCGCATCCCCCCCCCCCCCCCCCCGTTCTATATGCGGTCTCCAGTCGCCTTATCTACCACAGTTTATCCGCACAAGACCTCATATAGTGACTGCATAGTCGGATCATTAGTTCTGCTACCATAGGCTGATGCAACAAGTTCTGAACCCAGTCGTAGTGAGTTTTATTGAAATAACATAGAGGCATCTTAGTTATGGTTTTATGCACGCACTCAACTTTTACATTCGCCTTGGAATGGAAAGTTGTTGTCGTCCATTTTTAAGTGCAGCAGTTAAAAAACGTTTAAAACTACTGAAGACATTTGTAATGCAGCTGCATTAACACAAACGATCGTGTGATGCCCAACAATTATTTCAAAGGATCTGAGAGACATAATGTTTGCTGTGGACTTCAGGACTTAGTCTGTTTTGCTCGTTATACACGAGAAATATAACCACAAACGTAATCTTCAATGTCATGTTGTCGATCCCTACACCACTGTCTCATTATTACTGGAGTATTGGTTGCCTGCTGCCCATTAGGACAAGCTAGAATGCTTTTGTGACATTGTGTCATAATATGGTGCTGAATTGCCTTTAACATTACTAATCGATTTGCTCAGGCAGTTTCGTGATACAAAACACCTCTTCAGACACCAATTTCCGTAGTGAAGCGAGCTGTTGACGGTCTTCATCTTGTTCCCGTATTTCACCATCTCGGTGTGACTTGTCAGATTTGTAATGGACCTCATAACCATACTCATTAAGCTTTAAGGCGCTTTGTATCAGTCAGCGAGTCGAGTATTTTAAATTTAAAAGCCACAATAAAGCGGCATGATCTGTGACTACTGCGAAACATCTACCATAAAGGTAGTAGTTAAAGTCACTGAATGCCACAGCCAACAATTTTTTTTAGTTACACTGTAATTAGTTTCTTCTTTGTTAAGCAGACAGGATGCGTGACGAAGTGGTTACTCAATAACATCTCGCTCCAGACTTAAAACACGGCCTATGGCACAATCTCTAGCATGCCATGACATACTGAATTGCTTTTCAAAGTCGATATAAATGTGTATGAGAGATTTTGTTCAAAGTCTAAATTGTTTCATCGTCACGTCACATTCAGTGATCCTATTGAACAGTAGTCAATGTTTTGTGATAGGGGAATTACCTCGCATGAATATGCAGTAATAATTATGAACACTCAGTTATGACTGTAGTTCTCTTGCATCTTTCGTATAGGAAAATTACCATCTGCCTCAGTGGGAGCTGGACCCAGATTAACATCCTCAGCCCTTCTAATATATCTGAGGTACTGTAACCTGAGACCTCACAAAAGATTGTTTCTCCAGTTTTAAACATAAGTTATCACCGTGTAGATCTAACAGTCCTTAACTTCTGCATGCTCCTTGATTATGCTTGAAAAGACAATGATATCTTGAAGATATAATAAGCATATAGTGCCGGCCGGTGTGGCCGAACGGTTCTAGGCGCTACAGTCGGGAGCCACGCGACCGCTGTGGTCGCAGGTTCGAATCCTGCCTCAAGCATGGATGTGTGTGATGAATTTAGGTTAGTTAGGTTTAAGTAGTTCTAAATTCTAGGGGACTGATGACCTCAGATGTTAAGTCCCATAGTGCTCAGAGCCATTTTTAAGCATATAGTGGCTTTCAATCGATGCAATAGTAAATCTGTAAACATTTGAAAAATAGCAGGTGCATTTCTTAAACTAAAAGGCTGTCTTAGAAACTTATATAGCCCACAAATGACAAATGCTGTCTTTGGTCTATCCTGATGAGATGTTGTTGTCGTTCTGGTCTTCAGTCCAGAGACTGGTTTGATGCAGCTCTCCATGCTACTCTATCTTGTGCAAGCTTCTTCATCTCCCAGTACCTATTGCAGCCTACATCCTTCTGAATCTGCTTAGTGTATTCATCTCTTGGTCTCCCTCTACGATTTTTACCCTCCACGCTGCCCTCCAATACTAAATTGATGCATCAGAACATGTCCTGTCAAGAACATGTCCTGTCAACCGATCCCTTCTTCTAGTCAATTGTGCCACAAACTCCTCTTCTCCCCAATCCTATTCAATACCTCCTCATTAGTTATGTGATCTACCCATCTAATCTTCAGCATTCTTCTGTAGCACCAGATTTCGAAAGCTTCTATTCTCTTCTTGTCTAAACTATTTATCGTCCACGTTTCACTTCCATACATGCCTACACTGCATACAAATACTGTCAGAAACGACTTCCTGACACTTAAATCTATACTCGATGTTAACAAATTCCTCTTCTTCAGAAACGCTTTCCTTGCCATTTCCAGTCTACATTTTATATCCTCTCTGCTTCGATCTTCATCGTTATTTTGCTCCCCTAATAGCAAAACTCCTTTACTACTTTAAGTGTCTCATTTTCTAATCTAATTCCCTCAGCATCACCTGACTTAATTCGATTACATTGCATTATCCTCGTTTTGCTTTTGTTGATGTTCATTTGATACCCTCCTTTCATGACACTGTCCATTCCGTGCAAGTGCTCTTCCAAGTCCTTTGCTGCCTCCGACAGAATTACAATGTCATCGGCGAACCTCAAAGCTTTTATTTCTTCTCCATGGATTTTAATACCTACTCCGAATTTTTCTTTCGTTTCCTTTACTCTTTGCTCAATATACAGATTGAATAACGTCCAGGAGAGGCTACAACCCTGTCTCACTCCCTTCCCAACCACTGTTACCCTTTCATGCCCCTCGACTCTTATAACTGCCATCTGGTTTCTGTACAAATTGTAAATAGCCTGTCGCTCCCTGTATTTTACCCCTGCCACCTTCAGAATTTGAACGACAGTATTCCAGTCAACATTGTCAAAAGCTTTCTCTAAGTCTACAAATGCTAGGAATGTAGGTTTGCCTTTCCTTAATCTTTCTTCTAAGGTGAGTCATAAGGTCAGTATTGCCTCAAGTGTTCCAGTATTTCTACGGAATCCAAACTGATCTTCCCCGAGGTCCGCTTCAACCAGTTTTTCCATTCGTCTGTAAAGAATTCGCGTTAGTATTTTGCAGCTGTAACTTATTAAACTGATAGTTAGGTAATTTTCGCATTGTCTGCTTTCTTTGGGATTGGAATTATTATATTCTTCTTGAAGTCTGAGGGTATTTCGCCTGTCTCATACATCTTGCTCACCAGATGGTAGAGTTTTGTCAGGACTGGCTCTGCCAAGGCTGTCAGGAATTCTAATGGAATGTTGTCTATTTCCGGGGCCTTGTTTCGACTCAAGTCTTTCAGTGCTCTGTCGAACTCTTCACGCAGTATCATATCTCCCATTTCATCTTCATCTACATCCTCTTCCATTTCCATAATACTGTCCTCAAGTACATCACCCTTGTATAGACACTCTATATACTCCTTCCACCTTCCTGCCTTCCCTTCTTTGCTTAGAACTGGGTTTTCATCTGAGCTCTTGATATTCATACAAGTCGTTCTCTTTTCTCCAAACGTCTCTTTAATTTTCCTGTAAGCAGTATCTATCTTACCCCTAGTGAGATAAGTGTCTACATCGTTACATTTGTCCTCTAGCCATCCCTGCTTATTCCTTTTTGCCTGCTTCATTTATTGCATTTTTATGTTTTCTCCTTTCGTGAATTAAATTCAATATTTCTTTTGTTACCCAAGGATTTCTACCAGCCCTCGTCTTTTTACCTACTTGATCCTCTGCTGCCTTCACTACTTCATCCCTCAAAGCTACCCATTCTTCTTCTACTGTATTACTTTCCCCCATTCCTGTCAATATTTCTATTATGCTCTCTCTGAAACTCTGTACAACCTCTGATTTAGTCAGTTTATCCAGGTCCCATCTCCTTAAATTCCCACCCTTTTTGCAGTTTCTTCAGTTTTAATCTACAGTTCATAACCAATAGATTGTGGTCAGAATCCACATCTGCCCCTGGAAATGTCTTATAATTTAAAACCTGGTTCCTAAATCTCTGTCTTACCATTATTTAATCTTTCTGATACCTGTCAGTATCTCCAGGCTTCTTCCATGTATACAACCTTCTTCTGTGATTCTTGAACCAAGTGTTAGCTATGCTAAAGTTATGCTCTGTGCATAATTCTACCAGACGGCTTTTCTGATACCTGTCAGTATCTCCAGGCTTCTTCCATGTATACAACCTTCTTCTGTGATTCTTGAACCAAGTGTTAGCTATGCTAAAGTTATGCTCTGTGCATAATTCTACCAGACGGCTTCCTCTTTCTTTTCTTCCCCCCAATCCATAATCACTTACTACGTTTCCTTCTCTTCCTTTTCCTACTACCGAATTCCAGTTACCCATGACTATTAAATTTTCGTCTCCCTTCACTATTTGAATAATTTCTTTTATCTCCTCGTACATTTCTTCAATTTCTTCGTCATCTGCAGAGCTAGTTGGCATATAAACTTGTACTGATGAGATATTGATGTTTTATAACAACCCAACTTCAAATTCATGTGGTGAAGTATCTGCAATTTCTCAAGAGGTCAACCATTTGACCAATGTGAGTGACTGGATATGTGTCTGGAGTGGTTACACAATTTCTTACCCGCATGTCTACAGAGGTGGTAAGGTTATTCTCCATTGACGGTTTTCTTAGTTGTTATGACAATAGGCGAGGAGGGCTAGAGGGAGACTAAATTATTATTGGATGTAATTGTTGTTAAATGCTTTTGTTTAAAACTAATTACAAATGGTAAGGATTATGGTAAGGCTTCTGTCCCATTGGCTGTGCATTCTTTGGCGGTATTTCATGTTCCGTAGGACTCAACAGTACACATTGACTTCTTCGAATAGCCACACAAATTGCTTCAATACTGAGGATTCTGCCTGTTTCTGAAAAATGCATTAATTTTCTTTGAACTGGTTACAAAGAAGTGGCTGAATTGCATGGAAATACCCAGTTGGCATGTTTTCTGATTTCTCACAGATGACTTTCTGTGTTCTTTCACAGTTTCCGAAAACTTGTTTGCTCCCATCTGAAATCATTCAGTATCCTATGCTGCTCTCTCTTGTAAGAGTTCTCCATTTATGATTTCAGATCTACAACACCCTCCTTTTAAGTGAAATTTTGAGTAATGGATCGAGCAGAAATATATTTTCTACAGGCTCTGAAAATTCAGAGAACTTTCCCCGTTCCATCATGTACAGTTCAAGGGGCGCTGGCTTTCAGCACTGTGATATGTTCACAAAGGAATTACAGACATTGGCTGTGAGTGTGCATTGATATGTAATTTTGCATAGACTCGAGAATTATGCAGTGAGTCACCAGATTGGACAATTTGCAACCGAGAGTAAAAAGCTACCTGAAAGTGGCGTAGGAAATAATTCGCAGTAATGACACCAAAATCCTGTTCTACTGTCCTAAGCACTTCCACGCCAAAATTATTTTTCCCTGCACTAATCTCCATATCAATACTGCAAGGGATAAACAAGTTTCTGTTCCTAGTCAACTGATACAAAAGTAAGGCAACTTTCATGTTTGCTCATCACAAAGGGGTAAAAGTAGTAGGCCCATCTGTGCATCCATGTCTACTGAAATATTAAACGGTCTTCCTTCAGTGTTGCGTCTTACAATCATCATTGCCATGTCAACTAATCCTAACTAACGATATTGACAGTTTCTACTGGGAGCTCGTAGCATTGACGATACAAGCCTCCATCCCGTTTCTCACTCCATACCTTGTTTTACTTCTTGAATCCAGAAATCGCTGATATCCTTCACTGACTCGCCTCTGACTATTGCGTGAACGGCTGCAGTCTACAGTTAACTGGCCACTCTCCGTACAGTCGAAACAACAAGGGACAAGACACTGGTCGGCAGTGTCTTCTCAATGCTTTCGGTGCCTACAATTTGTCCCTCTTGTGTACATGTGGTGGAAGTCATTATCTACAGAAGTAGTATGAGGGCATGGCCTCTTGTAGATAAAGGGGTGACTGAAATTTTATTTCTCTGACAATTTGTGGGTTTATTCCCTTAATAATTGTATCTAAAGCCCTTACCTTTGCCTCTTCAAGTAGGACGTCATTTTCTCCAGGGGTGACATCAGGATACAAGTATGATATAAAACAGTTCATACGCAGTCGGCAAAAACTTCAAAATCTTCCCTTGTCCGCCGGGGAAGGATGAACACCTTTGTCATTAAAAACTGACGCTTTTTTTGTTGTAGTATCCGTCAGATAACCCCATCGCAAATACTTCAGAACTGATGCTATATAAGTTCTTGTGTATTCTGTCAACTATAGACATGCAATTTTTAACTGAAACTTGTCGGTTAACGAACAGATTCGGCTAAATCTTGAACATTTTTCAGAAATGTGGCAACATTATCAGACGCCTTCCCTGAAAATGGCAGATTGAAAGTAGCTGCACTGGGCAGTGGAGCAAAGTAAGAGCCGTCAATGTTCTGTACAGAATCATCAGGGTCTGCCTCAATGTAGCTTTTCGAGCAGAGAACGGCTCCTGTTTTGCTTGTAGCTGTCCTTGCAATTCAGTATTCCTAAGAATGAGAACCACTATACGGTCTTTCAAAACTTTGTGTGGCTCATCACTGCTCATCTCAGCACAACCTTACAGCTGTGAGCGTGTGATGGACATTTTATCGTCTCAAAACTTGTTGTTGTTGTTGTGGTCTGCAGTCCTGAGACCGGTTTGATGCAGCTCTCCACGCTATCCTGTGCAAGAGTCCACATCTGCCCCTGGAAATGTCTTACAATTTAAAACCTGGCTGCTAAATCTCTGTCTTACCATTATATAATCTATCTGATACCTTTTAGTATCTCCTGGATTCTTCCATGTATACAACCTTCTTTTATGATTCTTGAACCAAGTGTTAGCTATGATTAAGTTGTGCTCTGTTCAAAATTCCACCAGACGGCTTCCTCTTTCATTTCTTACCCCCAATCCATATTCACCCACTACGTTTCCTTCTTTCCATTTTCCTACTACCGAATTCCAGTCACCCACGACTATTAAATTTTCGTCTCCCTTCACTATCTGAATAATTTCTTTTATTTCATCAAACATTTCTTCAATTTCTTCATCATCTGCAGAGCTAGTTGACATATATATTTGTACTACTGTCGTAGGCGTCGGCTTCGTGTCTATCTTGGCCACAACAATGCGTTCGCTGTGCTGTTTGTAGTAGCTTACCCGCATTCCTATTGTTTTATTCAGTATTAAACCTATTCCTGCATTACCCCTATTTGATTTTGTATTTATAACCCTGTTTTCACCTGACCAAAAGTGCCGGCCGGAGTGGCCGTGCGGTTCTAGGCGCTACAGTCTGGAACCGAGCGACCGCTACGGTCGCAGATTCGAATCCTGCCTCGGGCATGGATGTGTGTGATGTCCTTAGGTTAGTTAGGCTTAAGTAGTTCTAAGTTCTAGGGGACTGATGACCACAGAAGTTAAGTCCCATAGTGCTCAGAGCCATTTAAACCATTTTTTTTGACCAAATGTCTTGTTCGTCCTGCCACCGAACTTCACAAATTCCTACTATATCCAACTTTAACCTATCATTTTCCCTTTCTAAATTTTCTAACCTACCTGCCCGATTAAGGGATCTGACATTCCACGCACTGATTCGTAGAACGCGTTTTCTTTCTCCTGATAACGACGTCCTCCTGAGTAGTCCCCGCCCGGAGATCCGAATGGGGGACTATTTTACTTCCGGAATATTTTACCCAAGAAGACGCCATCATCATTTATCCATACAGTAAAGCTGCATGCCCTCGGGAAAAATTAGGGCCGTAATTTCCCCTTGCTTTCAGCTGTTCGCAGTACCAGTACAGCAAGGCCGTTTTGGTTAGTGTTACAAGGCCAGATCAGTCAATCATCCAGACTGTTGCCCCTGGAACTACTGAAAAGCCTGCTGCCCCTCTTCAGGCCATACTTTTGTCTGGCCTCTCAACAGATACCCCTCCGTTGTGGTTGCACCTACGGAACGGCTATCTGTATCGCTGAGGCACGCAAGCCTCCCCACCAACGGCAAGGTCTATGGTTCATGGGGGGGGGGGGTCAAAACTTGTAAGAGAATGTAATTACAAATATGAAAAGTGTTGTGTCTAGACAAGACAGCCTAGACACAATGCGAGGAAGCCGAAAGGCACGCGCTTAAACTCACGCAGGCTGGCGTGAAGTCTGAAACAGGATACGTAATGAATGTTATAAAGACAAGTACGTAGCTTCTGGAATACTTAACTTTAATCCACACTTGTAGAACATCGCTCTTGATGATACATTAATAGAATCTCAATATCAATTGAATTCGGCGCCTTGCTAGGTCGTAGCAAATGTAGCTGAAGGCTATGCTAACTATCGTCTCGGCAAATGAGAGCGTATTGGTCAGTGAACTGTAGCTAGCTACGTCGGCTGTACAACTGGGACGAGTGCTAGTACGTCTCTCTAGACCTGCCGTGTGGTGGCGCTCGGTCTGCTATCACTGACAGTGGCGACACGCGGGTCCGGCGTATACTAATGGACCGCGGCCGATTTAAAGGCTACCACCTAGCAAGTGTGGTGTCTGGCGGTGACACCACAAAAAGAAGCTACACCACCTTAAACAAAAATGAAACAGAAATAAAGTTTTTGTTTTCCCAACGAGTGCTGCGTCCTTGGAATCCTCGGCTATAACTTGGCTACTGAGTGTTCCTTAGTTACATTTCCATTATTAACGCCAAGTAGTCATGTCATCGACAAGGCATGATGCATAAGACCAAACGCAACGGACAGCAGATGGACACTGCAACAGGAGGGCTGTGACAAGGCGGACAGCACGCTGTGGCAGGACGATACTGGACTGACAGCAGGCTGTGATGCCAGGCAGCAGACCACAGTGAGTCTTTGCTTATGGCGAACAGGCAGCGTAGGCGCAGTTGGAATGCGACTACTTCAGCAGCATGACAAACAGCGCTACAGGAGTGTATTGTAGGATTCTTCCGTATACTGTCCCCTGCTAGCTCTGACGTCTAAATCATGGCAAGGCTTGCCAAGAAATGTATGACCTCTGTTATACTCGTAGACAAAAATGTAGGGGGGTCTCACTTTAGACATCAGTTTGTGCCGGGTGTCACAAGTAAATTTTAGAACTGTCAGGAATGCAGACATCCAAAGTTACTGTTTTTAGGAATGAAAGGTATTTAAGACCATATCGGTATATTTTTACAATACGAATTTGCATGGGGTAGAAAGGTGGGCAGATGACTGCTCACGGTTCTCATCTAAAAAGTCACTTTGCAGTGGAACAAAGTCCGGGAGCAATTAGGAGACAGAGGTGAGATTGTATGTATGCTGAAAGCAGGAGCTAAGGAGAAGGTCCGCGTGTGATCCTAAGCTCTGGCCGCATCTTGCATCCAAGACGTGACTCCTCTCTTATGCTCCTTATTGGCCAGCCAGAGTGGTAAATGCGGCTGGTTTGTCAGCAGATCACTGTAAGCGATAGCCCTTGCACTTTTGCCAGGCATATAGATCACGGGGAAGTTAGGCTGCAAGAGCCTTTAAAAAACGCAGTGTATACTGAAGTGGAAGAAAATTTACAATTTGCAACAAAAATTCACGATGGACCGTAAACTGGCTAGGCGATCTGCACAGTAAAATATCTTGCAAAACATTTGTTTCATCTATTGCCCATCAGTC
The DNA here is from genome assembly GCF_023864345.2 of Schistocerca serialis cubense. Lineage (NCBI taxonomy): Eukaryota > Metazoa > Arthropoda > Insecta > Orthoptera > Acrididae > Schistocerca > Schistocerca serialis. The sequence continues at coordinate 484,412,525 of NC_064639.1, read as the reverse complement.
AGATACCATTACCACGCAGAACTAACAAAAGAGCCGGACAAGAATTTAGTTGCCTGCAGGAGACGTTACACTGACACCGTGATACCTTTAGACGTGATAAAGGCTTTAGTGTGGCTAGGAAGAGACGCTACAAGTTTCTTCAGATTCTGTGTATCCAGTTGAAGCCATACGTTGTACCCCTTAGAGCTATCAAGGGGCAGAGTGTTTATTGCTGCGTTTAACGTGTTGTTTCAAATAGTTGCAGACATTTGGCATAGTTTTGATATTGGGTGATAGACGTGTGATTGATCCTGATGGTCCCTGAAGCGTAGGCATGCAGAACGCCTGTTGTCATCTTGGAAGACCGGAGTGTCCACAACACTAATCATGAAGACATACAAGGAGCGGCAATTCTCAGTCACTGAGAATGTTGAAATAAACTTCCCGGTTCATAGTCACGGTACCCTGACTCCCATACAGCTTTATGCATCAGGAGTAGCAACGGCCTTTTGCGAGGTACCCACTCCAAACGCCCATTGCATGCAGTTTCTTTCGCAATATTGACTGGAAAACTGGTTGAGAGGGACCTGCATTCACTGACAGCAGCATTTTCCATGGCGTTTAGGACTGACTGTCGTTGATAACCCCTCTTGATTACGATGTCGTTAGAATTTACGTCTTTACACTGTTTTACACGGCTGGGAGTAGTATACCATTTCTTGTGGACACATACAAAACCACTCGCTCGTGGAAAGATTTGAGTAGGTCACACCAATATCCATGAAAGGAAATACTAGTAAACCGCTGAACTACAGAAGCATATAACATATTCAGTAGGATTTTGGAACATATATTGTGTTAGGATATTACGAGTTGTCTCGAAGAAACTGATTTGTTGACAAATAGCTAAAACGGACTCAGAAAACATCGTTCTTTTGAAACGCAACCAGCTCTTTATTATCATGAAGAATGAGTTCTATGGACACGGCATATGAAGTCAACTACTAAAACAGGGATAATATCTGGCGTTCCCCAAGGAAGTGTTATAGGCCCTCTGCTGTTCCTGACCTACATAAACGACATAGGAGGAATCTAACCAGCTGTCTTAGATTGTTTGCAGATGACGCCGTCATTTGCCGTCTTGTAGACTCATCAGATTATTAAAATCAATTGAAAAATAATTTAGACAAGGTATCTGAATGGTGCAAAAGTGGAAATTGACTGTAAATGGTAAAATGCCCGAAATCGCCCATACGAGTACCAAAGAAGGTCCGTTACATTTCGGTTACACGATAAATTACACAAATCTAAGGGCTGTGATTTCAACTAACTACTTAGGGATTACAATTATGAACAACTTAAACTGGAGCGTGCGTGGATAAAAATCCTGCATCAAGTTCACAAATTTTCTTTACTGATTACCGGTTTAGCTCATTACTGAACCATCTTCAAATCAATCTGTGGGACACTCATTACACATCGTTGTATTTTTAGAGCTAAGACGCCCTATTTAAATAAAAAAACTCCTAAAGTGAAAGTCTTAGTTGGTTATGTAAACTGACAACCTTAATCATTAAGATTTTCAATTTAGGATTATTTGTTTAATCAGAGCGACCTAGCTCTAAGAAGCATGACGATGTGTAGTGAGTGTCACACAGTGATCTGAAGACGGCTCGGCAAAGAGCCGAAACCGGCAATCAGAAAAGAAAATTTGCAGTGCTGAGTAGAATTTTTATTCAAACATGCTTTAAATCGACATATCGCGTATTTCTCCCCATTAACTATGTCAAAGAATGACATTAAATTGGGAGGATAACATAGAAAATTTGTGCGGAAAACAGACCAAAGACTGCCATTTATTGGCAGAACACTTAGAAAGTGCAACAAGTCTACTAAAGAGACTGTGGGATCCGCGTCAGATCGAGCTGATGAAGGGCGTCGAAAAACTTAAGAATCGCACCTCGTTCTGAATTACGCGAAATAGCGGAGAGAGTGCCACGGCCATCATAGATGACTTGAAGTGGCAATCATAGAAACAAAGACGTTTTTCGTTGCGACAGGATATTCTCCTGTAATTTCACTCACCAACTTTTTTCTTCGATAGCGAAAATATTTAGTTGGTGGCCACCTTCTTACAGAGAAATGAGCGTCGTAATAAAATAAAAGCTATTAGAGCTCGCACAGAAAGATTTAAGTGATCTTTCTCCCGCGAGCCGTTCGAGAGTGGAAGACAGACAAATAGTCTGAAGGTTGTTCAATGAACCCTCAGCCAGGCACTTAATTGTGAATTGCAGCGTAATCATGCAGATGCAGCTGTAGGTATCTGACAGTCCGCACCGATACACCAACTAATCGGGAAACCTCATCTCCGACCAAACACGACAGCTTCTTTTTTCCATTCTGTCACGTCTCCATGTCGTCCCATCTAACTGCGCTAATTCCATACAGCCGACTAATTCGCACACGTACACACCACTTCACACCACGACGTACGTCAGTTGTGGAGGATCACACAAAAAAAGCGCCTGGAACCGACTCTACAGCATTCCATAGCAACCAGTGCGCTCTTTTAAAGAGGACGACTAATAATATCTTATCCGGTGAGCTTAGATACGTAAGATTCTAAAATGTGCGGCGCGTTACATCACCGGTTCGTTTAGTCAGCACGTGGGTGTCACGAAGATGCTCATCCAACTCCATGCTGTAAGAGAGGCGTTGGGCATCACGGAGTAGTTTATTATTAAAATTCAGACAGAGCACGTTTCTCGACGAGCCAGAAGGTACACTACTCTCTGCCACACACACCCTTCGTGAAATGACTGTGACAGAAAAATCGGAAGAAAATCGGGATCACACTGACGATCAGAGGCAGCTGTTCTTTCCGTACATCGTCCCCGAATGGAACAGGTAAAGGAGGAATCGATGGGGGTGCCAGAAGTACTACTTTCTGCAATGCATTGTACACCGTGATCACGAGTATACCTCGGGAAACTGTCCGAATCGCTTCTTCTAGGCTTTCCGTTTATGTTAACGAGAAATGCATTTGCTTACTAAAATAAAATAAAAATGTGTGTGAAATCCTATTGGACTTAACTGCTAAGGTCAACAGTCCCTAAGCTTACACACTACTTAACCTAAATTATCCTAAGGACAAACACACACGCCCATGCTCCAGGGAGGACTCGAACCTTCGCCGGGACCAGCCGCACAGTTCGTGACTGTAGCGCCCCTAGACCGCTCGGCTAATCCCGCGCGGCGCTAAAATAAAAGTTCAGATCATATGATCCTTATACCTAACCACTTAGGAAAATACCCCTTTTCCAGTGCCGTTCATGTGCTGCCCGCAATCAAACAGAAAAAATCTGTAATAAAAGGAAGGGCTTAAAACATGAGGATTTAATTGTACTTAATTTCAACAACTGTACAATTGAAGACTTCATAACAAAAAACTGTTATCAAAGTTTTTCCTCGTTGTCGTGATTTCAGCGCAATCGTGTAGCCATCCCCTACACTCACGGTTTGTTCTCGTAAGTCACGGAGGAAACGTCCCTTGTCGTGAGTTACTGCAGCTCAGAAATATGATGGTTCTACAGAAACAGCGTTTATCAAAATGTTTTCTGACAGAAACAACCTTTGTCATTTGGCAAGAGCTATTTTTTGTGTGAAAGCAGGCAACACTGCAACCTCAATGTTCGTTGCCGCCTGCGTAGTACTTGGTGGATTATTTCAGTCTGCTCTCCACAAGTGAGTTTACTGAGTGTTGTTCTGTAATGAATTCCTAAAACAGTATTCATTGACCTAAAAAGCGGAAACGTCAAGAAAGGAAAACATAGTAAAGGAGAAGAAGCTGAAGGCGAGGAACACATGAATTAGGCCGGCAAAAGTGTTTCCTCCAAACGTGTTGGAGATGACTGCAGGTAAGCAATGTTTACATACTTTATTTTCATAGGTAATTTTTTCCACCTGATTTACTTAATTGACAGGTGTGTAGGTGATCTGACCTACGCTCGCTTTGGTTGCAGATGCAAAAGATTGCGGTGCTTCCAAAGGACAACAGCTGAACAAAGCCAACATCTTTTCTTAGACAACTATAGAATGCAATCAAAAAATGCACAAGATTTCTGTTTGGCTGGTCTTATCTCTGGGGATAATGTGAAACAAAGGAGGTCACGCAAAGTATTGCGTAAAGAGGGAGCAAGTGATGGCGAAGGCATCAATTCACTGTCCAGCACCAGTTTTGCACACAGCATTGCTTTTTGTTATGAAGCCCAAGTGTGGTCCTTACCACAACAGAGTAATCCGTTTGTAGTGTGCCGAATTTCGGCACGATTGTGTTCCGGCTTCCAGTGTTTAGATCGATATTGGTCTCGCCAGAGATACTGGGGCGCCGAGTTGGCGGCGAGTTGCCCTCTGGCGACGAGGAGAGGAGGGTTAGAGTGTACCGAGCGAGAAGGACAGAACGGCTGAGTGTTAGGGTCGGGAAGGTCCGAGTTGTGCATTAATAATTTTGGCACTCTGTGGTAATGAACTGATGGTGAAACCGAGACGCTTGGGAATTCAACGCTGCTGTGGAACGATAAGCCGTGGGCTCTTCAATTGTATGGACGCAATTTACTGCGAGCTGTGGCCGATGTCGTATGTGGGTGTTTTGTCACGGCAGATAAACAAGACAGCGTGGGCCCAACCTGAACATGCTGTGCTGTAGCATGCTCGCCCACAATAAGGATGTCATGATATTGGAAAAGAAAACTGTGGAATACGGTACTTGTATTAACCTTCAGCGACTTCTGCGGTGTTACTCAACTGTGTGGAGATTGAACAGTAACTGTCACTTTTTTTTAACGGAATTTACGATTGTGTAAAAGTGTGGCCAATGCCGGATGGGAGTAGTCATAAAGTTATTATATTTCTTATTTGTGAACATAATTTTCTGTTATCAGGATTACTCATTGGACAGATTTGAAATTGTCATTTCTGCGCTGTACTTCAGAAGGTTACAAATACTGGAATTCGACAAATATGCTAGCTATGAGTTTTGGATATGTTTTTATATCTGCGTGTTAAATGAAAGTGAATTTTGAAGTTTGTAAGGTAACTTTCTACCATTACGATTCTGTAAGTTTTTATTTGGAAGTGATGTTTGCTACTGTTATTGGTTGAGAATTTATTACCCGATTAATCAAAGGAACAGTTATTTAACCAGCCTTTCTATGAAGTGTTTAAAGAATTGTTTTTCAGTGAACTATTATTGTTAAATTACGTGAATCAGTAATGTTGTGTAAGCTGTTATTGAAGGCACCCATCTCCATTAGCCAATCAACCACGACCTGTTGGGAACGGGCATTGATGTAACATTAGGGGACTAGAGGCTATTTGTTAAGTTGTGGCAACGCAAATCCTGTTGTTCGTTCTTGTTGAGGCGTCTAGTCGCCCCTAAATTAAATATTAATTCCGCTCACTAGAGACAGATTCGTGACTTTCCACGCTATCTTTAGAAATCGACTACGCACTGTCCAACAGCATTTGATCTCAAACAATGGTTCTCCAAAGGATATGAGAGGCAAGTACAACAAAACACCTCGCGCAGTTCCTCTGCCATTCAGAAACCCTGTTGAACATCACACACCTTTATTTAAACTATGGGTTTCTCACTGCACATCCCGGATGAATTTGTCGAAAAGGTATCCGCCTCTCACTGTGAAGAAAATGCCCGAAGTTATTCTGGACGAATATCAAATTAATATGTCCTACAAACTCTATTGGAAAGTGTTCAATACCTTCAATATATTGTGATATCTTCGGTCTGACACTTGTTCTGTATGTGATGCTTTAGAGATATCTGCTGCTAGCGCCAGTGGGAAATTCGGATTGACTGTTGAAAATGAGGTTCATTTAAAAAATCGATAGGCTTTCTTTCTTCAGTCATCAATCTTCTAATGGTTTGATGTGGCCCGCCACGAATTCCTATCCTGTGACAACCTTTTCATCTCAGCGCTTGCAACCTACGTCCTTTACGGTTATTGCCCTCTACAGCTGTCTGATGTCTTAACAGATGTCCTATCAACCTATCCCATCTCCTTGTCAGTGTATTCCATATATTACTTTCGTCTCCGACTCTGCGCAGCATCTCCTCATTCCTTACCTTATCAGTCCAACAAACTTTCAACATTCGTCTGTAGTGCCAGTTTCAAATGCTTCGATTCTCTTCTGTTCCGGTTTTCCCACACAGTCCTATTTCACTACCATACAATGCTGTGCTCCCAACGTACATTCTCAGAAATTTCTTCCTCAAATTGAAGCCTATGTTTTATACTAGTAGCCTTTTCTTGGCCAGGAATGCCTCTTTTGCCAGTGCTCTTCTTCTTTTGATGTCCTCCCCTTTCCACCCGTCATTGGATATTTTGCTACCTATGTAGTAGAATTCCTTAACTTCATCTACTTCGTGACTATCAATCCTGATGTTAAATTTCTCGCTATTTTGAATTCTGCTACTTCTCAGTACTATCGTCTTCCTTCGATTTACTCTCAATCCGTATTCTGTACTCATTACACTGTTCATTCCATTCAGGACATTATGGAATTCTTCTTGACTTTCACTCAGAATAGGAATGTCATCAGAGAATCATTTCATTGATATCCTTTCATCTTGAATTTTAATTCCACTACTAAACCTATCTTTTATTTGTATCATTGCTTCTTCGAAGTACAGATTGAAAATTAGGGCGAAAGACTACATCCCTGTCTTATACCCTTTCTAATCTGAGCTTTTCGTTCTGGGTCGTCCACTCTTATTATTCCATCTTGGCTCTTCTACACATTGTACACTCCTGGAAATTGAAATAAGAACACCGTGAATTCATTGTCCCAGGAAGGGGAAACTTTATTGACACATTCCTGGGGTCAGATACATCACATGATCACACTGACAGAACCACAGGCACATAGACACAGGCAACAGAGCATGCACAATGTCGGCACTAGTGCAGTGTATATCCACCTTTCGCAGCAATGCAGGCTGCTATTCTCCCATGGAGACGATCGTAGAGATGCTGGATGTAGTCCTGTGAAACGGCTTGCCATGCCATTTCCACCTGGCGCCTCAGTTGGACCAGCGTTCGTGCTGGACGTGCAGACCGCGTGAGACGATGCTTCATCCAGTCCCAAACATGCTCAATGGGGGACAGATCTGGAGATCTTGCTGGCCAGGGTAGTTGACGTACACCTTCTACAGCACGTTGGGTGGCACGGGATACATGCGGACGTGCATTGTCCTGTTGGAACAGCAAGTTCCCTTGCCGGTCTAGGAATGGTAGAACGATGGGTTCGATGACAGTTTGGATGTACCATGCACTATTCAGTGTCCCCTCGACGATCACCAGTGGTGTACGGCCAGTGTAGGAGATCGCTCCCCACACCATGATGCCGGGTGTTGGCCCTGTGTGCCTCGGTCGTATGCAGTCCTGATTGTGGCGCTCACCTGCACGGCGCCAAACACGCATACGACCATCATTGGCACCAAGGCAGAAGCGACTCTCATCGCTGAAGACGACACGTCTCCATTCGTCCCTCCATTCACGCTTGTCGCGACACCACTGGAGGCGGGCTGCACGATGTTGGGGCGTGAGCGGAAGACGGCCTAACGGTGTGCGGCACCGTAGGCCAGCTTCATGGAGACGGTTGCGAATGGTCCTCGCCGATACCCCAGGAGCAACAGTGTCCCTGATTTGCTGGGAAGTGTCGGTGCGGTCCCCTACGGCACTGCGTAGGATCCTACGGTCTTGGCGTGCATCCGTGCGTCGCTGCGGTCCGGTCCCAGGTCGACGGGCACGTGCACCTTCCGCCGACCACTGGCGACAACATCGATGTACTGTGGAGACCTCACGCCCCACGTGTTGAGCAATTCGGCGGTACGTCCACCCGGCCTCCCGCATGCCCACTATACGCCCTCGCTCAAAGTCCGTCAACTGCACATACGGTTCACGTCCACGCTGTCGCGGCATGCTACCAGTGTTAAAGACTGCGATGGAGCTCCGTATGCCACGGCAAACTGGCTGACACTGACGGCGGCGGTGCTCAAATGCTGCGCAGCTAGCGCCATTCGACGGCCAACACCGCGGTTCCTGGTGTGTCCGCTGTGCCGTGCGTGTGATCATTGCTTGTACAGCCCTCTCGCAGTGTCCGGAGCAAGTATGGTGGGTCTGACACACCGGTGTCAATGTGTTCTTTTTTCCATTTCCAGGAGTGTATATTACCCATCTCTCCCTATAGCTTACCCCTATCATTCTCAGAATTTCGGACATCTTGCATCATTTTACCACATTGTCAAACGCTTTTTCCAGGTCGACAAATCCTATGAACGTGTCTTGACTTTTCTTGGTCTTGCTTCCGTTATCAACCACAACGTCAGAATTGCCTCTCGTACCTTTACTTTTCCTAAAGCCAAACGATCGTCATCTAATACATCCCCAATTTTTTTCCAGTCTTCTCTATATTATTCTTGTCAGCTACTTGGAGGTATGAGCTGTTAAGCTGATTGTGCGATAATTTTCGTACTTGTCAGCTCTTGCAGTCTTCGGAATTGTATGGATGATATTTTTCCGAAAGTCTTATGGTATGTTGCCAGACTCATACATTCTACACGCCAACGTGAATAGTCGTTTTGTTGCCACTTCCCCCAATGATTTTAGAAATTCTAATGGAATGTTATGCCTTATTTGATTTTAAGTCCTCCAAAGCTCTTTTAAATTGTATTACTGGACCCCCCATCTCTTCTAAATCGAGTTCTGTTTCTTTTTCTATCACATCAGACAAATCTTCCCCCTCATAGAAACCTTCAATGTACTCTTTCCCCTGCATTTAACAGTGGTGGTATCGTTACAAGCTTAGTGTTACCACCCTTGCTTTTAATGTCACCGAAGGTTATTTTGACTTCCCGATATACTGTGACAGTCCTTCCGACAATCATTTCTTTTTCCAAATTTTTCATGCAGCCTTTTCGCCTTAGCTTCACTGCACTTGATATCTATTTAATTCCTCAGTGACCTGTATTCCTAAATTTCCCAGAATATTTTTGAACTTCCTTCTTTTACCGATCATCTTAAATATTTGTTTTATTATCCATGGTTTCTTCGCAGTTACTTTCTTTGTACGTATGTTTTTCTTTCCAATTTCTGTGATAGCCCTTTTTAGAGATATCCATTCCTCATTAACTTCACTGCATACTGAGCTATTCCTTATTGCTGTGCCTACAGCCTTAGAGAACTTAAAGTGTAACTAGTCATTCCTTATTAATTTCGTATTCTTCTTCTTTGCGTATTGATTCTACCCGACTAATCTCTTAAATTTCAGCCTACTCTTCATCACTACTAAATTGACATCTAAGTCGCCTTACAATCCAGTATGCGATTTCGGAATCTCTGTCTGACCATGATGTAATGTAATTGAAATCTTCCCCTATCACCCGGTCTTTTCCAAGTATACCTCCTCCCTCCTCCTCTTGTGATTCTTGAACAGAATATCCTTTATTATCAGCTGAAATTTATTACAGAACTCAATCAGCCTTTCTCCTCTCTCATTCCTTGTCCCAGGCAACCTTTTCTCCTAATCTTCCCCGACAAATGCATCCCAGTCCTCCATGCCTATTAGATTTTCATCTCCATTTACGTATTGTATTACCCTTTCAATATCCTCATATACTTTCTCTCTTCAGCTTGTCGTCGGCATGTATGCCAGAACTACCGTTACTTCACTGACCTCTACTATATCTAGATTGAACCTTTGCATTTTCCTTTTCAGATTGTCTAACTTCCTTGCCACGTTCAGGCCTCTGACATCCCACGCCGCGGCTCGTAGAACTTTATCCTTCCGTTGGTTATTCGACATTTTTCTCGTGGTCCCCACCCCCTTGGCAGCGCCCTCCCTGAGATCCGAGTGGGAGACTATTCGGGAATCTTTTTTCAATGGAGAGATCATGAAATTTTTGTCAGTTACAGGCCACATGTTCTGTGGATACATGTTATGTGTCTTCATTGCCGTGGTTTCCACTGCCTTCTGCATCCTCATTGTTGATTCTTCTGCCTTGAGGGGCAGTTCCCCATCCTAAGGACAAGAGGGTCGTGAACCTCTGTACGCTCCTCCGCCCTCTTTTAACAAGGCCTTTGGTAGAATAAGGGTGACTTCTTATGCGGAAAGTCTTCGGCTGCCACTGCTGATTATTAATCAAAATTCAAGTGGCTGCGGGTTTCGAACCGGGATCAAGGACGTTTCGATTAGTAATCAAAGCATCAAAGGGACTACCCCTCCACTACAGGTGCTTGTGATGCAAAAAAAGATGTTCAAGCAGAATGCTCGATAGGGATTAATGAGTTTTTATCTTTCGATTAGATGCAAAGCCTTCCTGACTTTGACTCCTTATCTCGTTTAATGTCCTATTTGTGTCGTTATGTGCAATAATTGCATATGGTGAAATGGGCTCTGCTTGAAACCAAATAAAAATAATAAAAAAGAATATTCATGGATTAGCCATAACGGCAAAATCAGAGTAAAAAATGATTTAAATGCAGACGAACCGCGTAGATTACTTTGAGTCATGAATGGAAGCCTAGAAACACTTGTCATGGCATCTTTGACATTTACATTGAGACTATAGTTTTTATGTCTCATAAGGCAATTTGTCCAACCGACCGCAGAGAACAGACTGAACTGAATGAGTCAAAAGCGTGAAGAGGGCCTTTGTATCTAGACAGTAGTGTTGTATTTCGACCTTTGAATCTTGACAGTAGTGTTGTATTTCTGAACTGTGATACATATGTGGAAGCGATAGAGCACGGACATCTGAGGTGTCGGAAATCGAGTAACTGATGCCGAAGCAATGCCACATAACGGAAAGATGGCCCTGTAACATGTGATGGCTGGTCTGAGCTGGTTATTCTCCTTTCCTTCCTCTTCTTCACCTGCCGTTTCTTGTTACTAAAATGTTTCCTCCACAGAGCGGCCAGCTGTTGAACCCTGCCTTCATTTCGCCTACATCCTAGTTAGACAGTTGTGCGCCATGTCAAATTCGTTTCTATACGTCTAGTCAGAGTATTTTCCTTAGAACGACGCATAAATGACTTGTTCAACGTTTCTAGTCGGCTGTTTTCTAGAGAACTGCTTGTTACTTCCTGCTTTTACTGTTTAACTTTGTTTTCCTAAGAAGCAGGCCACCAGAAAGCTATTTTTGGAAAAAATTGGTTTAATTGTAAAATACTTGTGTATGTTTCTGAAATGGATGTTTGAACATAAAGTCGTGTTTTCATACGAGTGACAACGTATGTGCCTATGTGGGTCAACGAATCTCTTTTGCTTCTGGAGCTCCAAACACCAATTAACAGATTTTATTTTAGAGTTTTCGAATCAGCTGAGATCTTAGTTCATGATGACGTATTACTTCCAATTTACGAGGTATAGACATAATTAACAACAGAAAGGGCTTCCAGGATTATCTTCCACTCTGCCGCGAAGTGTACCCTGTTTTGAAACTTATCAGAACATTAAAACTATGCGCTATAGCAGGACACGAATGTGGTGTCTCGCCTTTCGCGAGGAACGCTATCACCGACTGAACAATCAAGACCGACTTGTGATACGCCGCCATAATGTTTCAAACGCACAATCCGCTGCATTGTGACAGCTTGGTTGTAGAACCATTCCCTAGGCTGCGGTTAAGCCATTTTTCCGCGATTTCCTTCCTTTGTCCCGCTAGGTACGGAGGAGAACTTCTGAAAAGTTTGGGAAGTAGGAAAGACTTCGAAATGTAAAGCTGCAAGGGCGGGTTGTGAGTAGCGCATGGGTTGCTAAGTCATTAAAAGTATTGCTCACGGAAGGTAAAGTTCTGGGTTCTTGATCCAGTCCGACATGCAGTTTTAATCTACAGGGATGTTTATTTTTATTATTTTATTTCTGTAAGAGCTTGCCACATCCGACACCGCGGCATGAGGGCGCTGCTATGAAAACTTATGCCGCTCTCAATGATATGGAAGCACCCCCCCCCCCCTCTCCGGAGCTCCAGCAGCAGGTCTACTTAAACACTGATGCACAGAGTCCATTTTGTGCGGTTTTGTCACTTCATAACATTTACAGACTTGCATTGAGGTCAGGGCTTGTCTTGTACGGAATACTGAAGACTGACTGAATTCCAAACCTTTGTATCTGTGTACATTTCAAAATTCAAATCAACTGTTACAAACTCACGCTGCAACTATAGCAAATGTAGTTACGTACTACTTTTACTATTTGATATTAGATGTAGAATAAATTAATATCTGAATTCTCTCTCCACGAACCGAATCTATTCCTCCCTCTTGTATACACTAAAGAACCACATAGAGTGCAAAGGAAGCTAGAATAATTCATTTATTTCTCCTAGTCTAGGAGTTACAAGTTGGCACAGTGGATAGGCCTTGACAAACTGAAAACAGATCAATCGAGAAAACAGGACGAAGATGTGTGGAACTATGAAGAAAATAAGCAAAATATACAAACTGAGTAGTCCATGTGCAAGATAGTGTAATCTAAGGAGCGCCGTGGTCCCGTGGTTTGCGTGAGCAGCTGCGGAGCAAGAGGTCCTTGGTTCAAGACTTCCCTCGAGTGAAAAGTTTTTCACAAAGTTATGATCTGTACGTTCGTTCATTGACGTATCTGTTCACTGTAATAAGTTTAGTGTCTGTGTTTTGCGACCGCACCGCAATCACCGTGCGATTAGGAGACGAAAGGACGTGCCTCTCCAATGGGAACGGAAAACATTTGATCGCAAGGTCATAAGTCAACCGATTCCTCCACAGGAAAACACGTCTGATATATTCTATACGACACTGTTGACGGCATGTGCGTCACACGTCAGGAATATGTTTAGATGTTTGTTTACGTTTAGCGTCCCCATACTACGGCGCAGTTACCTCGCATCGGACGGACGGATAATAATTGTCTGAAAATATAAAATTAAACTTTTCACTCGAGGGAAGACTTGAACGAAGGTCTTCATGCTCCGCAGCTACTCAAGCTAACCACGGGACCACGGCGCTCCTTGGATTACAATAACCTTGATATTGCCTATCGGGCGCATAAGCTACTCAGTTTGTATATTTTGCTTATTTTTTTCATGGTTTTACACAACGTCTTCTAGTTTTCTCGATTGATCTGTGTTCAGTTTGTCAAGGCCTATCCACTGTGCCAACTTATAACTAAATCTGAGGGAGGTGCGGTGGGGAGGTTCCCTTGCAAGCATTACGCTTCCAAAAAATAACACGGCTGATATTTCTATTAAACACACATTCGTTGTATGTTTGCGTCACTAAATGTAATTTTTTGTTCAGTTTCTGACACAATTTCTTTGTTTATAGTCTACAACAAAACACAGAATAATGTAAAACAAAACGTTATCGAAAATGAAGAAATTTGACTAGGAATTAAAAATCAGTATTCAAACCATATTCAATGTACACGAATTATATTAGTATTTGTAATGCTATTCTGTGTCGAACCTGAAATAAAGGGATGTACTTTACGGTTGGACATGGTTAACAAACAGTTCAGTGACTTATGATTCTTCAGTGAAATTTTTATACGTGAGAATATACATCCACATGGCTAATAAAAGATCATTAAGTTTTTCACACCACATACGTCAGTGTGTATGTTTGTGTGCTAATTCTGGTGGCGTCCGAAGAATGATGTCACATGTCAGAGTTGGTAGCTGACGACAGAACCACAAGTAAAAGCTAGGATACATTGGAGAGGTTTTTCCTCACAGACGGTTTCCTACTCTCGGCTAATACTCGCAGAATTGTTTACACTAGGGGCGAATTTTTGCTGATAGTTACTGTCTGATAGTTCCTTGCGAATACTTCCTGTGAGTGACTGAGAGTCATGAAGGAGCAGATGTCGAAAGCGTTTACATACCGCAGGATGAGACTGTCAGTGAGAACTGAGTGGTCACACTCTGCGAGATTTTTCTGTCGTAGTTCCGTGAGTGAAGAAAGAGGTCGTGATGGAAGAGCTTCGGCCTCAACTGCACTTTTAATACCTTTGGTGGCAAAGAGTGAACGTAAACGACCGTGCTCGTGCTGGACAAGAGAGCGGATAAAACGGCGGGATGATGTTAGAGCACGCAAAAACCTCATTGTAGAGCTTGTGATGGAAAATCCACAATATCGAAATTTTACGAGAATGACAGCGGTGTAGACGAAAAAAAAATACTCTTTATAATTGAACCTTGAATTACCAATCTATCCACTACTATACGTAAATTCATTAGTGTTAAAGGGAGACTGCTTCTCACAGCAAATTTATAGCCTCCCTTAATATTTGGTAAAGTAGCAATCACGGTGAAATAACATTACAACAAATTCATCTACAGACGCTCAAAAATCAAATAGGATATCTGGTAACATAGTGCGTATCCATCGTGATAGTAGTCACAACCGTCTTGACAATGCTTGTACACGTTTATAAAGAATCTTGTTGCAGAGTAGATGTGGTGCAGTGAGTATAATTCCCCCTTGTATTGTATTGTATTGTATTGTATTCTACTGTATGTTAACCGGGGGCCTAGAAACGACAGAGGGGCTCCGTCCCTGCCACAGCCGCAGTGGTCCACAGCCCTACGACGAATACCGCAGTCCACTTCACCCATCCGCCGCCCCACACTGAACTATCTTTCAGGGTTATTGTGCGGTTCGGCCCCCGGTAGATCCCCCCAGGAAACGTCTCACACTAGACGAGTGTAACCCCTATGTTTGCGCGGTAGAGTAATGGTGTTGTATGCATACGTGGAGAATTTGTTTGCGCAGCAATCGCCGGCATAGTGTAGCTGATGCCAAATAAGGGGAACCAGCCCGCATTCGCTGAGGCAGATGGAAAACCGCCTAAAAACCATCCACAGACTGGCCAACTCACCGGACCTCGACACAAGTCCGCCGGGCAGATTCGTGCCGGGGACCAGACGGTCCTTCCCAATCAAGAAAGCCGTGCGTTAGATTTACCCCTTGCGCTTCGGGTGAGCAGATTGTTCTTACTTCCGCGTCTGCAGCAGTGCCGAGTGTGTGTCGAATTTGAATGTACTCAGTCTCGTGTGTGTATAGGCCAGTGTCGCATCGTTCTTGCTTAGCGGTCTTTGTTGTTGGTTTGTCCTCTGGCGGCGGCGTTCTCTGCCCGCACCGTGATGTCTGTCAAGTCCCCAAGAATATTCTTGTTCGAAGCACCGTTCGTTCCAGTTTTGACAAGGGTACGCGTCACATGCAACCAGGATCCTTGGAAATTCACCATCGGTTGGTTGATACTATTCGATGGTTCTCAGGTGTTGTTTACGCGTCGCGGTGATTCGGTTAGTCCAGTCCTTCTTGCAAGTTCGGCAATAGAATATATTTCGGTTAGACTTTATAACCTGCCACCTGAAGTGGCGGTTCATTTCTTAAGGTGGCGTTTCTTCCCTATGGAGTTGTTCGGCATGTCCGGTGGGAATGCTGATATGCTCAACAGCACTTGCAATGTTACAGTGGTATCCGAACCGTAGAAATGTGTGTTCAAGAGAATATTCCTTCACATCTGAGTGTTTGTGGTTTTCAGATTCATGTTGCGTATGCGGGACAAGAAGGAACCTGCTTCCTTTGCGATGAATGTGATGAAAGTGGCCGTCTCAGATCCAATCGCCCGCGCCGTGTTGCGGTTTTAAAGTAGTCCTATGAAAAACTTCATCCATGGACACTAGCTGTATCAGTATCTGCGCTGACTCTTGCTAGTACTTCTCCAGCTTTAGAGAACGTTGGGGAGTTATTGCCTCCCGCCCTCCCTCCCACTCCCTCCATGCGACTTTGCACCGTTACTGGCACGTTCAGATTGGGCCCCAACTGCTGTTAAGGCGCCGACATCGGTAGCACAATTTGAACACCTTCGGACTCAGGATGCTGAAGATTTTGCTCACTCCTCCTCAATCTTGCCTCCCCGAGTCAGTGGTGATGGGAGGTATTTCTTCCAGTGGTGATGCTTTGGATACTGATGTTTATTGCGGTTCTTGTTTCTCCATGGCTGTTTCCGTTGATGTTGAAGTGAATATTGCATCTGTGTCCTCTCCTCCATACGTAGGATCGTTTGTTCCAGTGGGTTCCGGTGATGTAATGGAGACATGGTCTGTTCTGCCTTTACAGTATTCTAGTGCAATGCCATTCCTCCCTCAGTTCTGATACGATAGAGTAACACTTTACTGCGGATGGATTGTCTTCCAGTCTTCCAGGTAGCCAGATGATGCAGACAGCTTCAGACGCTGCATTGCCTGTCTCTTCCGTATCTGATGATGATGTTCATCGCTCCCTGTCGTGTTTCTCGATTCCGTTGAGTGGAGTGAGGACGCCTCCCTTTCCACAGTGGACCTTACTGAGCCTCCTGACCTTCCGCGTCACGGAGTGACGAGGATCAACGTTTTCAACCTGAGCATGAGGTGTTGCGCCGAAAAAAATAGAATTAAAGCGTGGAATATGCACCTTCCGGTGGAGAGGATTCGAATCCTGTACCTTCGTCCCTGCCGTCCGCCGGTGTTGCGGAGTGCGGGACGTGATGCGTAAATTCTTTTATCGATCTACTTTCACGTCCTACATTTGTTAACTAGTGCACGCGTATGCGTTTCTTGACGTAATTGTTAACAGAATAAGCTCCCCATTACTGCTTGTTGCGTTACGACAGTTTATTTATGATTGTGTGCCAGCAAGAAGCGTTATTTGATGTGTTTTGTCTCCCTGGGTATTCTATGATTTTTATTGTTGCACCGGCAATTTCTACTGGCATGGCCATGCTTTATAGGGACGGTATTCCGATGACAGACTTTGAAACTAGGGCATAGAGTGTCGTTTTTATGATCTCACCGTAATTTTTCTTTGTGCTCCATCTGCTGCCGCCATACATATGCCTCCTTGCGCTTTTGTAAGGAGGATGCCATTTACTTACTTCGTCAAGGTCCGCGAAAAATTTTGATGGGGGTAGATTTCTACTGCGTCTTACGTCCTGTGGATCAGACTGCCAGTTATAACTATTCCCCTGAAATTAATGATATGGTGAAGTCGTTGAGTCTACAAGACGCATGAGTCTGCAGACATCCCACATTAGTGCGTTTTACGTATTTTACAGTTGCTTCTACTAGTCTACTGGACCGTCTTTATTTGTCTACTTCAAGTCTAGGGACCGATGACCTCAGCAATTTTGTAGCTTAGGAAATCTCTCTCTCTCTCTCTCTCTCTCTCTCTCTCTCACACACACACACACACACACACACACACACACACACACACACTGTGCTGTTTATGTACATGTATTTATTTCTTACAAGGTAACAAGGAGGACGAACCTCACTGCTATTACGTCATGATGCAGGTTTGGTTTACTTTACTTGTCCATAAGGTGTGTATCGTTGTTTCATAGCGTGGTCTGTCATGGGACAATGTAAATACGATACAACATGACGATACGCCGCCTCACTTCAGTATAGGTGTCCGCAACCATTTCAGTCCTGTATTTCTTGGTCTCTGTATTGGAAGAGGAAGTCCTATACCAGGGCCTGCGAGGTCAGCTGACCTGAATCCTCTTGGTTATTTCCTATGGGTATATCTAAAGTCACTTGTGTATGAGATACCAGTGGATATGGGAATGGAATTAATTTCTAGAATTGTAGCTGCCTGTGATGTCCCTCGGAACACACATGGAATATTTGTCAGGGTGCGTCAGAATGTTGTTCGCCGATGTCATGCTTGCACTGAGGTTGATGGCCATCAGTTTCAGCACATTTTTTAGGTTAAGGTACTGATGGTACGTTCATTGTGTCGTTAATGATTTTTGCCAACTGGCTGTAACTCATGTAAATAAAAAAGGACACAGTAAAGTGATTTTATACATGTTATCACCTAAAGCTGACTTTTACAACCCCAGGTTCCCTATCTCAAATTGTTCAGTGGAGTATCTTCTATGTCCTGTTAAATTTTTCCACAATCTAACAGAAATACCCTGGAATTCTATATAATATATATATATATATATATATATATAAAATATATAGCTTTATAAAATTCATAAAAATGGTTGTGCATTAAAAACATGTCTATTGCACTCAATGTACCGATTTACTACTGTATATCACATAGGAAATAATGAGAATTTTGAGTGCTCTAGAATTAATTTTTAAAATTCATTTTAGTGTATCTAATTCAGGGGTGGATGGCCACTTAAAAATAATAGTGGCGAATTTCATGATCTGCTATTCACTACATGAATTCCTGATTCCACAGGATTATGGTAAAAAAAATCAGAGCAAAAATTCAAGGTATTCATGTAGTGAATTCCAGATCATAAAATTCTCCACCATTATTTTTGAGTTTCTTCATTGGTTTATAACTCAGTGTAATATTCCCTCCTACAAAAAACTGAAAATTCCAACCACTAATTAATTTCAGATATCTATTGGCAAAATAATTTTAAATTCATTATTCAGTTAAAAACATGTTTTATCTCTACATCTAGTATTCAAATATTCACAAGTGATAATGGAATGTAAAAAAAATTATTTTCCACATAACCCTTAATACTGTACCATATTGTCATTAATAAAATTTACATCTAAATTATCTAATTGATCATCCAGTAGTATCTTATAAAATGTTTGTAAATTTGTAACATGCTCAGTTTCACTCATATTTTTTGTTGTCCAAATTTTTCCCATAATGAATACAGGCATGTCTTAGCAGTAGTTAGTTTTCCAGGGATTACTTTTATCTTTTTTTACATCTATGCCAAAATCTGTTTTTTCTTTTATATATTTTATGTACATCTTATTTGGTTTAATCTGGTATTTACTGGTCTCTAATTTTATTTTCATAAAGTCTTCACATAATTTTAAAACAACATATTGCTTTGGATCAGTAGATCAGTTGTTCAACTTCCAATAAAACTTATTTTGCCATCACTGTGATTACATTTATTTATTATTTCTGCTGCACGTTTTACACAGAAAGGAAACAACAGTTTTTCATTTTTATCAATCTTCGTTCGTACAGGTAAACCAGGATGACACAATCCTCAAGGGTCTACTACTTTATAAGCCCATTCCATTCACTAGTATAATATTTTGGTTTATATATTTTTGCTGATTGATCTACAGGATAATAGTCATAATACCAATCAGTTTGATACAGATACATCTTTTTTGTGATAACACTATTGCCTTAGAACTGGCCAAATTCTGTAAAACATGTGAGAGGGAACCACTTTTGTTACAGATGTTGGTAAAGATTTTTACCAAGTTTAACCTGGATGTGGTTGATCTGTATGGCCGGGCTTCGAACCTTTGTCAGTCCTAGGAATTTCGCGTGTCACTTTTCACGTCTGGCAATGTTTCTTATTGTCAAAAACTCAGAGCTTCTCTGGAATTTGGAATCCACATTAAGTCGTAGTTCCGCCTATATTTGGCTGGGTAAGTCAGTTCCAAGCTGATGGAAGCGAACAGCATACCCCCTCCAACATGGCCAGACGTAATAAAGCACCGTGTGTTCAAACCAACCCTCTGGTTGGTGACAAAATTGCTAGCCTTTGCTTGCTTCACAACAGTAAATTGCATAGAGTTTCTAAGTGTTTCGAAATACCAGGGTATTGCGGTTTTTTGCCGTTTTGTCTTATTTTGGTTTGAAATTTAATTCAGTAGTGTAGCTGGGTTTGTATCTTCTTTAAAGTTTCGTTACACCATCTGCGTACACACTCCTCGTGCCATGGTATGGTGCGCGGTACTCTGTACCTCTACTAGTAATTTTCTTTCCTGTTCCACTCGCAAATAGTGAGGGAGTAACAACTGTCTATATGCCTCCGTAAGAGCCCTAATCCCTCTAATCTTGTCTTCATGGTCCTTAGCGAAATACGCGTTGGCGTCAGCAGAAACGTTCTGCCGTAAGCTTCAAATGCCGGTTCTCTGAATTTTTTCAGTAGACCTCCTCGAAAAGAACGTCACCTTCCCATCTGAGTTCCCGATGCTTCTTCACGACGAACTGTTTGTCGCCTGTAACTAGTGAAATAAGTTCAAAGGTTGGAGGAAGACAGTGGCACATCATACTGCGTCCCATAAGAAAATGTTCAAATGTGTGTGAATTCCTAAGAGACCATACTGCTTAGGTCATTATTCCCTTGAGTTACACGCTACTTAAACTAACTTACGCTAATAACAACACACACACCCATGCCCGAGGGAGGACTCGAACCTCCGGCGGGAGGAGCCGCGAAGTCCGTTACATGACGCCTAAAACCGCGCGCCCACTCCTCGCGGCCGCCAACAAGACTTGTATAGTAAGGCACTGTGATGGTGGACCAACCTTCACGTTGATGACAGCTTTAAGTTACAACTAAACCGGTATATGTCATTTCTCATAATTTTTTGCTATAAATGCTATAAATGAAAATATTAAAATTAACGGAAAAAAGGCTAATTTGAGAAAAGCTTCTAGTTTGTTATATGTACTGAATAGCTTCTTGAAAAACTAGAGGGTTATGGCATCAGAGGCGTACTTGGTGTGTGCACAAAGTCTCAATCTCATAAACAAATGCAGAGAAACCATGAGAAACTCCAACGTATTTGACGGGTCAATATATGTTGAGTGCCACAACTTTTGTTTGGGGGGGAAATTCTTGTTCATAACTGATGTAAATGACGTTTCTAAGGACTGAATGAACTGCTCAAGACTAGCCATATTAATAGGAGGTTTCTTGTGAAAAACGTCAGTCTCAGATTAGATGGCGCGCAAATAGTTCTCAGTGATCACATTTAGTCTCGCGATAATTTCATATTACGCTGTTTCAAACAAATAAGAATGACGTAGTGGTAGGAGAAACTGACATTCATGGTAACAGAACAGATGAAACCGTGGGTGTAAAATTCTTTCTTGTCCAGCTGCGTAACGCACAGATGGAGTGTCAAGACTCGACGATTGTGATTATAGCTTGTTGCGTACAAATGTGGAAATGAAATTCTGGCACAGGGTTGTGCAAACGTTTAGCTAGCTCATCTCCACTAGCAGGCAAGCAAGACGCGAGTGGATGGATGTTTTGACTGCGACAACCAACATTTTTGGGTGGATTCTCACTGACGGTCATTGCAATGTCACTATCCTTCAAATGGTGACCGCTTCGCTTGATACGGGAAATCTACATCACGCCATTGCCCAGTAATTAAAAGTGAAGGACAGTTCATCAGATAAAATGTATAATTTTGAAAGCAACACCAACGATAGTAGCTGTGTTTACTTAACACCAAAGAAAATTGCGTAGTGGATGTCATTGTTATAGGTTATGTAGTAAAAGCAGGGAAACTAAAATAAGAAATGCATCACACTTTAAAAAAAAAAAAAAGTCAAATGTCAAGATTCCTATGCTCCATGAAAATGCATAAAGACAGAGAATAACTTACTTGAAAGCATTAATCCCCTTGGTTTATTTCTTTGTCTTTTGTGCCTCGTCTTTTTCCGTTTATGAATTAATGTGAAAGAAACTGAGCTGTTAAGATTGCTTGCCGGTGAACTTTCTTTAAAAAGGCTTCTTTAGGACTCTATGTTCTCACTTGCCCGCAGTGTGCATTTCATCGTTCTTCATGTATAACCCAAGTAACATTTTTCGTTCAGATATTACATGTTTCTCACAGAATTCTTAGGGAAAGCGTAGACTCGTCAGGCACCATCGCAATCTATCACGACAAAAGGAAAACAAAGAATTAAAAGAAATGGCCAAGTACGAAATGGACTCGTGCACTGAAGTTTCCGTACAAACTCAGTTATTTACTTATGGACAGTCCATCCACTTGGGAAACGAGAATCTCGACCATTTTTGCCCGTTACCGACATTGATACCAGCAAGATATCGGTCCCAGGAATACGAAGATCTTGGACAATGTTTAAATTTCAATAATATAAACGTGAAAAAAGTCATGCTGAATGCACGCGATGATTATTACTATAATAATTAGTTCTCCATTCAATCTGACTGGGGCGGAATGGTAAAAGTCAAACACTAGGCAAAGAATGACTTTGTTGCTCATATGACGCTTTTCGCAGTTTATCCATCAGATATCCAGGAGCGATTATTGCAAGTAGATACAACGTTTCATGTTGTGTGTGAAACAGACAGTTACAGACCACATGGATGTAGTGTTTCAAGCTGTGTGAAATGCCATATCAACATGCAGTAATCGCTCATGGATATCTGCTGATGGATAAATTCTGAAACGCGTCATATGACCAATGAAGTTATTTCTTGTATGATTGATAAAAAAAAAAGTGTGTGAAATCTTATGGGACTTAACTGCTAAGGTCATCAGTCCCTAATCTTACACACTACTTAACCTAAATTATCCTAAGGACAAACACACACACCCATGCCAGAGGGAGGTCTCGAACCTTCGCCGGGACCTGCCGCACAGTCCATGACTGCAGCCCCCTAGACCGCTCGGCTAATCCCGTGCGGCCTGATGTTTGACTTTAACCATTGCGACCCAGTCAGTCTGAGTGTACAACAGCCGATTACTTTAGTTTCAAGCTGGCCGTCGGATAACAAATGACAAAAGAAATGCGCTTCCTGATACGTACTTATAAATCAACAATTTTCGGAATTTTGCTTTGGCTGAACTTTGAAACCTTGTGTCGCGTCAAATTTTATGATTCTAGGCCAACGAGAAGTGCCCTATCGGTTTTCATGAGTGAGTCTGAGAGTGTCAAAACATGTGACGTAAGCGGCCGTACCTTTCTATTGACCTGCCTTAGAGGCTTCAAATTTTTATACCGCCAAGGGACCGAAGGTTTTAATATTTTAACTTTTTCCCTAAGAGAAAGGCATCTTAAGAGACGGACGAAGAGACAGAGTGTCTGATCAGAATATACAGGTTTACATCTCTCGGATATTTTCCTTTAGTTATACAGCGAAACTTTTCTTTCAGCCAGTTTTCGTGATTGTTTTAACCAACGGGAAGTACCCTAGACGTTTTGATGAGTTAGTTTACCAGTCTTAAAATATGTGATGACATAAATGGCCATGTCTTTTGATCTCAGTGACTTAGACGTTGCAATCTTTTACACTGCCAAGGTACCATAAACCTCAGCATGTGACATAAATTTCAATTTGATACGTATACACTTTCCTTAGAAAAAGGGTTGCAATAGTCGGACAGACGGGCAACTAAACTATTCCATGACGGTTCCGTTTTCACTGACTGAGGCAGGAACCCAAAAAGTAAGTAGTAACAAAGGTGAATGATCGACAAAATAAATAGGGACAGTGAAAGCATATTAACATATGTTTACCGGAGTAGCGGGATGCAGTCTCGTGACATTACCGTCCCGTCAGTGCAGTAACGGCGCGGCAGACATTGTTGTTACTGAGCTCTGCCTTTGAAAACGCATTGCGTATCGTTTCGACGTCACATTCAGAATTAAGTCGACCTTCAGTCGGCAGGTGGGAGGGAAGTGGTAGGAGTGGTGTGTTGGAGTGGGGACGGCGCCAGACACAACGTGAATAGCTGGCAGCTGGAGCGCTGTCTTTAGCGCGCAGTAAAAAGTGAACAGATGTTTTATACAGCAGAGCGATTTCATTTAAGCAATATAAGTTCACGGGCACTAGGTCGTTTGACAGCGTAACTGTTTCAGCCAAGTTAAAGTGTCAAGAAAGAAAGGTACACGATTTGTATGCCGGCCAGAGTGGCGGATGGGTTCTAGGCGCTACAATCTGGAACCGCGCGACCGCTACGGTCGCAGGTTCGAATACTGCCTGGGGCATGGATGTGTGTGATGTCCTTGGGTTAGTTAGGTTTAAGTAGTTCTAAGTTCTAGGGGACTGATGACCTTAGAAGTTAAGTCCCATAGTGCTCAGAGCCATTTGAACCATTTTTGAACCATACACATACTTTCAGAAACGACTTCCTGACACTTAAATCTATACTCGATGTTAACAAATTTCTCTTCTTCAGAAACGCTTTCCTTGCCATTGCCAGTCTACATTTTATATCCTCTCTACTTCCACCATCATCAGTTATTTTGCTCCCCAAATAGCAAAACTCCTTTGCTACTTTAAGTGTCTCATTTCCTAATCTAATTCCCTCAGCATCACCTGACTTAATTCGACTACATTCCATTATCCTCGTTTTACTTTTGTTGATGTTCATCTTATATCCTCCTTTCAAGACACTGTCCATTCCGTTCAACTGTTCTTCCAAGTCCTTTGCTGTCTCTGACAGAATTACAATGTCATCGGCAAACCTCAAAGTTTTTATTTCTTCTCCATGGATTTTAAACCTACTTCAAATTTTTCTTTTGTTTCCTTTACTGCTTGCTCAATACACAGATTGAATAACATCGGGGAGAGGCTACAACCCTGTCTCACTCCCTTCCCAACCATTGCTTCCCTTTCATGCCCCTCAACTCTTATAACTGCCATCTGGTTTCTGTACAAATTGTAAATAGCCTTTCGATCCTTGTATTTTACCCCTGCCACCTTCAGAATTTGAAAGAGAGTATTCCAATCAACATTGTCAAAAGCTTTATCTAACTCTACAAATGCTAGAAACGTAAGTTTGCCTTTCCTTAATCTTTCTTCTAAGATAAGTCGTAAGGTCAGTATTGCCTCACGTGTTCCAACATTTCTACGGAATCCAAACTGATCTACCCCGAGGTCGGCTTCTACCAGTTTTTCCATTCGTCTGTAAATAATTCGCGTTAGTATTTTGCAGCTGTGGCTTATTAAACTGATAGTTCGGTAATTTTCACATTTGTCAACACCTGCTTTCTTTGGGATTGGAATTATTATATTCTTCTTGAAGTCTGAGGGTATTTCGCCTGTCTCATACATCTTGCTTACCAGATGGTAGAGTTTTGTCAGGACTGGCTCTCCCAAGGCCGTCAGTAGTTCTAATGGAATGTTATCTACTCCCGGGGCCTTTTTTCGACTCAGGTCTTTCAGTGCTCTGGTCTGAGTTACTAAAGGACCGGGAATCTGGAGACTCCCGTCCACACTGTAGCGATTGTTGGCAAATTCCTTATTGAAAAGTACGCACTTAGGGAGTCAGTTCAAGGACAGTTCCAGTATTTGACAACTGTCGCAAGCTGACGAGACAGGAGAGACTAATCTTAACACAAATACCAGTACATTCGTTTTTGTTCATTGCATCTGTTGTCCGTTATACTTCTTGCCTGTACCTTGCCTGTAACTTGATGCAAACGTAGGTTAAACCCCATATTTTTCTTGTGTTCGCAGTGAGAGGTTACTGTGTATATAACTCAAATTTGTGTTAAGGCTATTTTTATTTGCGAGATTTTACTTTACTACTTATATTCCATCTTATTTTATGGGTAACCTGGGCCATGCAAACATAACACAATTTCCGTATTTCATCTTCTGTTCTGAATATCTTTTTTGCTTTAAATGAAAGCAAATGCAATTAAAATATTGCAGATCTGTCGGTATAGTTACTTATGTTTCGATATTACAGAGACATCATTACAATTTTAAGTACTGGTATTGACATCAAACATCGTAACGAATTTCGTATTGGAACGTCCGAACTACCGCTGGGGAAACAGATTCATGTTTAACGGTGTAGCTCTTCTGCGAATATATCTCCCGCTTCAGTCCAACTAGGGAACACTCCCGCAGTGACGAACAAAACTGAAGAGTCGGCTGGATGAGCATATTGGAGCCGAGCACCCGCATTGACGAAATACGCCAACTTCGTATTTGTGGATGGCAGGGACAGAAAATAACTTTATTCTACACCAATTCACTTACTACGAAGCAGGTTTCGGCGTATACGGTTATCATCAGCTAATATTTTATTAGTGTACAGAAAGATCATTGTGCAGAAATGGAGCAAAACTTGAAAACAAAAACTGTCGCCAAATCTACAGCGTATTTCGTGTATCGACATTTCTCATCTTATGTTAGTTCTATGTATTGAATTATATAATAACCAACATTGACGTACTATTTAGAAAGGTGAGATATGAATAAGGTAAGAATACACTGACTAACGGCGGGTACAATTGTAATAATATAGTACGAAGAACGCATAAAACACAATTACATACGAACAAGACATGGACTATAATTCTTAATAGAAAGTACATATGGATATAAATTATATAAGAAGGAATGAATGGATAATGTGTAAAAGTGGGAAACTAAGAATTAATATCGTCATCTGTGGAATGTTTGTTTTCATACACGCGGTTTCCTTGTTTGACGAATTTTTGTTTCTCTCCTTGTATGCCCTAAAAAGATTCCTTTTGAAGTCTTTTTTTCTCACTGTAAGGAACATGAAAGATTGCCATGAGCAAGTTGAGACCAAAAGGTAGCTGCATTCGTCACTATGTGACCAGGAGTATCATTGTGCTGGCAGCACAAAGCTTTTATCGTCACTATGTAGACAGTTTTTAACTGCCGACACAGATGGATGTTATAAGATTAACGTCTGTATCTGTGTATCTGTCTGTGGCACCGTTACTTCCAAACGGAAGGTTCGATTTTAACACAGTTTTTTATTTGAAAGCTGTTTTAATCGGGATGGTCCTTAGACATGTTCCATGAGAGTCTGTTCAGTCGTTTAAATTTCATCAGCTAAATTAAGTACAAATGTTTTGCGCCAGCGTGCCCTCTTGATTTACGCTACGTAATACATAAGAGCTACATCAAGTTACGTAGCACCAGATTGTAGAGCTTAAAAAGTTCCAGATAATAGTCCACGAATACATTGGTTTATCTTTTACGTTTGATCAACAATGATGAGTTTTGTCGTTAGAAGTCCCACATTTTAGCGCCTACAAAACAGAAAAAGGAAGACTGTGACTCAACTGTAAAAGATAAACATACGCTCGCGCAGACTTTTTTTGTAATTCTTTTTGTGGCCTACAATTCAGTACTAAATCAAATGATTTTGCTCTAATACACTACTGGCCATTAAAATTGCTACATCACGAAGATGACGTGCTGCAGACGCGAATTTAACCGACAGGAAGAAGATGATGTGATATGCAAATGATTAGCTTTTCAGAGCATTCACACAAGGTTGGCGCCGATGGTGATACCTACAACGTGCAGACATGAGGAAAGTTTCCAACCGATTTCTCATACACAAACAGCAGTTGACCGGCGTTACCTGGTGAAACGTTATTGTGATGTTTCTTTAAGTTTTCAACAGATGTTATATTTTCAAGTATTTTGCGTCTCCGTCATATTTTTATTGGCAGATTTCGATTTTGTTTAACGTGAGACAGACTATAAACAGCGCTTGCGATCATGGAAACGTTTAGCCACACAAAAAGATTTCTCTTACTTTTGTTACGAGCGTTTATACATGTATTCAGGATGTTAAAAAATTTCTGCTACTCCCAGCATTCATTGGCGACACAGTTGGACACTAGAATCTAATCTTATCGTAGAAATTCAATGCACAAAACCTTCTTAGACAATAGGTTTATTTATTCACTACTCTCCACAAATTTTTTACATACGAAACTAATTCCTTCTGAAAGTTACTACGGTGCACAATATTAACTATTACACCTATAGAGCCCAATCATGAATCCTTGAGAATGATACTTGGCTTTTATTGTTTGACTGCATCCACAAAACACAATCAAATTACCAATCACACAAAAAATAACTCCAGAAACCAACACGAAGTAGTCAAATACAAGAACTAGGAATAATCATGGAACCAAAGGGTTCCGTGCGCAGTCATACTCCGCTGCGTTGGAACGTCTCCGCTTTTAGCGCGACCACTCGAAATCACTGTCTTTCGCCGCATTGCCTCCAAGCTGAAAGTGCGGAGTACCCGGGACGTATGGGTACTTGAAGCGTAACCGCCGACCTGCTCGTGTGTATCTATGCGGTATTTTCTGGGGCGATGTCTGCTGACTGGACTGTGGAGACACAAGGGAAACTGTTTCCTCAGATATCCTCGGTGCTGGCTTGTTTGCTGGGTGACGTTCTTCGTTACCGTCAGCAGGCATGAACCTCTCTGCTTTTAGTGCGACCACTCGAAATCACTTTAGTTCGCCACAAATTTACTCTATGTGTGAGGAATTATATGAAATCATTAAGGTACACAGAAATTACACAAAAAGTTTACACAGGAAACAACAGTTAACGCAAATATATGCAATGATATGGCTGTATTCTCAATTTACTATCCATATACAATCAGCATTCTTACATTTTATAGTTGCAATGTTTTCACAATATACGCGCATGTACATACACACTCCAATATTAGTGAATATTTAGCATCGCACAGTTACCTACAGTCAAAAGTTATTTGTAGGCTGCAACGCCCATCATGCGAAAAGATCTCATTCAGGCTTTTCCGTCAAATAATATCTTACGACTTTATTTCTGAAGTCCTCGATTTGCTTGCTTTCCACCACAACTAAAATATACAATGACGATACTTGCTACCGTAAATTTACCACCTGACGGTTAGAGCGACACTAGCGCCGCAAACGACGAGAGTACAGATGCCTCTTACGCTATAATTGATTAAATATTGCATTTCTGCGTCTGAGGAGCTAAGCAAATATCAAGGGATGCGATGATCGTTAAATATTTGTCAACAGAGCGAAACCTCGTCATTGAAATATCATAAAGTGTTTTTTTTAATATGGTTGTCTTGCTTCACTCGCTCTATGTGACATTCTACGGCTGTCTGTTAGTACGGTAATCAATCTCCTTTTCACGTAATAATTTTACGCGGACTCTAATGTTTCGCACATTTTTACACTTCCCTCATAATCCAAACGCAAATAATTTTATTTAACCTTATTACGCCTGTTATGGAGATTCTCATGCTTTTCGGTCTAGTGTCACTGACTCTGACGTAGCAGAAATTGGGGAATTCGTTTCTTATGTGTCTGAAAAGACTTTTGTTGATTTTGACGTTAATTTTCGTGATTGTGTTGTAGTTATCTCTTCGGGACAATTGTATTAGTGGCTTATTTGGTACGTTAAACAATATAGGTACTGCACATCATATCAGTTTCCTATTTTCCGCGTCCATGAACTGGTTTGGTTCTAATGTATCGAAGAAAATTTCACATTATAGTATAACTGTGAGAAGTTTTTCTGCAATAGTTCGTATCTGCCACGATTTACTAGCCATTTAGTTCTTCTAGAAAGAACGTTAATCTTCACTAAATGTCTGCAGATTACAAGAGAATCGTAACTAAACAGTCATCCAATAATGTGACGTTTCATACATCTAAGGGTCCTTAGGAAACCTAAAAAATGACAATAGTGGTGTCTTAATTTTGTAACTGCTGCAATGCATTGCGTTACGAACAATCCATTTTGTAAGAACCCAATGAAAAAAAAAAAAAATCCTCTGCGTCAACACCATCTCTGCACCAGGTCGAGAGTTATTCATTTTGCCCTTGTGGAGAATGAAACAGTTGAGAATACGTTTGTAGGGGAAGGTAAAGGACGCGTTTATTTCACCCGACTTAAGTATCGGCAGATGTAATAACCGCAAGACATGCAGTTTTATACACTCCACAGTTAACAAAAGTTTACGTTTTTGTACACTGTAGTTTCCAGATCATAAACCCGACTGCTAGTAAAAAAAAAAAATATCCAAATGCATTGCAGCACTATGATGTGTGCAGAAATTGTTTAAACTATGTATGCAAAATAGGTTTTGTTCAGTTCCCATCATCTACCTACGTAGATGTAGATCTACAATATTTGTTTACTTGGTTACTAAGTGATCTCTTTTAGCGTGCTAGGTAACTGTCCTTTCCATTGTGTTTATAAGTGTCAAGCGACAACGGATGTCTACTGTCAATACTGTCTTGGGTATAGTTACATTTATAAGACTGTTGAAATTAGTCTTGTCATGTTTTCTTTATTTTAAATCGATAAACTGAATTATTATTACATCAAAAGGTTCTTTATTATTGACTGCTATCGCCAGAGAAAGTTATAATCAGCTAATTCGGTAGCTTAATCTGTGACTAGACTGATGCTGTTTCTTAAATGCTTCTTAAATGTCTTTTAAACTAGAAGTCTTTCAAATTAGAAGACTAGAAAGATGTTTCGAGAGCTTCTTTTGGTGTATGTGTGAAAGATGATGGAAAACGAATTAATGAATTACTTGTCCAACATGGTATCGGATGATGTATGATAAAGGTGTAAGAGTTGGCATAGGCATGTTATAGCAAAGAAATTGCGCAAGCTGAGTACGGCATTTCCTGAATTATGGCCACAGCCAGATACAAAACTATTTGGACAAGAAAGAAACAGAAATTAAAGTAATAAATGATAACCAGTTGCTCTGCACTGGAAACAGGAGAATACTATTTCAGGAGCCAGAAAGATTATGGCCAGTGTTTCCTGGGTTGCAAAAGGAACTCTTAGTATTAACTGTATGATTACATGATGATGGCGTCCTCTTGGGTAAAATATTCCGGAGGTAAAATAGTCCCCCATTCGGATCTCCGGGCGGGGACTACTCAAGAGGATGTCGTTATCAGGAGAAAGAAAATTGGCGTTCTACGGATCGTAGCGTGGAATGTCAGATCCCTTAATCGGGCAGGTAGGTTAGAAAATTTAAAAAGGGAAATGGATAGGTTGAAGTTAGATATAGTGGGAATTAGTGAAGTTCGATGGCAGGAGGAACAAGACTTCTGGTCAGGTGACTACAGGGTTATAAACACAAAATCAAATAGGGGTAATGCAGGAGTAGGTTTAATAATGAATAGGAAAATAGGAATGCGGGTAAGCTACTACAAACAGCATAGTGAACGCATTATTGTGGCCAAGATAGATACGAAGCCCACGCCTACTACAGTAGTACAAGTTTATATGCCAACTAGCTCTGCAGATGACGAAGAAATTGAAGAAATGTATGATGAAATAAAAGAAATTATTCAGATTGTGAAGGGAGACAAAAATTTAATAGTCATGGGTGACTGGAATTCGAGTGTAGCAAAAGGGAGAGAAGGAAACATAGTAGGTGAATATGGATTGGGGGACAGAAATGAAAGAGGAAGCCGCCTGATCGAATTTTGCACACAGCACAACATAATCATAACTAACACTTGGTTTAAGAATCATGAAAGAAGGTTGTATACATGGAAGAACCCTGGAGATACTAAAAGGTATCAGATAGATTATATAATGGTAAGACAGAGATTTAGGAACCAGGTTTTGAATTGTAAGACATTTCCAGGGGCAGATGTGGACTCTGACCACAATCTATTGGTTATGACCTGTAGATTAAAACTGAAGAAACTGCAAAAAGGTGGGAATTTAAGGAGATGGGACCTGGATAAACTAAAAGAACCAGAGGTTGTACAGAGATTCAGGGAGAGCATAAGGGAGCAATTGACAGGAATGGGGGAAATAAATACAGTAGAAGAAGAATGGGTAGCTTTGAGGGATGAAGTAGTGAAGGCAGCAGAGGATCAAGTAGGTAAAAAGACGAGGGCTAGTAGAAATCCTTGGGTAACAGAAGAAATATTGAATTTAATTGATGAAAGGAGAAAATATAAAAATGCAGTATGTGAAACAGGCAAAAAGGAATACAAACGTCTGAAAAATGAGATCGACAGGAAGTGCAAAATGGCTAAGCAGGGATGGCTAGAGGACAAATGTAAGGATGTAGAGGCCTATCTCACTAGGGGTAAGATAGATACCGCCTACAGGAAAATTAAAGAGACCTTTGGAGATAAGAGAACGACTTGTATGAATATCAAGAGCTCAGATGGAAACCCAGTTCTAAGCAAAGAAGGGAAAGCAGAAAGGTGGAAGGAGTATATAGAGGGTCTATACAAGGGCGATGTACTTGAGGACAATATTATGGAAATGGAAGAGGATGTAGATGAAGATGAAATGGGAGATATGATACTGCGTGAAGAGTTTGACAGAGCACTGAAAGACCTGAGTCGAAACAAGGCCCCCGGAGTAGACAATATTCCATTGGAACTACTGACGGCCGTGGGAGAGCCAGTCCTGACAAAACTCTACCATCTGGTGTGCAAGATGTATGAAACAGGCGAAATACCCTCAGACTTCAAGAAGAATATAATAATTCCAATCCCAAAGAAAGCAGGTGTTGACATATGTGAAAATTACCGAACTATCAGCTTAATAAGTCACAGCTGCAAAATACTAACACGAATTCTTTACAGACGAATGGAAAAACTAGTAGAAGCCAACCTCGGGGAAGATCAGTTTGGATTCAGTAGAAACACTGGAACACGTGACGCAATACTGACCTTACGACTTATCTTAGAAGAAAGATTAAGGAAAGGCAAACCTACGTTTCTAGCATTTGTAGACTTAGAGATAGCTTTTGACAATGTTGAATGGAATACTCTCTTTCAAATTCTAAAGGTGGCAGGGGTAAAATACAGGGAGCGAAAGGCTATTTACAATTTGTACAGAAACCAGATGGCAGTTATAAGAGTCGAGGGACATGAAAGGGAAGCAGTGGTTGGGAAGGGAGTAAGACAGGGTTGTAGCCTCTCCCCGATGTTGTTCAGTCTGTATATTGAGCAAGCAGTAAAGGAAACAAAAGAAAAATTCGGAGTAGGTATTAAAATTCATGGAGAAGAAATAAAAACTTTGAGGTTTGCCGATGACATTGTAATTCTGTCAGAGACAGCAAAGGACCTGGAAGAACAGTTGAACGGAATGGACAGTGTCTTGAAAGGAGGATGTAAGATGAACATCAACAAAAGCAAAACAAGGATAATGGAATGTAGTCTAATTAAGTCGGGTGATGCTGAGGGAATTAGATTAGGAAATGAGGCACTTAAAGTAGTAAAGGAGTTTTGCTATTTGGGGAGCAAAATAACTGATGATGGTCGAAGTAGAGAGGATATAAAATGTAGGCTGGCAATGGCAAGGAAAGCGTTTCTGAAGAAGAGAAATTTGTTAACATCGAGTATAGATTTAAGTGTCAGGAAGTCATTTCTGAAAGTATTCGTATGGAGTGTAGCCATGTATGGAAGTGAAACATGGACGATAAATAGTTTGGACAAGAAGAGAATAGAAGCTTTCGAAATGTGGTGCTACAGAAGAATGCTGAAGATTAGATGGGTAGATCACATAACTAATGAGGAAGTATTGAATAGGATTGGGGAGAAGAGAAGTTTGTGGCACAACTTGACCAGAAGAAGGGATCGGTTGGTAGGACATGTTCTGAGGCATCAAGGGATCACCAATTTAGTATTGGAGGGCAGCGTGGAGGGTAAAAATCGTAGAGGGAGACCAAGAGATGAATACACTAAGCAGATTCAGAAGGATGTAGGTTGCAGTAGGTACTGGGAGATGAAAAAGCTTGCACAGGATAGAGTAGCATGGAGAGCTGCATCAAACCAGTCTCGGGACTGAAGACCACAACAACAACAACAACAGTATTAGTTACTTCATCAGGTGTAAAGGTAACCGTATGCCTCGAGATGTTGACTAGAAAAACGCAAAGTGGCCTTTTTGATCTAACATAATTAATTGTTGTTAAAAATAATGAACAAGGAATTCATTAACTACAAAATTAAACAGGAATCACGTTTAACTCAGTTTATTACATTAAATTAACTTGATGAAAATCATCCTACATACGTTGACAAAGCTATGCTAATACCTTGGCAAGTCTGATTAAGGAATCTGGGGTCTGATTCTAATAAACACATGTCAGTATGAAACAACTGTATTTCCAAAGTCGTATTATGATTCTCAAAATTTTAGTATTAAAAGGCAGAAAGCGATGGAAAAGGGTATAAGTTTGCCTCTGTGGTTGGAGATGAAAGCGTACTAAACGTAACATCTGCAAGCAAATCTTCAGAATGAAGCTTGAAATTATTGAAATTCAGTAAAAATTATTTGGCTGTCCTTACAGCTCATCTCTCCACCATGTCTAGATCTCATAACGTTAATCTGCACGTGGAGGCTGATGTGGCTGCAAAGATCAGTCACGGCTTTCGCACTAAGAGTTTGTGTCTGCTGCTAAATTCAACTCAGAAAAAAATTCTGTAAGTCCGCCAGTCATCTGCTCAAACAGGCCCCTTGTTTCGTAAATACTCAGATGAAGATGTGCCGAGAATAAGTACTGTGGAGATGTAGTCATGAAATATTGCGGAGATGTTTAAAATTACGTGTCTGTGCACTCCGAAATACACACATGTTTGATTTTCTAGCACTTCTTTCTGCCTTTTGCTATTAAGTGTAATCCAAGTATAGTGGCATTCTTTTGTAAAATTAAGATATTTATGACAGTTTTTCTTCTTATATGTAATTATTATTTAGGATTATAAGATAGAGTATGTGTTCTGGTTTCTACACATTGTGCTGTGTTTTCATGGTGAATTTTAATGTATCGTGGTTCCTGTTGTGAACTGTTGTTCTAGATAGTGATTGCAATAGCTTTAATTGTGCTCCAAAGGTTAATTGTGCCTATTTTGAAATTCTTCTAATGTTTTAACGATTGTGTACTGGATACAACCCAGTTGCTGTGTGGTTTTATGTTGTTGTTTCTGTGGTATAATCAGAGGTGCGCGTCGTCCATTGTAACTTGGAGACGACGTCTTGGCGGCAGCCAGTTAGAATTATAACCGATAGCGCGGTCGCTGTGTTTATCAGTAGACTCCAGTTCTTCGGCGAATTTGAGTATTTTATTATTTGTCACTGGTGACGCCGAGGCGTCCGTCTTTCTTTCTTCACCGTTCATTTCAGTTTTTGTTCAGGCTCGATCTGAGTTGTAGTTTCCGCACGCATCTGATGTGCCATTGCTTGTCACTGAAATTTTAGTTATACCTGAGAGATGACTTCCATTGCACTGGGTTTGTAATATGTTATTCAGAAAGACAAATTGTGAGTTGTTTCTGTTGTTATATCTTAAAGGGTCTCCTGCTTCTGTGGGAGTTTCCCTGAGTAAAACATTTATTGTTTGCGTGGTTCTTAAGATTTTAATTTTTAAAATTATTGATTGTTTCGGGGTGGACTTTGACGCCCGTAGACATTTTGCCTGTCCGGTAATGTTTCAAATTCTATGGCAATTATGATTATTAGTCTAGGGCAGCAGCATTTTGTTGTTATAATGCGACTGTTAAATAAAATCTGTTCGAAATTACAAGCCAGAGATTGTGTTTGATTGGTAATTATCGCCTTGTCTTCATGAAGTTGAAGTATCCTTGAGCGTGTATCCCACGTGTCACAGACTACCTTTAGCTCCTTTAAATCAGGATGTGGCAGAAGCACTGTCCGCTTTTGGTTTGTTGTCGAATAAAACCGTGCATCTTGGGTAATGGTAGTCACTTTGTCAACAAACAGTCATTGAGCCAATAGTATCGATAATGTGTTTGTCATGTAATGGACAATTTTGTGTAACAACTGTGAGGTAGGCTGCAGTAATCTTAAGCTGACATGTATAGTACATGCTGCACAGATACGATAGGAAGTAGTTGTGCGTATTTAACAAAATTGTCTATGAAGTTCGTATGTAGATTCCAATTTTTAAAATTAAACGTGACAATTTTTAAGAAAGTATTGCTATTACTTATGTTGCATGCCAGTCTTATAAACAAATAAAAATAATGAAAATGGAAGGAATTTAAAATTATTACACTATAAGCTGTAGTGTCAAAAATAAAGGGATGTGAATTAGCAATGTTGTTGTTGTTGTTGTTGTTGTTGTTGTGGTCTTCAGTCCTGAGACTGGTTTGATGCAGCTCTCCATGCTACTATATCCTGTGCAAGCTGCTTCATCTCCCAGTACTTACTGCAACCTACATCCTTCTGAATCTGCTTGGTGTATTCATCTCTTGGTCTCCCTCTACGATTTTTACCCTCCACGCTGCCCTCCAATACTAAATTGGTGATCCCTTGATGCCTCAGAACATGTCCTACCAACCGATTCCTTCTTCTAGTCAAGTTGTGCCACAAACGTCTCTTCTCCTCAATCCTATTCAACACCTCCCCATTAGTTATGTGATCTACCCATTATCCTCGTTTTGCTTTTGTTGATGTTCATCTTATAATCCCCCCTTCAAGACACTATCCATTCCGTTCAACTGCTCTTCCAAGTCCTTTGCTGTCTCTGACAGAATTACAATGTCATCGGCGAACCTCAAAGTTTTTATTTCTTCTCCATGGATTTTAATACCTACTCCGAACTTTTCTTTTGTTTCCTTCACTGCTTGCTCAATATACAGATTGGATAACATCGGGGAGAGGCTACAACCCTGTCTCACTCCCTTCCCAACCACTGCTTCCCTTTCATGCCCCTCAACTCTTATAACTGCCATTTGGTTTCTATACAAATTGTAAATAGCCTTTCGCTCCCTATATTTTAAATTGCAGCCTACTCATTGAAAATCGTTTCAATAAAGACATGTTGCTGCTAAATAGTACATCGTCTGATGTGACAGTCTTTCCCATTCCACTTTCGCAACAACTTCGTTAGAAAGAAGCCTGCTGCCTCATCTCTGGACCGGCGTCCAACTTCACCACGTGCAACCAGTGGTTCCAAATGGTTCACTAACAGGCCTTGAGAGGGAAACCCATGTACTGTCAAAACTAAGTGCATTTATCCTACATGTCTTAATTGACAATAGCTGTTAAATAAGCTAAGTTTAGTGTGTGTTTATTTTTATTTCTTGACAATGTTCTTTTAACTAAGAAATTTCAAATTGGTATTAGACTTATAATCCATTGGTTAGTAGTGACAATATTCCGTCGGAAGTGGGCGGAGCCTCCATTGTGTATAGTAAGACGTGCACTGGTTTCTCCAGTAGTGATTCTCCAGCAGAAGGAGGGTCTTACTCATTGGTAATTTATCGTTTTATAGCTTTATAACTTAATGTATTTTTTAATGTATGTAGCCCTCGAATTAAAGCTTTGTATACGACTTGTTGGTCTGAAGATGACCACAGTAGTGGTCGAAACCGGTCACAGTAAATAAATTGTTATCAAGACTGTTTTTGATAGTTAATATTTGTAACATATTGATCACTGTCACTCCCATAATGTATTAAAATGTTACAATTCTGCTTTAACATGTTGAAATATGAGGTAATAAATTACAGTTTTGCTGTAACATAGTGATATATAGATAATACTATTTGTGATACAGTAGCTGATATCCACTGTCAGGATCTGGTGTTAGAATACTACCTCATGTCAGTTCTTAATGCCTACTTGTTTGTGTCAGTTATCAATGCCTACTTTCTTTGCACTGTAGCTTTCACTGTCTGATAGCATAAGTAGCAGTATCAGCAGAACATGACAAATACTTCATACTCCACTATAAAAATTTTTACTGTAGCAGAATTGAGTCATTATACTGTTCGACAGACTTTGGAATTAGTTGAAAATGTGCCATGGAAGCATAGCAACCCTTGTTTCTTAGCTATATGAGTGTGTATTACTGCTGTTTGGTATGCTAGTTGATAGTGTGATAGTATAATTCAGTCATTGCAAAGTGTTCTTTAATCTGTAAGTTAGACCAGGAGTGGTGCCTTATTTTTTTGATAAATAATACATGGAATTTTTGGTTTCTTTCAAGTATTGTAAAATAACCAAACTCCCTGAG
Organism: Schistocerca serialis cubense; assembly: GCF_023864345.2. Taxonomy (NCBI): domain Eukaryota; kingdom Metazoa; phylum Arthropoda; class Insecta; order Orthoptera; family Acrididae; genus Schistocerca; species Schistocerca serialis. The sequence continues at coordinate 484,374,928 of NC_064639.1, read as the reverse complement.
AAGTGAAGTTTGACGTAACTTAGCTCATTAGTGTCAATTTATGAACTATGTGTAATTTTTTAGTGTTATAGAACAATTAAGTTACAGGATTAGTGCCATGTGAGTGGTATTCAAAATTTTTAGTATTTTGATAACTAATACCGACAGTTCTATTCTGATGTAAAGATAGAATTCTAGCAAAAAATCGCTTGATGTGACACTACTCAGATAACTGAAACTTTTCACACATTCAGCCTTCTCTTCTTCCAGTATGACCTTACAACGTGTGGGTGTCCTACTCATTTTCATTGCTACTGTCTTGCTCTTAGTTAATGTGAATTCTTTAAATTTTTTCTAGTAATCCAGTCTCCTCTGAACCACCGTCTCTCCCTAAATGGCAGTGCCATCAGCAAAATCAAAAACATTGAGATTTTCATTTTTTACTTATATGATTTCTTTCATGATTGTGTCCGTAAGTGAATGAAGAGTAATGGGGAAAGTGAACTGCCGTGCTGAACACCTCTCTTTGTGTTGAGCCATTTTAACCTCCTACATGTACACTGCTTTCATAGCCTTCATACAGTATCTGATCTTTTTTAATGAATGACTCTAAAACATTAAGTCTTCTCAAGGATTTCCATATTTTACCCCTTCGTACACTGTCATATGCAGTTCCCAAACCCTGGAACACTGCTACCAGGTCTTCTCCTTTTTCTCAAAACTTCTCCGTTAACTGACAGACGGAAAAATGACGTCTATCGGTCTCCTGTTGCTTCTGAATCCATGCTGTTGTTCCTCAATTTGTTTTGTTCTAGGATATTTCTGTGTCTTTTATATTATCTTTTCCATTGTCTTATGTGGTATCACAGTGGTCTGATTCCTAGGTAGTTGGTGCACTTCTTTTTACTTCCTTTCATAAACAATGGTATTATAACTCCCTTTTTCCAGTCATCTGGCACTTTGTTCTCTTTTCATACCACCTCCAGCATCCGATGTAGCCATTGTAGTCCTTGAATTCTAGCTGCCTTAATATCTGCTTGCAGGACATCTACTCCTGCCACCTTTCCACAATTCATCTATTTCAGGGCATTTTCAGTTTCCATCCAAGAAACTGCATGCCTTTTTGTCTCTACTTCAGTGACGTCGATGTCACTTTCTTATTCATTTTTCCCTATTAAATAACATTTCTAGAGTTTCTAAAACACAGAACGCATTACGGAGAGAAATCTTCGGACTTAAAAGTATCTACGGATGTCATAAGGGAATATGGGACGACCATTATCACTCACAAAATACCTACACAGATGACTTAGTGGATCACGTCAAGTAATCTGCGAGGTTGTTCGTGAGCGATGATGCTGTATGTAGAGAAGTCGAAGCGCTAGAAACAATGTAGATGAATGCACGAAAACCTGCAAAGGGTCGACGTTTGATGCAGGATTTAATAGTTGAGCGTAAGAATAAACAAATATGAAGTATTACACGTAAGGAGGCGGAAAGACCCGCTATCTTTTGATTACACGACTCCTGACCAATCAACGAAAAAGTCAAGTCCATTAAATACCTAGAAGTATGCGTAGGGGGCAATTTAAATTGGAACGACCACATAAAATTAATTGTGGAAAAATTAGAGCGCAGACAGCATGTCAGTGGGACTTCCTTCAGGAAGTGTACCGCACCCACGAAGAAGGTAACAAAATACTCGTTGGACCTATTCTTAAGTATTGCTTGTCATTCTGTGGGACCCTTACAGGCAGTACTGACAGAGTACATAGAGAACAGCCAAGGGGAGCAGCTCGTTTTACCACAGCTTCTTTTAAAAAATGCGAAAGTCTGCCTACAGTGACATATGTTACAGAAGAACCACTGTGCATTACGGTATAATTTACCATTAAAGAGTCGAGCGCTTACGTTTGCAGGTGTCAACTAATATTTTGCTTCTCCCTACATATATTCAGTGAAAAGATCATGCCGGCCGCGGTGGTCTCGCGCAGTCCGGAACCGCGCGACTGCTACGGTCGCAGGTTCGAATCCTGCCTCGGGCATGGATGTGTGTGATGTCCTTAGGTTAGTTAGGTTTAACTAGTTCTAGGTTCTAGGGGACTGATGACCTAAGATGTTCAGTCCCATAGTGCTCAGAGCAATTTGAACCATTTTTTGAAAAGATCATGAAGGTAAAGTTACAAAAGATCCGAGCTCACACAGGGACAACCGTTTCTCTCAGGCACCATTCGCCCTTTTAATAGAATAGGGGCGAAGTACTCTCCGCCAAACAGTGCAATGTGGTTTGAGAAGTGTAGATGTCGACGAAGAAAGCGGTATCATATTTGACGGTTTTTCTTCGGTTCCTAAAAACTCACTACTTTTACTTCCGTGTTTTACTTGTCAAAAGTCGTGCATGTTAACTCTAAAAGCTATTTACCTCTTAGGACTCTCAGGTAACACTTAAAAACAAGGCCCTCATAAATTGGAACTATGAGACAATCTGCAGAATTGATTTTGAAGATAAGAATTGATGAAGCTTTTCGTGTGCATAAATGTACTGCACCAAGAATTGCTTCTTACCCTCACAGCGAATGTGAATTTCATCACTGCACTGAAACGTATAGATATTTGTTTATAATATAGGCCTTTATGTGGTTAGCACTTCGCCGCTTTGTGCTTCGGAAGTGAAAGATAACATATAACTGCAACCGCAGTAGTGCAATCTGTCACTTCCAAACAGTGTCGCTGTTGGTTCCAAACTTGCACACAGCTAGCTCATATTGTACAATTATCACATCATTTTTTAAATACATACCGGTATTTTCAGTTTCATGTTGGACGTAGGAACGGCTGCTAAGTTAGAGAAAGTTCGTTTATCGGACGCTAGATGGCAGTCGCAGCTCCGGCTCGTTCTATGGCTTGTCCGGTGAATGCTCGCAACAGAATATATTATTGCGTAGTTTTCCGAAATATGCGTATTATCGAAAGCTGTCTCACAAAGTATTGTTACACGCATACCTTGAGATCAATAAAGCAACTGGCACACAAAAGAGAATAAAATTCTTGCGTGATAAGCAATGGGGGAAGGAAATCGTTTGTGTAGGAAGCTGGGAAAGAGAATTTTTTTGAAGCTGCAGATCTTGTTTGATCCATACCTTCTCTTTGATACGACATAGTATATTTCTGACAGTCTATGTACATTCTTATGAGGACCATCCATGAGTGACACTCGAAACGGTAAGGTAGAGACAGAATGGACATATTCCCATGAGACGATGCATGTTAAAACGTACAACCAAAATCTGATACAGCCTCCTCTTTATGCCCATGTTAACGCCTAGTAATAAAAGAAATGTTTACGAAATATAATTCGCACGTACAAATGCCGAAGATAATTTCTGTAGTTCCATCTTCCGTAAATGGAATGGGACTGCAGTTGGTCGAAAACTTGAAGAAAACAGATACTTACCGCGAGAAATTTACTTGATAAATTTATTTAGCTACTAGATTCGGTACCACTTTGGCACCACATTCACTCCCAAAACACGAAACTAATTAAGTCTTCTAGTCGTTTGTGCTGATATAGAGACCACTATAACCAACTCGTTTCCGTAGACATTTAAAAACTACTTAGTAGATGTGGACCCTTCAGCTGTATAAAATTATTGAATGACATTACGGCTGTTGGAATCTGTTTTCTTAAAGACCGTAATTGATGGTGACTCCAATGACCATCACACGGCTTGGAGCTCCTCACAGGCAAACAGACTAGCTGAGATTATGGAATTAATCGAGGGAGAAAACATTATAATCAGGAATGACGGAACGACGACGCTAATCGCTATACCGTTGCAATCAAATTCGACAATACACAACGACTGTATCGATCATCCTGACTTTAAAGATATCGTTCGGGGTGATAAACGAAACACTGAGAGCCCGACCACCTGCAGTCACAAAAGTTTCTTCACGTGTGGATCCACGGCCTCGGCTAATTTCTAAATGCTAATCGATTTTTTATGCCCACCGTAGGCTGTCGGATATTTTTTTATCCACATTATCTTTGTCGCATTATTTTTTACTTTACTGGTCAATTTTTAAACGCCTGCATCAACAAATGTCAACGAGAGCTGTGTCGGTGTTGTGATTATCGTTGTATTAAAAAAAAAAAATTTAGTTCTAGGTGTTCCTATACACGTCGAAAATCTGCGTTTATGGCCTTGATTTTTGATATCAGATTTTGAACGTGTGTGTGGGAACACTAGCATTAATTGGTTTTTAAATATAACGACACACATTTCACCGGTGCTGCACCAAAAATGGTTGAAATGGCTCTGAGCACTATGCGACTTAACGTCTGAGGTCATCAGTCGCCTAGAACTTAGAACTAATTAAACCTAACTAACCTAAGGACATCACACACATCCATGTCCGAGGCAGGATTCGAACCTGCGACCGTAGCGGTCGCTCGGTTCTAGACTGTAGCGCCCAGAACCGCACGGCCACTACGGCCGGCGGTGCAGCACCGTTTGATATTTGATAATGCAGGTATCTGAAAGTGGCAGCAAGCCGAAACTGTCCAATAAGGTAATGTAAGATGAAACAAAGTTCATCTGCATAAAAAAATTCTGCGAGTTCATCTGTATAACAGAAACAGGCAGCGGTAGGTGGACAAAAAACGATTTTCAGTTTCATAAACTTGCAATAACATTTTCGGCTCGGAAACACAGACGGGAAATCATACATTCGGTGACACAGGACTAGACTACTACTATCTGTGGAAAGCCACCGAAAAGGTCGCCGAGAAGACAGCAGCAACAACGGAAAGCGCGACGTGTACAAAATCGACAACCCCTTTTGTGGTGGGACACGGAATGTGAGGAGGCAGTTACAAATCGAAAAGACGTCTTTAGAATTTATGACGCAAAAGTCACTTCGCAAAATTATCTGCGTCCCAAATATAAAGTAACGGAATCAAAGGCAATATCATAAAGGAATTGGTTGAAACGGTATTGTTCGAAATAAAGCAAGGATTTTGCAATAAAGAAACAAAAACCGAGAAGAATCACTAGGAAAAGACATTCAGTAGGCGATCTTACAGAAAATGGTTTCATTGGTGCTAGACACAGAGCTACTTCAGGTTAGGGCAATGATACTTGTGAGTTTGACAGGTATGGAGAAGCTCTGCCGTTTTGGATGGAAAACAGGGATGAAACGAGACAACGCAATATACATTATAGTATATTACAACACCTCCCAGCATTAAGAAAGCAAACACTGCGCTCATTTTTGGCGGGTGGCCGACAGTTTTCGTCAAATCGAAGTTAGTGAGCAGATTCTTTTAAAGTAGTGAAGGCAGCCAGTAAATGTTGTGTTTTCAAACAGGGTGTAGCTATTACCATTATGAAGTCTGTAATGCACAACTTAGGCTGCAGTGTGTAGTAGTGTGTTTTTACTGCATTGTGATTTTCGTATTTATGTAGAAGTCGTGATTCAGTCTTCGCATATAGGCCTAGCCATATGTTTTTCTGTGTTGTGTTGTTTCTTTTGTCGGTATATTAGATAACTCTGTGTAGTTGCGTTATCCGCAGTATTAGTTGGGTAGATGGTGAAGGTTGCTGCCAGGCACTTAAATGTGATTTGCAGAGTATCCATGTAGATGTAGATGTAATACAGTGTATCTATTCTTGCGGCATTGTTTTTTAGCGAACAGTGTTATTCTGGTTGCCCACTTATAAAGTCACTTGGGCTATTGCGATATCTTTTCTTGGTTGGTACAGCACCTGTGTGGGGTAAGCGTGTGGTTTAAGACTATTGTATCTGTTTAGAAAGGATTTTTACTGTTATTTGTCTGCTGCATTCATTGTAAAGAATTATTCCTGGGCAGAATATTGTGTAATTTTGATATTAACAGTCAGGAATTTCTTTTGTGTTACAGCGTATGGTTGTTTGTCACTAACGGCTATTTCAGTTAAGCTCACGCTCACATAACCCACAATCTAACATCACTCTACCCAAACACTGCGCTATATCGTCTAGGAACGTTGTCCCAGAAATACACTCCTGGAAATTGAAATAAGAACACCATGAATTCATTGTCCCAGGAAGGGGAAACTTTATTGACACATTCCTGGGGTCAGATACATCACATGATCACACTGACAGAACCACAGGCACATAGACACAGGCAACAGAGCATGCACAATGTCGGCACTAGTACAGTGTATATCCACCTTTCGCAGCAATGCAGGCTGCTATTCTCCCATGGAGACGATCGTAGAGATGCTGGATGTAGTCCTGTGGAACGGCTTGCCATGCCATTTCCACCTGGCGCCTCAGTTGGACCAGCGTTCGTGCTGGACGTGCAGACCGCGTGAGACGACGCTTCATCCAGTCCCAAACATGCTCAATGGGGGACAGATCCGGAGATCTTGCTGGCCAGGGTAGTTGACTTACACCTTCTAGAGCACGTTGGGAGGCACGGGATACATGCGGACGTGCATTGTCCTGTTGGAACAGCAAGTTCCCTTCCGGTCTAGGAATGGTAGAACGATGGGTTCGATGACGGTTTGGATGTACCGTGCACTATTCAGTGTCCCCTCGATGATCACCAGTGGTGTACGGCCAGTGTAGGAGATCGCTCCCCACACCATGATGCCGGGTGTTGGCCCTGTGTGCCTCGGTCGTATGCAGTCCTGATTGTGGCGCTCACCTGCACGGCGCCAAACACGCATACGACCATCATTGGCACCAAGGCAGAAGCGACTCTCATCGCTGAAGACGACACATCTCCATTCGTCCCTCCATTCACGCCTGTCGCGACACCACTGGAGGCGGGCTGCACGATGTTGGGGCGTGAGCGAAAGACGGCCTAACGGTGCGCGGGACTGTAGCCCAGCTTCATGGAGTCGGTTGCGAATGGTCCTCGCCGATACCCCAGGAGCAACAGTGTCCCTAATTTGCTGGGAAGTGGCGGTGCGGTCCCCTACGGCACTGCGTAGGATCCTACGGTCTTGGCGTGCATCCGTGCGTCGCTGCGGTTCGGTCCCAGGTCGACGGGCACGTGCACCTTCCGCCGACCACTGGCGACAACATCGATGTACTGTGGAGACCTCACGCCCCACGTGTTGAGCAATTCGGCGGTACGTCCACCCGGCCTCCCGCATTCCCACTATACGCCCTCGCTCAAAGTCCGTCAACTGCACATACGGTTCACGTCCACGCTGTCGCGGCATTCTACCAGTGTTAAAGACTGCGATGGAGCTCCGTATGCCACGGCAAACTGGCTGACACTGACGGCGGCGGTGCACAAATGCTGCACAGCTAGCGCCATTCGACGGCCAACACCGCGGTTCCTGGTGTGTCCGCTGTGCCGTGCGTGTGATCATTGCTTGTACAGCCCTCTCGCAGTGTACGGAGCAAGTATGGTGGGTCTGACACACCGCTGTCAATGTGTTCTTTTTTCCATTTCCAGGAGTGTATGTTAAATAGATCCAGCCCTGAGCCCGATCAAGGGTTTCGAGGGGGTTTTCTTGGTCATCAGGTAAATGACTGAACTGGAAATTCCTTCCAGAACATTCCCTGTTGAGGTTTCTTCTGTCTCACGCCCAGACCGCTGTGCAATTTGAGTGAAAGTAACGAAGTTCTTCAACAGCCCGCCCTGCTCTGACAACTTGGGAATGAAAGATGTAAAGAAGAGGGCGCACCACGAAAATGTTAAACAAAATATTCTATCTCTCATCCTCTTATAATAGTAGAAGGTGTAGTGGAAGATGGGTACAATGTGACAGAAAAAGTTATTTTCTTAAATTTTGAAAAATATATTTGTTAAGACATTGTTCATTTTACGTATTTTTCAAGCATCCATTAGCGATCATTTAAAGCTTTAAAATGGCGTATTTATTGAGAATATCAAGTATGAATATAAATTGTTACAGTGGATTCAGTATGGGGCAGAGTGTAAGACAAACTGAGATACAATGTAACAAGCATGAAAAGCTACATATATGTTGGGCTAAATTGTATTATTCAACTGCTTCAGAGTACAAACTAAAGTTAAATGCTTGACAACAGCAATATTTAAAAGCTTTGTAGATAATTGCTATTTTTACAGCATTCATTGAACATTAAAAATGTTAGACTGGCGTCAAGTTCAAAATGTCCTTGGTGCCTTTCGGTTTTTCCAAAGGAAACGCCGGCCCTTGTGGCCGAGTGGTTCTAGGCGCTTCAGTCGGGAACCACGCTGCTGCTGCGGTCGCAGGTTCGAATCCTGCCTCGGGCATGGATGTGTGTGATGTCCTTAGGTTAGTTACATCTACATCTACATCTACATCTACATTGATACTCCGCAAGCCACCCAACGGTGTGTGGCGGAGGGCACTTTACGTGCCACTGTCATTACCTCCCTTTCCTGTTCCAGTCGCGTATGGTTCGCGGGAAGAACGACTGTCTGAAAGCCTCCGTGCGCGCTCTAATCTCTCTAATTTTACATTCGTGATCTCATCGGGAGGTATAAGTAAGGGGAAGCAATATATTCGATACCTCATCCAGAAACGCACCCTCTCGAAACCTGGCGAGCAAGCTACAACGCGATGCAGAGCGCCTCTCTTGCAGAGTCTGCCACTTGAGTTTATTAAACATCTCCGTAACGCTATCACGGTTACCAAATAACCCGGTGACGAAACGCGCCGCTCTTCTTTGGATCTTCTCTATCTCCTCCGTCAACCCGACCTGGTACGGATCCCACACTGATGAGCAATACTCAAGTATAGGTCGAACGAGTGTTTTGTAAGCCACCTCCTTTGTTGATGGACTACATTTTCTAAGCACTCTCCCAATGAATCTCAACCTGGTACCCGCCTTACCAACAATTAATTTTATATGATCATTCCACTTCAAATCGTTCCGTACGCATACTCCCAGATATTTTACAGAAGTAACTGCTACCAGTGTTTGTTCCGCTATCATATAATCATACAATAAAGGATCCTTCTTTCTATGTATTCGCAATACATTACATTTGTCTATGTTAAGGGTCAGTTGCCACTCCCTGCACCAAGTGCCTATCCGCTGCAGATCTTCCTGTATTTCACTACAATTTTCTAATGCAGCAACTTCTCTGTTAGGTTTAAGTAGTTCTAAGTCTAGCTGACTGATGACCTCACATGTTAGGTCCCATAGTGCTTAGAGCCATTTGAACCATTCGAACCAAAGCAAACAGTATTTGGTAAAACCATTGCTAAAATATAAGAGTTTCACAGCCAGAAATGTCACACTTATTAAAATGTTGTGAGCTATTGTGCAGTTGTTCGATGAATTTATTGTTGAAATTCAACAAGAAAATATTCATCCGACCTAGGCGCAATAGCCCAGTGCATTAAAATGAAAACCGTTGCTACACTTTCTTCTGACACATGTGTTGTATCAGTTGTATAAGTATATACAGGGTGACAATTATTGAACTATGTGAAAAAAACCTAAATTACTTACAAATTACGGCGTGCACGAACTTTACTCAGCATGTAAATGTCACTACAGATATTCGGATTTAGATTATCACATGCCCGATGAGCCTGCCGCCATTGGCAAGGATGCGGCGCAGACGAACAGCGAAATTCTGCATGACTCGATGAAGTGTAGGGACATCGATGCTGTCGATGACCTCCTGAATGGCTGTTTTCATCTCAGCAATGGTTTTGGGGCTATTGCTGTACAACATGTCTTTAGTATAGCATTTGGGAGACTCAGAATCCGCATTTCGCGATCGAGAAGTCTCTTCACCCTCAATGGGTGACTCTGTGGTGCAGTGTGCAATCACGGAATCGGTGCGATGTTCCTTGATGGTATGGTGACTACCGACGGTGTGTGAAGGTTTTGGAAGATGATTTGATCTCCATTATCCAAAGTTGACCCTGGTTTCGACAAGATGTTGGTTCATGCAAGACGGAGCTCGATCCCATCGAAGCAGGAGAGTGTTGGATGTCCTAGGGGAGCACTTTAGCGATCGCATTCTGGCTCTGGGGTACGTAGAAGCCACTGGCATGGGCCTCGATTGGGTTCCATATTCTCCGGATCGAAACACATGCATTACTGTACATACAGATCCATATATTATTCTCTGCCATGTGTTACACTTTACCCCACCTTCCCCTAGACGAATTAATATATATATATCTTCATATTCCGCTGATCTCCATGTTACAAGACAGGCTCAACCTTTTAGGCTTCGAACAGTACTGAAAGTGATAGTTTAATACAATGAAGCAATGAAAATGTTTCTTCATTAGTATGAAGAACGGCCGCAAACAGCCAACAGGTTTATTTAAAACTTAAATTTCAAAGCTGGTTGTTCGGAGAGGTATCATATTCGAATTAAACACGACAAAAATTTGGTTAGTTGATACATTCATTTTATTATTTTGGATTTTCCTACGAAACATTTTTGCCCCTAATTTAATACATTACCTTTTTATTTGAAATACTGGACACTGTATGGATATGAATCTGAAATCTGTACTCTTCTTTTGAAAAATATTGTTGTTCATGTTGTTATTGTGGCCTCCAGTTTAAAGACTGATTTGATGCAGCCCTCCATGCCACTCTATCCTGTGCCAACTTCTTCATCTCCGGCTAACTAATGCAACGTCAGACACCCCTGTGTATCTGCTTACTGTATTCATCTCCTGGTCCCTTCTACGATACTTCCCTTGTATGGACCGTCTATATACTCCTTCCACGTTTCAGCTTTCCATTCTTTGCGTATTATTGGTTTTCCATCTGAACTCTTGATATTCATACCTCCTAAGGTGTCTTCAATTTTCCTGTAGTCGGTATCTATTTTCCGTGTAGTGAAATATGCTTCTAAATCCGTACATTTCTACTCTGTCCATTCCAGCTTAGATATTTTACACTTCCTGTCAATCTCATTTTTAGACGCTTGTATTTTCTTCCGCCTGCTTTATTTACTGTATTTTTATATGTTCTCCTTTCATCAATTAAATTCAGTATCTCCTGTGTTATCAAAGAATTTACACTAGGTGTTGTCTGTTTGGGCAACGGCCTTGCCGCTGTGGATACACCGGTTCCCGTGAAATCACCGAAGTTAAGCGCTGTCGGGCGTGGTCGGCACTTGGATGGGTGACCATCCGGGCCTCCATGCGCTGTTGCATTTTTTCGGGGTGCACTCAGCCTCGTGATGCCAACTGAGGAGCTACTCGACTGAAAAATAGTGGCTTCGGTCAAGAATACCATCATAATGACCGGAAAAGCGGTGTGCTGACCACACACCCCTGCTATCCGTATCCTCCTCTGAGGATGACACAGCGGTCGGATGGTCCCGGTAGGCCACTCGTGGCCTGAAGACGGAGTGCTCGTCTGTTTAGCTACACTGACGGAAAAAATCGCAGCACCAAAAAGTAATTATTGTAGAGCAATGAAATTTCGGGACTACATCTGTCTGGGTAGTGTATTTAAATGATTAACATTGCAAGATCACAGACTCATGTAAGCGCGAGATAAGCCTTTGCAAATGTGAAATGCTGGTACATTAAGAACCAGTGTAACCGCCACAATTTTGAATGCAAGCACGCAGACGTGAATTCATTATGTTGTAGAGGCGCCAGATGTCTGTTTGTGGGATGGAGCTGGATATCTGTTGCACCTGGTCGGTCAATAGAAGACCGTTAATTATGTCTGGGGATGACGCTGGACTTGTCATCCGATTATCTAACATATGTGCTCGATTGGAGACAGGTCTGTGATGGAGCAGGCCAAGTCAACATGTCAAGACAAAATGCCAAGACTCTGTAGAACATGTTAGGTTGCAACAGCAGTATATTGGCACGCGTTATCCTGTTGGAAAACATCCCTTGCAGTGCTGTTTACGAATGTCAGTACAGCCGGTCGAATCACCAGATTTACGTACAGATTTGCAGTCGGGGTGCGTGGGATATCCACGAGAGTGCCAGAGCCCGTTCTTCTTGCGACTGTACATTCTTGTCACCACCGCTGCCAGCAGCCATGTGCAGTGGCTACATTCCTGCCATGTCTGTCTGCAGTGTCGCAGAAGGAACATCCACCTTCTCGTAGCCCTGTTACACTACTTCTTTCAGACTCGGTGAGGTGCTGATAATCGCGTTATTATCGCTTTAAAGGGTTGCTTGATTAACATCAACTCACAATGTCCAATCGCAAAGGTCACTAACACCTACGACCGTAACAGCTTATATTTAAAGGAAACTTGATTTGCAACCTCATAGTTGCGCTACTAGCGCCACTCTTTCGTGACTGGCGCGAAATTTGATCTTTCAGATGCAGAAACTTGCCTATCAACTTTCGTTTATGTCACACAACTCCTTGTTGGCGTTGAGATTTCTTTTCCGTCAGTGTATTTGGTCCTCTGCTGCCTTTATTATTTCATCTCTTACAGCTATTCATTCATCTTCCTCTCCCCTGTTCTAGTCAACCGCTGCCTAATGCTCCTTCTAATACCCTCAATAACCTCTGGCTGTTTCAACTTATCCAGGCCTCATCTCCTTAATTTCCTATCTTTTTGCAAACTCTTCAGTTTTAAACTGCAGTTCCTAACCAATAAACTGTGGTTAGGGTTCAGATCTGCCCCTGAAAATGTCTTAAAATTTAGAATCTGGTTTCGAAATTGTGTCTTACTGTTATATAATCACTCTGGAACCTTCCGGTGTCTCCAGGACTCATTTTCGTAGTGAAATCTTGTTATGTGCCTTAATGATTTCCAATGTTTATAATCTCATTAAGTCATTAGTAATAAATTGTAGTGTGAAAAATACAATTATATAATAACCTGAAATCTTGAGTTGTAGGCTTCTAATTGGAAAATTTATCACAAATGTTTTTCTGGTAGGTCCCGCTCGACAGATCGAGCCTAGGGCTCTATTGATGTTAAGCACTGCACTGGTCTCTCGTTGGTCTGTCGTAGCCTTTCAAAACGAGCATTGTATTCCTAAACATGCCAGACATGAAGTGCAGGTTTTAGTGGCAAAAAATCTCGAAGCTGTTGACTTGGATCGCAAAATTTGTGCTGTACATGAGCGGAATGTGGTGAGTGAAAGTGTCGTGCATCAATGGTTTTGTCTGAAGAAGAATGGAAGAGGATGAATGTTCACGATGACGGCAGAAATGACCAGCAACGTGCAGTCCGGAAGAAATTGATGAAAAGATTCGTGAAAACTGCCGTTTCACGTTATCTAGACTAATGGAGAAGTTTCTGAAGATTTGTCGAGGTGTTTAGCGTGTGATGGTTACTTAAAGGTTTTTTAGGATTCCAGAACTCCTTTCTGAAAATCGCTAAACCCAACGGATGATTTCTTCTCTGGACCATCTTTTTCGTTACGATGCAGAAGGAGAAAGTCTACTGAACAAAATCGTGGGAGGTGACAAGACATAGGGTTCCATTGCTAATGCACACACAGAACAGCAGTCAGTTGTGTTGGGGTCCATACCACGTAGTCGTCCCCGCCCCCCTCACCCTGCCCGCCAAACAAAAGCAAGACAAACGTGACAATCGTCTACCGTACTCTGCTTAGTTAGCACAAGAATTGTTGCGTGAGCTCACATGGGACGGTTTTGGACAAAAGCCCTATCGTCGGTATTTGTGTGCAAATGATTTCCACCTCTTCATTCAAGTGACTTGGGTCATAACGAATAAACTCCGACGAAGAACTTCATGACCTGTTTAAGAAATATTATTAGTGTTAGACCTGGGTGGTATGTAAAGATGTAATACGAATGTGTAGTTTTAAGATTTTCCTAATATATTTGCTTTGACGCTGTCAGTATTTTATTTATGACCCACCGGAGGTTAAATTCCGGACAAGCTCATGTTGCATTCCAACTCAAAATTTAATTTGGCCTTGTCAAATATAGGCTGTGCGAAATTATCAACTAATATGTTCACTTACCAGCGAGGCAAGATTAACTATATGCAACGGAAACAGCATTTATTTTACGCTAATTTATTTTCATAGGTAGTATTAATATAAACGTAATCGCTATGTGCCTGTTAAAATTTAGAAGATGTATCTGAAGGATGCAGTACTGTCAGATTTATTTTGACAGCTTCTCGCATCTTAAGTATTTAGACGGTATAATATATCTGCGTTTTGAAACTGTTTCTTCCTTTGTTCCCACGTGTAACGTCACATCTATCTAATTTTAAAATAAAATGCTGCCGACATTTCGATCAAGCTGCAATCGTCTTGCCCATATTCTACCAGACGATATGCAGCTGTGCAGTGTTGGGGCAGTATGTGATGTTCAGGAGGGCCTGGCTGTTCGTCTTTAATGCAGCGTAAAGCCACGGCTTAACCACAACACACGTGAAGTACTGCAACTTTAAGCACCTCATTATACTGCTATTAACTATACTGTTCCAAAACTTTGGGCAGTACAGAGTGTTAGCTATTAAGCACCGGAAGTACTTGACTTGAGCCTTGTTTCTGCAGACAGGTAAGCAACAACTCGCAGGTAGAGGTTTTGGAGGTTCATTAGCACCCAAAAAGTACCTCAGAATAACTTAATTCAGTGCTTCCAGTGTTTATTCTTATTTTTATCATTGATACACAGGTATAAAGTGATATCGTAATGTTAATTCGTTCTGTGATTGAATTTTTTATGATATAATACAATGCAACTGACTCACAATAATGTACAGCGCAAAATTATTTGAAAAGAGGAAGAAAGACAGGATTCTAGGGAAGTTTGCAGGGACCATGCAGTCAGTGTTAAAGAAGCTAATTTTATGTACCTTTATCTCTAGAATCAATAACAATTTAAAATTTTTAGAGGTAACCTAACCATGTTATTTATGTCTAATGTACCAGAATTAAGAAATAAGATAGAAAGGAACCAGCTACATTATTTTTTAAGTAAATATGCCATTATTTATTGCGAATACTAGATATGTATGTTCCTAGATTCATTCCTATTCAAATCACCACCATGATTGTTCTTCATTACCAAATGATATACATGTACATAAAAGAATTAAAAAAAACTCATTTTGAGAAAATTGCGATTAAAGTTTAAAGTGATAAAAGCACACTCACATTTTTAAATTAAGATTCAAAAGCACCCTCCTCCTTACCACCCTCTTTCTCTAAAAGCTTTTTCCTTCTGGTTGAGCTTGCTTGTTTGGTTGTGAACTCGGCTGCACGCTGGGCCTCGGCTTGTCTAGACTTGCGTAATAGTATCAACCTCTTTACAGTATGACGGTCTGGGGCGATGTTAAGATGGACTAGAACTCTTCATATTCTTACCTTCCACATTAAATGTTAATACAGCGTCAGAGTATTTAACCATGCTAACACATTTTTGGGCACACTTGTCCAGATAATACACTGAATCGCCAAAGAAACTGGTATAGGCATGCGTATTCAAATACAGAGATATATAAACAGGCAGAACACGGCGCTGTGGCCGGCAACGCCTATATAACACAAGTGTCTAGGGCTGCTGTTAGATCGGTTACTGCTGCTACAATGGCAGGTTATCAATGTTAAAGTGAATTTGAACGCGGTGCGATGAGACACAGCATGTCTGAGGTAGCAATGAAATGGGGATAATCCTGTACAACCATTTCACTAATGTCCCTTGAATATCAGGAATCCGGTAAAACATCAAATCTCCGACATCGCTGCGGCCAGAGAAAGATCCTGCAAGAACGGGCCTAATGACGACTGAAGAGAATCGTTCAACGTGACAGAAGCGTTACCCTTCCGCAAATCGCTGCAGATTTAAATGTTGAGCCATCAGCAAGTGTCAGCGAGCGAACCATTCAACGAAACATCATCGATGTAGGCTTTCGGAGCCGAAGGCCTACTCGTGTACGCTTCATGACTGCACGACACAAAGCTTTACGCCTCTCCTGGATCCGTCGACACCAACAGTGGACTGTTGATAACTGGAAACATGTTGTCTGCTGGGACGAGCCTCGTTTCAAATTGTATCGAGTGGATGGACGTATATGGGTATGGAGGCCAACCTCATCAATCCAAGCCTGTTCAACCTGGTGGAAGTTCTGAAATGGTGCGGGGCGTGCGCAGTTAGGGTTATATGGGACCCCTGATACGTTTAGATACGACTCCGACAGGTGGCACGTATGTAAACATCCTGTATGATCACCTGCACCCATTCATGTCCTTGCGCATGCCGACGGTCTTGGACAATTCCAGCAGGACAATGTGACACCGCACACGTCCAGGATTGCTACAGAGTTTCTCCGGGAACACTTTTCTGAATTCGAACACTTCTGCTGACCACCAAACTCCACAGAGATGAACATTGTCATATCAATGCCTTGCAACGTGTTGTTCAGAAGAGATCTCCACCATCTTGTGCTCTTACGGATTTATGGACAGTCCATAGTATCAATTCCCTTGAGCACTACTTCAGACATTAGTCGAGTCCATGCCATATCGTGTTGCGGCACTTCTGCGTGCCTCCAGGGGCCTACGCGATATTAGGTAGGTGTACCAGTTTCTTTTGCCCTTGAAAGCTCTTTGGAGTTCTGAGTCCACCCATGTAGACAATTTCAGAGGTGGTGTGGATGAGCTAGGTTCTTATTAAGTTCCTGCTGTCTTTCATAATGGGTTCAGGAGTAGAGTTCTTGTGTTCAAAGTACGCTGTCCGGCATTTACACTATGATTCAGGTCCAGGTGGGCAAAGTGAATGTATTGGTTTTCTGACAGTTGTGAGTTTGTGAAAGTATGAGGCCAAGAGTGCTTTCTTCATACCTTGTAAATCATTTCCGTTAATTCTAATGGCCCTTTCATAATATGACTGAAACTGATCTTGTTTTATCACTCAGTCGACCCCTTAGTCTTCTACCGTCTGACAAAGTGGTGAGGCGAAGAATTTGCTTTAATTGTCTGAGGCACGTGTGCATCCTCTTTTGTACGTGTCCATCGCATTCGAGTTTATTCCACATTTTCATACCGATTTAACTTCGCTTTAGAATCGATTCCTGCGGTATCACATGTCGATACCACCATATGGTGTCATTATGTTCGCAATAGAAATGCAGGTTTCCGTTCGACATCAACGGCAGTCGTGCGGAATCCGGCGGACCCAATGGAGCATGCCTGCAGAGCCACACCTCAGTGGATCTGGACTACGAGTCCCTTCTGTTGCCGCAATTAAGGATAGATGGCAACAGCCTCTTAGCCCACTCGCACTTAGAAACTCATCGTACCAATAAAATGACTCAAATGGCCCTGAGCACTATGGGACTTAACATCTATGGTCATCAGTCCCCTACAACTTAGAACTACTTAAACCTAACTAACCTAAGGACAGCACACAACACCCAGTCAACACGAGGCAGAGAAAATCCCTGACCCCGCCGGGAATCGAACCCGGGAACCCGGGCGTGGGAAGCGAGAACGCTACCGCACGACCACGAGATGCGGACGTACCAACAACACAGCGAGTTTCATCTTCGTTGACAATGTGATATTTGGACTCTACTCCTTCAGGGTATAAACGCGGACATGGAAGAAAAATTCCTGGATTTTTCCCTGATTTCCCGGTTAAAAATACTCTTTCTCCCGGGTGAAAACACGGTCTTTCCGTGTTAAGTGAAAGTATATTTTCCCTCATCAATACGTTGAATTGTTAAAGTTTTATACACGGGCGTAGAATTTCCCGGCAATTTAGAAAACGAAACTCAGAGAAAAAAACTTTTGGAAATATCTTCTTATGTGCAGCAACATGTACGTTGCGTATTTTCGTATTACGGAACTATACATTGGAATTCCACCAAACACCGCATGTTACTTTCCGAATCATTGAAATCGAGACTGCGATGCATTTTTGTAAGCCAGTCATAGCTCATATCATGTGATCTCGGCAGCCGATGACAGCGGATATTCAGAGCATAGGACACGTGATGTAGTCCGCCAACAGCAAATCACTGTTACGTAGCACGAACACACAAACAGGGAAAGTTAATAGTTTAAATTAATATACATAGTGTTGCTACAAGAAAAGAAAAGCTTTCACATATAATATTGGTCTCTAAGGTTAAAAAGCTGCAAGAGAAGCTAAGATTTCCCATACAATGTTGATCTTTTTTGCGCATTTACACTTTATTATATAACACACAAATGTGCCAGCAAAATTGTTAATAATGACATAAATGTCTGATCTTCAGGGTTCGAAATTCTTCTAAATGGCTAGTCATCAAAGAGCTGATTTTTAAATGAGAGTCAAACGCTCTGTGATTTAAGAATTTCATGGTACATTCTCGAACATAGTTCAACTTACGTAAATAGATATTTACTTCGAAAGTAACGCTTTTCAAACCACCATTCGCAATATTTTCCCGCGACCTGTTAGAAATAGGTTAGTTTCAGCAGTTACCAGAGAGCGCAGATAACAGGCTACACCGCGCTTGCGCAACTACCAGGAAGCAGGAAGCCCGTATGTATGTACGTGTAAAACATTAACAGACGATACATTATGTCATAAAAGAAACAAGACATCAGAGGATACTCCAAGTGCATCGGAATTTCGTGAACCATACTAAAATGTGCACATTTAAAGTGCATACTTAAAGTGCACATTCGTGTGACCAGATTCCCAATGAAGTAGATCTCGACCTGATATTAAGCTTTTCAGTGTGGTTTTCGGGATGTATAGTTTCTTGGCGCACCAGTTCTCTATTATATCATGTTTGGTTCTTTATTATGGCATAATGCCATACGTGCTAGAAGGTGAAAACGTGCACTTGAGATGCAGCGAACAGTTGAAACTAGCCAGTACTGTGGAATTAAACATTTCGTTTCAAATACATTGACTGCCTCTGCGGAATAGCTTAATAAAAGTCAAATTTCTTTAGCAAACAGACAAAAATAACTTCATTGTTACGCAAAGCGATTAATGCTTGACAGTCAGAAACGTGGAAATAAAATAAAATCTGAAACTAATACATATTTCTGGCCTTCCGTAGTTATGTGAATGTATTTTAATTCACTTGATAGTTCCCGGCCAGAGAGATCTGTTTTGTATTCATTTGAGGTGAGAGTAAACGAGGGGAAACATTAAAATCACTAAATGTGAACTCGGGTCACGTGGAGACTATCCACTATAACTCAGACTGCTCTGCGCATCAGCCTCGGATCTACGATATTTGCGAACCGGGTCAATACTAAAAAAAAAAAAAAAAATATACGTGTTATTTGGTCTTAAGTGGGCCAAAGTGCAGTGCGACGCCTCTTCATAAAGTATTCTTCTATCGCACGTCACTGTATTTCGCTCTGTGGAATTGAAACGTGTATATTTTGTAATGGATGCCATCAAACTATATTCAGGACAGTGGAAATTGAAATGTCCTGTGGTGCCTCTCCTGCTCCCAGGCGGCCGGTTTGACATCCTGCCCCTCTTTAAAAAAAATCTCGCAATTAATAGCGGATAGGGTTATTTGTAATCGGGAGAACAAGAAATCTTCAGAAAATTTTCATTCTTTATTGGCTATTAGCTAATAACTTGCTGTTTTGTGTGACATAAAATTAAATATAAGATACATAAAACCAATAAAGAAAAGAGACAAGCATGAAAGTACACATTTCTTCAGTCCTTAGCTCCTATAGTTTTTCTCTCTAATCTTGCTACAGCTTTACATGGCGTGCTTTCTTTTCTGCGAAAGAATCTATTACCTCATCAAAGCTCGTCAAACGTTTCGCTACATGAAAAATCGAAATGTCTTTATCTAATACTGCAAAAGCTGTTAACACAAATAATACCGAAGACTGGTGTGGTTCCTCGATGTGGTTACGTCTATTTTGTCACTGTCTGCTAGATAAAACAAAATAGGCCTTCCTAATATTGGAGCAACACTACAGAATATAATTCACGAAGTGCCAATATCAAATGCCTATTAGGCCTATTGCCAGCAACAAGCTTTATGTTAGGAAATAGTTTCACATTTCATTCATACACACCAGCTTCTCAAAAATGAGATCGAAAAGTAATATTAAGAAATTTTTATATAAATTTGGAATCGCCTTATTCTTCCATAATTTGTGTGATGCCCCCGTTTCTTCTCCTTCCTCGTTCTAACAAACCAATTATGCAGCTATTTCTGTCATTGTCAAAATTTGTTCGCCCATTAATTTCACTAACCCTGCCAGAATCACAGGTTTAGTTATCCCGCGATTGTTTTCCGGTTAGGCGTTATTACGTGTTCGTACAGCACGTTTTCCGCGTTACTTCCAGAATAGAACTTAAGCGGCTGCTAGCCGGGGACTGTGCAACTGGTCCTTACTAGTGTAGCCACCTAGCAAAAATTTTCTGTCAAAATTTCATTTTCTTGGGAACACCTGTTATTCCTGTCAGTCGTATATTTCCATTCTGATAGTCTGAAGCTATGGATTTCGCTAGTAATTATAACAACGCTGTTCATTCGCAAACCCAATCAACCACATAATCAGACAGCGACCGGCATACATCCGTTCGGCTTTACTCCGCTCAGCTCGTATAGCACCGTCCCCTTTTCTCTGCGGAAAGTTTATTTCTAGATGCGACGAGGGTTCTCCTGACAGAGACATCACGTACATTATGCACGCTTTCAAAAATCAACTTGTGATTCAATCAGAAATCAACTTAAAATGTGTTCAAAAATGTTGAAAGCAACAGGGAAGCGTTTCAAAATCATATGAATAATCGATACACAAACGTGCGCTGGACGCTAGGCGCTTTGTGAAACAAGTTTTTTTTCCCCTAAATAATATGAATTTGGCGCCCCCCTTTTCCCGGTAGCATCTAACTGCTTGCTGCGACTGCTTGCACAGCCAGTAGCAACATTCTTGTAACCATAAGCGGGAGAATCTACTGCTCAAACGCGAATCAACTGCGCATGTGCATGACCCCGCGCGTAACTGCTAAAACGAATCTAATGCAAACAGTTGTGACTTCACACTTGTCGGAAGCAATTTGTTGTTATGAAGCATTGCATAATCTTCCTAAAGCCTTTGACACATTTTGCTGTTGGCAGACGCTTGCATGAGCACTTTGTGTCGTTGTCGCATATGGCGCATTTCTTTTGCAATTTAAGCTATTTTCGTTTTTTTCTCTCGTTTATGTTTTATTGTTGAAGTATTATTTTGCAGTAGCGGGATACAGTAATATCCTTTGTTGGAGTATCGGTTCTTACCAGTCAAAATTACAAAAATTTAACTGAAAACGAAAACAATGAAAAATTCACGCAGTTCTAAAAAATTCCCTGGTTTTTCCCGGTTTTCTCGCAGATGAAAAAATTTCCGGATTTTTCCCGGATCTCCCGGTTGTCCCGGGTCGTATACACCCTGTTCTTGCTGTTTTATTTGTAATGAGTCTTCGTTTGATTGGAGAAATACAAGTTAAGTAAATATTATATTCGGTGTCAACTTGTTCGCTAGTCATTTCTCCTCGAGTCCAGCTTTCCTATGACGACAGTTGCTGCACCTCTCTGTAGCCCACCACTCCTTACCGTTGTGTACGAAGTCGTACAGAGTACATACAAAGAGATGTATGTCCAAAATTAGGTAGTTTCAGGGATATGAAAGTAACACAATAAAATAAAGAAAATAAATGCTTCTGAACGTAACACAAAGGTAAGTTAATGCCATTTTGTGCAGTAAAGAGTGAAGTATTGCAGAACTTGTTTGTAAAATGTCAAAAATTTTATTTTTTAGCTGCAAACTCCCCTTAACGTCCCGTCGACGATGAGATCGTTAGAGGCGGAGATCAGACTGAGAAAGAAATTGGCCACTTCCTTTCCTAAGGAACGGTCCTGGTATTTAGCTTAAGAAATTTAGGCAAAACATGGAAAACCTAATGTGGTTGGCTGGACAGTGATCGGTGTTGCCATCCTTTCTAATAGCAATCCAGTGTCTGAGCACCACGCTTGTGCTCAGTAGTATTTGGCTGCTTGCTCTATACCATGATACTCGATACGACAGAACTTCTGGTGGTGCGAAAAGCGCCTCTAAATTTTCTTTTAGTAAAATAATGAATTTTTTTATGTATGCCTCCAGAAACCTGATAGCAACTTTTATAAGCTGTCACGAGGTTCGACAGTTTATGTCATCATCTAGCAGACATAAATTGTCGACACTGATTGCGGCATAATAAAAAATTGTAGCAGGTTTTTGGCCTTGTAAATAAAAACACCTCTTATCAGAGCCGAGTAGCACAACGTGAAGACGATTTTATAAAACAATAAGGGATGTAATGGTTCTTTTTAGATTCCCGTATCGCTTACTGACCAGCTCTCATATACTGACCAGATGTGGCTACTGTGTTGTACCAGTATTAGAGCAGAATATATCTTGTTTTCGTTATTGCAATGACAAATCATACCGATTGAGGCTATAATTCACACGTGCCTTATTTTAAAGAATGATAATAAGACGGTATATGGCAGTAACTAACTAATATGACGGAATCAGAAGATGTCAAATTATTGCATTCGCCGTGGCGACAGGTGAGATGTTACTTCAATGCAGCGATCGTATGTAATTAAACTGTACTTGACGGTAATGCCTCTTTAAAATATTTCTTTTTTCTGTTATCCTTTTTTCAATTACTTTATTTACAAAATTGGTCTGTTCGACAACAGTTGTAGCAAATAAACTTAAAAGTTCACGCTGGATCTATCCCGCACATAATATGTTCATATTTAGCACACATTTTTGAGCTGTGCAACAACACTGCGGATATTATAAATCCGCTGCATTCATTTGAAATACAGCTGTTTTCCAATACTGTTTCGCGTTCATTTCATTATTTTCAAGCTGAACGTCGATTTTCCTTTATATTATCTACACCGCTCAACAAATAAAAAAAGGACACATTTTCGGAACCCCGTAACTATCTTCCATTCCAATGCATAAGCATGAAATATGGCTCAAAGGTGCGCACTGCTGTATCACCCTCTGGC